>NC_140416.1:58751522-60001522 GCF_965140295.1 Lepidochelys olivacea
ATTGCAGGGACATTTTCACTAGGTTCTGTTGTTGTTACAAAATGCATTCAAGTCATTTGTTCTGTATGGCTGATGTCAGGTGTGCAGTTCAAACTAACAGAGGAATATCTTGCTGATTTCAGATCTGCCACAATCTTCTGTTTGACTTTTGTTACCAGGAACTGTATGATCTCATTTTGAATTGTTTTTCCAAGGTAGTGGTGTGTGTACATTTCTTGGGTGAGCATCAGCTTTCGTGAGCTACAGTTCACTTCATCGGATGCATTCTGTAGCTCACGAAAGCTTATGCTCAAATAAATTTGTTAGTCTCTAAGGTGCCACAAGTACTCCTTTTCTTTTTGCGAATACAGACTAACACGGCTGCTACTCTGAAACATTTCTTGGGTGGTGACTCTTCTTAGATGCTCCTAGAGTATAGCATCAAACTCAAAGCCATCAGTTTCACAATTTTAAGGAAGTTTCCATTGTTTGGCACTTACTGCTGATTTGCAGTGCCACGCAGTGCTAGGTTTTGGGTAGCAAGCATTCTCACAATGGCAATGAGCTTTTTCAGAGCGTTTTGCCAGTAAAGAGACTCTGATGCAATCTTCTCTTGATGCTGATCATCTATGGTGCCCTTTAACCTTGGTCTCACCTCAAGCTCTTTCCACCTATGGAATGCTCTCTGGTGATTTGCTGCCTTCTCATGGCATGCCAGATTTCTAGCCAGATTTTTCCAGTCCTTTGTTCCTGTAGAACCCAGTGTGGCTGGAACATTAGACTGGAAGAGTTTGCAACAAAAACAGTACGCAGCATTCTGGGTTTTTGAGTACATAAGCCATGGCCTCTCCACTTTGTCACCATTGGGGATTTCATGCCAGTAATGTGTTGGATGGACACTTCTATTTTCATTGTCTTTGGGGAACATGAAGTTTTTCACTTGCTGTGGCCTGTGCAGTACGAGGAAGTCCCTCAGGATACTGCTCAAGTGGGTCCACAGTCTAGACATCTAGACTTAAGGAACTAAACTCAGCAGCAGCTGTTTCTTGTGCCTCCACCACACTCTTCTCTGATCTACACTTTTCTCCAGGAATGTGCATGGTTACATCCATTTGAGATGGAGATATTGATGCTGCAGTAGCTGCCAGGTCACCTGCACTCTGACTAACTGGAATATCAGGCATCTCCTCACCACTCACATCCTTACTGAGGCTGGAAGGCTCACCATGAACATTTGTGTCTATGTATCTCAGGAGAGCTCTTTCCTGCTTAGATGGAGAAGCTTCCTTTGCTTACTTTCTTTTTCTGAATGCTGCCCCAGAGGGGTATTTTCTTCTTTCATTCATGACTGCTGTTCTGTGCTATAGTGGGCTCTCAACACTCAGTTGAAGGGGACAGACAAACAGGCTGATAGCAGGGCCTGAGTGAGGGAAGATATCAGCGTCTTAAGGGCCTAACTGGCTCCTACTACTTCAGTTGACTGCCTGTTCTCCTCAAGTGGGTTCAGGGAAGCAACAGGAAACAGGAAGCTCCCTGAGAAGCTGGTGTTAATGAGTCCAGGCTCCTGGGGGTGCTAGAGAGGTACATAAGAGGCTCCTCCTCCTCTCTCTCCCTGCAGCTCCTGCTGCTTTCTGTTATCTCCTCTCACCTTTTCTCCTGAGAGGGAATACATATGCACCACCAGCAGACACAATTTTCTACACTCTGGGTCCTAGTGTCACCACCCCCCCCCTTATCAAAAAGGGAAGGACTAAAATGTAGAGGAGTTGACAGTAGATTAGGGGCTTGGGTCCTGTTACTCCATATGGTAGAACTCCAGGAGACCCTTTTCTCTATTCTCTCTTATTCTTTTATAACAAAATGTAGTGATTCCTCGTATTGGAAGATTGGTCCTTCAGAGAGCAATTCCAGCTACAATGGATAGCACTAGAGGTGTTTTACCTAGTATGCTATATCTGCTATATTATGCAGCCTTGACATGATATATATAATCATTAGCTAGGACATTGTAAACAGTAATGTATGAAATTAAAAGAAAATGTAGACTGCATATCAGGAAACTTTTCCTATTTCCTGTGAATAGCCTCCCATGGGAAATGTTAGAAACCTCTTTATTTTGCTCTTTTACAACTGGATTAGAGAAAGCACTGAAAACTGTGTTATAGAGAACAATCTGTACTGGCAAGGAGAACGGACAAGAGTTTTCCTTCTCTAGTTTCTATCATTGTGAGTAACATTATTTGTTACTCTGTGTATTCAAGTACAATCTATCCTACAATCTGTTTACTCCTCACTTACTATTCTCTTATTTTAGTACCAAGTACAAAACATGCAAAGTAATCCATCTATTTCATTTTTATATATATATAAACTTTAAAAGCTCTTTGATAGATTCTTACAGTTATGGAGAAATGGAGGAGGGGAAGAACAAGATGTTTACCACAAAGACCATATTGCTGGACTTTTAGTCTTGAACAGGTCTTTTGGATCTTTGTTCTAAACGTCATTGTGGATAGTTCAGTCAAAACATCTGCTCATTGCACAGTGGCCAAAGAAGTGAATAAGATATTACATTGTGTTATGAAAAACATAGAGAATAATACTAAAAATCTGCTAAGTAATTAAATGTCACCCTTGTACTGTGTTCTGTTCTCGTCACACCTTCTCAAAAAGGATATAACAGAAATAGAAACAGTCTAGAGAAAGGAAGCAAAAAAGAGCAGAGACATAGAAGACTTCTATATGAGGGAAAATTAAAAAGATAAGGACTAGGAGGCAAAAGTTTACTTTAAAGGTATACAAAATACAGAAGTGAAACATTTTTGAACCAAACCCGTTAACAAAATATCTCCTCGGTTGTGCATTTTGTTGTTATTTGGGGGCTTGGGGAGAATTCCAGCATCAGAGTATTGTTTTCTCATGTAATCCTTCCCTTTTACCCGTCAGAACTCTCTTACCACCACAGTTAGGAGAAAGACTAGGCAGGGCAAAGACAGTAGTGTGCTTCTATTTGTGTTCAAGGAAATATTAGCATCTCAGCTGTAGGTCATTAATCACCCTGCCTTTATTATTCCCTATAAATATTATACAAAAAAAATTCATGTGCTAAAATGTTTTCTGCTAATTAGGCACTTGTGGTTGTGTTCACAGGGACTGTTCTTTCCTTCTCAAATTGTGAAACTCTTGTTGATAGTGGGGAAGAAAATAAATATTTTATAAAACCTTCAGTAGACCATGTGTGACCATTATCACATCTTGTGATCTGACTGATAACTTCCAGGCTTTTTCCATCAAAGCCTAACTCTGTCCCATATATTTAGGAATATGATTATCTAAGCATGATGTATATAATCCTAAATTACTCCTTTTATTATTATATTATCCACATTTCAAACCTCTTTCCATTTCTTACATTTCATTGTCTAACCCTGTTCAGTTGCTTCATATATTAAAGTTTGTTTATGGTTTCCTAAGAGTCATTTGTTCTCGCTCATTCCCACTGAAGTCTTGGGTAGAATCTCCCCCTTAAAGAAAAGATGCTAGCCATTGTGTTTATGATGCAATGCAACTAACTCTGGCCACATCTATTCATGATATCACATGAGCTGCTGAAGCTGCCAGCAGGTATTCTGAGTATCATTTTTACTGTACAATATTAACAGCTACTCTGGTTCCATTGCTTACAGCAAACTATAATTGACTAGTGTGTGCCCCTTACTTATCCTATCATATTACTGGTTACTCTTGATTCTTTCTTAGGCTACATTTTCCTCTACCATTTTCCAAACCCAAGTAACAGTGCTTGATATTGGGGAGTTGTTTTGGACAGGATAAGGAAGACATTCCATTCTGTGGCCAGTAGACCCTGACCCATCAGCTACAGCCTGTCACTGCCTTACCATGCTCACAAACCCTGCTGCATAAGGATGTACAGCAAATCCCTGTGGATACTGGCTTTGTGACTTTTCTGAGTTTCCCAAATCTTGGCTCAGCACCACACAATACAACTAGTGCATCTTTCTCCTGCTTCTGAGGTTCTCTGCAGTTTGGAGAAGAGATAAAGATTTGTTATTGCTTATATTACCTATCCAAAATGGGATGTAGGTATTTTTCAATCATGCTGTATGAAATCGATGCATAGGTGGCTGACTACATGTAAAAAAGTACTTCATGCTTTGTATTAGAAGCGGTTGAAGTGGAATTTACAATGACCAGGATAAAACAATGGATATAATACTTGGCCAAAAGAGATACCATTGTAAAGTAGAAAGCCAGGGAAGCCATGACACGAGGGGGAGAGTGCTGACTCAATAAAAGGAGATGAAAGCTGGCAGGTAGGAGAAAAGACCCTAATTCAGTTAGTGAGGATGGGATGCAAGTTGGAAGTCAAGCAAAGGCAACAATTATATTGCAAGAACTGAGGTTAGGAGCCTTCAAGAAAGCACCAATTCTTTTTAGGGTCTGGTAATGGAGGTTAGGAGGCTCAGAGAAATCCTGTACTATAGGACTATGGGATGTGGAGGACAGAGATTGGGAAGCAGGGAGAGGGCTTTACTCCATCATTGTGAAGGAGTTTGGAAACTGTGGAGGATGTTGATCCCATTGGTGAGTGCAAGTTTGGCAGCTGGAAAAAGAGTCCTGATCCCAACAGAGGTTGAGAAAGAAAGAGAGTGCTTATTCTGTCAGTTGGATTGAAGTTGAAGGAGAGGACTCTGGTTCCATTAGTGGGGTGGAGATTGAGAGAAGAAGATGCTGATTTGGCTGATAGAAAGGATAGAAGAAATAATGCAGAGTGACAAGACAACTTCAGGGAGGAGGATGGAATTCCAATTACTGGCATTCGTTGTCATCTTTTTAGAGTCTTTTTGTCCATTCCTTTGAATTTACTGCCTTTGATATGACTCCAAGAAAATTGGGGCACAGCAATGTCCAAATAGGGACTCTGGAATGAGAGATGGGCGAATTTTATAAGTTCTTCGAGTGCTTGCTCATGTCCATTCCACATTAGGGGTGTGCTCACCCCATGCACCGGTGCCAGAAGTTTTTCCTTCAGCAGTATCTGTAGGGGTGCGGCTCTGGCATCCTCTCCTTCACAGCAAAATGGTGAGAGTCCTGATGGGCAATATGGCTTCGATGTTCTACATCAACAGGCAAGGAGGAATGTGCTCATCAGCTCTCTGCCAAGAGGCTCTCCATCTCTGGGACTTCTGCATCTGGAAGCTGGTCACCGCCCTGGCATCAGGAATGCCCTAGTAGCTCACCTCAGCAGGGACTTCTCCTCTTATCACGAGTGGTTGCTCCACCCGGAGGTGTCCTGCATGATCTTCCAGAGGTGGGGAACTCCACAAGTAGATCTCAGGGTGGTAGCCATGTTAGTCTATATCAGCAAAAAGAAAGAGGAGAGCTTTTAGCCCACAAAAGCTTATGCCCAAATAAATTTGTTAGTCTCTAAGGTGCCACAAGTTCTCCTCGTTTTTTTACAAGTAGATCTATTTGCCACCAGGTGAAACAGAAAGTGCCATTGGTTTTGCTCCTGGCAGGGCCTGAGCAAGGGCTCCCTCTCCAATGCCTTCTTCCTGTCGTGGGCTGAGGGTCTGATGTACCTGTTCCCTCTGATGCCTCTGGTCAGCCGGGTCCTAGTAAAGATCAAGATGGACAAGGCACAGGATACCGTTATCACCCCTGCGTGGCCTCGCCAGCACTGGTTCAGCACGCTCATGAACATGGCGGTGGCCCCTCCCTGGCCCCTTCTCTACCATCTGGACCTGCTGTCACAGGATCACGGTTGGCTCCTACACCCCAGCCTCGAGTCTCTACACCTCTCGACTTGGATGCTCTGTAGTTGAACCTGGAGGAGCGTACCTGCTCAGAGGAGGTCCAGCAGGTCCTCTTCGGAAGTAGGAAGCCATCCATGAGACTAACTTACCTGGCCAAGAGGATGGGGTTTTCCCACTGGGCGTCAGCATTTCTCCCTCACGTTCTACAGTGCAGTGCATCTTGGACTACTTACTGCAGCTCAGGACCCAGGGTCTGGCACATTCTTCCATCAGAGTGTACCTTGCGGCCATCTCCACGTTCCACCAGCCGATCCAAGGTCAGACGGTCTTGTCTCATGACATGACTGTCAGGTTCCTGAAGGGCCTCAAGAGGCTTTATCCTCAGGTACACGCCCCTGTCCTGCAGTGGGACCTTAACCTGGTCCTCTCCAGGCTCACCAGCCTGCCTTTTGGGCCGCTGGGCCCCTGCTCCCTTTCCTACTTGTCCTGGAGGGTCGCTTTCCTGGTGGCAGTGATCGCGAGACAAGTCAGAGATTAAGGCCTTGATCTCGAAACTGCCTTACACAGTGTTTTGTAAGGACAAGGTCCAGCTGCAGCCCCACCAGTCTTCCTGCCAAAGGTGATATCTTCCTTCCACATGAGCCAGGACGTATTCCTGCCAGTATTTGTCCCAAGCTGCACAAGACTGTCAGGGAGAGGCATCTGCACGTGCTGGATGGCTGGAGGACCCTGGCTTTTTACTTGGAGTGTACCAAGCCTTTCTGTAAATCCACCCAGCTCTTCATCACTATGGCAGATAGGATGAAGGGCCTTCCAGTTTCTTCACAGAGGATTTCCAACTGGATCACCTCTTGCATAAAGACCTGTTATGTGCAAGCAAAGGTCCCACTGCCGCCAATCATTAGGGCCCATTCGACTAGAGCGCAGGCATCTTTGGCAGCCTTCCTGGCGCACATCCCAATCCAGGTCATCTGTAGAGCCGCGATGTGGTCCTCAGTCCACACGTTCACGTCTCAGTATGCCATCACTCAGCAAGCCAGAGAGAGCTCTGGGTTTGGCAGAGCTGTATTACAGTCTGCGCAGCCGTGAACTCCTACCCGCCTCCACGGGAACTGCTGGGAGTCACCTAATGTGGAATGGACGTAAGCAAACACTCTAAGAAGAACAGACAGTTACCTTTTCCATAACTGGTGTTCCTCGAGATGTATTGCTCAAGTCCATTCCACGACCCGCCCTCCTTCCCCACTGTTGGAGTTTCTGGCAAGAAAGAAATGAGAGTGCGGGGAGCCAGCAGGGCCCCTTATACCACGCCATATGGGCGTCGCTCCAGAAAGCACCAGAGTAACTCCATTAAGGATACTGCTGAGGGAAAAACTTCCGGCACCAGTGCATGTGGCGAGCACACACACCTAATGTGGAATGAATATGAGCAACACATCTTGAAGAACACCAGTTACGGAAAAGGTAACTGTCTATTTTGGAGGTTTGGATAAATATATGAAAGTGTGGATACTTCTTTGAACCTTCAAGCCTATAGTGAGAATTTTCCTATGTTCCCTCAGGTATAGCCTCTCCCTCACCCAAATTTGCCTGCTCACCCTTATCTTAAGGGGATGTAATTTGGAGGGCTGAGGAGAGGGATGTAGGTGTCCTGCTGAACTGTAGATCAGTCTGTGGTCCCCTTCATCCCTCCCCAGGCAGGTCCTCATAATTCTCAGTCAAATCCCCACGCCAATCTGGCAAGCAGCTACAGCAACGAGATGAAAAGATGCAGTTGTATTTCCACTGGGTCTGGTTGCTTCTGTGACTTTCTTAGCACTTACGTCTCAGATTTTTAAAGTGTGTTTTTGAAACCAAACTGCTGGTGAAATATCTGAAACATACTTTGAGATGCAAATATAAGTGATGCCCCAGAGAGCCCCTGAGTTGCAAGAGAATAGCCTCATCAAGGTACAGTGAAGGCGTTGCTGAATCTCCCCAAACACAGCAGTTGCTTTTGGAGAAGAAAAGGGCCATTCCCACAAAGACTGATGCTTCCTAGGATGGGAAGTGATTATCTGGACAACTTCAAATACCAGCCTTTGCTAGAGGTGAGTTGGGGTTAATGAACCTCTTTAATGTATCCCATAAAATGAACTGCATCAGCCTTGTGCACTGGTGTCTGTCCTCACTAGCTGTCTTGCAGTGGATATGGGAGTGAGCTCTTGATGCTGTCTCCTATCTCCACTTGCACAGCCTGCACTAGAGGTAAGTGTGGTTCTTGGAAGTAGAGGTGGGATATCATGAGATGAAAGTGGTGTGGACTTCTTAAACCTTTCTCAGACCTCAATAAAGGCTTGGTTCCAGAGAGAGGCAGAGATTCAGACCAGTTCTTATTTTGCCCAAAACAATTCACCAAGCCCTAAATTGACCTGCTTTTCCTCAGACGGGGAGTCAGAAATCCCTTTTCTCTTCTGTTTTTCTGCTGCAGAAATTCCCAACATTCCCATTTTCTGGGCTCCAGAGAGGGGTAAGCAACATCTTCAATTCCAGCCAATCATTTCCAAACTAATTCTTTGCTGGTTTTTTGTTTTTTGTTTTAATCATCAGAAACAGCTTTCAGGCTCATTTTTCCCATTTGTTTGATTTCCTTGTGGATTCGCATAGTTCTGTTAATAGGAGGGTCCTGTGGCCTCCCCAGGCACTAGGGCTCAGATTCATCTGCTGTTTCCATTTATGTACTGTTCTCTATTGGATTTTCATGGTTTACTATGTTAATCTAATGGTGTTATTAGAGAGTGTTTTTCTCACACTATCCTTCAGTACCTGAAAAGCATTGTCATCCTGCTGCCAACCTATTATCGGGCTTCCATTTTCTCCATGCCGGCAGTAGTATTTGATTATTAATGGACATTGCCCTCTTGCTACCCCTGTCCACCTAGGGATTGCCTGGCATTCATTGCTCTCTTTATGCTATGTCTACCTACTGGCAGCTCAGCATTGCCCCCCTGAGGCCCTGGCCTTCTGCTTGATTGTACGGCTTTCCCCTCTTGACCACCTGATTGCCTGGCATTGACTATATTTTGCCCTATCCATCTGTTGAGTGGCTTGCATTGATTTCTTACTGCTCTTTACATCAGATTGCATGTGGGCATTGACTTCCTGCTGTCCTGCCTCCTTTTTTGAGTGCTTGATACTGTCCTCCTTCTGTTGTGTGCAGCTGTTGACTTCCTGGAATTGCTGTCCTGCTGCTTTGTGCATCTGCTGATTGCTTGATACTGCTTTATTGACTTGCTGAGTGTCTAGCATTTCCCTTCTGCTTTTCCACCTGCTTTCTAGCTTACATTATACCCTTGCTGCCCTTTGAGTCTGATTATACACTGGCATTGCCCTTTTGCTGCACTGTCCACTTGCTTATTTTCTTGGCATTTATTTCCTGCTGTCCTGCCTACCTGCTTAGATTTCACTTCCAAATTAGCACAATTTGAAAAAAAAATCATAGGAAATGTGAGGAACCGGAAAAGACTATTATCTGGCTCCAGTGAGCCCTGCTTCAACCCAACATACCAGCACTTTAATATTGATCTCTGTATCTTCATCATGCTTTGTCGTAGGATTACTCAATCCCTTCTCCTCTTAGAAAAGATTGAGAGATGCAGTAATCTCATTTAAACTCTTTGCTGCAATCTCCTCATCTGAATTTATTCTGTAGGTATATTACAGTTTGCAGGACCTAGCATTTGTACAATGCTATTCAGTATAAAATCATTTTACCAACATTATCTACAGAAATCCTTGCAGTACCACTGTAAGGTAGGTAATTAACTATTAGCCACGTATTGCTGAGGCTCAGAGACATTAAGGGCTGAATGCTCAGCTGTGCTCTGTAGGCACTTTGCATAGTTTTTGGATTCCAAAGGTAGGAGGGATCCTTGTGATAATCTAGTCTGACTTCCTGCAAAACACAGGCTATAGAACTTCCCCCACAATAATTCCTACACTATATCTTTTAGAAAAAAAAGCATCCAATCTTGATTTTAAAATTGCCAAGAACGGAGAATCCACCAAGACCCTTGGTAAATTGTTCCAATGATTAGTAACTCTCACTGTTAAAAATTTACACCTAATTTCCAATCTGAATTTGTTTAGGTTCAGCTTCCAACCATTGGATCATGTCAAACCTAGATTGAACAGCCTATTATCAAAGGTACCTGCTTGTCCCCCAGGCAGGTACCTATAAACTGTAATCAAGTCACCCCAAGCCCTCTCTTTAAGTTAAATAGATGGAGCTCCTTGACTCCATCACTGTAAGGCATGTTTTCTAATCCTTTAATCAGTCTCCTGGCTCATCTCTGAACCTTCTCCAGTTTATCAAAATTCTTCTTGAATGATGGATACCAGAACGCAGTCACACTAATGCCAAACGCAAAGGTAAAAAACTTCTCTACTCCTACTTGAGATTCCCCTGTTTATCCAAGGATCGTATTAGCCCTTTTGACCACTGTGTCACATTGGGAGCTCATGTCCAGTCACTGCTTCCCAGGATAGAGGTCCCCATCCTGTAAGTATGGCCTATATTTTTTGTTCCTAGATGTATACATTTACATTTAGCCATATTAAAACACATATTGTTTGCTTGCACCCAATTTAGCAATCAATCTAGATCGCCTAGTATCAATGACCTGTCCTCTTAATTATTTATTACTTTCCCAGTTTTTGTGTCATCTGCAAATTTTATCTGTGATGATTTTAAGTTTTCTTCCAGGTAATTCGTAAAAATGTTATATAGTGTGTGGCCAAGAGCTGATCCATGTGGGACCCCACTAGAAAGACCCCCCACTCAATGATTCCCCATTTACAGTTGAGGAAAGATGCTAAAAAAAGATTCTTTTACAGATCCCTGATTCTGAGGTTGATGTTCTAAACAACACTGGCTTGCAACTGGCCCAAAGATTCCTTTGTAGCAGAGGAAAATTGCCAGAGTGCAGCATATTCCAGACATACACCCTCTCACTCAGGCGTGCCCCTAACACATCCTCAATGCTGAGAGAATCTTTAATTGCCCACTTATGGCAGCTTTTTGGCCTATTTGTATGGAGCAGGGGCCAGGATCTGACCCTGTGTGATTTGCTCAATGAGACAAGTCATTGTCAGAGCCTAAAATAGAAATAAGGATTTCCTGCTTTCTTCTCCTGGACTCAAACTACTAGCCCACACCTCTCCTAAGACATGCTGGAGTTCTCAGTTACTCCTAATTTTCTTGGGTTTGGATCATGCTTTTGAACCCAGTACCATAATGAACATTCTGTCTCTATAGACTCCTTTCATCTCTGTCATAATTTCATAGAAAAGAATTATGTTACATTAAAGTCTTCCTTCTTACAATTAAAACAAACTGATCTCTCAACTTTTCCTGATAACTTAGATTATTCAGATTTGATGTTACCTGTGTTGACATGTGCTGTTTTGAAGGGTGCCTAATTATTATAGAAAAGGTCTAACAATTGCTTTATAATGTAAGAGAATAACATTCCTCAAGGCAACAATCTCTTTCCTCTGGGATAGAGCCCAGCACAGTATTGGATCAAGCAAACAATTTTTATAATATCAGATTATTCAAGACATTCACTTCTCCTTTGTAGGATAGTTCCCAACATTACAAACAATATTTCAGATAATGTCAAACCAGGACTTTCCCTATGAATTTTCTGGTTTTCACTTTAACCCTGAGAAAACTGAGAATTCTTGTATTTTTTGTTCTACACTGAGAAACTGACCACTACTATTACTATTACTTCCACTCCTCTCTATCCTTTCACCTGCTCTCCCTTCTCCAAACACAAGAGTCCTTCCACCTCTTTTATCAAGTACCCAAACATACTCAGCAAGCTCACAATTGTAGAAGGCTGATGTCATCTCATTCCCCAACAACCTTGCATTGCTGGAGGTCCTAGCAACAGGTCTGTCTGATCTCAATGCCAGTTTCATTCCAGTTCTTCCCCAACTCCCAGCCTCAGCTCTCAATATGACATTTCTCCCTTTGCTGGTTCCCAGCCTGGTGTTTGGGAATGGGTATCAAAAGGAGACATTACATTAGGAGGGTGGAGGAATGGTTTCCTCCAACAAAGTAGAAGGACTGTTGGATGCATCTAGAACTCATTTCAAATCTCTCCACTATCCCTTCAAAAATAGCTGTCTCTCAGATGTTATTCAGATTTTCTAAGTTTAAAACCAATAGAATGCCACCAAAGCAACTGACTGAGAGGCCACAGAATTTGCTATTTTTTTCAATGTTAAGAGCTTTATATGTTTTTTCAATTGAAAATTTTAATTGGCAAAAAAACCAGGTCAAAACTGCCTCAGGCAGCTTCTCAACAAGCTATCAAACCAAGTCAGTCTTACAGGTGTGATGTTCAAATTAACAAAAATTCTAACCAATTTATTTTAAAAGATTTTTGTGTTCATTTCAGAAGGATATTTATCCAGTCATTTTCACATCTACAATTGAGTTATAATTTGATTAAAGAACCAATAAAAATATCAAAAGCAATGGAAAGCACTAAAGCAGGAATCGTATTTATCAAGTCCTATCATCATCTTTGCTCTTTGGCATTCTGCCCTTCTGATAAAGTGACCCCTATATGTGTTAGCTTCTTTAGTGCAGCTGTACCCTTTGCAACAAGAAGGGTCTTAAAATTAATTTTTGAGATGCTCAGCTCACTCTCTTTCAAACTTGTAAACTTTCCTTATGTGGTACTTCTGTGTTTCCTAACTCAGCCAACTTTTCTCCCTGTTTTATTTCCTGTTAATGAACACTTTGCCTTCACCACTTATTTCTGAAATGGAATCTTGTCAAATGATTTTTTAATATCTAGTGTACATCATCCACTGAAATGTCCTTTGCATGCCTGAGTACTTCTGACTATCAGTCATCAGCAAGGTTTTTTCCATGTATTCTCATACCACACATCCTCAGAGAGTTTCAATACAGTAAAAGATTTTAAACTTTTTGGATTGGTAGCTTTCTTCTTTGTCTCTTACTTCCATCATTTTAAATACAGGGTCCCTTGTTACTTTGCAGTACTCCACAATCTTTCCCAAAGCTAGCAAAAATTTTATATTACATTTATATTACATTTCCGGTTGCTTTGGTCACTTCCTGTAATCTCCTGTGCTTTATCTATTTTAAGGGAATCATAGGTATCTAGGCATTTATGCTGCACTCATCATTGTAATATCTGAACATCTGGCTTCTTTAACTGTCATTCCTGCAAAACTGATTCCAGACTAATGCAGACCAGCACGCTGTTTCTCTCTAAATAAAGTAACTATTTGTCACTTGTGTTGCCTCCTGAACCCGAAATGAAAGCACATCGCTCTCCTGATCCCCTTGATGGAAATTCACTGTTTTCAATCTCAGTAGAAGCTCTCCTTTTTTAAAGAGAAGTCACTGTATACTCTGCAAACTGACTCTGTAAAAGTTGCATTGTGGAATTCCGTGTCTCAATGGCTTCCAGATCAAATTTGAGAGATTTTTTTTCTAAATGCTGGTGCCTCAGTCTCCACCTAAATTGTTAACTATAACTCATGTATTATCATCAGTACTAATTTTTTTTTCAGTCAGAATTTATTTAACAATTCTGTTGCTGATCTATCAGGCAGAATAGACTCTAGTTCTCTCTCTGTCACCTCTGTTGACTCTGTGGGACTAAAAGGAATAAAAAGGAATACAAATCTATTTTTGTCTGAAAAAATGAGCAAATACATCTTAATACAGACAGCGGACAGATCTGATGAGTAAGAAGGTGCCATATTTACATGACTACTTTTCTGATCATCATCATATTTTATCACCAACTGTTTCTTTTACTTTTTAGCTATTACATATACTGTACATTAGGATTTTAAAAAATCAAAAACCTTACACACTGTCTCCCTTTCATAAAAAATGTCTCTTCTTTGAGTGTAGATTGAAAAAAATTTCACTTACTTTTCTAATTTGCAAATGTGATAGAAGTATAATCATAGTACAGTCTTGAGTTGACTCCCTGCCCCCGAAATAAAACCTGTAGCTTCAGTTAGGTGAGATGCCAGAAATGAAGAAGACCAAATAGTCATTTAGTCTAACCTCCGGTGGCCAATATAGGATTGTTCTTTACATAACATTTTTCAGTTGTTTTGTCCAGTCAAATTTTAAATTTTCAATTTGATGGGGCTTCTACCATTTTTCTTGAAAAACTGAAAACAGCCTAATAGATTTCATGGTCAGGAAGATTTATCTGATATTCTACCTGAATTTTTGCTTAATTTAATCTTTTTACTGCTAGTTATAGTGCTTTATAGCCACCTTAAATAATCCTCTCCATGCTTGTTTTATATACTCTTCAAATATTTGTAAATATTGTTGTTTTCCTTTAATGGTTGCTTAGATGAATTCTCAGTTACAGACCCCTTTGCAGTCCCTCTCAAGTGCATGCCTCTGGTGGCAGGTTTTGCTACCTTTAGCCATTCTGGGTGGAACCACACAGTCCTGCCATTCTTAGTCTTCAGAGTGAGAGCCGTGTTAGTCTGTATCCGCAAAAAGAAAAGGAGTACTTGTGGCACCTTAGAGACTAACCAATTTATTTGAGCATAAGCTTTCATGAGCTACAGCTCACTTCATCAGCCCCTCTGTTTACTACCCATGAAAAAACAACAGGCCCAGGTATATGGCACCTCCAAGACCTTTTCTGTGGGAACATGTGACCAGCAGCTGAATAGAGTGACTCAAAACAGTTTCTTCAAAATAAAGTATTATTTATTCACCCCAGGGTACAAAGCACTCAGAGAAGAGGTTTGAAATGACAAAAGGCCTATCCACCTGGGTCTTTTTCTCACAAATTTTCTTAAGTTCTGCTCAGCCCAAACACCCCTGATTTCTCTGCTCAGTGTTTTGATCTCTGCTGCCCTACAGGCATGCGCCCCTCCCCTTTCAAAGCTACAGGAAGTATCTGTGTGCTGCTCCCTTTGGGGAACAAACTAAGAGCAAATAATTGAGATGCTGCTGTTCTGCCCTGCACTAGGAACACAGCAGCAGGCAGCAGGACAGACTGCTCTGCTGCTTTGCCATTCCTCAGCATGGAGAGCTCACAGAGCTGCTCATAATGCTGCTCTCAGCAGCTGAGGGAGCTGTGGGAGAACTGGGAGAGAATCCCAAGATGCACAGCGATCAGCTCTTCCTTCTCACTACACTACACTGCGGGATACCCACAATGCATTGCTCACCCTGTCGATGATCATGTCCCCAATGTGGACATGATCTTTTGACAGAGGGAACAAGTGTGAACACCCTTTGGCGATTTTTGTTTTGGCAACTTTTGGATATTGACATAAGTTTTGTCAACAAAACTTGGTAGTGTAGACAAGCCCCACGATATAAAAGGCATTATAACTCCTCTTAGCCCTGGTCTACACTACAAGTTTAGGTTGAATTTAGCAGCGTTAGATCGATTTAACCCTGCACCTGTCCACATGACAAAACCATTTTTGTCGACTTAAAGGGCTCTTAAAATCGATTTCTGTACTCCTCCCCTACGAGGGGATTAGCGCTGAAATCGACATCGCCTGGTCAAATTTGGGGTAGTGTGGATGCAATTCAATGGTACTGGCCTCTGGGAGCTATCCCAGAATGTGCCATTTTGACCGCTCTGGACAGCACTTTCAATTCAGATGCACTAGCCAGGTACACAGGAAAAGTCCTGGGAACTTTTGAATTTCATTTCCTGTTTGGCCAGCATGGTGAGCTCATCAGCACAGGTGACCATGCAGACCCAGAATCACAAAAGAGATGCAGCATGGACCAAATGGGAGGTACTGGATCTGATCACTGTATGGGGAGACGAATCCATGCTATCAGAACTCAGTTCCAAAAGACGAAATGGCAAAATATTTGTAAAAATCTCCAAGGGCATGATGGACACAGGGACCCGCAGCAGTGCCGCGTGAAAATTAAGGAGCTCAGGCAAGCCTGCCAAAAAATCAAAGAGGCAAACGGCTGCTCCGGGTCAGAGCCCCATACATGCTGCTTCTATGGTGAGCTGCATGCAGTTCTACAGGGGGGCCCGATTACTACCCCACCCCTGTCCGTGGACACCTGCAAGGGGGTAGTCTCATGCAACAGGCATGAGGATT
This sequence comes from Lepidochelys olivacea, assembly GCF_965140295.1. Lineage (NCBI taxonomy): Eukaryota > Metazoa > Chordata > Testudines > Cheloniidae > Lepidochelys > Lepidochelys olivacea. Next base: position 58,767,428 of record NC_140416.1, read on the forward strand.
TGTGGGACGATGAGGAGGAGGAGGATAGTGCACAGCAGGCAAGCAGAGAAACCATTCTCCCCGACAGCCAGGAACTCTTTATCACCCTGGAGCCAATATCTTCCCAACCCTCCCAAGGCAGGCTCCCAGACCATGAAGCCGGAGAAGGCAGTTCTGGTGAGTGTATCTTTGTAAATGTAATACATGGTTTAAAAGCAAGTGTGTTTAATGATTAATTTACTCTGAAGACTTGGGATGCATTCACGGCCAGTACAGCCCCTCCTTTTAAATGGCCAACCCAATGGGTGCTTGGTATGGGAAAGGAGGGTGCTGCTGTTTGAAACCATTCCCATATGCTATGAAGGTTGAAGAAGCCGAAACACTGTGGCTTACCATGGCTGCCTGCAAGCTGAATTCTGCTGCCCTGCCCTGTGTGTGTGATCTCTCACACCAAACCAGCAGGCCCTCAATATAAGAGGCAAAATGTGATCTTGTACCAAAAGCACATGTGCTATGTAATGTTAACAGCTTGGTTCACCATGAAAGAGTCTACCCGTTGTTCTCTAAAATGTGTCTTTTCGAATACTACTCTCCCTTTTTTTCCCCCTGCAGTTGCAAACGTTGCAACACTCCCCCTATCATCTCCGCCCCAGAGGCTAGCGCAGATAAGAAGGCGAAAAAAATGCACTCGCAATGAAATATTCTCTGAGCTCATGCAGTCCTCCCGCACTGAAAGTGCTCAGCAGAATGCGTGGAGGCAAACAATGTCAGAGTCCAGGAAAGCAAAAAACAAACGCGAGGACAGGAGGGACAAGTGAGATGAGAGGTGGCGGCAGTGTGATGAGAGGAGGCAGGATGCAATGCTGAGGCTACTGGGGGATCAAACTGATATGCTCTGGTGTCTGGTTGAGCTGCAGAAAAGGCAGCAGGAGCACAGACCGCCACTGCTGTAACCGCCTGTCCTCCTCCTCAAGTTCCATAGCCTCCTAACCCAGACGCCCAAGAACGCAGTGGGGATGCTCTGGAAATCCAAACACTCCACCCCAGAGGACTGCCCAAGCAACAGAAGGCTGGCATTCAATAAGTTTTGAAGTTCAGTGTGGCCTTGTCCTTCCCTCATCCACCACCCCTCCCGGGCTACCTTGGCAGTTATCCCCCTATTTGTGTGATGAATTAATAAAGAATGCATGATTTTGAAACAACAATGACTTTATTGCCTCTGCAAGCAATGATCGAAGTGGGGAGGGCGGTTGGCTTACACGGAAGTAGAGTGAACCAAGGGGGCGGGTTTTCATCAAGGAGAAACAAACAGAGCTGTCACACTGTAGCCTGGCTGTCTTGAAACTGGTTTTCAAAGCTTCTCTGATGCTCACCGCACCCTGCTGTGCTCTTCTAACCACCCTGGTGTCTGGCTGTGCATAATCAGTGGCCAGGCGATTTGCCTCAACCTCCCACCCCGCCATAAACGTCTCCCCCTTACTCTCACAGATATTGTGAAGCACACAGCAAGCAGCAATAACAATGGGAATATTGGTTTCGCTGAGGTCTAACAGAGTCAGTAAACTGTGCCAGCGCTCTTTTAAACGTCCAAATGCACATCCTACCACCATTCTGCACTTGCTCAGCCTATAGTTAAACAGCTCCTTATAATGCTCATAACTGCTTTGGTGATCTGAGCGGGTTCCATGCTTGCCGTGGTATGGCGTCTGCAGGATAGCAGAGTTGCAGTGGAATCAGTGGCTAAAGACGGATGCCACGAGAATAGATATTTATAGAGAACAACAAGAGAACCTGCAAGGTGGATTCATGAGAGCAGGAGAGCAGAGTTGCAGCGGAAGCAGAGAAGGATGACAGTTAGCACCGTGAACATTTCCCGAGGAAGAACACATGTACCCGGGAGCCCATGACAGACAACATGGAGAAATTAACTATTGAGACAATAGCAGCAGAGCAGAGTTTTAGCTGAAGCACTGTATGACGACAGTTAGCAGTCCTACTGCACTGTCTGCTGCCAGCAGCACCCAGGACACAACAGCAGCAGTGTCGGTGAGCTGAGCTGAGCGGGCTGCACACTTGCCGTAGTATGGCATCTGCGTGGGAAAAAAGGCGCAAAATGATTGTCTGCTGTTGCTTTCACGGAGGGAAGGGCGACTGACGACATGTACCCAAAACCACCCGCGACAATATTTTTTCCCCATCAGGCATTGGGAGCTTAACCCAGGATTCCAATGGGCAGCGGAGACTGCGGGAACTGTGGGATAGCTACCTACAGTGCACCGCTCTGTAAGTCGATGCTAGCCACAGTAGTGAGGACGCACTCTGCCGACTTAATGTGCTTAGTGTGGACATACACAGTCAACTGTATAAAATCGATTTCTAAAAATCGACTTCTTTAATATCAACCTAATTTCATAGTGTAGACATACCCTCAGAGATAAAGGGGACAAGCTCTTTAATCCCTTAGCAAACAGATCAGATCCTTGTATCTGGCTGAGGAATGGTGGCTAAAGGGTTGTGGGGAGAGGCAAAGTTGTCTATTACCATTATTACTATAAAGCCATTATTATTAGATACTTCTTGATCCCAGGAGTGAGAATCCTACACAGGTGGAATCTCTAGAGAAGAGAAAATTACTTACGTATGATTCTGTTTCTCTGAAGATATTATCTTGCAGAGTACTCTCTCACCTGCCCACATCCCCTCAGAGTTTGGAAATTAATGTTTTTGAATGCTCCCACTCCCCTGGCCATATTTTTCATCTTATGTTGGTCATCTTGAAATTTTGAATGCCCTTTTCTACATTCATTACCAATGTAAATGGAAGGAACTGACTGGAACATTCATAGGCAACATTTATACTTGGCAGAGGGTAGCAAACAACAGGCAGTAGGGTACCAAGCTTGCTATCGACCATGCTACTGCTGCCCTTAAAAGTTAGAAAAACATTATGAACTAAGGGACTTATAATTGAAACTAAGGAGCTAATGCCCAGGAGTAAGAATCCCGCAAGATATCGTCAGAGAGGAATAATTACAGGTAAAGATTTTTAATTTTTGTTGTGTCCACCATGAAAGGATATTTGGGTACAGCGCTCTTGACTGATGGGTTATTTGAGGGGTGAAGCTCCTCAAAAAGCAAGGTCCTTTCCTTTCATGAGAATTAAGGCCACCACTGAGCAAAAATGACGGTCTTGTTTTTGTGGAGGGGGCTGGAGTATGTGGCTCAGGGTCCCCACTTTTTACCTTCCTGAGGTCCCTTTTGGTAATTATCCAGGAGCCCAAGAGTGGGACTTACTTTGTATAAAATGAAGCAAACTAGCCAGACTTATCTCTAATATGCAAATGTAGTCTGAAGAAACTATAAACTCACCAAATTAAGACTGAGCTCCCCATACTAGGCTGTGTATTTTTTCAGAGCTACAACTCCTTATTAATTATTAAGCCAGTCACAGTCATTGTAGAATTGTGAGTGACACGTTTCAGAAGGACTTTATTTAGCCCCTACATCTTTAAACCTATCATAAGATTCCATGAAATAGTAACACCACGGAAGGTTAAAAAAAAAACCTACTAAATAGACTTCTACTGTTTTTTGTTCTCAAATTTGGCAGTGCCTCTTGAATGTATACTGTATATTTCACCTCTGTTACACAACAGTGAAAGAAAGTCAGTATGGTGTAGATCATGCTGTGAAACATCACTTATAACATCAATTTAACACCTAGTGAAGAGCTGATTCTCTTACCCAAGTTTTTCAGAGATAGTAGTGAGTTGTTAGGAGTTGCTGAACTTGCAATTATTTCCAAAGGGGAAAAACAAACAAGAAACAATCCACTGATAGTCTGTGATTATCATTTAACAACTCCAATAAGAAAAACAACTAATAAACACAATGAATGAAATCCAGGCTCCACTGAAGTCAGTCAGGATATTGCCATGAACCTTGGGTAAGAGAAGTTTCATCCTAATTAAACTATAAATTGCACATGTTTGAAAGAATTTGGGACTTTCATTCAACTTCACTAAAATGGTGTATTGTTGTATCTAATTTCCAATGTATGATTTCACTGTATTTCTTTGTAACACTGCAAAGGAAAAAATAAATACCTGTTAATCTTGAGTTGCTCTCTTCTCCCTTTCTCTCTTCGTTTCCTCTCCTGCAAGAATCTGATCTATGCTCATTCCACACAGTTGTTTACATGCCATCTGGTTGCTTTTTATACAGCGAAGAGCTACAAAGGGATCTCACAAAACTGGGTGACTGGGAAGCAAAATGGCAAATGAAATTCAGTGTTGACAAATGCAAAGTAATGAACATTGGAAAACATAATCCCAACTATAAATATAAAATGATGGGGTCTAAATTAGCTGTTACAACTCAAGAAAGAGATCTTGGTGGCAAATTTATTAGAGCATAAGCTTTCGTGGGCTACAGCCCACTTCATCGGATGCATAGAATGGAACATATAGTAAGATAGATAGAGATATAGATAGATAGATAGATATACATAGAATCATAGAATATCAGGGTTGGAAGGGACCTCAGGAGGTCATCCAGTCCAACCCCCTGCTCAAAGCAGGACCAATCCCCAATTAAATCATCCCAGCCAGGGCTTTGTCAAGCCTGACCTTAAAAACTTCTAAGGAAGGAGATTCTACCACCTCCCTAGGTAACCCTTTCCAGTGTTTCACCACCCTCCTAGTGAAAAAGTTTTTCCTAATATCCAACCTAAACCTCCCCCACTGCAACTTGAGACCATTACTCCTTGTCCTGTCATCTTCTACCACTGAGAATAGTCTAGAACCATCCTTTTTGGAACCACCTCTCAGGTAGTTGAAAGCAGCTATCAAATCCCCCCTCATTCTTCTCTTCTGCAGGCTAAACAATTCCAGTTCCCTCAGCCTCTCCTCATAAGTCATGTGTTCCAGACCCCTGATCATTTTTGTTGCCCTTCGCTGGACTCTTTCCAATTTATCCACATCCTTCTTGTAGTGTGGGGCCCAAAACTGGACACAGTACTCCAGATGAGGCCTCACCAATGTCAAATAGAGGAGAATGATCACATCCCTCCATCTGCTGGCTATGCCCCTACTTATACACCCCAAAATGCCATTGGCCTTCTTGGCAACAAGGGCACACTGTTGACTCACATCCAGCTTCTTGTCCACTGTCACCCCTAAGTCCTTTTCCGCAGAACTGCTGCCTAGCCATTTGGTCCCTAGTCTGTAGCGGTGCATTGGATTCTTCCGTCCTAAGTGCAGGACCCTGCACTTATCTTTGTCCTTGAACCTCATCAGATTTCTTTTGGCCCAATCCTCCAATTTGTCTAGGGCCCTCTGTATCCTATCCCTACCTGCCACCGTATCTACCACTCCTCCTAGTTTAGTATCATCCGCAAATTTGCTGGGAGTGCAATCCACACCATCCTCCAGATCATTTATGAAGATATTGAACAAAACCGGCCCCAGGACCGACCCTTGGGGCACTCCACTTGATACCGGCTGCCAACTAGACATGGAGCCATTGATCACTAACCGTTGAGCCTGACAATCTAGCCAACTTTCTCCCCACCTTATAGTGCATTCATCCAGCCCATACTTCTTTAATTTGCTGACAAGAATACTGTGGGAGACCATGTCAAAAGCTTTGCTAAAGTCAAGAAACAATACATCCACTGCTTTCCCTTCATCCACAGAACCAGTAATCTCATCATAGAAGGTGATTAGATTAGTCAGGCATGACCTTCCCTTGGTGAATCCATGCTGACTGCTCCTGATCACTTTCCTCTCGTGTAAGTGCTTCAGGATAGATTCCTTGAGGACCTGCTCCATGATTTTTCCGGGGACTGAGGTGAGGCTGACTGGCCTGTAGTTCCCAGGATCCTCCTTCTTCCCTTTTTTAAAGATTGGCACTAATTAGCCTTTTTCCAGTCATCTGGGACTTCCCCCGTTCGCCACGAGTTTTCAAAGATAATGGCCAATGGCTCTGCAATCACAGCCACCAATTCCTTTAGCACTCTCGGATGCAACGCATCCAACCCCATGAACTTGTGCATGTCCAGCTTTTCTAAATAGTCCCTAACCACCTCTTTCTCCACAGAGGGCTGGCCACCTACTCCCCATGCTGTGTTGCCCAGCGCAGCAGTCTGGGAGCTGACCTTGTTCATGAAGACAGAGGCAAAGAAAGCATTGAGTACATTAGCTTTTTCCACATCCTCTGTCACTAGGTTGCCTCCCTCATTTAGTAAGGGGCCCACACTTTCCTTGGCTTTCTTCTTTGTTGCCAACATACCTGAAGAAGCCTTTCTTGTTACTCTTAACATCTCTAGCTAGCTGCAGCTCCAGGTGTGATTTGGCCCTCCTGATTTCATTCCTACATGCCCAAGCAATATTTTTATACTCTTCCCTGGTCATTTGTCCAATCTTCCACTTCTTGTAAGCTTCTTTTTTGTGTTTAAGATCAGCAAGGATTTCACCGTTCAGCCAAGCTGGTCGCCTGTCATATTTACTATTCTTTCGACACATCGGGATGGTTTGTCCCTGTAACCTCAATAGGGATTCCTTGAAATACAGCCAGCTCTCCTGGACTCCTTTCCCCTTCATGTTAGTCCCCCAGGGGATCCTACCCATCAGTTCCCTGAGGGAGTCGAAGTCTGCTTTCCTGAAGTCCAGGGTCCGTATTCTGCTGCTTACCTTTCTTCCCTGTGTCAGGATCCTGAACTCGACCAACTCATGGTCACTGCCTCCCAGATTCCCATCCACTTTTGCTTCCCCTACTAATTCTTCCAGTTTTGTGAGCAGCAGGTCAAGAAGAGCTCTGCCCCTAGTTGGCTCCTCCAGCACTTGCACCAGGAAGTTGTCCCCTACATTTTCCAAAAACTTCCTGGATTGTCTATGCACTGCTGTAGTGCTCTCCCAGCAGATATTAGGATGTTTAAAGTCGCCCATGAGAACCAGGGCTTGCGGTCTAGTAGCTTCTCCAAGTTGCCTGAAGAAAGCCTCATCCACCTTATCCCCCTGGTCCGGTGGTCTATAGCAGACTCCCACCACTACATCACTCTTGTTGCTCACACTTCTAAATTTAATCCAGAGACACTCAGGTTTTTCTGCAGTTTCGTACCAGAGCCCTGAGCAGTCATAGTGCTCCCTTACATACAGTGCTACTCCCCCACCTTTTCTGCCCTGCCTGTCCTTCCTGAACAGTTTATAACCATCCATGACAGTACTCCAGTCATGTGAGTTATCCCACCAAGTCTCTGTTATTCCAATCACGTCATAATTCCTTGACATCACTAGGACCTCCAGTTCTCCCTGCTTGTTTCCAAGGCTTTGTGCATTTGTATATAGGCACTTGAGATAACCTGCTGATCACCCCTCATTCTCAGTATGAGGTAGGAGTCCTCCCCTCACAGACGTTCCTGCCTGTGCTTCCTCCCGGTATCCCACTTACCTCAGGGCTTTGGTCTCCTTCCCCCAGTGAACCTAGTTTAAAGCCCTCCTCACTAGGTTAGCCAGCCTGCTCGCAAAGATGCTCTTCCCTCTCTTCGTTAGGTGGAGCCCGTCTCTGCCCAGCACTCCTCCTTCATGGAATACCATCCCATGGTCAAAGAATCCAAAGCCTTCTCTCCGACACCACCTGCGTAGCCATTCGGTGACTTCCACGATTCGACGGTCCCTACCCCGGCCTTTTCCTTCCACGGGGAGGATGGACGAGAACACCACTTGCGCCTCAAACTCCTTTATCCTTCTTCCCAGAGCCACGTAGTCTGCAGTGATCCGCTCAAGGTCATTCTTGGCAGTATCATTGGTGCCCACGTGGAGAAGCAGGAAGGGGTAGCAATCCGAGGGCTTGATGAGTCTTGGCAGTCTCTCCGTCACATTGCGAATCTTAGCCCCTGGCAAGCAGCAGATTTCTCTGTTTTCCCAGTCAGGGCCGCAGATAGATGACTCAGTCCCCCTGAGGAGAGAGTCCCCGACCACCACCACCCGCCTCCTTCTCTTGGGAGTGGTGGTCGTGGAACCCCCAACCTCAGGACAGCGCATCTCATGCCTTCCAACCAGCGGAGTCTCCTTCTGCTTTCTCCCCCCAGACGTATCATCTGGTCCACTCTCCGCAATGGTACCTGTGGAGAGAACATGAAAACGGTTACTTACCTGTGTCTGCGTTGCTGGTACCTGGACATTCCCCCTTCTTCTTCTGGAGGTCACATGTTGCCAAGCTTCTTCACAGGCCTCTTGGCTCTGCTGTGCAACCTGCTCTAAATCTTTAGAGCTTTGTGCCCGTAAAAACATATCCTGACTTTTGTCCAGAAAATCCTCAGATTCTCGTATGCAACGCAGGGTCGATATCTGCTGCTCCAGACCTTCGATCTTCTCTTCCAATATGGATACTAGCTTGCACTTTGTACAGACAAAGTCGCTTCTGTCCTGTGGAAGAAAGACAAACATGGCACATCCTGTGCAGGTAACAGCAGCTGAACCCCCCCACCGCATATCACCTTCCTACTTTGAGCTTCCTCAGAGAAGCTGGCAAGATGTAAGCCTCACTGGGCTCACCCCAGGCAAACTCCTAGGCAAACTCCTGCTGTGTGATGTTCTGCTCTTCCCCGCTGCTCAGCTGGTTTGCCGCCACTCAGCTGGTTCATGGAGCTCTGGCTATTTTTAAACAGCCAGGCTTCCCTGAAACAAACAAACAGATACCCCCAATACCTGCCCCCTGTAGGCTACCACCCAATCAGGCACTCGCTCAGGCTTTCAAACTGCCCTCCCAGCAAACACACACTCGGATACTCACTCAGCAAACACGCACTCGGATAATCAAGTTCTTGGTTATCACTACAAAAGTTTTTTTCTCCTGCTGATAATAGCTCATCTTAACTAATTAGCCTCTCACAGTTTGTATGGTAACTTCCAACTTATCCCATATGTGTGTGTGTGTGTATATATATATATATATATTTTACTATATCTTCCATTTTATGCATCCGATGAAGTGGGCTGTAGCCCACAAAAGTTTATGCTCTAATAAATTTGTTAGTCTCTAAGGTGCCTCAAGTACTGTTCTTTTTGCAGATACAGACTAACACGGCTGCTACTCTGAAACCTGTCATTGTGGATAGTTCTCTGATAACATCCATTCAATGTGCAGCGGCAATGAAAAAAGCAAACAAAATCTTGGGAATCATTAAGAAAGTGATAGATAATAAAACAGAAAATATCATGTTGCCCCTATAGAAATCCATGGTATGCCCACATCTTGAATACTGCATGCAGATGTGGTCTCCCCATCTCAAAAAAGATACACTGGAATTGGAAAAAGTTCAGAAAAGGGCAACAAAAATTATTAGGGGTATGGAACAGCTTCCGTATGAGGAGAGATTAATAAGATTGGGATTTTCAGTTTGGAAAAGAGACAACTAAGGTGGGATATGATATAGGTCTATAAAATCATGACTGGTGTGGAGCAAGTAAATAAAGAAGTGTTATTTACTCCTCATAACACAACAACTCGGGGTCACCAAATGAAATTAATAGGCAGCAGGTTTAAAACAAACAAAAGGAAGTATTTCTTCACACAATGCACAGTCAAACTGTGGAACTCTTTACCAGAGGATGTTGTGAAGGCCAAGACTATAATAACAGGGTTCAACAATGAACTGGATAAATTCATGGAGGATAGGTCCATCAATGGCTATTAGGCAGGATGGACAGGGATGGTGTCCCTAGCCTCTGTTTGTCAGAAGCTGAGAATGGGCGACAGGGGATGGATCAGTTGATGATTACCTGTTCTGTTTATTCCCTCTGAAGCATCTGGCATTGGCCACTGTCATAAGACAGGATACTGGGCTAGATGGACCTTTGGTCTGACCCAGTATGGCCGTTCATATGTTCTTTTCTTCCTCTTAAAAAAAAAACAAACTTTAAATTTTTGAACCCTGTAAATTGCACTGTCCTATTTCTCCTCCCCAGTCTGTATTTATCACAGTTAACAATATGCTTTAAGGGAAAGCAGGATACATGCCTGGGAGTAGAGAGTCTCTATGATTTTTACCAGCTTCTCTCCCTCCTCTACTAAATTGGTAGGGAAGTTTCCCTAAAGTGAATTATATTTGCTCTTTAACAATTCAGACATTAAAAGAAAGACTGAAAAGAATCTTTTAAAAGTTGACATGAATAAACATTTTAGATAAAATTGTGATCAGTATAAAGTTATTGTGGAAAGATGGAGAGGGTAAGAAAGTAAAGATAAAATAACATTTTAAAGATGAGTTTATACCATATTGCAGTTGCACCACTGCCTTTATCTTTCATCCTCCCTTAAGTGGAATAAGTTATTTAAAAAGTTAAGGGCTTGTTAATTCAGTCTGCCATAAAATGGGGCTGACTTAGGAAGCACAGCAATTTGTGAGCGGGAAAATATGACTATGAAAATAATATTTTTGTTTGATCTGTTTGTTATCAAGTATCCACAAGCATGGCTACCTAAGAATTTAAACAGAAACTTGTTGATGAGAATCAGAGAATCTTGTCACAATGTCATAGTTAAACTTCTTTTGACATTGTCCCATAAAACAAGTATTCAGCCTCCTTCTTTTGTATGAAGAATACAGTGTATCTTCTTCATATTTATAGCATGTGATCTTAATCTAAGAGTAAAGATTGTTGTTGTTTTTTTGAAGATTATCAAGTCAATAATTAGTTTTAAAAACAGGCTCTTTAAAAAATGTTGCTCTGAGTCTTATTTCTTCCCTTTAATTCCCCATAAATCCTTCACACTTTCCATTTAGTTAATACTAATTAAAAACTTATTAATAGGATACATTTGGAGAAATTAGGGTTAAGTAAGAAAAGTTATTAATAATTGCTTCTAACTGTTATGATTATAGTCAGAGCTGGGTCAGAGCTCAAGTCGTTCTCAAGTATTGTCATTATGACACCAGTGGTAACTCAACAAGTCATCGCATTTCTTCTCCAGTTAATTTGCATGTTGTAATTTGATTGAAATTAGTAGACAAAGTGAGGGGAATTGTACTCGTATGTCAAAAGTTCTCAGTTCACAAACAAGAAGGACATTGGATTGGCTCCCTGCTCTTGGATCTGATGCACCAGGCCGAAGGGAGGGGTATATGGGGTGATGAATAGATATGGCAAAGTGAGGAGGATTATGGGAATGCTTGTCAGGGGAGCAGGGTGTGACGGATGCAGGAAGAGAAAGAGAAGGCAGAAGAGTACTAGTGCATTTTTCCCCACGTTCCAATTTATCAAACAATGGTCACTGCTATGATACTTTTGTTCCCTACATGGATCAATAGGGAGCCCTGATATTAATGACAGGTTTCAGAGTAACAGCCGTGTTAGTTTGTCTTCGCAAAAAGAAAAGGAGTACTTGTGGCATCTTAGAGACTAACCAATTTATTTGAGCATGAGCTTTCGTGAGCTATTATTAATTATTATTTTATTATAATATATATTATATTATTATATTATATTATTATTTATTATTATTTCGTGAGCTGATATTAATGTGGTCTGAACACCACTTTCAACAATGGAAATCTGGTCTTCAGTTTGCACATGTCAGGGACATGGGAAACTCCCAACTACATTCAGATGTGCAATAATTTGTGGCAATGGGAACATGGTGTTGGTGCTGAACTGGCATACCAGTCTGTGAATTTCCTTGAGTGTATATATAGACTAGAGCAAGCTCTCAATAGTTGTTTTTTTAAGCAGAATGCACAGATAGAAATATTTAGTGTCAATAGGAACAAGGGCATTTCTATAAGGATCAGGATGACACATAACCAGTGTCAGGCTGAGCTCTTTACTGTATAGTGCGGCTAAATAAATATAAAACCATGCCTAGTGACACAATTTCTTTTTAAATTACTTGTCAAGCTATTCATCAATATAATGCTTTCACCTCTCAATGGTTCCTGAAATAGAAGTCTGTACTAAAATCTAACACAGATACTGAGACATTAAATTAATAAGGAGAAAGAGGGATCTTTCTGATAGCTTGTTTTGCCCTCTAAATTACAGAATACATGTGATTTTTTTCCCCCATGGCTGTTGTAAACATTTTTTCCCTCTAATCTCAGACTTATTATCACCTTTTTCCACCCACTTTGACAGACTACAGTCAGTAAATTCAGCAGGATATTAAATGCCTTGTAATATAACTGAGAAGCGGTGGTTGGCAATCTGCTGTAATTGCTGGGACGAATGTTTGCATGTTGGCAATGGTTCCAACTGAAAATTCTTAAATATCTATTTGAGAAATGTTGAAGTTTTGGGAATTGGGGGGTGTGTGTGTGTGTGTGTGTTATTATTTCATTTGATTCTGAGTCATCAATTTAATACTTCTGTGTTTTCCTTTCATTTTTATTAAGCTGTTTATTTTCATTCCCCTGAGGCATCCAGTGTTTAATCGCACTGTTAAGCAATAGAATACCAACTGAAATTTATTAAATATTTTTGGATGTTTTTCTACATTTTAAAATATATTGATTTCTATTACAACACATAATACAAAGTGTACAGTGCTCACTTTATATTATTTTTATTACAAATATTTGCACTGTAAAAATGATAAACAAAAGAAATAGTATGTTCCAATTCAGCCCATACAAGTATTGTAGTGCAGTCTCTTTATTGTGAAAGTGTAACTTACAAATATAGATTTTTTTTTTTGGTTACATAACTGCACTCAAAAACAAAACAATGTAAAACTTTAGAGCCTACAAGTCCACTCAGTCCTACTTCTTGTTCAGCCAATTGCTAAGACAAACAAGTTTGTTTACATTTACGGGAGATACTGCTGACTGCTTCTTATTTACAATGTCACCTGAAAGTGGGAACAGGCCTTGCAAGGTATTTACATGCCAGATAGGCTAACCATTCATATGCCCCTTCATGCTTCAGCCACCATTCCAGAGGATATGCTTCCATGCTGATGATGCTTGTTAAAAAATAATACATTAATTAAATTTGTGACTGAACTTGGGGGAGAATTGTATGTCTCCTGTTCTGTTTCACCTACATTCTGCCATATATTTCACGTTATAGCAGTCTTGGATGATGACCCAGCACGTGTTGTTCATTTTAAGAACACTTTCACAGCAGAATTGACAAAACTCAAAGAAGGTACCAATGTGAGATTTCTAAGGATTCGACTCAAGGGTTAAGAATCTGAAGTGCCTTCCAAAATCTGAGAGGGCTGAGGCGTGGAGCATGCTTTCAGATGTCTTAAAAGAGCAACACTCCAACGTGGAAACTACAGAACCCGAACCACCAAAGAAGAAAATCAACCTTCTGCTGGTGGCATCTGAGTCAGATGATGAAAATGAACATGTCGGTCTGCTCTGGTTTGGATCATTATCGAGCAGAACCTGTCATCAGCATGGACGCTTGTCTTCTGGAATGGTGGTTGAAGCATGAAGGGACATGTGAATCTTTAGCATATCTGGCACATAAATATATTGCAATGCCGGCTACAGCAATGCCATGAGAACGCCTGTTCTCACTTTCAGGTGACATTGTAAACAAGATGTGGGCAGCATTATCTCCTGCAAATTGTAACCAAACTTATTTGTCTGAGCGATTGGCTGAAGTAGGACTGAGTGGACTTGTAGGTTCTAAAGTTTTACATTTTTTTATTTTTCAGTGCAGTTATTTTTTGTACATAATTCTACATTTGTAAATTCAACTTTCATGATAAAGAGATTGCACTACAGTACTTGTATTAGGTGAATTGAAATATACGATTTCTTTTGTTTTTTACACTGCAAATATTTGTAATCAAAAATTAATACAAAGTGCGCACTGTACACTTTGTATTCTGTGTTGTAATTGAAATCAATATATTTGAAAATGTAGAAAATATCCAAAAATATTTATATAAATGGTATTCTATTATTGTTCAACAGTGCGATTAATCGCAATTCATTTTTTTGAAAGAACAGCATTCTTAGCTGGCTTTTCCATTTACTGACTTTAACAAAAATTTAAATAATCTGAGAGAATGGTAACTGGGTTAAAATATAACTTAATTTCTTTAAAATGTGATATTATTCTCCCAAACCTGTCTTCTTCAAACTACCTTGTACAACCTCCTCTTATTCTTAGTTCTACTTTAATTGGTAAATGTCAGTCCAACACACTAAAAGTACTAGGTCATTCAAATTTAGATCCCCAAGTCCCAGTTCCCTGAGATCAAACTGCTGAATGAACTTCTTCCTTACTGCACTGGAACTGAATACCCAGCTATTTCTGATCTTGATATAACAGTGAACAGGTTTCTCTCAGTAATAGTAAAACCGATGTAGCGAGGCCTTTGAGCTGAGGGCTTTCCTTATGAGAGACTAGTTCATGCAGATGAAAATGTTAAAATGCTAGACTGCTTGTATCACACTGGGATAGTAGTAAAGAGTTCTGAACATTTCAAAGACCCCTCCACATTGCTTCTCTCTGCTACTCCTGGCTTGAAAATGATTTCAGACACATTCTGATCTCAGAGATGTTGTAGAAAATCCAGACGCTCCTGGCAAAGAGGGTCATCATTCAATGCCATTGGATTAAAAAGTATCCTAGATACTTCCTGATAATCTAGCAGTCTCTGGCCTACCCGGGATCTCAAGCGCTTTTGGAATTAATATTTGGTTAAAAAAAAGTTCAAAGTGGGTTTTTTTGGGATTCATCATGCCTCTTCAGGGGAAAGTGACTAACTGTTGTTCTCTGGGTTTTGAAGATGCCTACACATACATAGGAATACTTCTGGTGCTTGGGGAGTATCTCAGATTTATTGTACAGGAACAGCACTATCAATTTCATGTTGTGCCTTTTGGGTTGATATTGGTGCCTGATGTTTGCATGAAATGCCTGCCAGTAGTTGTGGCCTGCCTATGCAGTCTGAGAGTGTTTTGACAGTTGGACAATTGGTTTATACAGGACACCACTTCTGAGTACATCTGACTATAGGTCTTTTTCACCATCCAAGTGTTGGTATCACTAGGGTTCATGAAAACTATCAAAAGATTTGTCTCAGCAGACTACTGGGGTACGAAGGGGTCCTGCTATACCCTACTGAAATCAAAGCCTTCCTCCCCTAGGATAGATACAGGACCTCATCATTCTAGTAGAAAGAGTAAGCAAGAGCCAGGAGATGACAACATAGAGAGTCTTATGGCCATAGTATCCATGACACATCTCAACATGTAATGGCCTTTGTGGGCCCTTTTCTCAAAAGGCTTCTACATGGTACAAATTATGGAAACTTTGTGGTGATACACAACAACATTGATATAAACTTTGGTGCAAAACAACTTTGATACAAGACAGTATTTTCTGCATCCTTGATCCCTGTCTCCAGGTGGCCAACAGAAAAAATAGGTGAGTGGGTTTGCAGTCCAGAATTTTCAGTCAGTCTAGATCCCTCTAAACTCTAATTTCTCAGTGCCACACCAATTGTAGGGAAGTAGCCTGTATTTGTTTTTGTTGCCAGTAGGGACTTGACCAGCTAAAATGGCTGACCTGTGAATATGAGTAATTTATAGGCCTATAGATTATCTCTTCATATTAAAAGGAGTGTGGGGAGAAACACCATAAATGAGAGGTTTCAGAGTAACAGCTGTGTTAGTCTGTATTCGCAAAAAGAAAAGGAGTACTTGTGGCACCTTAGAGACTAACCAATTTATTAGAGCATAAGCTTTCGTGAGCTACAGCTCACTTCCTCTGAGGAAGTGAGCTGTAGCTCACGAAAGCTTATGCTCTAATAAATTGGTTAGTCTCTAAGGTGCCACAAGTACTCCTTTTCTTTTTACCATAAATGAGATTATTTTACCTACCAGATCTGCTCATTGTGAAATGAACTAATGAGACCACTCAGGCCAGACTAAACTATCTACTTTCTTCAGTGCCCAGGATTTCTCAATAGGGGAAGAAATATCTGCTGAAAATCTTTGGATAAATCAGGTGCCCTAAATCTTTCAGGCTGCTGGAGAGGCCTGCCAGGTGTCACATATCTTGTGTGATACTCATATGACAGCTCTGTAAAATACCTTGTGTTTTTGAGGAGGTAGAAGGACAAGAGAGAGATCCTCACCCATTAACCTTGGGGAAAATTAACTGAACTCCAAGTAAGAGACTGAATCCCAGTTCATACCTTGTGATGAAACAAAGTACCATTCAGTTATTTTAAAGGTAAAATAACTGTTTGCACAAGGCCACTCCAGTCAGAGCACAGGTTTCTAATATGACAAAGCCAAGTCTTATCTATTGTTTCCACACTGCTGCCTTTCAGAATGAATGTGCCAAATTACTTGTTGGCTAGCAGGGGTGCTAGAACAATTTGTATGGGGGAGGGGGCTGAGAGCCATTGAACCAAAGTGTAAAGCCTGTATATGATGGAAACCTCTTCAAGCCAGGGCTGCGCCCCTAGCAGCCCTAGTTCTAGCACCTTTGTTGGCTAGGCTGTCTCCAACCGTTAGACCTCATTCAGCTCCCGGAGTCAAGAACAGAATCCAGGAATCCTAATACTCAATAGCTCAGTGCTTTCTCCTAAATAGAAATGTAACCCACTGCCAAGTGTGTGTCACTGACCCACTACGTGGGCTTGTCCATATAGGGGATAGCAGCTTATTTCCACCAAATTACAGGTGTTGCTCAAGTGGATGAGGTATGTGCTGTTTTAAAGCTTCGGGGTTCAAACCCTTTTGCTGACGACCCATGTAGAAAAAAAACTAGTATGTGATCATGTAATTAAAGACAACAGTATAATGCAATGGGATGAACTGAAACTAAGAGAATCTTAAGACTGGTACATGACTATCTCCTGGCTGTAGCCCCTCTTCTGTCTTCTCTAGAAGCAACTTTTGAGATACTGGCAACTTTTTTTTTCTTGGCTGTTTGTTTATGGTCATCCTATCCACAGCACAGCTAAGTCCAGAGACCTGCTCCTGACACTATCTGAGATGACCATTTATAAGTCTAAAGAGGAATCTTTGGCCTTTTGATTAAATCAGTTTGCAGTCAGTGCTTGCCAGAGAAGCTGCCATGAGGCCTTCTACAGCTCAGGGAATCTAGTATTTCATTTACATGGAGTAAAAGAAGGGAAGCAAGCAAGTGGAGAGCTCTGTGAAGCTAGTTGGCAGTAAGCCATCTGCTAAGCAACCACAGCTACATCAAAGATGCCTAAAAATAGATCAGTTTGGTTGACAGCATATTACCCTCTTCAAACAAAAAGGGACCTCAGGCTGGATGGAAACATTTCTTTGCTATTACATTTTTACTTATAAAAATGAAATGTAGGAGAAACATTCTCTTTTAGGCAGGGGCTCCATTTCAGATTTTGGTAGGGAGTGACAACTTTAACTGTGATTCCAGGCAGGCTACTTAGGCACTTGAAAACTCTAGTTTTTTGGCAGATAACTTAGCAATTAGCTGACAGGAGCCCTGTATCTAATTCCTATATAAAAGAAAGAAAATTAAATATATATTGGACCCACTCTGCTCTAATAATAACATGTTCTGACATCTTGTGGCAAGTCACTTAAGGGACAATGGTTAGGTTTAAAATTTCAGTGTATATTCTTACTTTGTTACTAACTTTGCAGAGAGAGAGAGACAGTGTCAGGACTTTTGGGTTCTATCTCAACGCTTGGAGGGGAGTGGGGTCTCGTGGGTTGCAGTGGGGGCAGATACATTTGGGTTCTATAGAAGAACATCAGAATGGCCATACTGGGTAAGACCAATGGTCTATCTAGTCCAGTAACCTGTCTTCCAACAGTGGCCAATACCAAGTGTTTCAGAGGGAATGTACAGAACAGGCAATCATCAAGTGATCCACCCCCTCTCGCCCATTCTCATCTTCTGGCAAATAGAGGCGAGGGACATGCAGAATAATGGTATTGGGTCCCTGTCCACCCTGGTTAACAGCCATTGATGGACCTATCCTTCATGAACTCATCTAGTTCTTATGGGAACTGTTATAGTTTTGGCCTTCACAACATCTCCTGGAAAAGAGTTCCACAGGTTGACTGTGAAGAAATACTTTCTTTTGTTTGTTTTAAATCTGCTGCTTATTAATTTCATTGGGTAACCCTGGTTCTTTTGTTATGTGAAGGAGTAAATAACATTTCGTTATTCAATTTTTCCACACCATTCATGACTTTATAGACCTCTATCATATCCCCCCTTAGTCATCTCTTTTCCAAGCTGAAAAGTCCCAGTCTTTTTACTCTCTCTTCATATGGAAGGTGTTCCATAGCAGTAATCATTTCTGTTGCCCTTCTCGGTACCTTTTCCAAATCCAATATAGCTTTTTTGAGATGGGGCAACCAGATCTGCACTCAGTATTCAATATGTGGGCATACCATGGATTTATATAGAGGCAATATGATATTTTCTGTCTTATTATCTATCCCTTTCCTAATGATTCCCAACATTCTGTTAGCTTTTTTGATTGAGCAGATGTTTTCAGAGAACTATTCACAATGACTCTATGATCTCTTTCTGGGTGGGTTCAGCTAATTTGGACCCCATCATTTGGTATATATAGTTGGCATTATATTTTGTCATGTGCATTACTTTGCATTTATCACCATTGAATTTCATCTGCCATTGTGTTGCGCTGTCATCCAGTTTTCTGAGATCACTTTGTAACTCTTTGCAGTCTGCTTTGGACTTAACTATCTTTAGTAGTTTTGTATCATCTGCAAATTTTGCCACCTCACTGCATATCCCTTTTTCCAGATCATTTATGAATATGTTGAACAGCACTGATCCCAGTACAGACCCCTGGGGAACACCACTATTTACCTCTCTCCATTCTCACCATTTATTCCTACCCTTTGTTTCCTGTCTTTTAACTGAGTGTCTGCCAATGCTTTCAGGATCATCTAAGGATCTTTAATTTGCTTTAAAATAGCAAAAGTCTTGTCATTAATCACCCTTCCTCTGTTTCTAAACAAACTTCCTGCCCCAAAGGCTGTGCTGCTCCCAGCTTCCGAACTCATCACATATTACACTCAAGCTGTGTTGCAATTAAAAGCTCCGTCTGGGGCTATGTTGAGTAGACCTCATGTATGAAACTCGGGGGGCTCTAGAGCCCCCCACACCCTCTCTAAATGGCACCCCTGATTTTAGGGAACCCATTTTTCTGAAATAAACAAACATTACTGGCCTCCACTTATCTCCTCCTAGTCCCCGAGGTAGGAGAAGCTACCAATTTATCCATGTCCATTTCCTCCTTCCCTATCAATATCCTCTCTCTCTCCCTTCTTCATTTCCCTCCCTATTCCACCCAGTCTCCGTCCCACTCCCAATTCACTTCCATGCTCCCTCATAGCGTCCTGTTCCCAGCCCGTACCCTTCATTCACATATTCCATCCTTTTCCCTTTACGGTATCTTAGTCCTTGTTTCCCCTCTGCCACTCTCCATTCCCCTGCACCTCTTCAGTCTCCATCCTGCTCATATTCCCATCCCTCTGAGTCTGCAGCCCCCGCATTCCACTGTAACCTCTAAGTTTCCCTCCCTGCACTCCACATTCCTGTGCCCATCTGTCTCTCCCCTGAACCCTACATTAGCCTGCAAACAACCCCTTTCCTTTACCTTTCTGTCTCCTGCCTGCATCTTGCATTCCCTTTGTTTCTCCCGTTCACCTAGCATTGCCACCTTTTTGGGGGGGGGGGGAATTAGGGAGACATACGATCCTATTGTATGAGCATTTTATGCAAATTGACTAAATTTTGTATTTGCCAGTGATTTTCAATACTTTAAAAAGAAGTATAGATGTAATGCTGCTGAACAGCTCAATTTGATATTTCTATGAATGAAGTCCCTATACCATTCTGCATTCCTTATTCTGTTCCCCTCATCCTGCCATTCTGTGTCCCCAAGGGAATGCCACCGTTAGTGTGATTCAGAGTGGTAGCCATGTTAGTCTGAATCAGCAAAAACAACGAGGAGTCCTTGTGGCACCTTAGAGACTAACAAACTTATTTGGACATAAGCTTTTGTGGGCTAGAATCCACTTCATCAGATGCATGGAGTGTAAAATACAGGAGCAGGTATAAATACATGAAAGGATGGGAGTTGCCTTACCAAGCGTGAGGTCAGTCTAACGAGACAAGAAGGTCAACTGTTTGAAATGGGCCACTTTCATTACCACTTCAAAAGTTATTTTTCCTCCCTTAGTATCCTGTTGTTAAGTGAATTGTCTCGTTAGACTGACCTCACACTTGGTAAGGCAACTCCCATCCTTTCATGTATTTATACCTGCTCCTGTATTTTCCACTCCATGCATCTGATCAAGTGGGTTCTAGCCCACGAAAGCTTATGCCCAAATACATTTGTTAGTCTCTAAGGTGCCACAAGGACTCCTTGTTGTCATTACTGTGTTGGCAGTTGGGGATGAACAAACTCAATTCCTGACACATTTTCAATCAGTGGCAGCTGCAGCAGGCAGACCTATCTGAAGGTAAGGCCACCCAGAGCCTCCTCTTTCACTCAGTGTTTAGGCCCCCTATGTATTCCTTTATTTTAACTCATCCCAGGCCTTCTGCCAGCTCCATGCTGGTCTAGCAGGGAGGCTGAAACCCTGTGAGGCTGCTGTCACACAAAATTGGAACTTTAACATTCCTGATTAACAAACTTGTGGGATGTGTGACAGTCACTACAATTTTGAAAGTGTTCTGTAAAGTTCAAGACAGGTGGCATCTTACTTGCAGCCCACATTCTACTGTTTCCTCTCAGTTCTTCTTTGAGTGATGATCCCTATATGTATTCCAGACGTGGGTGTGCATGCATGCCAGGCACCGGAGCTGGAACTGTTTGTAGTAGTGTCCGTTGACCCACACACGTGTCATGCATAGTCCCTATGTTGCATCTGAGGCTATGTGGGTCAGTGCTGTTCCAGTTCCCTCTTACTGCCACATGGCCAGAGGCAGAACCCCTGTTCCTCGGTGCTCTTAGCTGGCTAATAGAACTCTTGTCCATTCCTACTTATTGTGTATAGTTTACTTGTGTGTTAGTTATATATAGTTGGCTTTGTTACGTACTTAGTTAGGCTCCCCTGTAGGACTTGATCCCCTGGTGGGGAAACACCGCTCCCAGACCAAAGCTCCCGGGAATTATGCCCTAACAAGCCAGCTTCAAAAGGTGTGAGCTTTTCTGTGAGTGACGAGCACCAACATTCTCTACTGCCTCAGCAAAGCCCACATCATCGCCCGCTGCTCCATCTGCCACTTGTTCCCGCCTCAGACTTGGGAAGCTAGAGAACTTCGCCTCTGCAAGTATCTGAGGAGAAGGCTATGCGTCCACATGCGCAGTCGGATGCAGGCACCAGCGGATCTGCTGGAGTGGTGCCTGTCTGCTCCAGTGAGCACCTCCAACCCCCTGTCTTCCTCGCGGTGAGTGCCCCCGGTACTGCTGGAACCACAGAAGCCCAACTGTGAACATAACAAACATGCTCACTTCCATGGAGAGAGAACGAAGGGAATGGTAGCTGCCGTGACTGAGGTTCAGCCCCAATGAAAGTAATGAGAGACATTGGCCTTCTGAACGAAGTAAAATTCACAAATTTAATGCCTGCAGTCATGAGAAAATGTGATACTAAAATTTCAGAAAGTAAATATTGCGAGACACACACTAAAACCATGATAGCTGACAATTCTGACGTAAAAACACCAAAGGTCCGTCTATATTAGTGGCTTAGTGCCAGTGCAACTGCACTATTTCTGGCTGTTGCTGTACTATGTATACTAATTTTTCTAGTGTAAATATGTCTTCATGTTCTGTCTCCAGCAGATTGTCCCAAAACCAGTGCCCTTCAATCCTGTCACGTTAAGAAGGGAGATGATGAATTGTGATGTAAAATAAGGAGATGGGCTTCATTAGGCCTAATATTTGGTTACTGATCTTTTCAGGAAATTATCTAAAGTGGGTTATCAAACAGAGTTTTACTGCCTCACTGCAGCTCCCAGAGTATTGGTGCAATATCAAGATGCTGAGTCACCTTATTTTGTTAATGATTTGTATGCAGGAGAGTAAATATATGTGCCTGTTAGCTCTTGAGCTGGACACAGATGCAAATGTTATATTGACATTCCTCCTCCTGCCTCAGTCCACGGAGGAGGGGTTAAGAAAGGTGGCTAAAAGCTCTGTAATAAAAAAACTACTTGAAAATAACAAAGAGAGTGTTACAGATGAACACAAAATGGTCTGCAAACTATGACAGGCCCAGTTATTTCAGTCATATGTACAACTACTTAACTTGCATGTGTCTGTCTCAGAAAGACTGCAATTCTTCTTGCTCACTGATTTGTACATACTGTATCTATGTGTTATTTAAAGACATCCCAAGAGTGGAGTCTCAGGTGGCTGATTTAAACAGCAGATGGAACTGTGAGAATGTTAGTAGCAGCCATTTTCATTAAATCCATCTAGCCATGCTGTGAGAACAGGCAATGTTCTCCTGTTAGCAGAAGTATGCCTGTAATAATAGATGAAGGCATACATACTAAGAATGCAGTATATTTATTGACTTATACGAAGGGTCAGACTGTTTATCTGGACTTGTTGCCCTTCCAGATTTTGCCGTTGTATAGACAATGCATATTTAATAATCAATCTGCCTGCTAGCAATGACTTTTTATTAAGATAATTTTTCTTATGAAGTTAAAGAATGTGCTTGAATTTCACTGAAGGACTCCCTGGACTGCAAGGTTGTTTGTGACACTCTTTTATATCTTGCACTATCTTTGAAGCCTCTTTCAAACATTAACTAATGACATCTTCAAAGTGTCACTCTGCTCAAGGGCAAAGAAAAGGGATCTCAATATATAAATTATGTTTAAAAGCAATTTTTAATAACTTAGAAAATATCTATTACTTGAAGGTGAAAGGCATATGTGTGTATAATACATACAAGTGTATGTGATTTTATATACACACCCATACACAGTTCAGTAGCGTGCCTACTTTCTTCATTCTTAGTAAGATGCACTTTCAGTAACTTGTCCCAATACTGTAATGTATATTTCTTCTATACTGAAAAACACACCAAATCTTTTAGATTTTCAGTGGGCGATTGATAATTTTATATCAAACCAGGTATATTTTTTGGCAGAACACCTTATTCAACATAGAGATCTGAGCTTTGTTTCTATTGTTTCCAAGTCACGTCTTCCCATTTCCTTTTTGCAGCAATGAAAACATGAAGCTGCATTTTTATGCCTTTTCTGTTTCTGAAGGGAAGATGGCAGATATTGTACAACACACACTATATGCATGAACTAAAGGGAAATGTAGTTTCTATTACTGCATTCAAATTCTTTGGTTTAGCATAAGCCTAAGCTTCTAGTTTTCAGGACTGAGTGCACATACCAGTTTGCATCTTGATGAAAGATTGGAGTCTTTTCTTTGTGGTTATATGTTATGTCTGTTGGTATTATATTTACCTTTGGAAGATGTTACTAGTGGTAATGCCTTTGGTTAAGCAATATGCAATAGGCATATTCTTTTTTTTAGGGTTTGCCCTGTAACATGCTCTCTTAGGGACTAAAAGAGACATTCAATTCCTGGCTATGCCACTGACTCACTTAGTGACCTTAGGCAAGTCATTTAACCTGAGGTTCAGTTTTCCCATATGTAAAATAGGGGATATACTTACCTCTCCTGGATAATGTAAGAGAGAAATAATTAATGTTTGCAACATGCTTTGAGATCCTTTGATGAGAAGTGCAAAATAAGTACAAAGTGTTCTTAATACCAGCAATGATCCCACCAATTCTTGTTTTCTTTTCTGACTGGTGAACTCTATGTGGAATCTAGTAGCTGTAACTGTAAGAATTTGAATCTTTACTTTTATACTTGCTGAAGGGATTATAGTTGCGGCATTTGTTTCACATCCCTTTTACACACCAGCTCAAGGGTTAGACTCAATGCAGCAGACCTTGTGTTTCCCTGTTGCACCCACTTCAGGAGTGATGTAGTATTTCTGCACCCTTCTGGATGTGGAGACATCAGTATTGCCAAGCCCTACTGTTTCAGTCAGGCCCTCAGAACTCATGAGGTAGGCTTAAAAAGTGTGCAAATTTCAAAATAGTACATCTGAGGGGTTTTTTTGCCTTTGGGGTTTTTGAGCCTTTAGGACTCACATTTTCAAGCTTTCATCTGGAACCATGAGAGCTAGAATTTTTTTTTTTTTTTTGAAAAATCATGTGACTCCAAGAGCCGGGCTTCAAGAATAACACCAAATATCACAAGGGTTGGCACACTGAGACATAGTATCTTCTTGGGGCATATTGTATGCAACAATTGAGCCAACCACCTGCAAAGCCATTTGGGGTCTGCTGCTTCTGAATGAAACATGCTGGGTAAATGTAATTGATTTGTAATATATAACTTTTCCATGGAATCCTTTACATATTATTTTTTATTTTAATTCTTTCAGTGTGTCAAATTGCAAAATATTATGCAAAGAATATTTAGTATATTGACAGTGACCTTCCTAACAAGGAGTTTCTTGCTTCCCTGTCCCTTCTACTGATCGCTGCACAAAGAAGTTTGGTTGCATTTTTAAAAAATGGGTTTGATGATTTTATGAGAATTAGTAACTTTCATAGCTATTTGTGGTAAGAAAAGGGTAATCCAATATCATGGTTCAGAGCATAAACTGGTCTCTGCAAGAGTCAGGAGGTTTTTATCCCCCACGTACAACATTTACACTGTTGGTCACGTGCATTATAAGGAATGGGAGAAAGGAGTTTAACTTTCTTTGGAAGTATCAGGTATTGGCCAGTGCTAGATGTTAGAGACTAGAATAGATAAATTTAATCCTATATGACAAATCCTGTGTTATGAAGTGGCAGCAGAAGAGTATGCATGTCCCTTAAAAATAATTTCTCACCCATTTCCTTACATGCAAAAAATTGTGAAAATTTGGTAACTTTACCACCATCCTCCTGCATATGGACTGCCTGTGAACAAATGCCACTGGCTTGTTTGGAACCACCACTTTGCCGATGTAATTGATAGGGAAGGCTGCAGCTTTCTGCCATCCCCTGGCCATTATCATTTTCATTTTCACTATTTTTCCTGTCTGTCTGCTACATGGGCTTCATTTAGCAGGTTCTTTTCCCTGCTCCTACTCAGATTGCTTTATACTTTTCCCTCCTTTTCCCCTGAAAAAAGCCAGCTGGAAAATTCACATGATGATAATAAGGGGGCATTTACAATTAGTCTTCTTGCCTAGTTGCCAAATGCTATTTCATTCCTGATAGAGGAAGTTATCATTATTCATGCAGTGGAACTTAATAGTCCCTGCAGACATAAAGGTCCCAGAGCGCAAGGCTTTCAGTATTCTCTCAGTAATTTGTTACACTAAATCTAACAGTGATTTTGTATTTTCCATGTTATGTTTATTTTCTTTACACAAGCAAGAAAATATTCTTTAGGGGATGAATTTCAGAATCCAGTCTTTGTCATGGGCATCTTCTATATCGCAAGTGGGTAGGACCTCAGGAAAGCTGAGTGTCTCCGCTCTGAGTTTGTAACACTCACAGCTGAAACTTTCATGCTGATCACATTTAAGAAAAATGGGGAATGTTCTTATACAAACTTTAGTTAGTTTCACATTTCTTTTCATTTCTTTTTGTTGTTTTCACTCAGTCTGCTGTTTAATCTTTGATTACAGGCCACTAAAGAAGTAATAGAGCGAGAGGCCCCAGGGATGGCCCTGGCAATGCTGATGGGATCACTTAATGTTACTCCTCTGGGCATGCTCTCTAGGTAAGAATGTTACCAACAAAATACAAAGTGAACTATTTCCCTAGAAATATTCAAGGTGGTGGAATGACTGCACAGAAAAGAACTGATGCTTGGCACATATCTTAAGAATAGGGGGTCTGAACCCCAGATAGGTGGCCAAATTCCAACTCTGGTAGTTGCATTCTGCCTCCTTAAATTCCCCCTGCAGTTTCTGCTGGATAATGTATCCTCCTGTATATCCTGTCCCAAACTGTATAGTGTTAACAGCTGCTTGATTCCAACCCAGTGCAGTTGCATTTCAGTGATGAGTGAAGTAATTCCTGTATATATAGCTTATAAAGCACCAAAGCACTTCCTTTAGTACGATAAATATAAGGGTATTATTTTGACACTCCAGTATGTTCCAGAATAAGCAAAGAAAAATATTTCTGTATGAAAATATAGAAAGTTAAAAGTTTCAGAGTAACAGCCGTGTTAGTCTGTATTCGCAAAAAAAAAAGGAGTACTTGTGGCACCTTAGAGACTAATCAATTTATTTGAGCATAAGCTTTCGTGAGCCACAGCTCACAGCTGTGGCTCACGAAAGCTTATGCTCAAATAAATTGATTAGTCTCTAAGGTGCCATAAAGTTAAAAGTGGCACTGTCACATGTGCTTAGTTTTTAGTCATTTAACTATTAAATTTTGGAATTTACTATCTGATGCTTGATGATAATTTTTCTTTCCCTATTGGTGTTTTCCTTCAAACAACAACTTCTCCCACAATCCTATGTTTGCATGTGTACCATAAAAGAAACATGGGTTTTCCCATTTATTCTCTTGAGGTTCTCAGTATCATGATTGATCTTTCTATAATGTTAGAGCTTTAGTAGAATCAACAAGTTTTTGTTAGGCTTTGTCTACACTGGAACTTTGTTGGCAAAACTTTTGTCATTCTGGAGTCAAAAAAAACACACACAGACCTGAGTGACAAAAGTTTTACGAACAAAAAGCACTGCTGACAAAGCTGCTGCCACTCGTGGCGGGTGAAAGTTTTTTGTCTGCAGGAGAGCTTTCTCCTGCCGACAAACAGCAGCTACCCTGCACAGCTTTTAGCAGTATGGCTGTAGCAGCACAGCCTTGTCGTAAAAGCTGCGTGATGTAGACAAAGCCTTAGTTAACGTGATTGCTGTTTATATGTCTCTGAAACAGCAAAGCAAAAATATTTCAGGGTAACTCAGAAACAATGACTGCAATGGTTTTAATTTTATTTATTTTGCAATTTCAGTGATAGATAAAACGAGTATTGTAATCATGAATAATAAAGAGATTTTAAAATCTGAGGATAATTCTTACTCAGATGCATGCAATTGTGAGGGCCCCAAGTGACTGAGAGTTTCCATTTAAACCTTTGTCCCTTTGTGGGTATCCGAAAAGGCAACACCATGTTAACATCATTAGATTCTGTCCACTGCGCCCAGTGTTCTCATTTCCATATCTGATATGCTGTTATATATTGTTGGGAGAAAGAATTTTCTTTTTTTGGATACACACGGATTTCAGCAGAGGAAGGGGATAATTTAGCTTCTTTGTTGTCAGCTCTGACTAATAAAGTGGGGATTACAGTGGGGCTGACTTTGCAAGCCCCTGGACTTGCATAGCTGGTCAGGCTTTGGTGAGTCACATGGACAACATGTCTAAAAGTAGGGATATAATGTTTATTGTTGATCAGAGAGAATGCATCATGCTGTCCTTTCTCCTGTGTGCATGGAGTGGAAGAGGAGAAAATGTCCCTTAACTTCAGCCATTCCCAAGTGTTGTGGGGCAGAAGGATGGAATGCCCCTTCCATACTAACGCATCCCTAGCTGTCTCAAATATAATTATTGTACTTCATTGTTTCAAAAAGGATACCAATTCCCGCCCGCCGCCCTCAATTCAAGCACTAAATACAGAAATTAGCAGACAAGCAGGAAACTGGCTGGGACATTTATCTTTCAAATCTTTCAAATTGTCTTGAGAAACAGAGATTTATTATACAGGCCTTTGAAATTAGACCTTTTCCAAAACATTAATAGAATGTCTATGTAGCTGGTACACTCCTTTACTTTCCCTTCCTCTTACGTTTGGCTTGGTTGGTGATACTGGTTACAGGCACTGATGCCCCAGGTCTGCCAAAAGACACACCAACCCTTTGAGGCAGCAAATGGCTTCTTTTAGCCCCTCTAGTTCCCAGCTAGATAAACTCCAGGCCATGTACACCATCAAATCTCAGGAAAACCACAGGTGCTGCAGAAAATTGTATTAGTGACTCAGTAGGTCATTTTCTTATGTGTTAGTGCTGCACAAATGCTCCATCATTATGCTAGGAAGTACTGTGATGTTGAAGATGCCATCCATCTTTTGAATAAGACATGAAGTCAAGATGCTTACTATTTTTGTAAAGAATTGCATGTCACTATTTTGTATAATAACAAATGTTTAACATTATGTTCTGGCCAATTCTAAATAATTTTTTCTCATTCCAACTAGCTATGGTATTATTTTTCATGTTCTCTTACAAACTGTAGTGTAATGGTTCCATGTACTGTTAATTGGCTACTGAATTCCACTCTAGACTTGGCTGTATTTAAGTAGCGTGTAAAAAGTGATTCCTACTGGGGATCCTTTGTGATGCTATATAAATGTAAGGTATGATTATTATGGTGTAGTTGTCTCATGTAAAAGAAGATTAGCAGAGTTTTAAGTCTTTTTTTTTTCATGTCTATAAATGAGGAACCTAGTAGATTGCCAAGCAGGAGCTCCATTGGGTAGCTTGCTGTTCCTCTGTGATAGTCTATCACTGTATTTTCCCATTTAAAGTCCTGCCCCCAATGTGTTTAATTGTCTATTCAAATAAACTGTTGCCAGGTCTTGCAGTTTTATTGCAAGTCTTGCAATATTTTTTGTTTTTCTTGAATCTCCTCCTGAAAACAAATGATTATGTCAGAATCTGAGCTTTCATTTTTAAAAATAAAAGTTTCTAGCCTTCCTGGTTGCAGAGTAAAGTTTGGCAATGTGTACTCTAAAGGCTCAAAAACCAGAAGGCAAAAAGAATTATTATTTTTTTAGTCATTCTCATGATTTTGGGGGGCCTGACGGAGGATTTTTGAAGTCTTGGGGTTGGCAAAGCTGTAATATGAATACATTTCAGGAATAATTTAGAATAATTTATAAAGCTTCTCTGTACAAAGCATCTTGCTCAGTGAAAGAACATAAACTAAGGCAGAATCTAAAAAGCATGCAGTGGTTCTTCACATTAATATAGAGAAGCTTTGAAATTGTGCACTGAATTTTACAAGACCCTGGACTAGTCAATATAAGAATTATACTCTTTGTTTAAAAATATTTCTTTGAGTTACTAATGATACATGGGATTATTAAGATGGATAATTTTAAAAATCAAGGTTAATTTTTACAATGTAATGTATTCTCTCTTTAACTCCACTTGGATTGTGAAACTAGACTGTTTAATTTCACTTTGGGTCTAGTCAGTTTCACACTCTGATTCTCATGCACTAGCATTAATTGGGTTTGGATCTCCAGCACTGTATAGGGAATGTTGAAATCCTAAAATAGTTTTTTTTATCAAAATGTTTTACACTGAGATCACATTACTTGCAGTCATATTAGGTTTTGCAAACTGTTTCCCCCCTAAAACTCATCTGCAGTTTTCCTTTAATATTACTACACAGAAAAAAACTATGTTAAAAGAACATAAAGGTTGCAAAATCAAGCACTCAGAAGTTAGGAGCTGCCAGAATTAAGGTTGTTTATGCAACCTTACTGTGGCTCCCCTATGTGTATGCATTATGATGATACAGTCATTAATTACATGATCACAAACTATTTTTTCCAGCTGACCCAGCTTCATTCAGTGCACACAATGGAGGATGATCACCTAATGAACAACTATTTAATTTTTTGTTTTCTCCTTATTCAGTGTATGGCCCCAGATGTACTGCACACTATTCAAACCCTGCTCTGAATACAAAATTATTCATTTCTTCCTGGGCTTTTTAGGGGTGTTCATTGCTATTGTATCTGAGTTTTTCACAAATAATGAATTTATTTTCACAACACTTGTGAGGTAAAGGGGTATTATTATCCTCATTTTACAGATGGGGAATTGAGGTATATTGAGATAAAGTTCAAAGATATACACTAATTCTGGGTGCCCAATTTGAGATGCCTCTTGTCAGTTCGAGGGTTAACTGCACTACTGGTCCCCTCTGTGATTTGCTCGAGGGCATCCCAACCATCACCTCTCTGTGGGTCAGAACCCACATCCCTCTCCCTCCAGGCCAAGGATTTAGTCTTGCACTCCCCCTGCCATTCATTGTGCTCATCCCATTGTGTTTTAGTGGAACCTCCCATTCTGCTGTCTTCAAGGGTCTATGACAGTCTTTACTGATGACCAGCCAGCTTTCAAAAGCACGGTACATTTATGTACAAAAGCCTTACGGAGAAAACATACAATAAAACAATATACAGTCTGCACACATGCTAAGCTTACCAGGTGTCACTGTCTTCCACATCAAGACCCTGGTATGTCTCCAGTCCTTCAACTCTTCCAGCAGGGTTTTTCCATCTTAGTAACAGTCTTATGTTAATTTGTGGATCAACAGAGTGTCCCTGAGTCAGTTCAGCCTCCACCTTTATACCAAAAGCCCATCTTCTTTGAGTGATTTCATGTCTATTCCACACTAAATGCACGCATACTTTTGTACACTGAAACCGTAGTAATGCCCATTGGAGCAGTGTATTCACTCTGATTCTCCTTGCACCCCCCGCCAAGGTTATAAAGAGGGAGTCACTTTCAGTCCTTCTCACCACCCATGGATGGTAGTCGGAGCCTTACATGTGCTCTTGCTCACAGTTTTTACCTCTATCAAGAATTATTTTTCTAGTTGTGTATAGTTAGTTAGTTGTATATAATTGTTAGTTAGCTAGTAGTACTATTGTTGTCCCATTTAGAATAATTTACTTAAACTTTGTCTTGGTTTCTGTTCTGGGCAGTAGCTTGGTACCAGGGCTTCAACATGCTGAAGTCACCTAGTTTTAAGCACTGTTCCATCTTCAGAGTAACAATGCCTGTTAACAGCCCTCTTCTTAGTTCTTAAAGTGTCTGGGAGAGAGAAAAGTGCCAGATGTGAGATCCTTCAAAAAAAGGATTGAAAAATCTAGAGAGATGAGGCTGTGGGACTTTCTTATGGACTGTGCTTTGAGACCTGCCTCTGAACTTGGAAGGTTGGTGCAGAGCAATACAGCTAAAAAGAGTTCCCCTTACAGCAAGGTCTCAGACCATTGTCAACCCTTATGAGAGCCTTCTTAGAATTGCTTGGGTGCCAAAGATGGAGCTTGAGCCCTGGATTGAAGTTCCCTGGTACCATCAACTCTGGTACTGTCAACACAACCATGGAGACTGATGTCATCTGCTGTTCTGGGCTGAGAATCTGCCCCCACCTCGGTACCACCATACATTGAGTGTCAGTCACCATTGTCGGTACCAACGATGCCAGAAGCATGTATTGCGGCTATAGATCTCCTGTGCTTGTCAGTGTTAGATTCTCCACTCTTCCAAATGTATGATATGGAGATTTCCACACTGGTCCTACCCGTGAGGCATACATTACACTGGACATAATACGACCTTTGGTACAATTGACCCTGGCAGTATTTACCTTGGCACCGTCAATGAAGAGATCACCAGTATCACCTCATTCAAGCATTTGGTACCTATTGTCTGCAAGCCTCCAGTCCCTCCATAAGTAGTGGCTCTCTGTCTCCTGCAATTTCCCCTGATACCATACCATCATGACTGATGGATTATTCCTTCTTATCTTTGTAATCAGAGGTTTAATTTTATGCCTCACCTTCAATGTATAGAAGGTCTCAAGTCTCTCACCTTCCTTCTTTGGGGACATCCTCGCAAACTTGCCATGAAAATGGGTACAGAACTGGGTCAAGAGAGAGAACCCAGTAGAGTCAGCATAATTGGAGCCCAATG
The DNA here is from genome assembly GCF_965140295.1 of Lepidochelys olivacea. Taxonomy (NCBI): domain Eukaryota; kingdom Metazoa; phylum Chordata; order Testudines; family Cheloniidae; genus Lepidochelys; species Lepidochelys olivacea. The sequence goes on from NC_140416.1 coordinate 58,799,199, forward strand.
CCTTATCTGTTCCTGCAGTGCCTTATTGGAATTCCTGGGGCATCCCTCCTGTCTCTAAGTCACTTTCCCCCAACCCTCTGAGATACAGATCACTTAGTAGGGACAGTTTTACCTCGTACCAATCCAGTGGATATCATGCATCCCCTTCCCCACACCATCCACCGCGCACAAGGCTCACCAGAACAACCCTCCCACACCGTTCGCAGTTGGGGCTGAACGCCCGAGCTCTGCGCCACACGGGCATCAGTTCTGAAGGCAGTGCTGCCCGCCAGGAGCAAATTTCTCCACTGCTGCTGGTGGGCAGTGCTGCCTTCAGCTGACGCCTGGGCAGCAGCTGCCACTCTCCACTCTGCCTTGCAGCTGGGCCAAACATCCAGTTTTGGTGAAAAAGTAGGACTAGCTGGGACAGAGCTGAAAGAGGGGACTTCTCCTGGCCAAAACAGGATGTATGGTCACCCTAAACCAGGACCATATAAGATGGCCAACACCCAAACATAGGGACACTAAAAAACTTGATTTAGTTGGGGAAAAGGTTCACCCAACATCTGGGTTACAATTCTGTATCGCCAATCACCAAGTATTATTGGCTAGATACATACACAGTCACAGTCTCCATTACTCAGACTTCTCATCCCAGTCCCAGTCTCCTTGCCCAAGCAGTCACAATTCTCCCCACCCTGATTTTTTTGTTCCCATTCTCCTTCTCCAGCTAGTCTCAGACATCATGGCTCTCATATGATTTGTCTCTCCCTTTCCTACAGCTTCCAGTCAATCCTCGGTATTGCTGTTTCTTCTCACCCATTCGCCCACCCTGGGTCCACCACTAGATTCTAGTCCCAGTATCAGGACATCCCCTCCTCAGTGTATCTCCTTTTTTGCAACAATTTGCTATCCTCTTCATGCAGCTGAAGGTAACATGTAGCCCACTGCATATCTTTCAAGTTTGCCTCATTGAGGGATATCACTCATTTATCCCCAAAACAACCAAGAATCCATAGAAATTTGGTATGCTTTAGAGTTGCCAACTACCACAGTATTTTTTTGGTCCTGAAATTTTGGAGCACTTTTATTTGCTTTGAGTGATCTCACTAGAAGTTATGGGCAGCTCAGGACTTCAGGCTGAGCTGGAATTGATGTCCAGTTCTGGCTTCACCGGCTAGAAGCCTCACTTGGCAACCTAAACTTTAAACTTTGGGTTGCTGTTCCATTTGTCACCAGTAGAGGCCACTGCAGTTCTTGCTGCCTGCTGCTTTAGTCTGCTTTTGAATTTGCAAGGTTAGCAGTGTTGGTCATCTTACTTTTATTGTTGAAATTATTTAGATATTAAAGAATCATGAAATTGAGGTTGTAGAAAGAGTTATGTGCACGAAAGGAATGAGTCCACAATAATTTAAATTTCCTGTGTGATGTGGAGTTTTGTTATACATTGTATCCCACCTAGGCCTTGCCAGGTGGAGATGTATTACTTATTGTTTGGAAGCCCGCTAAAATCTACTGCTGTGGCATACAAAGCCAGGCACAGTATTTATTAAATTAAGCTCTTCATATTTGTTGTGTTGTAGGATACCTGGAAATGTTCTTTCCTAACAGTGAGGATAGATACTGCATAGGAGATAAATACAGAGAATTCTGTTGTAAAAGTCCAGCTTTAACCAAAATGTAGAGGTTGCTGCTGCATCAACTTTCTTTCTTTTTTTCTTTCTTGACACTCAATGAGTATATTGAAACAGAAACTTCTGGCTCCACACACAGCATGAAATTTAAGTAGTAGCAGTAATAGGATTGAACTGTTCAATTTGCATATTTTTCACATATGCAAACTTTCCAAACCACATACAAGGGCATGTCCCTTGCAGAGCAGCATAAATCACAGCTTTTTCACCTGCATCAGTTCAAACCCTGCCCCTCCCCCCTGTTCCTCATGGGTCTCTTCACCCTGGAGGGTCTGCAGTAGGGGTTCCCTTCTCCCCCTTCCAGGCTGGAGGGGCATCTCCAAGGGCTCTTCTGCCTTCCAAGGCTGGATGCTGCAAGAGCGGAGCAGGAGCACTGTCCTGGCCCAATTGGTTGTAGGAGGGAGTGAGGAGAGGAGGGAACAGAGCCTCTCTGAGCGGCAGGGCTCTTTAGCTCCCTCATCCCCTCACTCCTCCTGTGCAAATGGCTTTAGGTTGCTCAGGGGGAGGAAGAGGAGGGGAGGAGGAATGGCGGGGGGAGAAGAGAGAGAGAGAACACACTCTTCCTATAGCTGTTCTAATTGGTTGTTCTGCCCTAGAGATGGGCAAGTGGCACAGACAACCAATCAGAGGATTCATATTCTCCAGAGCAGTGGTTCCCAAACTTGTTCCGCCGCTTGTGCAGGGAAAGCCCCTGGCGGGCCGGGCCAGTTTGTTTACCTGCCTCATCCACAGGTTCGCCCGATCGCGGCTCCCAGTGGCCGCGGTTTGCTGCTCCAGGCCAAAGGGAGCTGCTGGAAGCAGCGCAGGCCATCGGCCGAACCTGTGGAATGGCAGGTAAACAAACCGGCCCGGCCTGCCAGGGGCTTTCCCTGCATAAGCAGCAGCAGCTGTGTGGTGATTAGGCTGCAGGTTGGAAACTGCTGCTTAAGGAGGGCTGGGTTGTCTCACTCATTGTAAGACTGGATTCACCCCTACCCAAAATGCTGTCATTCGTGAAAAAATGCAAGAGTTGACAATGCTGAATTTTACATGCAAAATGTAATCTTCTTTTTTCATGCCATGCCATTTCCTGTGACAGACTAGGGAGGGAAAAGGGACAAGGAAGGAAATACTGTCATCTCTTTTTAAACATGCAGTTCACGTTGTCAAGTGGACAAATTGCCACTTGAATCTTTGCAAGTTATCTAGTAACCTTAAGCTGTTACTCCGTTCCCCTGGAAGAAATTTCTAAACTGAGCAATATTACACCTGAAATATGCTAATACAAGAGGCAGTACAGAGACTGTAAGACAGAACATATTTGAACTGCACAGTTGAAGGCAAGACTTGTGTTCTCTGTGAGTCAAGTTAGCAATGACATGAAAGGCTCATTCTGAGGCTCTGAAAAGCTACTGTGCTCTTTCATGCTGAACATTTTGACACCTGTCACTAGGAAATTTGTAACCCTGCCAGAAAAATGCAGTACAGCCTCTAAGTGCCATTAAGACACTGAATTATCTGTGTAAGAGGAAAGCCAGGGAAATTCTCTCCCTCATAAATCAGCTGTGGTCCTTGGCTCTAAACATTCAGTAACATCCCAGCAAGAAATATATTTTCCCCTTCCTCCTCTCATTTTCTGTGGCTTACCTTTTCATTTGCTAAAAAATTGTGACACCTTATTTTTCCCAGACTGATGCTTAAACTTGGGTGTGTGAGTTTGGTTTTTGCTCCCTCCCACCACACCCTAAGATTTTCACAAAAAATTTGTTCAGTTCTCTGTATAAAATTGGGAGGTACTCTTATGACTCCATGGCAACATATAATAATTGTATTCTTTTAAAAAAATGTTTTACTAAAAAGAAGAGCAGGCAAACTCCTCCCTATGGCGCTGATTCAAAAAAGCATCCCTATTCAAAACAACATGTAAGGGCTGTCCTGACTCAGGCCCTACGGCAGTGATTCCTTAATGACAGGGACAATTAAAACTACCCACATATTGGTTCACTATGCTTTCATTTTGGAGATGTGCATTTACAGTCTGCAGTTTTCACGGTGGCTTCACTCTTGCCCTTTAGCTACACTCTAATATTTTAGACAACTAAATTGTAAAAAGCAAACATCATATGTCCAATCTCTGACATTTTTAATGAAGAATGTGCAGAGCTGGGTAAGTGCTGCAATCAGGCAGTCAATACAATTCACCTACTTTTTTTACACGAGTTGGCTTTTGCTATTTTCATTCCCCTTTTGACTTTGTTTTCTGCAGACATTCCTGCAAAACAGTTTTATTAGTATGAATGTCTGTAGGAAGTGAATTTTAAGTTCATACCGTTGAGTACTCAGATTTACTTTTTGAAAGCATTTATACCAAGATTCAATCCTTCAGTCAGAGAAGAGGAACAATGCTATATGGCTTATGTGGCCAATCACAACTCAGCTGTGTAGCTGAAAAATTAAAATGTTACATATTAAGCCATAGAATAAATGTAATTTGTAAACAATGTAATCTAAAATTACGAAAAATTTTCAATCTCTTCTCAAATATTTAACAAATAGAAAAAAGAAAAACTTGTGGCATAAATTCTTTGCAAATTATTAATTGACTTGCAACAAAGCAGGATTTACAAAGTCTAGCAAAATTATGTAGGAACTCTTGCAAAGAATTCTCATGAAACAAAGTGTGCTGTCAGGAGCTGACTCAGCACCCTGTCACTCAACTCCCCACCAGTTTATATTATTTGAGCACTGATTGAAAGACAGGTGGTTGGCAGAGGTGACCAATTAAGTGAGAGAAGGTACAGTTGAGAGGCTAGTTGGGTGGAAGTATCCAGCAGCTAGGACTATGTAAGCAAACATGAAGGAAGTGCTGGGAGGAGAGGAAGACAAAAGTAAACAGAAGTGGCTGCTGCTACTGTACCTTTCTTCAGAGCTAGTGGGGAAGCTGGCAATGATTGTAAATGTAATATATAATAAAGCATAGTGGTGGTTAAGAAGACCTGGAGCAGTTGTGGTCAGTGACTGAAGTTGGAAAGGACTCTCAGGATACCCCCGGCACCTTATTGTATTGAAATGAAGTCATGAGGAAAACATGCATCTGTCCATATCTGATGGGATTCCCTAATGCATAAAGAAGGACAAATTGTGCCACAAATACGTAACGTCACTGCATCTAAATTGCTAGTAGACTGATCTGCGCAATGTTGGGGTTGCCTGGTGAAGGGCAGGTACCTTCTAGGACTTGCAGCTTTGCTCCCTCTTCTCTTGGTTTTGACTAAATGTTCTTTACCTGAGTTCTGGGGAAAAAATCTCTCCTGATAACGCTTCATGGTCCCATAGGTTGTAGTACACTCTGGTGGTGCTAATGGACTTTGGTTTGGGCTACAGATGTACATCTGGGGTATCATTTGTGACAAGGCTCACAGTGTTTCTTTACTTTCAGTGTCAAGGCAAACTCCATCCTATGATGTATTTACTGTCTCCACTCATAGATACCTGTGGGTAAAATTTTGAATTTAGGGGCTGATCCTGTAAATAGGTACAAACATGAGTGACTACTCATGTGAGTAGTTCCCTTGCTCTGCTAATAATGTCATCATTGACCACGCACTTACCTACTGCCCCAAACACTTTCTCACTTTCTTCCATGACACCACTTAAACATGGAACATCCTCCCTGAACTGATCCTTAAGGCCACTACCTTCCTTCTTCAAATACTTCTCAGAACCCACTTTTGACATAAATGCCTACAAATGTTCACCTGTAAATGATAGTTAGGTTTTGGATCAATTGGGAATATCTAATGAATAGATATAAATATAATGCAGAATATGTTTTTTAAAAAGGAATTGTACATTGTATATAATTACATGTACATATTTTGATGTATTCATCTCTCCTTCCCTTTATATATCACTTGTTTTCTCAGGGGCAGGTACTCTGTCTACCTCTTTCTCCAAAGAGGTACACTACAGGGCCTCAATCCTGACTTCAGGCATCTAGAGGTATGTGTACACTGCATTGTAAACCCAGGCTTAGACTCAGTTTTGAGCCCAACTCCCCCTACTGTCCACACACAATCTGTCTTCCTGGGGTCAGCAAGCACTCAGGACCCTGATCCCAGGACCCACCTGGGGGTTGGATCCTGAGTCCTGCTGAGACTCACATCCAAGCCCTGTCATTTTGCAATGTGAACACAGCTCAATCCACAAATCCAAGTCAGAAGGTCTGCATAGTGCAATATGGATGCATTAGCACAGTTGTGAGACCCAGGTCCAGCAATTGTAAATCCAGGTTTACAATGCAGTGTGGATGCTCAAGCATGGGCTTGGAAACACCAGGTCCACAAGCACTGGTCCCACAGACCCAGGATTACAATGCAGTGCAGATATACCCTATGTGGTATTGAAATATAAAAGTAATATTTATTATATATACCGTATTTTATATTGTATGATAGAGATGTTGTGTGAGTACAGGATTGAGAACCTGATCCGGGCTGATTCTGAGGTCTTGAAACCAACTTCTGCTTTGTCTTTTTGCAAATCATTTATCTCTTTCCCTCCCCCTTCCCCCCCCCCCCCAGCCCCATCTTTAAAATGGAGGTGTAGTCTGGGGTGCCAAAGAAATAAATGGCTAAAGTTGTGAAGGTCTTTGAAACTGTTAAGTCATCTACATAAGTGCTTAGCAATATTATTATTATTCATTTTTGATCTTCCATGCTGATGAGATAGGCTCTAATCTCAAATTTTCTGCTTCAAGTAACCTCTTCATCTTGGCTTTTTCACTGCTGAATGTGCCTCTTGGAAGTGCAAAGGAGACTCGTAGGGAGAATAAGATTTGAAAATTGCCCTTTATGTTTGAAGTGAATATACCACCATTCTGTCCAGGTTGCTGTACTAACAGTCCTCCTGTTTAAATTTTTATATATGAGAATTATTATTATTTCCTTTTGCTGTAATTAAAAACATAAAATAGAACAAATGGAACATTGAGTGACCTATTGTTATTTTTAGTTCCTAGTCAAAATAATTTTCTGGAACCATTACTCAAGTTGTACACAAACCAAAGAATTTGAGAAAATAGCAAATAAGCCAGATCCTTATTTGATGTAGCTAAACAATGAAGTTAATGGCACTATACAGATTTATGCCAAATGGGGCTCTGGCCCAATCAATGTCTTTATATTACACTTGATCAAATGTGGAAATCTGATTGTCTGCCTTACCTAATGCTGCTTCTGCTCCTGTTTCTTCTGAGCACATCTCACCCCCCCGTCCTAATTCAACTCTTGATTGGAATGTGACCACCAGGCATTTTGAGAGCATGCAAACTGAAATGGCAGGCAGTGGTGACTAGTTATAATTGCCCTTTCGTGCTGGGCTTTTCCCATGAAAGATGGCACATGCATACATTTCACCCTGTTTCTCTTTCTTTTCAGACCTGTATGTGGAATCAGAGGAAAAACTCTCATAATTAACCTGCCAGGCAGCAAAAAAGGGTCACAGGTAAGAAGAGTTTATATTGAGTCTACCTTTAGAGCTTGCTGCCATCCTATAAGAAGGACTTCACATTGCTTGACATGGCAGAAAATTAGCTACACAACCTATTTTACAAAAATCCATGTATATATGTATTAATATCGCCAAAAGCAGGATCAAGTGCATTACTGTCTGCAACCACAAGACTCCGCATTCTGATTCTCAGGGAGAAATAAGAGATCCAGCTCAGTCTGATGTATGAGGAATTCATTTATTTCTTACTACCAGTTTTGGTCAGGAAAGGGGGGAAAAAACGGTGTAGGGCAACAGTTTTTAAACTGTTATGAAGATAGATATATTCCAAATAATCTCTTCTTTCATTATTGAATTTAAGACTTATTACAACTGAAAGAATTTTAAAACTCAAAGTTACTTTTCACCCTTCATGTACTTTGTTTTCTTTTTGTCTTTCTCTCAGCTTGGACAGTGAAACTAGCTGGTCAGTTTTCTATTTTAAGTTGTTTTCATTTCCTGATTCTAATACACTACCCCAATTATGTTACATTTTAGAGTTTCCATCACAGCAGTGAAAGATTCACATCAAAATAAGAATTTTACCCCATATTTACTATTATTTAAACAAAAATAAAAAATGAATATTAATAAGCTTGAAAAAGTTTTGACAATGTATATAGGTGGTAATCCCAAAGAGACCTTATTTCAATACATTATATTGCCCCTTTTTTAGCTTCTAAAGATTGATGTCCCATGTGTTAAACTATGGGGGAGATAGTGGCATTGTTTTTCTGTTAATTTTTATTTACTATTTCCAGTAGACCCACAATGTGCTAGGTGTTATCCAAACAATAAGAAGGCACGGTCTCTGCCCTGAGTTACTCATAATGTAAAGATAGGCAAATAACTAGACAAAGGATGATGAAAAGCTGTACAACAGGTTGAGAAATAGTTATTTTAATGAATATATGAAATATGTGTAAATGATAAAGAATGAGATCACTCTGCTGAAAAAGAAAGGAAAAAAATATGTAGTGAAATTTCATAAAGGAGGTGTTTTTGTAACCTGATGTGCTTTCTTTGTCTTTCTGTCCCCCCCTCAATTAGTGTAGTCTAAGAAGGCAAGATCTCTAATTCTAATCTCTAGATTTCAGCAAAGGTTATTAAGACCCATGATAGAGAGGTATACTTATGAGATGTAGGAATCTCATGAACTGAATTGAATGAGTTAGTTACAGAAGTATCAAATGAGGATTTACTCTTTTTTATGAACTGTTACTTCCCTTTTAATTTCATTAAAATAACCTTATTAAATGTCACTGGAAGGTAAAAAGAGGGTATGTGGATGTTAACATTCAGAGCTGGAAAACATGCAAGACTGCAATTTCCCTAATAATGAGAAAAGTTAAAATGCCATCATGGTCAAAAAGGTAAATGTGTAAAAATTATTCCTTCTTACTCTGTATATGTTTCCTTCATATTTTATGATTCACAACTGCCAACTTCTTGTGCAAGGAAGTGTTTATTCCTCTTAGCTTTGTAGCACAGCTACAGGAGAGGACCCTGGAGTCTATTTTAATAAATTAACCTGGAGTTTAATTAGTAAATTATTTAAGCGCTGACAATGTACTTAGCTCTGACCAGGACACCAATATAAAGAGCTGTGAATTTAAGTCTCACTATCAACAGAAACAGCAGCTAAATTCCAAATGCAGAATCTTTATTACTGGTAATGACATGAGTCAGAAAAAGTACCCAGCTGGATTTTTAGATCCTGTTTAGTTAATATCCCTGACAATTAGACAAAATCAATTTTTTACTTTTAAACTCTGCTTATTTATCATGGAAGGAGAATAAATCATGAAGAGAACATAAATAGCAGACGTTCCATGGTATTTTATATTCACTTTTCTGACTATACTGATTGCTACTTTTTGGTAGATAAATGAAAAGAAGTGTGATGTTTCAAAAGATAATTTTTTAAGAGATTAAACTGTTAGTGTAATAAAATGGCTCTAGTCATCTTTTAAGAGGAGCAATTTGTTTGGTAAACTCTAGATTGTACCAGGGTTGCCAAACCTGCAGGATTGTCCTGGAGTTTCCAGGAATTAAAGATTATGTCATGTGATGAAACCTCCAGGAATATGTCCAACCAAAATTGGCAACCCTGTGTTTGCCTTAGCAATATAGTGGGGGAAGAAACAAACCCTTGTACCCACAAGAAGCTGTACTTTACCCAGTACTTTGGGTTGTGGCTATGGCTGTAATGATAGGCACACTAAATATTCCACTTGGCTTCAGAGAGCATTCAGTGTGTTTGATTGAATGCCAAAACCAGCACATTCTTCTCTGCAGTGCTTGTGTAAGGTCTGGGAGCAAAAGGAAAGATATAAGTGGTGCTGGGATGTGCTGTTCAGAGAACTTTTGTACAGTGTGCCTCAGAATCAAGATTTGTGGGAGATTTCTCCTACTTTTTGCCTCAACAAAAGAAAGAAATACAATATTTTATAACCTTTATGTTGAAATGTTCTCAGTTAGCATTAAGTTGTTAAAGATAAGGGTGCAATAAAACCCAACTTAGTTTTCAAGTTCGAGCCTCTAGGTTGGTTTCAGAAAATGTATTTAGTAGAGGACCATGCAGTGACACTTCGAATGATACAACCAAACTATTAAAGTCATGCAGTTGCTACTTACACGGTATACAATTACACTTATGCTCAAATATCAGTCCACTGACACCAAATGAAGTACAGCCTTATAATCTTAGAACCTAATAGTACCCTTTTGATATTAATTGGAGTTCACTGGCAATTTAGCAAAACTACTCCTTTTATAAGCAATTTATAATATTAATTAACATTAAACTGATCTTTCCCATAATTGTATTTCTACCACCTTCTTATTGGCTCTTTACATTACACAGTATTTAAAATAACATCGTCCCATATTATCGATATAGATAGCATTTTAATAAACATTCACAATTCTTAAAAACATTCATTAAAACCTTGCTTTAAACCAGTTATAGCCTAAATGCAATGAGTAAAATAACCCTGGGTCATGTCCTTGCTAACTCTTACTTTTCCATTATATTTTAACTTTCTCACACTAGCAAATTCAATTTCCCATACTCCTTTACACTTAGGCCCAAAAGCTAATTTCAACTTATTTCTTAACCTAAACCATTGTATAGGCTACAGAGGGGCAGATCACCCTGAGGTACACACTTGATGTAAATTGTCATAGACCCACTGATGTCATCAGGCCTATGACAATTTACACTAGCAGAGATTATGATCCCTAGTGTTTTAATGTTTGCCAGTAAAAGTTCTGAATACTACAAATAATGTGGGGTTTAGAACTCTCTTTTGGAACCTATTTGTCAGTACTAAAACCAAACCGGGTTTTGTTTGGTTGTTTGCTTGCTTTATTTTCCCCAAAGCAGCCTGTTTACTTTTCTAATGTGTTAGTAATTCTTTGGGTACTTCCTCAAAGATTCACTGCTTTTCATTTTCGGTCAGCTTACAACTTCCTGTCCTTGTCCACCACTTAACTTCTGTTTTGCTTTTTGAGGTTTAGAGTTTATTTACATAAAGAGAGTTGTGTGCTTTGGTATTTCTAAGACTGTTTTATAAAAAATAATAGTTTTGGAGAAATAGTAGCAAGAGTTTTGCACTTAAAGATTATTTTTATGTTTAATGTAGTGTATCTGTATTCTCACCTAACTTACAGCACTTATACTGAGTACAGAATTAATTTTCAAAGAATTTAGAAGTAAACCTGTTAATTAGCTTGAATTGTAATTCAAATGCACCCTTTGAAACTTTTTTTAATCTTTCTGGCAAATTGATTCATGTGTAGAGTCTAGCATCTAAAGGATAGGCTACTTTTTATTTTGTTAATGTGATCATTTTTTATTTCCTGGCAATATTTATTATAACTATTTCTATCTACAACACACTGTTCATTATTGGCAACGATTTGTTGAATGGATGCTTCAGAATTGGAGATTTCATTTTAAAAAGATTTGCTTCTGTATTTCTGGTTGCAAAGAAAACTTGAAAATGAGCACCAAGTATAACAAATGCAGCATTGTCTTCTCCCCTCCCCATCCTGCTCCTATGGCCCTCCTGCCACATGGCTGCTGTCTTCTGTGGTCATCCCATCACACTGGGTCCTCTGACTGAGTACTGACCAGAGGGAAACAGACTCTGCTGATGTCGGCAAAGGCTTCCCCTCTCTGGCACCATTCCCCAGACCTTCGGCATCGGCCAGTGGAAGCAAGGGATATCTCCAACCATGATCCCCGCAAGCCAACTTGTCATTGGAGTTGGAGGTGGAGCCATGCACCCAGCCAAGGGGCCGATACCAGTACCTGGCCTGTGTTCTGTTGGATCCCGGTGCAGGTGCCCCTCAAAGTACTTGGTCCAGTGGGCAGTGACCTATGCAGGTCCAGTGGTCTTTTTGGAATCCGTGGGGTTTTCCCCAAGTACTGGGACATCTTCCAGCTGTTCATACTTGGTGGGGTCCAAGAGAAGGCCCTCTCCGCTGCACCGTCTGGCACCCGACCTGGACTCTAGTACCAAACACGGTACCGATACTCAGGATTTGGGGCTACATGTTATGGTTGGTGCAGAAGAAAAGGAGGAAGCTCTCCTCCTGGTTCAGGCTTCCTCTTCATCCCCAGACGAGGCTGTGTTGTGTGGCTCGGCGCCTCAGGATGACCTTACAGCTCACCAGGAGCTACCGAAAAGGATAGCTTCTAACCTACAATTGGAAGTGAAGATGCTTAAAAAATCCTCCCACAGCCTGATTGACATCTTGGCCTCGGCAGCCCTCTCAAAGGTGGCCCTACCCCTCAACCAGGTTGTTATGGGTCCAGTCAGATCCCTATAGCAGATTCTGTCCTCCCTGCCCCCCACTTCAAAAAGAGCAGAGAAAAAGTACTTTGTCCTCAACAATGGGTATGAATACCTTTATTCCCATGCCCCTCCCAGGTTCCTTGTGGATGCAGCAACCCACAAAAGAGACAGGTAAGGTCTGCAGGGTGTGACCCCCAAGGTGATGGACTCAAAGAAGCTGGACCTATTTGGTAGAAAAATGTATTCTACTGATGGATTACAGCTCCACATCTCCAATCAGCAGGCCTTGCTTGGGCAGTATGATTATAACATCTGACCTTGTGTCTATATTCAAGGAGTCGCTGCTCTCAGAAGTCCAGACAGGAATTCTCTGCTGAGGTGGAAGAATAAAAAACTATAGCCAAGACCTTCCTCCAGTCTGCCCTGGATGCAACTGACACAGCTACTAGAACTATGGCATCGGCACTATTCATGCAAAGGTGCTCTTGGCTCCAATCTTCGGGCCTTCCACCAGAGGTTCAGCAGTCCATTCAGAACCTTCCATTTGAGGGAACTTCTCTCTTCTCACAACAGATGGACACAAAATTCCATGGCCTGAATGATTCTAAGGCCACTCTCTAGTCCCTGGGCCTCTATGCCCCAGCACCTTTGAAGAAGTATTTCAGACCTCAATAACCGGTCTACTTCTCGGCTCCGCCACTGCACCAAGACCTGTTTAAGAAACGAAGCTGGGGTTATAAGTACAGGCAACTGCCCTCTTCTGCATCAGCCCTACTACTAGGCCCACAATGATATCTGGGAGGCCCCAAGCAGAACTTTTGAAGGGGCACCCGAGGGTGTTATATCAGTTCCCATACTGGATCCTGTCCCCCTTTTGTTTTCAGACTGATTCTCCTACTTCAGCCCTTTGTGGTCCCTCATCACCTCGGAACGTTGGGAGCTGAGAATGCAACTCGTTTGCGCGCATGAGGCATTGGAACCATTCACAAAACACCCCGTGCTAGGTGGTGGCAAGGTACATAGTGGGGTAACTACCCATGATGCACTGCTCTCTGCATCGATGCAAGTGCTGCTACTGTGGATGCACACCGGCAACACGAGGAGCATAGTGTGGACATGCAGCAGCAGTTTAATTACTGTAGTGACTGTACATCACTGTAACGTAAGTTGATTTAATTTTGTAGTGTAGACAAAGCCTAAGAGACATGGGTATGGATGTCATCTAGCTGTCTGGCCCTTAGTCCCCATATCAGTGGAACTTCTGAGAAGACAATATCAGAACATTGACACCTAGCAACCAATGATCCAGAGGGATACAGATTTCCCCACTTCTCAGCAAGGAAGTTGAGCAACATTCCCCAGCTTGAAAACAAAGGGCTGGGAAGTGCGAGGCAGGCGATAGGAGCTGGCTGTTGGAAAGAGTCAGGGCTCTCACCTGGAGTCTGGCCAAGGAGGTCAGACTCAGGGCAGGGCAGTACTACAGATTTACATCAGCACAGCTGCATTGGTGTAGCTTTGCTGGGCTAACCAGAATGGGCTATGCTTTAACCTTCAGTTCTCTGTGCTAACCTAAAGACTTCCTATGCTGTGGTCCAGTCGACTAACAAACCCTACTGTTTTGACAAAGCTGTTTGAGTGTCACTGCAAATGCTTGCTGAGGTCCATTAATCCCTGAAGAGCATACAAGTCTCTACCAGGAGTCTATCTCACTCTACCAGGAGTCTATCTATCTATCAGCACTTGCTGAACAGAGCTTACGGTGTAAAGCAGGAGTGCTGAAGGCCAAGAGGTCCAGTCTAAGGAGGCAGTGAAGCCATGTGGCTTAGCCTGGAGGACAAGTGACGGCCTGGAACACTGAAAGGGTTCCTCCTACAGACTGTACCAAAGCTTGGTCCATAGCACCAATCCTGTGGATCTGAGACAACTAGATTGTTTTAATTTTGTTAAAATATTCCTAAATACATAGGTAGTTTGTGTATATGTGTTGTGGGAATGCATCACACTTATGACTGGTATTATAGGTACAAGGGGTACAGTTACGGGGTACAGTTACAGGGTCTCTACAGTTTTTCAATTTCTCCAACCATAGGATGGAAACTTCTTACAATCTTTTAGAAAAACATAGGACAAAGGGAGGTTTAGAGGATAGATTTTATATGGTCACTGTTAAATTATCCTGAGTTATAAGAAATTATGATGATATTAATGATAGTCTGTCATTCTACAGCCCATAGGAAAAGTCCAAGAATAAAAAGTAATGTATCTTACCATATGAAAGCATGATTATAGAAACCCCTAATGGTGTGAATAAGAATTTGAAGAATCTTTCTTTAGGTATGAAAGGAGCAAAATGGGGACAGTTTGAGTCTAGGATCACTATAGGCATAGAATAAAGGTTGTTTATGTGTTGAATGTCTGTTTAAATATTTGTGATGTGTTCTGTGGTTTGGCTAATGATTATTTTATAAACTGTTGTGGATTGGTTACTGGATGGTGTGTACAATGGCACTTAACTGTTGACATCCTAGATTTTTATATTTGTAATATTGGTTGGTTAATTTTAGCTGTTGCACAACATAGTGTTCTTGTGTATGAATAATAATACTGTATAGCGCCCAATTCACCTTTGATTAAGCTGTTAGATTTTCACTTGATTCTCCTCCCATCAGCAATTGGATGTTAATGTTTTTATCAGATGTCAAATCTGATGTAAACCCCAATTACTCCTTACTGACAGAGAAGTCAAATCCCTATTTTCGTCTGCAGGTAACTCTTCACTGTCATTTCTCTTCTTGTTGTACATAGGAATGTTTTCAGTTTATACTGCCAGCTCTACCTCATGCCATTGACCTTTTGCGGGATGCCATTGTAAAAGTAAAGGAAGTACATGATGAACTTGAAGATCTACCTTCACCGCCACCTCCTCTTTCTCCTCCTCCAACCACCAGCCCACACAAACAGACAGAAGACAAAGGTGTACAGTGCGAGGAAGAGGAGGAAGAGAAGAAGGATAGTGGAGTTGCCTCAACAGAGGACAGTTCTTCTTCACATATAACTGCTGCAGCCATTGCAGCTAAGGTGAGTCTAAGTCATATGCATAAGAGGCACTTAGGTTTCTATCTCAGGTACTTTCCACCAACATCCAATTGCATTTTAGGAACATGTTTGTTTTTTGGTTTTACAAACTGATGAATTTTAAATACATTGTCTAAAAATCAGTACCATCCAGCTCCACAACAATATGCGAGCACTGTTTTGGTAGTTATCACAAACTTTGTAAGGTACCACACATACCCTGCTATTATCTTAATGCTTTTGTGGACTTTACAATACCATTTTCTGAAGTGCTAGAATTTTTTATTTTTACTTAAAACACCTGCCCTGCCTGACTGTATTACCTCCAGTAGGTGGTACTTCATTTCCTGCTATCACAGTGTTCTGTTTAAAAGGACAGTATTGATTTCCCGAAGCTAAAATGGAAAAAAAATATGACAAATAGGTTGTAGAATAGCTAATAATCTACCCAGGCTACTGGTATTCCCCCATATACATCTGTGTTCTGGGGGCCTAGTGATGTGGAATTCTGCTACAACAAATAGGTCTCATTACTATTTAGATTTCATTACTTTAGCCAGTTTGATTAGGCAAATGTTACTAAGACTAGGATTAGAAATTTTGGCGTATAAAAGAAAAATGACTTGCAATAATTTGTAAAAATAGTGCTTGGAAAAATTTATGATTTCAATGTGTCAAAAACAGTTAAAATACTATTTTCTCTATAATTTTGTTTTGCCAAATCAATACTATTGTTTTAGTTGCAGCACTGTATCTTTTACCTTTGTTTCATGCATTCTGTTTATACGTATTTAAGGTTTGTGTGTTGCTAGATGCTTGTGAAAGGTTATTTAAGTTCATCCACCCTACAGTTGGCTAAGCTGATGTTTTTCAGTTGCTGTTGATCACCATATCCAGATAAGGAATTCATTTTAAGTAAATCAAAAAGACAGTATGCCACTTATTTAAAACATAATAGCAGCATTCCTGCTCCCAAAAGATGAAGCTCAGGAATGAGCCATCATGATTCCATGATGCCTCCAACCTAACATCATTTTCTCATGAACAAAAAAATCCTGATTACGTATAGGTTTGCAGGAATAGAAGCAAAAGGTGATGTAAATTATCAACTGCAAGTTGCAATTTTTGTTAATATTAATTTAAATGTTATGTCTAATTAAGTCAAATAGTTCTTTTGAAATGGCCAAAGACTTACGTATTTAGTGCAATTTTTATGGGCAGAAAATACCTGAGATCTAAACTGATTGTGCTCATATAAATTTCTCAGCACTTGGCATTTCAGTGTCCCACCTGTATTCACCCTTGTTCCCTCTCAGTCATTTTGCTTGTATAGTTTCATGTTTTCCTGTCACTGTATTCATAGCTGTTATGTATTGTACATTAGAAGCATCCATCCTACACCAGTTCTGCTGTTATCATGGCAAAAGGTGAACAGCCCATCCCGGGTCTCATCTGTTATTCCCATCACGCAGCAGGCAGTGCAGGAGAACCGGTAAGACACACCTACAAGAGGCTTTTGCATTAATAGTATCTGCAAGTATACTGCCTGCCTCCTCTCCTAGCGTGTAAAGAGGACATGTTATTTGTTTTATTCTAGCAGACATACAGTGGTGCTTTAAAAAAAAATTAAATATATGAAAAGCCACTGAGCCTATTCTGTTAAGGACACAGAGTTTAATAAGATCTATCCTATAGCCAAAATATTTGGTTGAGGATTAAGATATTGTGGGTTGTGTCAGTGAGTATCCTCATTTGGATGCCAAAATGTTCATTGCTATGAAACATGTCTGTTTCATCATCTCATATATTTAATAAATTATTCAACCTCATTAAAATAATCCCTTAAAATTATTGCTTTGGAGTCTTGGTGGCTTTTTCCCCCATCAAGTTGCATTGCCTCTTTAAATACTTTTTTCCTTGGTGAGTGTATCAAATTAGTGTGTCATTTGAATTAGCCATTCATATTTTGCTTGTTTATGCTTTAATCGTTTATAGATTCTACTAAATTCTAATGTTTTGTGTTTAGAGTCAGGATTTCCCACAATGTAGGGGCAAAAATTGAGGATGCGGAATAAAAAGGACTTTTATTGTAGATATTGTTGAATTTCAATGAACAACAGGCAAAAGTGAGGAAGGACATGACATGGCCACATTTAGGATAGTCAGCTGCTCTGACAATTTAGGTAGGAGGGCCATAGTTAAGAGTCTGGCAATATCATTTGCTGTTGTTGTTACCCCAAAAAAATTCAGACTAGATTCCAAGGTAAAAGAATGAGCTAAGATGTCATCAGAAAATTGTAATTTATCATGTTTATAGCTACAGATTAGTGAGCCCAAAGAAAACCAATTGGTTTGGAGAGACTTGGACTATCTGATCTCATCAAACAGCAAGCTGCTTTCTTATTTATTATTGGTAAAAATTCTCTGGACATTGTAACATTAGTCTTGTTGGCAGAGGCTGCACAGTGTTGCTCTTAGTTTTTCACCTTTGTGTGCCTCCTCAGACAAATGATAATCCAAACCATTGATCAAATAGTCTAATGTGTCTGTATTTCAGACATGACATGTTAAAAATGTAATTTACGAAATGAGGAAAGGACTCTTTTGGAGTTAACACAGCAGATGATGAATCCATGTCCAATATATGAACTTGTACTGGTACTGACACTCTGCTTGATGCTACTGTAATAAGCATCTATATCATTATTATCTCCAGTGTACACTCTTCATTATTATTAAAATAATGAATTCAATGTCTCTGAGCAATACACTAACAAATTGTCATCTAAACTTAGTTCCAGGGTTTTTGGCTAGCTTGTTTTAAACTCTCATGATACCATTGTCATCCCCCCCTTAATTTGATCTTCATAGGTCAGGATCTTCATGGCTAATTTATAAGAACTTTTTTTATTGTATATGCCTTTCGTCTTTTGTGTCTACAAGATGCTTCTGCTCTTCTTATTCATTTTGGACAGTCATGACAATTGCAATCAGCAGTTTATACACTTGACTAACACCTTGCTAGTACTGTCAATTTCTCTTCAGATCCTCTTGGGGAAAGAGAATAAGGAGCTTTTGCCTTTTTTCCCCTCTCTTGTCATCATTTGGTTCTTTGATCTCAAAATTAACAAGAGAAATTGTAAGAAGATAGGTATAAAACCATTTCCAGAAAAGGTGGTGTCAGACAGAAAGATGTCCTTCAGAATCAGAATAAATGTGCGTAATAAAATGATGGATAGTGAGATGGATGGAAAGGAGAGGAATGAGAGCGAGAAAGGATAAGGGAAAGGGGTAGGAGTTCTCCCCTAGCCAGGGGAAAACCACTCCCCAATTAATCAGTTCACTGCCCCTTCATTTCAACTGTTCTACTCTTCCATAATTAATCAATTTTTGCTCTGCACGCCATTCCAATTGAATTTATTTCCCTTCCCTCAAAACATTTCTTCTTCAGTAAGCTTGATGTCAACCTCTACCACCATTTAAAATCCTTCCCACTGCTCAGTATCTCATTTTCTACTCACCAGCACCACTGCTGTTTAATTTTGTACACCCCACACATCCCCTTACCCAAGTGTTTTTTCTATACTTTCCTCATATCTTTGTACTCAAGTATTTAGTTTCTGATACTCCATATATTCCTTCTTTCTCTCTGCATTCCTTTGTCAATTGTTTGCTTCCTTCGCCTACTCCTTAGACTGTATTTTGATGGAATGTTTTCAGTTAATTATATGTTTTTCAGGGCAGGGGCCTTATTCTACATCTGTAAAGTATCTAGCACAATTTGGATGCCATGTAAATAATAATAATTAATAATTTAACATTATGTTGTGGTAGTGCCTAGAGGCCAACCAGATCAGAATCCTATTGTACTAGGTGCTGTGCAAACATATAAGATTCAATGAGCTTATATTCTAAAGACAAGACAAAGTAGGTAGATGAGACAAACACGTGGGTCAGGGTGGAGGAGACAGAGTAACAAAAATAATATCATGTAGACTCATACATTCATAAACTTTAAGGGCAGAAGGGACCATCATGATCATCTAGGCTGAACTCCTACACATCGCAAGCCACAGAACCTCACCCACCCGCTCCTGTAATAGACCCATAACCTCTGGCTGAGTTACTGAAGTCTTCAAATCTTGATTTAAAGACTTCAAGTTTCAGAGAATCTTCCATTTACTGTAGCTCAAACCAGCAAGTGACTCATGCCCAACACTTCAGAGGAAGGCAAAAACCTCCCAGGGTCTCTGCCAATTTCAGTTGTGGGAGAATCCTTCCAGACACCACACGTGGTAGTCAGTTAGACCCTAAACATATGTGCAAGACCTACCAGCCAGCCACTCGTGAAATAATTCTCTGTTGTAACTGAGAGCCTTCCCCAAATAGTGTCCCATCTCCAGCTGTTGGAGATATTTGCTAACATCAGTTGCAGATGGGCCATTGTAGGCAATCTTATTTACCATCCCTGCCATAAATTTATCAAACCCAGTCCTGAAACATGTTAGGTGTCTTGCCCTCACTATTCCCCATAGAAGGCTGTTCCAGAACTTCACTTCTCTGATAGTTCATCTGATTTCAAGCCTAAACTTATTGATGGCCAGTTTATATCCATTTGTTCTTGTGCCAACATTGGCCCTTAACTTAAATAACTGCTCTCCCTCTGATGTATTTAGAGAACAATCATAGTAGCCCTCTTCTGCACCTGTTCCAGTTCGAATTCATCTTTTTTAAACATGGGAGACCAGAATTGCACACAGTATTCCAAATGAGGTCTGAGCCGTGAGTTGTATAATGGTAATAAGACTTCCCTATCTCTACTGGAAATACCCCGCCTGATCCATCATAGGATCACATTAGGCCTTTTTCATGGCTGCATCACATTTGCAGCTCATAGTCATTCTGTGACTGATCAATACACCAGGTCTTTCTCCTCCTCTGTTGCTTCCAAGTGATGTGCCCCAGTTTATACCAAAAATTCTTGGTTTTAGTCCCTGACTTTACACTATTAAATTTCATCCCATTTTTATTATTCCAGTTTTCAAGGGCATCCAAATCTTCTTGTATGATATTCCGACCCTCTTCCGTATTGGCAATGCCTCCCAACTTTGTGTCATCTGCAAATTTCATTAGCATACTCTCATTTTTTGTGCCAAGGTAGTGAATGAAAATGTTAAATAAGAATGGTCCCAAGACCAATCCCAGTCCCTGAGGAACTCCACTAGTAACCTTCCTCCAGCCTGACAGTTCATCTTTCAGTACGACCCATTGTAGTCTCCCCTTTAACCAGGGTGCTGAGCCACCTTTCAAATATCATATTAATCCCCATGTTTTCCAATTTAACTAATAATTTCCCATGTGGAATTGTATCAAATGCCTTACTGAAATCCAGATTGATTAGATCTACTGCATTCTCTTTGTCTAGAAACTCACTTATCAAATAAAAAAGATCAAGTTGGTCTGGCACAGTTCTACCTTTTATAAAATCATTTGTATTTTATCCCAATTACTGTTTACCTCTATGTCCTTAACGACTTTCTCTCTTTCAAAATTTGTTCTAAGATGTTGCAGACAATTGAGGTCAAACTAACAGGCCTGTCGTTTCTCAGATCCCTTTTTTTCCCCCCCCTTTCTTAAATATAGGTACTATATTTGCAATTCTCCAATCATAGGGTGCGACCTCTGAGTTTATGGATTCATTAAAAATTCTTGCTATTTGGTTTGTAATTTCATGTGCCAAGTTTTTTAATATTCTTGGATGGAGATTATCCGGTCCCCCCAATTTGGTACCATTAAGTTTCTTTGAGTTTCTCTTCCACCGCAGATGTGGTCATTTCTACTTCCATATCCTCATTCCCATTAGCTACCCTGGCACAGCCCCCAAGCTCCTCATTACTCTTGTGAAAAAGTGAGGCAAGATATTTGTTTGTGTTGGGACATGCCTAGATTATCTTTACTCTCCACCCCATCCTCAGTGGTTAGCAGTTCCACTTCTTCTTTCCTTGTTTTCTTTTTATTTATGTGGCTAAAGAAACTTTTACTATTGGTTTTAATTTCCTCTGCAAGGTCCAGCTCTGCTTGGCTTTTGGCAGTTCTCAGTTTTTCTTTACACTTTCTGACCTACAAGAGGTAGCTTTCTTTGCTGATCCATCCCTTCTTCCATTCCTTGCAGGCTTTCTGCTTTCTCTTAATAACCTGTTTTGAGATGCTTGTTCATCTAATTTGGTCTGCAACCCTTTCCTACAATTTTTTCCCCTTGTTTGGGATGCAGGTTTGAGATACGTTAAGTCAAAGTTGCAGAAACTAATTCCAAGCCTCCTCCACATTCAGATCTTGAGTTCTAGTCCACTTCCCTAACTAATTCCTTTAATATTTTTTAAGTTTTCCCTTTTGAAATCAAGGGCCCTAGTTTCAGATCTATTTTTGGTTATCCTTCCATTTAGTTTAAACTGAATTAACTCATGATCACTTAAACCAAAAGGTGTCCTCTACAACCAGTTCTTCTATGAGTTCCTTGCTACTTACCAAAACTAAATCTAAAATGGCACCACCTCTTGTTCATTTTAGGACTATTTGGTGAAGAAATTTATGAGCTACCACATCCAGAAATATCTGGGCCCTACCATTATTAGTAGTACTTATTCTCCAATCAATATCTGGGATATTAAAGTCTCCCATAATCACAAAATTTCCAATAATATTTTTCATTAAAAATAATAAAGATGTCACTATCCATATCCAAATCAAATCTTGGAAGTCAGTAGCAGCCCTCAAGTACTGTTGCAGTGGAGCCTCTGTTACCTTTCTTTCCCCAAGTGATTTTGACCAAGATTCTATTTTATCCTTTCTATCGCTTCTAATTTCCTTATACTCTACCTCATCATTAATATACAATGCTACTCCACCACCTTTACCTCTATTTCTGTCTTTCCTGAACAGCACATATCCTTCAAGATCTATATTCCTGTCATGACTACTATTCCACTGTGTTTCTATTATCTCTTTAATACCTAGTTTTACTTCCTGCACCAGTAATTCTAGTTCATCCATTTTGGTACTCAGGCTCCCTGCATTGGTGTACAGACATCTTAGTTGTTTCTGCTTGGCTTTGCCCAGATTCCTTACTTCAGGTACATTTTACTGCCAGTATTGCCTAACTTACAGTTACTATCAGTGGTACTCACACTTTCGTTCCTCACGTTGTCCTTGCTACTACCTTCTATTGTTCCTTTCTCCATTACTGTATCCTCTCCTACTTGATTTTCCTCCCGCTCAGTATTCGAATCAGGTGGGAAGATTACATGGAGCATCTTCCAGCCATCACCCCAAATTCCACGTTTAAAGCTCTTTTAATCAGATGGGCCATCTCCCAGCCCAGATGTCTATTTCCCTCCCTACTCAGGTGGAGTCCATCACATAAGAACAGTTCTCTGTCCATGAATGCCTCCCAGCAGTTGATCATCCCAAAGTCGCCATTTACACCATTGCCTGAGCCATCTGTTGATCATCATAATCTTATCTTGCATTCGCTCTCCTCTTTGGACAGGTAGAATCCCACTGTAGATCACCTGAAGATCATTTCTTTAAGCGTCTTCCCCAACCTCGTGTATTCTTCCTTGATGCATTCCAGCAGGAATCTAGCAGTGTCATTTGTTCCCATATGAAGGACAATCAGTGGACTCTTTCATGCTCCCATTAGGATCCTCTTGGAATTCTGGTCCACACCCTGTATCTTAGATCCTAGCAGACAGTACACCCTTCTGTGATCCGGCCTATCTGGTGACAGGCCTGTCTGTTCTTCCTAGTAGGGAGTCTCCAGTAGCATAGACCTACCCCTGCCTGTTGGTACAATTTTCCAGCCTTCCCCCTTCTGTTCTTTCTGGCTGCAAGTCTTTTTTTCTGTTGTCATTTGCAATCTTCTGCAATTCATCCTCTATCCTCCTGGGGCTCCAAACTCTGGTGATCTCCACTGGCTCTTCCTCTCTTCTTGTAAGACTAGCTGCTCTTCTCTTCTCTTCTTTTTTGCTCTCATCTTCTGGTACTGCCTGCCTTTCCCCTTCCTTTTCCAACTCAGCAAACCTGCTCCTCAGCTCTATTTCTCCTTTGCTAGCCAGTCTTTTCCTCTGCCTTGTTCTCATAGTCACATGCTTCCACTGGTCACTTTCCTAATCCAGCAGTCTGCTCTCAGAGTCCTCTGATCCAGCTTGCATCTGCAAGTCTTGAGTTTTCCTTTCAGCCTTCTCTCTTCTTCCCTCCATCATCTGCCCCGCTCCCCTTTGAAACTCTAGTTTCTAGCTACATATACATTTTCTCTTCCATCAGATCTATCAAGTGGCACTTCATGCAAATGAAGCAACTTTCAGGTACCCTGTGGCAAATTGCCAGCACTACTTCGATGGGTCTCGCGCTTTCTCTTCTTGGGGAGGGTTCAGGGCACCGTTTCTCGCCCCTGAACTGGGGTATTAACTGCCTCACTAGTGTCCTAGAGGAGGGGAGTGGAGAGGGAGGGACCCAGGTCTGCCCTCTACTCCGGGTCCCCCCAGGGGCCCTAGGGATAGCAGTAAACCGCTTGAACTAGCGGTTCCTTCCCCTGGACTACTTCCCTCTCCTGCCCTTCAGCTTATGGGGCTTCCTGCCCTACCTCTGCACAAACCAGGTGTCCCTTTACCTAGGGTCTTGGTCTTCTTAGTCCACTGCAGCACTTCTCAAACTCTCCTCTGCTTCCCTCCAAACTGCTCTCTACTCCAACACCAATCCACTCTACTTCAACTCCTCCAAACTGCTCTCTGCTCCAACACCAATCCACTCTGCTTCAACTCCTTCCCTTGGCTGATTGAAGCAGGGGGGTTTTATCAGGTGACTGGCTTCAGGTGCTCTAATTGGCTTCAGGTGCTTTCATTAATCGATAGCAAACTTTCTTCCCTCTACAGGGAATAAGGCTCCCTTCTAACACTCTCCTGCTGCCCTCTGGCCACGCTGTGTCACACCCTCTCCAGAATAATGTACATGCCACAGGTGCCACATCCAGTCAACTTCATTGTCTCTTCCCCTCTTCAGGGCCCTACCACTGATACTTCTGCAGCTGTCATAGCCTTCCCTCCTAAGCTCCTGTCAAAAAAACAAAAACACCCTACAAATGCAAAAACCAAAAGCAGACCAACGCATAGCCCATTCCCCAAGCTTTCAGTCAAGCTCTGTTTGCTGGCTCCTGTGCCACTGCTCCTTTGTGCACAATTCTTAATTAATCAAGTCAATAATCACAATTTGCCACCTCTAAGTATTTTCAGATTGCAGTTTACTGTGTGCACCATGGAACAGGTGAGTTTTAAGGATGGAATAAAAAAAGATAAGGTGATGGTTTTTCAGATTTTTCTGGGAGCTTTTCCCACTTGTCAGAGGCAGCATGGGAGAAAGCGTGAAAGTGCTTTTCAGAGAAATGGGCAATCATGGCTGATATCACTGGCAGAGAAAAGACGTAAATTTACCTTGAGATAAGATAAAAGTTGAACAAGTAGGACAGAACTAGATTATCAAGAGCTAGAAAAGTTAGGACAACAAGTTCATGTTTGGTGCTATGGAAGAGGGAGAGCCAATGGAGGCAATTGAAATAAAGAAGCATGCAAGGAGGATTATCTTAGCAGTAGCTTAGAGATGAAGTGGTAAAAGGGGATGAAACAATAATTTATGGGAGATAAGGGGTCAAGGCTGGACTTTAAGATGGAAGAGACCAGGTATGTTTTATGTTGTAAGGGGAAGAACCTTGAGGAGAATGAAAAGTTGAGAAGGGTAAAGATAGGAGTTAGAGTGGAGGTGAGGGAACTCAAGAGATGGAAGGGGATGGAGTCACTGAAGCAGGTGCAGGGTTTAGAGAAAAAACCTGTGAAGCAGTCCCAGTGTCTGTGACTGAGGCAAAGGATGAAAGAGTGATGGGGAGACAGATATAAAAAAGAGAAGGGGGCTTCTGTGTCTGGTTTTTTTTTTCTTTGTAGAAACTGACAAGATTTATGCAGAGAGGGAAAGTCCTTATCTCCTTATATTACAGTCCTTATGGCAGCCTTTCAGTCCCTATCATGACTCATCCCAGACTTTAACCTTCCCTCTTAAGGTTTCTTTGAGGCTGAGCTTTGAACCAAAGGGGAATATTCATAAGACTGTCACAACCCCCTGTTTGGATTCTTCTGTTCCACTTAATCAATATTCAGTATAATATTAAATAACTGCACACCTCTCTGGAGAATTTAAAACAAAGACCCTTTAAAAACCACACACTTATACCCTATATATCAATATTTAAATGAATACCAAACAATTTATACTAGAGCTGTCAAGAAATTTAAAAAATTAATTGGGATTAAAAAAATTAAGCGTGATTAATCGCACTGTTAACAATAATAGAATACCATTTATTTAAATATTTTTGGATGTTTTCTAAATTTTCAAATATATTTATTTCAATTACAACACAGAATACAAATGTACAGTGCGCACTTTATATTTATTTTTAATTACAAATATTTGCACTGTAAAAAACAGAAAGTAGTAGTATATTTCAATTCACCTAATACAAGTACTGTAGTGCAATCTCTTTATCATGAAAGTTGAACTTACAAATGTAGAATTATGTACAAAAAAAACTGCATTCAAAAATAAAATAACGTAAAACTTTAGAACCTACAAGTCCACTCAGTCCTACTTCAGCCAATCACTCAGACAAACAAGTTTGGTTACAATTTGCAAGAGATAATGCTGCCCATGTCTTGTTTACAATGTCACCTGAAAGTGAGAACAGGCGCTTGCATGGCACTGTTGAGATTCTTAAACCTTGGGTCGAGTGCTGTATCTATCCTTAGAAATCTCACATTGGTACCTTCTTTGTGTTTTGTCAAATCTGCTGTGAAAGTGTTCTTAAAACGAACATGTGGTGGGTCATCATCTGAGACTGCTATAACATGAAATATATGGCAGAATGTGGGTAAAACAGAACAGGAGACATACAATTCTCCCCCAAGTTCAGTCACAAATTTAATTAATGCATTATTTTAACGAGCATCATCAGCATGGAAGCACGTCCTCTGGAATGGTGGCCGAAGCATGAAGGGACAAATAAATGCTTAGCATATCTGACATGTAAATACCTTGCAACACCAGCTACAAAAGTGCCATGCGAACGCCTGTTCTCACTTTCAGGTGACATTGTAAAGAAGAAGCAGTCAGCAGTATCTCCCGTAAATGTAAACAAACTTGTTTGCCTTAACAATAGGCTGAACAAGAAGTAGCACTGAATGGACTTGTAGGCTTTAGTTTTACATGGTTTTGTTTTTGAGTGCAGTTATGTAACAAAAAACCATCTATATTTGTAAGTTACACTTTCACAATAAAGAGATTGCACTACAGTACTTGCATGGGGAGAATTGAAAAATACTATTTCTTTTATCATTTTTAAAGTGCAAATATTTGTAATAAAAAATAATATAAAGTGAGTACTGTACACTTTGTATTCTGTGTTGTAATGGAAATCAATATATTTTAAAATGTAGAAAAATGTCCAAAAATATTTTATAAATTTCAGTTGATAGTCTATTGTTTAACAGTGTGATTAATCACGATTAATTTTTTTAATCACAGTTAATTTTTTTTAGTTAATCGCATGAGTTAACTGCAATTAATCGACAGCCCTACTTTCTAGTGTTTTAATCAAAATGTCATGTGGTACCAAGTCAAATGTCTTACAGAAGTCTAAGTATATTACATCAACACTTCTACCTATATCAGCCAAATTTGGAATCACAGCAAAACAAGATATCGTTAGTTTGACAAGATCTGTTTTCTATAAACCCATGTTGATTGACATTAATTATGTTACCCTCCTTTAATTCCTTATTAATCAAATCCCGTACCAGCTGTTCCATTATCTTGTCTGGGATCAATGTCAGGCTGATAGGACTATAATGACTTGGGTCATCTCATTTACCATTTTTGAAAATTGGCACATTAGCTTTTTTCCAGTATTTTGGGACTTCCCCAGTGTTCCAAGACTTATTGAAAATCAGCACTCTCAGAAGCCAGCTCTTTTAAAACTCTTGGATGCAAATTATCCAGACTTGCTGATTTTAAAAATGTATGGCTTTAGTAGCTGCTAATTTACATCTTCCCATTATATTCCATATGTAAAATTGGAATACCTTTATTTTTCAAACTCTCATATTTCACAAATATCTTGCTTAATTAATCTCAAACTTTCCCCCAAATTCTCCTTTGGCAAGAGTTCACACATCAGAAATTTCACATGGAGAGATTTTGTTTTGATAAGATTAGTGAAAGAAGGGTCACAAGTGGGATTATAAAGAAAAGATAGTTGTAATTTTAGGGCCTGACCCTGAAAGCCCTCATGGGGAGTGACTTTTGTAAACTACACTTGTGAGTAAGGATTACTTATTTGAATAAAGTTTGCATGATTGGGCCCTTCATTATGGAATTGGTATAACTTCTGCTGTAATTTCTGTGACTAATGTTTTCATGTTACCAATGGTTCCAACTGAAAATTCTTAAATATCTACTTGAGAAACGTTGAAGTTTTGGGAATTGGGATGTGTGTGTTAATATTTCATTTGATTCTGAGTCATCAATGTAATACTTTTTTGTTTTCCATTCATTTCCATAGGTTTCCTAAACCTCCCTTGCTGCAGTTTAAGCCCATTGCTTCTTGTCCTATCTTCAGAGGTTAACAACAACAATTTTTCTCCCTCCTCCTTGTAACAACCTTTTATGTACTTGAAAACAGTTATCACATCACCTCTGTCTTCTCTTTTCCAGACTAAACAAACCCAGTTTTTCCAATCTACCATCATAGGTCATGTTTTCTAGACCTTTAATCTTTTTTGTTGCTCTTCTCTGGGCTTTCTACAATTTTCCACATCTTTCCTGAAATGTGGCACCCAGCAGTGGACACAATACTCCAGTTGAGGCCCAATCAGTGTGGAGTAGAGCGGAAGAATTACTTCTCGTGTCTTGCTTATAACACTCCTGCTAATACATCCCAGAGTTATGTTTGCTTTTTTTTGCAAAGGTATTACACTGTTGATTCATACTTAGCTTGTAGTCCACTATGATCCCCAGATCAGTACTCCTTCCCTAGGCGGTCATTTCCCATTTTGTATGTGTGCAACTGATTGTTTCTTCCTGAGTGGAGTACTTTGCATTTGTTCTTATTGAATTTCATCCTATTTACTTCAACCATTTCTCCAGTTTGTCCAGATCATTTTGAATTTTAATCCTATCCTCCAAAGCACTTGCAACCCCTCCCAGTGTGGTATTGTCCACACACTTTTTAAGTGTACTCTCTATGCTATTATCCAACTCATTAACAAAGATATTGAACGGAACTGGACCCAGAACTGATCCTTGTGGGACCCCACTCATTATGCCTTTCCAGGATGATTGTGAACCATTGATAACTCTCTGGGAACGGTTTTCCAACCAGTTTTGCACTCACCTTATAGTAGCTCCATCTAGGTTGCATTTCCCTAGTTTGTCTATGAGAAGGTCATACGAGACAGTATCAAAAGCTTTTAGTAAAGTCAAGATATACCACGTCTACCACTTCCCCCCTATCCACAAGGCTTGTTACCCTGTCAAAGAAAGCTCTCGGGTTGATTTGAGATGATTTGTTTGGCAAATCCATGCTGACTGTTACTTATCACCTTAATGGCCATATGGTTGCTGTATGTACTATGTGCACATTTATGACAATCTGATTTTTAATTAAGAATAAAATGTATTTCCAAAAAGCGTGTGTTATAGACACAAGGTCTTAAGAAAAAGTTTTTAGGATAATGAAAGGTAGTCCCTGGGCCCACTAGCCCTTATCCTAACTCAGGGTTTGAAAAACCCACTACTTCATTTTTGGCAGTGGGTCCTCAGACATCAATTTTCAGAGAATCTGGTTTTATTTGGTATTTTAGTTAGGTTTCTTGCCATATGGGCTGTGACAATGATCTTCTGAATGTGAGCAGACGCATTAATGTCTCTCTCAATCTACAGACAGAGGGTTCCAATGCATCTTTAGCTGCCTATAGCTTTCCCAAGTGCCAGCAGAATGTCCATGTCACCAATTCATAATCCTGTGTTTAGTAGTGAAACAGGCCAGAATTATTTCCATGTCACCCTGCTGACTGGGAAAGTTGCGAGCAACAGAAGACCGCACTCAAGCTAATCATTAGAGCATACAAAGAAGGAACCTGGCCAGCTGGGGGACTATCAGTTCAAACACACAAACTCATATACCTAACACCCAGGATACTGGGAAAGGAGGAGAGTAGTAGAGATCCATAAACAACTCATCCTTGCAGCCGCAAAGTGGCTGGTGGAAGGGTAGAGTAGGAGAAAACTATTCCTGTGCAGAAGGTAGCAAAGGTGAGGAGGAACACATTCATGAAGAACTCCCTACCCTTGTGATAGTCAAGAAGATTGTCAAGAACATGGTGAGCCTGAGGAAAAGAGAGATCCTTCTGTTTTCCAGCAGTGGAGGGTGGGAGTGGGAAGGGAAGCTTCATAGTTATCAGACACCCAGGGCTAAATTCATTCCTGCTGTGGGGTATGTGCCAGCACAGGGACTAAGCAGGGAGGCAGCTTATGCCTCCCCTATTAAGGTCCATTGTTCAGGCTAGCACAGGCATCAAGGCTACCCAAATTTTGCCCCCATTTCAGTGGCCCTTATATTCCATTTCAGGTGCAAAAATCACCAGGACAGTAAGAATACCCTGGCCAGGCAACTTGTCCCCAGTCTACCTGCTTCTTCCCCTGGCCTATCCCTGCTCTGCTTCCACTTCTCCTCCAAATTCAGATGCCCTTTATGACAAGAAATGCTGTGAAGGGTGTATTAGTTGGTTACCCTGCAGCCCCTAGTAGCCAGAAACTCATTAAAAAGATGCCTGAGTAGGATCCAGATTGCAGCACCCTGCCAAGCCCACCTCTTTCACAGCACCTGATTTCTGGCTTTGCCCCTTGTTCTCACTTGTGCCCACTACCGAAACATGTTTCATGTTGGCCTTTGGCTAGTCATTGGAAATTGAAAACAGGATACTGTATTGATCTATTAGACTGTGAAACTCTCATTGAGGAGAGAAATGCAAAAAAATATTTTTCTAAAGCTCTAATGTATTGGAGCTGGTATTTCATGATCAACTCTAAACCATACAGTCAGTTGTGATTGGGGAGTAAATACCACTAAATAAGGACAACTTGGCCAAATAGCCAGGCTGTCTCAGAAAAAGGAGGAAATTAAAATAATGGAGTGTGACTTTGAAGACAGCTGTATGGAAAACATTACACAGTATAGGGAAAATAAATATATTGTAGAACCAGCCCTCACAGCCCTTAGAACTCACTTCTCTGGCTTCTGGAACTCAAAAGTCATGTTTTAGGTCTTACAAGATTATAAAAACATGAAAAAGTGAATGAATAATTTGAACTGGCAGTCCAATTATAATAGACAATTTTGTCTCTCTGGTTGGTTGTATATAAGTATTACAGTGATAGGAAGATAGAAGCTTTCTAAAACTTAATATTTTAGAAGCAAGAAAATCCGTTTCTTAAATCCACCGTGTTTCCTCTTTTCCTTGGGATTGGACAGAAAACTGAGCAAAAGAGCTAGAAAGAAAACTAAGGGCTAGATTTACTTTCATAACCCAGCATACACAATTAAATAGTTAGGTTTGCTCGTAAACTGGTATAAATGAGCATAGTTCCATTTATTTCAAAGGAGGTACACTGATTTACACCAGCTAAGGATCTGGCCCTTAAATTGCAGTTAAAAAATGGCAGGCCAGACATTTGAAAACAAATGACATATGGAAAACAAAAGACCAAGGCACAGCAGTGGGTTGGTAAAGATAACGGTGGTTGTGCTGCTGCCCTTGCTCTGTCTTCTCTCTGGATAAATATAAGACTTCAGGTTCCAGAGCTATAAACTCAGCACCCTTCATCAGCACCAAATTCACTTAATTTTTTTTTAGAATAATAACTTCACTACATGGAATAAAAAGGAAAATGTATTCAGTTCTTGACCTCTGTTCTTAGATTGTCAGAGGGATCAATTAATGCTATGTGTGGTATTGGTCTTGTGATTTGGACACCAGTCCACTAGGAACTGGATTGGGAGTCTAACTCCTTTTAGACAGGCCATGAAAGAACTATTGTGTGGTGGTAATCTTTTGGTCATTATTGGCTTGTGTTGATTTGAACCTTAGTCTTAGAGGCAAAAAGTTCCATATGTTGTTGCCAATCCCCTGACCCTTTTAGTCCCCTCCCACTTTGAATTGGTTGATCGGTTGTTTATATTGTGGTGTATCTGAATGCAGTCGTGAATTTTTCAAGACAAATTGTGGTATGTTCTGTGCATCTGCGGTTAAAATCTGACCTTATATTTGCTGATGGATTGTTTTGGAATTACCAAAGGTGGCATTCTTGCTACCAGAACAGAATTCTGAAGAAGGCTGGGCAGAGAGAGATGGGGTATTGTAAGCAGTTTTGGATTCAGATGTAAGATTCTGAGTCATTTTTAAGTACAATATATTTTGGACTGTTAACTGCATCTCTCGTCCTGTTCAGATTCCAGACTCCATCATTTCTCGTGGTGTTCAGGTGCTCCCACGAGACACAGCCTCCCTTAGCACTACCCCTTCAGAATCTCCTCGTGCCCAGGCCACCTCTCGTCTCTCCACTGCGTCCTGCCCAACACCAAAAGTAAGTACAATGCCTTGCTATCTCCTAGTGTTCGGATGTATAATCTGATTGATAGTTCCCTTCCGCTGGTGAAGGTAGGATCGCATGCAAGATTACGCTGTTGAAAATGACGAATGACAAATAGTGTTGTACATTCCTACATGTATTGTTACACAAATTACAGAGTGGGGCCAGCAATAGATTATGCAAGGTCTTGTATAATTTTGCGGCTCCTGTATTGAACCATTGCTGTAGCTCCTATTTGCCAACATTGAAACATATTACACATATGAAAGCACTTGTCTGTTATCTACTGCAATATTGATCATGAGTCTGAGAATGTTAAACCTTTGAAATTCTCTATTCATTCCCTGAGTAGTACAGATAACCCTGCCACTGAATAACAGGATTAAACTAATAGAGTACTTTCACCCAAAGGATGTGTGCATATTTATAGCCTGGGCTGGGGCAGCTCTTTGCCCCAATATAATACTGATGAATTTAAAACACTTTCAAGCCAACTTGTTTTGCTTTATCTTGGATACTTGCTGCCTGATATTTGAAAACAACTCTAAATTGACTAGAAAGAAAGTTTTAATGCCAACCTTTTGGGATTATTATTCAATTCTTGCAGATTATTCCATGCTGATTTAATTGATTCAGGTGAACTCCATTTATATGGATTTTATATCAGACCTTCAAGACTGTAAATTGGAAGCTAAGGAAATGAACTAGTTGCAAGACCAGTAATGATCATGATTACTTTCAGCTGGAGAGTTCTCCATTTGCGTTCAGCTAGTGTTGTTCAGATCACAAAATTCTCTTTTTCATGTACGTGATACCAACATATTAATAGACTTGTAGCAAATGACAAACAGTAACATTCCTTCTCGTCTAATTGATCATGACCTTAGAGATTATTCTGCTTGCTAAAATGATAGCAAGAAAAATGAATTGTCTGACATCTGCAATCTCATTTCTTTTCTGTCAGCAATTTAGATTAACCTGTAGTCACCCAGGGAGCGGTCTCCATTTAATATTTTTGACAATTTTATGAACTGCATGCCTTGACTATAATAGAATTTTGGTGGCAGCATGTGGTGGAATTCACTAAGCAGTTCATTGCTCTTAAAAAAAGATTCAGTGAAACCTTCATCTTTGCTTGATTTTGTTTCTTGCATTTGCTTTCCAAAATAAATTGTCACTTACAGAATGGTCTCATTAAAATACAGCCTGAAAGGATATTAAATAGGAATACCCAGGACAGGAGGAGGAATGCACAAGCCAGGAGAGGGAAACTGTGGGCCCTATACTCAGAGTTTGTGCCTTTTCAAAAGACTGTGAAGCAGGAATGTATACACACACACACACAGGAGGCCAATCAGAGGTCTAAACAATATTCATTATACTATAAAGAGACTCCCAGTGAAACTGAAGTAGTTAAAGCAATATATGGCAAAGGGAAGGAGCACAGTGTGCCAACTCTGAAACAGAATCCACACTATTGGACAGTCTTCATGAGATAAGGGGTTATACAAGGAAGCTAGAGGGAAATGCAAAGCACATGGTGAGACTGAGGATTTTCCATATGAAGTTGGTTGGAATAAGTCCCCACCAAACAAGGACCATCTCTGTAAACTTAATTTAGCCCATGTTTAATTGTCATTTCTTATCAGAAACTCAAGTGTATTTTCAAGACAGGCTAAATCACTGAGCACCTCCTAAAACATAGGAATTGCTGTGCCAGATCAGACCACTGGTTCAATTATTCCAGTATTGTACTTCCAGCAGTAGCCAGTACAAGCTGCTTCAGAGGAAGATTCAAGAAAACCCAGCAATAGACAGTTTGGGAATAATTTGCCCACAGGGAAATCTTCTTCTTAATCCCCAATATTTAAAGGTTGGATTAAAAGCTTGATCTTTTATTTCCCATACAAAGCTCTTGGGGTTTTTTTTTTATTATTCCTTACTGTAAAAATTCAGGTTATTCTTGTTATCCATATAAATGTCCAGTCATCTTTTGAATCCTGCTAAATTTTCAAGAAACGGATAGCTACCAAATATAATCGAGTATATGGTTCTTTCCTCTTCCTTAGGGAATACTCATGTTTCTTGGTGTGTCTACTATTTTCATTATTTTTTCCTTTTGGAGCCTGGATTTCTAATCATGCAACATGCATGCAAATTTCGCTGGAGCTGATGTGAGAGCTCTTGACTCACCCAGGTAATGGGGTTAACTATAAATTCTAATCTGTAACATGCAATTGATTTGTAAGAATCTGTTTATTTTAATCTGCAAGTGTTTAACATATGTATCATTTCATATTCCTATTTCTGAAGTTCACTTTAGATTATGGAGAATTATAAACACACATACAGGGATTGTAGTGTAAAAAAGAGAAGACTTAGAAGAAAGCAACTCACAATCCACATAATTATACAACAACATGTTGACGGGAGTTGTGATTTAACACAGAAAACTGTTTCCCCAAGGGTATGGGGCAATAGATTTCTTTATGAACTACAAACTCCAGTCTATCTTATTATACCCATTAAAAGTGTATTTTTATCCTATGTACCACAGCCTCAGTAAATCTTTACTGAATCTGCTGTTTAGCAAAAGATCATGTGACCCTCTCAATCAAGAACCAAGCTTCAGAAATTATAGTAGCAACTATGCTGGATTAATATTTGTGCAGACTCAGAAGTGATGGGTTATGAAAGGTATGTTAGGATTATGGGGTAGGGATCTTGATAGCCTTGGTTGGTTAGGTGGGTAAGGAAAAATTTATAACCTCTCAAGCTTATTTTGAAAAATTCTATAAATTGTATATGCATGTATAGCATGTGGTCAGACATATTTTAAAAATCAAAATACATATTTTAAAAATTAAGTTTCTCAGTTTTTGCAGTTTCTCCCACATTTTCTGAAAATTTGCCTCTAATGCAGCACTAACTATAGACCCACATCAAGGCTAGCCCACAACATTTTGGCACCTGAGGCAGGGGGCTCAAATGACACCCCCATGCCTCCTCGCTTGGCAGAATTGAGACCTTTCAAAGTTTTGGCCCTTCTTCCTATTCTACTCCTCTCATGGTACTGCTCTGCTACCTACCCCAATAAAGGAGACCTAACAACTTAAAATGCCTTGTTCAAAAATTTTAAGTAACACTTAACTTTCAAACGCATGAACAGCAAATGTAACTTTTCTTGTCTGCATAGTAAACACTGGCAGTTTTATCTGTTTGAATAATCGAAGTGGTGCTTTCCGTGCCTTCTTGGTTGCAAAGATTTGAACTGCTTCCTGAAGGTCCACAGTGTGGGCCAGCTCATGCTCTACTGAGATGGTTGCAAGGCCGACCAGCCTCTCCTATGTCATTGTGGAGCTAAGATGTGTTTTTATTAACTTCAACTTGGAGAAACTGCGTTCTCCACTGGCAACTGTTACAGGAAGTGTTAGAAGTACGTGCAGAGCAACAAAAGCATTTGGAAAGAGGGCCGTCATCTTATTTGTGCACATATATTCCAGAACAGCCTTTGGAGTTGATCCTGCTGAAATGTATTTTGAAAGGGCTTTCAGTTTCTCTCCTAAATCACTCGCATCAATATCACGCATGTCATCATGTGTCAGCACTGTCTCTAGTGCCCTGCATTGCTGGTGTAGGTCTTCTTCAGTGAGGAGTTTTGGAATATTATCCAACATTCCAAATATACTGCTGTGTTCCTTGAGCTGCATGAAACATTCAACTGACTGTATTGCACAATCTAGCACCTGGCTAAAGAATTCAACTTTGAATTGTTGTTTGGGGTCTCTTATGGGATTATCCCGTGCTTTGTAATCAAAATGTCTGACTCTTGTATTCTTGAATGGATGGGAAAATAGCTTCAGTGTGAAGTTCCTCTGCCAACTTCTGTGGACTCTTCAGAACGTTTTGAAATCCCTCATCTGACCGGTGTGACATGGTCGGGCCAGATGGCTACAGGAGAGTGATAGAAGGCAGATATATTAGCCCCAGGTTAAGTAGGTCCCTTTTCCCTGGGTAAGGTAACAGAACAATCAGGAACTTTCTGGAAACAATTAAGGCAGACAGGCTGATGAGAACACCTGCAGCCAATCAAGAAGCTGGTAGAATCAATTAAGACAAGCAGGCTAATGAGGGCACCTGGGTTTAAAAAGGAGCTCACTTCAGTTTATGGTGTGTGTGCAAGGAGCTGGGAGCAAGAGGGGCAAGAAGCTGAGAGTGAGAAGGCATACTACTGGAAAACTGAGAAGTACACGCATTATCAGACATCAGGAGGAAGGTCCTGTGGTGAGACTGCGGGGATTGTTCTTCCTTTTCTCATGCTGGCCAGTGATGAGGCTAACGGAGTGAACGGCAGATTTGAGCCACAAAAGTGGCCAAACTGAGGGCTGCTGTGAACCTCTGAGACGAGCAAATCCTCCAATAAGTGCAGGACCCACCAAGGCAGAGGAGGAACTTTGTCACACCGGTAAGACTGTAGGTATGACTTTGCTTTGTCCAGCTGTTCCATTGCTCCAACTATGTCAAGGTCGTCAACACCTTGGCATCTCTTGCTTACAACATTTCAAACAGTATGTCATGCCACAACACTAAGCCACACAGAAATTTGAAGTTATGTATGTTTCTGGTGATTCCATTTCCCTCTGCCACTGTTCTCCACCGAACAGTTCCTGTCATAGCATTATCCTCCATAATGGCAACTATGGCATCATCTATCTTCCCAATTTGGTGTTTCGAGTGGAGGCGATAAAGCCTATGACTTTCCCATCGTGTGGCACTCAGTGGTTTCAGTGTCAGAGAGGATGTTCCCAGATGTTGCTTCAAAATTTGCCATCGATGAGTTGATGCAGAGAAAAATACATAGATGCTTTGAATTACATTAAAAATTTAGCAGCCTAACTAGAGGCTGATGCTGCATCACTGACCACTAAGTTCAATGAATGAGAACTGCATGGGACAAAAACAAAAAAAAAACTCCAGGGTTTAACTCTCGGATCTGTGTCTGCACTCCTCTCTTTCCTCTCATGTTGCCACCATTATCATAGCCCTGACCTCTCATGTCAGCTATCGCAATTCTCATATCTTCCAGCTTTTCAAGAAGCACATTTGTCATACCAGGTCCTGTAGTATCATCAATGTCAATAAATTCTAGAAAATGCTCTCTGACAGTCACCATTGCAGGGACATTTTCACTAGGTTCTGTTGTTACAAAATGCACCATTCAAGTAATTTGTTCCGTATGGCTGATGACAGGTGTGCAGTCCAGACTAACAGAGGAATATCTTGCTGACTTCAGATCTGCCACAATCTTCTGTTTGACTTTTGTTGCCAGTAACTGTATGATCTCATTTTGAATTGTTTTTCCAAGGTAGTGGTGTGTGTACATTTCTTGGGTGGTGACTCTTCTTAGATGCTCCTAGAGTACAGCATCAAACTCAGCCATCAGCTCCACAATTTTAAGGAAGTTTCCATTGTTTGTCACATACAGCTGATTTGAAGTGCCACGCAGTGCTAGGTTTTGGGTAGCAAGCATTCTCACAATGGCAATGAGCCTTTTCAGAACGTTTTGCCAGTAAAGAGACTCTGACGCAATCTTCTCTTGATGCTGATAGTCTATGGTGCCCTTTAACCTTGGTCTCACCTCAAGCTCTTTCCACCTATGGAATGCTCTCTGGTGATTTGCTGCCTTCTCATGGCATGCCAGATTTCTAGCCAGATTTTTCCAGTCCTTTGTTCCTGTAGAACCCAGTGTGGCTGGAACATTAGACTGGAAGAGTTTGCAACAAAAACAGTACGCAGCATTCTGGGTTTTTGAGTACATAAGCCATGGCCTCTCCACTTTGTCACCATTGGGGATTTCATGCCAGTAATGTGTTGGATGGACACTTCTATTTTCATTGTCTTTGGGGAACATGAAGTTTTTCACTTGCTGTGGCCTGTGCAGTACGAGGAAGTCCCTCAGGATACTGCTCAAGTGGGTCCACAGTCTAGACATCTAGACTTAAGGAACTAAACTCAGCAGCAGCTGTTTCTTGCTCCTCCACCACACTCTTCTCTGATCTACACTTTTCTCCAGGAATGTGCATGGTTACATGCATTTGAGATTGAGATATTGATGCTGCAGTAGCTGCCAGGTCACCTGCACTCTGACTAACTGGAATATCAGGCATCTCCTCACCCCTCACATCCTCACTGGGGCTGGAAGGCTCACTGTGAACATTTGTGTCTATGTATCTCAGGAGAGCTCCTTCCTGCTTAGACAGAAAGCAAAGGAAGCTTTTCTTTCTTTTTCTGAATGCTGCCCCAGAGGGGTGTTTTCTTCTTTCACTCATGACTGCTGTACTGTGCCAGCTATAGTGGCTCTCAACACTCAGTTGAAGGGGACAGACAAACAGGCTGATAGCAGGGCCTGAGTGAGGGAAGATATCAGCGTCTTAAGGGCCTAACTGGCTCCTACTACTTCAGTTGACTGCCTGTTCTCCTCAAGTGGGTTCAGGGAAGCAACAGGAAACAGGAAGCTCCCTGAGAAGCTGGTGTTAATGAGTCCAGGCTCCTGGGGGTGCTAGAGAGGTACACAAGAGGCTCCTCCTCCTCTCTCTCCCTGCAGCTCCTTCTGCTTTCTGTTATTCCTTCTCACCTTTTCTCCTGCCTGCCTGTTATGTCTGTTGTGCCCTCCCTCCTCCAGCACAGCACTCCACCATCTCTGTGCATCTAGATCAGAGAGAATACATACGCACCACCAGCAGACAATTTTCTACACTCTGGGTCCTAGTGTCACCTCCCCCCCCCCCCCACAGTCTGGCACCTGAGGCAGCCTCCTCAGTTCACCTCACGGTAAGGCCAGCCCTGCTCCACATATGTATTTAGAATCAGGCATCAAAAGCTCCATTGCTTCCCTAAGTTATCCCTAAGTTTTGTCCCTGTGTTAGTCTAGTTCTTGGTTGTTAATGAAGCTGGATTTTCACTGAGACTGCAGGAGTAGGGTGATCAGCCTGTAATCAGTCAAGTCCCCCAAAAAGCTCCTTTGGTTGCTCTGATAAGGTTTTAGTGTGTCTCTGTAGAATCCCTTATGTAAAATGCAAACTGTGTTTTGAACAAAGCCCTCTTTGGGCTCAATGCAAATGTCAACATATTTATAGTAGTTGGTTGCAGATGTGGAGACATTTCTAAGAGTTTCACCAGAAAACATTGGCAAACTGAGGTATCAATCCTCTTTTTTTCAGTCAGCCAACCAGAAACTTCATTGTGGTGCAGAAGAATTTTTGAACTGTTTCAGTGTGTGCTTTAAGCCTGTGTTAAGTATTACTTCTTAGTTCATGAGGTTTAAATTGTGTTCTGAATATCCATATCTTAAAAGTTAACGATAATACCTAAGCAGTTCTTTTAAGTGTTCCATATCACTTTCACTGGCTGAGCAAATCACAAGATCTCCTTATAATAATCTCTATATTCTTGGATGGCATTTTGACCAATTTAGATGCAATATCCTTTTCATATAAAGAAGCAATACCATTAAGTAGGAATGCATTTTTCCCTATGAGACTGCTTGTAGCCTTTATTAAGTAATTTCTTTTGTTTGACATTTAATTCAAGATGATTGGTTAATGTTGGGTTTTTCCTCTGTTTCTTCATCTGCAGCATCTCATAGATTCTAATTTGCCATCTACTATCTCAAAGAGCATATCAAGGGCAAATGCTTAAATCATTTCCTTAAACTGCTAATTTTATAGCACAGAGTTTTATGCTGTTACCAGTAAAGAAAATTGCAACTTTTCTTTTCAAGTTCAAATCTTTCCCTTTCATTTTTTCTAATGGCACCATCAGTATTTCATTTTTTGCCATTTTTATATGTCAGAGACACAAAGTAGATGTTGAAGAACTGCAAGATGACTAGGGACAGGGTTTTAAATTATCATCATGAATGCATTCCAGCAACAACAATGGTATCAAACATCTTACTTACGGGATCGTCAAATTTATAAATTTTTTGCTCTTGCACTTCAATAAACAAAGTTTCATTCAATGGCACATATAGTCATTAAGAATCCAAAGAACCCAGTTTTCTGCACTTTTTGAGATGAGCACATTTTTACTATCTTGCTTCCCTCTTGACAATTTTTACATTTTATTTTTTAAAAATTATCTGTTTTCTTTACTTCGCTCCCTTCTTTTCTTGTTGCTTACCCTGTCCTTCATCTTTAGGACCTTGAATCAGATATATTTGTATGCTGATGTTAGGTAATGTGTTCACTCCAGTTTGGAGTAGTCAGCAGCAACTTTCACTTTTACTAGGTATAACAAGAAAGAACAAATCAGTGAATTCACCACTTTGAAAGGTAAGATGAGGAATCCAGCTTTGGATGGAGCCCCATTGTCATGCCCTATTAATCTTCCAGAAGTGTTTAGATTCCAGATAATCCAGTCTGTACACAGTTCACAGCTTCACCCATTCCCTCTCTTTAGCATCTAAGGACAATTGATTCTGCCAACTAACTACATCATCCTCTCCCATTACTGGTGGCTACCCATTCCCCTTCCTCTCAAGGTTTCTAGACGGTTCTGTAACTTTATTGATTTTTAGTAGGCTTAATAAGAACTTTGTTTTCCTTATCACTTTTCTTTTCTATCACTTTTCAGGATAATTAAAGTTTATATTCCCTGAGTAAAGGCAGAGAGACCATATTTCCAGTGTAAAAAAGTTTCAAATATGTATGTGCAGCAGACTGCGGCAGGACCCCGTTGGCTCCTGTCTCTGCTAGGTCCACGAAGTCACTCGGAGACTCTGGGGTTAGTAACCACAGGTGCAGATTATTCACAGGTTTGTTCCCACCACCATTTCACCATGTACAGTTGGCCTTTCACCATCTGCAGGCGGGAGGGAGGGAAGAGCTACCTCCCTGCATCCACTCCCTGCCTTTTCCCTTTCTTTCTGCTCTTCCCCAGCTTCCTTCTCCTGAGGCTTTTATACAGCCCAAGGCTAATTAGGCGGCAGCTATCTCTGCCTCCCCAATTATGGCCAGGTTATCTATCCCCCTAAATGGGAGCTGGCATGACAGAGGGCTGAAACAGCAACCCTTTTCCCAGCACCCTGTCACAGTATGTAATGTTTGTGTAAATACTTCAGAAAAATCCCAGAAAAAATGGAAAACTCTTACCCACCCTCACTAAAAAACAAAACAACACCAGCATGGTTTATTTCTGGAATAAAAATTCTGTTTTGGGTTTTTCAACCATGACGACTCATTGCTTCGTCTGCAATATGGTCATGTGAACACCAAATAAAGTGAAATTATAGAATCATAGAATATCAGGGTTGGAAGGGACCTCAGGAGGTCATCTAGTCCAACCCCCTGCTCAAACCAGGACC
Source organism: Lepidochelys olivacea (assembly GCF_965140295.1). NCBI lineage: Eukaryota > Metazoa > Chordata > Testudines > Cheloniidae > Lepidochelys > Lepidochelys olivacea. Next base: position 58,840,394 of record NC_140416.1, read on the forward strand.
AATCCCCAACTAAATCATCCCAGCCAGGGCTTTGTCAAGCCTGACCTTGAAAACCTCTAAGGAAGGAGATTCCACCACCTCCCTAGGTAACGCATTCCAGTGCTTCACCACCCTCCTAGTGAAAAAGTTTTTTCCTAACATCCAAACTAAACCTCCCCCACTGCAACTTGAGACCATTACTCCTTGTTCTATCATCTGATACCACTGAGAACAGTCTAGATCCGTCCTCTTTGGAACCCCCCTTCAGGTAGTTGAAAGCAGCTATCAGATCCTCCCTCATTCTTCTCTTCTGCAGACTAAACAATCCCAGTTCCCTCAGCCTCTCCTCATAAGTCATGTGCTCCAGCCCCCTAATCATTTTTGTCGCCCTCCGCTGGACACTTTCCAATTTTTCCACATCGTTCTTGTAGTGTGGGGCTCAAAACTGGACACAGTACTCCAGATGAGGCCTCACCAATGTCAAATAAATACAGGGGAATGATCACGTCCCTCAATCAGATGGCAATGCCCCTACTTTTTGGCCTTCTTGGCAACAAGGGCACACTGATTCATATCCAGCTTCTCATCCAATGTAATCCCTAGGTCCTTTTCTGCAGAACTGCTGCCTAGCCATTCGGTCCCTAGTCTGTAGCAGTGCATGGGATTCTTCCATCCTAAGCAATGTTCCCTCTAATTTTTGACAGGCCGTGTGTGCAAAAAATTTCTTGTGTGCAAATTGTTTTGCTTCTGTGCAAGTTTTTGTGCGCATGGTGTTTCGCCGTGTGCACAGGGTTTAGGATCTGTGTGCGCGCCGCTTAGAGGGAACAGTGATCCTAAGTGCAGGACTCTGCACTTGTCCTTGTTGAACCTAATCAGATTTCTTTTGGCCCAATCCTCTAATTTGTCTCGGTCCCTCTGTATCCTATCCCTACCCTCCAGCGTATCTACAAACTTGCTGAGGGTGCAATCCACGCCATCCTCCAGATCATTAATGATAGTACTTAAATTACAATCTGGCCCTTAATGTCAGTTATTCCATATAGTGAAGTGAGTTTTAAATTAAAACCAATTGTGATTGTTTTCAGTCCCAACCCAGGGCCCTGTTGCTAGCAGGGTGCCCGTCACCAGCTCGGCACAATGCAACAGCTAGGCAGCAGGGCAGTACTAGAAGTTTTTTTGGAGGTTCTTAACTAAGCTTCTGGGAGAAGTCCTGCTTTGTATCCCTCTAGGTTTCATTCTATTTTATTCTATTTATACTTCCCTCATTACCATGTTTTCAGTACCTACAGGGAATGAGCAACTCTGACAGGTTGGATCAGCTCCAGGCAGTTGACTCCATGGGAGAGGAATCTCATCCTTCAAGTTTTCACAAGCATTTGCCGCAATTTAAGGTATCTTGCAATAGACTAGCTGTCCTCAGTGGTGACTCCTTAATTTCCCTTGTTGAATGTTTTGGCTTTTCTTCTAAAAGTGTTCAAGACCAGCCTTAAAATCTTTGCTTTCCCATCTCTGCAATCATGCAACCATAAGAGAGCGGGATTCTGGTTGGAATTTTTTTTTATTCTTGCAAAGACCTTTTAGTCATCATTTTAGTCTTCACTAGGGTTAGTCCTTTGTTTCACAGGTGTGAACAGGGCCATGCTTTGAGTTTGAGAACACCTTGAAATTGCTGTCTTCTAATGTAGTATTTTTAGTTGCTAACACTTCTGCTAAATGAGTAGATCAACAATGAGAGAACTCAGTTTTTCTCCCCTCTGCTTCAGGTTTCTCCCTCCTCCCCCAAGAAGATAGTTTTTGATCTTCCACCTGACTTCATCCCAATGGTAAATACAGAATTTCATATCAGTTAGCTCATTGTTTTTCCACCCATTGTGTTAATCTGGTTTTCTCCCAGGACATGTTGGATGTTTACATGTGTTCTGAAATGTTATGTACCTCTTTCACAAGAGTTTGAGCCACACAGTTGTGTTCACAAGGGCAAAGCTGCCACAATGGGCCAGAGAATTTATTTCAATAGCAGCTCAGTCAGTCATGCCACTTCTCCAGAAGAGTCTCCACTTTCTGGGCAGTAAGGGCTTAGTCATTCATATTTAAAGTGTGCAAGGCAGCAACTTATTTTTCCTCTCACAAGTTTATATGGCATTACTATACTAACTTGATTTCACTGCATCTTGGGATACTTCCTTCGGTCTTAAATTCCTTGAGGTGGCAAAATAATATAAGCCCTTCTTCCCTGGGTATTTCTTATTACATTCACTGACCATCCTATTGTGTCCAAGATAGGATATGGGAAGAAGGGAAGTATGACTAAGAATTAATTGACAATTTTATTTGTCATAGGCCCCTCTTCACAAATATATTGTCATCTTGCTTTCTGGTAGATTAAGCCATTAACAGTATGGTTCGTAATGTCTCTGTAGTAGGTGGGAGAAGAGGACTACATCAAAAAGAAGTGCTGTTGAATAATTTTCTCATATAAAAACTCAACCTCTCCTGTCAATACTAGCTTTGATGGCTATGTAAGAAAACAACAGGGTTTTCTGACTGCAGAGAGTGAGTAGTGTAAAGTAAAAGCACAAAGAAATATGAACTGAATTCCTTGTGAAAATGATGAGTGCTTTGGAAGATGCTCAGCCTTGCTGAGACTTCCAAAGTGCAACAGCTAAATTATGGCTTTGTTTCTTGAATATGGTCCCTAGTAGGCAATATTCACAACTAACGAGAACATTGTGGCCAGTTTGTACCAACACTGCACTTTTATTTTATGCTGGTGACATTTTCAGAAAATGCCACTAAGAATGTGAGAAGTTGGGTGTTGCCAAGAGAAGGAAGAATGAAAAAGCATCAAAAAATCAGTATCATGCTATAGTAAAATTAAGACATTTGTAAACCTGCACACACACTCAAAATATTTGTTCCTAAGGAGAACTCAGAGCATCATTATATTCTTCCCTTGGTCCTCCTGGATTATTTTTGTTCATTCATGAATGATGGTTTCTAGAAAAAACACCAAAAAACACATTTTGCCTCTGCCTGCTGAATTATAGTAAGTCCACATGCCCTCTACAAGAGGCCTGTCCTTCCTGATGTGCTTCATATTCTTAGCCCTCAGTAGCTATAAATCATGGTATGTAACAGCAGCCACCCTGACCCTGATCTAATCTTAGTCATCAGTACAAGCATGTGATTCATTTGGCTGTGGTTTTGGCTCATCAGTGATACAAGAATCCTCCACATCACCTGCTGCTGGGAAACTGCATGACTTCAGTCAGTGTTGCCTTCATTTTCTTCTCCAATCTACACAATGCACCTGATTCTCATGTACACTGGTCTAGCAATGTGAAATAGTTGTAAAGCAGGTGTAAATGATGTTTGCATCCATTTTAAAGGGTATTTATACTGCCAAAGTGATATTAAGGGATGTAAACGAGAATTAATTTGGCCCAGTGTTCTTGAGATGTCAGGCTGCAAAGGTACCAAACCTGTAATACACCATATTAACCATACCTCACTGAAGTAACATTGACAGTCCTTCAGTAATAACCCCCTTTTAAGGATTTACGGTAATTTTTGAAGTTCTCCTTTTTGAAGAATAAGTCCTTTGCAGGCAAATGGAATTCAGGAATAATGTAGGCTAGATGACGTAGAAGACATTCTTTATTCCAGTCATCTAAAGGCAAGTTTAGAGAGCCTAGATATCCTCCTTCCTGGCTGAGACAATAATCCGATAAGAAAGGCCTTGAGAGACCAGAGCACCTACCTATAGGCAGACCTATCTTATTCACAAACAAAAAGAGGATGCCTCCATTTCTTCACTGCATGGGTCAACATAGCCTTGAATTGCTGAGTTCTGGACTACATAGCATCCTTTCTAGATAGAATTGTTTTCCAAACCCTACAGCAGAGTCTTAGTTCAATCTGGAGCTCTTTAAGCATCAAGGGGTTCAGGATACTCTCAACCATCTTATAAATAACCCATCATCCCAGTTACCAGAGGATCATAGTGGACAGGGAATACACACCATCTGCTTCACGGCCTTCCAAAAATAGAGTTCTGTGTTCAGTCCTGGCTTTCAAGATGGAGCTATTTAAATTGATTTATTCAGGCAGTGTACTTGAGAGAGTATTCACTGGGTCTCTCTAATATTGATACACATCCCAGTTCTGACATCCATTAAGTCACAGTACTGAAACAATACCTCATTTGGTGTGCATAGCACCCAGAACATTCTCAAAAGTGATGGCTGTCCTAGCAGCAGCAGATTTTTGTTTGAGAGCGCCAAAACTGAAATTCAGATAAAGTAAGCCTTTTCCCAGGTGGGCATGTTCCTAGAGATATATAGCTAATTTTTCATTGGTTCCACTGCAGAAGCGCATGTACCTAGAAGACTAATTCAGTAAAGTAGCAGGCAGCATCTACCTGATGCAGGACAGATGAGGAAAAGCAACAATATCAAACGCAGCCACTGCTTTACTTATCACTGGTCTGGATGTAGGATTATGTACAAATTCTAGGCTCTGTGGCAAGTATAGCAGTAGTTTTCTGGGTCTACTTCCACTTGAGGCCATTGCAGTGCTTTCTTCACTGCAGTGAAAACTAGAGTGAAAGGACTTCAAGAAACTGTTTCAGCTATCAACTTGTTCCTGATCAGAATGGCACTGCAACAGGAGTCTATTGAAAGAATGCCTCTTACACCCTATCAATGGTTAACCTGGCTACAAATGCCAGTCTATCAAGATGGGGCTAGCTTATGATCCAAGAGCCTATTGCACATGAATGAGGCTCTTGGATCATAAGCTAGCCCCATCTTGATAGACTGGCATTTGTAGCCAGGTTAACCATTGATAGGGTGTAAGAGGCATTCTTACTTCAATCTTGTGGCATGCCTATTAAAAGTACTTCTCAGACAAGGTGAAATCTACCCTTTTGTAATGAAAAAATTGGTCTACTTTAATATGTATATGAAAATATAGAAAACATTCTCAGGTCTGGTGTGACATCAGAAACAACCAAATCCATGGTAGTCATACTGGCTATCCTGAACTAACTAAAAGAAAGGCTGAACCTGGAAATGCCTGCTTATGAGAATAATTTGTTGGAATGTTTAAACAGTGGCAGTTGCAGAATTCAGAGTTTTTATATAAACCCTCTACCTCCCAGTGTACATCTAGACAGCTCTAGCTTCTTCATGGTCATTGAGCAACTGAGACACCTGATAACGGAAAATGGAACACTTGGAGACTTCAACCTAGTACCCTCACAGACTATCATTCAAATCAATTCTGACTCCTTTCTAGGAAGTATGACTCCTTTCTATCAAAGTTGTGTTCTTTGTAGCTCAGACAAGCTTGAGAACTCTCTCCACTTCAGTAAGTTAGGGCCCAGAATCATACCATACTTTTCTGCTAAAGGTCAACTCCATGATTCATCTAAACCGGGGCATAGCCATAACATCTTTTTGCCCATCTAAAGAAGACAGACTGCATCACCCAAATATTTCCAGTGCTTTCAGGATTTATCTTGAGAGATACCATTCTCCTCCTTCCTTGACAGGTTTTGAGAAGGAATTTACAAAGTCACTGAATGTTCTCTCTTTTGCTATAAGAGAAATTACATTCTGCTATCAAATTTCTATCCATTAGTTTTTGTTTGGAAGAAGGGAGGAGAACAAATGTTCTGCTGTATCTGTACTGGTTCATTTATTCCTCTGGTGTGGTTCCTCTGTGCTGAGATACAATAAAAGGATGCAATTTTCTCTGTTCCCCACTTCCTTCCTACTGCAAGCTAACGTCTATCCTTCCTGAAGTATGTCACTGAATACTCAGAACTTCAAGCTCACCATACAAACATAGTTTGTGTTTTGAAAAACCTCATTGCCAATATGAAATCTGATTTTCTACATATCAAATTCCATTTGTAAAAATAGCTTTACTGACAAGACATGCGGAGCCAAAATTATTTGTAATTGTAACAGTTTTTAATTTAAAAAAAGGCAGAAACTGTCTTGAGTGCATTATTTACTTAAATGTGAATTATCCTTTTTAGTAAGCAATACATAAAGGGTCTTTTTTGGCTTTCAACTTATATACTACTTTGTGCCAGCTAGCATTAACCAGAAGCCTATGATATCCTCAGGAAATGCTAGTAATCTGAAGTCTCGTCCTTCCACAGTATCTTGTAATTATGCCAAATATAATAAGTGACAGCATTGGGGAAGGGAAACAAACAAACAAAAATTCTGTGAAATAGCAGCAATGTCCAGAATAGGGATGATTTAAACTACAATGTAACGTCTTTCATACTGCTATTTTTATGGGTCTGTGCATATATGTTTTAGGAAGTGATTCCCGTTACACTTTAGGTTTTCATGCCTGATACCTAGAATCCCCTCATCACCTTAACAATGATCTTACATACTCAGCCATGATTCCTCACTGCAGTCCTTTTGTCAGCTGTGTGCACTCCACACACCGACCATGGAGGTTTTGGCTACTCTGGGTAATTGGGAACCAGGGACACTGATAAAGACTAATACCTAATCTGGTAAACTGGTACATTCACCCGAAAAAGGTTGAGACACACTATTGTAGTCCATGACATACCAGAACTCACTTGTATTATTAAATCATAATGAACAGTAAGCACTGTCTTTCATTAACTGGCAAAGCAGAAAACTAAGGTAATGGAAAGGGCTACTAGGTTGTCTGGAATCATAACAGTTTAAGGTTCTCTAGTCTGCCTTACTTATCAATGACCGTTTGATTTCTAAATAAAGTTCTCCACTCAATTTAATATAGCTCCTACATAGAAATTTTCCCACTCTTCTAGTCCCCCTCTGGTTTTTCCCCACTTCAGTGACAAAAACCGACCACTTTTTCATTCACTTAACACGTGCGTAACATTTCTCCAACTCTTTGTATTGCAGGCAAGCAATGACTGTTTGACATTATCTGTGTGAAGTGATATGACTGCATCTAAAGACATTCTTATTTAGAGTTGCCACTTTCTGTTAAAGACTGCTCCCATACTAGGTCCCCACTGTAGTTATGTGCTAGATAGAGCAGGGGTCGGCAACCTTTCAGAAGTGGTGTGCCGAGTCTTCATTTATTCACTCTAATTTAAGGTTTCGCGTGCCAGTAATACATTTTAACGTTTTTAGAGGGTCTCTTTCTATAAGTCTGTAATATATAACTAAACTGTTGTTGTATGTAAAGTAAATAAGGTTTTTAAAATGTTTAAGAAGCTTCAATTAAATTAAAATGCAGATCTTGTCTGTTTAGTGTGATCCTTGCCCTTGCTTTTCCTTACTGAGTTTTCCAATGTCTGGCACGTATTTGGATACTTCAAGCTGCATGCAGGCTTCTGAGTGATCAGTTGTTAACCGACTCCGAGAGGGACAGAGGACAGATTTCATGTGTGAAATACCTGTTCACACAGATATGTGGATCCAAATGCTGAAAGCATTGCAAATGCAATTTTCTTCAAACAGTTAAATTTCACTGGCAGGGATGTCCAGCAGGTCAGAATAATCTCCATGACCTCTCTCTCAAGTGCACTCTGCAGATCTCCAAACTTTGATGCCCACAATTCTGAGCTTTTTAACTGAATGAGCTGCATTTTGAAATCTTCACCACCCATCCACTGAAATCCAAGTTGCTTTCATTGAACTTTTCAGGTTTAATTAGAAAAGAAAGCATTGTGCCAAATCGCTTGAAATCTGTCAGAAAATTCTGATTCCAGTTCTTGCATGTACATTCTAATCTCAAAGTCAAACGCAGTGCGCTGTTCCATGTGGCGTGATAGTGATGTAAGCAGCAAATCAGGACTTAAAAATCCCAGTACAGTGGCGCTGGAACAATTTTTAATGTGGGGGTTCTGAGCTTTGCCCCTTCTTGCCCCTGTCTGCACCCCTCACTGCCCCAGTGGGCCTCAGCAGGGGGCAGCTGCAGAGCCCTGGGAGGGTGGCTGGGACCCCAGGCCTGCAGCAGAGTCCCCCAGACAGGTGGCCGGGGCTGGCAGATGGAACCCCGACGGGCTGGTGGCCAGTACCTCAGGCCAGCAATGGAGCCCCCAGGACCGGTGGCCGGGACCTGGCAGCAGGCTGAGTGGGACTGGCAGATGGAACCCCAGCTGGCAGGGGGCCAGCAGCCGGTACCCCAGGCTAGCAGCAGAGCCCCCAGGACCGGTGGCCAGGACGCAGGCAGTGGAAGTGCCACTGAAAATCAGCTCATGTACTGCCTTTGGTACACATGCCATAGGTTACCTACCCCTGTGCTAGAGCTACAGAGAATTGACCTGTTCTGAACACCAGCTGTCAGTCTAACCAGCTTTATATGACTGATCCTAGAAGACATTTTCTAAGAAAATAGCTATTTGAGTTCACCGACATTTTGTTCCTTCAAACTTGACCGAAACCAAATGAACCATGAGATAACTCTGATGCTGTTATGTCAGCCATGTATTAATATGGATGTAATTCCAAAAATGTACAGCGATGAGGACATTATCTCATTCACAGGTACCACAGGGTAAATATGGGCATGATTATGTATTTAGCATATTACATTAATGTTAATGTAAATGAGATGGCTAAATCACCTTGTATACACCTTGAAAATGTGCTCTTAACTGTCTGACGTTAACTTTGTTATAGTGTTGGTTGTTTGGGGTGAGGTGGTATTAAACCAAATGTATGTAATTTATATTTATTTAATTTTTAAACGTCAAAAATGAAGATTATCCCCTCAGATTAGTTGTTCCTGAAACCCCTGGTTTGAATAAGATGAAATCACGTTTACTCAATATGGTGCACTTCAGCAGTACACAAGTCAGTCTGTCTGGAAGAAAAAATAAAGGCTTATTTATCTGTTTCTGATCCGATTACAATATTCTATGACAAGAATTTCTCTATTTCAGGCACTAATTGTGACACTAACAGTTCTCAGTCTATTAAAAATTGTGCCACCCAGGAGACCCAAATTTAGAACCCTTTCTTTCCTAATAAAGGGCAACTGAGTTTCCCAGAAGGAAGGCTCAAGATCTGAACCCAGCTCATTTTTTCTAGGTTAATAGCCTTTTTTAATGACATTTTTGTGAAAAACTTGTGTATTTCAATTTTTTTTGTTTTTCACAATTTTTTGACATCTTTAGCCAAAAATTTTATAAAAAATATCAAAACCTGAATTTTGAATGGCAATACATTAAGCTCATGTGGGTACAGGAATTAACTTTGCAGAACAGATAAATGAATAGTTATTTTTTCTCCTTTTATTTCTACTTAGCAAACTCATGTAGGAAATGGGTATTTAAGAACAGCAGCAGGAATAGATGATTTTTGAGATTTTAAACTCTTTGGTGCATGGATTTTCTTTTTGCTATGCATACAATGCCTGCCACAATGGGGCTTCAGTCCCTAATAGACGCTCCCAGGTGCTATTGCAATATATATTATAAATAGTAATGTGTCACAATTTTTAAACATTAAGAAACAAGAAATCTTTAAGGATGGGGAGAATCAAAGGTGTAAGTTCCTTGTTTTTTTTAATCTCCAAGTCATTAGTGGCTGTCAAGACAACAATGTTGGGTTGGGTTTTTTAAATTTATATTCCTTCTGTATTTTCTTATACTTTTTCTATTTTTTTCCCTTTTCACTTTATAGCTTCCTCTTTCATTTAGACCTAACTCACTGTGGGAAAAACTTTCCTTAATTATGTCTGAGATTTTTCATTACATTTTGTTTGTGATAAAAGGTACTATTGTCATGTGCAGTGGTAGAATTCTTATTTTGTTCTTATGCTAAAACATCATCTTTTTGATTGAAATGACTGTTAGTTGTAGGTGAGACAACTGTGTAAATGCTCATTTCTGCACGCACAATGGAAATAAATCTAGATCCGCCCATGCTAACTAATACAATCATGTCATTGTTACTGCTCTTTTGAGAGTTAAACCATTCTGTTTACAAAATTCTGTCATGCATTGTTTAGTGAGCTTGGTTCTCCACAAGTTGATCTCAAATCATGTCTGATTCAGTTATCCAAAATCACAAGACTTAGCTAATTCCCTTAATGTATTTACATATAAGTCAATGGATTCATTAGCCATTTGTATACTCAGTTTGAATTTCCACCATTCAGGTATTATATTTATAGATGGAGTAAAATGGTAGGGAGTACCATGCATTACACAAATGTTGTTCGTTTCAGTTCATCATCTGCTTCATGTAGTCCACTGATGGACTCCTTTGATGAGACTATCTGCATCTTATATACTGCATACAAATTGGTTGCATTCAAGTTGAAGGACTCGAGTAATGGTATATTATGGCTTTCCAGCTTTCCCAAATATCCTCACCAAACTACTGTCTCATTACCAAATTGTATTTTCAAAGAAGCAGGGATCTGAGGTTTCAGTATAATATGTTAATTTAACTATTACTATCAACAGCATAATGGATGAAACCAAATTCAGTCTCTCACTCAATCTCTAAACTCAGATTTTCAGAGCTACTTAAGGGATTTGGATGCTCAATTCCTTTTAATTATAATTAAGACTATATTTTAATCTTGGTATTTTTAGTAAAAGTCATGGATAGGTCACGGGCAGTAAACAAAAATTCACAGCCTATGACCTGTATAATGTACCCCTAACTAAATCTTGAGGCGGGGAGGGGCAGGGATGCCACAGGTGCTCGGGGGAGCAGCCGGGGGCACTGCAGGTGCTGGAGTGGGGGGGAGGGGGGCAGGCAGGCAGTAGTGGTGGCATGTAGCTCAGGACTGGTGCTGGGGGGTGGTTGGTGGGGCTGGCAAGCTCCCTACCTGGCTCCATGCCTCCCCGGAAGCAGCAACATCTCCCTCCCTCAGCTTCTAAGCAGAGGGGCAGCCAGACAGCTCTAAACGCTGCCTCCACTCCAAGCACCGGCTCCTCAGTTCCCATTGGCCAGGAACCGTAGCCAATGGGAGCTGTGGGGACGGTGTCTGCAGGCGGAGACAGTGCCTGGCTGCACCTCTGCCTAGGAATGTTGCTGCTTCCAGGGAGTCCCCTAAAGTAAGCGCTGCCCAGAGCCCTCACTCCCTCCCGCATCCCAACCCCTAGCCCTGAGCTCTCTCCCACACCCAAATTCCCGCTGCTGGTGGTGGAGGATGGCGTGTTGGCCTGAGATTGCCCCAGCAACAGCTGGTGCGGCTAGCCCGGGGTCTGCCTGAGCTACTCAGGCAGCCCCTCAACCAGCCACACCAGCCACTATAGAAGTCATGGAGATCCCAAAAAGTCACGGAATCCGTGACTTCCATGACCTCCGTGACAAACTTGCAGACTTAATTATAATGGTAAGTAGATATCCAAATACTCTAGGCATATTTGAAAATCTTGACCTGTAAATTGTCCATGTGTCTCTAACCTGTTTTATCCTCCGTCTGCTCTTCCTGCTGCATACATGCAGTGTCCACAAGATGGGACTATGCCATAAAACTGCTCGAATTGTACAGTATCTTCCTGTTCGACAGTAAAGTTTGGGCCAACTCCAATATTCCTTGAAGTCAATGGGACTGCTTCATTTCATTTCAGTAGACCTGATCAGGTTTCATGTCATGTTTTCAAAAATACTCCTCTAGTTCTGCTACTTATTGTTTATATCTTCTTCAGATATCTGCATAAAACAAATAGGTCCGATTTACTACACTGTGTACAATGAGGGCCTGATTTTCATTTCCACTAAGGCCTGGTGCAAACAAAAATTAGGCCCTTAAATTGTTAGCAACAGTGACATAGTGTGTGACTTTTTTTATTTTTATAACTCATTTATTTCTTAACCTTTTTGACTACATACTGTAACTGCCAATTTTGAACTTCTAAAATGAAAAACAGTTTTGAATTAACAAAACTTTCAGAAAGCACCTGCAAAAGTTATTAAAAGGTGAAAACAATATTTTTTAAAAATGAGCAAACTAAATATTACTAACAGCAGCAGAGGAACAGGCTTTGAAAATGTAAATGAAGGATTAGTATAGAAAGCTGTCAGCCATGTGAGTTAACTTTTCCCTGGTCTAATTAGCGCTTTGCACTTTAATGAACTTGAGTGACAGTTAAGCTTGATTGATCTATGGAAGTCAATAGATAGATGTAAGAAAACAGTTTACTGCACAACAGGTGTAAACTACCAGTGCGTTTACATAATCTGATTTATAGGGACATATTTATATTTTGTTTTCTGTTTTACATATTAACAGGGGATATATCTGGTGGTAATATTCACATGATAAATTGCTGAGCTGTGTGATCAATTACATTATCTTGTACCTTTAATTGCCTCACCTGCAGTCTGCATACTACTCTGCCTCCACAATAACTTTTTTTCCAAACTTCTTCACATAGGCACCTTTTAAAAAAAAACTTAAAATTTTACTACAAAAATTAGTCTTTCAAACTCCATTTCCCTAAACTTTACAGTGGTTTGAGTATATGATGAAAAATATTCAGGTATGGACTAATGAAAAGTTTAAGACCCCATATTTCATGGACTATCATGAAACGAAGAAATGTTTGATTTTTATTGTTACACGCCTCCCCCTTTCCTATGAAATATACAGCACTTGTTTCTAGTCCTGGTAGGTTGTAAAATAGCACACCTTAAAATTACAATACTGATTATTTTTAAAGAGTCTGTTATAGGTAAGTTTTTAGAAGTTACTAAGATATATTAGGTTTCAGAGTAGCAGCCATGTTAATCTGTATTCGCAAAAAGAAAAGGAGTACTTGTGGCACCTTAGAGACTAACAAATTTATTTGAACATAAGCTTTTGTGAGCTACAGCTCACTTCATCAGATGCATTCAGTGGAAAAAAAAAATTAGTTATTCCTTTTTTCCCCAAGAAGACCTATTATAGTGTTGGACTCATGTTACTAGTAAAGCCTGAGGCCACAGGCAAAGTGATAAGAAAAATATTACCAACTTTTAAAATAAAACAGCTCTAAAACAGTTTAAAAACATAGATGGCATAAAGAAGAAAATATATGATGATGTGATAGTGGTTTATTGGCACTTAGTTGGGTTAATTTACAAAACTTGTAAATTGTAAGCCACTTGTAATACAGCAATTCCAAACTCATGACAATAAAACCTTTATGCTATGCCACACCATCATGGGTATGTGTGTATACGTTTGTTACGGGAATTTTCAACCCCTTTTACTTGAAAACCCTTACAGTTTATTTAGGAAACACCACCTAATTGGTGTTTATGTGGTCTATATCTTGTATAAATAAAAGCTTTTTCAGGAACAAGTTTGCTTTTATTATAGGTCAATGGAAAAGTTATAACAATTAATGTAATATTTTTAGCTTTTAATTAAAAAAGGAATGGATTTGCCATAATATACTAATCACTAAATATACTAAAGAAGTATTTATTGGTATGAGGCATTTTTCAAAGAGAATTGTGAGTACAAACTATATTCTCAGTGTCTGTGCATTTCATCTCCTCTACAAGTATTTGCTGTTGTTTCTCAGTCAAGCAAGGATGCAGGAGATGAGAGCTTACTTGAATAATTTTCCTTATTTTGTCTAGATGTTGGCAGTCAGAATCCCCCAAGATGAATGTATTAACAGGCATTATGCAATTACTCCGCTAACTAAAACAACTTCTTGCCAGCTTCAAAAGCCTGACTGTTTCTGACCCATTTTTAGTGCTCAGTCCTTAGCCCAGTTTCAGTTTGTCCTATACAGTGGAACTTTGACAAATACTTTCTGAGCAGCTCATCCAAAGCCTATGGAAGTCAAGTATTACAGGATCACCTTTCTCTCATGTGCCCTAAAAACAGCTCAGTTGATGTGCAGTATACACTTGCTTCTTGATTGCCATGCTCTTATTCTCTAAGACTGCCTGCGCTAGCCATGAAAAATGGCTAAAATCTTTATGCATTCACTATTGCAAAGAGCTTTCTTTGGGTGGATGAACTGTTTGTGAATTAGCCGGTATTTTGTAAGAGGCCTTGGAACAGGGCACTAGTTTGGGGATGCCTGTGCATATCCCAGTGCACATGTTAGGGTCTGGGCCCCTTAAAACTAAGAGCTGTAGTCACAGGCATATGATTAGAAGCAAGTTTATGACATACAGTAAACCAGGACTGGTCTATGTTAAGTCAACCTAAATCAACTTACTGTGACATTATGGAGCTCATCTACTGGATTCTGTCGCTGCCTGCATGTAACCTTGTGGTGACTTAATGCTGTACATCTTTGGTTCAAATCCCTGATATCAATAGCCTGCCCACAATCAGAAGGTCTCATTCTAGCTTTCACCAGCCCATTCCTTGCAGAGTAATTCCAACAGTCCTTCCAGATCCAAGTTTCCCTAAATCTACTTCCTGAGATCTTAACTACCAGACACTTGGACTTTTCCCCTTTGGTTCATTGCCCCTGACAGCGTGAAACCGCCCCACTACTTATCAGTTGCATTTGGCGCCCACTCTTCATATAGTAGCACTGCAGAGACCTGCTTGGAGTAAAAATAAACAAAAGGTTTATTTAATAGTGTATCGACACGAGACTCACCTGGCAGCGCCTCCTGCTGGTCGTCCAGGGAATTAGCTCGCCAGCCTCTGGAGCACCCTCTGTCGGCCGGTGTCTCGCCTGTCGCTGGCCCCTCGTGTCCCTCTTGAACCCCTTTCCCTTGGGTCTTGCCCCCTGGCAGTATCCCCACAGTCTCTGGGTCTCCCCTCCTCAAGGAATCCCCCAACCCCCTATCCCCACCTCGCCTCAGTATATGGCTACTGTCAGTCACCACCTAGCCCCCGTTCACTGGGGCTGACTGCAGTGTACAAGCCACTCATCACAGGCAAGGGGGTTTGGACCTGCTGCCTCCGCCTACCCTTGTACTTATTTCGGCTACCCTTGTACCTATTTGACTAGGCCTGCAGCCTGGGGGGGTTTCCAGGCCGGAGCTCCCCAGCTCCTCTGGCCTTCCCCAAGCCCTGCTCCAGTCTATGTACCCTACTCAGCTCGCAGCAGCCAGGTCCCTTCCTCTCAAAAGGCTAGAGAGAGTGTCTCTATGCTCCTGGCCCACTGCCCGCTTATAAGGGCCAGCTGGGCCCTGATTGGGGCTTGGCCCCAGCTGGGCCTTTTTTCCCAAACAGCCTGGGCTGCTTGCGTGAGCCACAGCCTTCCCCTGGGCTGTTTTAAGCCCTTCAGGGCAAGAGCAGGTGACCACCCAGCTACAAATAGAAAAAACACAGATTCAAAGATTAAATAGTAAGGGAGAGCAAACATATACAAGTTACATAGAAAATAAACATATAAACATATAGCGGTAACCTCAGGCTTTACACTTCTATATTGGATAAAATATCTTTTTCAACCAAGCTATCTATTGCCTTATTACAGTTTCTCAGTGTACCCTTATAGGGCGGATCCAGCATTTCACAGACAGCCTCCCACCTACAGGCTGGCCTCAGTTTCTGGATGGATTTCACTTCAAACCCCTTTCATTTTAAAGGGCTTTGCAGTTTTTTCTTCAGTCACTTTACTTCCTTTGGTTTCAGAGTAGCAGCCGTGTTAGTCTGTATCCGCAAAAAGAACAGGAGTTCATGTGGCACCTTAGAGACTAACAAATTTATTAGAGCATCCAATGAAGTGGGCTGTAGCCTACGAAAGCTTATGCTCTAATAAATTTGTTAGTCTCTAAGGTGCCACAAGTCCTCCTGTTCTTTTTACTTCCTTAGTAAGTAACTTACTGGATCTAAGTTCTCGTGATAGCATCATCTCTGATTGAGCTAGGACAGCACCCATTTTTTCATTAGTGATGGAAATGGAGCAAAAAATGAATATGAGTGGGAGTAAATATCACAAAGTCAACAGCAAAAACTGAACTTTTAACCCAAGCTGGACAGAGGATTTTATTTTTAATATGCCACCTCGTTTAAATGCAAAATCTTTGTGTTTAATATGCCAAACCACTGTATCTTCTGTGAGGTCATCAACATGAGGCGTCACTTTGAATCAAATCACAGTAACTTCAACTCCGCCTATCCTCCTGGCAGTGTTGCAAGATGTGACAAAATTGAAAATCTGAAGTCTTCGTATCACACTTCAAGTGTCATTCTCACAACATCAGCAGCTATACAGGAAAAAGCAACAGCTGCTTCTCTTCGAATAATATGGGTACTAGCTAAAAAGAAAAAACCTTTCCTGGATGCTAAGCTTCTGAAGAAGTGCACATTGGACATGCTGGAGGAGCTTTTTTCTGGAAATAAAAACGAACATGACATTGTAAACCGTGTAAAGCCAATTCCCCTGTCTGATTCCATGGCAGTGTGAAAATTGGAGGTAATTTACAAGGATTGTCTGTCAGCACTGCTTTCCAATTTAAAAATGCCAAATGTCTCTTGCAGTGGACAAATGAAGTGATTTAAGTGACATTGCCCAGATATCACTGTTCGTTAGATTTTATAATGGTGAAATTTTCAAGGAAGAATTTTTGTGCTTAATACCATTAGAAACCTACACCACAGGAGTGATCATTTTTGCAAAGGCAAAAGGTTTTTTTGAAAAAAAGGGTTTAGATCTGCAGAAAGTAAACTTGCTTGTTACAGACAGAAGTCCCTCCATGACAGGGAAAGAGAAGGGCATCGCTTTGTGTTTGGCAGTGATACACCTTTCATTAAATACACTTCACCGGATCATTCACTAGGACACTGTGTGGTAAGTTGTCTGGGGACCTGGAAAAAATAATGGATATTGTGATTAAATTAGTGAACTACATACGCTCAACTTCTAGCTTGCAACGTTGTCTTTTTAAAGCTTTCTTTCAAGACGTTTCAGCCAAATGCAGTGACATGTTGCAGCATAATGATGTTCACTGGTTAATTAGGGTGTGTGTGTTAGAAAGGTTTTGTGCGCTTCAAAGAGAAATAATATAATTTATTTCAAACCACAATACCAACAATATTAATGATGTCCCCTTTTGTCACAGGTAGCTTTTCTGTGCGATATTACTGGTCACTTGAATCCCCTCAACATGCAGCTCCAAGGCAGTGCAAGGAGTGTAGGGAATCTGTTTGAAAAAATGTGTGCCTTTCAGAAGAATCTTGAAATCTTTCAGACAGACTTAACAGGAAAAGTGTTGCACTTTCCACATTATGTGTTGTTGCTACAGAGGAAACCTTGTTGACAATGATGCAAGAATTCCTAAACAATCTGATAGAAAATTTTAAAATGCAATTTAAGAATATTAAAATTCCAAAGGATTTGCTTTTATTTATTTGTAATCTGTTTGTTGTCTATGCTGATAGACCTTGCCCTTCTGAAGCAAAGAACATTCTTGATTCAATTTATGAAGGTGTGTTTCAATTAGAAATTGTAAGGCTCCAGAGCTCAGATGTCTTGAAGGCAAAATTCAGAGAAATGGGACTTTGTGGTTCCTGGACTCAATATGCTGACCAGTTTCAGAATAACCAGAATCTAACCATCTATCTTTTTAAAATGTTTGGATCAACGTACCTCTGCAAATCTAGGTTTTCCACCATGAACATTATAAAAAACCAGCACCGCAATCACCTGACAAATGAGCATCTTCACCAGGGCATGCACCCTGCCCTGACCTCCTACAAACCATTCTTCACAAACCTTGCCAGAGATCATTGCTGTCACCTCTCCCATTAGAGATTGCCACAAATACGGGTAACAATTTTGATTTATAATCTTTGTTAAAAGATAGAAACACTAATATTTATGTTGCAGTCAAGGTCTTTGTTTACTGGCAGATGAGGTGTTTGTTTGTTTTTTGTCAGCCTTCTGTGCAAATGGCCCGCCTCTTGTTAAAATTCTCAAATCAGCCTGCAGGTAGATCTAAGTGAGTATCACTGAGTAGACACTTACTATAGCAACAGGAAGGGTTCTGCCATCGCTGTAGGTAATCCACCTCCCTGAGGGGCAGTAGCTAGGTCAATAGAAGAATTCTTCCATCATCCTAGTGTTATCTAAACCGAAGTTAGGTCAGGTTAAATCTGCGCTTGGCTACACTTGCGAGTTAGAGCGCATTAAAGCAGCCCCGGGCGCCCTAGCTCACTACCCATCCACACTGGCAAGGCATGTAGAGCGCTCTGACTCCATGGCTAGAGCGCTCCTAATACTGCACCTCGGCAAGAAGATTAACGCTTGTTGCACCTTGGCTGAAATGCCTGGGTGTCAGTGTGAACGAGGTGTCGCATTACTGCACTCTGATCAACCTCTGGAAATGTCCCATAATCCCCTTCAGTCAAGTGGCCACTCTTCTCATTGTTTTGAATTCGCTGTAGGAATGCTGATATGCCCTTTGAAAGCTCCGTTTCTGGCAGCCGGCAGGCTTATCTGCTCCGAGACAAAGCAACCTTTACAGTGGAATGCTGTGTGTGAGAGAGAGAGAGAGAGAGAGAGGCGGAGGGGTGGGGGGGTCTGCTGCTGTCTGAACTTACAAGACAGCATGCTGATGTGCTCTCAGCCCACCCACCCCCAAAACCCACTCTCTCTCCCCCCACATACACACAACGCACTCCCTGTCACACTCCACCCCACCTCCATTTGAAAAGCACATTGCAGCCACTTGCATGCTGGGATAGCTACCACAATGCACTGTTTTCTGTGGCCATTGCAAGAGCTGCTAATGTGGCCACGCCAGTGTACTTGTAGCTGTGAGTGTGGACAGATTGCAGCACTTTCCCTACTGCGCTCTACATCTGCAAGTGTAGCCATGCCCTATGTCCCTCGGGTTTGGATTCTTCACACCTCTGAGAGATGTAGCTATGCCAGTGTAACTTTTCCATGTAGACCAGCCCCCATGTTCACACATCATCAGCATTCCTGCCATTGTGCCTTAGCCCTGACCTGGAAATATCACCTCAAACACAGAGCAGGAAATTGAGTTTCCATGGTGTATTCAGTTTTTGGCTTCTCTTCTGAGATTACTAAAAGGGATGCCAGTTAATGCCATTTGTGGTGTGTCTCAGTCCAGTTTGTAGTAGATACAATTTATTTTACATGGAACAGCCATCAAGCGGCAACAACTGCCAACCCAGGCTAGATTCAGATCAGCCACTAAGAGGTGAAAAACTCTGTATCCCCTGTGCTATCCAACTCTCTCTCCTCTTCCCTCTCGCCTCTCCTCAAATGATTTAGCTTAGTTTTAATTTCAGTTCAGAAAGAAAGAGTTCTTTAGTTGATTCAACAGTTCTGGATGAAACTTTTACTGTAAATGGATTTTTTCAGGACATAGTTCATCTGGCATTTGAAAATTGTGTTTACATGTTAATAGCAATGTGAAAGGTTGGAGCAGCAACTTCATTTGTTTCTTCCATCCTCTACATAATCTAGAAAAGGATTGCTATAATTAAGGAAAAAGATCAAGGCAGAAGGAGGTGTTGGGAATGGAGTTAAAATATATGTACTACAGTAAATCTAATGTTGGTCTGGCATTAAAATTTTCTGGTTGGGCAGCACAATTGTTTAATTGGGAATCTTAATGGCAGTGGCTAAAACTTCTATGCCTGAGTCATGGGCAGCTTGTATTTTATTCTGTCAGGTATCAGCAATGATACTTGTCAGGATTGATAGTTCCATTTACAGTACATCTGTGTTTCTAATCATATGGTTGACACCTTCTAACTTCAGTTTATACCACAAAGTTAAAACATTAACTGGAGTGAAAAATACAGGATTTTTTTCTATCAGTGTGTAAGGACCTTACTTTCTCTATGAACCAAATCCAGACAATCACAAAATACTAACTAATATTTATCCTCGGAGAAGAAGAAGAAGATAGTGATTTCAGCATGCAAAGTTTTGGTGCAAAATTGGTAATATAAAAAAAAAATCTCAACAAAAACGAGTTTACGATGACTTGATAAAGCATCACTTATTCCAGAAACTGGAGTCTGTGTCCTTGTCCTCTAGAGATGTCTCAGAGAGTCAAATTAATGTCTTGCATGTACTGCTAATTGATTGTGTGGAAATTTTTTTAAGTTCACTTTTTCTTTATTCTTCTGTCTTTTTACCCATTTTCCCCCATTGTAGCAAATTAGACGGCCGGATGAAAGCAAAGGAGTTGCTAGTAGAGTTGGATCCCTCAAAGTAAATATGTTTCTAACATTTATTTTGCAAGTTTCCTTCTATAGCCTTCACTTTTCCTTTTGGAGGGGAGGGGAGGGAGTGAGGGGGCTTTCCCATTTCTCACCATCCCATTGTTTTTATTTCAGTATTTTTATCACTGTGGGTCACATTTTGTTTGTTTCTGTGCTACACATAGAAGAACCATCTGAAAGCAAGCTGCCAGGTAGTTAGCTTTGAATGTCACCCCAACTAGGAGATAACAACAGCCTCCTTAAGGTGCCTATAATTTGGGGTCATTATTACACGGCTTCTCTGATTGGTGTCATTCAGTGAGTGTAAAGTGCCTGTTATGTATAAAAAAGACTTACTCATTTTCAGAATACAGTTTCCCCCTTTAAAGAGTAATTAAATTGTTGTTTTAGTGCTCTCACTGTTTGAAATTAATTCCAGAAAAGCTCATTGTTATGAGAATTGATTAATTTATTTAGTATTTATATGCTTGAAAATCAGAAAGGTGTGCGAGAGAGAGAGAGATCCATCCATCTGTTCCGAATACGAATGGAGCCACCATTTAGCTAATAGTATTAGGCCATTTCTCTACCTTTGTAAATATAAAGAGCATCTAAATCAGTGCCCGCTCTTGTACAGTGTGTCACATTAAACTTTCTTTAATTGTACATTCTTGCTAATGCTCTTGTATTTAAAAGACATATCTAAATAATCCAAATTTACCAAAATGCTGAAGGCACATACTATAGGCTACCCTGTTAAGATTCAGATCCAACAATAGCTTTTTTAAAATCATTTTAATATTTCACTTTTTTCCACTTTATTTCCTTTTCAGCACTTTATGAAGCACGCTTTTTTTTTCCTTCTGCACTCTCCTCGCCTCTCTGGCCTTTTTGGTTTTTGGTTTTTATTTTATTTTTATATGTCTGTGTGTTGCCTTTGTTCCAGGACAAGCCATCCTCTCTGTTCTCTAACACTGCTATACAGCTGCTCATTGTGAAAATGTTATTTCACTGAGCATAAAGAGGGGGAAGGGAAGGTTTAATTATGCAACTATTTCCGGTAACGACACCATTTAAATTTATTTCAGTGTAGAAAAAGAAACCAGTTTCTGTTTGTTAACACCAGTGTTACCTAGAGGCATCTGTAGCATTCCTCATTGTCAATCTCTGTGAGGTTTTAGTGTTTCTTCTTTAGTTTTGGGAGGAGGTTACAGTTACAGTGCAAATGAGGGAAACACTACATTAATGATGCGCTGTTGTTTCAGTTGTAGACAATGCAACACAATATGAATTCACAGAAGGGAAAAAATGATAGCAACACAGTTTCTACTGTGTTGTGGGTATTGCATATGTATATAACTACCTCTGATTTCTGCTTTTGAGTGGAACCCTGCATTATAACTGTATATGCTTAATACATATACATATGTGTAACGTGTATGTATGTATCATTTAAGTAAAAGAAAGCCTTTTAGGGTTGGGACTCCATTTTATTTTAATGAGTGTTGCTCAAATGTCAGTTTAAAAAAAACAAAACATGGGGCTCAATTTTCAAATGTGAACACCTAATTTAGAGTTCCAGTTTGTATCTGACTGCTCAAATTGGAACTTAGCCACTTAAAATGCTAATTTAAGCGCAAGAGTCCAATATGAACATCTAAATATAGAATTGGACACTGTACCTGAGATCCCCAAGTTTGAAAATTCACCCCAAAGAAGTTTTCTATGATTAGACAATTTTCGACAGACTATCTTGCCAAAAATAAAACATGTAAACAATGTTGCTGAAAGCAAATATCTTTAGAATGATGATGTCCATTTACTTGTATTTATTTTTCCCATACTAAAAAAAGAGCATTGTTAATCAAGAAAAATAGCTGGTTTCCAACTTCAGAGTTTACTGAGCATGTATATTTCTGTTGTGCAAAGAACTTTGACGTCTTCAAATGTTTTGCCAAAGGCAGTGAGAAATGTGTTATGCTATGATCTTATTTTTTTTAAAAAGATAAAAAGAAAGAAAGAAAAAAGAAAAAAAGTGAAAAGAGAACAGCTTGTTTTTTCAATTCATTTTCTGATGTTTATATGTAGCTCCATCGAAAGCTGGAGGAGCTCAGGGATCACCTAGAAGGCAATGTCAAAGGATGCTCTCTCCGAGTAAATGTACGATTTCACTCGGTGATTTATTTATTTTTAAATTTCCGCTGGTTGGTAACACCAAATCTGATTGGTTTTGTCCTCTCATCTCCATCTTTTCCTTTCTCTCTCTTTCTCCCTACCTGTTTCTTTCTTTTCTAGCTGGGGTTTCATTGTAATGTATGAGAGAATTCTAACGGACCTAGTGAGTTTGTTTAAAAGAAAACCCTAGTGCCTTTTTAATTAATTTTGACCATATTATGGCAGGTTTTAATGGCAGCAAATGATTAAACAACAACAAAAACTCCCTTTCCAAAATCAAAATTGTATTTGTAGGTCATTCCTGAACATTACAGTTAAATTACTATATATACTCGTTCATAAGCCAAATATTTTTGGTAAAAAAGCGACACATCAAAGAGCGAGCATCGGCTTATAAATGGGTCTACACCAAAATTTGATGATTTTAAACTCTATGAAATCATTGAATTAAATATCTAATACATTGTCGTTTTGTTTACCTGGAGCGTCTGCAGGCATGGAGCGCCTCAATTCCCTGTGGCCGCGGTTCCCTGTTCCGGCAAACCGCAGCCACTGGGAGCTGAGGGGCTCCGTGCCTGTGAACGCTCCAGGTAAACAAAACGTCCCAACCCGCCAGCAGCTTACCCTGACCTGCCGGGAGCCAAAGTTTGCCAACCCCTGAAACATAGGGTCGGCTTCTGAAAGGTTATACAGTTTTTACTATTTTACCTATCCATCTTGGGGGGTCAGCTTATAAACGAACGGACTAATGAACGAGTATATACGGTAAATCCAGTAAGTATCCCTGGTTTGAAGGGCAGCCATATATCTAATAAAAGCTGTAGTTGAACTGAAAACTATGGGCTGGTTTAAGGTAATCCAGATGCAATCTTGGCTCAGATATAATTCTGTTGTTGAGATTCTTTGGGCCCTCATTTGATCTAAAGAAAAAAAATAGAAATTTTCATGTTGAATGCACAGCTAATCAAATTTCACAGCTTCTTTGGAGTTAGTAGAATCCGTTTAATTAACATTCAGCACCTTCTGAGATTTTTATCATATTTGTGTTCTAATTAAAACATGCTTATTCAGAATGCAAAAAATCATATGAAATAAGGATTAGTATCCAGCATATAATTCATGACACCTCTATAAGAGTGTTCGGTGCTAATAGAGCCAAAGAAAACTACAACAAAGTATCCAGTAGAGCATTACAGACAGTACCTCATTCCTAAAAGAGAAGTCGTTTTGACTTTTGCAGACCCGCCTCTTGACTTTATGATAGAATTTGAAGGGCAAATTGCACCATGCAATATGATATGAAAATAAGGAAAAAACATGAACATGATAGGCATAGCAAATTATGTCTTTGTTTATGCAAAAAGACCAGTTGCATGAGTCTTCTTCACAAAACATCATATGTAGCTCCTTCTCCTGGTTTGTGTCTCCCATACACTGAGGCAGCTGGCTTTACAATTATCACCATTTTGATGCAAAATCCAATATGGTGCTGTGAAAGAGAAGGGAGAGCTTTAGACTGATCATTTTACCTATTACTTTTGGTGTACCTGAACATTTCAATTTTCAGCTAAATATCAGACATAAAGATAATCCCTGCTCATTATCCAATCCCAGAGCTCATAATCTCTTGCAAGTGAGATACAAGGATGTTGAGCTGCTGGTTGGCAGCAGCTTTCTGTAAAATCAGTTTGATGAGCACTTTGGATCTCATGTCATTTCACTGGCATACATTTCTAAGCAGACAGTCTAATCGTGCGCATGCCTTTTTTTTTTTTCCATTTGGTGAAACATTGAGCTTCTTAGGTTTGATAAGGGCAAAGGATGGGTATTTTATTTTAGGATTCTCAACCCCAAGTCCACAGTATTAGTGGGTGAACATATAGCTAGCAAAAAGTGCATATTGAAAATGAAGAATACTACCAAAAGTTGTACTTGACTACACATCCTCCCACAAAATGTCATACAAAGACAAGTGCAAAGTGAAAATATGTATCTGCAGTAATCTTAGCTATCTCGAGAATTGATTGAGTAGACAACTCAAGATTGGGAGACTGATTAATATAAAGTTGCCCTCTTCTTCCATGCCATATTACCTGTCACATCATGACCTGTACCATATGAAGGGCAGTTATTTTAGATGAGTAGGTAGGGCAGAGTCTGATCCCAGATATGTACTGTAGATGCCACAGATGCCCCTAAATTTCCTCTGATGACTCTGATCATTGGCAAGAAAGATATTAAATGGGCAAAATCTGCAGCCAGTTTCCCCACCTTAATTATATATGCTGTTGAGTGCCATAATAATGGATGCTTTGCATGAGGCAACTTTCTGAGGGAGAAGAGATCAGTGTCAGTACTTAGACCAAATAATGGCATAAATCTGCAGTAAATGCTCTGCATCTGGAAAGAAAATTGTGAGGGAATAGTTTATAAGTGCACTTTCAAATTAATTTTCATATTTTCCACACTGTTTTTGGAAAGGGATTTAAATAAAAGTTGCTCACATGACTATGATGCAGCAACTGTATTGATTGGTATGGGACAGGGAATAGGTAGTAGCTATTAGCATTAATTTCTCACTAAGAGGGCTTGCTATTGTACAATTCTGTACTCTGTTAAGGTGGAACCTTTGATTAATAATGATTTTCAAATACATGTCTTTCACATTAATTAATAGATCCACTGCAAATCTGTAGTAAACTTTGCCAGATTCTGTGGAATTTTTTCCTCCAGTTTCTGCTGAAATTGTTCGGAAATCTGCCAGATTTTTTTAAAGCACATCAACTCAAAACATATATGCAAATACTAGCAAATTAAACACATTTGTATATTTGTTGGTTAGTTTTAATTTTAAAATGACATTTTATATAATCAGTCATATCTTTTCTTCAAAAAAAAAGTTATCCTGAATTGAGATCTTTCTTTTCCCCCTTGAGATCATCAATCCGATATCTTCCCATTTCTCTTCATCTGGAGATATTCCAGTTACCTTTATATCTCTTTTCTCTTTAAATAAAATTAAATATTTCATAGAACAGTTAATCATTTCCAACTTTGGAATTTTTAGCCTTATTTTTGTTCTTTCAGATGAATCCAGCTACACTGGGTAAAAGCACATTGGCTGCTCAAATGATCAACAGTGAAATAGTTAACAGCAGTGATATTTTAAAGCTCATAATTCATTTTCAGAATTGATAACCTGAGGTGGCTGAGACAATTCATGCAGACTCAGAAAGAGCACTACATCAATTTGTATTTAGATTTTCTTTGTAACACAGGCTAGGATATTTATTTTTATTTGTTTAAATTCCTCAGAAAAATACTGAGAACATTTAAATTCCATAAGGAGATACTAAATCTGAAAATACATGGAAATTCTGCAGACACAGTTTCCTGAAACAATGTGTCCATCAGCCTCTGTGTGCAGGTTAGACAAACATGGATTTCATATCAAAGACTCCCTTTTTTAGGATCAAGGTAGGACTTGCCCAAATGCAGCATGGACGCCAAATATCGCCCATGGATGTTCTATGATTAAGCCTGGGCTGCTGTCAAAATCTTTCCTATAGAATGGTACCCCATAAGGGCTTGGGGCCCAACATGCAGTGTTTCATCTTGATCTGAGTAAGCTCCCTTCTTTGATTATGATGAAGGATTATATTTATGGGCCATTCAGTCCCTTTTGACCTTGTCTCATTAATAAAGACTAGAGCAGATGCAATATGTATATTATGCATCAGGCTCATGGCAAGTTACTAAGTCATGTTCTTAGCTGCTGTAAGTGGGCACAGCTCAGTTAAAGTTTGAAATTATGCCAGTTTTCAGCAACTGAGGATTTAGCCCCTTATTTGAGTGTCTGTGATATAACAAACAGCTCAACTCTTAGTACACTTTGGGTAGCTTCACCTCAAGTAATTGCAGGGGCTGTTTGGTATCATGTGAAATGAGGAAAGTTCCTCCCTTTAGCTGGAAGGAGATGCATAAAGGTCAACCATTCAAATTTACAGATGACATCAAATTAGGAGGGGAATGGAAACACAATTGATTTTAGAGAGAAAGTACTGAATGGTCAAGAGAGTTTAAAGAAAAATGGAGAAATGGGTTGAAATATCATTTAGATAATGCAAGAGTAATGCCCTTAGGGTATACTAGTACAGGTCATAAATTCAAAATGGAATGTGGTTAGTCAGAGAGCAGTGATGCAGAAAGGATCCAGGAATTTATCAGTGTGCAGCAAATTAAACATGAGCTCACAGTGTGATCTTGTTCGAAAAAAAGCACAAATTATACTGGAATGTGTATATGGAGGATCATGTGAGAGCAGGGAGATAATAGTTCTTTTCCTTAAAGCCATGGTAAGGCCACACTTGGAGCACTTTGTGCAATTTAGAGCTCATCACTGTAAGAAAATGACATGGCTAAATTAAAGGGAATCTAAACATGGTTGAATAAAATGTTGAAAAAATTATGCATAAAATAAGATGAAGGGAAGCTAACATATACATTTTAGAACAGGGAATATTACTGGCTGCCTGTAAATATTTTAAAAGTTATAACACAAGAATAAGTATGTTTTAATATGGTTAAATGTCAGGCAAAATAAGAGCCTGAAGCTAAGGCATAAATTTAAATTATATATTGATGAAAAAATATCTGAGTGAGGACAATTAAGCCATAGGATAATTTGACAAGGGAGGCCACCTCACAAGAGATGTTTAAGAAGAGACTAAATAAAGCACACGCTGGTTTACTATAGAGATAAGAGGGGAATTTCTATGGCCTGTGTTATACAGGAAGTCAGACTGGATGATCACAATGGTCCCTTCTGGCCTTGGACTTTATGCATCTATAACTCCTGCAGTTGTGTGGGGAATAGAATAGATAGGATGACTCAGGAGATCTTTTCCAGCCCGGATGAGAAAACTTCCAAAACCCCTCATTCTGCCATTCCTGTTTATTTAATTTCTGATGTTTGAAAAGCCACTGCTATGAAGTTACTTTTTAGTACTGCATTCTCTGGATTTTCACTTACTAAGCTGAAGCTAATGGATCTTCTTTCTTCCTACCCTCCAAAAACAAAATATGGAAACTATGACTAAAAAAATATACACTGAAATCTTGATTGTGGCTCATCAAAATCTGTATGAATAACAAAATACCATGCTGTATAATTAAATGAAAAGACACTCAACATCTCTTGGAAAACTTTGAAAAATAATCCTTTTAGAAACAATCTTGCTTTGTATCCTATTTTTACTTGTTTCTTGACTAATCCTTTTGCAAAAAGAGGATGTAGGAAAAGAATGTTTTGCTTCTTCAGAGTGCATCTTCTGCTGTTTGTATTCATCTGAAGTCATTATTTTCTTTTTGTGACATAATCATTTTCCAAAACAACATGCTGCTCCGTGTTGTCACAAATAATTATTACATCAGGTGGAGGTAATAAGTGTCAGGCAGACATGCACACTTAAAATATTCCCTATTCATACGGATTTCCTTAGTAATAGAATGTAGGAAGAACAAGGGAAATTCATGATATGCAGAATGCTAGAGAGGAGCAAAATTGTTTTTGGACAGAATTTTAAAATATTTCTGGTGATGCATGAGCAGCTCTGTAGAATTCTGTAATCAAGGCATAATGGAACATGGCTAAGCGTGAAGGGGGGAATTTTTCTGGAATTGGATATTTTATCATTTTGATGAAGAAAAAAGTAGATGGAATCATGAGATCTACATGCCTAATATTGAAGAAAGCCAACGTGTTACTTACACATTGGAGTGGTATTCCCAGTTCATTCCATCAAGCTACCTAAGTTAGCAAGTGCTCCATGAGAACAAGTGGCATACACAGAAGCTCTCCTTGGGATCATCTTTAATGTATCTGGTCTGATATTTAACAGGTGCTGAACACTTACTGATTCTACTGAAATCAGTTGGCGTTTTGGATGCTCTGCTCTTCTGAAAATCAGGCCACTCATTTATCCAGATTTTCATAAAACTCAAAACAGGATATTTTTAACTCACTTGTAGAAGCCACCTTCTCTTTTTTCTTTGATTTTTTTTTTTATTTATTTGACTGTTTTGGATCTTTACATCCAGTTCTTGGCATAACTTGATGGGAAAACCATGTTGCAACACCTCTTGAAATTCATATTAACTGATGACCAAAGAAAGACATGGTGTGTAAGGAAGAACAGAACGTAGCCCTTGGAATTCTTATGCTGTATATGAAAAATGAAATACTTACCATCTGGGAAAGGGGTTCAAATTACTGGGAAAACCAAGTTTCCCATGAATAAACTGAGACTGTTTCTGCATTTTATTTTTACTGACATAGCTTTTGCGAATGGTAGTGATTTCCCATTCTTTGGAGGAGTGGATGGAAGAGAGATCATTCCAGTATCAAAAAACTGACACTGTGCGCCTAACCAGATGACATCAGTAGGCTATACAGTAAAGGAGAGAGTCTCTAATGTGTTCCACATTGTGAACTTTGCAGAGCTAGAATAAAACCTATAGGATTAAATGAGAGATATTTAGAAAACCTCATTCCAGAATATCCTAATGAGGGTATTCTTATCACATTACCACCTCTCTGGGGGAGAAAAGATTGAATCCTTACTTCAAATTTCCTATTTATAACCATTATTTTATAATTTTTTTAAAGAAGCTTCCGCCTTAAATAACTAAATTATGGGTATTCTTACACAGAAGTATCTGGTCTCAGAAACTAAATGAACCCCCTGCTAATGTCTCAGTGCTGGAACCACCTATTCAGAAACCTTCCGAGACCATTACTGTGCCACCATTTCCTTTTTAACAATGTTTTCTTTTCCCCGCTGCACAACCAGGCTCGGCTCCCTTCGTGCTCATCCACCTATAGTGTTTCTGAGGTATACTTTGAACGCATTTTATCACAGTCAACATGCTCACCCATCACCTTTGTTTGAGATTTTTTTTTTATATTGCCTTGTACTGTGCACAAATGAGGAAAAAACACTTTGGGGATTGATTCTGCATGCTCACTCTGCAACCACGTCTAGCATGGTTTCAGTATCACCATGTCAGTCTGGGACCACCACAGTGTAAAGTGAAACCAAGCAACTATTACTTACATATGATCTGAGCTTATATAAAGAAAATTTCTTTAATTACCTATTAATTTATAATGAGACTGTTCACATGATGGACACAGAAATGCCCAGACTGCAAGACACTTTTTTCAGGCTTTCTGACCATTTTACCCTGTGCTCAGTAGTATAGCTGAAACTTGAGTAATAGTAAGGCTATTCAGAAATGGCTGTTTCACTCTGATTAATAATTGCCTCTTTACATATGAATTACTTTGTGGATTTCTAAAGTTCATTTATAGTAATGGAGGCTAAAATGTACCATTACACTACATTTTAGTCTTTATCTTTTCATGAGATTTTCAAGCAGGTGTCAGAACCACTGACTGTTTCATTAAACATATCTCTTTCCTTGCTCCTTATACGGTTAATTCTTCTGTTTTCTATCAGTTAAACAAGTTTCCCCCTAACAAGAAATGTCCAGTAATGCAAAGTCATGAGTTGGGTTCCTCTAATGAAATACATTTTTTTAAAAAAACTTTTATGTTTATCTTTACATTAAAAGAGCCCTGCTTATTTCCCCAAAAACTGGTGGAGGTCATCTTATCCCCAAAACACACTTTATTTTTAACTACTTTTTACATCTGCTTCAGGGTATGTATACTTTAAA
The DNA here is from genome assembly GCF_965140295.1 of Lepidochelys olivacea. Classification (NCBI taxonomy): domain Eukaryota; kingdom Metazoa; phylum Chordata; order Testudines; family Cheloniidae; genus Lepidochelys; species Lepidochelys olivacea. The sequence continues at coordinate 58,870,376 of NC_140416.1, forward strand.
GGGATCCTATCAATTTAATAAAACCTGAAAAGGAAGATACTTTAAATTGAAGTTACAGTCAGAAAAGTGATGATATAAAATTGGCTCCTTTTACTTCACAGTTAATCTAGAGCCAAAGCAGCCATCCTTATATATTTTACAAAGAGCCTTTAAGAATTCCTAAGAAGAGAATTAACTCTATCTCATGTTGCAAAGTCATAATTAGTAGAAGCACAGGCCCCAATAGTTCTGTGAGCTCCACATGAGTGGACCATTGTGCCCACATAAAGCTCATTACAGTACGAAAGCCTTAGTCACTAGCTTAGTTTTTCCCAAGATAACACAGGAAGTGTGTGATGGAACAGGGAAATGAACCTGTATTTCACATGTCCCAGGCTAACAACCTAACCTCTGGACAAACCATCACTCCTCTTGTGTGATGAAAATCTGATTTGTTAAATAAAATTTTATAGCCAAATAGACACCCAGCTTCCTCAGGGTGAGAAGGGTTGGGGCAGAATGAACATGAATAATAATTTGAGTTAAGAAGAAGCATATGTGGGTGTAAAATCAGAATGTAGTTTGTAGGTCCACTCAAAGAAAACACTGCACAAAAGATTTCTTGATTGCCAAGGCGTTCAATTTACTGTTCCTTCTTGCAGAGGTAAAGTCACTCTCTATTCAGCAGGAAAACAATGACATAGTAACCTAGTTTTTGCTCTATCAGTTGTCTCATCAAATTCAGCTTATATCTGGAGACAGGTCTTTTGATTAAAAGAATAAAATTTGCCATTGCTTTAATTAAATATCATGGTGCGATACGAGAGGATACCCAATGACTCCCAACTTAGCCACATGGATCCTTTACTGAATCCATGTAACAGAAAGATCAGTTTATAATGATGTGGACTTAAAGGTGAGATCATGATCAAGGACACTATAATGTTAAAATATGACAGAAGTGGCATTGTTAGTGGACTGAAGCAAGATACCTTCTAATTGATCAGAGTAACCCAAATCTCATTGGTCCATCCTTTCAAGTTACAAACTACCAGTTTGATCTTGTCTATGTCTTGACAACAGAATGAATTTTACATACATTACAAGATCTTTGAGGAGAAATAATTGAGAGGACAGGGACAATTGATTTTCCCACAGATGGGAGAAGCAGGGCTTGCAAGGCCAATATAAGGACATTAGGAATATGCCTTGTCTACTTTGATTTTCCTGACCACCCAATTTAAGACAGAAAAAGGTTTGAAGGTCTGATCAGCTGAATTTGAATACATATACTTATCTCCCAATATCTGGAGCAGAGGGAAGCTAACTTTTTGTTGATGTCCATTACAAATAAGTCAATATACAGAATCTGCCACTCTAGGAGACTCACTGAAATACAGTATTGTTCAATTCCCACTCTGCTGGAAAAAAAACCCTTGTAATTCAGCCACGTGTCCTGAATGTTAAGTTTTCCCTGTGTTCAGGAGACTGAGACTGTTAGGCTTTGCTTCTCCACCCAGTAGAAGATACAAAGAGCTGTCTGAAACACCTTTCTCCCCAGAGACCATGTTGAAGGTGTTTGTTCCTTTGTCTCCTAAAATGCACTACAGTGCTTCCTAAGAGGGGCCAGGATAGGTCTGTCCCTCTTGGTTGTCAAGGGCAAAGCCAATCCCTCACAGCTGGAGGAGATGTATAGAGGTGTATAGAGGACTAGTTGCATTTGCCTATTCTTACCACTCACCCTCTAAGGTGTGTCAGTTGAGGGTCTCACATACGAGGGAGGGAGAAAGAAAAAAAGACAAGTGAGAAACTGCAAATCTCAGAGTCTGTGGCCATTCCCAAGTGAAGACAGCTCAGCAAGCTGCTTCTGCCAGATGCAGGTGGAAAACTGAACATATGACCCAGTTCCTCAGTGTCAAAAACTATTCGCCAGTGACTTGCCTCTATGAGTGTCTATAAGCATGGCCAACCTAAGAATCTGTTGCATACGATAGAAAGAACAGTTCATCAGAATGTCTGTTTACTCTTAGCCATATCTAGGTTTTTAGAGTCTGTTAGTCTCTAGACATTGTAGGGCGATGGTACACATACACATAAGCTAGTGGGGCTTTTCTGTTTTCTGGTTCCTTGAAAAAAGAGATTTCTTTGTTTTAGGAGAAGTGGAGTTTTAATGCTCTAAGTCTATATTATGACAAACTATGTTAATGTATGTTTTATTTGTTGCTGTTAAAGTTTTTTCCCATTGGTGAAAATCCTCAAGCTTCATTCCTTTAGCTCTTATTAATGTTAACTGGGGTTTTTTGATGGTTATGTATGAAAGATGGAATTATATTAGCTAGCAGTGGTACTGACTGAGCAGTTATCCAGTATAACTTTGCCTGTCATTGACTCATTAGACAGTCATTACAAATTGTAACAAGCAACATTTTATTTTTTAAAATTGTAATAATTATTCACTTCAAGAATTAGACAAGATTGGCTGCACTTACATGTTTAAAAGTACTTGGCCTTTAGTTTTGTGCCTTAAAAATACTGTACCCAAAGTATAAAACTAAGCCTGCTAAATTTATAAAACAACGCTTAGTTTTTCAATGGCCCCGTTATTTTATCTTTCTTTGTATCTCAGCCATTTTACTATCACTGTCATTCTCTCTTGCTCTCGCTTTCGCTCTGGCTTCTGCATGTGCTATGTGTGCTGAAAGTAATGAAGGAAGTCTTTCAATATGTTTATTGAAAGTGTAGCAGCAACCAAATACTCATCATAATGTCATCCCCCAGTTTCCAAAAACTGTGGAGCATGAAAAACTAGTTACAAAGAGGGAGGAACTAAAGTGTGCACCATTGCTCTCAGATGTCCTCTGTATTGTTAGGTATGTCCCATAGATGAGAGACAAGACTATCTGTGTTATGGGAATTCTGCAGTAAGGGTATGTATAGCTCTTCCTCTCCCCAAGACAAGGCTAGTTATGGAATATATATTGATTGTGGAACTGACAAATTAGATTTGGTTGTCTGCTTACCCTTTATAGTAATATACTATAGGTTTCCTTGTCTGACAAAACAAGAACAAAGGCACTATTTGATGGAATTAAGAGCCAGTAAGATTAGCAGAATGAAAAATAACTATTTCATAGAATATGCAATCAATCTATGGAATTCCTGTGTCAGAAGGTCATTCAGTCAAATACAGTGTGTGGTTTTCTGAAACGTCTGGATAAAGTTACAGCCCTTAATTACATTTATAGTTCTATGTGCCAAGTTGTAAATAATTGAATCTCATGCTTTAGAACTAAGCTGGGGTAGAAGTGAATGTTTCTCCTACAAATGTAGCATTGTACAGCTGGCTAGGCACATTATGTTTTCCCCCTTTCCTCTGAAGTATCAGATATTGGCCAGTTTCTAAAGCAGGATATTGAAATTGATGAACCAGTGTTCGTTCTGCTGCCATAAAGTAACATGTTCTTGTGACTGAAAATGTGGGAAGCTGTATCCAGACATGGTAAACAAACTCTGCTAATCTTGCTCTATGAGTGGACAAATGAAATCTCTATAGAGCAGGAGATATATTTTTGATCTTCGAACCCCATCATTTTATCATAAATGTTTTTATGGTGGGAGAGAGGCATTGATTCTGTCATTAATAAAGTGATTGTGCTAGTCTCTCCATGTCACTATAGACTACAGTTAGCAAATTTGCTTCTGAATGGAGTGAGGACGTCCTCTTCCCAGAGGAGAAATGCCTGAAGACAAAAGATTGACAGGTTAATAAGGAACTGCTCATATAACTATGGGCCAAATTATCAAAAGGGTGACCTCAGTTTTTGCAGGCACAATCTGTGGTGGTAAAATTTGTACCCACATTCTCCACCTTTTGTTGAATTGTGGTCACAAGTGATTGGACTTGCACCTCTGATTACAGGGTCCAGTGGTCCACACAGAAAAAGGAGGTTGGGCCTCTGCCCTGTGAAAATTTGCCGCTACATTCTCCTACGGAATTCCTATATTCAATGGTATTTGCTGTTTCTCCTAGGCGAAGTGGCTTTCATGTGAATTTTTAACATCAATGAAAGGTGCCAGATTAACGGTCCTAGATACTACTACCGCATTAATGTCCTTTGTTTATCAACGGAAGACAATACAGCATGAGCAGTATAGTGCAAGCTTCATGTATCTTGTCCCTACATGTCAATATGCTTTCGGTATGACCTAAAGGACCCATATCTAGAAGTTAAGGCAGAGTTCATCATCATAGCTCATTTAGTCCTTGCCCTCTTTGAGGATACTGCCAACAAGGAGGCTAATTAATGTTGGTGGTGGTTCCTTTTGATATTATAATTATGTAGAACTTTTCAATGAATGTTTGCCAGATATTAGAAGCAATGGATAATTGTTAGGGCAATTAATGGGTGACTGGAGGAGATGAGGCCTCAGCCAGTTATTAGTTGTCAGGAAATGTATGATCGATGAAATCATTAGTTTTTTAAATCATGAAAATATTTTTAAGTGTGGCAAAGACTAAATTAATAGCCATTAAAAAAATAAAATCTAAAAGTTGAATTGCATGTTACCGTAGATATGTTTTTAGTGCTCTTTTTGAAAACCAGCAAACTATCTAATGGGAAAATAGGACTTCATTCCCAGTATTCCACTGGGTCTGTAATGTAAAATGTGCATAGTCTTTTGCTTTCATGTGTAATGAAGAAATTATATGTTTCTATTTTGGGTGGGATTTTAATCAAAGAATGGCAATTTTTGCACTCTGTTGCAGACTGTGTTGATTAATGCATTGTTTTTAAATGATGTAACATGCCAACTTGTCATGGTGATTGGCACATAATAAATCTTTAGGCAAACAGAAATTATTTTGACTGTGACGAAAGGAAAAGTGCAAACAAAAAATTAGTCACACGTAAAAGGGCAGTAATTTGTTTTAGCGGTTTTTCTTTATTCATTTATTTGCTTTTAACTTTTCAGTCTTTATAGCTAGCAGAGGATTCCCTGTGCCCAGATGAGCTCTTCTCTGGCAGAAAGCTGGTAGTGTAGCTACCTTCTTTGCCAACTGCCCCTGCCGTGTTGGCACTGGGGAAGGGAAGGAGTGTTTCAGTGGCGTGGCAGAGCAGAGCTACACCTGATCCTCTGTTGCTTAAGAGCACTGAGGGACCATACACCAGTCCAGTGTTCTTCAGAAGCTCTATCATAGGCCTGTGCTAAGTAGCCCAGGATCAGTGAGACAAAAGCTCCTTTGAAGTTCCTCTTCTCTGCTGCACCGAAGCAGAGCTCAGTTGGGGTGGAGAATCTAGTCCTAAATGTTTAACACCCTGCACATAGGCGGCGCATGAGTCTTCTGTTTGGGGGAGGCTTACACGCAAGCGCCTGAAGCTCCCTAGAAGTGAGGGGGCCACTGGTGCCTGAACCATGGCCCCTCCTCCCACTCCACCTCTTTCTCCCAAGGCCCCACTCCAACTCTGCCTCTTCCTGTCCCCACTCTGCCCCCTCCCTCGAGCCTCCTGCCTGCTCCTCTCTGCCTCTTCCCCCATGGTGGAAAGGAGCAAGCAGGCAGCAAGGGGGCCTACGGGGAAGAGGTAGAGTAAGGGCAGGGCCTTGGGGAGGTAACAACAGGGGTAGAACCTGGGGGTGGAGCACAGGCAGAGCCACAATCCAGGCCCCAGTAGCCCCACACACACTTCTAGCGAGATTGGCTTCCAGCGCTGCAAAGCGGCAGGCTGGCACACTTCCAAAGGGAGGTGACTGATGCCACATCCACGACATTTGCCCTCCTGCATGGCCAGCCTTTTTCGGGAATGCTTAGCCTCCCCAAACCTCTTATAAGTGCCACCCATGATCCTACATCTTGGCAAGGGGTTAGATTACATGACCTTTGCAGTCCCTTCTAACCCTATGATTCTATGAACATGACTAGAGCTTGTAGATGTACATCCTTGCCTCTAGGATACTCTCCTTGTCAGGATACTGACATCCCAGGGTTTTCCTGCTGGGAACCCCATGTACCACTTAAACTGGCATTCCACCCTTCACAGCCTCGTACCTCATTGTCTAGTCCTCACAGATCCTAGCTTGGGGCTCATCTCCACTTTAGAATGCCCCACAGGAGATAAACCTACTCCTGTAGTGCTGCATCCAGGCCAGAGCCAGTCCCAAACCAGCAGACCTGCCTCCAAGACCTTCCATGGGATAGGGTACTTTCCCTAGCTCCTGTCTTCTAGATCTCCCCTTATCTGAGTTCCCTCAGCTTCTTATTCAGCCTAGCTCCATCTCTTCTAGCCAAGAGAAAAATAATTAATCATCTCCCAGGTGTAGAGCATAACTAATCAGGTTCTTTCTGTTGCCTTACAGGTGATGGGGATTAAGCCCCATCACAGAACTGCTAATCCATCATTGGACATGTTACATTAAATCAGCATTGCCTACCCAGAGTGCCCTGTGAATACTTACTCTTTGTAAAAATGCTCTTCAAAGCTTGAAAATAACATTTATTTTCTCCAAGCTAGTGCTTCTTTCATTTGGCTGAATATTGCTTTTTTTTTCCTTTGTTTTTGAGCTCAGTGTAATATAATGTACATGCTAATTTTGTCCTTTGACAACATCTTCAACTTGTAAAAGGGCAAATAAGAATCACACCTGTTTTTATACACCTGTTACCTCAGTGACTCAGCAATGAGGGGTGTGAGTTCTAAAGGAGACTACATGTTATGCCTGAAATTATGTGAATGCTCACTGTTCTTGTTTCGTTGGTTTGTTTTTTAAATACCTTTTGACAGAATACAGTATTTTTAAGTAAAATTAGAATTCATAGGAATTTCTCTTTCCATTTCAAACAGTAAGTCAAGTTTGGGTCTCAGCTACTTCACAGTTTCCCTTTATAGTGATTTATATTTTTATCATTATATTTTCCTTGATTTTTTTCCTTTGGTTTGTTTTCTTTTGGTATGTTTTATTTTGCTGTTGAAATTACATGTTTTATTTTGGAAGCTTAAGAGAAAAAGTATATCAGAGTTGTAACCTGTAGACAAGTTTGTGTTTTCCTTCATGGCATGCTAAAATGCAAAAGTATATGACACCTAGGATCCAGTCAGCCTACCCAGGAGAATGTGCAGGCTAGAATAGTGACTAGAACATCTTAACATTATCACCTTCACTTCCATGTTAGGATTAATAGTCTCAGGGAAAATCCTACATGTGGAATTCACTTCAGCATACCCAAATAGAGAGCCTTTCTTGATATAAGAACTAGTTATATTGCACAATAGGGCATTTACTTCATCTCATGCATGGAGATTTATCTAAATTCTCCTATGTTAAATTGAAAGAGAAAATGATTGTATTATTACTGACATTACAGATTTTTGTGCAATCTATTTGATATGGACCATAAAATTCATTTTAAAAAACACCTGCATTTATGTTTGTACTTGTATATCTTTTCAACTTAATATGGTCCCTTCAGTGTGCCCACTGCTTTAGCCCTTTGGCATATCTCACATTCAAGACAGAAAGAAAATATGGGCCTAATCCTACTGCTGCTCTGCTCAGAGAGCTACTGTGACTTCTGTCTAAGGAAGCGGTACTAGCCAGGTACAACCAATTAAAACAAATCTCTCTGGACTAGACTGTTTTCCTGGGTGGATGCTCCAGAAAGTTAGGAAAATTCCCAAAAATGAAAACACCAATTTTTTTTTCAATTACCCCATCTTACAGATGCCTTGTTCATTTTGCCTCTGACTTGAGTAATAAATTCTATCCTTGTATAAAATGTCTATGATAATTCATATGGATCAATTTTAGATTTAGGGAGATAGTAAAAACTGGCGTTATAAAGGAAGTCTATCTTCATAATCTAGATTTTTGTTGAAGTCATATCTATTCATTTTACACAAATCAAAGTGATAATATAATTATAATTTTTGTCATAATGCCCCAGCTCTGTATTTATCAAACAGAGCTGAAATAAAAACTCAGAATATTCAATAAGAAAGCACCAATACTAAAAAATTACATGATATAATGACAAATATATATCATATCATACCATAATACCTAATATTGATATTCTACATTATCAAAAAATAATTTAACTGAGGAAGAATTCTCCTCTCTACTCAATGGACACTTGGCACTCTCAAGTTCTCTGTTGTTTTCAAATCATTAAACTAAAATTGTCCATTTCTCCCTCTTTTCTCCTGCCTTGGAGCAGGAAGACATTTCATCCTTAACTGTGGTTGAGACTAGTGTCTCTTAGTAATCCCCACAGGGAACTGACTTTGCCTGAGAGGTGAACTAGAAGATCTAAAATGACCTTTTTGTCTTTTCTTTTGATTCAGTGGATATGGTTTAGACCCAGGTGTGATTTAGCTTCACATTTCCTAGTCATAGAATCATAAGACTGGAAGGGACCTCGAGAGGTCATCTAATCCAGTCCCCTGCACTCATGGCAGGACTAAATATTATTAGGCCAGGGGTAGCAACCTATGCCATGTGTGCCAAAGGTGGCACGTGAGCTGATTTTCAGTGGCACTCACACTGCCCGGGTCCTGGCCAACCGTCCAGGGGGCTCTGCATTTTAATTTAATTTTAAATGAAGCTTCTTAAACATTTTAAAAACCGTATTTACTTCACATTCAACAATAGTTTAGTTATATATTAAAGACTTATTGACAGAGACCTTCTAAAAACATTAAAATGTATTACTGGAACACGAAACCTTAAATTAGCATGAATAAATGAAGACGCGGCACACCACTTCTGAAAGGTTGCCGACCCCGATCTAGACCATACCTGACAGGTGTTTGTCTAACCTGCTCTTAAAAATCTCCAATGATTGAGATTGCACAACCAATTTGTATATTAGAAATAATTGAAATAATTTCCATTTGCTCATAATTGCATCCAGTTAAATGATATATTTTCATAGGATTTCCCTATGCTTTACTCTACCTTGCACCACGCAGGGCAGAACAATCCTTGTCAAGCAGGTATACTGGGTTTCTAGTCTAGCCAGCCACTAACTTCTCTTTATTGAGCACCTTGCTACTGTCCAGCATACAACAGTTGCCAGTGATTTTGTTTGGGCTGCTCTACTTATATGTTCTGTTTGAAAAGCATGGCTCCAGCTTCTGCACAGTTGTCCAGGAACAATGGTTTATGCAGCTGTAATGAATGTTCAGTTCCCTACAGCAATTTACCTAGTTAGATTTAGGTTTGCAGCTGCAGTAGTTAGCCATGAACTTCCAGATCTCTCTCAGAGCTTGGCAAAGCAAAGGGATTTCCCCTGAGAATGGGAGGAGAAGGAAATCATAATGACCTTGGCACTTCAAGCAAACAGCTGTTGCTGGATCTGTGACCAGTATTCTTAAGCCCCTGCGTCTGTACCTATAGCTCTGGGTGTCTTCACCTGACATTGGACACCTGTTCTGGGGATAAGGGAGGAGGAAAAGTGAGGGGCCAGACACCAAAACCATAATGAATCCAGGAAAAAGATATATTAAACTGCAACTCTTGTCAGCCTCAAGAGCAGCATCCTTGAGAAGTTGGCTCCATCTCTGAAATACAAATAATTAAACCAAATTAAAACCAACTTTAATTGTATTGCTGTAAGATTTCTTGACATAATCATCCAATTTAAAATGACATCAAATGTGACCTAATTTACTCATGTCTGTAGCAGATAGAAAGTATTTCTAATAAATCATATTGTCAGCTTCAATATTGTACAACTTTATCCACGTCAGTAATTTATAATTCAGAAGTCAGTCTATCCTCATCAGTGTTTACACTAACATCCAGTTTTGCAGTTTAAAAAAGTAAACTTTTTTCTGACATGGAAAAAAGATTTTTCCCCAAGCCTCTCTGTCTGTATATGTGTGATTTCATGAAAAATGCATGTAAAGAAAAAAGGAATGTGCTTAATCCTGGCATGTTAACTCCTGTCTTTCATATCTCTTTTTCTGTAATCAGTTCTAGGATTTAGTGTTGCCTGAAACCCAGCCAAGTGTATATTCTGTTCTCAGTTTAGTCTACCAGTCAGCCCACTGATTTCTTCAGTGCAGTTTATGGTTGCCATCACCTTTAACTTTAGCTACAGGTCTGAACACCTGTTGGCTCAAGTTGTAGCAATCTATGCTGGGCCTTGTGATTTTTGCAGGCTGTACCGCTATATTCAAGATGGTCATGGAGGAATCTGATCAATGTTATGCAACGCCTTCAGATTTCTAGTTCCTGGCAAATTGCCTATGGGTCTTTCGTTTTGGCAGATTTCTAATGTAAATCCTGTTACCTGCAATTGTTATTAATGATTGTTTTTAGAAAGCTATTGTAATTTACACTTGACAATATAGTTCTTAGAGCAGCATTTGCTCCATTTCAGCCTCTGTTCCTCCTGTCCTGGTTATAAACTCTCTGAAATAAACCAGCTACTCAGCCATGATGATCCTGATTTCACTTTAAGCATCCCCCCAAGGTAATACGGGCATTGTTGTACTCTCTATGAATAATTGCCTCTTCATAAAGCAAAATTCACTATACTTTATACTGGCCACCAAGCAGATTCACATAATGTATTTTTACTTTCTCTACAGTTCTTGATGATTCATATACTTTACTCCATTTAATCTATTTACCCCCTGTGAAAGGAGTTTTATTCATCCTTATATTTAACTGTGTACATGTACTGTGTTTTTGTCTCTTAAGAGTACTACATATATCAATCATTGTAATGACCACTATAGTTATAATTAAGTTGGGATTTTCATATCCTATTTTTACTCACTTATAAGTTTCTCAATTTTTTTTCTTTTTAGCCTGAAATTTCCCACACTTAGACCTCCCAGCCCAAATGAGAATATTGTTGAGAAAGTCTGAGCAAAATCCATTCATCCAATAAGTTACAGAAGGTTGAAAAATGTGCTTTTTTGCATTGCAAATATCTTGGTTAATGCTTTTTTGATGACTTATAACTCAGAACAGGTGAATGTTTAAAAACTTTTTTTATGTCCTGTTCTCACTAAAGACTGATCTCCAGGCTACTTTCTTTTTTAATAGTGAAGTTATAAGTGATTGGAAACTGAGTTTTGTGCATAGGTTTTAGGAAATTTCCTATCACTAAGATTCTGTTGTAATTAATGTCTATTTAGAAATATTCCCCTGGGAAAAGATATGTTGGGCATATATGCATCACAGGTGCAATGCAGTGATAATATAATTCATTAAGAATTCAGTACAGAAAAACTTCAACACAGAGTTTTTGATACAGAAATATTTTTAAAGATTCAGATGGCAGGAGAGAAATTAGATTTCAGTAGAGGAAAAATGTTCAGGTCTTCCTTTGTTGAATTTGTGCAGCCTATAAATGATGCTTTGTCCCAGCTCTGTGATTATAAATTTAACAGATTACAAACTCTACTCTTGCAGCGCTTATAAACTTCATAAGGGCCAACTTTAACCTCCTCTTCCATGGCCATAGAGGTCCCCTAAGGCTGCAGAATTGACCCTGGTCTATTGCATAAGGGACACTGGATGGAGGGGGACTCTACAGGTAGTGTGTACCCGTTTATTGTACTGAGCTGTGCAGCAGACGGCAGAAGAGCCAGGAAGTCATCGTTGCAGTAGGATGGTACAGAAGAGCTACTTTTAAACAGTTCCTGCTACCCTTTTCCCATTGGGAATGACATAAGGGCCAACTGGGTCTCCCTCTGTATGCACGCACATTTATGTACGTGTGTTTATATATTGCCACAGATATGTATAAATGTATGACAAAGATATTTTAAAAAACAGTAAAGTCTAGCATTAATTAAGGATTTCAAATATCAGCATTCCTTAGCTCTTTTGCTGTTTTTAAAATCTCTTGGAAAGGTGCAATAACAAGATGAATTCAAGACTTGTAGTTTCAACTATTTTAAAGTTATCTGAGTTCAAAATTTCTGATTGGAATATATGGAGAAGGTGTGTTTTTTCATTCTCAAATAACTCAAAAATAGTCCAACTAGTTTTCCTGAAGCTCTCCAAATCCCATTTGGATTGTCACCAAGCACACAAAATTTCTCTCCAAAATTGTTCGAGAAAGCATTCTGAAAAGAAGGCTTAGAATGGAAGTTGGAATTTGCCCTTAAAGGTGACCTGCAAAGAAAAAAAAGAGGGGTTGTGCATCTTTTCTTGTTTTCTTATAAAACAAAGGCCTGCAAGGTTCGTTGTTCAGGTTTAAAGGTTTTTTCCCCTCTTACCTCAGAAGTGTCAGGAATGTCACATCTAGTCTCTGCTGACTTTACTAGAGGACTAGTTGGAGATGTAAGATGCAGGTTGTGAGCTTTCTCAGACATGAAGGGTCAGATTCAAACCCACTAAAGTCAATGAAAAGATAGATTCCTATTGACTTCTATAGGCCTTTTATCAGACCCCAATAGAAGTGGTTGGAACCATGTTTAAGATTTGATAGCTGCTTTCAACTACCTGAAAGGGGGTTCCAAAGACTGTTCTCAATGGTAGCAGATGGCAGAACGAGGAGTAATGGTCTCAAGTTGCAGTGGGGGAGGTTTAGATTGGATATTAGGAAAAACTTTTTCACTAAGAGGGTGGTGAAACACTGGAATGCGTTACCTAGGGAGGTGGTAGAATCTCCTTCCTTAGAGGTTTTTAAGGTCAGGCTTGACAAAGCCCTGGCTGGGATGATTTAACTGGGAATTGGTCCTGCTTCGAGCAGGGGGTTGGACTAGATGACCTTCTGGGGTCCCTTCCAACCCTGATATTCTATGATCTATGATTCTATGTTTTTTTCATAAAGAGATCTCTCCCGTTCCCTGTCAACTGTTTATTCAGACATTGACAACAAATACGTGTTAACTAAACAAAAAGCAGATATTTTTGCAATTTTTATTAATTTGTTACAGGGCAAAATCTTAGATTGAGATTGCAAAATTGGCAGGTAGCACACAAGGTGGATGGGGCATGATGCTGTTGTCAGAGGACTTCATTGCAGAAGTTAGAAGGTTCAAATGCGTAATGGGCTTCAGCAAGAGAAAAGATGATATTGTAGTTTAAGACACTGGATTGGTTCCAAGGAGTACTGGGTTCTATCCCTGTCTCCACTATGGTACAGATTTCCTATGTGATGCCAAGCAAGTCACTTAACCAACGTTTTCTGGGTGTCTTTCCTAAGACACATAGCGGTTGATTTTCATGAGCTGAGCCTTCACAAAAACAACTGAAGTCAAGGGAAGCTCTGGGGGTGCTCAATATCTTGAAATTAAATCCAGCCCTAGGTGTCTCAAGTTAATTAATGGGTACTCTTGAAAATTTTGGTTTAAATACATCTCTCTTTCCCATTTTGTAAAATGAGAGTACTTCCCTAGCTCGCAGGGATGGTGTTAAGATAAATACCTTTCTATTTGTAAGGTATTCAGTGCTTCAATGCTAAATGCAATGGAATAACCCATGATGGAATAAAATAATTCCTTATTCCAAGCAGGGTTTGGATGGTGTATGATAAGCAAAACATGAGACCCCTCATTGAATTTTGGAGATAAAAAGAAATATTGAAAAACTGCCTCATTAAATTAACTAATGCTGGTTGTGAATTTTTTGACGAAGGCATTTCGCCAATCCATCAAACCTGACACTTTTTGCAGAAATTTTCTATGAAAATTTCATTGGGAATGTCCAGAGTGGAATTCCTGGTCAAAACAAGAGACAGAGAAACTGGTCCGTCCCAGAATAGCCAGTGGTTAGGCCTTGGATGAGGGAGACGCAAGTTCTAGTCCCTACTCTAAATAAGGCAGTGTAGAGACTTGAACCTGAGACTCTGCTGTCTCAGGTGAGTAGCCTAACCATTGGGTTATTGGCTATTCTGGGATAAGTGTCTCTCATTTTTCATTTAAAAAAAATCAGATTTCAGTTTTGTTCCAATGCAAAATGAAACAAAATTCTCAAATCTCAGAATTTTTCACAAAACAGAATTCTTGTCTTTTGGCCAGCCCTACATTTATCATCATCCATCTCTGGCAGCTTTCCTGTGGGAAAAATTGTATGTTATCATATAATTTATTTACCATAATCCATACACACATTATGGGGAAAAAATAGGATTGCACAGATAACTTGAATTCTGGTATTGCCTAACTTTTGAGTGCTTGACTTTGCAACCTTAATAATGTTTCTTTTATATATTCTTGAAGGGAATTTATATTAAATTTGATAAACTCTTTTAAAACATATACTTCACTGTCATCCCTTTAAAACAGGTGAGGAAATAGTTTCCATTTCTAGCAATATTGTCTGAATTGGGTTGTTGTGGTATTACAATTGATTTGGCTATTACTGTGGACAAGGCAGAGAACTGTGAAAGTAGTGATGATTTAGTTGGGGATTGGTCCTGCTTTGAGCAGGGGGTTGGACTAGATGACCTCCTGAAGTCCCTTCCAACCCTGATATTCCTTGATTCTAGTGGAAAGCCTCATTTAAAAACAAAGGAGTAGGAAAGTAAAATGACTGGAGCGCTATTAAAAATGTTAATCCTGTTAATATGTGCTAAGGTCAGAGAACAATTCATTCTGTGTCAAAAGATAAGAGTTCATTTACATCACTATTGGAGTTTCAGCTTTCCTGACAGACACCAAGTTAAAAAGCAATTGAACTAGAACAGGCAAAGGATTTGGAAATGTCTTAATAGTGGTCAGACAGGACAACAAACAAGACAGTCCTTAAACCAAGTGATTCATCAGTCTACTTGCCAGGGAGTAAGGCAGTGTGAAAATAAGACTGCGTGGTAGCATACTGGTTACACAGGATGCAGAACTCCCTCGTCCCCACCCCAAGCTTTCTGTGTGAGATAATTAAGGGAGCATATTAGACTCTCTTTATCTAATGAACACCATACAACAAATGCACTATAATTATCAGTTGACTCTTCTCACGAGAGCCTGCTACAACAGGAGATAAACCATTTCTACAGCATAAGAGTCATAGAGCCAGTGCTCACACATTTAAAAGGCAAAGGCTTCTATTCTCACTACTTCCTAATACCAAAGAAAAGGGAGGATGGAGACCCATACTAGACCTCAGAGTGATCAACAAATTTGTCAAGGCTCAGAAGGTCAAGATGGTCACGTTCATAACAATTATTCCAGCATTAGTAGAAGGAGACTGGTTCTCAGCCCTCGACCTTCAAGATGCATATTTCCACGTCTCGATCATACCGAGCCACAGATGATGCTTCAGGTTTACCTTAGACCAAGACCACTACCAGTACAGAGTACTCTCTTTCATCGGCCTCTCATCGGCCCCCAGAGTATTCTCCAAGGTCCTCTCAGTAGTGGCGGCCCACTTACCCTCCCAGGGCATCATGATTTATCCTTAATGGACAATTCTGTCTTCGGGACACATTCCTTCATTGAAGCCGAACAAACACCCATACCACATTGAATCTATTCCAGAGTCTGGGCCTATAAATCAATGCACAAAAATGTGACATTGATGCCAGTATAGAGGTTAGAATTCACAGGAGCTGACATCAACTCCATCTGGGCGAGGGTGCTCCTCCCACATCACAGATTCCTAAACCTCTCCATGCTTCAAGAGACAGTGCAATCCAGCCCCCAAATTTCAGCCAGACACTGCCTCCAGCTTCTGGGGCTTATGACTACAGACACATAGGTTATAGCTCATGCCAGACTGTGCATGAGATGCCCCCAAGCATTCAGTTTGGTTCGGTTTACAGACTGCCTGTCATACCTACCTACAAAAGTAGACTAGATTTCAGATCTGGTGCCAGCCCAAAGGCATCACCCCGGATAAAGCCACTCTACCTGTAATCCTAGACTATCTGTTCACTCTCAAAAAATCGGGACTCTGTATTAGCTTGTGTGACAAAGCTCTGTCCTTATCTCTGTGGGTCTCACGTTTCCTGGCGGATTTCACTAGCCTCAGAGGTTCACTGTGACCCTCCACATAGCCCTTCTCTCTCTAGAGGCAAGGGTCACAGCCTGTTGAGCCATTTTCATCATAAGCCAGCGAGGGAGGTGAGGAGAAGCTATCCTCCCTTGCACAGTCTCTCTCGTCTCCCAGTCTCAGTGATTCATCAGGGGGCAAAGGAGGGAGCTCAGGCCCACCCTCTACTCCAGGCTCCAGTCCAGGGACCCTAATAGTACCAGCTGTAGTGGATGACTTTTTAGAAACAGGGTGTGTACAATTCCCTGAGCTACTTCCCCATAGCAGTCTCCACTTCCTCAAGTTCCACTTCACCCTTACCTCAGGGCCTCCTTCCTTGTGCCTGATATGATGTGTACTGCTCAGTCTCTCCAACAGCGCAACTTCCTCCTGCAGCTCGTGACATGAGCGCCCACCTCACTATCTGGGAGGCTGTTAACTAGTTTCAGCCAGCCCCGATTGGCTTCAGGTGTCCCAATCAACCTAGCTGTCCTCCCTGCCTTCTGGAAAGATCTTAATTGGCCCCAGGTGTCTTAATTGACCTGGAGCAGCTGCCATTTGCTTATTCTAGTAACAGGGATTTGTTTAGCCTGTGGCTAATATATCTGTCTCCCATTACTTTACTACAGCCATCTGGCCTTGCCCCGTCACACTTGCTAAAAGTCCACTTGGCAGCAATTGCTAGCTTCCACCAGCAGGTAGAAGGGTACTCCATTTTCTCCCACTCAACTACAAATAGGTTTCCTCTTTCCTCAACCCAGACTTCCTACCCCACAATGAGTAGAGCCCTGCACGGATACAAAATTTATATCCATGGATGCAGATATCCCTGGATATAAAGTGGATATTGCAGGGCTCTAGTGACAACAAGCGAGATCAGCAGGGCCATGGCCAGCTACCGGATCAAGAACCGCAGTGGCAAAAGCATCAGCATGTTGGGCCATTGCTTGCAGGAGCCAGCATCCAGCCTGGGCAGCTCCTCCAGCAGGGCTGTACCACTCACAGCCCTTCCTACTGGAGCAAGCGCCAGGTTCACAGGTAACTGTCCCTGGTCACCCTAGTTTGTGCAAGCGGCTCACACCCTCCCAGACAGGAGATGCACATTGCTGTGTGGAAGGGACAGCTGGGTGCTTTTGCCACTGTGGTTCCCGGTCGCTGGTCATGGCCTGGCTGATCTCGCTCGTTGTCGCTAGAGCCATGCAACTCCACAGATATGCACATCTGCAGATATAAATTTTGTATCCATGCATGGCTCTAACAATGGGATCTTAATCTAGTATGAAAAGGACACCACCATTTGAACCTATGGCCACTTGTCCTTTAACTCACCTCTCCATGAAGATAGCATTCCTGATCGCCATCACCTCAGCAAGAAGGATAGGAGAAGAGATAGTGGCTCTGAGGGCGCATTCCCCCTGCACAGTGTTCTTCCCTGACAAAGTCATGCTTAGACCACATCCTAAGTTCACTCCCAAGGTGACTTCTGCATTTCACATGAACCAACTCATTCACCTTCCACCTTCCAGACTTCATCAGGATAATCAGGAAGCCATCCTCCATATGCTCAACATGAGGAGAGCCTTGGCCTTCTATTTGGACAGGACAAGAGTTTTTAGAAAATCTCTGAGACTCTTCCTCTTCCTTGCTGATAGGTCAAAAGACACAGCAGTTGCTGCTCAAAGCTCTCCAGTGGGTCTTGAACTGTATCAAACTCTGTTACCAGATTTGCAGTGTAACACCCCCATCTTCAATACGCGCACACTGTATAAGATCGGCCCCTCGTCTGTCGCCTTCTCCAAGGGTATCCCTATATCAGAAATCTGCAGAGCAGCTCCCTGGGCGTCTGCACATACCTTTGCGAAGCACTATGCCATCTTGGTGGACTCTGCTTCAGATACCATATTCGGTGCCCCAGTAGTATCATCCATAACAGGCTTGACTCTGAATCCCCAGCCTTCGAGATGTGTGTTTTTATGGGTGCTCCGTGACCCACCCTCCTCCCCTTGACCACTGAGTTCTTGTCAGTGACTCTGTGCTAGAAAAGGAATTGAGGAGGGTACACCCGTGCAACGCTGGGTAGCCTCGGGGCAGAGGATGACGGGGCAGCAAATGCATGGGCTGAATGGATACTACTACTAAAGTTCTCCGATCAGTAGGGCAGGGATGCAGATACCCCTAGAGTGGAGCACCCATAGGGACACACATTTTGAAGAATCATCATTTCTGCGCAAGGTGATTAACTTCCTCTTGTCCTTCAGCAACACCTTTTATCCTTGTATTATTGCATATATATTAGGCAAATAGATCCATTGCTAATGGTGAATAACAATGGTACCTCTTTTTTCTGTGTCTCTTTGGAAAGAAAAGATATTAGATCTGCTTCCATTTATATTATCCATTTCTTAAACTGGGAACTTATTCCCAAGGCATTCAGTTTTATAAAAGTAACTTCATTCAACCCTATCAAAGGCCTTTTCAGCAGTTATCTAAGAGTAGTAGAGGATTTTTTTTTATCTTGGTGAGTGTAATGTTCCTAGTACCCATATAAGATTATCTGTATTGTTTATAAATCCTATTTGGTCTCTGATAACTTAAAATTATCTCTAAGAGGTAGTCTGTTCACCAATATGTTGGTGAGAATGTTACATCTCAGTTCAATAAAGAAACTGGATTATATGATGTAAGGTTCTTTCCAGGTTTGGGAACAACAGCTCTTGTAGTTGGAAGAGGACTTACCAATTTCCCTATAAATGTTTATAATATTTTTATTGGTAACCCATCTCGATCTAGGACTTTACCATTTTTCATATAATTTATAAATACTAATTTTTTCCTCTCTGATGAATTATTCAAGCAGAACTATGTCTAAATGAAATATGAGGAGGTTCACATTATTTAACACTAAAAACTGTCATCCTTTGTGGCTATATGGGAGTACAAGAAGTAATAAGGCTGCCCAGTCCCCTCCTAGTAACCCCAAGCAACCATATGGATCTTACAGTTTGTGACTGAGAGCACAGAACATACAGGGAAAGCACAAGGATTGCTTGCCCAGTACTCCCACTCCGGTCCCTAACAAGTGTCTCTGAGAACTATGCCTTCCCAGTGCTCCTCTTGGGGCAGCACATCTATTCGCTGTCCCATACTCCGGACTTTACCTCAAGGCACAATCTAGCTCATAATTTTTATTTTTCTAATACAAAAATAACTTTTGTAAATATTTTTATAATATGAAAAAACATCTCCCATTTTTTTTGCCTCTCTTCATTCCTAACCATGCGTGGAGGATTATGTTGACAGTTTGCTTTTCTTTTAGCTTTCTGCTTAACAGTTTATCCCCTTTATTCCCTTTTGTCCCTCTTTTCACAGAATAATTGTTTTGTATATCTGAAGAGCTTTTTCTGTTTTATCATTTAGCAAGGTGTTTAGCTTGCAACTTAAGTTGATGCATTTTTGTAGGATTTTGTTTGAACTATTTTTTTAATGATATGATTTTTGGTTTTGCATCTCGTGTACCAGTTGCAATCTATCTTGTAGTCTCACTTTTTCAACGGAGAGACTATTAATAAAATGACCTCTCATAACTGCTTTATTTGCAAAGAAAGACCCCTTAGTATGTAATCTTTGTTGTTATGTTCAAAATATGAGAAGATTTTTTAAATGACTGCTCTGTCTGGATCTTGTAACAGGAAACAATTCAGTGTGCCAATCTGTTTGGAGAATGATTTCTTCCCCACCCTTCAAATTAAATGTTAGTTTGGTTGGAACAAGAGCTGACCATGTAATTCTATGTTTATAGTTTGTTGGAAGACAATGTTAGTGATCAAAATTCAGTCTATCATCATATAAAGTTTATGTGGATGAGAATAAAATGAGAACATATAAAACTATCATCTGTTTATAAAGATCTAGATTTGTATCTCTCTTTTGTTTAGTGTCTGCTCTTTCTAATCTAGCATTCAATGTTAAAATAATATCCTAAAATTATTTCTCCTTCTTGGAAGGAATCTAGAAGCCTAAAGAATTTCTTTTTAAAATCTTTTTGCTTTTGGGATATACCAAGCTGATTGTAACTTTTTTGTCATTTAAATCTCCTTTGAGGATAATAAATCTATAATCAATAATTGTAATTTGATCTATTATTGGGAATTATTATTATGGGAAAAGAGCATATTCCTCTTTTTAAGGTTTGTTAGAGAATAATAGATTTGCCCCAACCATATTTCCTTGAAGTCACTTTTATTTTGTCTCTCTTTTAAATGTATTTCCGTTATACAGATAAAGGATTTTCTTTAGTTTTGTACTGCCTTTGGCTCCAATTAAGTGCTGTCCTGAATGGGGATGCTTTCCTAAATATCAAGGCCTGTGCATCTCTTATCCACATTATGTAATGTTACCATGTTACCAAAATGTTACCATTTTATATATATATTTGCCGTGTGTATGGGTAACCTATTTAGACAAAATTCTTTTATATTTTATTTTAATTCAACAAAAACAATTATAGTTTTCTCTGTTATTTTGAATAGGTTTAAAATAAAAAACAAAATATTTTCTAAAACCATCAAATCCTAGTATATTACTCTGATACTTTCTTCATTTGATTTTATGTTCCGTGACCTTATGCATAATATCCTACAATAATAGTCCAAAACCATTATGGTTTACAAAGTTATAACATAGTGCTGGGATATTTGTTATAAAATGCTGTGATTTTATGATGTTTAATTGTGGGGCAAGGAGAAATTTTTTGCGAAGGGACAGCAGAGTATACTCCAGAGCTCCTAAAAATAAGATAATGATATCTTTAATACCAATGCAAAGTAGACAGGTCTTCAGTATTGGAGGGATCATCCAAAATATCCACACAGTAAATTGTGTGGAACTGCGATCATATAATTACTAATTGTAGGTAAGTATGACGAGAAAAATTTGAAAGTTAGCAGAATTTGAACAGCCATGCAGTAGTATGTACTAAAGCTTGAGTGGTGCTAAGGTTCTTCTTGCCACTCATGTGCTGCTGACAGTCTGATACTGAAAAGTGATTTGAATGTATTGGAGGTTTTGTATTCCAAGAGTGGATTATACACAATTTATCCACTCTGCCTATTTCATGAAACAGATGGAAAAAGGCA
The DNA here is from genome assembly GCF_965140295.1 of Lepidochelys olivacea. Lineage (NCBI taxonomy): Eukaryota > Metazoa > Chordata > Testudines > Cheloniidae > Lepidochelys > Lepidochelys olivacea. Next base: position 58,891,423 of record NC_140416.1, read on the forward strand.
GCAACAGTATACTGCACCAGATCTCTCTCAGAGTACAGCTGGTTTCTACACAACTGTTGAAGTCTCAGGGAAAGGTGATGAGAGTTCCACACTAACTTATAGCCATGACTTGTAGTACTTGTAGAACACACTGAAAATAATCTTTTCCTTACTTCTTAAATGAGTCTGACATTTATAGGGCAGTTAAAGGAAGACAGTTCTCAAATTCATAACTGCTGCTGTGCTTCACATGTCCTGCTTCCTTCATTGCAACTTGGCTAACCCATTCCCTTCCTGTTGGGTTTCTGCTGGTGGTTCCACATTCTGCATGCTGTCTTAATAGTGGAATATGCTTTCCCGTAACTAGATTATCGGTTAGCCTCCTATGCTCCTCTGTGTTCTTGAGAAATGGGTTCTTTCTAGTGCTGGTGGTAAAATCATGTGTTTTAATGTTACGAATTCTTCATGTTGCAATAAACCTCAATTGAAATGTTTCCCCATAAGACTTAGCTTTTCATATTTGGCTGGAAACTCTTCATGTTTGTGTAGCCATTCATTTTACGATAATCTATGGCTTTTAACTGTACCTCCCATAATGAAGAGCTGATTTTATACTCTGTTCTAAATCTTGTTATGAAGTATAAAAGGTAAGTAAATTCTCTAACCATTCCTAAAGATTGTGGTCATGTAGTAAAGGCTTCTCTTTCCTCTTTTATTTATTTTACTTTTACTTCACTTGTAACATGAGCTTTTCTTCATTTCATTTTCTATTTTACTTGTAAAGATACCCTTATAGATGCTAAGATTTGCCACAAGTGATTTCATGTCTCAGACCAGTCATGATTGATAGAGATTGTCAGCAGGTTTCTTGTTTTTACCATTTCCTCTGTTTATTTTAATTTAAAATGCTTTGTTTCGCATAGCGTTTGGTGCTTACGCCCATGGGAACAAGGCTTACTCTGCATTACAAGGATATACAATTATAATTTAAATATAATAAAATCCTATGGACGTAAAGGTCAGGGCAGTGGATTGTGGATGCTCTGCTTTCTGATTGTTCCCTCCTGAGCCACCCTGGGGAATGATATTGGATGAGATCCCAATTTATTCAGAGCTTCTCTGCCAAAATATATTGGCAGCTAGGGGAATGTAGACCGAAGAGAAATCAGATTTCCTGTGATATGGGAGACAGGCACAGGTTACTATCTCTGGAGCAGCCTGTGAGTGAGGGAAGAATTACAGTTGTTCCAAAACCATCTGTCCCAGCAAGTCATGATATGGTGTATGATGGTACACTAGAATATTTACTTCAGGGTTATATGATTTTAAAAATCATGTAACCCTGATTTACATACAGATTTAAAAAATATCACAGGTACAAAACATATACAAATGATAAAATATGAAAAAGACAATTTACACAAAGCTCTAAAGTAGGTTTGGGCTATCAAACACTATTTTTGACAAGTAAAATAATTTTTAATAGAACAATATTCAAAAAATGAAACAGCCTATGAATGTGCAATATACAGTAAATTGGAGAATTGGCTAACTGATTAATCCTTCAGCTGTGTTGAAGCACAGTTTGTATTCAGCAGCTATGAGCCTAGGATTGGAAATGATCAAGTCTAGTTGAGTGTTTTTTTCACAGTTATGGATTCCTCTTCTACATCTGCTTTTAAAATTTGTGGAAAACAAATTATTTCCCACAGTGCATATTTTGCTAATCAGGTGAGTGATAAAGGATAAACATTAGATCACCATGAGACACTGCAAAGCACAGTTTAGCTTTGTCATTTGAAGTCCTCTGTGCTCATAGAATAAAAAAAATACCTCCAAGAGCTATGTTTGAAGCCAGCTGTCTTTTGTTGCCATTGTCATCTGGACGTTGTAAGAGTGGTATTCTGTCAGCACATTTTTTATATTAGATCTGCAAGTCTCAGCTGCTCTTTGCATTATAAATTTCTTGTTTTTGTTCATACACTAGCTCCACTATAGATTGGAAGGGCTTAAAGATGAACTCAGGAGGAATAGAGTTCGACTAGAGTCTCGAGCTACGACTCGAGAGTAACTATTATTGCTCAAAGGAGTTGGTTTTCATTCGCAAACATTGCTTTGCGCTATGGGTTTCGGCTCCTTCTGTTCCCACACTTTGTTGAAGACTCTCTCTTGACTTGTCCACTAACATTTTTCCTCTCTCTAGTAGCTTTTATCTGTGTCCTTTGAGTCATATTTTTACTTAGTTTGTTTTATTAGATTGTTTCTATAGTGTTTGTGTGGGTTTTTTTGTTTGTTTTTTTCTTTAGGACTGTGTTGTTGTTTCACTAGGTTTCATTCCAAAGTTTGCTGAATTTCTTGATTATTTTGCAACAGGCCCATTCTTTGTTCTCTCTTTGCATATGGTTTTCAATGAGAAATAGCATAGCCTCTTCAATTTTAAATAATATCCTATGCAGATAGGCCCATCTCTCCTTTTGCATAGTACATTTTGCATTTTCCTCAACTGTGACCCACTCACCCATCCAGCCCTCCCTCTCTCTCTCTCTCTTGCTCTCATATATACCATTATACCTTCCTTTTTGGTCCAGAATTGCTCTTCGAAGAGAAACATTTTCCTCTTCCAATGAGATTTTATTTTATCATGTACCTGAAAAATGGAAGAACAACTCTGGACCAAATCAGGGCATCACTGACATTTTGGAGTTTACCTGTGTAGTATTTTTGACGGGAAGGAGGGTGGTTTTAATTTTTAAACATAACAGTTTTTTTTCAGGGAAGAACAACCATAATCCACTCTAAGTTGCAACATTACCATCATAAATTTTTTCATTACAATGAGTAGACTGTTATGCTGTAGAATCCAACTTGTTGTATGAATATGCGTTTGGGGCAAGCTGCTGTGGAATGAAAGAAAGAGGTTTAGAAAACAAGGAATGATTAGTTTCAGACTTAAAAGATGGCTCTAGTCTGAAAAGAGACTGAAAAATGGCACTTTGGGGTTCCACATTTATCACTCATAAATAATTTCCAGATCATGTGTGCTCAGTTTGCAGGCAGATATTTGTCTAGTTCCCACCCCCACAAACTCAACCTCAGATCTGAAAGTTAAGCTGGTCTCTTTCCTTCCTACCCTTCCTTCTTCAACACTAAAAAAGGTTTTACAAGGATTATGATGCCCTCAATGACACCTATGCAACCCTATTGCTGTAAATAGGTTTGCATGGGTGTAATTTATTGGCTTGTACTTGAAGTCTTAGTGAACAATTCTGTTGAAGGAGCACATGAAGGAAAAGGATCCAGCTCACACTTCTCGCACTTTCATAGGGCTTGTCTTCCCTTCAAAGTTAATTTGAGTTATAACTAGTATTGTCTCTAACTTGAGTCCCATCCACACACAAAAACCTTGAACTAAAGTTTGATGGTGCTTTTTAACTTTTAACAGCTGGCTGGCCTGGGGGTATAGGCCACAGCTCGAGTTAAGACAACTCATCAACTACTAATCCAATTACTCTGTGCAGCTCAAGTGTCATTTCACAGTGTGACTTTCTGACTCAAGCAAGACTGAGAAAAGTTAACTCAAGTTATCTACGCTCAAGTTAACTCTGCAGTGAAGATATATCCTATATTGCATTGGCTTTGCAGGGCTAACAATAGTTGAAAACCAAAACTTCTGTTAGTCTCCATAGTAAGCAGATATGACTCTACTCAGACATGATTCACCACTGTTACTTCAATATTACACCAGTTTGAGTCTATTGACTTTACTGGAGTCACACCAGGATAAAACTGGAGTAACACAGTGGGAATCAGGTACACAAGGAGTAGATCTATTGATTAGGAAGATGGTGTTTTTACACAATCACTTTCCAAAGTAGATCTACATTATAAAAAGCATATTCATAGATTCATAGATACTAAAGTCAGAAGGGACCATTATGATCATCTAGTCTGACCTCCTGCACAACGCAGGCCACCAGAATTTCACCCACCCACTCCTGCGAAAAACCTCTCATCTATGTCTGAGCTATTGAAGTCCTCAAATTGTGGTTTAAAGACTTCAAGGAGCAGAGAATCCTCCAGCAAGTGACCCGTGCCCTATGCTACAGAGGAAGGCGAAAAACCTCCAAGGCCTCTTCCAATCTGCCCTGGAGGAAAATTCCTTCCTGACCCCAAATATGGCGATCAGCTAAACCCTAAAGCATATTAGGCATAGTACTTTTCTAAACTAGACTTAAACAGCTGAACAAATTCATCTGTCTCCAGCCAGAAGATGTTTGTGCAGCTGTGAAGCAGAATTGATAAATGTTTTCACAATCACCACATTCTAACTTGTTAGCATTTTTAATTTCTCTCTACGAAACCTCAGCAGCCCCACTGACAGCAGCAATAATCAAGTCTTCAAGCAGATTATGTTAATACAGGCATATTGTTGTTCTGGTCTGCACATAAAACACAAGGACTTAGGTTCAGGATCACTGTGGTCACAATTATATACAATGAACTTGGAATTTAATGTAAAATTGAAGTTTAATATGTATCTTTGAAAGCTGTATATTCATTTCTTAACCTAAAAATCTGTCCTTTAGGCTGGCTTGTTTGCGTTTTTTAATTGCTTATATCAGATTCAGACTGTCAACCAGTAAGTTTCTGCTTGAATATATGTATCCTATATATACACTATATAAAATTGTTAAGGTGTCAAATATTTAGAGCCTCTGACTCTAGATCCCAGGAGCTTGCCCATTAAATCACCACATCTTGCTGTGCCTGTTAACTACTGTAGCTCATAGAGTCTGTGCTCTCTTCGCAGGTCCAGTCCAGGTGCAGCAGCAAGGAGAACATCCTCAGAGCCAGTAAGTATTGCTGCCTCCCTGATGTACTCTTGAACCATGACTCCCATTTTAGTTAGGAAGTGGGAGAACAAGTTAGAATAATATTTTGATGGTGTGGAAAGTGAAGAACAAGGGAGGGTTCATATGACTTTACAGCAGGAATAGAAAAAAAAATAGGACAATGAAATTCAATCCGAAAAGAAAAAAAAAGAGAAAACATTAGCAGCTTTCACCTTTCTAAAATAGCAGTTAGAGTCTGTGTTAATAGGTATTTTCCTCTTAATTCTTTCCCCCCGGATATTTCTCTTAGTGACATTAGAGTCTAAGCTATGTATAGTGTGATAAATGATATACACCCCATCATAGTGCAGTTCCTGCCTGGGCTTTTATCCCCTTTCTTTGGAGTCACCAGCCCACCTGTTGATCACTGCACCTTGGGGGATGTACGTGCATTTAATGCATTTCACAGGAGAAAAGAATCAACACACAAAGATAATGGGAAGGTAAATATCCATGATTTTCACCTTTGAGCTTGAAGTATTTTAAGAAATGCTGAGCTAGATGAGGGAAAAAATTAGGTGTCAGATTCAAAAAAGAGGATTTACACAAATGAACTCTTTCTACAAATAGAGTTTGTAACCTTCCAGGTTAAAGACCTCTCTCTTCATGTGCCCCGAAAATTTAACCTACCTTAAACGTATTACACTCTGCATAGGAAGTTGGTTTAGTGGTCAAAACAGAAGATGGGTAGTCAGGTCTCCTGAGTTCTGTTGCCAGCTCTCCACCTGATTAGCTGAGTGGCCTTAGGCAAATCACTTGACTTCTCTTACTCAAAGTATTCATTTCTGGAATGAGTACAGCATTATTTTATCATGTAGGATGTTGTGGGATGTAAATAGCTGTCTTTAAAAGCACTTTGAGATACTCAAAGTGGAAGATGATTTGTGAGGGCTGAAGCTTATTATTTTTTTATTTGTTATCATCATCTAAGTTTTGTAAAAAAAAGAAATCTACTATTCCATACCTGAGCATTAAAAAACAAAATCTTTATAAGTTGGTCTTGTCCATGGACATAACAGGAATTTAAGATTTCTGCTTTTAAATATCTGACATATCTGAAAGAAAAAGAAAAATCAGTGCTAAGAAGAAATACGGGTTAAAAAATGATAGCTCTGTATGTTTCCTTCCTCTTTTATGCCTTAGCATTATGAAAGGTTACTGTAGACCCAGAAGAGGTAATATTTTGTTTTGGTTTGTGTCTTTATGGGGGGGTTTGCAAAATTAGGGACTGCTGTTTCATCTGTGATGTTTAAAAATTTGCAAGATGGGTGGATTTCCTCCCTCCCGCTTTAAAAAAAAAGAATATTTGTAATTTAGAGACATTTCCCCTCTAGATTTTTAACAGATCATTTTGGACATTTGACATAAAAAAGCAAATTGACAGCTATCTGACACCATGGTTTGAATTCCATAGAATTATGTATATCTTCATTTCCAGAGAATTCTCACAGTTATGTGGGTGCCATTCAAAAATTTGGACACTGAGTATACATTAAGTGTGGCACTCCAGGGGTTCTAGGAAGTGAAATTGTGGCATCTAAAGTATTTATCAATAACTTTTATAAAACAGAAAACCTCAGAAACCCTGAAAACATGTTTACTAGAATGACTAGAAAATACATGGTGTGCTTGTATTGTCTCTCTCTGTTAAGTAGTTATCCTTGTTTAGAGGCACATTTTAATCTTACCCTTATTTTATAGTTTAAAAGAAAAAAGGAACAGAAAATCACAACTCAAAACACAGTCATCCAATGAAGGTTTGATGGGACCCCCCGCTTCTTTTCAGGATTTGCCTTCAAATAGTCCATGGTTCCCATGATCTCACAGGAGCTGTTCATCCCTTCTAACAGGAGCTCCTCCGAGCAGTCTCCAAGCTGCAGACAGGCTTCTCTCACATTGGGAGCCTGGGCAGGGCTGAAATGGAGTAGATCTCCTTTTAACTTCCCCTCTCCATGCCTAACATTGCTGCGGGTGAAATGCAGGCAGTGCTAACTAGGTCCACAGTCTCTCATTAACCCTGTCAGTGGGACCTATCTGCCCCATCACTATGAGGAAAAATGTTTTACTCCTGTTAACCCTGCAATTAATACAGCTATAGAAGAGCAAGTTGGATTCTATTTTGCTTTGCACACCATCAGAAAACTGTCAGCTAAATTCAGCTTGCAGAATCACTAATCTTTATTCCCAGTGATGGTTTCAGAGGTGGAAAGAGCCCAGCTGGATTCTCAGATCCCAGGAGCAGTTTGTGGTGCAGATAGTTAGAAAAATCATCTTTTTGACTTTCACGTTAAACATATTTGATCTAAAATCACTACGAGAGAGTATATTAGAATATATATACAGTTGTATTTCAGAATATAAGCACACTTTAAAAAATCATATATTTTATTTTTGTGGAACATGTAACATGAAAGTGAAGCACACTGTACATTGCATTAAAACCATGCACTATTTGCCAGATATCTGGTGTTCTCGGTGTGTTGGAATCCAGCAGATACAGGAATTGGATCCAATCAGTGGACAACATGTTACCTTTTCCTCTTGGGACCGATCACATGACTTCAGCTTGCATTTAATTGTAAAGATCAGCAAGTAGATGAGCATGAGGGGAAGGGTGAGGAAACCTAACCCTAACCTAAGGTGAATATAGCTGAACTGCTCAGTAATAGCAACCACAATGTAATTAAATTTAACATTCATTTGGAGGATGAGAAATACCAAAGAAGCTCACCACCGTAGCATTTAACTTCAAAAGGGAGAATGACACAAAAATGAGGAAGCTACTTAAACAGAAATTAAAAGGAACAGTCACAGAACTGAAATGCCTACAAGCTGCATGGAAACTTCTTAAAACCACTATAATAGAGGCTCAAATTAAATGTATACTCCTGTAGGGAGCCAGGGTGGCTTCCCTCTGAACCACAGGGTAAAGAGCAACCCTCTCAGCCAGAGTGGGCGGGCCCAGACCAAGCTTACCCCCGGAAGGGGAGGGGTAGAACAGGAAGTACAAAGGGCAGGGCCCTTTGCCAAGTGAGGGCAGCATCAGGGAGGGAAACAGACAAAGGCTGCTAGCTGTTCCCTCCAGACCCTGCTGCCGACCCAGGGGAGGCCCTGGGCCAGGAGAAACCTGACCTGGAGGAAGGACTGAGGCGACCAGGACTGCCAGCTGCCAAGTACCCGGAGGGGCCAGGCTGTAACCCGGGCCAGCGTGAGCCTGACACAGAGCGGGAGCTGGAGCTGGAGCTGCCAGCAGCTGAATACCCGGATGAGCTGGAGGGACCGGAGAGGCCCACTTGAGAGACCAGGTTGGAAGTAGCCCAGGGGCAGAACTGCACAGTGTGGTGGGCATATTTGATCAGCATGGCGCGGACGGTTCCCCGGTGACCCAGCGGCGGTAGCCTGAGTGGGCAGGGCCAGACCAAGCAGTACCCTCTCACCCCGCCACTGTCAGGGCCCTGGGCTGGAACGCAGTGGAATTGGGTGGGCCTGCGTTCCCTTACCCCGGCCAACCTGCTTTGGGTAGCAGAATCCCAAACGCCACTGACTCGTGCCAGTGCTCCCCTGCCTGAGGGGCGCGCCGCAGACTCGTGCCGGCGCTCCCCTGCCTGAGGGGCGCACTACAGACTCTGGCCAGTGCTCCCCTGCCTCAGGGGCACGCTGCAGACTTGTGCTGGCACTCCCCTGCCTGAGGGGTGCGCCGCAGACTCTGGCCAGCACACCTTCTCCGCTAATTCCCCAGTGACCGAAAGGGGTGACTAAGGCCTGCCAGTGGGACAGTAGCTCTCCATTGCCCCCTAGAGGCTCAGTGGACTGATTGAAACCTGTCACGAGTGTTGGAGAATGCGGGCACCAGTCCCTATCCCTGCAGGAAGGGATTAGAGCGAGGAGGCCTCTGAAGCTCCCCTAATTGAAAGATGGAGATGGAAAGGCTTATCCAGTTCCTGGCTGAGAGCCAGCAACAGCAGCAGCACCAACTCGTACAGCAGCTGTGTGCCCACCAGCAGCAGGTGCTTCAAACCTTGGGGGCTCCGCACCACGAACAACAAACCCAATGCTTCCAGTAGCTTGCAACCCTGTGGCTGGGCCACGGCGGGGCTCAACCAGAGAGGGCAGCCACCCCAACCCCTCCTGCCCCACCGATCCGTCTGGCCAAGATGGGGCCTGAGGATGATCCAGAGGCCTATTTGGTGACCTTCGAGCGGGTTGCCTCAGTGGCCGGTTGGGCATCTGACCAATGGGTGACCCTCCTCGCCCCATATCTGACGGGGCCTGCCCAGAAAGCTTACCGTGGACGCCCAGATGATGAGGCCCACATTTACGCTCAAGTGAAAACAGCTATCTTGGATGCCTTCGACATGACCCCGGAGACATTTCGGCGACGGTTTCAGGAAAAGGTCTATCCACTAGGCGCCAGACCCTGGGCTGTGGCCCAGGAACTAAAGGACTCAGGTGGCTGATGGCTACAACCCGAGCATCGAACAGCGGCTGAGGTGACTGAACAGGTCGTCCTCGAACAATTCGTGCACATCCTCCCGACCCAGGGGAGGGTATGGGTGTTGCGGTGCGGCCACAAAGTCTGAGCGCGGCCGTCATGCTTATGGAGGACTTTCTAGAGGCAGAGGCCCCAATAGGACTGGCAGCCCGCCCCCCAAACTCTGGACCCAGTGCACAGAAACTTGAAAGGAGGTCCACCTCCCAAGCCGACGCACCACACCGTATCCGACGACCAGATGGCGGCAGGACCGATATTCCCCGACGCCCCGAGTCCCCACCGCGCTCCACCTCTAGATGCTTAACCCGAGCACCAGGCCCCAGCCAACCCTGCAGCCCCACCGGTGCACCCATGCGGCTGGGGCGTCCAGAGGTAGGACCTTGCTTTCGGTGTGGCAAGTACGGGCATCTGCAACAGGGCTGTCCTGCAATGGACTGCAACTTTGGCCTGGTGTGCATCAGGGAGCAACGGGCCCGTCCGCCCTCCTTGGCCAAACTGACAGCCCCCATGGAAGTCGCCGGGACCCACGTTGTTGGTCTAGTTGATTCGGGCTGTGGGCAGACCCTTGTCCGCCAGGCGCTCTTCCTGGACACCGAGCAGCCCATTGGGGAAGTACGGATTCAGTGCATACACGGAGACGTGAAATCGTACCCCACAGTTCAGGTCCCCACCATGGTGAACGGAGCAACTCAGTTAATGAGTGTGGCAGTGGCATCATCTCTCGCCTATCCAGTTATTCTGGGCCGCGACTGGCCAGACTTCGTCGAGGTGTTTCGATCCCTACCGACCGAGGAGGCGTTCGAGGGAGCTCCGCCTGAGATGAAGACAGGCCCCGACTCGAGGTCAGATCCCGGAGTTGCCCCAGTTCCCACACCCGGGCAGGACGGCCTGGAAACAGCTGGCCCCCCTCCTGACCTGGTGGACTTTAGCCGAGATCAAAGGGAGGACCCTATGCTCCGGTTTGCCTATGTGTAGCTGGCCCGGGTGGATGGTGAGGTCGTGGAGGCCTAGGTTTGAACTCAGTCATGAGCAGCTCTACTGCGTTGATCGAGACCCCCAGACCCAAGAGGTCCGGACCCAACTCGTGGTTCCCCGCATTCATCGTCGGGCTCTCCTGAAGCTTGCACATGACATCCCGGCTGCAGGCCATTTAGGCCAGGAAAAAACAGTGGTTTGGGTCCTGGCCAGGTTCTTCTGGCCCAGCGTCCACCATGAGGTGAAGGATTACTGTGTGTCGTGCCCGGACTGCCAACATGCAGCCCCGGCAGGGGTACGGAAGGCCCCCCTGGTCCCTTTACCAGTCGTAGGTGTACCATTTGAGTGAGTAGTGATGGACCTGGTGGGGTCATTTCCAAAGAGTAAGGTGGGCCATCAATACATCCTTGTCCTGTTGGACTACGCCACCCGCTTCCCCAAGGCCGTCCCCTTAAGAAGTATCACCGCCCACACTATTGCTGTGGAGCTCGTGAAGATTTTCACAAGGGTGGGCCTCCCACGGGAGATACTCACTGATCAAGGGACCAACTTCATTTCTAAGCTGTTCCGTCAGGTATGTGCCCTATTAGGGATTAAGAAACTGCAGACCTCGGTCTACCATCCCCAGACTGACAGATTGGTCGAACGTTTTAACCAGACCCTGAAGGGAATGTTGCGGCGTTTCCCCACCCAGGACCTCTGCCAGTGGGACCAACTGCTCCCTCCTTTACTAATGGCAATTCGAGAAGTCCCACAGGCGTCCACGAAGTTCTCCCCGTTTGAGCTCCTCTATGGGTGGCGACCCCGCGGGGTGTTGGACCTCTTGAGGGAGACTTGGGAACACAACCCGTCTGCAACGCAGGGTCTCTTACAATATGTCTTACAGCTGCAGGGGCGGCTGGTGCGGGCGGGCGAGCTCGTGAAGGAGAACTTAAATACAGCCCAAAGAGCCCAGGAGCAGCACTACAATCGGGGAACCCAGGCTCGATCATTTGGGCCAGGGAACCAAGTACTTCTCCTGCTCCCCTCAGCGGAATCAAAGCTTTTTGCCCGCTGGCAGGGTCCATATGAGGTCCTCCACCGGGTAGGGCCTGTCACCTACGAAATCCAGCAACCTGGTCGCGGTAAGGAAAAACAGATTTACCATGTAAACCTCTTAAAACCCTGGCAGGAACGGGAAGGACTACTAGTTGCCCTGTACCCCCCCGAACCGGACCTGGGGCCCCAACCGCCAGAGGAGTCAGATAATGGTGAACCCCAGCTAGCAGAGACACTCACAGTCGAGCAGCAAGAACAGGCCTTCTGCTTAGTAAGGGCATTCCCCAAGACATTCACCACGAAACCCGGGCGGACTATGCTCGCCTACCATGTGATCCAGACTGAACCCGGGGTGGTGGTCCGAGAGACAATCCGGCCATTGCCTAGGTGAATGCAGGAGGCCGTAGAGGTGGAAGTCCAGGCCATGTTGTATCTGGGTGTTACTGAGCACTCCCAGAGCGAGGGGCGGAGCCCCGTCGTCCTCGTACCAAAGCTGGATGGGAGCCAGAGGTTTTGCATTGACTTCCGGAGGGTAAACGCCATTTCAAAATTTGACGCCTATCCAATGCCCCGCATCGATGAGCTCCTCGACCGGCTCGGGGAGGCCTGTTATATCACCACTTTTGATCTCACAAAGGGGTACTGGCAGATCCCCTTGGATCCCAGGTCCAAGAAGACAGCATTTGCCACCCCTTCAGGGTTGTACCATTTCACCCGGATACCTTTTGGCCTCCATGGGGCCCCGGCAACCTTCCAGCGTTTGATGGATCGGATTTTGCAACCACACACAAAATATGCTGCGGCCTACTTGGACGATGTGGTCATCTATGGCAATAACTGGGAGGAACATCTTAACCAAATAGCAGCTGTCTTCCGGGACCTCCGCACAGCCGGGCTTACGGCCAATCCAAAAAAATGCCAAATCGGGCAGGAGGAAATCACTTACCTGGGGTACACCTTGGGCCGGGGACAGGTACGCCCCCTCATCGGGAAAGTCCAAGCCCTCCAGGAATGTCCAGCGCCGACCACGAAGAGGCAGGTGCGTCAATTCTTGGGCTTAGCTGGTTATTACCGGCGGTTTGTACCCCACTTCGCGAGCATTACTGCCCCGCTGATGGAGCTCTTGACCGAGGACAGCCCCCGCCGGGCGCATTGATCCAATGAATGCGAGGCGGCCTTTCGAACTATCGAAAAACGGCTGTGTAGCAATCCAGTACTCTTCAGCCCTGACTTCCATCGTGACTTCATCGTTCAGACTGATGCCTCAGGAGTAGGGCTTGGGGCAGTCCTCTCACAGGAGGTGGACAGGGAGGAACACCCTATTGTTTACCTCAGTCGGAAGCTGTTCCCCAGAGAATGGAACTACTCCATCATGGAGAAAGAGGCCTTAGCAGTTAAGTGGGCAGTCGATGCCCTGCGCTAATACGTCCGCGGAGCCCCCTTTACACTGGTTACAGACCATGCACCCCTGAAGTGGCTTAATAAGGAGGACAGTAATGCCAGACTGATGCGGTGGTATCTAGCTCTGCAGCCCTATGCCTTCACGATTCACCATCGGGCAGGAAGGGACAACGCCAATGCAGACTTTCTATCCCGCCTCAGAGAGGGTGAGGACGCCAGCTCCGATGGTCGGGAGCTGGATTTGAGGGGTGGGGTATGTGGGGAGCCAGGGTGACTTCCCTCTGAACAATAGGGTAAAGAGCCATCCTCTCAGCCTGAGTGGGCGGGCCCAGACCAAGCATACTCCAATCCCCAGAAGGGGAGGGGTGGAACAGGAAGTGCAAAGGGCAGGGCCCTTTGCCCAGTGAGGGCAGCACCAGAGAGGGAGACAGACAAAGGCTGCTGGCTGTTCCCTCCAGACCCTGCTGCCAACCCAGGGGAGGCCCTGGGCCAGGAGAAACCTGACTTGGAGGAAGGACTGAGGCAAGCAGGACTGCCAACTGCCGAGTACCCGGAGGAACTGGAGGGGCCAGGCTGTAACCCAAGCCTGACACAGGGGGAGCTGGAGCTGCCAACAGCTGAATACCCGGACGAGCTGGAGGGACTGGAGAGGCCCGCTTGAGAGACCGGGTAGGAAGTAGCCCAGGGGCAGAACTGCACAGTGTGGTGGGCGTATGTGGTCAGCGTGGCGCGGATGGTTCCCCGCTGACCCAGCGGCGGGACCCTCTCGTCCCGCCACTGTCAGGGCCCTGGGCTGGAACGCAGTGGAGTTGGGTGGGCCTGCATTCCTCTACCCCAGCCAACCCGCTTTGGGTAGCAAAATCCCAAACACCACTGACTCGTGCCAGCACTCCCCTGCCTCAGGGGCACGCTACGGACTCTGGCCGCCACACTTTCTCCGCTAATTCCCCAGTGACCGAAAGGGGTGACTAAGGCCTGCCAGTTGGACAGTAGCTCTCCATCGCCCCCTAGAGGCTCGGTGGACCGATTGAAACCTGTTACAACTCCAAATAAAAAAACATTAAGAGGGCCAAAAAATATGCCACAATAGGTGAACAGGGTAAGAGAGGCGATTAAAGGCAAAAAGGCATCTTTTAAAAATTGGAAGTCAAATCTTACTGAGGAAAATGGACAGGAACATGAACTCTGGCAAGTCAAGAATAATAATAGATTTAAGCAGGTCAAAAAAGAATTTTAAGAGCAACTCGCAAAAGATATACAAAATAGCAACATTTTTTTAAGTACATCTGAAGCAGGAAGCCAGCCAAACTATCAGTGGGGCCACTGAGGGTTGAGGTGGTAAAGGAGCACCCAAGGAAGACAAGGCCGTTGCAGAGAAGCTAAATGAATTCTTTGCATCAGTCTTCACTGCAGAGGATGTGAGGGAGAATCCCACGCCCAAGCCAGTCTTTTTAGGTGACACATCTGAGGAACTGTCCCAGATTGAGGTATTAACATAGGAGGTTTTTGAACAAATCAGTACATTAAATAGTAATAAGTCACCAGAATAAGATGTTCTGAAGGAACTCAAATAAGAAATTGCAGAATTATTAATTCTGGTATGTAAACTGTCACTTAAATTATCCTCTATACCAGATGACTTGAGGATAGCTAATGTAATGCCAATTTTCTTAAAAGGTTGCAGAGATGATCCTGGCAGTTACAGGCCAATAAGCCTAACTTCAGTACTAGGTAATTTGGTTGAATCTATAGTGAAAAATGGATTTATCAGACACATAAATGAACACAATTTTTTGGGGAGAGAGCCAACACTGCTTTAATAAAGGGAAATCATGCCTCACCAACCTGTTAAAATTCTTTGGGGGGGGGGTTGTCAAAAAACATGTGGACAAGGGTGATCCAGTGGATATAGCGTACTTGGATTTTCAGAAGGCCTTTGACAAGGTCCCTTATCAAAGGCTCTTAAGCAAAGTAAGCTGTCATGGAATAAGAGAGAAGATCCTCTCTATCAGTAACTGGTTAAAAGACAGGAAACAAAGGGGATGAATAAATGTTCAGTTTTCAGAATGGAGAGTGGTGGATAGCTGGGTCCCCCAAGGATCTGTACTGAGACCAGTGCTGTTCAGCAAATTCATAAATGATCTGGAAAAAAGGGGTAAACAGTGAGGTGGAAAAGATTGCAGACAATATAAAATTACTCAGGATAGTTAATTCCAAAGAAGACAGCAAAGAGTTATAAAGGGATCTCACAAAACTGGCTGACTAGGCAAGAAAATGGCAGATGAAATTCAATGTAGGTAAATACAAAGTGATGTACATTGGAAAACATAATCCCAGCACTACATACAAAATGATGGGGTCTAAATTAGCTGTTACCATTCAAGAAAAAGATCTTAGTCATTGTAGATAGTTCTCTGAAAACATCTGCTCAATGTGTATCAGCAGTCAAAAAGCTAACAATATTAGGTACAATTAAGAAGGGGATAGATAGTAAGACAGAAAATATCATCATGTCACTGTATCAATCCCTGGTATGCCCACACCTTAAAAACTGCCTGCAGTTCTGGTCGCTCCATGTCAAAAAAGATACATTAGAACTGGAAAAGGTACAGAGAAGGGCAACAAAAATGATTAGGGGTGTGGAACAGCTTCCATGTGAGGAGGAATTAAAAAGAGTGGGACTGTTCAGCTTGGAAAAGAGATGAATAAGGGGGGGATATGATCGAAGTCTATAAAATCATGACTGGTGTGGAGAAAGTGAATAAGGAAGTGTTATTTACTCTTTCACATAATGCAAAAACTAGGGATTACCCAATGAAATTAATAGGCAGCAGGTTTAAAACAAACAAAAGGAAGTACTCTTCACACAATGCAAAGTCAATCTATGGAACTCATTACTAAGGGATGTTGTTAAGGCCAAAGGTGTAACTGTGTTCAAAAAAGAATTAGATATGTTCATGGAGGATCGGTCTATCAAAGGCTAATAGCCAAGATTGTCAGGGATGCAACCCCATGCCCTGGGTGTCCCTAAGCCTCTGACTGCCAGAAGCTGGGACTGGACAACAGAGGATGGATCACTCAGTAGCTGCCCTGTTCTGTTCATTCCCTCTGAAGCATCTGGCACCGGCCCCTGTCAGGCTACATGCATCATTGGTCTGATCCAATATGGGCATTCTTATATTCTTCTGACCTGTACCCACATGACTGGGATAGAGATTTCACTATGATACGGTACATAATGTCATCATGCTACATCTTGTTTGAAATGTTTAATCATATGACATTTCAGTTCTGTTATCATATGTGCAATATGTAAATAGAAACATTGAAATCATGACCCCTTAAAAAACACACACACAATGAAAAGCCAGTGTGTCCCCAGCGGTAGGTATACTAGGAGACATGAAGTCCAAAGACATATATGCAACTAGATCTGGAAACTCTTTACACAAGATTGCAAAGTCATTCTGCTTATAAAATTTATTTTGTATGGGTGAGCTATCAAATGCTGGATTTTCTAGGAAAAACAGCTTAAGCACAAGCTACTTCTAGATATTCCAAAAAGTTTATGAGTAACGCTGGAGCAGCAAGTTGAAAAGTCAAAAGTATACTGAAAGTTCCTGATAGTCACAGCCTGACATCATCAACAGGAGACCTGTATTCATTTAAAATAATTTTTAAAAAATTAAAGTAGCTGTGAAAATATTATACTGCTCCTGGTTGTTGTTTTTAATCCTGGGCATATTGGTGTGAACCACAGTAAAAAGGTTGAGTAGTTCCAGGCAATGTCCTCATAAAGATTTATATGCATGTCTTGGAGCAACTTTTGACTAACCAGTTGATGTTCTCTTTTAATGGATTTCTATTTCGTGATGCAGTAGCAGCTGGTGTTCCAGCAGCCTAATGGTAGTGGAATAGAGGGAAATTGCTGCATTGCATTTCCCTTTTGATGTCACTGCCAGGACAGTTCTTTCTTAGTGTTCCCATTCACATTTCTCAGTTTTCCTTTGCAAAAGAGTGCAGTCTTATACAGTCCACTTAAACCTGTTAGCATGTGCAGTATGGCGTCCCCCAGGGCTGCAGGAGCTCTGTCATCCTTTTAACCAATGTTTCTTTTAATGGCAATTACACACTAAAGGATTTTCTGAATCTGAAGTAGTCTTTCTCTCTTTAAACTCCTTCCCTTTCAGAGTTGTCAGCCTCTTGGGGGTGGTAAATAATAGATATCCCTTTGAAAAGAAGACAAAAGGTAAACTGGAAAATGTAGATATTACTTGTGGAAACTTAATTCCTATGCTATTCTGAGCCAAGCACATAAGGAGTCAGAAGGAATTGCGGGCTTTTGCCTGTTTATAAAAAATGACATTGACTTTGGTTTAGTAATAAGATTTGATTGCTTCTGTGTAGCTTTTGAGAGGCTGCTATGCCACTAGGTAATCATCAGCGATAGAAATTAGTTCATAAATAATGACCTACATAACTCATGTGAGTGAGGATGTGTTGACATTGAAGGAAGTTTTGTGCACTCAGTCATTACTGTACTGACTCAGCATCACCCTCCTTAGAGCAACAGCAGTTTTTGGCAGTTGCTTATAAAGTATTTTTACAGCAGACCACAATGGAAATATCCTCTCTTGTTTAAAATAACCTTTTTAAAAGAACTGAAGATACATAAAGCAACAAATAGGGAGCTTGGTAGCCAGAGAGACACCAGAGATAAAATAAGGCATTTTTAAAAATACCTAATCTGTGTTACTGATAACACATTATTGCAAGGGAAATTGTTTTAAAAATCAAATTTACTTTTCAGTATTTATGCTACAGCTTTTGGTTTTTAAACCTATTTTAGGAAGTATGGAATGAAGAGAAGGCAGGTGGGAGCAAGTTAATAGGAGGAAGGGAGGGGATGGGAGACACTGAGGAGGGAAAGTGAGATGGGAGAGGAAGGAGGGAGGAAAGGATGGAGAGGAGCATAGAGGACAAGGAGATTGAAGCTGACAACAGAGTGACTGAGGCAACAGGGAGATGGAGCAAATGGCCACCCGGCAAAAAGTAAGACAGTTCTGAGTGGAAAAAAACAGTCTGGTAAGATCACTCATCACCGGCAAGTAGGAGTTTGGGAGGACATGGGAGGGGGAGGGCATGAGAGCTCCAGGTGGGCCTCTCTCCCTGCCACTGTGCTGCCAACAGTACTCCCAGGCAAGTCCTCAGAGTGTGCCTTCTTTTTTTTCCTCCTATTTTTCCCTTCTGCCTGAAGAGGAAGGTTGCACTTGAGCTCTGGTGCCCCTGTAGCAGAGGATGCCTCCAGTTTTCTCCACATTTAGGTCCAAGCCTGGAGGCAGCAGAGGAGCCCAAACGGGGCCATACACCACTGCCCCACTCCTGCAGCCACTGCTGCCTCTAATTCCTACTGTGAAGAGGAGTCTCTCTCTTTAGTGACTATGGATTCATTCGTAAGTTCTTTGGGGGACCCGTCACACTTTGTATTACAGTAATTAAACCTGGAAGTTACAAATGCGTGGATCACTGTGGCCTGGTCTGTGTCTGACAAGATGAGAAGTAATCATCTGGCAAGCCAAAGGTGGAAGAAAGTGTTTTTGCTGCTGTTATTACTTGCTGTCTAGAATTAAAAAGAGTCCAGGAGGACTTCTTGGTTGCATACCATTTTAATGATGGTGGGACAGACACCTTCTTTTGAGGATGAGGGAACAGTATTGACTGGTGCTTCAGGGTATCTCCCTCTACCCATTAGCATCACCTGTGTCATCTCTGGATTTAATTTAGCCAGCTGTTCCTCATTCAGCCACTGATCTCATTTAAGCATTAGGATCACTTGGAAAGAGGTGTGATTTGAATTTAAGATTAAGTAGATGTATACTTCAGTATCATCTGCATATTGGCATTTAAAGCTGTAGTTTATGACAGTCTCTCCAAGGATTTTAACATATAGAATGAGAGAGGAGGAAAGAAAAGAAACTTGTAGAACTCCTCCACAGATGAGGGCCCTGACTCCCGAAGAGCAGTTACCCATCACAACATTCTGGGGGAAGTCTGTTCAGGAGAAACAGAACCATCTGAGGGGGTTGCCACTGCCCCTACCTTGCTCCCAGAGGTGAATCAGCCTCACATCATGATCCATGGTGTCAAATATAGCACCATCTTTTGAAGATATGTAATAGCGATGTACTGTTCTCTTGTCATCATTACATCTCCCAAAGCATTTTTCATAAGAGCAGGGATATTAACCATTGTAATCATTTTCAGTTTTGAAAAATATATTTTGTTTCCCTAAATTTCCTCTGCAATTTTAGTTAATTTCAGAGCTTATGCTTTAAGGCTTCCGCTGGACATCTAAAGGGATTTTTGTTTGTCCCTCAGTGTATTCTGGTGGGTTTTTTAGTCTCCTTTCTCTGAAGCATTAGAGATGGCCACAGCTGGATATTGGATGCTGGATAGTGTATTGGTGGCTGTGATATACAGGAGGTCCAACTAGATGATCTGGTGGTCCCTGCTGGCCTTAACTCTGTGACTTTAAGGATACAGCTTTCACTTCCTAGCCATAAATGCTGTGAACTTGAAGCTATTCCTCTATGTCGTTTGTAAAACACTATGTTATTCTTCTGAATGAAAGTTGTTGAATATATGTAAGTCATCCTGTCAGCATTCCAAGGCAGTGCCATGGAATATTTTCTAAACTGGATGCTCTCCCTCCCTGCAGGTCACAGTGCCGTCGACATTACCAAGGTGGCCAGAAGACATCGCATGTCACCATTCCCATTGACATCTATGGACAAAGCCTTCATCACAGTTCTGGAGATGACCCCAGTGCTCGGAACAGAAATCATCAATTACCGAGGTACTTTACATTTAGTTGGACTCTTTTTTCTTTTAAATTAGGGCTAGAGAATATTACTTCCCATTTGCTTAAATTGATTAAAATAAAGGGACTTCTAGTAATTTTTGGGAGGTGCTTGGGACAGGGACAACACTCTATCCTCCTCCAGTGGAATTAGTTTTAGAAAGTGAAGTGCGAAGATCAGGCCTCTCTTTACCAAATCGGAAGGGTGTGCATTGGGCTCAGTGCTTCTTCCTGAAGGAACTATGATGTTCCTATGACTGGAATCCATTGATAACAAAGAGTCCTAGATTCAGAACACCTGTTTAAAATGGTTGAATTCTGTTTCTGTCCATGAAAGAAAAGAATAATATATCCCATCTGCGAAGGATAATAGGAACATTTCTGTTGCAGTTTTGAACTAGAATTGATGTCAGGACCTAAACATTTAATTCACAGAGATGGGTTCAACTACTGAAGAGTGTTCAACATAATTGATGCTGTTCCCTTCATAAGAGCTGGTGTCCACATTTTACCTACTTGAATTCAGGGCTTTATTTTTTTCTCATAGAAATTTTTCTTAAAATGAAATCAGTACTTGTGAAAAGTGACAGATAGTCCTAGACGCAGTATAAAAAAAATTGCTGAGAATAGATTACAGCTTCTAGGTCTTATCTGAACAATTCCAGTGAAGTAAAAAAATAAATCTTCTGTTGGAAAGAGCAACAGGAAAATTTTAAAAATGTCAGTTGTCTAAGGGAGCAAGGGTGGATTTAACAGGGGGCAACTGGACCCTCTCTCTGTTGAATCCTTTTGGCCTCTGCTCTCACCTTGTGGGACTCATAAAACCTTTTCCAATCTAAAAGCTCAAGGGGTTGCAGAGGTTCAGTCACTGCAATTATTTGTTCTAACCTGCTCTTTTCTACACCCATGTCTCCAGCTCCTCCTCTCAGCCTACCTCTCCAGCTCCTGTTTGGCTCAGAGGCCACTCCAGCACTCTCTTCCTTTTCTCTTAATCAAGCAACTCCACCCTGGTCTCTGCCCTGCCCTGCCCCTAACACTTGACCGCTCTCTACTAGTGCTCCTGTCTCCCTTCACATCTTGGCTGCTGCTCCACTTCCACTTTATTGAAACTCATGATGATCCCAGTTGTTGGGAAACCACACACACACATCCCAGATCATTTGCCAACTGGGCCTTTATCTTAAATTCATATCTCCAAATTGGCTGGCCAGAGTGTTCATTCACTGGGATTCTGCCGGGCAGAGAGAGGCTTCAACCTAGGAATACATTAAGGTATGGGATATCAGAGAATCATAGAATATCAGGGTTGGAAGGGACCTCAGGAGGTCATATAGTCCAACCCCCTGCTCAAAGCAGGACCAATCCCCAACTAAATCAACCACTCAGAACTGTCCTTGATACCTGAAATTCACATGTTAGGGCAAAAGCAGCCTTTTGACAGAGGATATATCAAGGCCATAGAGCTTAAGCTAACTGATATATCCAGAAGCCTGTAAGGGACCAAAGTTGTACCACTAAAATAAATGTTAAAACTCCCTTTGACTGTAATGGGAGCAAGATTGGACCAGAAGGACAGACTCCTTAGAATCGAACCTATATGCTGGCCTGGAGCCTTTTGAAGGCACCTGCCTCAAAGCGGTTATTTGACCCTGTTTCCAAAGTGTGGCCTTACATCTTTGTCCAACAGAGAGGATTTAATGCCAGAAGACATTATGGTTCAGCATATTGGTTCAGACCTGAAGTCTGTTCATCAGCACAAAGCAGTCCTTTGACAGAAGAAACATCAAGGCAATGGAACTTGAAGTAAGTGGCATCAGAGCAGAGCTGCAACACAGACCCAAAGTTCGGTTTGCAAGAATTGATACTGTAATATCTCTGTGCTCACAACATTTATACTGTTCTGTGTGAGACAGGTACTGTTGGCCCAGTACCATTCTTCAATGCTTGTGTTTGGAAACAGCAAGCTGTTATATGCTGAACAATAGACTGGTATCAAGTTTGGCTGCTTAAAACGTGGTAACCAAGACACTGAACTGCTGCTAAATTTCCTTGGTTTAGAACCACTTCATAAAGCAGAACCCTCAATCCTCAGACACTTCAAAACAGCAGTCATGACTCAGACCCTGTTTGTCTCGTGCACGCACAGTCATCCTATGGAACAAAGCCATCTGTGCTTGCCTGCACACAAGCAATTAGCTTTCACAGAATCATAGAACTGGAAGGGACCTCGAGAGGTCATCAAGTCCAGTCCCCTGTACTTGTGGCAGGACTAAGTATTATGTAGACCATTCCTGACAGGTGTTTGTCTCACCCACTCTTAAAAATCTCTAATGATGGAGGTTCCACAACCTCCCTAGGCAATTTATTCCAGGCATAACCACCCGACAGCTAGGAATTTTTTCCTAATCTCCAACCTAAACCTCCTTGGCTGCCATTTAAGCCCATTGCTTCTTGTCCTATCCTCAGAGGTTAAAAAAAAACAATTTTTCTTCCTCCTCCTTGTAACAACTTTTTACATACTTGAAAACTGTTGTCATGTCCCCTATCAGTCTTCTCTTTTCTAGACAAACCCAATTTTTTCAATCTTCCCTCATAGGTCATTTTGTCTAGACCTTTAATCATTTTTGTCACTCTTCTCTGGACTCTCTCCAATTTGTCCACATTCTTCCTGAAATGTGGCCTCCAGAACTGGACAATACTCCAGTTGAAGCCTAATCAGTGCAGAGTAGATCAGAAGAATTACTTCTTGTGTCTTGCTCACAACACTCCAGAAGGATGTTTACTTTTTTTGCAACAGCTTTACACTGTTGACTCATATTTAGCTTGTGGTCCACCATGACCCCCAGATCCCTTTCAGCAGTACTCCTTCCTACGTGGTCATTTCCCCTTTGATACATGCCACCTCAAATAGCAGTTGCAAGTCGAGTCAATGTTTTGTTCCCATATGGGAACAATTGCACTTACCCAAATAAGGCTATTGGTCTTTGGAAGAATTTGAACCAAGGAGTGTCAACCATGGATTACCCTTCGGTGTTTCATGGTCAAATCAATGCCCCATAGCTTAGGGCAGCAGTTCCCTGGATATGGGGCATGATCACTTTGAGGTTTTAAAGGACTAGCCAGAGCCATGGAACAGTGACAGGGTAGATTTCCCCTAAGCTGCCCTTGTTATAAGGTGGGGATGGAGGCGAGTTTGGTTGGTTTTATTTTCTAGAAGGGCCGATCAGCTTAGAAATGTTTGAGAAATTCTGGCTTAGGGGATGTCATCTTATTACTCCTTAATATAAGGTAAACAGCTTCAGTGGATTGACATGCTTCAAGTATGTGGTCTGTACACAGAGCTACCCCTTGTAGCACAATAGCAGTGAACCAATAAGTTAGGTTTGAATGAAGTATTAACCAGTGCACGTTGTTCATGGAGAGATCACAGAAAACATTTCCAACCTAGACTTGTAGGTGTTGAGCCAAGAAATTTAAGCACACATTGAAAGATGTAGTTTGTCCAAAACTGTGACTTGATCAGTGAAGGACAGTCTCATACTGAGTTATATCAACACAGATCTTCAATTGGTCTCAAATACATGGCATTCATTAAAAGCCTCTCATTGTTACCAAAAGTCCAAGGCACCAGGCTTCTGCCAGGGTGAGTACATAGTCCTGGATTCTTGTCCACCAAACAAATCAGGAACGGAGTCATAAATTAGTGAAGCCTTTCATCCTTAAGCTCTGACTGTGCATAGCTGATTTCTTGGTGTTGCACACCTTTGTATTGCAAAGTGTCATCCTGGCCTACTCTGAGATAGCAATACCTAGACTTCATTATCATGTTTTGCTCAACTGCCTTTTAAAACAGGTACTAGCTGATCATAATTCATAGATAAACTTTCCCACATTTTCATGTGATAGTAAATCATTCATCTTTTATATTGTTGGAGCATTAACTGAATAAATCTAAAGACTTTTCAGTGATCACAACTGTCTTGTTTTGAGAAACTACATAGTCTCCTTTCTTACAGTATTACAATTAGGATTGTCAAGCAATTAAAAAAATTAATTGCGATTAATTGCATGATTAATCGCACTGTTAAACAATAATAGAATATGATTTATTCAAATACTTTTGGATGCTTTCTACCTTTTCAAATATATTGATTTCAGTTACAACACAGAATACAAAGTGTACAGTACTCACTTTATATTTAATTTTGATTACAATTATTTGCACTGAAAACCCCCCAAAAGAAATAGTATTTTTCAATTCACCTAATACAAGTACTGTAGTGAAATCTCTTTATCATGAAAGTTGAACTTACAAATGTAGAATTATGTTAAAAAAAGTTTGCATTCAAAAATAAAACAATGTAAAATTTTAGAGCCTGCAACTCCACTCAGTCCTACTTCTTGTTTACAATGTCACCTGAAAGTGAGAACAGGCATTCTCATGGCACTATTGTAACTGGCATTGCAAGCTATTTACATGCCAGATGCACTAAAGATTCATATGTCCCTTCATGCTTCAAACATCATTCCAGGGGACATGCACCCATGCTGATGACGGGTTCTGCTTGATAACAATCCAAACCAGTGCGGACCGATGCATGTTCATTATCATCATCTGACTCAGATGCCACCAGCAGAAGGTTGATTTTCTTTTTTGGTGGTTTGGGTTCTGTAATTCTGCATTGGAGTGTTGCTCTTTTAAGACTTCTGAAAGCATGCTCCACACCTCATCCCTCTCAGATTTTGGAAGGCACTTCAGATTCTTAAACCTTGTGTCAAGTGCTGTAGCTATCTTTAGAAATCTCACATTTATATCTTCTTTGCATTTTGTCAAAATCTGCAGTGAAAGTGTTCTTAAAATAAACAACATGTGCTGAGTCATCATCTGAGACTGCTATAACATGAAATATATGGCAGAATACAGGTAAAACAGAGCAGGGGACATACAATTCTTCCCCCAAGGAGTTCAGTCACAAATTTAATTAATGCATTATTAACAAGCGTAATCAGCATGGAAGCATGTCCTATAGAATGGTGGCCAAAGCATGAAGGGGCATACAAATGTTTAGCATATCAGGCACATAAATACCTTACAATGCTGGCTACAAAAGTGCCATGCAAATGTCTGTTCACACTTTCTGGTGACATTGTAAACAAGAAGAGGGAAGCATTATCTCCTGTGAATGTAAACAAACTTGTCTTAGCGATTGGCTGAACAAGAAGTAGGACTGAGTGGACTTGTAGGCTCTGAGGCTTTATGTTGTTTTGTTTTTGAGTGCAGTTATGTAACAAAAAAATCTACATTTGTATGTTACACTTTCACGACAAAGATTGCATTACAGTACTTGTCTGAGATGAATTGAAAAATATTATTTCTTTTGTTTATCATATTTACAGTGCAAATATTTGTAATAAAAATATACACTTTGATTTCAAATACAACACAGAATACAATATATATGAAAATGTAGAAAAATATCCAAAATATTTAATAAATTTTAATTGGTATTCTGTTTAACAGTGTGATTAAAACTGTGATTAATCATGATTAATTTTTTAATCACGATTAATTTTTTTTAGTTAATCGTATGAGTTAACTGTGATGAATCGTCAGCCCTAATTATAATGGTTGTCTACGTACAATAAAGTAGATCAGCTGTGTGTAAAAACTATCCTTTTTCCTTCAAAAGTACCAGCCTGGTAAAGTATTGGAATTCATTGCTTTTTTGTTGGCACATTCACCTACCAGGTAGTGACTGCTGTTGAAAATCTTCATGGACTTTCTCACTAGATGGAAGCTTTCTATCCTGTTTAATTATCTATACATCAGTGAGCTTATTCCGCTTGTTACATGATTGTATACCCACATATGAGTTCTCATTCCTATCATCTATTGATATTTGAACTGAACAGGACTCAGTTGTCTATCTTTCTCTAACCATGAAGACTTCAGATGTGCTGCTTTTTCACTGCTAAAGGCTCCCAAGTTCCTACTGACACCTTAGAGAATACCTCAACTGTTTCTGAGTGCAGATTAGGGCTTCAGACCCTTTCCTCCAAGGTTGTAGGCCTGTGCAGTGTGGTTTGAGGTCCTCTCATCAGCCTCACTCCTTTCTGCTTCACCTTCCTGATTTTTCTGTTAGAAAATGACTAGTGTGGTAAATAATGTATTTCTCAGGTTTATGTTATGGAGCTGCTGCTCACACTACTTCTTTACTGCTGTAGAATGGAAAGTCTGCTATCTTCCTTGAACTTTGGGAACATACATTCATTATAACATCCCAGGAACACATTTTGGCGCCCATAAGCTCTTTTGAGCTATTGCCTTGTAACCAACTGGACCACTGTCAGGAGCAGCCCTAGCCATTTTGCTGACCAAGGCAGAAGGAAAAAAGGCCAGCCAATTAGCAAAGCTGACAATGAGACTGGAGCAAAAAAACCCCAAACCTACAGCGGCCTGCCCTGCTTGGCTGTCCCTAGAACTGGCCATGAATGCTTTATGGCATAGTAGAATAATGGTGGCCTGCTTGAAAACGTTAGAAAGAATCTAACAAATCATTTTAGAGTACAGCCTTTTCAAGATTTTAATTACCTTTCAGTTTTCACATTTGATGTACATTGCCCAGGATTCATGTTAATACTGGTCCTTGATTTCCTTTATCTGGTTGCTTCTTGATCACTATTTTCTTATCATATACAGTATATCATTTGAGGATTCTCATTATTGTACTAGAGTTCTTCGGTACATAATGGGAGTTGATGTTAGTGTCACTGGCAATATTATTTCCCCAAGATATGCAACAAGATCTTAGACTTTGATCTCTTGGTGTGACCTTTATGTCACAAGTGTTTAATGATTTCCATAACAAGACTACAAAATCAAACATACATATAATTTTCCTGTACATTTGCTAGAATTAGATTAATTTATAAGAATGCTTTCTGTTTACATTAATTAATATTTAAATCTTCATTTATTTAGGCTGATATACCTGTTCTTCAGGAAGGGAGTTCAACTGTAGTCCTAGAGCTTTGAATTCTGACCTGTTCCGCAGTAAGGGAGTGTCTCTTTTAAAATGTAATACTACTGAGCTCTTGGAATTCACCTTGCATGTCAGACAAGTGGAATTTTTAAAGTTCAAGAACTATAGTTGATTTTATAAATAAAGTGCATACACTCGTACAAACATCAAAGCAAAAGAGGAGAAAACAAATCTAATTGATTTGCATTCCTAAATATATCTCAGAATACACAGTAATGGTGCTAAGTGTGTTGCTACATACAGACATTTGGCATCAGTCGGGCTCTTGCCCTTATTCTGAAGACCAGCTTGAAATCCACATATCTCTCCATTGTGTTCCCTAATTGTGTTCCCCTTTTCAAGCATTTCAACCCTAACTTTATTCTTGACTAAATTGTTTCCCTTTGCTCAGTAATGATCATTGTACACAGATTTCAGCTATGAAGCGTTCATCCAAGATAGAGACCAAAAAAAGAACATGGCTTAGAAAGAAACTGGACATCTATAAACTGAATTTATGGAATATCATGATGTCTGAGTTGAAGCTGAAGTAAAACTGTTCATGCGATGTATTACTGAGTGGTTCCAGCTTGAGCTGACTCAGCCATGTATAGTGCAAAGCCCTAAAAAGCTGAAATGAGGATAGTTTGAAACCAAAACATTGGCTCCCCTATGATAAGGCGATACTCATGTACTGCATCCCAGAATCCTGAGCTGCCACGTTAGGATTAATTCTGGAAAGGCCTGACTAGTCCATGACTGCAGCCCTTTGCATTGTGGACTACTGAGTCTTCATGACCAAATTTCAGGAAGAAATGGGAGAAACCCTCCAATCTGGTCAATTCTCTTCTCCAAGAGAAATGCAGAAAGCTTCAAAAAGATAATCCACAATTGGGTAGACACACTTCAGCATCAAGCTCAGGTCCTTTTATGTGCAGATTCAGTGACAAGGACTGCTGCCTTAGGGTTGCATTGCCACAGGTCAGCCTGGTTGCAGGCATCCAGATGCAACCAAGAGGTCTAGTTAGAGATCAAGAATCTGTTTTACAGTAGAGAGCACTCGTTTGGGGAGCAAGTAAATGCGTTTTTACAGAAAGGAAAGGGGGGAAAAGTCCATGCTATATTCTCTCAGACCTCACACCGTGGGCCTCTCCTTGAAGGGAGGGAAGGATAAAGCTCTACTTCAAAAGGTGGCTTTCAGATTGATGAGTGATTTCAAGATTACTCAGTACCTTCCTGCACAAGTCACTTGGCCTCAACAACATCAAAACCAAAATTATCCTAAGCCCTCTTTCACCAACCAGAAAACAAAGAGATCTTTAGCAATGTTCCCTCTAATTTTTTACATCCATGTGTGGAATAAATTTTATATGCACCAATATGGAGGTGATGTGTCGCGGGGGTGGGGCTGAGGGGTTCGGAGTGTGGGAGGGGGCTCAGAACTGGGGCAGAGGGTTGGATTGTGGGGGGGTGAGGGCTCTGGGGTGGGGCCAGGAATGAGGGGTTTGGGCTGCATGAGGGAGCTTAGGGTGCAGGGGGTGAGGGCTCCAGCTGGGGGTGAGGACTCTGGGGTGGAGCCGGGGATGAGGGGTTCAGGGTGCAGGAGGGGGCTCAGGGCTGGGGCAGAGGGTTAGGATGCGGGGGGATAAGGGCTCCAGCTGGGGGTGCGGGCTACGGGGTGGGGCCAGGGATGAGGGGTTTGGGGTACAGGTTGCCATGGGGCTGCGGCAGGGAGAGAGGACTCTCCCCAGCCGTCTCTCGCCACAGCAGCCCGGGGCCGGGGGAGAGCACCTCTCCCTGCCAGGGCAGCTCTGGGGCCATGGGGGAGAGGCACCTTTCCCTGGCTGCTGCTGCTCCAGGGCTGGGGCCGGGGGAGAGGCACCTTGATAGCCTGCTGAGTGGCTGCGCAGCTTAGAGGGAATGTAGATCCTTAGCATATAGGATAGCCTGTCGCTACCAATATTTTGCATGGTTCTTCATGGCAGAGGCCAATTGGCAGCCTTTTACCCCAATGGCCTCTGATACCTTGGATATGTAGTTCCTGAGCATTGTTCAATGGGGATATAAGATCAGGTTTTCAGGAAGCCAGGTAGCAAAGGTCCTGTCAATGCTAAGGAGAAACAAAGGTTTGATGATCATAATATCCTCAGACTCACTCAGATAGATTTGGTTCACAACTCAGTAGTGGATGGCCAAAGCCAGTCCACCCAAGTTGAGAGGATGGCTTCAACCTCAGAACCAGGGCCCTTTGCTCCATCCAATACAGGAGCCCTGTAACTTCTGTCTGAGCCGATGTCTTGTGTTCTTTTCTCTTGAAATCCCAGACAGACCTAAAATGGAAAAGGGTTGCAAATTGGTTCAGTCAAGCCCAGAGTGACCCCTTCACTTGATCCCCTCCAAAACTCCTTGACTATTTTCTTCAACCACCTAAATTTACATAAAGACTACATTTTTCAGCTATTCTAGCCTATCACAAACTAAGTGAAGGTGAACCACTCTGTATGCAGTCCCTTGTCAGTTAGGTCCATGTAGTGATTTCAAAAAACAATAATATTAAAATACCCCTTGTGGTGTGGGATATAGATTTCATTCTGACAAAGCTGAAAAAAATCTCATTTTGAACCACTTTGTTCCTGGGATCTGAAATTTCATACATGGAAGTTTATTTTCCTTTTGTCAATTACTTTAACTCAATATGTGAGAGCTATATACCAAGCTTTATGAAAATAAGGCAGTGCTGTTGATTCAACCAAGTTCTCTCCCCAGGACAACATTGTGGTTCCATAAAAATAAGACAAACTTTTATCTCATGTCCACATCACACAGTGGACCCTTGTCAGCAAAAAGTTCTTAGGGGTTTCTCTGAAGTGGAGTAGACTGAAACCCTTTGAAAATCCATCTAACTCTTTGTTTCTGTTGGAACTAGATCTCTGAGCTATACTATTACCAAGAGGATTGTGTCTAAATGGATATTCAAGTGGATTTCTTTTTGTGATGATCTGGCTGACCAGTAGCTAGAAAGCCATGTTAAGGCTCAGTCAGTGGGAAAAAAAGCTATCTCTGCTGCTTATTCCAGAGATGTGTCCATAGCAGACATCTGTAAAACAGAGACCTGGGCCTTTTCTCTCCACACTAAGCATTATTGACAGGAAAATCCATTTCAGACTCTTCATTATCCAGAAGTTGTTGTCAAGGTAAAGAAAGCCAAACATTCTCACCTCAATGAAGTCTTATTTCAGATTGTCCCTTTATTTTAAGTTGGCCTATTTTCGTGTGAAAAAAATTTTCCCCCAACATCTCTGCTTCCTTTTGCAAGCATGAGCATTTTGGTCTGCTTGGACATTTAGGAGGTATCTTAGTCCAATTTTCTCCATATATATTTTTTAAAAAACCCTTTTTCTTCTCACTGTTGGCAATGGCCTTGCTGTTGATGCTCATTGCAGCTTTAACTGTTTTTGCTTTGGGGACTTCCCTCAAACTTTTTATTCCACGAGTTGGAATCCTGACAGACAGTTTGCTTAGAGATGGGGAAATTGACTGTAATTCTGCTTCTTTGAAGAAGATCATTGCTATAGTGTTCACTAACCCAGCCACCTACCTTCACGGTTTGAGAATTATATACTTTTAGTGTTTCTCTGTTCACACCTAATTTATTTATTACTCAGACATATTTTCTAATGTTTTAATCATTGTTAATTAGCTTATTTTAGCTTTGCCTTCTGCATAACTGCAGAAAGACACTGAACTGTTGAGGAGGGAAACTGTTTATAACCATCGGAATGGATAGTGCATGCTGTCCATTAGGGGGCCTGGCTCACAACTTTATCCCACTAACACTGCCCTGGGGCATCAAAATTCTTAACACATGTGCACTTAGGGTATGTCTACACTACGAAATTAGGTCGAATTTATAGAAGTCGTTTTTTTTGAAATCGGTTTTATATATTCGAGTGTGTGTGTCCCCACAGAAAATGCTCTAAGTGCGTTAACTCGGCGGAGCGCTTCCACAGTACCGAGGCAAGCGTCGACTTCTGGAGCGTTGCACTGTGGGTAGCTATCCCACAGTTCCCGCAGTCTCCGCTGCCCATTGGAATTCTGGGTTGATATCCCAATGCCTGATGGGGCTAAAACATTGTCGCGGGTGGTTCTGGGTACATATCGTCAGGACCCCGTTCCCACCCTCCCTCCCCCCGTGAAAGCAAGGGCAGACAATCATTTCGCGCCTTTTTTGTCTGCTGCCAGCCAAAGATGTAAAGGATCGATGGAGTGGGTCAGAACAAGAAATAGACCAGATTTGTTTTGGACTCATTTTCCTCCTCCCCTGTCTAGATCACACTGCAGTCAGTCACAGAGAAGGCGCAGCGAGGTTAATCTAGCCATGTATCAATCAGAGGCCAGGCTGACCTCCTTGTTCCAATAACAACGATAACTTTGGTGCACCATTTCTTATTGGAACCCTCCGTGCAGTCCTGCCTGAAATACTCCTTGATGTACAGGCACACCCTTTGTTGATTTTAGCTCCCTGAAGCCAACCCTGTAAGCCGTGTCGTCAGTCGCCCCTCCCTCCGTCAGAGCAACGGCAGACAATCGTTCCGCGCCTTCTTTCTGTGCGGACGCCATACCAAGGCAAGCATGGAGGCCGCTGAGCTCATTTTGGCAATTAGGAGCACATCAACCACCACACGCATTATCCAGCAGTATATGCAGCACCAGAACATGGCAACGCGATACCGGGCGAGGAGGCGACGTCAGCGCGGTCCCGTGAGTGATCAGGACATGGACACAGATTTCTCTGAAAGCATGGGCCCTGCCAATGCATGCATCATGGTGCTAATGGGGCAGGTTCATGCTGTGGAACGCCGATTCTGGGCTCGGGAAACAAGCACAGACTGGTGGGACCGCATAGTGTTGCAGGTCTGGGACGATTCCCAGTGACTGCGAAACTTTCGCATGCGTAAGGGCACTTTCATGGAACTTTGTGACTTGCTTTCCCCTGCCCTGAAGCGCATGAATACCAGGATGAGAGCAGCCCTCACAGTTGAGAAGCGAGTGGCGATAGCCCTGTGGAAGCTTGCAACGCCAGACAGCTACCGGTCAGTTGGGAATCAATTTGGAGTGGGCAAATCTACTGTGGGGGCTGCTGTGATGCAAGTAGCTCACGCAATCAAAGATCTGCTGATATCAAGGGTAGTGACCCTGGGAAATGTGCAGGTCATAGTGGATGGCTTTGCTGCAATGGGATTCCCTAACTGTGGTGGGGCTATAGACGGAACCCATATCCCTATCTTGGCACCAGAGCACCAAGCCGCTGAGTACATAAACCGCAAGGGGTACTTTTCGATAGTGCTGCAAGCTCTGGTGGATCACAAGGGACGTTTCACCAACATCAACGTGGGATGGCCAGGAAAGGTGCATGACGCTCGCATCTTCAGGAACTCTGGTCTGTTTCAAAAGCTGCAGGAAGGGACTTTCTTCCCAGACCAGAAAATAACTGTTGGGGATGTTGAAATGCCTATATGTATCCTTGGGGGACCCAGCCTACCCCTTAATGCCATGGCTCATGAAGCCGTACACAGGCAGCCTGGACAGTAGTCAGGAGCTGTTCAACTACAGGCTGAGCAAGTGCAGAATGGTGGTAGAATGTGCATTTGGACGTTTAAAGGCGCGCTGGCGCAGTTTACTGACTCGCTTAGACCTCAGCGAAACCAATATTCCCACTGTTATTACTGCTTGCTGTGTGCTCCACAATATCTGTGAGAGTAAGGGGGAGACGTTTATGGCAGGGTGGGAGATTGAGGCAAATCGCCTGGCTGCTGGTTACGCGCAGCCAGACACCAGGGCGGTTAGAAGAGCTCAGGAGGGCGCGGTACGCATCAGAGAAGCTTTGAAAACCAGTTTCATGACTGGCCAGGCTACAGTGTGAAAGTTCTGTTTGTTTCTCCTTGATGAAACCCCCCGCCCCTTGGTTCACTCTACTTCCCTGTAAGCTAACCACCGTCCCCTCCTCCCTTTAATCACCGCTTGCAGAGGCAATAAAGTCATTGTTGCTTCACAGTCATGCATTCGTTATTCATTCATCACACAAATAGGGGGATGACTACCAAGGTATCCCAGGAGGGGTGGTGGAGGAGGGAAGGAAAATGCCACACAGCACTTTAAGCACAGCACTTTAAAAGTTTACAACTTTAAAATTTATTGAATGACAGCCTTCTTTTTTTTGGGCAATCCTCTGTTGTGGAGTCGCTGGTTGGCCGGAGGCCCCCCCACCGCGTTCTTGGGCGTCTGGGTGTGGAGGCTATGGAACTTGGGGAGGAGGGCGGTTGGTTACAGAGGGGCAGCAGTGGCAGTCTGTGCTCCAGCTGCCTTTGCTGCAGCTCAACCATACACTGGAGCATTCTGGTTTGGTCCTGCAGCAGCCTCAGCATTGAATCCTGCCTCCTCTCATCACGCTGCCGCCACATTTGAGCTTCAGCCCTGTCTTCAGCCCGCCACTTACTCTCTTCAGCCCGCCACTTACTCTCTTCAGCCCTCCACCTCTCCTCCCGGTCATTTTGTGCTTTCCTGCACTCTGACATTATTTGCCTCCACGCATTCGTCTGTGCTCTGTCAGTGTGGGAGGACAGCATTAGCTCGGAGAACATTTCATCTCGAGTGCTTTTTTTTTTCTTTCTAAGCTTCACTAGCCTCTGGGAAGGAGAAGATCCTGTGATCATTGAAACACATCCAGCTGGTGGAGAAAAAAAAAGGGACAGCTGTATTTAAAAAGACACATTTTATAAAACAGTCGCTACACTCTTTCAGGGTAAACCTTGCTGTTAACATTACATACATAGCACATGTGCTTTCGTTACAAGGTCGCATTTTGCCTCCTCCCACCGCGTGACTACCCCCTCAACCCTCCCCCCTCCCCGTGGCTAACAGCGGGGAACATTTCTGTTCAGCCACAGGCAAACAGCCCAGCAGGAATGTGTCCCTGAAGAAAAGCACCCTATTTCAACCAGGTGACCATGAATTATATCTCACTCTCCTGAGGATAACACAGAGAGAGAAAGAACGGATTTTGGTTGAATGCCAGCAAACATACACTGCAATGCTTTGTTCTACAGTGATTCCCGAGTATGTGTTACTGGCCTGGAGTGATAAAAGTGTCCTACCATGAAGGACGAAATAAGGCTGCCCTCCCCAGAAACCTTTTGCAAAGGCTTTAGGACTACATCTAGGAGAACCGCAAATGCCAGGGCAAAGTAATCCTTTCACATGCTTGCTTTTAAACCATGTATAGCATTTTAAAAGGTACACTCACCAGAGGTCCCTTCTCCGCCTGCTGGGTCCAGGAGGCAGCCTTGGGTGGGTTCAGGGGGTACTGGCTCCAGGTCTAGGGTGAGAAACAGTTCCTGGCTGTCGGGAAAACCGGTTTCTCCGCTTGCTTGCTGTGAGCTATCTACAACCTCCTCCTCCTCCTCATCTTCTTCGTCCCCAAAACCTGCTTCCGTATTGCCTCCATCTCCATTGAAGGAGTCAAACAACACGGCTGGGGTAGTGGTGGCTGAACCCCCTAAAATGGCATGCAGCTCATCATAGAAGCGGCATGTTTGGGGCTCTGACCCAGAGCGGCTGTTCGCCTCTCTGGTTTTCTGGTAGGCTTGCCTCAGCTCCTTCAGTTTCACGCGGCACTGCTTCGGGTCCCTGTTATGGCCTCTGTCCTTCATGCCCTGGGAGATTTTCACAAAGGTTTTGGCATTTCGAAAACTGGAACGGAGTTCTGATAGCACGGATTCCTCTCCCCAAACAGCGATCAGATCCCGTACCTCCCGTTCGGTCCATGCTGGAGCTCTTTTGCGATTCTGGGACTCCATCATGGTCACCTGTGCTGATGAGCTCTGCATGGTCACCTGCAGCTTGCCACGCTGGCCAAACAGGAAATGAGATTCAAAAGTTCGCGGTTCTTTTCCTGTCTACCTGGACAGTGCATCTGAGTTGAGAGTGCTGTCCAGAGCGGTCAGAATGGAGCACTCTGGGATAGCTCCCGGAGGCCAATACCATCGAATTGTGTCCACAGTACCCCAAATTCGAGCTGGGAACGTCGATTTAAGCGCTAATCCACTTGTCAGGGGTGGAGTAAGGAAATCGATTTAAAGAGCCCTTTAAGTCGAAATAAAGGGCTTCACTGTGTGGACGGGTGCAGGTTTAAATCGATTTAACGCTGCTAAATTCGACCTAAAGTCCTAGTGTAGACCAGGGCTAAGAAAATAAGACACAAAACTAAGACTCCTATTACAGTGATATTTTCAGAGAAACAAAATTTACAGGCCTTTTCTGTTAACACCAAAAAGCTGTTATCATAAGGAAGGGGAGTCTGAAGACGCAGAAGACATTTCAGAACTTTTGTTTTTAAAAATCAAAATTAGTCATAAACAATGGGGTGAAAAAGATTTTTAGACTTCCAAGATGAAAGTGCAAAAAAAAAAGTAAAAAATTGTATTTGAGAGTGTCCTTATTTTTTTGAATTAAATACCCAAACCTTCACCAAACATTGACTGTTTCTCTTTCCTTAATGAAATGCTTTCTAGCTGCTGGCTGTCCATTTGTTCACCCCAAATAGCACATGGCAGGATGCCAGGAACATACTGTCCACCATCTCTCTCTAACTGGTGTGATTTTTGCATGCAGGCAAGAAATAAAATGAAGATAGCTTACCTGCTAAAATTAGAAGCATTACATTTGCATTGGATTTGTGCGTGTATGAAGAGAGGGGGCATTCACTATTTCTCTGAAAGCTGATTTCTCAGCTATAATTAAAATGTTGTGTGTTGTATTCTCCCCTGCACTGCAATTACTCAAGCTTGTGAGTAAGCTTTCTAATAAAAAGAAGTTACTTCCACATAAGATAATGTGGAGACTATTAATGGGTATCAACAGTGCCTTTCTAGCTGCTATAGTGAAGAATATATCAGCATTTACATGCTAATTCCTACTATAAAAGCAGAAGTTCTAAAATGCACCATAAATATTCACTCCAGGCTGAAAATTGATGTGTTGGGTATCAGTATGGGAGCAAATACATAAATTATATATATTTACAATACAACTCCATTTAACTGAAGTCCAGTTCACCAGTATTCACACACATCAAGGTTTAGTTAACTTGTAATTTTGAAAAGCTTGGCCTGCTGCTGTGCAAAACTAACTTCACATGCACTTTCCCATTTCCCCTTCAAATATCTCACACACAGTCTCTCTCTTTCTCTTTCTCCTCTTAACCAAAAATCACATGCATACTCCTGTCTTCCTTAAAAAGAAATACACATACATACACACAGTCTTGTCCGTGGCTCTCACTTGGTTCCGCCACTAAATTCACACATCTACAACTACCCACATTGCCAAAGTTTTTCCCAACAAAATCACACACATGCTAAGAGTCCCCCTCACGTACAGGACAGCACCCTCTGCAATTTGACACACACACAAACACACACGGCCTCCATTCTTAGATGAGTCTTCCCCTCCCCAACTCAGACTACTAGCACCCAATCCCCCACCCTCTCGGTAACTCCTCACCCCATACTCCCCCCACTCTCACATACGTTGAACCTCCTTCCTGTCTCTCCCTCTCCCACTCTTTTTTCAGAGTTACCTGACTATGGAGTAGCTCTAAGCAGCCTCCCCAATTGTCCACATTGCCTCCAGCAGCAGAAGAATAAGCTTTTCGGAAGCTAGAGCTTCTTTCTCCTCTGCTGCTTTTGCAAAAGCAGACACAGAACATGAGCCAGGGTTGGGGGCTAACTAGTTTAAGCTGGGGGACACGTCAGGCTGAATTAAGGCTATTCAGGGTCTTAAGCATATCCCACATGGGGGACTTCCTGTACTCTGGCCCCATCCCACATTATCGCTGTGCCTCCCTCCCCATTTAAGGTGGTAGAAACTGGGGCTTCTGTTCCCCTGGCTGCTAAGAAGTATGGCAGTGTCTGTGGTTCCCGTCATCCTTGTTTCCAAAGCACCAAATGGAGAGCGCTTGGGTCCTCCTCACTCCTTCCTCCTTCTGGGTCACCTCCTCTCAAAGGATCCCCTACTCAAGAGAGGTGGCAGGGTCTTCTGCCCTCTTCACATGGCTAACTGGAGCAGAGGTATTCCCTGCCCTGAAGAGTTTACAATCTAAGTATAAGACTAGATACAACAGAAGGGAGATCACAAAGAAAGGATGAAACAATACGATCACCTCTACTGCCAACATGGGGAGGGAAAAATATGAAAACAACCCTAATCCATCTTTAAAAATTAGTTTACTCTAAACTGGAATCACAAACGCTAAAATGCACTAATCATAACTGTATGATTATTCCATGGTCTCACTAGGGCCAGAGTTAAAATTGTTTTGAGTGCCTTAATTATGCATTTCCGTACCTTAACGTGTTTGGATTTCTTTTAAGTGTAAGCCTAACTCTGAATTTCCTGAGTTTGTAATGTTTGATTTTTGTATAATCAGAACATTCCTGTAATTATTTTCTACTCCTAAATTACTGATGCATACTCTTTAAACTCTATTTTAATGTAATTGTTATCTTTATATATATTTTCCGAATTTGGAAGTACATATCAGTAACCTTACCTAATATATTCAAAAACAACAATAGGTTAGTTATGTTTGCAAAGAAGAAAAGATGTGAAGAAAAGATGATGTGCTGCCGAACACATCCATTAAAAAAATATTAAAAATTATGTCAAGATCACAAGCTAAGTTTACATAAACAACCCAGACACCAATCTTCTCTATCTCTCTCTCTCTCACACACACACACACACGCACACACACACACACACACACAAAACTAGCACCTAAGCAATTTTAACTGTGTCCTTGTAACAAAATTCAATTAGCAATTCAAGAGTACCTGAAAAATCTGTCTGTCCCTCCATTCAGCTAAAGTTTCTTATAATGCCCATGAACATCCAAACAACGGACATCCAAACAACCATATTTTCTTACTGAGCAAAACAATTCCATCTACCTCTAATAAGACAAATATTATCATAGGCCATGTCTAACTTTGGTTGAGTCAACTTCCCAGCATGCAATTGTCTCCATCCCATAATGTCATCTATATCCAGCTACAGGCAACTACTCTATTCCCAACCTCTATTATCACTGGCAATGTTGAAATACCTGTAGTGATCCTGGGGGACCTAGGCTACTCCTGGCTCCTCTGGCTCATGAAACTGTACACTAGCCACTTCAGCAGCACTACGGAAAAATTCAACTACTGGCTCAGCAGGTGCAGAATGACAGTTGAATTCACTTTTGGTAGATTGAAGGGACACTAGTGTTATTTACTCACAAAATTGGATATCAGTGGAAAAAATATACCCGATGGTTACAGCTGCCTGCTGTGTCCTGCAAAATATCTGTGAAGCAAAGGGGGGAAAGTTTCCACAGAGGTGGAACAGCTGTCTTCCGAGTTTGAACAGCCAGACACAAGGACTCTTAGAAGAGCTGAGTGCACAGCTATATGGCTCAGGGAGGCTTTGAAAGATCATTTTAACAGTGAGCCACAGTAATGCATTGTGGTGTACTGCATTGTACCTGGTCCTGCTGATTTGGGGTCTGCTAGGAATTGTGTGGTGTTTGCTGTACATCTGTGAATAACATTATCGATGCGCCTATCAATATTGTGTTGCTTGCTTTACATTTATGATTATTACATTGCATCAGGATCCCACTAGGGGCAGTCAGGGCCAAGGGGCGAAGCAGCTAGGTATGCTCACCAAGCTGGACAATCAGCAAAAGGCATTTCAAAAATGTATGGGGCTTTAAAGGGGTAGGGGGTCTTCTGGTCTCCATGAGCCCCAGGCAGAGTAGTGAGTGTTGGGCATTGTGGAGCAGTGGATGGGGGACTCATGGAGTTGACATAAGTAACATAGTATCTACATTCATGCTGCAGTGATCTCAGTACATCAGTGTGGCTCACTGCCACTTGGGAAGGTTGGTGTTACTGCGGTAATGGGGCACTTACATCAGTGGGAGACAAATTTAAGTGTAGACATATGCACAACTAGGTTGATGCAAGGCAGCTTATGTCAACCTAACTTTGTGGTGTAGAACAGGCCATAGCCTGTATCTCAGCTGACTGCTCTGGTTCTGGATACTGTACATCCAAATCCAATGCCAACAAGCTTGTCCTAACCAGAAATGCAGGTTCACTGAACCACATCTTTCATCCCTGCTTCCAGGCTGCATCTCTCCATTTATTTCCCTATTGGTTTGGAGAGAAATCAAAAGCTTGACAGACCTGATTACGAGATGTGTCACATACCCATGAATTTCATCCATCGGAGCACACTGCTGTCACCATCTATTCCCTTTGAATACATTCACTGACATGGAACATGGTCTTTTTTTTTCTTTCTTCCCTTTTAGATGGAATGGGCCGAGTTCTTGCTCAAGATGTTTATGCAAAAGACAACCTACCCCCCTTCCCAGCATCAGTAAAAGATGGATACGCTGTCAGAGGTAAATGCTTTAACTCTAGGCATGCAGTGCATCTTTTGCAGCATTACCCCAGATTGTTAGTACACCTGCTTGTTCCATCACAGTCCGAAGCACTTCTTTCTTGGATATAACTATTGTTATACACAGGGCTTTGCAGCGGAGCCCAGAGCTGGAGCGCAGAGCAGCTCCAGAGCAGTGAATCTGCAGGTTTTTGCCTGGAGCTGGAGCAGAGCCGGAGCACTGCTCCAAAGCCCTGGTTATACATTTTATTTGTAGATATCTAGATCATTACTGAAATCACGGCTGTGTAAAATTCAGCCACTTTAAAGGAAGACTGCAGTGATTAGTTCTAATTCTTTAAATGAGAGGCGCAGGGTGAGGGGGAGTGAAAATGCATATTTACAGAGCCATGTTTAGTAAAACCTTTCAGTGTTTTACTCTCTATATCTGTGCTTGGGTCTGGTAAACCTTTCAATGAAAGTTGCCATTTTGCTGCCACTTCCCAGCAGGAAGTCTGGCCTCATGATATAGTTGAGACCCAGGAAATGCAGTTCTTGTATGAGACAGACATGAGAATTTCAAAGGTTTCCTTTTTTTATATATATATAATTTTTATTATTAAGAGTATGAGCTTTCGTGAGCTACAGCTCACTTCATCGATGAAGTGAGCTGTAGCTCACGAAAGCTCATGCTCAAATAAATTGGTTAGTCTCTAAGGTGCCACAAGTACTCCTTTTCTTTTTGCGAATACAGACTAACACGGCTGTTACTCTGAAACCTGTCATTATTAAGAGTTTTTCCTATGCATCAAATATTTTATCAGACTGTTACAATTCCATTTTACTGTATGTTTATTAATTATTCTTTATTATTACAGTTGATAATTTTCAAAATTGTGTATGGGAATGCACGCTTCTGAGTAATTAGATGTAGCGATTAAAATATTTTTTTTATTACACTGAAAGTTTTCCTAGGAACTTTTCCTGTAAAGACTCCTTAGGGAGTATAACCTAGAGAACAGAGCACTGATCTGGGACTTAGAAGATCTGACTGTGCCATTGGCCTACTGAGTGGCCTTGGGCAAGTCACTTCACCTCTGTGCCTCTGTTTTCCCATCTGTAAAATGGGGATATGAAATCTTAGTGCCTGCTAAAACATTTGAACAGGAACTGATATATTTAAAAATGGTCTGTGATAAACTCAAGTCTGCTAATCTGAAAGTGAACCCAAAGAAATTTTGAATTGTTTCAAAAAGAGAAAACTGAGGCTGCACAGAACTGGCCAACTTCCCAGACACTCACAGATGTGCAGAGTTTTGTAGGGCTCTGCTCCTATTACAGAAGGTTTCTTTGTGAATTTGCCAATATGCAAAACAATTGCATAGGCTTGGTGAGAAAGGGAAACCATTTCAGAGGTCAGCAGAGTGTGATGTAGCATATTTGGAATTGAAAAAGGCTCTTGAGACTGCTTTTGTCTTAGCCTACCCATTATTTTAAAACCCCTTTTATGTTGGAGGGTATTACAACAAATATCTAAGTTCTCCTGAAAGAAATTATTTCATCACCCTAAAGGACCCCCGAGCAGTGATTAAATCTATAGTACATTTTCATCACTCTTTATATGGGAGGAAATTTGTGGTCAGGACAGACCATGCGTCCCTGCAATGGCTGTTTAGATTCAGGAATCCTGAGGGGCTAGTTCCCAGGTGCAGACCTATGATTTCATAGTTGCATGAAGGCCTGGGCACAAGTATGGTAATGCTGATGCTTTCTGGGAGGCTAATTTTCAACATTGTGACTGCGCTCTTTATGATCCAAGACAAACTATAGGGCAGACTTCAGTAAAGGGCAAAAATCCACTGAGTTGATTGAGACAGTTCCCCAAATGTCCCCTGGGCAGGGGTTCCATGGAACAGTCTCATTAGGACCCGCAGGCCTGTCCCAGGCAGCACAGTCGTCTTTATGTATTGAATGGCAGCCATCTATCTCAGAAGGCAATGGTATAGGTGCCAAAGCAGTTCAGTTATTGTATCCTACTGCAGAATTGCAAGTGGCTAAAAAGTCCAATTCTCAAGCAACAGTCCTTGTTGAGTGGGCTTACAGCAGCACATTATCCCTTGCTGACTTAGTGCGGCGTTAGTATACTCCAACACATACCCTCCCCCTCAGATCTTAGGGGACTGGATGTAGATTCCAACTCCCACGTCCCTTCCCAAGAGAAGAAGTTGGCATTCAGGTGTCCCTTCCCTGCTCATTGCTGAACCTGGAGGCATATGACTGAAGGGACAGATATCAACTCATCTATCAGCTTTTTGGGTCTTTCGTCTCATTCAGCCATCTTAGGGAACATGATCCATAACCAGGATGACTGGGTTCCCGAGGAGGTAATAATGAAATGCATCCACTCCCCATTTTACAGTCAGGCCCTTTTTTTCAATAACAGAATAGGCCAATTCCCAGGGAAATAGTTTGCAATTAATATAGAGCACTGGATGTTCCTTCCACTGGACAGAAGCACACAGAGAAGGCAGCAGGAAAGCCCCAGATGCAGCCAGAGAAACACTTGTAGTGTGACCCTGAAAAAAAATTTAAAGAGGGAGCTTTTTGATAGAGTGCTGGCACACAAGAGGCTTTGATTTGTGAACAAAAACTATCTCTTG
Source organism: Lepidochelys olivacea (assembly GCF_965140295.1). Classification (NCBI taxonomy): domain Eukaryota; kingdom Metazoa; phylum Chordata; order Testudines; family Cheloniidae; genus Lepidochelys; species Lepidochelys olivacea. The sequence goes on from NC_140416.1 coordinate 58,933,227, forward strand.
CTGCTTGGTTCCTATTTTGTCCAAGAAAACAGTACTATTGTGTACATTATTTGTAAATAAACAGGATTGCATCAAGATAATACCTGACTTCTTCAGTTTTTCCTCCTAACAGATACAAACCTGCAAGACGCAGAATGTTGGTGAACTGTTCAGGTTAAAAGCCATACAGATATTAGTATTATTATTAATATTTGTAAAATGTTTTTCACATTCCATTTCAGAAAAAGATGGCGATATTTGAGAATGGGAGTGATATGTTTGCACTGTTTTATATGTAAAAGAAGGTGGGCAATAGCATTCTGTGCATGCTCAACTCTGGAGAGTTGAAAATTTAGGAGGCTATAGTGAAGAGAGTTGCAGTAGTGGAGACAAGAGGAGATAAAGGAATGGATGAAGATTTCATCAGAGGTAGATTCCAGGCAGTGAAACTTAAAGGCATTGTTGCAGAGGTGATAAAATGGTAGGTTGATTTGCAGATCTCAGCCCTGAGATGAGAGTTCGAGGTAAAGGAACAGGATAGAGTTTCCCATGAGACATTAGCAGCTATTTAAACTGGAGGTGCAATTCATTGAGCTTTTTCTTGTTCCCAGATAAAAAGAGTTAAATTTTGGCATTTAGGCATAGCCCTGTAGTTGGTATGGTGAAAAGCTGCAGGGGGTCATCAATAGGCATCCTGCCTCAGGGAGGCACAATGTCTTTGGTTAGCTCTGCGGTAACATGGAGCAGAGAACTAGTTCATTAAACATGGCAACTAATTCCCTCCTGCACAGATGGCTAGTTAACAGAACCATGGCTCTTGCTATTCTCCAGCACTCTCTGACCCCTTTCCAGTAAGTTTCTTCCAGAGAGAGGGAGAGCAATTCAGTAGCTGCTCTTGCAGTCCCAAAACATGGGGAATGCAATTCTGGACAGCATTTACATGGGTGATAAAGCTCTTTAAAAGTTAAATCTGCTTTCAATGTGCAGTACACGTTGATCAAACTGACACCCTCGCTCTGCCTGTGTGGCTGCTAGCTACTAGTACCAATCTAACCCATATGATGAGCACATATGGGCCTCACTAATGTGTCCTCACTATTGTAAGACTGTTTAAAAATAGGCTTATGTATGAGACCAAGTTGTCACATTCCATATGTTGTAGTTTAACTTTTTTTTTAATTATTTCAGAAAATGAAAACTATTTCCAAAAAATAAAATAAAATCTAATATTGAAAGTTTAAGGAAACATGTACAGTTATATAATATTCTGTAAAACATGAGAACACTTGTTCAGAGCTGAATATCTTAGCCCCAGGACCACTTGCCATCAGGTACTGTTCTTAGGCATAAAGGTGGGGAAAGTTTTGGCTCAACTTTGTGAGTTATTTTCACCCTTTGCTATTTGAGAGTTTGGAGGTTAAGGGACCTAGTTGGACTTTTTTTTCAAGTGAAATTAATCTTTCCTTCAAAGATTAGTAAATTGGGTAGGCTTCCGTCTGCAGATTTGTAGACTGGTTTCAGAATGTGAACTCAATAAAACATTACAAATGTAGCCAACCATACAGAGTAGCCATTCTTCCTGAAAGCAATTCTTCTCAGAGTGGTAAGGGAATCTAGATGTCTCTTTCTAGAGGACTGTTTGGGGTATTGAAATGAAACAAAGATTACTGTATAAGGTCATCATTGATTGGTCTTCACTACCAGGAATATTTTGAAACTGAACAGATTTAAAACGGATAAAAGGACATATTTTCAATGCAATGTATAATTAAACTATGCAGCTCACTTCCACAGGAAACTCTGGAAGTAAACAGCTCAAAAAGTTTTCCCTAAAGATTAGATATTTATACAGATAAGAATCGTGTCTAACTATACTAGCTAACATGAACAATTACAAAGATTATAAATTTTTATGCTCCAGAGCGTGAACTACCCATTGGGGTCCAGTGAAATTTCCTTTTATGGTATATAGTACTGTAGAATTTGATGCATTATGGTTTCTTTGCATTTTTTCTGAAATATCAAGCATTGACTGCTTGTCAAAGATGGATTTCCAGACTACTGTATATAGACAGTCTGTTTCAATGTGGCAATCTCTATGTGCCTATGAACCCTGTGTTGTTGAGGAGATAATGAAGAAATGCACTTCAGCAGCACAGTGTGTTTCACATCAACCAAGGCTACTCACTCAGTTTGAATAAAAGTTAAATCCACTTTTGAAGTGCATGGCATCTTGATTCAAGCTAACTTGAAATCATTTACTAGCATATTGGCAGCAAAGTAATGAAATGCACCTCATGGTTCTCAGTTCATCAATAAACCCTTGTGCAGAGCCAGATTTACACCTTATGAGCCCCGCACTCCCCATGTGGCCCTGCCTGGAGCCCCCTCCTGCGTTCCCATGTGGCCCTGTCTCTCTCTCTCTCACACACACACACACAAACACACACACACACACACAGCCCTGTGTGGCCCACTCTGTTTCCTAACCTGGCTTGAAGAAGGCTGCTGTGACTTTTTACTTGAGGAAAAAATGCACCCACCACCCACCTGCTAGCTGTTTGTTGCCACCCGCCAGACCAGTCAGCCTCAGCCAGCTCAGGCAGTTCTGGTGCCACAGTGGCCTCTGGTGGGCAAAAGGCAGAACTGCCGAACATTTTCTTCAAGGGAAAAAAAATTCTGCCTCCCTTGGACAAGAATTCTGCGCATGCTGCAAATGTCACCTAAGGGGAGGGGGCATGATGTGAGCCAAGTGGTGTGTGGGGCATCTCAGCAGGGAGCAGGACAAATCAGGAAGCTCCCTCCCCCTCAAGAACTCCTGAGCAGTGTGGCCAGCAGCAGCAGGGCAGCAAAATAGCCCAACTTGCAGCAGCTAAAAAACCCTGCCAACTGACAGCTAAAAATAGCCCAATTGGGCTAGAAAATCACATATTTGGCAACTAGTACCAGTGCCTCTAGACATGCCTGCTGTGCTTAATTGGAAATCCGGCCCTACCCTAGTGCACTTTTGAGCTCATCCATTACTTGACTTCTGAATAGCAATTGGTGGCACATGGAAAACTCTGAAACATAATTTATTTAGAAACAGATCTACTTATATCATATATTGTCGGCCTTTCTTTCCCCATCTCATGTTTCCCTGCTAGCAACATTGGCATGAAAACAAGATTTTTATTTCTTAGTAGTTCATCTGCTCCTGTTATCTTTTCCTCAGCTCATCTTATGTTATAACCCTTCATTAGATACGTCATAATCAGTCCGTCCCAAAGCAACCACTTGTGGTATTAGGTAGGTAATGAGCAATAGAAGCAGATGAACAACTATGAAACAAATTGCCTGTTTTCCTGGAGAACAAGATAATATATATACAGAAGATCTGAGAGGTAGGCAAAGTTATTTATTTAACAGCTGAGTACTGCTCTTTAAGGAAAGGAGTCAGTTAACGAAAAACATGGTTTGATTTTGAGATTACATTTTTAATATGATTTTATTTGGTTAAGAAAATAGCCAACACAACTCATTTAAAATTAAATGAAGTTTTTACTGTGCAGTGTTGTTATGTAATGCAGGCCCAAGAGGTTTGTCTGAAATAGCAGATACAACTAGACTTGTGAAATTAACTCACCACTGCAACAGACTATAGATTTGGCAAAAAGCACTTCCAACACTCCTTATTGGGGTCAATAGGTATTTACAGTAGTAATAATAATACTTAGTACTTTCCATCTAAGGATCTCAAAAACTCATCTAAGGATCTCAAAAAAAAAAATATTTGCCAGCCTCAAATATTCAAAAATCATGAGATTTTTTAAAAAACTATAAATCTGAGATTCTTTTTATTTGCTTCCTGATTTCTGAGTCTTAGGATGCACTTATTTCACATTTTCAAGCTTTTCTAACATCAGGAGGGCTAGAAACTTACTTTTTTTCTTTAATGAGAGCTGAGATTTTCATGTAATCTCTTGATTCCAATAGCTTTTAAGGGTTAAAGCAAATTTCTTAACCCAATAGGATTTTAAGACGAATACTAAACATTGTGAGACTCGTGATAGACTCTCGTGAGTTGGTGGCATTGTGAAAGACTTGATTCTGCGGCCCTTACTTGTGATGAGTAGTACTTTACTCCATGTGAAATTTCAGTGAAATCAGTGAGGCTACTTGTGAAGTAAGGTACTACTCAGTGAGAGAGAGAGAGACATTGACCACAGTTGAGTAAACATCACAACACCTTGGGGACATAGGTATGGTAAATACTTCCATTTTCCAGATGGGGTTTCTGAGAGTAAGAGAGATTAAGTCATTGAGAGCTCAAATTAGAACCCAAGGACTCGATTTTGTTCCAATTAACATCAATGATAAAATTCTGATTTCAGTGGGAGCAGGATTTCTAGTCTAGTCTAGATAGGTTCTTATGCTGCCCCCATCACTGTCGTTTCGGAGCCCCTTCCAGTAGTGCATTTAGTGACATGACTAACATCTGTCACAGTGGTTTGTTCTCTCTCTTATCCTCTCCCTAGGAGGAGAATTTTTGCATGCAGCGTACTGTTTTGTTTTGGTAAGTTTTCTGTTTGGGCTAGGTTTTTTGATTTGTTTTGAATAGAGAAGGCAGGTGCAACCAGGTTGTCTACATCAAGACACCCCTTTGTGGCCCATCAAGGTACACCTCAATCAGCTGTGTTTCCCTGACAGTTGGGTGTCACACTTCATGGATCCAGTGCCTTGATGTCTTAGCCCTCTGGCCATGGCACACTTGAGTCACACCCCTTCCAGGGCAATAGAGTCCAGAATAAAAGGAAAACAACTCAAACGCAAGGTCGTCCAAGGATTTGTCGGCAAGACCCTGCCCTTCTACTCAGGGCTTGTCTCCATGTGGCCAGTCTCTTTTATCTGTCTTCCTGGGTCCAGTCATCCCATCCTCTGGGAGTCTCATCCAGGCAGCGAACTGTCTCAGGATCTTGTCTAGAACCAGGCTTCCTCATCAAGGAAGACTCACAGTGCTGCTCTCTGTTCTTCCTGGTCTGTTCCCTAACTAAGCTGAGCCTCTTCCTTTAGGACCCCTCTCGATTCCCGAGAACTGCTGCAAGAGTAGTGGGGCTGGGCCAGTCGTGTCCACAGGCTCTTATTAACCCCCTCCCTGACAGTGTAGGGCCTATCTGCCCCATTGCAGCAGGTCAAAGAAATGCCCCTGGCACTTGGAGCGGAAGGTGGTAAGGTTTGTGACGATTCTTAGATCGTGTGGGAGTTCACTCCACAAGTTTCAGATCAGTCCCCAAGAAAATTCTATCTCCTGCACAGATAAACTTTACCCTAATGGTAGAAAGCTTCATTGTGCCTGAGGAGTGGTGTTATTGACCCTGGTCTTCACATCAGAGCTTTAGGCAATTTTCTAGCTATGTTGGGCCCAAGCCCCAAAGCACTGAGTGCCTTGAAAATAAGGAGAAATAAACCTTGAACGTGACTTGATATTCTGTGAGAAGCCAGCGTTGAGGGTGGATGATTAGATCCCAAGTCTCCTGACTTCCAATCCTGTACTCTTCCCCTAGGACGACATTGCCTCTAGATATAGAGGAGTCACTTTTGGGTGTAGCATGATCAAATGGTTAGAGCAGGTAACTAAGTGTCAGCACTCCTAGATTCTATTCCTGACTCCAGCTATGAGACCTTGAGGAAGTCACTTACTCTTCCTGTACCTCACATTCTTCTTCTGTAAAATATTGATAACACCTACCTCAGAAGGTTGTTGGGAGGTTTAATTAATTAACATTTGTTAAGCACTTAGAGATCCTCAAATGAAAGGTGCTATAAAAGCATAAATACAGTTCTTACAGGCAGAACACATAGCGACACCTATACACCTCCTAACACTTAATACTTCCCAGGATTTCAGTTGCTTCAAACTTCAGCTGTTTACACTGATAATTTCTGTGTTTGGTCTCTGCCTCAGAATTATATATTCAGTTTCAGCAAAAACAGTTTAAGTGTTTCTGAGAATAAGAGTAGGGAAAATATGGTCGTTATTCTCAATTGTTTCTTCGAACCTTTCTAGTGCCTCCAAAGCAGAAACTCAGCATTTGTCAGCAGAATTATCTTTGCTGTCCCCTTGAAAATCTGTCCAGATAAGGACAAATGAGCAGCCCTGGGAAATTGCCATTTGGACATACACAGTAAAACTGCAGCACTCATAAACCTTTGCCCACCTGCTCTCCCCCATCAAAATTCCCTTTTGTCTAAATGAAGGTGCACTGGGCTGGGACTGAGGAAATGATGAGTTCAGATATCACCTCTGACACTGACAGCTAGGAACAGAACCCGAGTCTCTAACATGGCATGTACAAGTCACATCTACGTAGCCCACTGTCTTTCAGAGCAAATGCGTCAGATGTACATGCTTGTCTATATTGTCTGTAACCACTGCACTAATAATTAAATCACATTCCTCCCAGAGGTAGGAAGGGAACCCAGAAATCTTGATATCCAAAATTCTGCTGTTGTCTTCCAAACAGTTATGTAACATACTGGCAAAATATATACATATCACGGCCCCCTGTCTGGTGGCAGTTTCACAGAGAGGATAACCAACTCTTGCTGTTACCTCTGCCTCATGAAGTTGAGGCTTTTATCTTAAGAATATTATGTACAACTGGAAATCTTTGATATTAAGATAATATCCAATGGTTTCCTTTTACGTTCTCCCAGACTTCTGCATAGCCTTGGAAGAACTTGGAACAATGAGTCTATCTGAGCAATTCTGTGGTAGAAATATTATTATATAACCTGTGATTAGCAAATTCATAAATACATCTTAAAATAGACCTAAAAGTTCAAAATGTTTTGCAAAATATTCATATCCTCTCATACAGCTTCTAAAGAAGCAACTCTAAACTAAATCTTGGATTATTCTAAGATTCTCCCATTCTTGGTTTCTAATTTTCCCATTTGCAATGGTTCAATATTTTTATCATCTTCTTTCTTCTGTATTGTCTTACAGCTGCTGATGGCCCTGGGGATCGATTCATCATTGGGGAATCCCAAGCTGGTGAGCAGGTGAATGCAATTTCTTTTCTCCTCTTCTTTTTCTCTTTTTATTTAAGTTGTTTTTCTTCTCTTGTAAAACTAAGGATCTGATTTCTTTTTTTTTCTTTTAAACGTATGCCTTGTATTTGTGCTCTGGAATCCTCACAAGTGCTCCAAAGATTGTATTTGTTATTGAAGTTGACACTAAATAATTACGAAGTTGTGTACACTGTCTAGCCTGTAGCCATACAACTTGGGACATGATCTCAAATGCTAAGTAGTGTAAGATCAGGTCAGTACTTGCATAAGAGACTTAGACGGAAACCCCAGAAGACCTTAAGGGGTAGTGTTGGTGATTTAGTAGGTGGTGGTCTTATGTATGAATAAGCAATAATCCAGTGCCTTAGGATGGTGTTAGGAGATGCTGTGCTGTTGATGGTGTAATTTTACAGAAAAGATAGAAAACCAAAGTCCTAACCACTTGTCCTTAAGAAATTTTCAAAGGGACCTCTAACCAGCATCTATTTGTACATGCACAACCAAGAAAGCTTATGCTCAAATAAATTGGTTAGTCGCTAAGGTGCCACAAGTACTCCTTTTCTTTTTGCGAATACGGACTAACACGGCTGTTACTCTGAAACCAAGAAATGAAAATTGTCTAAGAAATCTTAAAATATGCAGAATTACATGTAAGTGATTTTCCCTTCTTCTGACTGCCTGAAGTAGATGGCTCTTTACTAGGGCAGTCAAGCGATTAAAAAAATGTATCGTGATTAATCGTGCTGTTAAACAATAATAGAATACCATTTATTTAAATATTTTTGGATGTTTTCTACTTTTTCAAATATATTGATTTCAATTACAACACAGAATACAAAGTGTACAGTGCTCACTTTATATTATTTTTATTACAAATATTTGCACTGTAAGAAACAAAAGAAATAGTATTTTTCAATTCACCTCATACAAGTACTGTAGTGCAATCTCTTTATCATGAAAGTTGAACTTACAAATGTAGAATTATGTACAAAAAAACTGCATTCAAAGATAAAACAATGTAAAACTTTAGAACCTACAAGTCCAATCAGTCCTACTTCTTGTTCAGCCAATTGCTCAGACAAACAAGTTTGTTTACATTTGCAGGAGATAATGCTGCCCACATCTTGTTTATAATGTCACCTGAAAGTGAGAACAGGCATTTGCATGGCACTATGGTGGCCAGCGTTGCAAGAGATTTACATGGCAGATGCGATAAGGATTCATATGTCCCTTCATGCTTCAACCACCATTCCAGAGGAAATGCATCCATGCTGATGACAGGTTCTGCTCAATAATGATCCAAAGCAGTGCAGACTGACGCATGTTCATTTTCATCATCTGAGTCAGATGCCACTTGCAAAAGGTTGATTTTCTTTTTTAGTAGTTTGGGTTCTGTAGTTTCTGCATTGGAGTGTTGCTCTTTTAAGACTTCTGAAAGCATGCTCCACACCTCATCCCTCTCAGATTTTGGAAGGCACTTCAGATTCTTAAATCATTGGTCGAGTGCTGTAGCTATCTTTAGAAATTTCACATTGGTATCTTCTTTGCATTTTGTTAAATTTGCAGTGAAAGTGTTCTTAAAATGAACAACATGTGCTGGGTCATCATCCGAGACTGCTATAACATGAAATATATGGCAGAATGCAGATAAAACAGAACAGGAGACATACAATTCTTCTCCAAGGAGTTCAGTCACAAATTTGATTAACACATTTTTTTAACAAGCGTCATCAGCATGGAAACATGTCCTCTGGAATGATGGCTGAAGCATGAAGACACATGAATCAGCAGTGTCTCCCGTAAATGTAAACAAACTTGTTTGTCTGAGCGATTGGCTGAACAAGATGTAGGACTGATTGGACTTGTAGGGTCTAAAGTTTTACACTGTTTTATTTTGGAATGCAACTTTGTATGACTCTCAACAACTGGTTCACCTCAGGAGACAATGGTTTTCTGCATATGGGATTCGCGTGGCTGGGGGTTAGAATTTCCCAGCCTGGGGACATGGCAAAATAGAGTCAGAGATGGTATTAAAGAGGGGTGCTATCCCCTGGCTGGAAGGAAAGAGAAGACAGGAAGGACTCTACACATAGCCTAAAATGCTGACCAGACTTCAGGGCTTTTCTGCACTTACAGCGCTTGAGCTATGGCGCTTAGTGAAGACACTACCTACCTGACGGGAGAGCTTCTCCCATCGGTGTAGGTACTCCACCTCTCTGAGAGACAGTAGCTGTGTCAATGGGCAAAGCCTTCCGTTCAAAACAGTGCTGTCTACACTGGGGATTAGGTTGGTATGGGGATGTGGATTTTCCAGGCCCCTGAGCAACATAGTTATACTGACATAAGTTCCTAGTGTAGACCAAGCCTCAGACTCACATGAGGGTGGGGAGTGAAATCAGACTAATGGGGTGCTTCTGTCACGGTGCCTCAGTGGGGCCCAGCTGAGACTATTAACCAGATTCAGGACAAACTGCTGAGAAATAGATCAGACTCACCCCAAACTGGTGGTTATTCTATCATTAGATATACCACCAAGCCAGTAACAAAAGTAAACTTCTGTCTCCCCACATTGGTTAACAAGAAATCAAAAATGCAATCTCCTTAGGCATTCCAGCCCTTATCTGACCCCCCAAACACTGGACTCAATGATGAGTGGTTACTGAAACCAATTTCAACACATATAGGATCCTTCTAATCTCAAGAGACCAGCCATTTAGCCAGGTCAATATATAACTCAGCTCTTACCCAATAATCACACTGCTGCCAATCCTTTAGTAACTAAAATCTAAAGGTTTATTAATAAAAGAAAATAAGAGGAGAGTTAAAATGGTTAATAGATCATATACCTACAATAACTGCAATGTCCTTATATCAGGTTTATAGCAGTGATATTATAGACTTCTGATTTGTAAAGTCTCTCTGGTAACTTCCAAAAGATTGGAAGGTCCTCACTCCATAGTTCAGTATGTTCCTTTCAGTTGTAAATCCACAGTCCAGAGAATCAGGGCAGGAAAGAGGCAAAATGTGTTTTTCTTTATTTATTCTTTTCTCAAATGATTAGGGTCAAATGATAATTTTACTATGGATTTTGGAAAATGTATATTATAAAAAATGTCTTAGTGACAAATTAAAAAAACACACTTTTGTTTCACATCGTTTATTTTTTCATGTTGCTACTGGTTATTTTTTCTGTAATACATAATGCATGCTTCTTATGAAGTTAGATTGTTTCTGCTAGGACTTTGTTCTGTACCATGGTTTTGTGTGATTACTATAGAGCAACTTCAAATTTACAAATTTTAGGCCTCAGCAAATAGATCTGCACGAGAGCAGATGCCCCATGCAAACCTCAATGTTTGGAGTTGATCTACCTCACAGTAATGGAGAAACCTGCTCAGAAGTGAAGCACGGGACATGTTTTTTCAGGAAGAGTTTTTCCTAACCAGCTTTGTTAGTTCTTTCATTTTCAAAAATGCATTTTAGTGCTAGTAAAAGTCTGCAGCCCTGGAGACCACAGTCCTCTATTCAAAGACCATATACCACAGTGGCTCTTTGCCTGTGTGCTTCATCCCCAACTCAGAATGACCACCTCTTTTTGTGACAGGGGAGTTAATTCTCCTGATCTAATCATTCTTTGGCTTCTTTACCAAAGGGCACCAATATATTACCCATTGTGATAGTTTCAGTCATTTTCCCAGAAGATAGGTGTCCACATCACAAAAAATAACTACCAGTTTATTTCATACTGCCATCAGATAATAACGGCTCTCAATTACTAATGAGCTGAGTCAGATTTGAACCTGTTTTATTCTTTAATTACCTAAGGGATTTACCCATATTAATTCCACTAACTCATATCAAGAAAAAAATAAGCCATGCTATGAAAAGGATTTATTACTCTCCAGTTTATTTCTGCAGTGTTCAAATGTTTTCAGGTTTTCCCATTCCCTTGTTAAAAGTAAATTAGTTGTCATCATTTGCTTGTTTATTTTTTTCAGCCAACTCAGACTGTGATGCCTGGTCAGGTAATGCGGGTTACAACAGGTGCTCCAATCCCTTGTGGTGCTGATGCTGTGGTGCAAGTAGAAGACACAGAACTCATCAGGGAATCAGATGATGTGAGTCATAATTAAAAACTCATTATGCTAGTAATTCTGTGTGCAGTAGCATGGTACCAGGGATTGCAAAGATTCATTGTGCAATCCAGTAGCCTCCAAGGGGACATTGTGTCCTAGCGTCCATGCCATTCGTTTTTGGGTTTTTTTGCCCTGTTTATTAAGATTAGAGTACCAAATCCAGAAGGAGTCAAATACACTATACCTGACTCCTCTTCCTGGAATCTCATAAATCTCTCAATATTCCTGCTTCATGTAGTATCCTAGTCCATGCAGTCCTGTTGAAGGCTTATTTAGTCTCTTCTAGTATCTTGATTTGGGTTTTGAGATGCTGCAAACTCTTTATGCACTGAGAACTTGAGAATCTATATTAGTTGCATGCCCACTGGAAGCCTCTATCACTTATTGCATTGATATACGTTTCTATTAGCGGCAGGTAATAACAGGTTTGGTACTGAGAGCCTGCCTCAGTATTCTTTGCACAAGGAAGATAATACTGATCCAAATATCCCACCTGTTAGCACATCCTCAGAGGAGATGTAACATGTTCATCAGAAGGAAATCTCAGGTTAGCATCTCTCAGTTAGAATCTGCATCATCTGCCCAAATTGTGCTACCTAGTAATCAGGCTCTGCTAGATCCTGCAAAAGTAAACTAGCATACTCCAGCAACAGTACTGCCCACTTGTAAAAGGGCTGATAAATACTATGTTCCATCTAAAGTTTAGGAGTTTCTGGTTTCTCATCCCCCTCCCAACTCCCTGGTTGTTGAAGCTTTAAATGAACGTGGAAGGCAACACCACCACTAAATCAACACCATACGTCAAAGATCAGAAGCATCTCAGTTTGTTTGGTCACAAATCATATTCGTTTGCAATTCTGCAGTTTAGAATCATAAACTATCAGACACTTGATGGCAAAATATAATCACACCAACTACTCAAAGTTCAATTTATTTATTGAGCATTTACCACCAGAACAGATAGACCAATTTCAACCAATCATTACAGAGGGTCATCTTCTTGCCAGAACATCCCTGCAGGCCTCTTTGGATGCCACTGACATAGCTGCTTTCTCTGTTTCTACAGTGGTAGTCATGAGAAGGGCCTCCTGGCTTCAGCACTCAGGATTTCTGAGGAAGGTCCGGAACACAGTAAAGGACCTTGCCTTTGACAGCTTAATTTACACAACTGTGCATAAAAGGAAATTTAGTAAATCCCAGACAGTGCAGAGATCTCATCTTGTTCAATTCTCCAGCTTCCAGAGACCTTATGAACCCCAATGAAAGAGGCAGAGGTTCCAGAAAAAGAGGCCGTCTGCTGCAAAGGCATTGACCTCACAACCCTCCTCATCAAAAAAACCATTTTGATGGGGTGGTCAAGGTTCTGATTTACCTTCCCCTTACTAACTGCAATGGTTCAGATGCCTTCCTTGCTTCAGGGATGACCTTTCTCACTTCCGACAAGCTTGGAAGCATATCACTATATACAGGTGAGTTTTGGAGATCATATCAGCAGGGTACTCCACTTTACTTTCCTTCCTATACCCCTTCTCTCTCCCTCTTCAAGGACCCCTCTTGTGAGCATCTTCTAGAACAGGAAATAGACTTCCTTCTGAACTTAGGTGCTATAGAAACAGTCCCTGTAAAAGATAGAGGGAAGTGGTTTTATTCCAGGTACTTTCTGGTTCCAAAAAAGAATGGCGGGTGGAGACCCATTCTAGATCTAAGGCTTCTCAAGAGGTTCGTGAAGATAATAGAAATTCAAAATAACACTTACAGCAATAATACCATCATTGGACCTAGGAGATTGGTTCTTGGCCCTCAACCTACAAGATGCATATTTCTATATAGTGATTCACCTTTCCCACAGAAGGTTCCTATTCCACTCTAGCTCAAGACCACTTTCAATAAAGTGCTTCCATTCAGCCTCCCTTCTGCTCCCAGAGTGGTTTTGAAGGTTCTGTCAGTCGGAGCAGCTTATGTTTGCAGAAAAAGGAATCCTATTATTCGCATATTTTGATGATTGAATGCTAAAGAAGTGCTTCTGCAGCAAGATCTCAGTCGCAATTAGCACTATTTCTCAGCCTGGGACAGCAGTTAAATATTCAGAAGTTCACCTTGACCCTGGTGCAAAGATTGGAATTCATAACTCGATGTGGTAGCAGCCGAAGACTACCTCCCAATTCGCAGGTTTACAACCATAGCAAATTTAGTCACTATAGTTCAAATCAGTCCCTAGACATCAGTCAAAAAAATGGATCCGGTTGTTGGGGCATATGGCAGCTTGTACTTTTGTGATAAGCCAGTGAGGTTGCACATGTGTTGCCTCCACCGTTGGCTCAGAACTGTTTATTCACCAAGCAAACACAGCTTGAAGAAACTACTCTCAGTGCCTATAGTTGTGAAGAAGTCCCTCAACTGGTGGAAAGACCCTCACAATGCTTTCATAAGAGCCCCCTTTGCTCAGCTGTCTCCAGTGGTCATAACAACAACAGATGCATTCCTGTTCTTCTTTGAGTGCTTGTTCATATCAATTCCAATTAGGTGTGTGTGCACCACGTGCACAGTTCTCCGGAAGGTTTTACTCCTAGCAGCATCCATCGGGTCGGCTCTAGAGCCCCCTGGAGTCGCGTCTTCATGGCACCGTATATGAGGCCCTTCTTACCACCAGTGACAGTCATTGGAGCATTTCGTCTCTCGTGTTCAACAAGCAATTCTCTAGCGTACTATGTCTGTAAATAGCTAAAGACCATTTTTAAAAAATTGTTTGTAATTAGTTAGATATTTGGAATCGGGGTACTGGGGTGTGTTTTCCCTCCCCCGTTTCCCTCTCCCTCTCCTGGGCCCATGGCATTCCTCAGACCCAGGGGTTTAAGCCATTTGAGGTTTGCCAGAAGTCTATGCCCCAGGGCAACCCACACTTGGCTTGTCTAAAGTGCTGGGGGAGTCCCATCGAATGGACAGGTGTAAGATTTGTCAGAGTTTTTGCCCCCACATGAAGAAAGAGAGGGACCACAGATTAAAGTTACTGCTAATGGAAGCAGCTCTGCGCCCTCAGTCTGAGTTGAACCCCATGGACATGACACCGGGCTTTTCAGCATCGGTGCGCAGTGTGCCAGCTTCAGTCCGGGAGATGCCAAGGAAGGACTCTGGGATCTGCACTCCACGTTGCCAAGCATGGCGCAGAATCAATCTCGGCACCGCTCACAGTCTCCTGTCCCAAAGAAGCAGCACAGGAAGACTGATAGAGGGCGCTCCCCTTCCCATGCAAGGGAACGGGAACCACCCAAGGGAGGGCAACTGGTGCAAGACCGCACCACCCCTCCAACTCAACAGCCAGCACCGTCGACTCCAGGCCTATGGGAGGGACCATTGATTCCAGTGCCAGTGGAGGAGACCCAGGTGGAAGATTTGGACCTTCCTTCCACACCTGAAACTTATGAGGCAGTGCGGGATCTGATAACTCTGACAGGTCCACATTCTCCTGACCACGGTGCCACTGCACCAGCCCGGAGGCCCCAAATGACACCAGTGCAGTCCAGGGGCAAGCTGGCTATGACTCAGCAACAATCTCCATCACCCTGGTGCACGGTGCCACCATGGTCTCTGCGCACACACTCACTGGAGTCCGAATCAGACATGGACTCATGTGTGTCCCGGAGAAGCCGGCACTATAGCCACCGGCACTCCCAGACAGCAGGGATGACTCAAACCTTCCCCACTGTACTGTGGCCAACACAATGGCAAGTACCAGCTCAGATGCCAACTTAGTGGCCCTTCTGGACACCATGGGCTTACTACCAGTCCCAGGGGTCTGCCTTTGCATGCTCCTTTTTGGTCACTTCCAAGAGAAGGACTGTGTCCAGGGCCAGGGAGCTCTCCCAAGCATTAGCCACTACTAGCACCACAATTGGTACTGCACCCATCACCGACCGCAGAACCGGTGCCGGCACTGACAGCAGGACCAGCACTGACACAGACAACAGAGCCAGCACCGCACCCGGCAGCACCATATCCGGCACCGCAGCTATGATCAGTTCCACGGAAGGTACCACAGCCGGTGCAGCGACCGGTGCTGTGGCTGGCACCAAGGCAGACTCCGATTTGGGGGTGGAATCACAGTGTTTTGAGGAGCCAGACGGGCAGGAGGGGCCCTCCCTTGTTCGGGGCTCCTGATTATTGTCTCCAGATGAGGCAGTGGCAGGAACATCCTTGGGGCCTTGCCTTCCCAACAGCAGAGCCCACCTTGAACTTCTCAGGTGGGTCGTTCAAAACCTTGGGATACAGATGGAAGAGGTCACTGAGGTGTCAGATCTAATGGTGGACGTTTTATCCCTGGCATTTTATCATCAGGGTGGCCCTTTCCCTGATTAAAACCATTCAGAAGAACACAAAAACTCTCTGGCAAACACCATCCTCTCTGGCTCCTACAGCTAAAGGAGTCAAGAGAAAGTACTTTGTGTCCTCCAAGGTCTACCCCCCACCAGACTCATTGATGGTGGCGGCTGTCAATGAGAGGGAGGGTCAAGGGCAACAAGGGCCTACCCCTCAAGCTAAGGTTGCAAAGAAGCTGGACCTCTTCGGGAGGAAGATAAACTCCACCAGTGGGCTCTAGCTTCAAATCGCAAACCAGCCATCGATCCTTAGCCGTTTTAACTTTAAGTCATGGGACGCAATGTCAAAATTTTCAGACCTTGTCCCACCAGACTCTAAGCCAGAATCCTTGGCTCTCATGGATGAGGGCAAGACAGTCACCAGAATGTCGCTGCAAGTGGCATTAGACTCGGCAGTCTCTACAATGCAAGTGATGTCCTTGGGCATCGCAATGTGCCATTGCTCATGGCTGCAGGCCTCAGGCCTCCCCAGGGAGGTCCAACAGGCAATTCAGGATCTCCTGTTGAGGAGGCCACATTATTTTCAGAGAAAACGGACTTGAGACTCCACAGTTTGAAAGACTCCCGAGCCACTCTGAGATCGCTGGGACTCCTGCCACCCAGCATAGATAATTTAGGCCTCATCCCATGACACGACTATACCAGGGGCAGTCTAAGCAGGACCAAAACTGTAGGCAACCTAGAAATCTGAATCGCCGTCGCCAACCCCAGCCACCAAACAACAGGGGCTCTGGGTCGAACAGGCAACCACCAGGCCCTAGGCAGACCTTTTGAGGATGTGCTTGAGGACATTATACCAGCCTCCCAACTGGATCCTTGTTTCCTGTTTTTGGCACATCTGTCCCACTTCTACTGAGTGTGGTCCCAAATCACCTCAGACAGTTGGGTCCTCCACCTGGTAGAAATGGGATATTCTCTCCAATTTTTCTCTCTCACCCTCTCACCCCCCTTCACTCATCTAGGAGGTACAAATCCTCCTATCAGCGGGGGCTGTGGAGGAGGTTCCGCTGGAGCTCAGCAGAAAAGGTTTTACTCCCGTTATTTCCTAATACCAAAACAAAGGGGGCCTCAGACCCATCTTGGACCTGCGCAATCTCAACAAGTTAATGAAGAAACTAAAGTTTCTTATGGTCTCTTTGGCCACTATCTTCCTGTCCCTGGATCCTGCAGATTGGTATGCTGTCCTTGACTTGAAGGATGCATACTTCCACATTTCCATAATCCCGCCACACAAGTGCTTCTTAAGGTTTGTAGTCTGGAGTTCCCACTACCAATTTACAGTACTACCATTCAGCCTATCATCAGCACCTCGGGTGTTCGCCAAATGTATATCGGTCATGCCGCTTTTCTGTGGAAGAGGCGGGTTCAGGTATTTCCTTTCCTAGACGAGTGGCTAGTCAAGGGCCAGTCCAACAGACTGTGGATCAACGTGTCTGCCTCATAAGATCCACCTTCAGCGCATGGGTCCTAAACACTCAAAAGTCAACGCTCATCCTTATTCAGAGAATAGAGTTCATAGGGGCAGTGCTAGACTAAAGACAGGCCAGAGCGTTCCTACCTCAATCCCGCTTCCAGACCATTCATGACATCATACAGGACCTCAAACGATTCCCTATAACCACAGTAAGAAGTTGCTTAAAACTCCTAGGTCACATGGCATCTTGCATGTATGTAGTGCAACATGTGAGGCTCAGACTCAGACCTCTCCAAGCTTGGCTAGCATCGGTGTATCAACCGAGAAGGCACAGCTTAGACAAGGTGGTTACCCTTCCACTGGGTGTTCTCAGGTCTCTTTGCTGGTGGCTCGACCCGCACTTGGTGTGTGCAGGGTTTGCATTCTCCAAACCCTGTTCCTGACCACAGACTCCTCGGCCATGGGGTGGAAGGCGCACTTTGGAGAGCACAGAACTCAGGGTCTCTGGTCTCTGAAGGAACTGATGCTTTACATCAAATGTGAGGGAGCTCAGGGCAGTCCAGCTGGCATGTCAGGCATTTTGGCCTCTCCTGGAGGGCAAGTGCATTTCGGTCCTGACAGACAATAAAACAGTGATGTTTTATATCAACAGACAGGGGGAGCATGTGCCTCTCCCCTGTGTCAGGAAGCCCTCAAGCTCTGGGAGTTCTGCATAGCAGACTCCATATTTTTGGAAGCGTCCTATCTTCCACGGTCGCAGAATGAACTAGCAGACTATCTCAGCAGGTCTTTTCACAATCACGAGTGGTCTATCCACTTGGATGTAATAAGCAATATGTTCCAACTGTGGGGAATTCCCCAGATTGATCTGTTCGCCACAAGGACCAACAGGAAGTGCCTACAATTCTGCCCCTTCCTGAACCACAGCCCAGGTTCATTGGCAAATGCTTTTCTGCTTCCATGGAAGGAATGCCTTTTCTACCCGTTCCCTCCTATGCCACTGATTCACAAGGTCTTTTTCCCGAAACCTCATGCCAATAGCTGCAAGCAGAGGCTCCACTCCCTGGAAGTGCGGCATGCACTGGCATTTTACATTAAATGAACTAAGCCATTCTGCAAGTCGAACCAGCTGTTTGTTGCGGTAGCAGACAGGATGAAAGGCCTCCCAGTGTCCACGCAAAGGATATAATCGTGGATCATATCCTGTATACGGACTTGTTACGACCTGGCAAAGGTCCCTGCCCCCGCTCTGACTGTGTACTCCACCAGAGCCCAGGCATCCTCGGTGGCCTTCCTGGCCTAGATACTGATCCAGGAGATATGTAGAGCAGCAACATGGTCTTCGGTCCACACCTTCCCTTCACATTATGCCATCGCCCAGCACACCAGGGACAATCATAGAATATCAGGGTTGGAAGGGACCTCAGGAAGTCATCTAGTCCAACCCCCTGCTCAAAGCAGGACCAATCCCCAATTAAATCATCCCAGCCAGGGCTTTGTCAAGCCTAACCTTAAAACCTCAAAGGAAGGAGATTCCACCACCTCCCTAGGTAACGCATTCCAGTGCTTCACCACCCTCCTAGTGAAAAAGATTTTCCTAATATCCAACCTAAACCTCCCCCACTGCAACTTGAGACCATTACTCCTTGTCCTGTCATCTGCTACCACTGAGAACAGTCTAGATCCATCCTCTTTGGAACTCCCTTTCAGGTAGTTGAAAGCAGCTATCAAATCCCCCCTCATTCTTCTCTTCTGCAGACTAAACAATCCCAGTTACATCAGCCTCTCCTCATAAGTCATGTGCTCCAGTCACCTAATCATTTTTGTTGCCCTCTGCTGGACTCTTTCCAATTTTTCCACATCCTTCTTGTAGTGTGGGGCCCAAAACTGGACACAGTACTCCAGATGAGACCTCACCAATGTCGAATAGAGGGGAACGATCACGTCCCTCAATCTGCTGGCAATGCCCCTACTTATACAGCCCAAAATGCCATTAGCCTTCTGGGCAACAAGGACACACTGTTGACTCATATCCAGCTTCTCGTCCACTGTTACCCCTAGGTCCTTTTATGCACAACTGCTGCCTAGCCACTTGGTCCCTAGTCTGTAGCAGTGCATGGGATTCTTCCTTCCTAAGTGAAGGACTCTGCATTTGTCCTTGTTGAACCTCATCAGATTTTTTTGGCCCAATCCTCTAATTTGTCTAGATCCCTCTGTATTCTATCCCTCCCCTCCAGCGTATCTACCACTCCTCCCAGTTTAGTGTCATTTGCAAACTTGCTGAGGGTGCAGTCCACGCCATCCTCCAGATCATTTATGAAGATGTTGAAGAAAACCGGCCCCAGGACTGAACCTTGGGGCACTCCGCCTGATACCGGCTGCTAACTAGACGTGGAGCCATTGATTGCTACCCGTTGAGCCCGATGATCTAGCCAGTTTTCTATCCACCTTATAGTCCATTCATCCAGCCCATACTTCTTTAACTTGCTGGCAAGAACACTGTGGGAGACAGTGTCAAAAGCTTTGCTAAAGTCCAGGAACAACACGTCCACTGCTTTCCCCTCATCCACAGAGCCAGTTATCTCATCATAGAAGGCAATTAGATTAGTCAGGCATGACTTGCCCTTGGTGAATCCATGCTTACTGTTCCTGATCACTTTCCTCTCCTCTAAGTGCTTCAAAATTGATTCCTTGAGGACTTGCTCCATGATTTTTCCAGGGACTGAGGTGAGGCCTATAGTTCCCCAGATCCTCCTCCTTCCCTTTTTTAAAGATGGGCACTGCATTAGCCTTTTTCCAGTCATCCGGGACCTCCCCCGATCGCCATGAGTTTTCAAAGATAATGGCCAATGGCTCTGCAATCACATCCGCCAACTCCTTTAGCACCCTCAGATGCAGCTCATCCAGACCCATGGACTTGTGCTCATCCAGCTTTTCTAAGTAGTCCTGAACCACTTCATTCTCCACAGAGGGCTGGTCACCTCCTCCCCATGCTGTGCTGCCCAGTGCAGTAGTCTGGCGTGAAGACAGAGGCAAAAAAAGCATTGAATACATTAGCTTTTTCCACATCCTCTGTCACTAGGTTGCCTCCCTCATTCAGTAAGGGGCCCCTTACAATGCAGTATTCAGCAGGACTATGCTTCAATCAGTGATTCCATGAACCCTGACCCCACCTCCTAGGTAAGGCTTGGGAGTCACCTAATTGGAATCGATATGAGCAAGCACTCAAAGAAGAAGAAACGGTTACTCACCTTCTTGTAACTGTTGTTCTTTGAGATGTGTTGTTCATATCCATTCTAAACCCACCCGCCTTCCCCTCTTTTGGAGTATCTGGCAAGAAGGAACTGGGGAGGTGGTGGGTCAGCAAGGCCCTATATGCAGTACCATGAAGGTGTGACTCCAGGGGGCTTCAGAGCCGACCCGACGGATGCTGCTAGGGGAAAAACCTTCCGGTAAACTGTGCATGTGGTGTGCACACACTAATTGGAACGGATATGAGCAATACATCTCGAAGAACAACAGTTACAAGAAGGTGAGGAACCATTTCTTGGGTTGGGAGGAGCACATCTCAATGCATACTTCTCAGAGCGGATGGTCATCTTACAAACTCACTCTACACATCAAGTTGATGGAACTCAGGGCAGTCAGGAATACCTGTCTCCATTTTATGCCATTGATCAGGGGCAAATTTGTTAAGATTATGACAGACAAAGAGTCATGCATGGTTTATATCTGTTGTCAAGGGGGAGCGAGTTCACCCTCCCTCTGCACTGAAGCAATGAGACTCTGGAATTGGTGCATATGAAATCACCTCAGCATCTCAGCAGCTTACCTACTGGGCATTTGAAACATCACCACAGATTCCCTTAGCGGACGCTTCTCTCAGGATCATAAGTGGGAGATAGATCCCTTTATGCCCCACCATGTATTTCAGTGTTGGGGCATCCTACAGATAGACCTGTTCACCATGATCAGAAACAGGAAGTGCTTCCAGTTCTGCTCGAGAGGGGGACTGAGTCGCCACTCCTTGGGAGATGCGTTTCTCCTTCACTGGACTTTGAGTCTCTTGTATGTGTTTCCTCCAATCCTCTAATATCCAAGCTGCTGATCAAGATGAGGAAAGACAAAGCCAGAGTTTTTCTGGTGTTTCCAACATGGCCAAGACAAGCATGGTTTTCTTACCTAATCCAGTTGGCTGCTTGTCAACTGATCACCTTCCGATCATCCCCCATCTTCTCTCTTAGGATGCCAGTCAAATTCTTCACCCAACCTCAAGATTCTTCACCTCAGGGCATGGCTGATCAGTGGTTCGCGGGAGGAAGTGAGAAGAGTATTGTTACATAATAGGAAGCAGTCTATCTGTCATAGCTACAAAAGTGGATGAGACTCAGCCACTGATCAGACCTAAGAAACCTTCTACCTGCATCCGCTTCACTGTCAGATATACTAGATTACATCCTAGAACTAAAGAAGCCAGTTTTGTCTTTGAGTTCAATTAGGATACATTTGGCAGCTATTACAGCCTTCCATTTCCCAGTAGAGGGCTTTTCAGTGTTCAGACATCTGATGATGGTGAGATTTCTCAAGGGGTTGGGGAATCTGTTTCCAAGAGAGAAACATCCTGCCCGGGTTTGGGACCTTAACATGGTGATTATATGCTTTATGAGGCCTCCCTTTGATCCGGTGGCAACCTATCAACTGATCTATGAAAACGGCCTTCGTGGTAGCCATTACTTCTGCACAAAGAGTTGGGGAGATAGGGGCTGTGATGGCATATCCCCCCTTCAGAGTATTCTTCAAGGACAAGATCACATCATGACCACATCCCAAATTTTTACTGAAGGTGTCACCTAACTTCCACATTAACCAGTCTATTCATCTTCCAGTGTTCTTTCCTAAACCACACCTGAACAAGGAGGATGTGATATTACATACACTCAATGTCAGAAGTGTATTAGCCTTGGACAGGACTAAGTCGTTTAGAAAATCTCCCTGATCCTTTGTGTCTATGGTGGACAGATCTCCAGTTTCCAAGCAAAGACTCTTTAGATAGATATCTGGCTATATTACTTTTTGTTATCAATCTAATGATCTCCAACCTCCTTCTAGAACAGTGGTTCCCGAACTTTAACAGCCCACGAACCCCTTTCACTAAATTGTGAAATCTCGTGAACCCCATCCTAAAAATGAATATTTCCAGGGATTTAAGTTTAAATTTCCTTCGCACTCCGTGAGGCTCCTGCTGCTGGACCCCATTGACCGCCCCGGTCAACTGAGCTCCACTGAGCTCAGGCTGCAGGTCCCACTGACCGCTGGGACTTGGGCTGTCAGCCCCAACTGCCCAGCCCCACTATTCCTGGGGCTCAGGCTGCCAGCCCTGTGCAGAGCGCTGGGGTTCAGGCGGCCGGCTCCCCCACTGACGGGGGCAGGGCTCAGGCTGCCAGCCCCAATTGCCCTGCCCTGCTCTCCCTGGGGCTCTGGCTGTCTGCCCTGCAACTGGGTCCCACCTGCAGCCTCCAATGCCCGGGGTCCTCTGGCTGCCACTGTTCTAGAGAGCTAACCCATTTAACTCTTTTGCTACTTCAGTAGCCTCTCTTATGAATTTCCCATTGCTGAGGTATGTAGAGCCGCAACTTGAACCTCCATACACACCTTTTCAGAATATGATGCAGTAATTCATGACTCAGCTTCTGATGCTGTGCTGTCTTTGATCTTGGACTTGACTCCAAAGTGCCCCCCACTTAGAGGGTTCTGCTTGAACCTGCTTGAGCACCCATAGGGACACTACTCAAAGAAGGAAGAGAGCTTACTGACCCTGTGCAGTAACTGTAGTTTTTCGAGATGTGCCCCCCTATGGGTACTTCACTACCATCCCTCCTTCCCCTCTGCTTTGGAGTTCTCTGCTGTGGAGCTTTGAGGTAGTGAAGGAACTTAGGGCAGTTCATCTGTGCAGTTCTATATAGCCATGGTGCAGAACACGAAGTGGAACAGAGAATATCCGTGGCCTGAACGGGCACTGCTACCTGACATCTCTTATCAAAGGCACATGGGGCGTGTGGGCACCTGAAGGGGGGCACCCATGGGGACAACATCTTGAAGAACTACAGTTACTGCACAGGATGAGTAACCTCTCCTTCTGGGTCATAGGACCTCATGCACTTATGTAATACAGCAGGCCTGACTTCACCTATGCTCCATGCAAGATAGCATGTGGACATGAGAATGCAGATCGCCCCAAGAAGTCCTCTAATTGCTATATTGATGGAAGGACTGTCTCCAGGTATGCAAAGGAGTGCTGTTTTCTCCTCCTCTGCCTACCGAGAATGTTAGGAACCATTAGGAAAGGGATTTATAATAAAACAGTAAATATCATATAAATCCATTGTGTGCCCACACCTTGAATACTGTGTGTATTCTGCAGTTCTGGTTTCCCCATCTCAAAAAAGATATATTAGAATTGGAAAAAGTACAGAGAAGGGGAACAAAAATGATTGGGGTATGGAACAGCATTCATATGAGGAGAGATTAAAAAGACTGGGACTGTTCAGCTTGGAAAAGAGACAACTAAGGGGGGATATGGTAGAGGTCTATAAAATCATGAATGGTGTGGAGGAAATGTTATTTACCCCTTCTCATAACATAAGAACCAGGGGTCACCCAATGAAATTTAATAGGCAGCAGGTTTAAAACAAACATAAATAAGTACTTCTTCACAGAACACACAATAAACTTGTTGAATTCATTGCCGGGAGATGTGGTGAAGGCCAAAAGTATAACTGAATGAAAAAAAGAATTAGATAAATTCATGGAGGATAGGTCCATCAATAGCTGTTAGCCAAGACAGTCAGGGATGCAACCCCATGTTCTGGGTGTTCCTGAACCTTTGATTGCTGGGACTGGACAACAGGGGATGGATAAATTGCCCTGTTCTGTTCACACCCTCTGAAGCATCTGGCACCAGCCACTGTCGGAAGACAGGATACTGGCCTACATGGACCATTGGTCTGACCCATTATGGCCATTCTCATGTTCTATCTATACCATCTATCTATGAAAATAGCCTTTGTAGTAGCTATACCATCAGCTCTAAGGGTACGGGGGATTCAGGCTGTCATGGCTAATCCACCTTAAACAATGTTCTGTAAAGACAAAGTGACTGCTGAAATGTCTATCTAATTATATTAGATCACGTTATGAGTTAGCTAGAGTAGATCCACCCATGCAGGTTACAGCTCACTCCATCAGGGCTAGGAAGCTTCAACAGCTCCTCTGAGAAGCATAGCAGTTTCATAAATTTGCAAGGAAGCAACATGGGGTCAGTCTTTCACCTAGTATTATTCATTATTTGAGGACTT
The DNA here is from genome assembly GCF_965140295.1 of Lepidochelys olivacea. Taxonomy (NCBI): domain Eukaryota; kingdom Metazoa; phylum Chordata; order Testudines; family Cheloniidae; genus Lepidochelys; species Lepidochelys olivacea. Next base: position 58,957,537 of record NC_140416.1, read on the forward strand.
AAGAGCAGATGTTCACTTTGGCAGAGGTGTCCTGCAATCAATGTTTAAATAGGACTCTTAGCACTCATGTCCTGTTTATGAGTCACTGTGTGCAAGTCACCTGAAGTGAAATATATATGAACAGTCATTCAAAGAAAGAACAACTACTTATTTTACAATCACTGGTTCTTCGAGATATGTTGTCCACCTGGATGTCCATGATCTGTTATCTTTTCCAACTACTATGGAGTCTTATCCCAGCTGGGATTCTGTGTTGTCAAAAGAATGGAGGGACAGTGCTGCTCACTCCACCCTTCATGCCTTCAGGTTGGGGGGGAACTTGAGGGCACCCAGGATGCAAGCATGATCCCAATGAATACTGCTAGACAAAAGAACCCAATCTCACAAACATGGGGCACATGCACACCAGAAATGCAATCCATGTGGACAATACATCTTGAAGAACCACAGTTACTATGAGGTAAGTAATTATCCATTGTCAGCAGATTAAGATTGCATTATCATAACTCTTAATTTATTGGTTTTCAGAAGTTTACATATAGCCAATCTCCATATTTTGGAAGAGTACAAGACATCACAGGGAAACCTTAACTCTGCAGCAGTGTTTTTGAGTGTTTAATTTAAACCAAAATCCTTTCTGCTTCTCTTTGATGTCTGTCCTGATGAAAATGCCCAATTTTCTGGCACTTTTTTAGAAAAGTAAAGGGTAATCACAGTGTGCTGTCCAATATTGTCTTACTCTACAAAACAGGTTCTAATGTTCCACATGGCAAGGTAGGTATTTCTGAACACATAATGGCTTGCCATGTTTGCCTGCATTGTAAAACAAGTGTCTAACTCATGGCATTGGGGTGCCTCAAGTACAAAAGGTGCTAATACAAAAATAAAATTCTTCTCCATTCTCAGCACAGTACAAATTCAGTGCTGACAACCTACCACTTTCTCACAGCTGAGCATTTTTATCATCCGCCCACTTGCAAAGCTTATAAAATTAAATATTTATACATATCGTGTAGTCTATAAATTAAACTGCCCCAGTGGATTTATTGGCATCAAGCAAATCACCAGAGCATTGAAATCCTGTGTATGTGAACACAAAAATTCTATCAGAAAGCAGAGCTCAGGCTTTCCTACCACTGTCTTGTTCACAGTACATAAACATGACATATTAATCGCTCACTGATGTTCTGAAGAGGAGTAAAGGTTCTTGCACTACAGAAATTCCAAATAACCCCACCGAAATTTGGGCACACGAGTGGTTGCTACGGTGGGTTTTTTCTTATTACTTATCTGTTGGCGTAGTGCCATGTGCTTTACGATGCTGATTGATTTTCTCCCGGGAGAGGCTACTTCTGAAATATTGCTCGAACACAGCAGGTTGACTGAGAAAAGGGGAAGGAATCCCTGTGGTAAATAAGATCAACACACACCCCAAGGATATTGTATGGGGAAGACACATAAACAAAGCAGTCAAAAAAAAGCAAGGCAAAACTATGTATTCAGTGCAGGTTCCTTCTTAGTAAGCTCAGCTGGAAAGTAATTATTTTAAACTCTTTAAATTAGAGCACACATTGTAATACACTCATGATCAGCAGATCAAGAGAAACGAGAGGATGCTTGAACCATAATATGACAGAGTAATCGCTGCTGTGACGAGATCAGACTGTGGCATGGCCATTTTGTGAACCATTAAGAAACAGTGCAGACTGGTGAGAAATAAAAGCTGATTAATTTTGTTTGGTTAACACATCTGGAATTGTGTGACTTTTTTGTTGTTTTTTGTTTGTTTGTTTGTTTTTAAAAAAACAGGGCACTGAAGAGCTAGAAGTACGAATTCTGGTGCAGGCTCGACCAGGCCAAGATATCAGGTCTGTAAATAACCTAGTTTTAAAATACTCTAATATCTCTTTAGAGAATATAATGGATAGTGCATTTTATAGTCATTATTTTACCATAAACAGCACTGAAATTTTGAATTTATGACCAGGGCACAGATGCACACTCCTCACTTGGAGCTTGACCAGGAAACGAGAGTCATTTTGAATTATATTCTGTTTTTTTTTCTTTTTTTATGATATGGTTTTCAGACCTATAGGACATGACATTAAAAGAGGTGAATGTGTGCTGGCTAAGGGAACCCACATGGGTCCATCGGAGATTGGTCTCTTAGCAACTGTTGGGGTAACGGAAGTAGAAGTTAACAAGTTTCCAGTCGTTGCAGTCATGTCAACAGGGAATGAGGTAAGAAAAATATCTTTAAACTCAAGACTTTTTAAATTTCTTTCTTCTGCAGGCACAGGAATAGTATTTTGGATAGTAATTCCCATCCTAATTCCAATTGGGCCTGTTTAAGTGGTGCTGAGCACCTAAGGATCAGGGAAGCAGTTCGCATGTCTATGCATAAAAGCTCCTTAACCCTCTACACACAGGTCCCAAAAGAGATGATGCCTACTCTTAGCAGGTATATATTGTAGGAAGGAGCTGTGCATGAGACTGGTCTCTGCCAGAATATCTTCTTTAGCATATGATACAAAACTGTACTCCTACACGTTTTCTTTGCAGAGGCTTCAAATGCACTATAAAACCCAAATCCTCAGTAAAACTAGATGTTATTTCTTCTAGTATGTTCACAGAAATATAAACAGCACCCAACTGGCCTGTAATTGTTCTCTTATTTCTAATATTCTTTGCAAAATTTTCAAAATTAGAAACATGAATGTTAAAGGATTTATGAAAGACAAGGTGGGTAAGGTAATATCTTAGTTGGTTCAATAAAAGATATTACCTCACCCATCTTGTCTCTCTAATATCCTGGGACCAACATGGCTACAACAACACAGCATTCAAAGGATTTACACTAATACCAGGGGAATTTTTAAACAGCTGGTTTAGGTACTTGTGGGCAATAGCCCTGTGTGGAAGATGAGGCATTTGGACCAATTTCTATAAAAGACAACTTATATCTTTAATTGAATTAAAAGTCCTCATCTTTACCAACTAGAAAATCACTTTTATTATTGTAGCAACTGTGCTGTATTTAAAAAATCCAGTTACCTCAAACATGCATTTTGACCTAACATCTTGACTGTGCTCTTCTGAGGCAAACCTTTTGAACCCCCTGGCAGTATTCTCATCCTATTGGAAGCCTTTGATGTGTTTAAGTTTTAAATCTTTGATGTGTAAAATAGAGCCATAAAAATAAAGCTCTGTTCACATTTGTCCAAACCATTTCTGATTGATGCACCCTGTTGAAATACTTAATGCTTACACAACCCCAATGAAAGTTATTCTGTGACGGCAGAATGCCAACCCAGCTTAGCCTGCAATCTGAACAGCTATCCTAAGATAGACAGGAGTAAGCTGGACAGTAGATACCTCCAGAGAAAGCCCAGGGTGTCCCAAGGAGTGGTGGTGATGAGTTAGTAAGTGAGACTCTTCCCTGTGAGCATCTTTTATATAACATTTTAAACCTAGATCCTGCCCACTTGTGTTCATTAAACTTCCTGTGAAACTTTTCACAAGAACGGGTATTAGTCACAGTCTTGTGACCTAGCCAAGTTCCAACCTGAGTTATTATATTCTTACTACCTAACATCCTCACTGCCATTTCCTTCATCTCCTGTCCTCAACAGCTGTGTTGCTGCATGCTGTTAATCAGCACTACGGTCCATCCCAAAGGCCAAGGTGTTTCAGACCTGGATGAAAGCATTCCTGTTGTAAAATGTGTCTGTATGTTTGTTAGATACTTTGGCATCCTTCAAGATGAAAGATGCTATGTAAATGTAAGATCATCATTATCATCATTGCCAGTTTTCTACCCCTTAAAAATAACACCATTTTTCATCTAAAATGGATGTTATGTTATGAATTACATGGTTGGCATTTGAAGCTGTGCTTAAGTTTTCATCTGTATGTTTCCACATTTAAAATGTATCTTTCAAAGTGAGTAGACACTAGACTTTATTATTCTTGGTCGCTGCCGCATCAACACAGATCCTTAAAGTTTCAGTAAGATCAGAACAAGCAGATCTATCCATCAACCTGGAAATAGTTACAAATTTAGAGTTTGTGATTTGATTTATACTGTATGAGGTTGGAAGCCTGGTACCGCATGAAAAGAGGGTTTGCAGGCATGAATGCATTGAAACAATTTAAGAGAGAGAATCCTAGAAAAATAAATTATTTTGCTCTACCAATGTCTCAGCCACATGTCTTTTTGGCTTAAATTGCTGCATAGTCTGAATTCACAGAACCTATTTACAGACACACACTGACTGACTTGTCATAGGTGTCTGTCAGCAGGAACCATATCCAACTTCAAAAGCAAGAATACAAAAGCAAAGGCACATAACACTCTGAGGAGACTGATTGGTAATGTGGCTCTGTTTTATAGTTGTTGAATCCTGAGGATGACCTCTTACCAGGAAAGATCCGAGATAGTAACCGTTCAACTCTCCTAGCTACAATTCAAGAACACGGCTACCCAACAATCAACTTGGGAATTGTGGGAGATAAGTAAGTAGCACATGTTAATAAAGATTGCCATCTGTTGTCACTTCATGTTCATGTGGTGCAGTTTAACGTAGCAGTGGGGAAAGAAAACATTGCAGAAGCTGCATTCGCTAGCTCACTTCAAGTGCCACAGCATTGTGAGGGTGCTCATTTTGGAAGAGGAGTATTCTGTTATTTTTCTTCCCAGTATAGAGTTTAGCAAGCCACATCCTAGTAGTAAGAGGAATAGTCAGATAAGGATGTTTTTAATGAGAGATGTTTGTCTTGTTTAGTTTTCCTCCTGTTGTACAATTCTAGCATTGCCTCTACTCCCTGCAGTATGGGCTGAGTATAAATTGGGACAGGATAATAACACCAGCACTTGAATGGTGAAGTGTTTTGGTATCTATTCATGCAGCCTCATCCTGGATTGAAACTCACTGTATTTAATAAGGCAAGAACCTGCATCTGGGGAATATATTCTACAGAAATGCCAGTTCCTGATCTTTAAGAAGGTGTCTGGCACACAGTTTATTTTCCATATTAAGATTAATTTAGAGGTTAACTTTTTGTCAGATTTCTTGAATCACTGTCTTTTGGACAAGGCCCCACTCTTGACTGTGGGGTATTGCTAAAACAGAATTCCAGAAATGCATTCGAGGATGCACAAAGTTTTTCAGTGTTGTCCTCAAGTGAGCTCTCTGTTTTGACTCTTGTTATACTTCTGTGATCAAGTCATTTTATTCATCTGACAATAATTTCTCCTTGGTTCTAACTAGGAGTGAAAATGAGTTCTGCTTTTGAGAGCTCTAGCAGAAATGTTTGCAGCCTTTGGTGCAAAAGGTTCTCGATGTGCCAATGTGAAATCCAGAGCTTCCTTGTCAGGAGCACCAATTCTCAGGATGCAAGCTTGTGCCTCAGTACAAAAAGTGGTCCAGCTGTGCCAAGAGGACCACTGATACAGGACAAGAGGAATGCTCAGCTGGTACACAGTACTTTGTGGCAGCCTCATAGAAGATTATGACTGATCATGGTGGCTGAGTATATACTAAGTCTCTGGAATCATCAGCCCTGTCTCTGGACATGAATATGTATGTGGGAGGGGGAGTGAGAGAATCTGGAGATTTCAGTAAAAAGCTGTCTGAAATCAAATGCATGGGAGGATTCATCTGATGCCAAATACATATTCTGTATGGAGGAGCACCAAGAAGGTAACTCTTCATGGGATAATACCACCTTTCCCTAGTTTTTCCGACATAAATCCAAGATGGATGATTTTTAGTTTAATTACAATACTGTGCCCCAGAATCCAATGCTGTGCCTTTGGATTCATTCAAAATAAATGTTTACCAGTCTGTAATTACAACCCTTCAGATCACGTACTGCCAAGACTTCATAGTCAACAGTCAGATGAAATTATCAAAGAAAGACTTTACTCTGGTCGGTTTTCTTCATCCTTCCTGCAGTCTAATCCAGAAAGGTGAAGATTTAGCTTGGGCAGCTTTTGATGTGAGTGATATGATTTCAGAGACTACTGCCTAGAGGTGGATGCCCACAAGTTTGCTTTGCCGCAGATGTCTGAATGCCAGCAAGAGTTCCAGAGAGAGCCCAAGGATCTACCATACACTAGAGAGAATTTGTTTTGGGGATCAAATGGAACCTCACTGCAGAAGACAAAGAAAACAATGGCTGTATTGGGTTCTCTTGGACCTGTGTCTTCTCCTTTCGGTCCCTTGTTCAAGGGAGGAAACGGAAAGTCTCCACTTTAAAACCCAGGTGTCGCTTAATTTTTCTTTTAGCCCCATACTGTCCCAGACAGGTATGATTCTAAAATCGTTTGCCATTGGCTAAAGGAGATTCCATCAAACTGAGATTCTGACCTCAGATCATCATGCAAAACCATTGCGCCTCACTTAGTCCCAATCAAGAAGCCCTTGTCCTGTCAAGATAGAGCTTCATATGCACAGTGTGTCTGAGCAGGTGATTCATGTCCTGCTGCCATCATGGAAACCTTTTGCAAGGACCTATGATTCCAAATAGAAAAAAAATTTGCAATGTGATATAATTTGGCCCTGGGGAACCTCTTTACTTTTCAAGCACAAAAGTTGTTTGTCAGAACCTAGCTTAAAACAAAGTAAACTCTATCCAGGTATGTCTCACAGCTATTTAGGCCTCTCAGTCAAAGGTAAACAAGTGTCTCTGCAGCCCCTTACTCTCAAGTTCATGAAAGGCTTGACACATTTGAACTCTCCCCATTAAAAAGCCCCTTGCATCTTGGGATAATAATATGATCCTGACTAAGCTGATGAAGATCTGTTTCAACCACTGAGTTTGATACTTGGACAGTCATTTTTCTGGAGGCAGTCAGGCCCATCAAGAGAAATTCAGGGCCCCAGTACATCATGTTTGCTGTGTCCCTCCCACTTCAACCTACTTACAGGCATTTTGAGTGGGCCCCTGAGTACAGGACCCCAGTACAATTGTTCCCCCTTTTCTCCACTCTGATCAGCCCTGGAGGCAGTTTGTACAGCCTAAAGAATTAATGAGCTTCCAGATCTAGAGTGTGACTACTGAACTTATTTTTATTATTTGTTGCTGTGGACTCATCTGAGAGTCCTCACCAAGTAATGTTAGAATTCCACTTAAATGAGCCTATCGTCCTTATAACATTATTTCCACACCAAATGCCCATCCTTGGGGAGGCTTTTTCTGTATATTTGTCAAAATGTCTTTGGGGTTCTACTAGGGTCAAACAACTGGTTTTTTTTTTAAACATTTTATGCTCATTCATGATGCAGTGCTGTTACCAAGAAGACAGTGTCTACATAGGTATTTGAGTGTGTTTCCTTTTGTAATGACATGGTCTGACTTAACCCTGGAAGGCCACGTCAAGGCACATTTGGTCCCAGGCAAGATTGTCACTACTGTCTGTTTCAGAGGCCTTGTTTAGAGTAGGATTTTGATGTGTTAGCTAACACATGTTAATAGCCTAATGTAGAGAAGGCAAATATGCCTCTAATGTATTTAGTTGGTCTAGTTAAAGCCTAGGTTCCCTCATATCTAAAGTACAAGGGTTTATATATATATATCACATAATAAAATCCTGGGAGATATCTTTAGAGAGGGGAAATTCCATCTGCTTCTTTGAAGAGATTATTGTGACACAATTCTCCCTTAATGTTTTGGTAATTATATTCTTTTAGTGTTTCCCTGCTTACACCTAATTACTATTTTTTTTCTTTTTCTGGGGCAAACTTTTTTAACTTGAATAATTTTTGAATGATCTTATCATCATGGGAGCTTCACTTCCTATGCAACTGAAGGAACTGATTGGAAGGGTTAGAGGGCAACATTTATGTACTGCAGGGTGTGGCACATAACATGCAGTAGGGGGCATAGATCCTAATGTAACTCGTTAACGGTGCTCTCCAAGATCAGAATTCTTTAAGGGCTGTAGAAGTTCTGCCAACCTCATACTAAGGAGCTAAAAATCAAGTGTGAGAATCCTTTTAGAATGATATCTGCAGAGAAACAGTTTTACAGGTAAGTATTTTTCTCTTTCATCTCAATTCTCTGAACCATTCACAGGTGTTAATTTAACAAAATAGCTCATCCAGGTTAAGGATATTCCTGGTGGCAGCTACTTCATAGCCCAATACTGTATGGTGCACATATGCACATTCCAGTCAAATATTTGAAAGGATCAGGAGACACTTGAACATCATGATAGGCACTGTAGAGCACTTAGGAGCACTTTAAAATCAATGTTATCACATGTGCAATTTTCAATGGTCCACTCAGAATTGGACGTAAAGCCACACAGAGTACTTTGCCACTTACTCTATCTTTTTACTTTAAATCTATACCTACATTTTATTTATTTTCATTATTTCATTATTTATTTCAATGTTATTGTTAAAACAATTTCTGAGCTTCTCTCCATTGCTTGTGTCCATTCTCTTGGCCTACATATAAGGCTCGGTATGCAAAAATTCAAAATATCAATTCACAAAACATGTCTACCTGCAGTTAAAGTCCAGGAAGTCTGGAATACAAGAGAAGAAGGACCAGCCTGGAGAATGAAGTGGGGCTGAACCTAGGCTAAAAGCTAAGCCTCCCTCCCAATACATGAAACCATATTGTTTGAGGAGCAGACATTTCAAAAGTTATTCTGAGAGGTGAGGCAGAATGGAAAGAAATTCCTGCAAGACAAACCCAAACACAGACCCACACAGCAACAAAGCCCAGAAGCCTCGAATTCTTTACGTTTAGTTCTTGACCTGGTTTCCTACATCTCCAGTCCTCTGGTTTCCCAGATCCACTTCTTGCTAACATAGTCTAAGGGTGATGTTCATGCTGAAGGTGATACACAAATGTTATTTTTGACTATTTTCTTCTGCATGAACAGGGTCAAAACAGGTTTATAGTTGCATTTCATTTGCTCATAATCTATGAAATTGTAATCTGATTCTGTGGGAAACTATTATTAAAAATATGTGCATCTTTGCTTTGAGTAGCTGATCTCCATTAATTATTTATCATGGAATTTTTGTGTGTGTTTGCTGTTTTTAAAAGTTTTGTTCATGGCCTTCCTTGTATTTACTTTCTGTAAAAGTTGTATGGCTTAGCTCTGGGGAAATGTGCAATAAATTAGGCCAGTGTTGCAAAGGGGTTTTTTAACATAACCACGCTCCATTTTTAGAAGTTCTTCTGGGGGAGCCCCTTTAAAATAGTTTACTGATGGACCTCTGAATCTTAGCCTCTGTGCCTGGTGAGTTTTAATTTCCTTTCCTGTTGTTTACCTCTCTTGTTTACCTGCTGTTTACATGAGTAAATTTGCCCCATCTATGGGTTCTTTTCCAAACTCTGTTGTTTCCCCTGATGGTTTTACACTGTAGCAGCTGTGTAATGTTAATTGCTTTCATCTGTATTTTATCCTGCAATCATGAAGGTTCATAATGGAGAGAGAGGGAATTGCTACAGAATTTGACCAGACACTTCATAAACTTTACATTAAATGCGCCTAGTTGAGTTGCTAAAAAATATTGCACATATTTCTTATCAGAATAGTCATAAATTCACAGGCAGCCTGTCTTTCTTTTACTTTGTGTGAAGAATCAGCATATAGTTTTTTTTGTGTCAGAAGTAATTATTTCCAGACTGATGATATAGTTCTATAGTGACACATCGTTTGACATAAAGCTCCCAAGGGACATCTAAATCTTAAAAATCATCCTTGCTATTATGACAGCATCACTTTATGATATTGCCAGAACAAAAACTTTGAAAAAACTCCTTCTTTGTTTTAAAAAGGATACCAAGGCCTGACTCGTATCAGGATTTTAGAATACTTGAATGTTACGCTTGCCGTCCAGGAGGTCTAAACCTTTTGTAGCTGTGTCTGATGCATATAATTACTAAATTTTAATTCACAGACCGTGAAGATCACTCAGGGGTGTGTGGGATATTTTAAGGCACCTGTCACTTTGGAATATATATCCCGCTGGGGTTAAGCATACATACAGAATGTGGCAGCAGAACTGTAGGATCTTGTCTGCACTAAATATTAGTCTGATGTCCACATAAGACAAAATTAAATAGATATTCCAACTAGTATGATATTTATGAGTATGATTAAACAAAGGCTACTACCATCTGTTAGACTTAGTGGGGAGGCAGGAATTCAAGTGCTGAGTTGTTAGTTTCTACAGAAGTGTCTTCATTTCTAGATCTGCTCAAGCAACATGCAGGTTTCAGAGTGGTAGCTGTGTTCATCTGTATCAGCAAAAACAATGAGGAGTTCTTGTGGCACCTTACAGGCTAACAAATTTATTTGGGCATAAGCTTTCGTGGGCTAGAACCCACTTCATCAGATGCATGGAGTGGAAAATACAGTAGTAGGTATAAATACACAGCACACGAAAAGATGGGAGTTGCCTTACCAAGTGTGAGGTCAGTCTAACGAGACCATTCAATTAACAGTAGGATACCAAGGGAGGAAAAATCACTTTTACAGTTGTAATGAAAGTGGCCCATTTCAAACAGCTGACAGGTTGGGGTGGCTGTCTGTAAGCAAGGGCTGGCGTGCCTCTGAAGGTCTCTGAGAGAAAGGGATCGTCCTTCAGGATAGGTTGTAGATCCTTGATGATGCACTGGAGAGGTTTTAGTTGGGGGCTGAAGGTGACGGCTAGTGGCGTTCTGTTACTTTCTTTGTTGGGCCTGTCCTTTAGTAGGTGACATCTGGGGACTCTTCTGGCTTTGTCAATCTGTTTCTTCACTTTAGCAGGTGGGTATTGTAGTTTTAAGAATGCTGGATAGAAATCCTGTAGGTGTTTGTCTGAGGGATTGGAGCAAATGCAGTTGTATCTTAGAGCTTGGCTGTAGACAATGGATTGTGTGATGTGGTGTGGATGAAAGCTGGAGGCATGTAGGTAAGTATAGCGGTCAGTAGGTTTCTGGTGTAGGGTGGTGTTTATGTGACCATTGCTTATTAGCACCGTAGTGTCCAGGAAGTGGATCTCTTGTGTGGACTGGTCCAGGCTGAGGTTGATGGTGGATGGAAATTGTTGAAATCCTGGTGGAATTCCTCAAGGGCTTCTTTTCCATGGGTCCAGATGATGAAGATGTCATCAGTGTAGTGCGAGTAGGGGCGTTAGGAGACGAGACCTGAGGAAGCGTTGTTCCAACCTGAAGCAAATACTTACTAGTAACCACACACCACACAACAAAAACACTAACCCAGGAACCTACCCTTGCAACAAAGCCCGTTGCCAACTCTGTCCACATATCTATTCAAGGGACACCATCATAGGACCTAATCACATCAGCCACCCCATCAGGGGCTCGTTCACCTACACATCTACCAATGTGATATATGCCATCATGTGCCAGCAATGCCCCTCTGCCATGTACATTGGCCAAACCGGACAGTCTCTATGCAAAAGAATAAATGGACATAAATCAGACGTCAAGAATGATAACATTCAAAAACCAGTCGGAGAACACTTCAACCTCCCTGGACACTCAATTACTGACCTAAAAGTGGCAATTCTTCAGCAAACAACCTTCGAAAACAGACTGCAACGAGAAACTGCAGAACTGGAATTAATTTGCAAACTGGACACCATTAAATTAAGCTTGAATAAAGACTGGGAGTGGATGGGTCATTACACAAACTAAAAACTATTTCCCCATGCTAATTTTCTCCCTACTGTTACTCACACCTTCTTGTCAACCGTTTGAAATGGGCCATCCTGATTATCACTACAAAAGTTTTTTTTTTCTCCTGCTGATGATAGCTCACCTTAATTGATTTGTCTCGTTACAGTTGGTATGACAACCCCCATCTTTTCATGTTCTCTGTGTGTGTGTGTGTGTGTGTGTGTGTATATATATAGAGAGAGAGAGATATATATAAAATATCTTCCTGTTATATTTTCCACTCCATGCATCTGATGAAATGGGTTTTATCCCACGAAAGCTTATGCCCAAATACATTTGTTAGTCTCTAAGGTGCCACAAGTACTCCTCATGCAAACAACATTGTTTTTATAGATTTCAGTCATAAGTTAAGGCATCCAGGGATACCCAAACCCAGTAATGGTTTGAAAAAATTTGAGGGTTCAAGGCTGTTTACAAGGGCTGTTACAAAGAGGATGGTGATCAGTTGTTCTCCATATCTGCTGAAGATAGGACAAGAAATAATCAGTTTAATCTGCAGCAAGGGAGATTTAGATTGAATATCAGGAAAATCTTTCTAACTATAAGAATAGTTAAGTGCTGGAACCGGCTTCTAAGGGAGTTTGTGAAATCCTTGTCATTGGAGGTTTTTAACAATACGTTAGAGGAACACCTGTAAGGGTGGTCTAGGTATACTTGTTCCTGCCTCAGTGCAAGGGCTGGACTAGATGACCTCTTGAGGTACCTTCCAACTCTACATTTTATGATTCTATGAGACATGGAGGCTCCCTCTTCCATTAAGCCCCATCAACCAGAACATTCTCCTTTCCAAGTGTAAATGTTTTGTAGACAACACAACTTTTTCATGATCATTAGACCAAACTTCATTGCAAATGTCACTCTGATGTCATCCCTTCCTCTCTGTTTATGTGACAACCCATCTTGTTTTAATGTGTGTACTTGAACCTGAAAGCACAGAGCAACATCTAAAGGTGAGAAATAAAAGAGTTTCTAAAACTGTGCAACAGGTTATCTTCTACAGCAGGTAACAAACTATCCAATGTGGCACAACCTGAGGGTGAAATTTTCATTTCTAAAGAGGACCAGTCATTTTGATGGTCCTCACGCAGGCATGAATTTCTCCTTGAATTAGCATTTCCGGAAAACTGTTTCTGAAGAGCACAGCACAGCATCAAACAGCAAGTGAATAGTGAGGAAGGTACCACTCTTGCTATATTTGATGGTACCATGAATCTTTATAATTTTAGCTGTTACACCTCCACGGTGGGAAAAAAACTACAACTCCAATCTGCTTCTGAGGCATGGGGTAAAATTTTCATAAGCCACCAAATTACTTAGGAGCCTAATTCCCATTTTCAAAAGTGACTTAGGGACTTAGAAGCCTATGTTCCATTGGCTTTCACTTTTGAAAATGAGACAAACTCCTAAATAATTTAGGCATTTTTAAAATGTTTATGTATAGTGTCCATTAGATGGAACAAAGTAGTTAAGTAGGAATTTGAGGGGGCAGTTAAAAGGTTTTCTCACAAGAATGAAGGTGCAAAACCATCTGAAGTAGAAAAGATTACTTGAGATTATCGTTTCCTTCTTGCAGAGAAGAAAAGGTTAATTTGAAAAACCTGGCAAAAAGGAGCAGAGAAGAAATATGAAAAAGCAGCCTGCTGAGAAATTACCAAAAGCTCAATTAGCCTACACTGAAATGTTAAAAACGTATACTGATAGTTCAAGTAAAAAAACAAAACAAATTAATTAATTAGCATGACAAGGTTTTCCAGTTTTAGTGCAGTATTTCTAATGTCCAAGATTGTGAATTTACCATGTAAAACAAAATAACACCCACTCCCTCTCTGGCAGAAATAATCTAAGGATCTATCTGACAGTGGTGCATTCTCTACTTTCTCCTGAGCTAATAAAATCATATTAGATGAATTCCCAGTGGCAGGAGAGGAAAAGGATTCTGCAGCAGTTACTAAATAAAAGGAAAAGAATAACACTCATATAGCTTAAAGTTTGTGTGTCAGGGAGTTCTGGAGAAATCCAAGATCTCTGCTTTTCAATGGTTACAATTCCCCTATAAAATAATAAAAATTGCTTAATTTATCTATTGATCTTACATCTTACATCAAAGCCCTGTATTGATATTGACTAAAAACTGTGAGGTAGCTAAATATTATCCCTATTTCACAGATGTAGAAATTTGAATTAAACAAGCCACTTTACCTCTCTTCCTCACTCAACAAAGTCAGTGACATCTCACAACTAGAACTCAAAGACTTCTTGATTTCCACTCCTATACTCCAAAGCATGCTGTCTCACATCTTTAAAAAACTGAAAGTGAAGTTCTCCCATGAAAAGTGTCAGGGACCCACAGCTGAACCCAGACCCAGCTTTTGGTCCTTAGCTGATTCAGCTAATGAATCTGGTCTTCTGATTGGCAGAAAACTCTAGCAGGCACATTCTCAAATACTGCAGCAGGTCTGGGTCTCTGGCTGTTCAACAGTATTCCATGCCTTCAGCTGTGTTTCTGATCCTCCTGTCAGTGCCTTCCTTGCTCCTGTCCCATGCTCCTTCTTCCTGGCTCGCAGTCCTGGTTTCTTCCCCTGGCTCCTGGTTTCTACTCCTGTCCCGGATGATAGTCTGGCTCTAAGCTTTGGCTTAGAGATTCCTGGTTCTTGCCTCTGGCTTTCACCCTGGACTTGGTATTTGGCTTCTGACCTCAGCTCTGACACTCGGTTCCTGATTCCTGGCTCTCAGCCATAGCTCATTCCCTGCGCTTGATAACTTGACTCCTGATTCAGGTGCTGACCACTAAGCTTGGTGACTGCTGCTCCAACCACTAGGCTAGCCTCCCTGCCCACAGCCTTGTCCTTAACAAAAAGTGACTGCAAAAATGGTATGGTGAGGTTCAGTGTTTTTTCCCTTTCAATGACACCAGATCAGATTTGTTCTGTTTACATATAAAGCTGTTTTTCTAACTGTCAGTCCTGCAAATTCATTCTAGGATCTGAGAATCAATAACATTCTTTTCTTCTACTAGCTATTATGCCAGGGTCAGCTATTGCATTAAAAAAGCAGTTATATTTAGATTATGAGGTGAAAGATGATAGGGCTAAATGCAGAGTAAAATTCCTCTTTTTTCTCTCTCTCTCTCGCTCTTTCCTGAGACTGTAATGATCAGTTTCCAGAAACTTCTGTCAAGCTTTTCTAATCTTGACGTATTTAAATTGTGTAGCATAATTCAAAGCCCTTTAATTGCTTCTCATTGAAAAATGTTACTGCAACATTGCTTTGAATGTAAGTTTAATTTTTTTAAAATGATCACTCCAGGATATTTTAACAGCAAATAACGTCCTTCTTTAACCATTTGACTGCTTCTGTATCTACCAGTCAGAATGCTTCTGCTGCATCATGGAATATAGTACCTATATGTACTAACATTCCACTGATTTCAATTATATGTTAATGGATAATAGGTAGTAGTACACCAGGTACAGAAGACCAGCACTGAGAGGGTTAACGATTGATGAATAATATGGCAATGATTTAGAAGGATAGAATACTGGAAATTAGACTTTGGTTCTTTTGAAATGCTCTGTTTCAAATGAATTTAGAACTTGTTGGCCTATGAAAAGATGCTTTGGATTCCCTTATAACCAATTTTGTGGTTCTCAAACTTTTGTACTGGTGATGCCTTTCACATAGCAAGGCTCTGAGTGTGACCCCACCTTATAAATTAAAAATGCTTTTTATATATATTGAACACTATTATAAATGCTGGAGGTGAAACAGGGCTTGGGGGTGGAGGCTGACAGCTCGCGCTCCCCTTATGTAATAACCGCTTGACCCTCTAAGGATCACAACCCACAGTTTGAGGACCCCTTGTATCATTTAGACATGTCCATAGTCCCATACAGTCTTCTTGTAGCAGAAAATACTGGGTTACAGAATATTCTATGAGAGACAAGGTAGTTGGGGTACTATCTTTTATTAGACCAACTTCTGTTGGTGGAAGGTACAAGTTTTCGAGCTACAAAGAGCTCTTCTTCATGTCTGGAGAAGGAATCAGGCTGTCTGAGCTAAATACAAGTTGGGGCAGCTTGTTAAGTGGAAGGGACAGTCATTTGAAATGATGTGAGCAGTTGGGGGTTAGATTGTAATGCATAAAGGGTTTGAAGTGGGCAATTAAGGTTAACAGGCAGTGTGGTGTGCTACAAATTGTAATGAGCCATAAAACCAGTGTCCCTGTTAAGTCCATGATTTTTGGTATTTAGCACAGTTATGAATTTAAGTTCCCAGGTTCACCTTTTGAAGGTGTTGTGCAGGTTTCCCGTAAGGATAAGTATTGAAAGATCAGGCATAGAATGGTTGCTTTGAGACCAAGACAGCTACAACATATCCTGGGACCAACACAGCTACAACAACGCTGCAAACAGAATATTCTATAGACAATTTAGCAACCCCACTGAAAAAAATAAATTTGGTTCTTGACGCTCCTCTCTTTAATGCTGGAGACTGGAGCAGTGACCAGGATCAGGTGGGAACTTTGAAGGTGGCTTATTACAGCATTTCTTCCCCACCTCCTGAGCTGCATTGAGACTATATCTAGAAATGAAGGTACAGGTTGCCCTTTGACAAAAGCAATGGAATAAGAAATAAAACACTAAGACTAAAGCCTTCTTCAAGGATGGCTGTCCAAGGAAGCTCATCGAAGAGAAACTGACATCTAGATGTATAAACTACTAGTTTTTCAGAACAGCTTAGTTTCAGGATTTTTTTTCATGCATGCTGACATTGTTTAGCAAGTATCTGATCATATATAATGGAAATTTTTGCTGGAATGGCTAATGAGGACAAGCTACATATTATTAAGTCAATATACCTGAAAAAATTTTTAAGAAGATGGATTATATCTGCCGTATTCTTCTGCGGCATCCCTTGGCCCCTGAAAAGTATTAAACTTCTTGTTGTTCAAGAGTTGCAAAGCAATTTCTCACAGTTGCTGTGTCCATTTTGGTTTCAAACATCTTATTTTAATATTCCAGAAGATGCATTCTAAAGATTTCATGTCAAGTTAATTGTCTTAAAAAAGAAGAGGGGGAGGAGAGAGAGAGATTAAAAGTACTTTTCTTTGTGAGGGAAATGAAATGTACTCATCTGTCATCTGATACCACAGAGTAAAAAATGGACTTTGGTTTGTTTTATATTTGTAGCACAAAGGGCCCCAAGCATCTGAAAACAGGGTCTCCCCAGCCAAATTGACTTGACCAGAGTACATGCTAATAGGAACACCACCTCCATAAGGTAGTAATTTAAAGTAAGACATCAGCTGGTTCAAGTTGGGTCCTAAAACCAGCTACCTTTCATTCTGGATACTTTTGTCTCTATTAGTCCTTCTCCCTCATAACAGCAGTTGTATCCTATAGTTGAGTAGAGGGGATCAGACAGACTCCTATGAGAATGAAGTGGTGCTGTAATCAATCAGTAAGGTAGAGAAGCAGGATGGATACTGCACCTTTCTTCCTTGCAATCAAGAACATGACATTTAACGTGCCTTTGAACCCATTTCCTGAGGAACAAGTTAGGTTTCCTGCATGGCAGTTCAATGCACAAACCACAAAACTTTAGGTTTGACCCAAAGTTTGCTTTCCCCTTCCTCTTACTTTACCTTTGTATGCCTCCACTAGGCATGTGAGAATTAAATATTTAGTTGGAGGCCTTCTCCAAAGATTGTCCATTTTCTGAAGTCCTTCACAAATCTGTGTGCTTAGCACCCTTCATTTTGATTTCTCTTGAAGTCAAGAGTGAAGAAGTTTCTTCCTAGACTCTGGAAGAAAACAAAACATGCTCACTATGCTCAGCAGCACTGTTGCTAGCAGATGGGCTTGCTCAATGTCCTCAAATGCTTCCACGGCTTCTTCACATTTCATCCATGTGAGCAACCCTTTGAACATTCTGGGCCACTCAGGGGAATGTGGCTGGGCGTAGACCATTCCTTTCTCCCCAGGAGCCTCTCCTCTTCCCAGGCTCTTTACTCCCCTTCTGCTTCCTTTACCCTCAGGAAGCCAGATGCTTTTAAAGAAGAAGGGACACAGAGCTTCCAGAACACAGCGGAGACAGGCCTTCCAGATTGGTGAGCACCATTTTTAAAAGCACTTGAAACGTTCAGGCACATGCATGCCAGCACAGGCAGGGAAAACTAGAGGCTATTTGTGCAAAGCTTTGATCATGGAAAATACCAGTTATTGTTATACTAAATAACATTTTATCCTCACTGGTTGAGGACTGCTAGCACAAAATTGAATGTTTATGCACCATTGCACTGGCCCATATGGCACCCAAGACTTTGATAAAGTTAATGGTACTGCAACTGTTTCACATTCTGTTAGTACTGAGAATGCTGATATTATTCACCCATACCAGGAAACAACTTTATCCTTCAGGAGTTTGCCTTTTAAAGATAGCGCAAGTTAGGAATAAATTGTGTTATAGAGGCATTCCAGAGAGGTGCTACTTCACTGAAGTCATTATTACAACTCTTTAGTCATAATCACATCCATATCATGCCACTCGTTATCATGCCAATGCTGATAATTACTCCAGTAGGTCGACTTTAGATCTCATGGAGTCCATGGAACTATCTAGGGTGGTTTCTGCTCTGAAATACATATACCGTCATATATTGGATCTTATTTGGAGTCTGGATTAGGAAATAATGTAAGGTGAATGATGATTATATTCTTGTCATATACAGGGTTTACAACAGATAGTGATAAAAGAGGGCAAGAGCAACCTATCATAGCTTCTGTTAACAAAAGAGACCCTTTAGCATAATTTTAAATTCTACTTATAGAGCCAACAAACCAGAAATAATCAGAAAACTCATGAAAACCACTAAAACTCCAGCCTGAAACCATTAATTGTGAGTATCCTCATGAAAGTTAAGGGGACTAATTTTATAAGGGGACTACTTTTAAGGGCCCAGCTGCAGGGCTAGGGGCTTAATTCGCTAGTAGCCATTCCTTCTGATTACAAGGTATCTGCACAACATGTGAAAAATCTCACAGAAAAGACACATCTTCTCTGCATCCATCATTGGCTCAAGAATAATATCCTTAGCCCTTAGATGATGTGGATGAATTCAGCAACCCACTGTTCTTGTATCTGCAGTTGCTAAGGCAAGATTATCATAGCTCTGGGTTCTCCTCATAAAATTACCAGAACAGATAAACCGTATCAGAATCTCTCACTATGTTGTGCATATCTCTGAACTGTAGCAGCATGGTCTTCCCCTTTAAGGGTCAGGGGCCCAGGGAGCAGTCAATCCTGTTCTATAGAGGAGCCCAACAAGCAGTTGCTGGCATTCATTTGATGGAGCTGGACAACATCTAGTGATTAGGTTTGATGATTCCCAGATAGGGGATATAAAGAAAGGCCTCAGCTACATGAGGTTGCCTGGAACCAGGAGAGGGCTGGGTGTGCACTCTCTTGTGGCTGCAGCAGAAGGCTGCAAGAAGGCAGACAAGCCCTAAACACCCACTATGGGGAAGGTCTGGCCCATTAAGCTATCACAGGCCACACGGACTCACCATCTCAGTTAAGAACAGGACTGTTGCTTTTTCTTATTGTTCAGTTTTCCCAAGTTAAAGAATAAACAGAGCCCCGAGGTAAGAAATATAAACTGAACTGGGTGTGGCCAATTATCTGATCAGGTTCACCAGTCTACAGAACCCTTATAAACAGTTAGCTTCTAAGGAGGGCTATGAGAAAAGCCTCCTCATTTCTCCCCCACTACACACGCACTCTTCTTTAAGCAGATCTTGGCACGCAAGAGAATGTGGCCTAGAATTATAAAGCATCTCCAGCTCCCTATGTTGATTTGATGCCTGTCAGTGAAACTCTGAACAGGTGGCCTCAGGCAAAATCTAGTTTCTCTTTTGCCCCCTTTTCCCTTCTTATTTTTAGTAAACTGTAATTATTAAGCTTACTTGTATAATGTCATATTATGTTATGTACAAAAAAACCCTGTAACTTTTCCTATGACTTCTCTTCATATGTAAACATCTGTTTAAGACATGGCTGCTGACAAGGAGAGGTTTCAAAAATACCATGTTTGTACATACAAAATGTCTGTATCTGAGCAACACTGTTCATATCAGTTTTGCCTTGAAGAGGAGTGTGTAGTCTTGTGTGTATGTTTTTTTCTTTGTTTTAAACACCCTGAACTCAAGTTAATCAAGAGAGGTGTTTTGATGTTCTCTTACAGGAGAAACCCTTAACACTGAGGCTTTGGGTCCAGTGTAAATGGTCTCAAATTCATCATTCCAGCTTCTGTGATCTGACAGTCTCTAAGGACCAAATTCATTGCTGGCATAACCAGATATATCTCCCATGTACTTCAATGGGAGTTGTACCCACTCACACCAGGGATGAATTTGGCCCTCTATCTTTGTATTCATACTCAAATCTTAATCCTTACAAAAATGATTATAAAGTAAGAAACAGTTATAAGAAACTATGTCCAGTTGCCATGTATTAAACTATGAGGAGATTTCTGTGCCATTCTGTTGTTTTGAAGAACTTGGCACTGGTTAAATTATGAGCCCCATTTCTGTCTTGCAGCCATCTCTCAATGTATGGCATCTATCCCATCTTGCATAAGGGCTCTGGAAGAATATCAACTTTGGCACCATGTCTAGTCTTAGACCCACCTGTGCACTGTCATCTTTCTTAGTGCCAGCAACCTTTTTGGTATTATTACTTTGTATAGTAACAATCATCAGTAACATTCCCTTCCAACCACAGCTGAAAATGTTCCACCTCAGAAATGAAAACATTTGAGTGCATCCATATTATCTGTGAGGAAAAGGACAAAAAAGAACTTAACAGTCTTAATGGTCTCCAGACTCATAGGTGAAAACCCTCCTAACTTTTTGGAAGAATTAAGGGACCTGCTGGTAAGTATTATGCTGGAATCCTCAAGGGTCGCTGATCTCAGCTTCAGTTCACAGGCCAGGAATAATTTAGTATTTAATCTCCTGGTTCATATCGAAACCATGAGATTCTGTCCGGCTGTCTCTGGATTCTCACACTGGACCTGACCTGCTGCCTAGGATGGGCCTTTGGAGACACCACAAACACCCAACCTCCCTGGTCAGACCACTATCCACTATCCCCATCCAGGCAAAGGTCAGATCCTTGCATCCATCCTGCCAGGGAAAATCAAAGCTGGTTTGCCCTCAGTAATTCTTGAATCCTTTACACTTTCAACTTGCCCTGGGAGAGCAAGCCACTCAGCCACAAAGCTAAGAATCACAAGTTGGTATGTCACTACCTGACAATCACTACTGTCAAAGCCTTGGCCCTGAGTTTCCCAGGTCACGAAGAAGATCACAATAGTTCACAGGTAAACTCCAGTGGATGGAAGTACACAAGCAGAAGACTAAAATGCTGATGACACGCAACCAGATCTGAATCCAGGTATCAACAGTATGATGACTTCCTACAGGATGATGCCACCACAGTAAAGAAACCTCTACCATCACCACCTCCTTTGTCTCTCTCTTCATTGTCTCTCTATCATTCTGTGTCAGTCTAATGGGTAGCTGCCAAAACAGTTCATAAATACACTGGAATAAAATAAGTTACTATTCAAATGTAGAGAAATGTTTTAAAGGAATTAGGAAGATCTCACAGATACATTCATGTCATTCTGAGAGCTCTGACATCTTTAGCCCACGGATGGAGGCATGAAGGAAAATTTTTCTCTAGGAAATACTATTCCTATTAGCAGTAACATCAGTTAGGAGGGTAGTAGAAGTTAATGCCTGAGCCTTTTAGCTGATATCTGACAAAGGATGGAATTTATACAGAACCCCTTTTTATCTAAGTAGCCTAAGTTAGTATCATTATTCCAGCTTTACCCTGAAAGTGACCGAGACAAAAAGCACCATTTTGAACACATGCAAAAAGGAAATAACAAAGAAGGTGAGAGGAATGGAATGCTGTCAGAACATTATAGAGCACACTGGAGAATTCTGAAACTCAGTTAATCTGATGAAATTATTTTTAAGGCCTCCATATGCTTCTATATCCACAACCAAAATGGATAAGGTTGTCTGAGGAAAACATATGAGCCAAAACAAACCCCTTCACATTCAAAAGTACACTCTGCAAGGGGAGTAGCTCTTTCTTTGGCCGAACTAGATAAGGTCATTATTCTACATCTGGAAGATTACTGATATGCAAAACATTCTTCTGACCCATGACAGCATAGTCCTAAAATGGGTGACATATCTTGCTTGCCTTTATGCCCAGCTGCATCCATGATTTTGCAATCTGCCACCTCTACTGAATGAACATGAGAAGACAAATAAATGTTAATCACCATGGGTCAAGTCCTTTTTCAGCCCTTCCTCAGAAAAAAATTTAATTGATCTCAATGAGAGTTTTGTCTGAGTAAAAAATAAGTTCTTCAGAACTTGGCCCCATGAAATTAATAACCTTTCCCTAACTGAAGTTTTCCTCCAGCACACACTTCCATCCTTATCTTTATGGAAAGGAGATGTTCCTTAATTTATCTCAGTCAAAACTGGGAGTTTGCTGTGATTATACAAGGGGAAGGAAGTCTTAAGGTGACTGAGGGAATTCCTAACAGGACTTAACAGCTTTTTACAAGCCATCTCCCATATTGGGAATTCCCTTAGCATGGGGAAGTCCCCAGGAAGTGTAGACTCACATAGCCAATTCTTAACTTCTCCAACCCCCTGCAATCCTCAGTACAGGAGGTGAGGAGGGGTGCAAAAGGGTTGTGCCTGGAGTATACTACACTCCAGCTATCCCCAAATCGGGGCTCATAGCCAGCTGGTGAAGTTTAGAATAGCCCTCCGGCTACTCTGATCTATGGTGCAGTTGATATAGAACCAGCTCCAGCATCACTGCAACCAGCTCCCTCACAGCCCCCAGGCTGTACCCATCCCTACAGCTCTACCTTCTATGATCTTATGAAAAAAACGTTTAATTCTTTAAACCTGTAACTGTCTTGTTTTTAAGTACGGTAGCTGGAGGCCAAGAAAGATGACCCAATTCTGCCTTCATCTACACAGGCATACATCTACAATACCTATGTTGCATGCAAATCTCCTTCTGTCTCTCACTCTCTCTCATGAATTTGTAAAGCACCCATCACAATAAATTCAAAGTGGTAAATGACCAACAGATATTGAAAGCTTCATTTGAGTGAATGAGACTTGTACAAAAGAGAACTCTGTGGAGATGGTCCAGGAAATCGGTAACGAGCTCTGAAAGTTGTAGCATGACAGCACCTTGATAATTCAGTCGCTGCTAAATGCTCCAGTTCAGTTTTGGAAACTCTGCTGATCGTGTTGCAGAATGGTAGGTGATGCTGCATGCTGTCTGTGTTGTTACTTGTTTTCCAGATTAAGTAGCATAACTGAATGATCTAACTGCATGAGTTTCAAACTGCTGATAAATGGGTTGTGTCACAGAAGGGGTTACCTGCTTTAAAAAACAAGTTATAGTAAAATCTCATTAAAAATCAACAACAGGATCAGCAAAAATGAGCTGTCTAGCAGACATTGGTCTCTATCTGAAGGTCAAACAAAATTGTACTATAAATTTGGGGATACTTTAAAGTGGTGCTTTTAGACACTGAATTGTTTATTGAAGGATTCTTTGGTACAGTTTTATTCATCAAGATAAAATAAAACCTTTTGCAAGTTGGTGTATGTTTTGCTGATGTTTGCATCGCTTTCCAGTCAGGCTGCTGGTTCAAGCTATTGAGTTCCTTTGTACTTTTCTAGGTCAGCTTAAAGACAGCTCAGTAGTCATAACTATTGATATATGCTTTCTACATACTGGCCTGGAGGGCTGGAAGATTTCCATGATTGTAGAAAGGATTCCCATTCTGGAAAAATGCCATCGTCCAAACCTTTTCCAATCTGATTAAATCAAGTTGCACTTCTACATCAGCTTGTTAGATTTGTATTGCATGCTGCTGCTGCCAAGTTACAGCCTATCCTCAGCCTCCATACCAGAATGTATTGTGCAGTCTGCTCTGCAAAAGAGAGAGAGGAGGGGCAATAAAACACACAGCAAAACTGGTGATGTGCTTGTTAAATTGGCACAGTTAGCAGAGAATATTAAAATAGACTTAACAGCACACTGACTCTTTAAGCAAAGCGCAGTGTCTGCAGTTTCCAAAATATGTAAACAAAGCACATCCCTGCTTCTTAGTGCAGAAGTAATCTGCTGAAAGTGGGGATTTCTAATTATCCAGGGAAGTTTGGATCTCTGCTTAATTAGCTACACGCACAGCTTCATAAATTTCATATTTTCCTTACAGAGAAAATATTCTCATCAGCTCTATCTCCAGTACATACAAAGTTGTAAGTAGCAATAAAATACAAAGATTATGATTTGTGAATCTGTATTACCAATGTACTGTTCTTTTGTGTCAAAAAAGCTGCATTATTTTCTCATGTGAGTCTTTCCCATGGAAAACTCATTTAGGTGTAAGTTACTTATCTGCTCTTCTTCACCATAATATCTTAGTACGTGGCCTAATTTCTCAGTGAAGGAAATGTCCAGGAATGGCATTTTCAACCAAACATATGAAATGATTTGCCATGCCAGATCAGATCATTAGTCCATCAAATCCAGTATCCTGACTCTAGCAATAGTTGGTGTTTTCAGAGTAAGCCCAAAATCTCCAATCTGTACCTGCCCAATTAAGCAGTGGTGTAAACAGGGTTTTTATCCCGCACTTCTCATAGACTGTATTATGCCCTGAAGAATGTTGTTGATCCTGTTCTTAACATGTCCACTTACAAATGTTATTTTGCCTTTTATTTTAGAATCCAAGTACTTTCCAAATACTTTTTCTTTCCCCATCTATCCAGAATGAAGCTGTTCATTGTTTGTACAGAAGATGAAGCGAGAGACAAAATTAACAGCTGTTGTCTGGCTGTGATTTAAATATTTTTTTAAATGCCATTCAAATGTTAAAACTTTGCCTTCATAATGACAACTCAGCCGGCAAACTCCTTCAGTTTATAATAATAATAATAATAATAAATAATAAATTAATATAATATAATAGTTATGTAGTGTTTTTCATCCTCAAGGATTGTAAAGTATTTTGTAAACATAGCTAAAAGGAATGTGGAATAGTGTGGTTATAAAGATTTTATAAGGTATGAGCTGTGGATGCCCTATATTACTCAACTGGTGAAGCCAAGGGTGAGTTATGCAGGTCATCCCAAAAGAATTGTAATAAAACCCTTACACAAATCAAACAATCAAGGACTTTTTATATGACTCATGTTAAAGAAAAACTTCCAAATTTTCAGAAAAGTTTAATTTACCCCTGAATTACTCTAGTTTTAAGATAGCATAATGCCATTGAAATTAGTGGCATTATGCCATCATAAAACTGAAGTAAGAGTGGTGAATTGAACTGTCAATGAGGGTTATTTTTCATCTTCCTTTATCATTGTTATTTTATGTATTTATTTTGATTTATACATAAAAATAGCTAAAAGAGCTCCTATTCTATTGCTCTAAGTGACTTTGACAACAACTAAATATGCATTTACACATTTTTTACAACTCCCTCCAACAATAACTAATAAATACCGAATTGCTGTTAACCCACATTCCTTGCTATGCTTACAATTCCTTACCCCTTCCCAAAAGCTAGTCAGAATAGATGGCCTTTGCAGCATTCCCTTAAGAATAGATTTGGGCTGTTTTAGACTGAGGGTGAATGTGGGTTCCAAATTAATGAGCCCGTGATGAGAATACCCTGCTAGAAACTCACTCTCTTCTATAAAAAGAGGGCTCTAGCTCAAGCCTCTTTTGACCACAGCTGCAATGGTATAGCATAGGGAGAGACGTGGATATAAAAAAGAAACCTTCACAATATCCTAGCCATATATAAATAAAAAAAGCTGTCCTTGCTGTTGCTACTACCTGACCACCTAGTAGCAGCTGGTAATCTAGCCCAATCCTTAGATCGTGGACATGAACAACAAAAACAGGACATGAACCCTCAAACTATGGGGCAGATACTAGCTTTACCATATCTTCTGGTCACCTCAACCAACAACCCAGTCTTACCCAGACCTAGTTTCAGCCAGCTAGACCTCTCCCATTCCTCTATCATCCAGACCTTGGGTAAGGCGATTCACTTCTCTGGTTGGGTCTGATATGACTGGTTTTCAGAGCTAGGTATCATCAGCACACAGAAGGCCCAGCGATCCATGTCTTCTCATTAACTCTTCCAACAGCCATCTAGCCACATTAAACAAATGGGGTGACAAAATAAAATTCTACAGAACCCCAAATTAGAATACCCTCAACAGCAGGAGTAATTGTCCACTACCAGCCTTTGAGAAATTAAGCAAGATAAGAATAAAGCCACCCAAAATAGTCCCACATACTCTCACTTGGGTCTGCAGGTGAGTCAACACCACCTCATTGTATCAAAGGCAACTCCTAAACTGGAAAATATCAGCATGGACACCTGACAATTATCTGTTGCCAGGAGGAGATCCAGCCAACAATGCAACCCACACAGCCTCCATGCTGTATCTGTATCTCAGTCTGTACCCAAGCGGACAAGGGTCAAGGAGAACTGGGACAACTAGATATTGGGAGAGTTATCTTAATCAAAATTGGAAGATTAGATATAGAGTGATAATTGGTCACATCACCAAAATCAAGCGATTGTTTTATGAACAGCAGCTGCACATGTGCTTTTTCAAGGGAAGCTGGCATTCAACTCATCTTCAAGGATTCACTAATATTTTCCATCAACAGTTCCTCCCCATTGGCCTCCAGAAACCAGGAAAGACCTGAGTCTCAAGCACAGGTTGTTGAATAAAGTGATCCTAGTACCTTAGACTCTAGAGGGTGACACTGGCCAAAACTCCCATCAGAGAAGCCTTTTCATTTGTCTTCTCAAGAACACACACTTTCACACAGAGGGAGACAGTTTTGCTTGAATCTCAGCAATTTTAAATGCAAGTTAAAAATAAATTTCCTCATAAGTGGAACTTAAATTAGCCACCAAGTGTAGGCAGCTTGAATTAATCAAGCGGCCCAGTATTAAAAACAAACCTGCTTATCAATATTTTGCAGATGCTGTCATGGAGTCACGTGCCTCGCACATAGCCACCCCCGGGCAGTGTGTATCACAGGCCAGAGGAGGCTGAGCCTCCCCAAACAGCCCGGCATGGCCCCGCCCATGCTTCTCCACAGGCCCTCTCCTGGCTGCTTCCAGTTCCCACTCTTCCCCTGTGGCCCAGGCTGCGGCTGGAGTGGGCTGGCCTGGGCTGGGGATGCTCCGGTAGCCTGGGGCGGGGGTGCCGGTGGCCATGGTGGGAGTGCTCTGGGCTCCAGCAGGGGAGAGGGGGCAGAAAGGGTGGGGGAGGGAGGAGGCCTTGGGCAGAAGGGGAGGGGCCAGGGGCTAGCCTCCCCCAACGGGTGGTTCACCGCTGCCCATGCAGCCACCTTAAAAAAAATCTTTATTGCAGTCAATTGACTGTGGGCTCCATGGCACCATCAGCACTCTCTGTCTTTCCTCCTGCTTCACTTTGTTGCAAGCCATCTATAAACCAAGGTGACCTTTAAGGCCAAAGCCAGGGGAGAGGGTGAAAATGAGGGGCACTGATAGAGAATGGTCTATCAGAGGAAATTTCTTCTCCCAAGCCGTCCGGAAATATTCAGGTTTGAATAGTTTCTGAAGGCAGACTCTTGGAACAGGCCCCTCATCCAGATGAGGAGGTATTCCTCATATTGAATTGAAGTAATGGTTGGTCCATGACATGAATTTCCAAATTCCCTATATCCAATCCCAACCCAAAAACCAGCAGTTACTTTGTGGTTAGTAGCATACTGAATAAGAAGTATTGTGGCAGAGAAGCCAAGCACACAATCTCAGAAATTAATCAATCTTCCATTGGTTCAGGATTGTTCCATACACTGTGTATGTGTGTCAAGGGGTGGGGGCACTAGTTTATGTTAAAGGAACTCACATGTAAATGCTGTAGATGTAAACTGATTATAAATTAGCTAACTTCAATATTTTGGAAGTTCTGTATGGTTTCTTCTGCTCTGCTGTGTTTAGTCTGTATTAGTCGGAAGCTTCACCCCTCCATGCTCCCAATTCACATAGTAGCATCAGTACTAATGTTAGTCATTATCCTCAGATAGTTGTTCAACATGTCAAAAATGAAAACTGAAATGTGTGTGTAAGAAAAAGATTGCTGGTGTATTAGAGACAGAATTAGGAATTGAGTTTGTTTTTATTTTTCAATATCTGTCTTTTAGTTGCATCACATCAGACTCCTCAAATATGGAGAGTCTTTATACCAACATGTTTTCCCACCACCACACTGTTTCCCATGAAAAGTACAGAGAGGCTTGTAATGTGTGTAGCAGAATGTGAAAAAGTGTGTATGTTCTAGAGGATGCAGATATGTGAATGGCTTTATCAGAGTCCTGTAGTGGAGATGAGAAGCAAGTTTCAGACAATATAAAGTTGAAGGTTTTTTTATGCCTAATTATGTCATGTTTTGGTTCCATTGTTGTACATATTGAATAAATTGGACTGGTGATGAACAGGATTATAGTATGTAATTTTAATCAATGGGTTTTCTTTGTGAACCACAGAGGTCCTTCTTCCTACAGTGAGTCTCTGGAAAATAATACTGAGATTAAAGAAATGTCATGTTTAAAAAAATACTAAAGATCATAAACACAATAAGTGAATCACTAATTATGAAGCCTGTCATCTGATTTCTTTGGTCTGTTTGCTGAGACCACCAGCAAGGTGGCCAATTAGTGCCTAATGTAGTGGGTATTGTGATGTGGCTATCTATCCATGAGGCACAAAACTAACATAGCTAATTTTCTATAGCCTGGACTAGCCGTCAGATACTGGTGACTTTTGATTATTACTAACCTAAATTGAATAAAAATGACTGTCCGCAGCCTATTACCCTCCATTGGAGCCATCCAGTCTCCCAGAGAGAATATTCCCACCAGCATGGAGACAAATAAGAGGGGACATGCTAAAAGTATATAATGAATGGTAGAGAGAAGGTAGACCAGGAACGTCTATTCTCCCTGTCTTGTGCAAAGAAGAGCAAGAAGACTTTCAGTGAAATTAAAAGGTGGCAAATCCACAACTGATCAGAGGAAATACTTTTTCAATAATGCATAACTAGACTCTGGAACTCATTGCCACAAGAATTTAGCAAGATTCTAACGTGATTGTATATTCATATGGATCTCAAGAATATCCAGACTCGTAATTCTTCTTCAAGTTATTGTCCCTACGGGTGCTCCATGTCAGGCTGTGCATGTGCCTGTTCCCTCCTGATCTGAGATTTTGTCAGTCGTGTCCACAGGTCCAGCCTGTGCCCAACACCCTCATACTCTGATGCAAGGATATACAGGGAGGGGTGGACCTGCACCACCACTCCAGTTCCTTCTCCATCACCTGTGTCTTGAGATGGAAAATCAGTGTCAGCTTACTAGCTGACCCAGCTTGTTACTCTTCTGTCTTATTTGTCTTCAATGCCTGGGCCAGACAGCAGCATGTACGTTTGTATCACCCCTGGCAAGACTACACTTGTGATGTCTCCACACCTACCTCAGGTCTGCCTACACCCACAACAAGCACAACGTGTCCAAGCAGGTGTCAATACCTGTGAGGTTCCTTGACCGCCTCAGCTAGTGGAAGGATCCCCTGAAGGTTTGTGTGGGAATTCCATTCGTACATACTTCCACCACAAAGATCATCAAAAGCACTGCCTCCATTCTAGGGTGAGATGCTCATTCCAGGATTTCACAGCCCAAGGCAAATGGACCCCCCAAAAAATGTCTTTCCATATCAGCATTCTCAGACTCAAAGCAGTCCTTTATGCTTGCAGCAACTTCCTAACCAGCATCAGGAGCCACTCACAGTAATGCTAGACAACAGAGTTGCAATCTATTATATAAATCACCAAGGAGGTGCAAGATCCCAGGCTTTATATGCAGAGTCCATAAAATTACGGAATTGCTGCATATCCTACTGCATAGAGATCTCAGCGATTAATGATGATTATTAATGATTTGGAGGATGGCGTGGACTGCACCCTCAGCAAGTTTGCAGATGACACTAAACTGGGAGGAGTGGTAGATACGCTGGAGGGGAGGGATAGGATACAGAGGGATCTAGACAAATTAGAGGATTGGGCCAAAAGAAATCTGATGAGGTTCAACAAGGACAAGTGCAGAGTCCTGCACTTAGGACAGAAGAAGCCCATGCATTGCTACAGACTAGGGACCGAATGGCTAGGCAGCGGTTCTGCAGAAAAGGACCTAGGGGTTACAGTGGATGAGAAGCTGGATATGAGTCAACAGTGTGCCCTTGTTGCGAAGAAGGCTAATGGCATTTTGGGCTGTATAAGTAGGGGCACTGCCAGCAGATCGAGGGACATGATCGTTCCCCTCTATTTGACATTGGTGAGGCCTCATCTGGAGTACTGTGTCCAGTTTTGGGCCCCACACTACAAGAAGGATGTGGAAAAATTGGAAAGAGTCCAGCAGAGGGCAACAAAAATGATTAGGTGACTGGAGCACATGACTTATGAGGAGAGGCTGATGTAACTGGGATTGTTTAGTCTGCAGAAGAGAAGAATGAGGGGGGATTTGATAGCTGCTTTCAACTACCTGAAAGGGAGTTCCAAAGAGGATGGATCTAGACTGTTCTCAGTGGTAGCAGATGACAGGACAAGGAGTAATGGTCTCAAGTTGCAGTGGGGGAGGTTTAGGTTGGATATTAGGAAAATCTTTTTCACTAGGAGGGTGGTGAAGCACTGGAATGCGTTACCTAGGGAGGTGGTGGAATCTCCTTCCATTGAGGTTTTTAAGGTCAGGCTTGACAAAGTCCTGGCTGGGATGATTTAGTTGGGGATTGGTCCTGCTTTGAGCAGGAGGCTGGACTAGATGACCTCCTGAGGTCTCTTTCAACCCTGATATTCTATGATTCTACGATTCTATCAGGGCTACAGAACGCCATAGCAGACTGCCTGAGCAGCCATTTCCATCTCTTCGTAACACCATTTAATGTGAAGTGCCAGCACTTCTGCTCAAGGAGTCAACATGGTCGCAACTTGCTCGGAGATGCCCTCCTTCTCCTGAGGCCATGTGTCCTATTTTATGCTTACCCTGCAATGCCATTGCTCCTCAAATTCCTGAACAAACTGCAACAAGAGAGATTGATGTCCATTCTTATAGCACCATAATGGCCAACACTTGTTTGGTTCCCAGATCTACTTCACCTATCCCTGAAGCTACCTGTTTGTCTTCCTCTGACAGTGAACCTTCTGACTCAAGAGTTCAGCACCATGACCCACCCCAACCTCTCATCATTGCACCTCAAAGCCTGGCTCCGTATGCTCTCTGGCATAGAACAGGCTTGCTCTGCAGAGGTTCAGATAGTTCTGCTGAATAGTATAAAACCCGCCACAAGGACAACTTACCTTCAGAAATTGAAATGTTTTCAAGTGTGGTGTGCCCAATGATCCATATCTTCTCTCAAGTGTTTCCTCACACACATTCTAGATTTCCTGCAAAATTTAAAAACCATGGGTTTACTTCTGAGCTCAGTTAAGGTTCACCTGGCTGCCACTGCAGCCTTTCACCTCCCCACATCAAGGCGTTTTCAGTCTTTGCTCAGACGACCACTGTGAGATTCATTAAGGGTCTATTTAACCTTTTCTTCCCATCAAAAAACCTCCTCCACAGTGTGATCTCAAAGAGAAAACTGCCATTTGAACCTATGGGGAGTTGTTCTCTCCTTCATTTTTCTTTTAAATCCTCATAGCCATCCCCATCGCCAGAAGAGTTGGGTAGGACTCTTTTGGTTGACCCACTGTACAGGATGTTTTATGGCAACAAGGTGACAATACATCCCCACCCTCGCTTTCTACCAAAAGTTTCATCATAATTTCACATTAATTAGGACATTCATCTACCAGTGTTTTGACCCAAACCTCACTCCACCAGAGAGAGAAGCCAGTCTCTACACACTGGATGTAAGAAGAGCTCTCACCTTTTACCTTGATAGGACTAAGCCTTTCAGGGCTTTTCCCAGACTCTTTACTTCCATCTGGAAAAAGTGAAAGGACACCCAATGTCAACCCTAAGATTGTGAAAATGGGTTTCGAGATGCATCTTGAGCTGTCACAATGCCGCAGATACACATCCTTCATTTAGGGTGACTGCCTATTCCACCACGGCTCAGTCTACCCCTGTGGCCTTATTGAAGACCAGATCTATCTTGGACATTTTCAAAGTCCACCACCTAGTCTTCAGTGCACACATTTTCCGAGCACTATACAATTGTGCATGCTTCTAGAGCTGCCATGGCCTTTGGTGAGGTTATTCTATAGTCTGTATTGCATCTGTCTCTTCAGCATCCTTCTTCATAATTGAGGTACTGCTTGGGAATCTCCTGATGTGGCACACTTATAGGAACAATTACTCAAATAAAAAGAAAAGAGGTTACTTAACTTGTTCAGAAACTGGCGTTCTTTGAGATGTTTATCCCTTCAGATTCTCCACTACCTGCCTGCCTTCCCCTCTACTTTTGAGTCATTTTTTGTGGGCTTCATGGTCGAAAAGGAACTGGAGCGGCAGCAGGTCCACCTATCCCTATATATCCTCTTACAAGGGCATGAGGATATGTAGGGCTCAGGCACAGACTCATGGACGCTACTGACAAAATCTCCAATCAGGAGAGCATGGATGCACGCAAATCTTGAAGTGGACCATTCATAGGGACAAAACATGTCAGAGAACTCCAGTTACTGTACAAGGAAAGTAACCTCTCCTTCATGATGATAAATATTTTGGAAGGGATATTAAATCTCATGTTTCAGGGCTTAAGACAATCTCTGACTATTAGAAATCAGAATGAGATGCAATGTGGGGGCATATTTTCTCACATCTGCCTCCTGCAAGGTTTTGATACTTTCCTCTGAAGCTTCTGGTAGTGGTCACTGTTAGAGACAGGCTACTAACCTAGATGGACTATGTGTATAATGAAGTATGGCAATTCCTTAGTTCCACCATAATGGCCCATTATTCTTCACAGGCTCCTGGAAATGA
Source organism: Lepidochelys olivacea (assembly GCF_965140295.1). Classification (NCBI taxonomy): domain Eukaryota; kingdom Metazoa; phylum Chordata; order Testudines; family Cheloniidae; genus Lepidochelys; species Lepidochelys olivacea. Next base: position 58,990,411 of record NC_140416.1, read on the forward strand.
GTATTTGCAGATGGGATCTTGTTCTGTTATCAGTTTTATCAGTGTCCAGGCTGAAATTCCTTTTGAAGTTTTTAAGGTCAGGCTTGACAAAGTCCTGGGTGAGATGATTTAGTTGGTCCTGCTTTGAGCAGGGGGTTGGACTAGATGACCTCCCGAGGTCTCTTCCATCCCTAATATTCTATGATTCTATGGGTATGTCTACACTACGAAATTAGGTCGAATTTATAGAAGTCGGTTTTTTAGAAATCGGTTTTATATATTCAAGTGTGTGTGTCCCCACAGAAAATGCTCTAAGTGCATTAACTCGGCGGAGTGCTTCCACAGTACCGAGGCAAGCGTCGACGTCCGGAGCATTGCACTGTGGGTAGCTATCCCACAGTTCCCACAGTCTCCACTACCCATTGGAATTCTGGGTGGAGATCCCAATGCCTGGTGGGGCTAAAACATTGTCACGGGTGGTTCTGGGTACATGTCATCAGGCCCCCCTTCCCTCCCTCCCTCCGTGAAAGAAAGGGAAGACAATCGTTTTGCGCTTTTTTTCCTGGATTACCCGTGCAGACGCCATACCACAGCAAGCATGGAGCCCGCTCAGCTCACCGTCACCATATGTCTCCTGGGTGCTGGCAGACGTGGTACTGCATTGCTACACAGCAGCAGCAACCCATTGCCTTATGGCAGCAGACGGTACAGTAGGACTGGTAGCCATCATCGTCATGTCCGAGATGCTCCTGGTCGCCTCTGTGAGGTCGATCAGGAGCGCCTGGGCAGACATTGGGCGCAGGGACTAAATTTGGAGTGACTTGATCAGGTCATTATCTTTAGTCCTGCAGTCAGTCCTATTGAACCATCCTATGGTGAGCAGGCAGGCGATACGGATTGCTAGCAGTCCTATTGTACCATCTTCTGCCGAGCAGCCACGAGATGTGGATGGCATGCAGTCCTTCTGCACCATCTGCTGCCAGCCAAAGATGTAAAAGATAGATGGAGTGTATCAAAACAAGAAATAGACCAGATTTGTTTTGTACTCATTTGCAACCCCCCCCCCCCGCCGCCCCCGTCTAGGGGACTCATTCCTCTAGGTCACACTGCAGTCACTCACAGAGAAGGTGCAGCGAGGTAAATCTAGCCATGTATCAATCAGAGGCCAGACCAACCTGCTTGTTCCAATAAGAACAGTAACTTAGGTGCACCATTTCTTATTGGAACCCTCCGTGAAGTCCTGCCTGAAATACTCCTTGATGTAAAGCCACCCCCTTTGTTGATTTTAACTCCCTGTAAGCCAACCCTGTAAGCCATGTCGTCAGTCACCCCTCCCTGCGTCAGAGCAACGGCAGACAATCGTGCATCTGAGTTGAGAGTGTTGTCCAGAGCAGTCACAATGGAGCACTCTGGGATAGCTCCCGGAGGCCAATACCGTCGAATTGTGTCCACAGTACCCCAAATTCGACCCAGCAAGGCCGATTTAAGCGCTAATCCACTTGTTAGGGGTGGAGTAAGGAAATCGATTTTAAGAGCCCTTTAAGTCGAAATAAAGGGTTTCATCATGTGGATGGGTGCAGGTTTACATCGATTTAACACTGCTAAATTCGACCTAAAGTCCTAGTGTAGACCAGGGCTATGATTCTAAGTAAAGGGTAGGGCATTTTTAGCAGATCTTCATATGTGAAATGAAACCAGAGGAAATCAGAATGAGCTCAGGGATGACCACTTTTAAGCTTACTTAAAAACCTGCCTTTTTTGCAGAAGCCTTCTTACAATGATAATATATTGCCGGGGGTGGGGAGTGCAGGGCAAAGAAAGAAGGGAAAGATTCTGAGGTTTAACTCAGAAAGATGGCAAGAGCAGGGTCTGTTATGGCCTAAAATTGATGTTAATAGGAATTCTGAATTCAGAGGCTAGATCAGATGTGGGCAAACTATGGCCCGCGGGCCACATCCGGCCCACGGGACCATCGTGCCTGGTCCTTGAGCTCCCGGCCGGGGAGGCTAGCCCTCCCTCCCTTCCCCCCGCAACTATGCCGCTGCACAGACAACACTATGGGTGGCGGGGCTGCGTGCTTCTGCAGGTCAGCACGGCAGTGTGTCTGACTCCGGCCGAGTGGCGCAGCTGCTAGACGTGCTGCTCTGAGCGGCGTGATAAGGGGGCCGGGCCCAAGGGGTTGGATAAGGGGCAGGGGATCCCGGGGGGCGGGCAGGGGATGGGGGCAGTTGGATGAGGTGAAGGTTATGGGGGGGCAGGTAGGGGATGGGGAACAGGGGCAGTTGGATAGGCATGTCAGGGGATGGGGGTGTGGATGGGGTCGGGGCAGTCAGGGGACAGGGAGCGGGGGGGTTGGATAGGGGGTGGGGTCCCAGGGGAGTGGTTAGCGTCGGGGGGGGGGTCTCGGGTGGGGCTGGTCAGGGGACAAGGAGTTGATGGGTCAGGAGTTCTGAGCAGGGCAGCGAGGGGGTGGGAAGTGGGAGGGGTCGGCTGGGGGCAGGGGCCAGGCTGTTTGGGGAGGCACAGTCTTCCCTACCCAGCCCTCCATACAGTTTTGCAACTCCGATGTGGCCCTTGGGCCAAAAAGTTTGCCCCCACCCCGGGCTGGATTCTACACAGATAAAGGCTTCATAACTGTGATAGACAAATTTCATTAGCTGGTTTGCAGATAACTCAGGCTAAATAATCTTGGTGTGATTTCACAATTAATATTTCAATTCATAAGTCAAGACAAAGCACAATATCCATTAGAGAGCAGTATAGACATTCTGACCAAGATTTTCAAAAATAGGAACTTTAATTTAGACTCCCAGTTCCATATTAAAGTACTTAAATATGTGACCTGACTTTCAAAAGTTCTGACAACTCAGCAACTTCCATTAATCTCAACGAGTGCTGCTGGAAGCTGATCACTTTTGCAATTCAGGCTTCTTATTTAGGCACTTAAATATGGATTTGGGAGACTAACTTTAGGCTCCTATTTTTTGAAATCTTGGCCACCATGTGAAATTGAAATAGTAAGAGGGGTTTATACGGAGATCAAAATCCTCCACTCACAATTCTTAAATCATACAGATTCTATTTAACTAAAACAAAGAGATTTTGTCTTTTTGTGGGTTTTTTTCGTCCCAGCTGGTTTCTCTTTCCTTGAGCAAAGCACCTTAAATTCCTGTACCTCCCAGCTGTAGTATAGTCATATCCCATGTGTCCACCTATGAGGTCTGTGCAGTGAGGAGGCTCAGTAAGTGTCCACACTGTAAGCACTAAAACTGGGGAGCTGCTCCAGCCATGGTTTGCAGGGAGAAGGAGGAGGTCTGAGGCTGAAGGTCTGCTGTGAGCTCCATCATTAGCCCCAAAGACATTTGGGGCAGTAAGAGATCAGCAGCCCCTCATGACTTTGGGAGGAATGCGAAGGTGAGCAGCTACAGAGACCTTTGTTGAAAGGGGAAAGCAGCCAAAGTTGTGGGTACAGAAGAGCAAGAGAACTGCATTTCTGGTCTTTTCTGTGTAACATTGAATGAATTCTGGGAAACATGGCCTTGGGAGGAAAATGTGGGTAGTTTGGGGGGGTCAGAAACAGAAACTATTTGGGAACACCTGCTCTAAATTTATGCTTTTGAACATGAGGACAGAACAGATGAAAAATCTGATGCTGAAGATTGCTAAACACTACAGTTTGTTATGGAGTGTTGAATGGAAATCCTACATAAACAAAACACCAGAAAAATGGAGTGGGTAGTATCATATGTCTGCAGAAGTTTAAGGGGAAAGAGTTTGAATGTAATATATTGGAGAAAAATTATTCTAGTGTTTATTTTATGTAAACTTTGTAGGGGGGGTTTTGGTCAGTGCCACTGTGTTTTATCTACTATGTACTATAAGGGGCAATTGACGTAATACCATGTACTGGAAGATACACTAATTTGCTCATAATCGGAGTCAGCCATATACTGGAAGGGCTGGTTATTTCAGTTAATGTTCCCCCTATATTGGCAAAGTACAACTCTTTATTACCAATGTCTGTTATTTATCAGCCCCTAACCATTTTCCTGCACACCCAACCTCCACCCACACCAAACAGTATTGCCTGTGAATTTTCCTAGTCAGTGTATGGGTCTACCCTTCAGTTGTATGTAATGACTGGTGGGTAGCAAGTCATTGTGGCTCTCCAGCAGTTTGCAACAGCATCCTAGCATCTCTGGTGTACAACTATATAAACAGAAGAAAGGATAGATGGTTTGGAACTTGGAAGTTATTTTAATCCATGTCACTCAGATTTGAAGATGAAAGTTTGGATACTTAACAATAAATAGGAGTACTTGTGGCACCTTAGAGACTAACAAATTTATTTGAGCATAAGTTTCATCAAGTGAGCTGTAGCTCACGAAAGCTTATGCTCAAATAAATTTGTTAGTCTCTAAGGTGCAACAAGTACTCCTTTTCTTTTTGCGGATACAAACTAACACAACTGCTACTCTGACACTTAACAATAAATGTTTATTTTTCAAAAAATAAGATGTCAGCATGATAGTGAAGAACGGATTGGTTAGATATGTTATTAAGGGTCCTTTCATTACTTAGGCCCATTTACATTATTTTCACCATTAAATACAGTGTATTCCTGATTCTACATCAATCTGAATCTCTACTTCAACATAGGATGCAAAGTATTTATCTGTTTGAAGCGCTCGGCGTGTGAACCTGTGTCTATTCTAGTGTATGTTATGTTGGGAGACAGCCCGACTTTCCCTTGGTTGACTGTGGAATAAAACTAGCAAAAAAGCTTGGAAATTGGGATTGACTTTAGACAATGTGCTGAGGACCAAGCAAAGGGATCACTCTCACCTTTTTTTATCTTTATTAATGGATTTATTGCTCATGACAATGGGAGACTAATAGCATGGACTAGAGCCTGGCAAAGTGTAGTCAGGCACTTTGCAAACTTCCCACAAACAACTGTTCCAATACACCTAAATCCTAACCTGAAGGTAATTTTGCTTTTCCAGTGCTAGATCCCCTTATGCTGCTCTGCCAGTACACCTCAGTCCTAACCTGTAGTGCCCCCTATTGCTCTAGTCCTGCACATTTATATACCTCTACCAATGATCCTATAGACCTCTTGGCAAGAACTGTATCAATAGACCACTTGGCCAGAACTATATCAAATTACGTGGTGTTTGATTAGATCACTTGCTCATGAGTAAAAGTGGCTAATCTACTTAAGAAGGGTGTGCAGTCTTATGAAAGAAAACAGAGAATGGTGTAACACTACTGCAAAAAAAAAGCAAACATAATTTTGGGATGTATTAGCAGGAATATTGTAAGCAAGACACAAGAAGTAATTGTTCTGCTCTACTCCGTGCTGATTAGGCCTCAATTGTAGTATTGTGTCCACTTCTGAGTGCCACATTTCAGGAATGATGTGGACAAATTGTAGAAAGTCCAGAGAAGAGTACCAAAAATGATTAAAGGTCTAGAAAACATGACCTACGAGGGAAGATTGAAAAAACTGGATTTGTTTAGTCTGCAGAAGAGAAGACTGAGAGGGGCATGACAATAGTCTTCAAAAACATAAAAGGTTGTTACAAGGAGGCAGGACAAAAATTGTTCTCCTTAACCTCAATATAGGACAAGAAACAATGGTCTTAAATTACAGCAATGGCGATTTAGGTTTCACATTAGGAAAAACTTCCTAACTGTCAGGGTGATTAAGCATTGGAATAAAATGCCTAGGGAGATTGTGGAATCTCCATCATTGGAGATTTTTAAGAGCAGGTTAGACAAACACCTATCAGAGATGGTGCAGATCAGAGGAGAACAAACTATGGCCAGCGGGCCACATCCAGCCTGCGGGACCGTCTTGCCCAGCCCCTGAGCTCCTGGCCGGGGAGGCTAGCCCCTGGCCCCTCCCCTGCTCTTCTTCCTCCCCCGCAGCTATGCCACCATGCGGGCAGCGCTCTGGGAGGCGGGGCTGCGTGCTCCTGCAGGGCACGGCAGCACAGCAGCGTTTCTGGCTCCAGCTGGGCAGCACGACTGCCAGACATGCTGCCCTGAGCGTCATGGTAAGGGGGCAGAGCCGGGGGTTGAATAAGGGGCAGGGGGTCCTGGGGGGCAGTCAGGGAGCAGGGGGCAGTTGGATGGGGCGGAGGTTGTGGGGGGGGCGGTCGGGATGGGGAACAGGGGGCGGTTGGATAGGGCAGAGGTTTGGGGAGGGGGCAGGAGATGGGGAATGGGGGGTGGTTAGATAGGGGGTGGGGTCCCGGGGCATGGTTAGGGGCAGGGGTTCCCGGGAGGGGGCGGTCAGGGGACAAGGAGCAGGCGGGGTTGGATGGGTTGGGGATTCTGAGGGGGGCAGTCAGGGGGCAGGAAGTGGGAGGTGTTGGATAGGGGGCAGGGGCCAGGCTGTTTGGGGAGGCACAGCCTTTCCTACCCAGCCCTCCATACAGTTTCGCACCCCGATGTGGCCCAAAAAGTTTGCCCACCCCTAGTCTGATAATACTTAGTCCAGCCATGAATGCAGGGAACTGGATTATATCAGTGGTTCTTAACCAGGGTTACGCGTACCCCTGGGGGTATGCAGAGGTCTTCCAGGGGATACATCAACTCATCTAGGTATTTGCCTAGTTTTACAACAGGCTACATAAAAAGCACTAGCAACTTCAGTAGAAACTAAAATTTCATACAGACAAAATGTGAAAGTAAGCAATTTTTCAGTAATAGTGCGCTGTGACAGTTTTGTATTTTTATGTCTGATTTTGTAAGCAAGTAGTTTTTAAGTGAGGTGAAACTTGGTGTATGCAAGACAAATCAGACTCCTGAAAGGAGTACAGTAGTCTGGAAAGGTTGAGAACTGCTGGACTAGATGACCATTTCAGATCCCTTCCAGTCCTACGATTTTATGATTACCTCATATTTTATGTGTGCAAAGATCTATTCATGTTTTATTTTATGCAGTACCTAAAAATATTTCTCTGGCCATTAATCTCTTTGCTTTGATTTTCTTGCAGCCCAGATGATTTACTGAATGCACTGAATGAGGGTATCAGCCGTGCGGATGTTATTATCACATCAGGAGGCGTGTCCATGGGTGAAAAGGTATAAGCTGAAGCATGGTTGCTACATTGCAATAAGAATACCAGGCATGAGGTCAGGAGTTCCTGATGGCAACTGCAAATGTATTCATGATTATTTCCAGGACATCCCAGGTCCCTGGACCCAGCGCTGCTGGATTAATTAAAAAAATATTTTTTAATATTGTCCTTTTTTATGCTTTTGTTTCAATACTGTAGTGGGTGTATGATATTTCTGGGAAGATTCTAAGTGGTGTTGGAATCAGCACTTTCCAAAATCTTGTTGTATCTAGTTTTCATTTAAGGAGTGATCATATAAATTTAGTGCTGGTGAAAGGTGCTGAATTGACAGCATCTGAAGACTGAAGACTTCTTTTTATCCATAGAGTAGGTAAAACGTGGGTAGTAGCAGTGAAAGCTACTCTGCAAGTGAATGTGTAAAACTGGCTCATTCTTACTGAAAGATTTGTTCTCTGAGTGTATCAGAACTATATCTGCTGACCTTAAAATAGTTTTTGTTGTGTTTTATTCCTCTTACCTCTGCAGAGACAGCACACATAAAAGACAGTGAACTAGATTCTTTGCCTGCTTGTGAATCATCAACAGAATTGTTTGCTAAGTTGCAGTTGGTAGCACCTGTGCAAAATCAGTGAAGACAGGTGTCACAAAGGGGATAAATGGGCCTGCAGAGCCTTTAAAACTTCTGGTGACATAGGAGAAGGAAAAAACTCAAAATGACTTTTTTATCCCAGGTTGTTTTTGCAGGAGTGGCAGTTAAAATAAACATTTATCTAGGTGTAACAGAGCAGATTTTATATGGAGTCACTGACAGATGATAAACAGTAAGCTCAATGGTTCCATTTTTAGAATCAGTTTTCTGAGCAGATCCTCACTTCAAAGGTCTAGTATCTTGCATAAAGGGAGAACTAGAAGCATTTTGTTGGACCAATAAAAATTACTTTCAGGCCCTTTAAAGTCCACAGTCACTGGCCCTGGAACAGTGATCAGAAAGAAAAGTGTTGATCGATCCATGAATTTTTAGAACAGTGGTGTCATGCAGACACATGGCCATGAGGAACTGAATTGAGACTACCACCTCTTTTCACAAAGGCATCTGAACAGCCTTTGGATGCCAGCAATTTCTGATCACTCCTCATCGAGACTGGATTTGAGACAGCAGTCTAAAGCTGAAAGGTTCCGTATCTCATTACCAGTTCCTTGAGGCATCCCATCCTTTTTTATTGGACTCTTGGTAGTGTACATGAAATATCTGAGGACATCTTAAGGAGAATTTAGATGGAAAATTAAAGACAAGGACTTAATATACCTAAAAGTCAAGTAGAGTTGGACCTTGCAAAGGGAATTAAAAGCAATAGTAAAAGGTTCTATAGCCATATAAATAAGCAGAAAAAAAAGAAAGAAGAAGTGGGACCGCTAAACACTGAGGATGGAGTGGAGGTCAAGGATAATCTAGGCATGGCCCAATAGCTAAACAAATACTTTGCCTCAGTCTTTAATAAGGCTAAAGAGGATCTTAGGGATAATGGTAGCATGACAAATGGGAATGAGGATATGGAGGTAGATAGTACCATATCTGAGGTAGAAGCGAAACTCGAACAGCTTAATGGGACTAAATTGGGGGACCCAGATAATCTTCATCCAAGAATATTAAAGGAATTGAAACATGAAATTGCAAGCCCATTAGCAAGAATTTTTAATGAATCTGTAAACTCAGGGGTTGTACCGTATGATTGGAAAATTGCTAACATCGTTCCTATTTTTAAGAGAGGTAAAAAAAGCAATCCGGGTGACTACAGGCCTGTTAGTTTGACATCTGTAGTATGCAAGGTCTTGGAAAAAATTTTGAAGGAGAAGGTAGTTAAGGACATTGAGGTCAATGGTAAATGGGACAAAATACAACATGGTTTTACAAAAGGTAGATCGTGCCAAACCAACCTGATCTCCTTCTTTGAGAAAGTAACAGATTTTTTAGACAAAGGAAATGCAGTGGATCTAATCTACCTAGATTTCAGTAAGGCGTTTGATACCATGCCACATGGGGAATTATTAGTTAAATTGGAAAAGATGGGGATCAATATGAAAATTGAAAGGTGGATAAGGAATTGGTTCACAGGGAGACTACAGCGAGTAATATTGAAAGGTGAACTGTCAGGCTGGAGGGAGGATACCAGTGGAGTTCCTTAGGGATCAGTTTTGGGACCAGTCTTATTTAATCTTTTTATTACTGACCTCAGCACAAAAAGTGGGAGTGTGCTAATAAAGTTTGCAAATGATACAAAACTGGGAGGTATTGCCAATTTAGAAAGAGACCGGGATATCATACAAGAAGATTTGGATGACCTTGTAAACTGGAGTAATAGTAATAGGATGAAATTTAATAGTGAGAAGTGTAAAGTTATGCATTTAGGGATTAATAACAAGAATTTTAGTTATAAGCTGGGGACGCATCAATTAGAAGTAATGGAGGAGGAGAAGGACCTTGGAATATTGGTTGATCATAGGATGACTATGAGCCGCCAGTGTGATATGGCCGTGAAAAAAGCTAATGCAGTCTTGGGATGCATCAGGCGAGGTATTTCCAGTGGAGATAAGGAGGTTTTAGTACTGTTATACAAGGCACTGGTGAGATCTCATCTGGAATAGTGTGTGCAGTTCTGGTCTCCCATGTTTAAGAAGGATGAATTCAAACTGGAACAGGTACAGAGAAGGGCTACTAGGATGATCCGAGGAATGGAAAACCTGCCTTAAGAAAGGAGACAAGGAGCTTGGTTTGTTTAGCCTAACTAAAAGAAGGTTGAGGGGAGATATGATTGCTCTCTATAAATATATCAGAGGGATAAATACCGGAGAGGGAGAGGACTTATTTAAGCTCAGTACCAATGTGGACACAAGAACAAATGGATAAAAACTGGTCATTGGGAAGTTTAGACTTGAAATTAGATGAAGGTTTCTAACCATCAGAGGAGTGAAGTTTTGGAATAGCCTTCCAAGGGAAGCAGTGGGGGCAAAAGACCTGTCTGGCTTTAAGATTAGACTCGATAAGTTTATGGAGGAGATGGTATGATGGGATAACATGATTTTGGCAATTAATTGATCTTTAAATATTCATGGTAAATAGGCCCAATGGCCTGTGATGGGATGTTAGATGGAGTGGAATCTGAGTTACTACAGAAAATTCTTTCCTGGGTATCTGGCTGGTGAATCTTGCCCACATGCTCAGGGTTTAGCTGATCGCCACATTTGGGGTCAGGAAGGAATTTTCCTCCAGGGCAGATTGGAAGAGGCCCTGGAGGTTTTTCGCCTTCCTCTGTAGCATGGGGCACGGGTCACTTGCTGGAGGATTGTGGATAAATTGGAGAGAGTCCAGCAAAGGGCAACAAAAATGATTAGGGGACTGGAACACATGAGTTATGAGGAGAGGCTGAGGGAGCTGGGATTGTTTAGCCTGCAGAAGAGAAGAATGAGGGGGGATTTGATAGCTGCTTTCAACTACCTGAAAGGGGGTTCCAAAGAGGATGGCTCTAGACTGTTCTCAATGGTAGCAGATGACAGAACGAGGAGTAATGGTCTCAAGTTGCAGTGGGGGAGGTTTAGATTGGATATTAGGAAAAACTTTTTCACTAAGAGGGTGGTGAAACACTGGAATGCGTTACCTAGGGAGGTGGTAGAATCTCCTTCCTTAGAGGTTTTTAAGGTCAGGCTTGACAAAGCCCTGGCTGGGATGATTTAACTGGGAATTGGTCCTGCTTTGAGCAGGGGGTTGGACTAGATGACCTTCTGGGGTCCCTTCCAACCCTGATATTCTATGATTCTATGATTCTCTGTTCCTTGAAGTCTTTAAACCACGGTTTGAGGACTTCAGTAGCTCAGACATAGGTGAGAGGTTTTTCGCAGGAGTGGGTGGGTGAGATTCTGTGGCCTGCGTTGTGCAGGAGGTTGGACTAAATGATCATAATGGTCCCTTCTGACCTTAATATCTATGAATCTATGAATGGAGTCAACAATCAAGAATTTGTGTCGTGGTAGAAAAAGGGTCACAGCTTTGGACAAAATAGATTTAAGAAAAAGTCAGAAATCTGTGTAGGGACTTCAGGTTCATTGCTTCTAAAGCCTCTCTTTACTGACAATTCTAGCAGGTGATAACCTAATTTAAGATGCATGGAGTCTAGTAGAAACAAACTTATATAGGCTTGTTATTTTCAGTTATGATACTCAATTTTCTCATGTGGGCGTTTTTTGATAGCAGTGTAAGTTCTTCTAGGATGAGCATTTGACATCTCACTACAAGATCATCTACACATCTGTGAGCACAGCTATTATCAACAGAGAGACAGCATAAGGAATTCTGGACTTCTTGAACTAATGGATTGATTGTGTTGATCCAAAATAATTTAACTTGAACCAACACACAAGAAGTGGAGGCTCACTAATTACCCTCTAGAGAAACTTTAGTTAAATAACCTATAGCTGTGAATTATACGTCCCCAAGAAATTACAAAAACTATAGTAACAAGGTGAGTGAGGTAATATCTTTTATTGGACCAACTTCTGTTGGTGAGAGAGACAAGCTTTAAGCTTGAAAGCTTGTCTCTTTCACCAGCAGAAGTTGGTCCAATAAAAGATACTACCTCACCCACTTTTTCTCTCTGATATTCTGGGACCAACATGGCTACAATAACACTGCAAAGAACTACAGTGACTTTTTGAGAGACTTTGAGGTCTACAATGCATCCTAGTTCTGAAAGGTACTGCTGATCACTGAATTCCACTAGTAGCTAATTTCCAGTCTCCAAAGAAAAGTAGTTTTATTGGGTTTGAGTCTTAGCCCTGACTTATAAAGAAAAATGTTTTTGTCTTTGGAATATATGCACAAGATTTCACAAGCTGGCATTAAAAATTTCCTGTAGTGACTAAATATCTTTGGACACTTTAAAGATGCCAGTACTGCAGTTGACTGTGCAAGGATCCCTGTATCCACACTGAGGCCTGGTCTACACTACGGAGTTAGGTCGAATTTAGCCGCATTAGGTCAATCTAAAAATGACTGCGTCCACACAACCAACCCCATTCCGTCAACCTAAAGGGCTCTTAAAATTGACTTCTATACTCCTCGCTGACAAGGGGAGTAGCGCTAAAATCAAATTTGGGGCAGTGTGGACACCAATCGACAGTATTGGCCTCCGGGAGCTATCCCAGAGTGCATTGTGACTGCTCTGGACAGCACTTTGAACTCTGATGCACTAGCCAGGTACACAGGAAAAGCCTCGGGAACTTTTGAATTTCATTTCCTGTTTGGTCAGCATGGTGAACTCAGCAACACTCAGCAGTACAGGTGACCATGCAGTCCCCTGAGAATAGCAGAGCATAGAATGTTTCTACGCTCCCCCTATCATCTCCGTCCCTGAGGTTATTGCAGATTAGAAGGCGAAAAAAACGCACTCGCGATGACATGTATTCCGAGCTCATGCAGTCCTCCCGCACTGAAAGGGCACAGCTTAACGCATGCAGGCATTCAGTGGCAGAGGCCAGGAAAGAATTAAGTGAGCGTGAAGAACGGAGGAAGGATGTAATGCTGAGGCTAATGGGGGAGCAAACGGACATGATGAAGCATCTGTTGGGGGAGCAAACGGACATGATGAAGCGTCTGTTGGAGCTGCAGGAAAGGCAACGAGCACAGACCCCCGCTGCATCCACTGTATAACCGCCTACCCTCCTTCCCATGTTCCACAGCCTCCTCACCCAGACGCCCAAGAACATGGTGGGGGATGCTCCGGGCACCCAGTCACTGCACTCCAGAGGATGGTCCAAGCAACAGAAGGCTATCATTCAAACAGTTTGATTTTTAGCGTGGCTACAATAAGCAATGTGGCCTTGTCCTTACCTCCTCCCCCATCCCACCCGGGTTACCTTGTCCATTATCTAATTTTTTTTTTAATTAATAAAGAAAGAATGCATGGTTTCAAAACAATAGTTACTTTATTTCAAAGGGGGGAGGGTGGTTGGCTTACAGGGAATTAAAATCAACAAAGGGGGCAGGTTTGCATCAAGGAGAAACACACACAACTGTCACACCAAAGCCTGGCCAGTCATGAAACTGGTTTGCAAAGCCTCTCTGATGCACAGCGTACCTTGCTGTGCTCTTCTAACTGCCCTGGTGTCTGGCTGCTCAAAATTGGCCCCCAGGTGATTTGCCTCAACCTCCCACCCCCCCATAAATATCTTCCCCTTACTCTCACAGATATTATGGAGCACACAGCAAGCAGCAATAACAATGGGAATGTTGGTTGCGCTGAGGTCTGACCTCATCAGCAAACAGCACCAGTGAGCTTTTAAACGTCCAAAGGCACATTCTACCACCATTCTGCACTTGCTCAGCCTATAGTTGAACTGCTCCTTACTACTGTCCAGGCTTCATGAGCCGTGGGAGCAAGGGATGGGCTGGGGTAGGTGCGACTGCGCGGTGCTGCCAGCTGGGAGAGCAGCCTGAGGCAGAAGCCTCCAGCTCGCATGATATTCCGGGCAGGACTGAATTTCCATGAGACGAAACTTAAAGAAGAGAATGACCTGGAATCTCTGGCTCCCATTCGGTGCTCTAAGAGGAGGATAGCCATGTCTGTCCAGGCACCCCTGATCAACCTCACTGAGGTCTGCCAGGAGCACCCAGGAGATGTATGACGGCTATCAGTCCTACTGCACCATCTGCCATGAAGGCAAGGAGCTGCTGCTGTGTAGCAATGCAGTACCATGTCTGCCAGCAGCACCCAGGAGACATATGGTGACGGTGAGCTGACCAGGCTCCATGCTTGCCGTGGTATGGCGTCTGCATGGGTAACCCAGGAAAAAAGGCACGAAACAATTGTCTGCCGTTGCTTTCACGGAGGGAGGGACGAGGGCATGATGACATGTACCCAAAACCACCCACGACAATGTTTTTGCCCCATCAAGTATTGGGAGCTTACCCCATAATTCCAGTGGTCAGTGGAGACTGTGGGAACTGTGGGATAGCTACCTACAGTGCACTGCTCTGTAAATCGATGCTAGCCACGGTAGTAAGGACGCACTCCACCGACTTAATGCACTTAGTGTGGACATACGCAATCGACTGTATAAAATCGGTTTCTAAAAATCAACTTCTATTAAAATCAACCTAATTTCGTAGTGTAGACATACCCTGAGTCAATTGCATGTTCAGAGTCTAAAAGAATTATAGCTCCCTCTTCCGCACCCATCTTTCTGCAAGTTGCTCCTTTCTAGTACTGGAAATTCCCTACTGGTTTATAACACTTTAAACAGGCCCTCCATGTACATGACATCTTTGATACTGTAAACCACTGTAAACAACTTTGATTTTAATTTAATATTTTTTCTTTTTTTAATGTAAACAGGACTATCTTAAACAGGTGCTGGACATTGACCTTCATGCACAGATTCACTTTGGCAGAGTTTTTATGAAACCGGGGTAAGAAATATTTTAAATTTTTTGGCCCTGATGGAATTTACCTTGTGCCAAATATGCTACATGTTCTGTTTTGGTAGAGATGCTATTTTAAAACCTAATATAAACCATTGAATAGTTGGATATGGGAAAAGAAGTAGTATCAACCCTAATTAAATCAGTGCTTACCATTGCTAGTGAATTTAACCAGAATTGAAAGCTTACTGCTGATTAGCAACAGATATTTCTATGCTGGAAATCACAGGAAAAAAATCAATGCATTCAAAAACGTGCAGAGCCCTAAATATGTTGCCAGAGCTCAGACACCAGCTTTGCTATGAAGCAGCTGGGAAATGGACGGACATTCTGGCTGTTGATATGCTCATTAAGCATTTCATTTCACTTCACTTCAGAATTCACGTGACCCATATTGGTACAACAAGGAGCTTTTAAATAAGAGAAGGGTGGAGTAGGATCTAGGTTGTAATGCTCCTTGTTGTCTAAATGTTGCATATGGGAATTCTGAAGTGATGCAGGATGTTTTATATGCTTGTTTTATATATAAACACACAGACTGTACTGCTTCTGCCTCACCACTACTTCACTGTAGTGCTGGTACTGTGCTCTGTGGAGACACTGAAAAATGTGGGTCTTCTGGGAGCAGAGAATTCTTTTCTGCAAATCCAAGACTATGGAGTCTTTTCTCAGCTCCTTGTCTCAAGAACTATTGAGTGTGGTTTGTTTACAAACTAGGTAGTTCAGAATTCTAAATTGTGGTTAAAGCTGGTGCCGGGCTGGTTGGTTGGTTAGTTTGTTTGTAATAAAGCCTCTGTAGCCTCATATAATACATATCTAATATATATTGCCAAAAAGGTGTTAGGAAATCCATTGTTTTTGCCAATTCTCCCATTTTCATTTTAGGCCATAGAAAGAGACTCACTATCATTAGCAAAGCACATGAGCCTCTCAGCCTCCTGAGACTTTTAAACAGTCACACATCTTCACTGACCCTGGTAAAAGATCAAATGTACAGCCTTATATTTCATCAGTTCTATCTGCGAAGACATTAAGCTTGAATTGCCACTATTCTATGCTGACCTAGATTTGGAAAAATCCCCTGGACCTAGACAAACAGAGCCAGAAGAGACTAGACCTTGGGTTATATTTTGAGGTTTCAGGATAATATAGTGCGACTCCTGGAGTCAAATATTCCCCATTTGGCCTCTGATGCTGCTGGACTAACATAGGTGGGTGCTATCAGGGAACAGTGTGAGAGGAATAATACTGGAAAGCCTCAACGAGAATGTTGTTTACAGAATAATACATGTCACACTATTAGAAGCTTTCTGGTGACCATCTATATATTAGCATTTAAAGCTGTTACAGCTGCTGTGTGTATGGAAGGTAAGATACTGTAGAATGTGTAATTTGGGGTAGACGTGGCTCCCGTGGGATTAGACAGGAAAGAAGGAAAATGTTAAGTACCAGCCTTTCCTTGTGAGGTGCATCTGTTCATGAGTATTTGTTGACAATGAATTAATCTGTAATCTGACAATGAATTAATTTCAAATTGTGGGTCATTTCTTGGATATTAATGACTGGCTGGGAGCTGATAGCCCAAAATGCAGCTGAGGGACCTTATTCGTTATTCCCATGAAAATGCCCTGCACTGGTATTTTATAAAATGAATAAACATAGTTGTATGGAATAGATTTCTTTTGAATGGGTGATACTATTTCAACTGGTACAAAGAGCACATTCCTAGAGAATCAGTGCCTCTTAAGTTAGCCAGTCAGATTGCTTGAACTATCTCCCATTACTCCATTGCGCTGATTATTTGTGATAACTGTCTGAAACCTGAGTAATGAAGGAACATTCTGGAGTAGCTTAGGAAAAGAGGAAAGGGTGCTCTTTACTTAACAGACCTCAGTCCCAACTGACTACAGTTCTGCTTGTCTGAGTCACTACCGCTGTAGTCACAGGAGGAAAGGGACTCTAAGGATAAGCTATTACCAGCAGGACAGTGGGGTGGGAATAGGTATTGTTTCATATTCTCTGTGTATATATAAAGCCTGCTGCAGTTTCCACGATATGCATCTGAGGAAGTGAGCTGTAGCTCACGAAAGCTTATGCTCTAATAAATTGGTTAGTCTCTAAGGTGCCACAAGTCCTCCTTTTCTTGATGCACTATAGAAATCTTTGGAAAGCCTTATATTTAAAAACAATTCTAGCTCTATACTGTAGAATTTGTGCACTTCCACTCTCATTCTTGGTTTCTTGGGCTATTTGCATGAAGACAGAATCTGGATTTCTGTTGATTAGAAGTTTATCTTCTCTTGTTGATGCTTCCTTACCTGAAACAGAATGTTCTGCCTGTGACTTCATAGCTGGATACCACTGAAAAATTATTCTGTCATCACAGACAGAGATTGTGGTTCCAGGTGGGAATAAACAGCAGCCACTAATGAACTGCTAAGAAAGAAAGAGATCCTGAGTAGGGTTGTGTTTTTTTTGGTTTTTTTTTTGTTTTTTTTTTGCAAATGTTCTTAATACTAAAGAACAGGTATGAAAAACAGAAAATACCTGTTGTAGCAGCAGGACTCTTTCTAAATAAAATGAAGATATTTGGCAAGTCCTTAAGCCTTGGAACACTAAGCAGGTTCCAGGTGGATGACACCTGGAAACTCGGTGTTTTAATAGTATGGGAGTGAAATTGTGTTTGAGTTAGTACTCAAGGGACTGGGTTATTTGAGAGTGGCTGCCCAAAGGCTCAATGAAATGAGACAAGAGTCAGCAAGAAGAGAAAGATCCATGGAGTGCAGTGGGAGTTGTATGGTTAGAGTAATCAGTCCTTTATTGGGATTCTATGGGCTACTACAATATGAATAAGTATTAATAATACTAGAGCAATTTAGGAGGAAAGGGTATTAGCATGTGGTCAGGAAGCTGGGAGGAAATTTGGTTACTAGGGAGAATGATCAGCATTTGATGAGTAGGTTAAGGTGATTGCTGGGAGAGAGGGAAGGATGAGGACAAGGAGATGAATTTAATCAGCTTAAGTTCTTCAACACAATTTAATTAGGATGATTATGCTCACAGTGCTCTAAGGGTTAAAAAGGCAGTGACAATAAAGAAGAGAAGGAAAATTTCAGATTAGGAAAGGAATGGAAGGTAATCTATACATTATAATAGCACAGCCACGTTAGATATGAGTTCAGTGTATTTATTAAACAACTTTCTTTTTCCCTAGCCTGCCAACAACATTTGCAACTTTGGATATTGATGGTGTACGAAAAATAATCTTTGCACTGCCAGGTAAGATATTTTTGTAATTATTTTTCTTGCTCTCCACAGGTACAGAGATCCATAAAATAAAACCAGGATGCCTCATGAAGGTCAGAGGCCTGGCACTTGCTCTCCTAAGCACAAAACACTTGAGATTTTCCCACCAGTTTTTAAAAAGAAAACGAGGACTTGTGGCATCTTAGAGACTAACAAATTTATTAGAGCATAAGCTTTCGTGAGCTACAGCTCACTTCATCGGACGAAAGCTTATGCGCTAATAAATTTGTTAGTCTCTGAGGTGCCACAAGTATTCCTGTTCTTTTTACGGATACAGACTAACACAGCTGCTACTCTGAAACCCCCAATTTTTATTCAGGAAAGGGTTTATTTGAGGGTATGCTAGAGAGTTCTTACCTCTGTCTAACATGTGATGGCGCACAGGACCTACAGTTCTTCTATCCAGAGACTTCCTTTGTCTTTTTAAAGAATATTGTGCAGTTGTCCTTTCCTCCTATTTCCCCACCCTCCCAATAGATATTCTCTGCAGGAATATCTGTGTTAGTTAAATCACAGAATCTGACGTACCACTAATATAGACAAAAACTAGACAGTCCCAGAATATGTCACAGAACTGTAGTCTTATTTGTCATCCTCAAGCTGTGACAAGGTGCGTGAGGTAATGTCTTTTATTGTCACCTTGTCTCTTTAATATCTACTCCTGAAGGCATTCTGGACCAAAAAAATTCTACGCACAATACTTCAAAATTCTGCAAATTTTATTTGTCAAATAAATTTGGAAGCTCCAGCATAGCATTGGGAAGCACAGGCCACTGGCAGCACAGAGATGAGAGATCATTATGCAGCTCCCTCCCGAGACACAGACTCAGCCGTGAGGCTGCACCCAACCCAGACATAGCGCAAGGACCGAGCCTGCCCCGTAAGCATCCCAGGGCCCTGCCCCTCTGTGCCAGGTGCAGGTGGGCAGCCTCAGCAAGGCAGGATCCAAGTGGGGCTTAGTGTGGGTGATCCAGGTGTGGGTTGAGAGGGTTCTGTGTGGGGCAGTCTGGGTGTGGGGGCTCAGTGGGGGATCTGGGTGCGGGGGGATCTGGATGCATAGGGGCTTGTTGGGGGGGGTTCTGGGTGCAACGGTAATGGGACTCTGCAGGGGGTCCAGGTGAAGGTGGTTGGTGCTCAGCGGGCGTGGGGGGTCTAGATCTGGGGATAGAACTTGACATGGGGGTGTGGGTGTGTGAGATGGTGGGAGAGTGGGGCTCAGTGGGATGGGGATCCAGGTACAGCTGGATGGGCCTCGGTAGTGTGGGGATCCAGATGCGAGTAGCTCGTTGGGGTGATCCAGGTGCAGGGGGAGTGGGGCTCGTCAGGGGGTCTGGATGCACAGGGGTTGGGTGGATGGGGGAGCAGCTCCCTGTACAGTGTCCCTTCCTCTGCAGCTGAGAAGTGATGGATGCAGGAAGCATGGGGGGAGGAGTTTGCAGAGCTTCCTACAGCCAGGGGAGAAATCTGGGGATGGGTCTGACATGGCCCCGGATGCCATGCAGGGGAAGAGGAGGTCCCGTCCTCCCCAGCCCAGGTACTGGCAGCTGAGCCCAGCGCACAGTAGGAGCACCATCTGGGTCTTCTCCAGTCTCAACCCTTGCCCCACAGTTATTTACCTCTCTGCCGGCTAAATAACTAATAATAAATACCTCTGCTCTCTACCTCACACTGCTGGGGAGGGTCGCATGACCGCTCTTGTGGCTTCCTTTTGCTTTCCCATCAGAAAGTCATTTTTCTGCGGGGAAGCAAAGAAATCTGTGGGGGACATAAATTCTGCACATGCGCAGTGCACAGAATTCCTCCAGGAGTAAATATCCTGGGACCAACACGGCTACAACAACACTGCATGCTCAAGCTGTATGAACCAAAAGAGGGCAGTATTACCTCACTTTGCTGTATCTCTTTGAAAACCAATAGGCACAGGATGAGGACTGGTCTACACTAGAAGCACTACATCGGTGCAGCTGCATGCGCTGACATAGTGCCGGTGTGGACAGTGCTCAGGTTGATATATCCTGAATTGCTCGGGATGTAAGTTACATCGACTTAAGCGGTAGTGTAGACCTACCCTCAGTGTTGCATTAGCAGTGTGGACAGGAAGCTGCATATTCTGAAACTAGGAAGAACTTGCTTTACTCCGTTTACCTTGCATGCGTTTGTGACCACAGAAGAACTGCACTTCTTCATGAGATCGTGATTTTTTATTTTATTTTTTTAGATATGTGCTTAGGGTTTCTTTCTCTACTGTATTGATTGTTTTCAGGAGGGAGATGAGTGGAGCATTTACTTGATTGTATAATGTAGATAACTAGAGTTGTCACCAAGGCCAGCCCAGGTGTTGGCAAGAAGTGTGATTGGCAAAAAGTAGGTGGCACTCTTCTCTCTGTCAATACTTAATCTCAGTAGCTGGTGCTAGTTCCTCTGAATTAGTGCTAAAACAATTTGCTGGCATGATGTTAGGGGGCATTATACTGCCAAAAACCAACTTCCCAATGAATACATAAAGAATCTGAGCATGTGCAGTCATTAAAGATCCCATGAAACTTTTTGCAAGAGAACAGGTATTAGCCCAATGTCTAGTCTGTATTATAATCTGATAAATTACATTCTGCGGCCCTAAATTTCCCTTTCAATTTCAGTTGGATACAGTACTCTGCTTCACTTCTTGTCCTAAACTCCTTAGTAGTATAGTTGTGTACTGCTTAACAACTGCCATATGCCACTCCAGATTTAAGTGAAGTTTTTCCTGTGTACATAGTGTAAAAAACTCTTTGGAATCCTTCAGGATGAAACCTGCTATGGAAATGTGAGATTATTTCATCATTTCACATTTTAACTCAAAATTACTCACATGTGAACTACTGTTGTGTTTTGCTCTCTAGGAAATCCTGTATCAGCTGTTGTCACCTGCAATCTCTTTGTTGTCCCAGCACTGAGGAAAATGCAAGGCATCCTGGATCCTCGGCCCACCATTATCAAAGCCAGGGTAAGGACTTTCAAATATAGGCTATATTTAAAATATATAGCTTCTTATATCATGTTGAGATCCTGCTGTCTGACAGGTGCAGTGAGCCACCCCCACCCCCAATACTCTATCTGACTTTGGATATCTCAGCACTAGAGATATGACGATAAATTGAAGGGAATTCACAGCAGAGAATAGATCAGATGACGAAAGGAGAATGATTTGGAAAGATTTTAAAAAGCTAAATATACATTGAATTTGATTAAACAACAACTAATGGTCATAAGACAATTGCATGAAAAGATATAATGGGTGTTTACACTGAGAAGGGACAGGAATAGTTTAGGGTTGGCTTAGAGGTTGCTATTGGAGGCCCTTTCTCCATTCTCCTTCCCAACCCCAGCGGTGAGTGTAAAATTTCCACCATGCCTCTTCCAAGCTACTGTCAGCCCAGGGAAAGGGGAGACTGGATCAAGGAATCAAGCAAATCCCAGTTTCCTGCATAACAGTCCAGAGAGTCCTGTTAGGCCTGTCAAACCGGCCCATCCACAAACTTGCAAATTTGCTCATTTAACATAATTCCTAGCTTCATTTAATGATCATTTTAGCTCCTGAAATCACTACAAGATGGATCCATGTTTTTCACTTACACATTGCTGCATCTCTGTTCCATTTTTCCCAGACCTTTTACTTTGAATGATGGGTAATATCAATCTCATTCATGCATGTTTCTGCCAGTGCAGGTTGCAATTCACTGAGCAATGGAGGCCATTTAACACTTATGAATTTCATAAGCAGCTGGGTTTCCCACTAGCTCATTCCTCCAGCCATTTTCTGGATTTGGAAGGGGGCTAAACTTTTCCGGGCTGGAATTTTCTATAGGTACTGTGCCATTGTTGAACTTGGCAATGTTTCTATGAAGTGCTGCCATTTCATTGGATGTACCAGCTGTGCATAGGGTACCACTGAAGATGTACATGGTCCACTAAGCAATAGTGAAGCAAGTCAAAAAGTACTGCACTGATGTCTAATCCAAGAAGGATAAGAAAAGCAATCCTAGCAGTTCAGCAAGAAGTGATGGTGTTCCAAGCTGACACTCGTAAGCTTGCAGCTGACATAATGTACTAAAATGTTTAAAGGTCACTGATGTCATATTGCTGTTACATTTAAAAGAACTGACTGTCCAAAGCCCAGAACTATGGCAGGGGCAGGGGTTTGTTTTTTTTACCAGAATTTTGAGTGCACGTAGGATCTAGGAAGGTCAGAGACATAGTATAAGAACATAAGAAAGGCAGTGCCTGAAAGAGTAGCTCAGACAATTGCAGGAAGGGCTGCCTGTGGGAGGGCACAGGATGTGGTGAGTTTAAGCACGTGGACTGAAATTATGAAAAGAAAAAGAGGGAAAGCAAAGGAGATTTCTGTTAAGCTTTTCTCAGCTGTTAAGTTTGTATAGAAGGATTACCTAGAGATGCAGGAAACATATAGTCAACCCAACTTACTTAACCTATCAGAATGCTCTTTGTTCACATCAGAATGTTGAATGAAAATAGGAAGGTTCTGAGATAGTGTCTATAAAATCACTGTTGTGTCCATGTTTCTCTCCTCTTAATGATGTCTGTTTTAAATTTCCTCAGTTTAGAAAAAATCTATGGACTTGTAAACTGTCAGTGCTGCAAACGCTACCTGCAATCTCAACAGCAAGCTCTATTCTTTCTGTCTCTCAACCAGTCATGCCACTCTGTCCAGTGATCCTATCAGATTTCACAAGGATTGGGCTGTAGGAAGTGCTGATGGTGATTAAATAGATGTCACTCTTCCCTCTGAGTCAATACCCAACTGATACCACAGACTGTCATTAGTGGGAGCTGCACTGTTCGAAGCACCATCTTTCGAATGAGATATAAGCCTGAGATCCTGACCACTTGACTTGTCCATGGAATTTTTGACAGTAGTAGGGAGTATTAGTTCTTGGGTTTTAGACAGACTCTGACAATCCTGTTGCTGATGACTGAGGCAGAATAAAGTCTAGCTTGTCTAATGAAATGTGAATGACAGTCTGTTTCTTCTTCCTCTCTTTGCTTCTCCTGCAGTTATCATGTGATGTAAAATTGGATCCTCGCCCAGAATACCATCGGTGCATACTGACTTGGCATCACCAAGAACCACTGCCTTGGGCACAGAGTACAGGTTAGCCACTTATGTAGGCTGACACAACCACATACAGGCTCCCAAACACCCACCATTACAAACAATCAAACACATACACATATTACACACTTATGCGTATAACTGCACATTTGCCAACAGACACATGCACACACATATACCTGCACATACTTACATGCAAGTTCACTGATGCTGTAGAACACACGCTTGCTAGCCTACTCCAATTTTTTACACGATCGCTTGCCTTCATGCTCCCTGACACACATTCATTTGCATACACACAACCTGCCCATTTACACATGTTCTTTTGCAAAAACATTCACTCACACTTGTTTATGCTCGCTCACAGACATGCACTTCCTCACATGCTCACTTCCACACTCATACATTGACTAAATACAAGTAGGGGCATTGATGGGAGCTGGCTGATTGAATTTCATTCCAAATAAACAGAGATGTTGCTAGCTGAATGGGAGAAACATCTAGTCGAGATAGCTGAGGGTGGTATCTATTCTCTCAATCAAGAAGATATGCCACTTTTTACACAAGATTTGCAATCTGGGAATGCTGTTCGATCCTCAGCTGCTCTGCTCCTAGATTTCTAGGTAGAAGAAGTACTTGAGTAGTTTTTCTATCGGCATGTGGCTAGTAGGTTGACCTTGCCTATCTCTCAGATGGATGTAGATCATGCTGCAGTTACCCATGTTTTTGTCACCTCCAGATTGGTTTAAAACAATACATCCTACATGAAGTTTTTCTTGGAAACTACCTGGAGACTTGTTAGTATTGATTGTGTCTCACTGCTTACATAGGTAGATTTCACACACGGAGCTCTACACCATTGATTCCAAAGACTGAACAGGCACTTTTACAGATGCAATTCAAGATGTTGATTTTTATCTGTAAAGCTTTACATGCTTTAGTTCCTCGTTATTTTATGCACTACCTCTTTTCTCATGTTCCAGGCAGACAGTTGATACCAACTGGAATGCTCTCACTGTCAGTCCCTAGGTTTGAACACCAAGAAGTCAAAGGCAGGGTATTCTCTGTTGGGACTTTTGCCTCTGTATTTTGCTTCACAACTGGTCCAGAAGAGCTGAAATTGTTCACTTTCACAACATATTGCAAGGCTGGGGGTGTCAAATGGGAGTGGGAGTTCTGAGCTCTTTTGAGCGGATGAATTATGTAGATTGTGCTAGGTTTTTAGTTATTGTATGAAATGGATTAGATACTCTTACAAATTGTAAGATAACTATGGTGTCAGTGGAAACTGGTGGGAAGGCAACCTGAAAATGGGAAGATTTGAGAACACAGATGGAAAGGTGGGGGAGGTTTAGGTTGGATATTAGGAAAAACTTTTTCACTAGGAGGGTGGTGAAGCACTGGGATGGTCTACCTAGGGAGGTGGTGGAATCTCCTTCCTTAGAAGTTGTTAAGGTCAGGCTTGGCAAAGCCTTGGCTGGGATGATTTAGTTGGGGATAGGTCCTGCTTTGAGCAGGGGGTTGGACTAGATGACCTCCTGAGGTCCCTTCCAACCCTGAGATTCTATGATTCTATGTGGGGTAGTAAGGGGGAGAAATGTGGGAGCTTGGATGGCAAGGAGGACAAGTGAGTGAATGGAAGTTTGGAGAACCTGGAAAAAGTAGGCTGAGAAATTCTCTCTCCTGGGTATTCTGTAGGTATTTGCCATGTGTCCATTGAGTATCCAGACCCCACGCTCCATGACTAAATTAGCTCCATGATTCTCCTCCTAAGAATAGCCCTTTTTTCCATCTTCATATATTGTGGGAGTAGTAGTGTTAACCATAGTATTTCTCTCATTCTGCTCTAGGGAATCAGATGAGCAGTCGTCTGATGAGTATGCGTAGTGCCAATGGACTGTTGATGCTACCTCCAAAGACAGAGCAGTATGTGGAGCTTCACAAGGGCGAGGTGGTGGATGTTATGGTCATCGGAAGGCTATGATGTCACCAGCAAGAGTGAAGCTTTGATGCATGTCCACATATCATTGACTGTATCCTGTAATATGCAACGGCACAGCTAGTTTTTCTGATTTGGATAAAAGTTGATCAGTATAGTCAACATCTTGAACTATATTTCAAATGGAATTTAAATAAATACCTTTTAAAAAAAACTTTAAAAAAACAAATCTTAACAAAGAAATTTATTCTGATTATATCAAAGCAACTTTTTCCTTTCTTGCAATTGCTTTGTGTGTTCAATGCTAGTTCTGATAGCAGTAGCTTTTAGTAGACAGCAGTAGGTGCCTGCAGAACTTGTGTTTTTTCTCATCTTTAAGATACAACTAATGCTCTTAAAACAAGGCTGTCTGCTTATTTATACTAGCGTAGACAACACTTGGATTTCCCTTATTAGTATGCTTCATAACTGCTTCACAGAGAGCTTCTGCTTGTTCTTTATCTTGTATCTCGTGTTGATGTGCACAGTGCCAAAAGCAGAGTGGCTGCACTGGGAACCCGATCAAGCCCCGAGGTTTCCTCCCTCGCTGCGCGTTCAGGGATATCTCTCGGCCCAACAGCCACCCAGCTCAGTACTCTTGGGCAGTAACTGGATACCTTTTATTTGAACAAACAAAAAAAATTGCTTCCTTAAGTGCTGACAGCCTTTTTAACCAATACATTTAAAATGTACAGAACTAAAAACTAAAAAAAAAAAAATCAAAGACTGATCTTGTACAGATATTAATGTTACCAGCATTCATGTGGAAATCAAATGAGCAAAGAAATAAAACTAATGTTAAACAACTCTGTACCATAACATTTTCTGTAATGATATTGAAACTTAAATGAATAAAAAAAATTCCTTGATCATTATTTAAAATTTCACCGTTTTAGCCTTGTTGTTTGAAAATAGGGAATAATGTTTCTTTCAATTTTGGGGGGAATGGCTGGGATAAAAGGAATTGTCTAGGGTGATATAATGAGTGAACTGAAATTAGACCAAAAAGACATTTAGAGTGTTCTAAGTGTAAGATCTGTGGAATAGTCTCCCAGTTGAAGAGGTGGAAGAACCTATGACTGGGTAATTTAAAACTAAACTAGAAAAGGCACTGAAGAATGTGCTGTGCTTTTGTTGAATTTCATGACAATTCTGCACTAATCCCTGAGATGTACTAGAGGTGGCATGACCTAGTACTATAGGTCCTTTCTCTCCTTTTCATGAATCTTTGATTAATACCTTGTCCATTCACATCTTGCCCAAATTGTGTGCTCTGGTGTTCTATGTATAGCTGCAGAGTCCATAAATTACATCCCTTTAGAATGATCCTACACTGTGGAGTCTCTGCTATCATGCCTGCTCCATTAATGAAGTCAGACCAATTCTGCTGTAGTAGTTTTGTAGTTAAGGTCCTGGAGGAGAACTAAGAAGATCTGGTTTCAGTTCCTGACTGCCACAGACTCTGCCACTGTGTGACTTTGGGCACACTTAATTGCTCTGTGCCACAGTTCTCCCTCTAAATGGAGATAATATTTATCTGCCTCACAGGGATGCTAGGGGTGCTAGCACAGGGGTGCTAGGATAAATACATTAACATTTATGAGATGCTCAGATACTGGTTCTGCAATGATGGGGACCACAGAAATACCTAGTGAGAGAGACCTAAAGTAACAAGCCTTTGCAAAATGCACTGGAAGGTGAGACTCTTAAATATGATGCAGACAAATTATTATTACATCAGTTACAAGGCAAATATCAGACAGCATAGAAAATAAAAATATGATTTATTAACCACATTACTAAGAACAATCTGATGGCAGGTTGTTCATAGTGTTGGAACATTTTGTTAGAGAAAGATAGCAAGACTCAAGAAAATGTACAAGTAGCCACCTTAGGCCTGGTCTTTTTTACAAAATTTCACTCTGTCTGAATATGGCTGTGAACAAGCATGTTAACTAACACAATGTTGAACATTATGTATCAGTCAGTGTAGAACAAGCCAACTCATCTCAACAACCAGCTAACCATCATTGTGTATAACTAAAACATTTAAAGGTAAAAATGCCAGGGAACAGTCATGTCGTAGCTACAGTAACTGGTTTGGCACATTATTCATGTTTGGCCAGACCCTATTCCGTCAAAGTTTCTGAGAATCCCCTCACATGTGGATTAGTATCCAGGGCAACAGGGTGTGTTGTGTAGGTGGCTCAGGAAGTTGGTAATAGGCTGTGGAGCCTTTTAAATCACTTTCTACCAAGCCTAGATTGTTAGTGACCGAACAGCGTTACTATCTGAACAATATTTCTTGGCCTGTGTAAAATAGATTGATAAACTCAGAACAGTTCCTAGTGGACAGATGTTCACATAATAATTTACAGTCTTGTTGGCAGCTTCGAAAAAGAAGTCAAGGAATGATGGGTCTCGATCCTCTCACACAGGCTCAGGAATGAGAAAGTGGTAGGTCAGTTTGAGGGGTATTTGCACTAATTTTACCTCTCCAGCGGATAATCAGAGTATTTCAGACCCAGAACTATCAACAGGGTAACGTTCATCATAACTCAATATAATACTAGAAAATATAAAAAGTGACAGAAGGTAGGGCTTGTATTTTGGCTTTTCTGTTTTTCTTTTTTGACTTGGTTCCCCACTTGTCTTGTAGTCTTGGGATTTCTTCAGCACTGTATACAAGGCAATGCACAGCAGTAGAAGCTTATGTAAGAGTCTTTCTAAGTCATATTCATCCAATTGGGCTAATCCTACAGTGACTTATGTGCTTACTGGCGTCCTGATACCAGAACCTTTACTGGGACTATGGGTAATATCACGTATAGAAATTTGCTGCACTGAATTGGACAACTGGAAGGATAAGATGACCTAATAGAGCTTTTCCACTACTAATCTCTAAGATTCTAAGTACAATTGCAACCTTCATTCTATACTGTAGAGTGATATTCAACTACATCAACTCTCATGTTACATGGAGGAGATCAACTGCCTTTAGGGAAGTGGATGACTCAGAGGACTGTTAGTGGAAAATTAATCTTTAACCTTTCTGTGACTAGTTCAAATCTGGCCTGAAGTGTTTGTAACTGAAAGTTATCATCTGAAGGCTCCTAGGTGGTCTATATGAACTGTATTGGAGGAAGGGTCTTCTCAGTTCCCAAAGGGCAGATTTCAGCAACACAGAAACCACAGTTTAATTGACTGCATTACTGACAGGATGAGCATACAAGCCAAGGACTTAACTCTTCTTTTATGGGGAGAGATGGAGCCACTACATGCAGTGGTGTGAAGAAGCTTGTACTGCTGCTGTCTATGATGTAGTTCTTCCACAGATAAATCAGAGATGTCAACTTAGCTTCTTTCACAAGCCATACAGTAACTTTTAAAAATTGTAGTATCCCAGCAGTTACAGTATCCCTGCATTTACTTTCCCTTCCATGATATTTCTTTACTGTTATTTTCATATTTGCTTCAGCACAGCCCAGGACCCGAAACTGTCCGTTTTCCCTCCACTGTGATTGGCCAAGAAGTGACTGAATTTCAGTGATGAGTTAGAGTCCAGAGGGAGACTTCTTACTTTATGTGTAGTTGGAGGCTAGGATGCATGGTATTTAGACAATAAAGGCAGAGATGGAAGGAAGAGATGCCTGGAGGATAGATGGGACTGAACCTTTCTGCCAGAAAACAATGAGATTTTGGTGAGTAGGTGAGCTTTTCACTCTGAGTCAGTACTGAATCCAGTATGATGCCAAGCTGTTGCAGATAGTAGGTTTGGGTTGGTTGGTTTTGGGAGGTGGGGGTTCAAACCAAGGTTCTCAACATTTATGATTACTAAATATTTCCATGTCCTTTATCATGAGTTAGGATCATAACCCCCATGTCCTGACTAAATTCCTCTTTGTGTAACCACATTTTCCCTCTCTAACCATCACCAGCAATTTCAATTTCTTTCTCCACCCCAGTTTCCTCCACTGCCCCAACAGTGCCCACCTTGACTACTCACTGGTTCACTTCTCCTATGCTGTCTTCCACATCTCACACACACAATGCCCTTCTGAATCTGCCATGTAGTGCCCAATCCTCCTCATAACCTGATGTGACAATGAGGCCAACTGACAAGGCCTATCTCCAAGAGAGATGCTGTAATAGATTTAAGGTCTTTGGACTATGCACCACCTAACAAAAGTCATGCTAAGAAGAACCTAATACATACTGGGACCTTTGTTTTGAGCCTTTTTTTTTTCTTTGAGAATGGGACTATTGTTGATATATTTCTGGGTTACAATTATTTGGGTTAAAAGACTGATTACAGAAATTCTTTCCAGAGTTTTTCAAGGACTGAGAAGCTTTCCAAGGACTATACAGTTATAAAAAGCTAAAGGATTCTGAAGTTAAGGGAGCATTTTTGCCAACTTTGGTCTATTGGCATTTCAATATCTTTTTTTTCTTTCCTATCCTTATTTATGGCATGAAGCTTACTGTACATCAGGTCAAAACTGTTCCTTTTAAGAAAGTTAACCCTAGCCAGTCCTGGATTAGTATCAGCCTGCTCATCTGACACTGGCTCAGCTGGCTTTTGGCCACAGGAAAGAGGAAGAAACTTAGTGGAACAGCCAGGCCTCATCTTTACATCAGTCTTCCATCCTGATCTCAGATAAACCAGGAACTGAGACAAGAATAAGGAGATACTAGCTTCAACCCATATCTGACTGTAAAAGCATTTTTTTCCTGTCCCCCTGCTTTTTTGCGCTTCTTTTTGTACTTGTTTGTCTTTGGGGAGACTGATTTTTGTGCGTTGTGAATAAAGTTAATGTGACTACCATTTAAGAAAACTGTTTTTGGGGAAGGGAGGGGTTTGTTGTTTGTTTGGTTTTTTTAAATTTATAATTCTCCTTTCCTCTTATGTTCATAGAATGAAAGGTTTATATGATGATGTGAGTTTTGAGATATTATGCCTTAGAACATAAGAATGAACCCTGGAAACTCTCAACCCAGGGAGAGAGAGGGCTAAGGGAGCTTTAAGTTACCTTTGCTCCCTACTGATCCTTGGCTGTTCCAGAGGCTAGAGAGGCCCCCAGCATACCTTTGCCAACCCTAAGAGCCTATCTAAGTTACAGCCACCGCTCCATGCTGGTCTGTGAGCTGCAGCGCTGCCTGGAATATCTTCAAGCACTTGGTGTCTGCGGCCAGCCAGCAGCAGAGACAGTCTCCTGACAACCCAATGAAACCTGGTCCTGACAGAAGCTCTCTAATTAACCTTGCCACCTGATTGGCTACAGGCTGACACTTATGCTCAGTAGCAGTACCAGTCCAATGGCTATTCAACACATTCTAGCCTGTACTTATTGAAGCACTGGGGATGGGAAAGTGTGGGCCTGCCCACATCTAAAGGCCCCCCTCCTCACATTCTCCCCTGCAACTGTGCTTGGTCCTGTCTCTGCCTCCACTGTCTCTAGCCTTGCTCCTGCTCTAGCCACAGCCTGTACCTGCTCCTGCTCCAGCCCCCAGTTCCTTCCTGATCTCTGACTTCCGGCTCAGATCTTCGGCTCAGATCTTCAGCTCCACCTTCTGATTACGATTCCTTCATCTTAGGCTTTGATCTTTGACTCTTGGTTACGACTCCTGGACCTGCCACATTGGGATTCAGCTCTAACTGGTAGGCCAGACTCTTGCTCCAGACACTAAGCCAGACCACTCACAGCTAAGTCACTTATAGTTTGAGCAACTCAAAAGATTGAACAAGTGCGCGTAACGGCTGGACTGCCCTTCAGATGGATTCTGCAGAGGCAGTTGTGTCTCTGTTGGACATCATGGCAATTCTGCAGACCTTATAGGCCCAGGTTATGGCCTTGCAGGTACAAATTGCAGCCCTACATGTTCAAACCATCCTGTCCATAGCTGCTGCCCTGGCTTCTAGGGAGCCAGGGATTCCAATGAGAGAGAAGTTTGATGGGGACCATAACAACATCTGCAGTTTCAGGAATCATTGCTGGGTCCTGTTTATGCTTTGGCCCCAGTCATTCTCCACTGACCAGACCCGAGTAGGACTTATTACTAGACTACTAACTGAGGATGCCTTGGCCTGGCCATCTCCCCTCCTGGAGACTTTTAGCCCTCTGCTGAAGCAGTTCAAAGAGTTCGTCAAAACTATGGCAATTGTGTTTGGTGATCCGAATCACACACGATCTACCAAGAATGCACTTCAGAGGCAGTGACAGGGAAACAGATCAGTCACTAAGTTTGCCACAGAGTCCCAGCACCTGGCAGCAGACACTAAATGGAACAAGGTGACAAACTGCTCCCATATCCAATGTGCCCTAAGCAAGGACATAAAGAATGAGCTGGCACAGGTGGAGCTGCCACCCAACCTGGATGCCTTCGTCAAGTTGTGTATCAGTATTGATGACCGCCCGACCAAACACCGGCTGGAGAGAGAGTCGAGGCATTGCTCCCCTTCCTGTTCTCATCACAAGGGCCCAGTAAGATCTAATGCAGAGAAGGGCTGGCATCATGCTTTGGGCTTATGCCTGTATTGTGGGGAATTTGGATGCTATACTGTGGCATGCCCCACTAAGAATCAAGCCGTGTTTTCACCAGAAAGACTCCTGGCCTCAGCTCCAATAAAGAGAGGTCTGGGCTGAGCCTGTGTTCTCTCCCTCACAACAGGACCTTGAATTGCTCCTTGTCTATCAGCATCCTGACTATGGATGGATTCCATGCCAGTACCCTCCAACTCTGCCTTTGGCTACAACATCCTACCATAACAGAGCTCAAGCTGAGGGCATGCACAGGCCTAGGGGCTTCCAACAATTTCATGGATTTAAACTTCGCCCAGGTTCACAACGTTACAACTCTGCAGGAAACCATCCCCAATTTGATGGAGTCTATTGACAGATCCCTCCTCTCCTCTGGCCTGGTTACTCATCAAACAGCACCCTTGATGGTTACAATGCTCCAGCGTCACTGGGATATTCTACCATTCATTCTGATCCATGCACCTCACTCCTCCATCATCTTCTGCATTCCTTGGCTCATCACCCATAATCTATGCATCCGCTGGGGGCCAGGCACAGCACACTTCACATCAAGACTCCACCATCAATTTTGCGTCCCAAAAACGAGTGCTGGACCAGAAGCCCCCTGCAATCTTTGCCAGCTACCTGAGAATTCAGAGACCAAAGGAGGTACACTGAAGGGGACTGCTGCCATCCCTGCAACTCCATGAAAAGAGGGCAGATGCTTTGCCACCCCATCATAATTATGATTCTCCAATTGACCTGCAACCCAGAGCCAAGATTCCTGTTGGCTGCATACAGTCCCTCTCAGAATCTGAACTCCAGATGCTCTGGGATTACCTCCGTGACACCTTAGAGAAGGGGATTCATTTGCCCGCACACACACACATCTCAAGTGGGGGCTCCAATCTTCTTTGTGGCAAAGAAGGATGGCTCCTTATACCCTTGTGTTGACTATCGAGCTCTGAACAAGGTGATAGTCTGAAACTGCTCCCCTTGCCATTTATTAATGAACTCTTTGAGAGGCTCTACTCAGCCAAGATTTTTTACTAAGTCGGACCTACATGGGGCCTACAACCTGGTCTGAATCAGAGAAGGTGATGAATGGAAGACTGTTCCACACCCAATATGGACATTTTGAAGAGTTAGTTGTGCCTTTTAGGTTGTGTAGCACTCCGGCAACATTTCAATATTTCATCAATAATATCTTTTGTGACATATCGGACCAGTTTGTGGTTATTTATTTGGATGACATTCTTGCTTTTTCTGAAAACCAGGTACTGCATGATCAACATGTGCTCCACACGCTTAACAGACTCCACCAAAACCATCTGTACTCCAGACTGATGAAATGTGAGTTTGACAGAGACACAGTCAAGTTCCTCGGGTATACTGTTTTCCCCGAAGGGCTAACAATGGATCAATGGAAAGTATTTGCCATCTCTGGATGGAATGCCCTAAAGGACATAAGAGGCATTCAGTAGTTTCTTTGGTTTGCCAATTTCTATAAGCATTTTGTCAAAGGATTCTCTCACCTAGTTGCCTCAATAACTGTGTTTCTTTGAAAGGGAGTTCATTTCATCTGGTTACCAGAAGCACACTTCACATTTGATCAGCTAAAAAGATCTTTTACCTCAGCTCCCATTCTTGTGTACCTGGATCCTGCCCAGCCCTTCACCATTGAGGCAAATCCTTTTAACTTTGCCATCTGAGCCATTCTGACAATGTACTGGCTCACATAACTAATTCCATCCCTGTGCCTCCAATCCCTGCTCAGAAGAGTTATGATATCTAGGGCAAAGAGTTACTTGCCATAAAGGCAGATTTTGAAGAATTGGTGACACCTTCCAGAAGGAGCTTTGTTCCTGGTCCAGATCCTTACTGACCACATATATGCTGAGTCAGACATAGCTCCCTTGGGTACCATTTTACACCCATCCAGTTTTCTCCAAGGGACAGCAAACAGGAACCTGATACCCCTCTTCTGGTCCCTGCTTCCCCAAGACCTCCATGCTACTAAGAGCTATCAGACTCTAGATCAGGGGTGGGCAACTTTTTGGCCTGAGGGCCACATCAGGGTTCCGAAACTGTATGGAGGGCTGGGTAGGGAAGGCTGTGCCTCCCCAAATAGCCTGGCCCCTGCCCCCTAGCCGCACCCTCCCACTTCCTGCCCCCTGACTGCCCCCCTCAGAACCCCTGACCCATCCAACCCCCCCCTGCTCCCAGTCACCTCCCCACCCCCTCCCAGGACCCCCCGCCCCTAACCGTCCCCCTGGGACCCCACCCCCTATCCAACCCCCCTGCTCCCTGTCTCCTGACTGCCCCGCCCCCATCCACACCCCTGCCCCCGACAACCCCCCTGGGACTCCCACACCTATCTAACCACCCACTGCTCCCTGTCCCCTGACTGCCCCCCGGTACCCCCTGCCCCTTATCCAACCCCCTCACTCCCTGCCCCCTTACCATGCCACTCAGAGCACCAGGACTGGCAGCCGCGCCGCCTGGCTGGAGCCAGCCACGCCGCCATGCAGTCTAGAGCACATGGGCAGGCCGGCGGTTCTTGCAGCCATGCTGCCCAGCAGGAGCTCACCGCCTCTCCACCCAGAGCGCTGGTGGCATGGCAAGCTGAGGCTGAGGGGGAGGGGGGACAGCAGGGGAGGGGCTGGGAGCTAGCTGGGAGCTCAAGGGCCGGGCAGGAGGGTCCCGCAGGCCGGATGTGGCCTGCAGGCCGTAGTTTGCCTACCTCTGCTCTAGATGGTCCTAACATTCTGCCCCACTCAAGATTTCACTTGAAGGATGGTCTGTTGTATGGCAGAAGGTGCTTTTATACCCCAGAGAGACAGCCCAGACTCAAGTCTGTAGAATTTCTGGTGGCTATGGTTGAGTACTGACAGTAAAAATAATGCCCCTTCGTGGGTGCCTGCTAGTGCGCCACAGGACCTAACTTCAGGAGGTATTTCTGAAGGAATGCATGTATGAGTTCTAGAGCATGGACATTTTCTATCAGCTCCCATGATTGTGCTTCTGATCCATAGCACACCCAGTCCATCAGATATTAGTGTTTGCCACTTGGACTCTAGAATTTCCTGGACCTCATACTCCTGTTGGCCTTGGATATCTACTAGAGGTGGTGGTGGAGTGGAGTGAACAGGAAAGGAATCTCCATATAGGATTTTAGAAGAGACACATGGAAAACTGGGTGGACCATCTAGCAATTGAAGCCTAAATGCTACAGGGTTAATTGGTCCTGCTATCTTAAATGGGCCCAGGTACTGATGATCCAATTTGGCTGAGGGACAGATGGATTTTAGATGTTTGAAAGAAAACCAGACCTTGTCTCCAACAGACAGGGTCAGTGTGGCTTGGCGTTTTTGGTCAGTATGATGTTTATGTGTCTCCTTGGAGACTTCAAGGTGTTCACTAAGCTCTCGTTGGACCCAGTGAAGGCGGGCAACTAGATCTGCTGTGGAAGGGACTTGGGAATCTGGAAGTGCAGCCGAATTAAGTTTAGGGTGGAAACCGTAGTTTGTATAGAAAGACCTATGTTGGGTGGATGCATGAGTGCAGCTATTATATGCAAACTCTGCATATGGCAGGAGGACAACCCAGTTGCCTTGACAATAACTGAGAAAGCAACAGAGGTGTTGCTCAAGGACCTGGTTCACTTGTTTTGTCTACCTGTTGGTCTGTGGGTGATAGGCTGAGGAGGTAAGAAATTTCATTTTTAAGAGCTTGCAGAGTTTGTGCCAATAATGGGAAGTGAATTGTGAACCTTGATCTGAGACTACTCTGGTTGGCAGTTCATGGAGCCGAAAAATATGATCTAGAAAAAGGTGGACCGTTTTCCTGGACAGTTGGGAGGGAGTGAACGTAAATAAAGTATGCCACCTTAGTGAAGAGGTTGACGGCAACAAGGATGACAGTGCAACCATGGGAGCAGGGTAGCTTTACGATGAAGTCTGAGGATACTGAGGTCCAGTGTCGAGATGGGGTAGGCAAAGGCTGAAGAAGGCTGAGTAGTTTGGCACATGGGCACTTACTCCAACAGCACAGATCTCCATAGTAGAAAGTTAAGTAGGTGATGCCATTCTAAGAGGGTGGGTGAGAAATTTTAAAGACCAAATTCTCTTCTCAGTGGCACCTGTGTAATTCTGGAGTAATTCTACTGAAATCTATGAAACTACTTTGGATTTATACCTATGTAAATGAGAGCAGAGCTGGTACCTGAAGAGAGATTGAAATACTGCCCCCACTCAAACTGGCACATCTGATCTAGCTCCAGAGTTGAGCAAGTAATACGTCATAAAGGTGTGAAGTGAACTGCATATTGCAGCTTTACAAATTTTAATACATACAAGGAGATGAAATAACTATCACAAAACAGAATGAGCTTTCAATTCTTCTGGATAGATGGAGTACTATTGAAGGCTTTAAAGTCCATTCACACTGATCCTGGCCCTTCTAAGACCTTGTCTACATTAAATTTACACCACTAAAATTGCCCACCATTGCTACCACTTGTTCCACTGGTGGTACCAAAAGTGAGAATGCTAGTGTAGACAAGGTACCATCAGCTACCAGTGTTTTAAGCACTGTGTGTAGCCTGCTCTAAGCAGCATTACACAATACAGAGTTTAAAATGGAAATGCCCACCTGTAGTCAATTGCCCCTGAAACCAAAACTTCTCCTTTACTTAAGGAGTTAATACATATTTAAAATATTATTTATCAAGGCTGGGATTTTTCTACAGAGCCTAAAAGAGTTAATCAATAAGAGTGCCTAACACTAAGCCCTAGTCTACACTACGAGATTAGATCGGATTTAGCAGCATTAGATCAATTTAGCCCTGCACCCGTCCACACTACGAAGCCATTTTAACTGACTTTAAGGGCTCTTAAAACTGGTTTCTGTACTCCTCCCCGATGAGTGGATTAGCACTGAAATCGACCTTGCTGGATCCAATTTGGGATAGTGTGGATGCAATTCGACGGTATTGGCCTCCGGGAGCTATCCCAGAGTGCTCCATTGTGACCGCTCTGGACAGCACTCTCAACTCAGATGCACTGGCCAGGTAGACAGAAAAAGCCCTGCGAACTTTTGAATTTCATTTCCTGTTTGGCCAGCGTGGTGAGCTGATCAGCAGAGGTGACCATGCAGCCCCAGAATCACAAAAGAACTCCAGCATGGACCGAACAGGAGGTACTGGATCTGATCACTGTATGGGGAGACGAATCCATGCTATCAGAACTCCGTTCGAAAAGACGAAATGCCAAAATATTTGAAAAAATCTCCAAGGGCATGAAGGACAGAGGCTATAACAGGAACCCACAGCAGTGCCACGTGAAACTTAAGGAGCTCAGGCAAGCCTACCGAAGAACCAGAGAGGCAAACGGGCATGTAGGAATGATATCAGGAGGGCCAAATCGCACCTGGAGCTGCAGCTAGTAAGAGATGTCAAGAGTAATAAGAAGAGCTTCTTCAGGTATGTTGGCAACAAGAAGAAAGCCAAGGAAAGTGTGGGCCCCTTACTGAATGAGGGAGGCAACCTAGTGACAGAGGATGTGGAAAAAGCTAATGTACTCAATGCTTTTTTTGCCTCTGTTTTCACTAACAAGGTCAGCTCCCAGACTGCTGCGCTGGGCATCACAAAATGGGGAAGAGATGGCCAGCCCTCTGTGGAGATAGAGGTGGTTAGGGACTATTTAGAAAAGCTGGACGTGCACAAGTCCATGGGGCCGGACGAGTTGCATCCGAGAGTGCTGAAGGAATTGGCGGCTGTGATTGCAGAGCCATTGGCCATTATCTTTGAAAACTCGTGGCGAACGGGGGAAGTCCCGGATGACTGGAAAAAGGCTAATGTAGTGCCAATCTTTAAAAAAGGGAAGGAGGAGGATCCAGGGAACTACAGGCCAGTCAGCCTCACCTCAGTCCCTGGAAAAATCATGAAGTAGGTCCTCAAAGAATCAATCCTGAAGCACTTGCATGAGAGGAAAGTGATCAGGAACAGCCAGCATGGATTCACCAAGGGAAGGTCATGCCTGACTAATCTAATTGCCTTTTATGATGAGATTACTGGTTCTGTGGATGAAGGGAAAGCAGTGGATGTATTGTTTCTTGACTTTAGCAAAGCTTTTGACACGGTCTCCCACAGTATTCTTGTCAGCAAGTTAAGGAAGTATGGGCTGGATGAATGCACTATAAGGTGGGTAGAAAGCTGGCTAGATTGTCGGGCTCAACGGGTAGTGATCAATGGCTCCATGTCTAGTTGGCAGCCGGTATCAAGTGGAGTGCCCCAAGGGTCGGTCCTGGGGCCGGTTTTGTTCAATATCTTCATAAATGATCTGGAGGATGGTGTGGATTGCACTCTCAGCAAATTTGCGGATGATACTAAACTGGGAGGAGTGGTAGATACGCTGGAGGGGAGGGATAGGATACAGAAGGACCTAGACAAATTGGAGGATTGGGCCAAAAGAAATCTGATGAGGTTCAATAAGGATAAGTGCAGGGTCCTGCACTTAGGATGGAAGAATCCAATG
Source organism: Lepidochelys olivacea (assembly GCF_965140295.1). Lineage (NCBI taxonomy): Eukaryota > Metazoa > Chordata > Testudines > Cheloniidae > Lepidochelys > Lepidochelys olivacea. The sequence continues at coordinate 59,028,403 of NC_140416.1, forward strand.
CACCGCTACAGACTAGGGACCAAATGGCTAGGCAGCAGTTCTGCGGAAAAGGACCTAGGGGTGACAGTGGACGAGAAGTTGGATATGAGTCAGCAGTGTGCCCTTGTTGCCAAGAACGCCAATGGCATTTTGGGATGTATAAGTAGGGGCATAGCGAGCAGATCGAGGGACGTGATCGTTCCCCTCTATTCGACATTGGTGAGGCCTCATCTGGAGTACTGTGTCCAGTTTTGGGCCCCACACTACAAGAAGGATGTGGATAAATTGGAGAGAGTCCAGCGAAGGGCAACAAAAATGATTAGGGGTCTAGAACACATGAGTTATGAGGAGAGGCTGAGGGAGCTGGGATTGTTTAGCCTGCAGAAGAGAAGAATGAGGGGGGATTTGATAGCTGCTTTCAACTACCTGAAAGGGGGTTCCAAAGAGGATGGCTCTAGACTGTTCTCAATGGTAGCAGATGACAGAACGAGGAGTAATGGTCTCAAGTTGCAGTGGGGGAGGTTTAGATTGGATATTAGGAAAAACTTTTTCACTAAGAGGGTGGTGAAACACTGGAATGCGTTGCCTAGGGAGGTGGTGGAATCTCCTTCCTTAGAGGTTTTTAAGGTCAGGCTTGACAAAGCCCTGGCTGGGATGATTTAACTGGGAATTGGTCCTGCTTCGAGCAGGGGGTTGGACTAGATGACCTTCAGGGGTCCCTTCCAACCCTGATATTCTATGATTCTATGATTCTATGCTCCGGGTCAGAGCCCCAGACATGCCACTTCTATGAAGAGCTGAATGCCATTCTAGGGCGTGCCCCTACAACTACCCCAGCCCTGTGCGTGGACTCCATCAATGGACTCTCACGCAACATGGATGCGGATTTTGGGGACGAGGAGGAGGTTGAAGCACAGCAAGCAAGTGGAGAAACCATTTTTCCCAACAGCCAGGAACTGTTTTTCACCCTGGATCTAGTACCGTCCCAACCCACCAAAGGCGGGCTCCTGGACCTAGAAGGCAGAGAAGGGACCTCTGGTGAGTGTACCTTTGTAAATATAATACACGGTTTAAAAGCAAGCATGTTTAATGATTAATTTTCCCTGAAGACTTGGGATGCATTCGCGGCCAGTACAGCTACTGGAAAAGTCTGTTAAAGTGTATAGGGATGGAGCGGACATCCTCCAGGGACATCTCCATGAAGCTCTCCTGGATGTACTCCCAAAGCCTTTGCAAAAGGTTTCTGGGGAGAGCAGCCTTATTCCATCCTCCTTGGTAGGACACTTTACCACAGCAAGCCAGCAGCACGTAGTCTGGAATCATTGAATAACAAAGCATGGCAGCGTATGGTCCTGGTGTTTACTGGCATTCAAGCAACATCCGTTCTTTATCTCTCTGTGTTATCCTCAGGAGAGTGATATCATTCATGGTCACCTGGTTGAAACAGGGGAACTTTGTTAAGGGGACATTCAGAGGTGGCCGTTCCTGCTGGGCTGTTTGCCTGTGGCTGAACAGAAATCATCCCCGCTGTTAGCCACGTGGTTGGGGGAGGGGTGAAGCGATCATTCCAGATAATTTTGTGTGTGTTTGGCGGTGTGTGGGGGGGTTAGTTGGGTTTGTGCTGCATTTTAACCCGAAAACCGCAGGCCCTCCTTTTAAATGGCCAACTCATTTTAAAGGGCCAACCCAACGGGTGCTTGCTATGTGCAATGAGGGCGCCTCTGTTTGAAACCATTCACACATGTTAGGAAGGTTAAAGAAGCCAAAAGACTGTGGCTTACCATGTCCGTTTGCAAGCCGAATTCTGTTGCCCGCCGGCCCTGCATGTGTGATCTCTCACACCATACCGGCAGGCCCTCGATATAAGAGGCAAAATGTAACCTTGTAAAGAAAGCACACATGCTATATAATGTTAACAGCTTGGTTCACTGTGAAAGAGTCTACCCATTGTTCTCTAAAATGTCTCTTTTTAAAGACTAATCTCCCTTTTTTCCCTCCTGCAGCTGCAAATGTTTTATCACTCCACGTATCATCTCCATCCCAGAGGCTATCAAAGATTATGGAGCAGGTCCTCAAAGAATCAATCCTGAAGCACTTACATGAGAGGAAAGTGATCAGGAACAGTCAGCCTGGATTCACCAAGGGAAGGTCATGCCTGACTAATCTAATCGCCTTCTATGATGAGATTACTGGTTCTGTGGATGAAGGGAAAGCAGTGGATGTATTGTATCTTGACTTTAGCAAAGCTTTTGACACGGTCTCCCACAGTATTCTTGTCAGCAAGTTAAAGAAGTATGGGCTGGATGAATGCACTATAAGGTGGGTAGAAAGTTGGCTAGATTGTCGGGCTCAATGGGTAGTGATCAATGGCTCCATGTCTAGTTGGCAGCCGGTGTCAAGTGGAGTGCCCCAGGGGTCGGTCCTGGGGCCGGTTTTGTTAAATATCTTCATAAATGAAGTGGAGGATGGTGTGGATTGCACTCTCAGCAAATTTGCGGATGATACTAAACTGGGAGGAGTGGTAGATACGCTGGAGGGCAGGGATAGGATACAGAGGGACCTAGACAAATTGGAGGATTGGGCCAAAAGAAATCTGATGAGGTTCAATAAGGATAAGTGCAGGGTCCTGCACTTAGGATGGAAGAACCCAATGCACAGCTACAGACTAGGGACCGAATGGCTAGGCAGCAGTTCTGCGGAAAAGGACCTAGGGGAGACAGTGGACGAGAAGCTGGATATGAGTCAGCAGTGTGCCCTTGTTGCCAAGAAGGCCAATGGCATTTTGGGATGTATAAGTAGGGGCATAGCGAGCAGATTGAGGGACGTGATCGTCCCCCTCTATTCGACATTGGTGAGGCCTCATCTGGAGTACTGTGTCCAGTTTTGGGCCCCACACTACAAGAAGGATGTGGATAAATTGGAAAGAGTCCAGCAAAGGGCAACAAAAATGATTAGGGGACTGGAACACATGACTTATGAGGAGAGGCTGATGTAACTGGGATTGTTTAGTCTGCAGAAGAGAAGAATGAGGGGGGATTTGATAGCTGCTTTCAACTACCTGAGAGGTGGTTCCAGAGAGGATGGTTCTAGACTATTCTCAGTGGTGAAAGAGGACAGGACAAGGAGTAATGGTCTCAAGTTGCAGTGGGGGAGGTTTCGGTTGGATATTAGGAAAAACTTTTTCACTAAGAGGGTGGTGAAACACTGGAATGCGTTGCCTAGGGAGGTGGTGGAATCTCCTTCCTTAGAAGTTTTTAAGGTCAGGCTTGAAAAAGCCCTGGGTGGGGTGATTTAATTGGGGATTGGTCCTGCTTTTGAGCAGGGGGTTGGACTAGATGACCTCCTGAGGTCCCTTCCAACCCTGATATTCTATGATTAGAAGCCGAAAAAAACGCACTTGTGATGAAATGTTCTCTGAGCTCATGCAGGCCTCCCACGGTGAAAAAGCCCAGCACAATGCGTGGAGGGAGACAATGTCAGAGTCCAGGAAAGCACAAAATGAACGTGAGGACAGGAGGGACAAGCGAGAGGATAGGAGGGACGAGTGAGAGGAGAGATGGCATCAGCGTGATGAGAGGAGGCAGGATGCAATGCTGAGGCTACTGGAGGATCAAACCGATATGCTCCGGCATATGGTTGAGGTGCTGGAAAGGCAGCAAGAGCACAGACCACTGCAGCAGCCCCTGTGTAACCGCCTGCCCTCCTCCCCACGTTCCATAGCCTCCTCACCCAGATGCCCAAGAACGCGGTGGGGGGTCCTCCGGGCACCCAACCACTCCACACCAGAGGACTGCCCAAGCAACAGAAAGCTGGCATTCAATAAGTTTTGAAGTGCAGTGTGGCCTTGTCCTTCCCTCATCCACCACCCCTCCCGGGCTACGTTGGCAGTTATCCCCCTATTTGTGTGATGAACTAATAAAGAATGCATGATTTTCAAACAACAATGACTTTATTGCCTCTGCAAGCAATGATCGAAGGGGGGAGGGCAGTTGGCTTACAGGGAATTAGAGTGAACCAAGGGGGTGGGTTTTCATCAAGGAGAAACAAACAGAACTGGCACACCGTAGCCTGGCCAGTCATGAAACTGGTTTGCAAAGCTTCTCTAATGCGCAGCGCACCCTGCTGTGCTATTCTAACCACTCTGGTGTCTGGCCGTGTATAGTCAGCAGCCAGGCGATTTGCCTCAACCTCCCACCCCGCCATAAATGTCTCCCCCTTACTCTCACAGATATTGTGGAGCACACAGCAAGCAGTAATAACAGTGGGAATATTGGTTTCGCTGAGGTCTAAGCGAGTCAGTAAACTGCACCAGTGTGCTTTTAAATGTCCAAATGCACATTCTACCACCATTCTGCACTTGCTCAGCCTACAGTTGAACAGCTCCTGACTACTGTCCAGGCTGCCTGTGTACGGCTTCATGAGCCATGGCATTAAGGGGTAGGCTGGGTCCCCAAGGATAACTATAGGCATTTCAACATCCCCAAGAGTTATTTTCTGGTCTGGGAATAAAGTCCCTTCCTGCAGCTTTTGAAACAGACCAGAGTTCCTGAAGATGCAAGCGTCATGTACCTTTCCCGGCCATCCCACGTTGGTGAAACGTTCCTTGTGATCCACCAGAGCTTGCAGCACTATTGAAAAGTACCCACTATTGAAAACCTCAAAAGTATTGAGGTTTATGTACTCGCCGGCTTGGTGCTCCGGTGCCAAGATAGGGATATGGGTTCCGTCTATGGCCCCACCACAGTTAGGGAATCCCATTGCAGCAAAGCCATCCACTATGACCTGCACATTTCCCAGGGTCACTACCCTTGATATCAGCAGATCTTTGATTGCGTGGGCTACTTGCATCACAGCAGCCCCCACAGTAGATTTGCCCACTCCAAATTGATTCCCAACTGACTGGTAGCTGTCTGGCGTTGCAAGCTTCCACAGGGCTATCACCACTTGCTTCTCAACTGTGAGGGCTGCTCTCATCTTGGTATTCATGCGCTTTAGGGCAGGGGAAAGCAAGTCACAAAGTTCTATGAAAGTGCCCTTATGCATGCGAAAGTTTCGCAGCCATTGGGAATTGTCCCAGACCTGCAACACTATGCGGTTCCACCAGTCTGTGCTTGTTTCCTGGGCCCAGAATTGGCGTTCCACGGCATGAGCCTGCCCCATTGCCACCAGGATGGCCAAACTGCTGGGGCCCGTACTTTGAGAGAAGTCTGTGTCCATGTCCTCATCACTCTCCTCACCACGCTGCCATCACCTATTCGCCTGCTTTTGCAGGTTCTGGTTCTGCATATACTGCTGAATAATGCACGTGGGGTTTAGAGCGGTCACAACTGCTGCGGTTATCAGAGCGGGCTCCATGCTTGCCGTGGTATGGCGTGAGCAGGAGAGCAGAGTGGCAGCGGCGGGTGGATGACAATGCTGACAGCAATATGGCGCCCGCATGGAAAAAGGCGCAAAACAATTGTCGGCCATTGCTTTCACGGAGAGAGGGAATGACCTGAGTCACTCCCATTTATGTCCAGGCGCCCCTGGCAGACCTCACTGAGATCTGCCAGGAGCACCCATGTCTGCCCAGGCACCCTGACCGACCTCACCAAGGCTGGCCAAGAGCACCGAGGAGACAACGAGGACAGCTACCAGTAATAATGCACCATCTGCTGCCACAAGGCAATGAGCTGCTGCTGTGTCCTGCGTCTGCCAGCACCCAGGAGACGTACGGTGACGGTGAGCTGAGCAGGCTCCATGCTTGCCGTGGTATGGCGTCTGCACAGGTAACCCAGGAAAAAAGGTGCGAAACGATTGTCTGCCATTGCTTTCATGGGGGGTGGGAGGAGGCCTGACGACATGTACCCAGAACCACCCGCGACAATGTTTTTTGCCCCATCAGGCATTGGGATCTCAACCCAGAATTCCAATGGGCAGCGGAGACTGCAGGAACTGTGGGATAGCTACCCACAGTGCAACGCTCCGGAAGTCGACACTAGCCTCAGTACTGTGGACGCACTCCGCCGACTTAATGGTCTTAAGTGGGGACACACACAATCGATTATATAAAATCGCTTTCTAAAAAATCGACTTCTATAAATTCGACTTAATTTCGTAGTGCAGACATACCCTAAATCCCCTTTGAAAATCTCAATCTAATTATATTTCTAAAAAATATTGGAGACACCTGCTTCATGTATAGAATTAAAGGGCCAGACTCACTGGTATGCTCTAGCTGCTTCATGTTACTCTGATGACCCAAAACAGCCATAAACCCATCTTAATTGCCAGTGTAAGTAGATTTAGAGCTACCCTGTGTTGCTAAAAGAACCCAGAAACTTTTGGTGGTCTGGGCTAAAAGGGAAGGATCACTTTTGATGGCAAAGGAAAATGTCCATGATCTTACACGACTTCATTCCAAATATTAATGTGTACCTGTACTGTCTTTTAAAGGATGATTATGAAAATAATGGATCATTCAGAAATACATTTAACAGTTTCCTTCTCCTTAGGGTTACCTATTTTTCTCCACAGTTACCCTGAAGCAGGCCTCTTGGCCTGGATGTTTCCCTTAGAAGAAAATTTCTGACTTCTCTTGTGGGAGACATGAGAAATCTGTGCAAAACTCCTACTTGTCCTGCCCCAAGGATAGAAGAGGATGCCAGAAAAATGGTAAATCATTCCCCACATCCTTGTTAACTCCAGCATTCTACTGAGGTATTATTACCTCACCACTCAGAAGGCATTGCTGGAGTGGAGTTGAAATCTTTGCCACACTGGCAGCTACTGACTGCTGACCGAGACTATAACCACCCTGAAGGAACACAGGAATGTCATCTGCTGAAGTGGAGATTGAAATCATGGTAGACTATCAAAGCTTGGCAAGACCCCTGGTATTTGGGAACCTTCTCTTACTCTGAAATGCATTACGCCAACTTTTCAGTCAGTGGAACAACACTGATTTACATCAGCTGAGGATCTGTCCTGCCCTGTGCAGAAAGGCCCTCTTTACAGCTATGCTACATTGATATCATTGGTAGTCTCTTAATACCAACTTTTTATTGCAGTGTTACATACATTTGGATTGTCCACTGGCAGCCTAGTGATATGAGCTGCTGTTGCATTACTCTGAACTGCCAGCAGTCCAGTAAGGTGGTAGCCTAGGCAAAATGCGCACATGGAAAACATGGAAGAAAAAGTTCAGGCTTATCTTTTTCTGTACATTCCATGTTTGTGGATGAGCTCCTGGCTTGGCCAGTTTCATGGTAAGGGCCGGTGGGAACCCCTTGGGAATACAGCATTTAATAGCTGTCTGGTAGGTGAAAAATTGGTGCATTCCAAGAGGATAAGCACAGTGGTACTCAATTATAGTAGAGCAAATTGAAGAATTTGGCAGCTTGTTTGTTATAGGGTGCATTTCTGGTGCACATGATACCAGTGTTTTTGGGTCTACACTGGCTAGCTGTTAGCTATTGGTAAAATTTAAGACGTTGGTTGTGACCTACTTATCAGACAGACCCTCTGTGTATGTGCAGTGGCACCTCAGGTCACCTAAGAGAAAGTGGGGAGCTGGCAGAGTGTTCTCCATAATGGCCCCTTTGAAACTTGTGCCTCACTGGCCAAGTTCAATTGATTTGACTCAATATTTTATAGGGAGCCAGAGTAGAGAGTGAAGGACAGGTTTGATATGCTCATGGCAGCCTGTATTGCTGAGAAAATGCACTGCTGTGTTCATACTAGTTAGAGTTTCCTAAGGGCTGATGACTAGGGCAGGCTAGAAGACAACAATTCTGATTTCCAAGAAATTTAGAGGTTTCAAAATGTGGTTTTGGTTTCTGCAAAAATCCTTAATATAGAGTAGCCTGTATACATGCAACATGTCTGGACTGCGTAAATTCATATCACCCACACTCTTCCCTGATTTAGTCAAGCGATTTAATTGGTCTCTGTATCCTCTGAGAGCACACAGGCCATACCAGTGGATTATGATCCAAGCAGCCCCTGCCCGACTCTGCCTTCCTATTATGACATGACTTGCTGCCTCACCTATAGGCATTGACATATCACCACTGTTTAAGGAAATTCAAGAGGGGGAACTTCTTTTCAAAAATCTACTTGAATATGCCAGTCATGGGTTCCTAGTGCAGCAGACTTCTAGAGAGCTCTTCAGAAAAAGCTAGAGCATTTGTATCTTTTTCTTACTTTGGTAGACTCCTCCATGTAAGAAATGGGCCTGTTTCAGTAAAATGAGGCATGAATTCCTAGAAATAGGAGTCTACTTAGGGAGTGTACACAGTATTTAAAAAAGGCAAGACAAGACATCTTGACTCTCTTCATGGCCTTGCCACTGACTTACTACTTGGCCTTGGAAAAGTCATTTAACTTCTGCATTCACAAGCATAAATGGGAATAATGATGTTTACCTACCAAACATGGGGGGGGGCACTGTGTTTATGAAGTTCAATTAATTATTAGCCCTGATCCTCTCCTGAAGTGTGACCACTTTATGTTGCTCCATTTTCTGTTTGTGCCTCAAAGTCAGTTTAGCCAGCTGGTAGAGGACACCCTCTTCCCACTCCAAGCACAGGAGGCATGTCCACAGGTTAATAGACATGGTTGGGGTGTTCCTTTGCCCCAAGGATTCCTGACTGCTGGAATATCCCTTTTGAGTTTTAGACAACTGACTCAATTTAGAGCAGTACTACGGCTGCTCTAAATTGCATCTCAAGACGAGACCAGCACCTGGGAGCAACATGAACAAGGGGCACTAAGATTGTGCAAGTCATCTTGCCCCCGTCCCTCTTGAGCTGTGCTGAGCAGACCCGAGGATCTAACCCATTATTTGAAAGATACATTGGTATGCTCACATGAAAGGGTAAAATGTTGTTGGTATCCTCATCACCCTAACAATGGCAAACAGTACTTTGATCAACCCTACCATTATATTAAGATTCTTCACTTAATTATAAGCGAGAGGAACAATCTGAAATACAGCATAGCACATGTGATCTAGTTTGTGTTTCAACTATATTTGTGCAAGTTTCATTTGTGAACTATCTATATTTATTCATAGAATTATGCTATGTGAGATTTGATGATGAAGAGGAGGAAAGCATGAAGCCAATAGAGTAGGTTGTGTAAGAAAAACAGAACAACAAAGGCACTCAAGGTGGGTTTTGGCAAGATGTTACTTTGTAAAAATAGTTTCTTTTTTCTGGCCTATATGCCCTCCCCTAAGTCTGATCAGCTCCCCAAGCTGATCCCCTCTCGATCATCAAATCCTGTCCAGCTTCTGAAGTGCCTTTGAAAGTTCATACCTTGAAGGCATGTGCATGTTTTTTAAAGAAGTCTTATTGAGTGCGCAGGAACAAACCATCCCAAAGTGCAGAAAGAATAGCAAATATGGCAAGTGACTTGTTTGGCTTAACAGTGAAATCTTCGGTGAGCTTAAACTCAAAAAGGAAGCTTACAAGAAGTGGAAATTTGGACAGATGACTAGGGAGGAGTATAAAAGTATTGCTAGAGCATGCAGGAGTGTAATCAGGAAGGCCAAGGCACAACTGGAGTTGCAGCTAGCAAGTGCTGTGAAGGGTAACAAGAAGGATTTCTACAGGTATGTTAGCAACAAGAAGGTGGTCAGGGAAAGTGTGGGACCCTTACTGAATGGGAGAGGCAACACAGTGACAGATGATGTGGAAAAAGTTGAAGTACTCAATGCTTTTTTTGCCTCAGTCTTCACAGACAAGGTCAGTTCCCAGACTGCTGCACTGGGCAACACAGTATGGGAAGGAGGTGAGCAGCCCTCAGTGGTGAAAGAAGAGGTTAAGGACTATTTAGAAAAGCTGGATGTGCACAAGTCCATGGGTCCAGATCTAATGCATCCAAGGGTGCTGAGGGAGTTGGCTGATGTGATTGCGGAGCCATTGGCCATTATCTCTGAAAATTCGTGGTGATCGGGGGAGGTCCTGGATGATTGGAAAAAGGCAAATATAGTGCCCATATTTTAAAAAGGAAAGAAAGAGAACCCAGGGAACTACAGACCGGTCAGCATCACTTCAGTCCCTGGCAAAATCATGGAGCAGGTCCTCAAGGAATCCATTTTGAAGAACTTGGAGGAGAGGAAGGTGATCAGGAACAGTCAACATGGATTCACCAAGGGCATGCCTGACCAACCTGATTGCCTTCTATGATGAGATAACTGGCTCTGTGGATATGGGGAAAGCGGTGGATGTGATATATCTTGACTTTAGCAAAGCTTTCGATACAGTCTCCCACAGTATTCTTGCCAGCAAGTTAAAAAAGTATGGATTGGATGAATGGACTATAAGGTGGAAAGAAAGCTGGCTAGATTGTCGGGCTCAACAGGTAGTGATCAACGGCTCGATGTCTAGTTGGCAGCCGGTATCAAATGGAGTGCCCCAGGGGTCGCTCCTAGGGCCGGTTTTGTTCAATATCTTTATCAATTATCTGGATGATGGGATTAATTGCACCCTCAGCAAGTTCACAGATGACACTAAGCTGGGGGGAGAGGTAGATATGCTGGAGGGTAGGGATAGGGTCCAGAGTTACCTCGACAAATTGGAGGACTGGGCCAAAAGAAATCTGATGAGGTTCAACAAGGATAAGTGCAGAGTCCTCCACTTAGGAAGGAAGAATCCCATGCACCGCTACAGATTGGGGACCGACTGGCTAAGCAGCAGTTCTGCAGAAAAAGACCCGGGGATTACAGTGGACGAGAAGCTGGGTATGAGTCAGCAGCGTGCCCTCGTTGCCAAGAAGGCCAAAGGCATATTGGGCTATATTATTAGGAGCATTGCCAGCAAATAGAGGGAAGTGATTATTCCCCTCTATTTGGCACTGGTGAGGCCAAACCTGGAGTATTGTGTCCAGTTTTGGTCTCCCCCCCCACCCCGCTACAGAAGGAATGTGGACAAATTGGAGAGAGTCCAGCGGAGGGCAACAAAAATAATTAGGAAGCTGGGACACATGACTTACGAGAAGAGGCTGAGGGAACTGGGGTTATTTAGTCTGCAGAAGAGAAGAGGGAGGGAGGATTTGATAGCAGCCTTGCTATCAAACTACCTGAAGGGGAGTTCCAAAGAGGATGGAGCTTGGCTGTTCTCTGTGGTGGCAGATGCTAGAACAAGAAGCAATAGTCTCAAGTTGCAGTGGAGGAGGTCTAGGCTGGATATTAGGAAACACTATTTCACTAGGAGGCTGGTGAAGCAGTGGAACTGCTATGGGTTGCCTAGGGAGGTGGTGGAATCTCCATCCGTAGAGATTTTTGAGGCCCAGCTTGACAAAGCCCTGGCTGGGATGATTTAGTTGGTGTTGTTCCTGCTTTGAGCAGAGGATTGGACTAGATGACCTCTTGAGGTCTCTTCCAACCCTAATCTTCTATGATTCTATGATTCTTCTATGATTCTATATTTGTGTGGGTTTTTGCTCTCGAATAACCTGATGCAGCCTGTGATAGGAAATGGAACAGACACAGGCTTTTCTATCTTCTGCTATTTCCCCATATGTTGATTATTTATGTTTTTCTGGAACAGCCCCTCTTGACTTGCTAATTTTTTCCTGTTTTGTGCGTAGGCAACATTAGAAGCTACTTCTCTTTTAGGAGCTTCAGTGCATGTGCAGCCTCCAGAAGCCAGATCTCCATTATGGGAGATCTTCAGAGAGTTCTCAGCAAAGGAGAATATGCCCCCTTCACATCCGCTCCTATGTTTGAAAGCAACTTTGTCCAGGTAAACAGCATTTATATGAAATTGTTTGGCACTGATGGTTTGACATACCTTACATAGAGAATTTCCATTTTTATTCCCCAGTGTGGTTGCTGCCCACTCCTTTGTTCATTTCTACTATTCTCATTCTCTGTCTCACTCTAACACTTGTATATTCCCCTTCTCATACACACTTATCCTACTCTCCCCTCACATACATTGAGCCAGATACCCAGCTATGCTACTGCTGCACGCAGCTCACCTGGAGGGGAGAGCAAAGGTGGCTTTGTGAGCCCTTTTCTCTCTTCCACACCCTTATTCTGGGAATAACTGGGTGCTGATTCAACCCCCTGTGCAACTTAGAGCAGCCTTAAGGTTGCACCCAATTGCAACAGCTCCTAAGTGGTCATTCTAGCAAATCTTGGCCTGTGTCTCCGATATCTCCTCATAAATATCTAACCATCAGCTCAAGATCAACATGGGAAAAACAGATCTCCTAAACTTCCCCAACCAAAAACCTTCCCCACTCCCTCCTTTCTCAGTCACTGTGGCCAACATCACCATCCTACCTGTCACTCAGATCCATAACCTGAGTGTCATCTTCGAATCTGCCCTCTTTCTGTGGTCCTCGCATCCAGGCTGTCTAAATCTTGCCAATTCTTTCTCCAAAAGACCCCCTAAAATACAGCCGTTCCTATCCATCAGCGCTGCTGAAACTCCTACCCAGGCTCGCCTTATCTCGCATCTCAGTAACTGCATCAACCTTTTCTTTGGCTTCGACAAATGCAGTCTTGCTCTGCTCGTATTAATTCAGAATGCTGTTGCAAAGACCATCTTCCTAGCCCATCATTTTAACCAAGTCACCCATCTCTTTACATCCCTCCACTTCCTTCCCTTTCCCACATCAAACATAAGCTGCTTGTCTTACAATCGATCCCCTCCCTGTCTTGCATCGCTTATTTGCTATCAAGATGTTGACTTCTGCCCCCAATCAGCCCATGATACCAGCCTCTATCACCCTCTGGTTACATTTTCAAACAAACATCTTAGTGTTTTCTCCCATGCTGCCTATTTATCTTTGCGAGGGTGTTCCCCATAAATATCAAGAATGCTGAAACCATTGCCTATCATGCTGACCAATATTGTGTCATATATTCCTTTTACTACCTAGCCGGTCCATCTGTCTCTATTTGTTGTCTCTTATCTTTATACTTAGATTGTAATTCATTGGGGCAGAGACCGTCTTTTTGGTTTGTTTGTAAAGCACCTAGAACAGTGAGGTCTTGATGCATGACTAGAGCGCTTAGGTGCTACAGTAATACAAATCAACAAATAAATAATAATTATTAATAATAATAATGGTTCACCAGAGCATTGCAGCTCTCTTCCCATGCCCCCTTCACCAGGGGCCATGAGAAGTGGTAATGCAGAGATGGCTCTGTGCCATCCAGGGATATTAGGTACTCAGATACCACAATGATGGGCACAACATAAGAACTAATAGCTGAATATATCTCCATCTAGCTGATTATGCCAGCTTTCCAACCTCTCTTCATTCTTACTCGCTTCCTTCTCCTCCCTTTCCCTTTCTTCATACACACGCCCCTCTCATACGTTTACATTCCCTTATCTTCTCACCACCTGAGTTGTGAGAGTCCCAGGCAAGTGGTACCACAATAGGTCTGTGTAGTGTATTATCATTGTGATGGCTCCATGACATACTGCAGTGACTTTGTTTTTGTATGCAGGTTAATAGGAGAGGTGAACCAATTTATGTTCATAATCGCCCCAACTGTGTGACTGTAGGCATCTGTGCATCCAGCCCCAGCCTATCACTGCCCAATGTGATGCTGCTAGCACACACAGTGCCTACATCTTCCCAGGAAGCTGTGTCAAAGCCCTGGAAGGCCTCAAAGCAGCCATCCTCCATGGAGCAGCTAGTACTCAGCAGGTACAAAGAAGGGGTTAAGTCAGTTCACAGAGCATGCTTTCCACAAAGGCTTTTTGTGGTTCTTGGTCATATCTTGGACAGGTTTGTAACCAGGTGTCTCTCCACTAGTGTCCATTTAGTAATGCTGTTCTTTGGATGAAACATTAGCTAAAACATGCATCCTTTGGCCAATCTCCAGTGGCCATTCCAAGCCAAATGCATAAAAAACACTTAAGTAAATCTATAAATATATCAAAGAAATTGTCTCTCATCTTATACGTAGATTGCTCTGTGGTTGTACAGTGCCTAACACAATGGCCTCCTGGTCCATGTCTAGGCTCCTAGGTGCAGCCAGAATACAAATAATAATGAATAATATTAAAAGCAGGACAGCCTGTAAGAGAATTGGTGGACTTGCTGGGTCACCAGGGAGCAATCAAGGGGAATAGGGCATATCAGAGAAGCTAATGTTGTTTGCATGAGTTTTTACCATAAAGGATGCTGGGGAGACACCTACTCAAAATATACTTTTTTCAGGTAATAAAAATGAAATGTCAGCAGAGGAGGTGTTGGGACAAAATGATAAAGAGCAACAGGTCACCAGGAATGGATGGCATACATCCAAGAGCTCTGGTAAATTGGAGAGGGTTCAGAGAAGAGCCACAAGAATGATTAAAGGATTAGAAAACATGCTGTATAGTGAAAGACACAAAGAGCTCAATCTATTTATCTTAACAAACAGAAGATTAAGGGGTGATTTAATTGCTATCTATAAGTATCTACATGGGGAACAAATGTTTAACAATGGGTTCTTCAATCAAGCAGAGACAGGTATAACACAATGCAAGGACTGGAAGTTGAAGCTAGACAAATTGATACTGGAAATTAGGTATAAATTTTTATCAGTGGCAGTAATTAACCACTGGAACAATTTACCAAGGGTCATGTGGATTCTCCATCACTGGCAATTCTTAAATCAAGACTGGATGTTTTTCTAAAAGAAATGTTCTAGGAATTATTTTTGGAGAAGTTCTATGGCCTGTGTTATATAGGAGGTAAGCCTAGATGATCACAATGGTAGTTTCTGTGGACTCTATAAGAATTAAGTGGTTGAGCTGATAACAAAATATACAATCTCTTTAAAATCCGTAACCATACCGAAAGACCAGAGGGTAACAAATGTTGTTACTATCTGTTCAGTAAAGGCCTTATGGATGGTAATTAAGAGATATTGTAACTTTAGTACTAGGAAAACTGGTTGAAACAATAATGAAAAATAGAATTACTAAACACATGATCATGCTTCTTTAAATTGTTCAAATTTTTTTAGCATGTTAGCAAAATTGTGGATAAAGGAAAACTGGTTGATAGAATTCATTTAGATTTCAAAAAGCCTCTACCAAATTTTCTCACAAGAAGCTAAATAGTTATGGAGCAGGAGGTGAACTATTATCTTGCTTTTGAAACAGGCTGAAATACAAAAAACAAAGTAGGAATAAATTAGTTAATTTTCAACATGGCCAAAGGCTAACATTGGGGTGCTCTAAGTTTTCATACTCAGACTAGTGTTGTTTAATATATTGATTGATTATCTGTAAAAGAGTGAACAATAAAGTGGCAAAATTTGCAGATGACTCAAAATAATTTGGGTTACTTAAAACCAGAGAAGACTGTGAAAAACTCCACAGGAACCTAACAAAAGGAGATAAACGGGCAATCTGATGAGAGACGAAATTCATTGTTGGAAGGAATAATTTGAACTACTCACTCTGAAACAAATTACTAGGTTATATATTAATTGTAACCACTTAGAAAAATGATCTGGACACAGGGAAGGATTAACCTTTTGTGGGCCCCTATGTAGTCACTGTGAGCTCTGAGTGTGGGCCTGGTATGGCAGTGCCATTGGTGCCATAGTATACCCAGTACTGAATTTCAGAGACATTTTTCATTTTGATCACACACCTCTACATGACCACATGCATTGCCATACACCGCTCCCTCAGCCCTCAGTTTTTCTCATTGAGCTGTACACTCATGTGAGT
Source organism: Lepidochelys olivacea (assembly GCF_965140295.1). Lineage (NCBI taxonomy): Eukaryota > Metazoa > Chordata > Testudines > Cheloniidae > Lepidochelys > Lepidochelys olivacea. The sequence goes on from NC_140416.1 coordinate 59,044,062, forward strand.
TTACCAATGTCCACAGTAAGTAGAACTTTCATAGAGATCAGGGAAACTTCCCACAGATTTATCTCCTTCCTCATTCAGACCTTCTATAGCCATGTCTCCAGTACCACACTATATCACTAGTCACGGTATGTGGTCCTAGTCTCAGCTCAAAGTTCCAAAGCCAGCAGATACCTGATCAGTTCTGACAAATCCCTCCCTCAGCACCCATCCTGCCATTTGAGCAAGCCACTTGCAAATACCGTTTCCCCAAAGTGAGGACTTAGCCCTTGGGAATCTGAAGACACCAGCCTTTCTCCCTCTGCTCCCATCTACATGCTAGTCTACTACCTGATCACCACCACCTCTCCCCGTGCTTGTTTCCTTTCTACTTTGGACATGCTCCCCAGCCAGCTGGGGCTATTCTCCCGCTGCAAGCCTGACCTGCTTCCTCTTTCCCTGATTCCCTTGACATTCCTTTCCTACTGGTGACCTCTGTTCCTTGAGGTTAATTCCAGTTTCTTTATCTGCTCTAGCTTAATGGCCCCCAGTAGTCACAGAGCCACCTGCAGCTTCTCTGGCTATAGCTGTGGGGCCAATTGCCAGAGGCCAGCCTTAGATAGCTGTAGCTACTAGTCAAGGGCGGGGTGGCAATTCCAAGGCTGAGCATGTTTGAACCTTGCAACGGCAGCACTAGGGACTCTAAATCCTCAGCGCTGGCCCTAAATGCTTCCCTCCTCTAGGCCATGGCTTTAAGTACCTGAGATGCCCATCACTTGCAGCAGTGGCCACCAGTTTCCACGCACCCCTCAGCTAGTACATAGTCGTGAAGAAAGTGCAGCCTCAATGATTTTGGAGGCTGGGATGCCAGGAGGTTCTCATCCCTGAGCAGCAGCTCTGCAACAAGCTCACATGGCCCCCCTCCGCTGTGGGACCAGGAGCCTGTGAAGACCACGTAGTTACCCTGTGTATAACCAGTTCTGTCCAATGCCTGTTGAAGTGAATGGGAGTCTTTTCATGATCTTTAATGGGCTGTGTATAGAAGCAAAGTACCCAATTCTAGACTCTAGAAGCAAAGCGCATTCTATGCTGCACTGGTTTACTATTGTGACAGGAAGGTCTCACATTACTTAGTGCAGTGTTTCCCAAACTTGGGACGCCGCTTGTTCAGGGAAAGTCCCTGGCGGGCCGGGCCAGTTTGTTTGCCTGCCGCGTCCACAGGTTCGGCTGATTGTGGCTCCCACTGGCCGTGGTTCGCCGCTGCAGGCCAATAGGGGCTGCAGGAAGCAGCGCGGGCTGAGGGACATACCGGCCGCCGCTTCCCGCAGCCCCCATTGGCCTGCAGCGGCGAACTGCAGACAGTGGGAGCCGCGATCAGCCAAACCTGCAGACGCGGCAGGTAAACAAACCGGCCCAGCCCTCCAGGGGCTTTCCCTGAACAAGCGGCATCCCAAGTTTGGGAAACACTGACTTAGTGAATAAGCAACATCTCCTACAGCATCTAACTTTTTCTGAGAGGCTTCCCACCCAATTACTAAATGTAAACCTGCTTCGCTTACAAGGGCTGAAAATATCAGGTAGTATGGTCACAAAAGCAAGGCACTTCTGAATTCAGTAGAAATTTTGGATGTGCACAGAACACAGACAGAACTGGTTCCCGCATGATTACAGAACTGCAGTAAAGTGGAACAATTTTCAGGTTGTGTGATTGGACGATATCTGGATCCATATTATTAAACTGTCCTACATAAATGAGGAAAAGTTGAGGTGCCTTTGTTATCCTTTTGTTCCACTCTTCGTTTCTATGGGGAATTTGCCAATGCAATATTACTGTCTTCCTTTTAAACAAACAAAACTAAAAAAAATGGTAATGGCTGTTGAAAATAGCAATTCCAGTCCTAGTTAGGACTGGGACATGCCAGCATTTGTTGCTCAATTTTATCCTACTTTTTCTACAGCAAGTTACAGTGGATCAGCATATCTGATTTGGGAGAAATGAAGTAACAGCAGCCTAAATTGAGCTTGAGCACTCCTGAATTTTGAGAGTGTTCAGATCTGGAAGGCAGGGGCTAGATTCCCTTTCTGAATATTAGATAAATCTGGAAAGGAAAAGCCAATTTCTGCTTCCATGGCTCAGATGTGGAAATCCTCCTATGTGCCTGGTACTGTATCTAAAGCTGCCCAGGTCCACTAATAGAGCTTTCCCTCCCTTACTTATCATTTTAACTTCTGGTGGGATCTACATACCTCCCTTGCTAGGCTTCAGATAAAGAGGTGCACTGTCCATTTAGTCCACCCAATTCCTTCTTTGGAGGCTGCCAGGCGAGTCACACCAGCATCCCTAATCCAGTCTGGGGAAGTCATCTGAGGGTGATATCTGGGCCAAAGCCTTCTACTCCTTGGGGCATACTTGTTCCCCATTAACATCCCCTTCTAGCAGCCAGCTCTCCATTCACAGGAAACTGTAACGCATGGGGTCTCAGCTTCCCTACTCCCTCCCACTCCCTTTCCTGTTAATAGCTGTCAAGGGAATGCTGGGAAACAGTTCCTTCCTCCCATAGGCAGGGAGCTGGTCAAGGAACTACAGCTCCCAGGGCCCCTTAGGTTCTCAGCTCCCATGCTGTATCCCTACCTCTCCGAGGCTGCTCTCAGGGCCTCCGCTTCTGCAGTGCTGTGAGAGGGGAGGAAGTGAGTGTTATACAGCTCCTTCTCAGCTAGGGTCCGGCGCTATGGAGCTATTGGGTAAATCCAGTACTGTCTGGACATCATTGTGTGCAGCACAATAAAACCTCTGTTCAATGTGAAGTAGCAATCAAGAAGTCAAACAAAATGTTAGTACATATAAAGGATGGGATAGGATATAATAGTGAATAGATAAGACTACTGATTGATCATAGGAACATAGGAATTGTCATACCTGGAAATTAAAGGCTCAAGGGCACTTTTCAGAAAGAAGAAGGGTTAATTGTAGTGTCCTAGTCAATCTACTGTGCCCTTTCTCAAAAATCAGGCTTTAATGTCACAGGTGCTGTGAGTTATTGCAGAGCACCTCTCCCACAAAGGGCATAGTGGCATCTGAAAAGAGAGTCTCCGGGTACACTCACCATGCTTTTCCCAACAAACTTCTCCCCTGCAGTCAGGATGTGCCCCCAGAGAAGACAGACACAATGCCTTCTTTGAGAAGAGTCTGCATGCATTTCCCTTCAGACTACTCCCCCTGCATCCCATTTCCTGAATCACGCAATGGATATAGAAAAGGAGTACTTGTGGCACCTTAGAGACTAACAAATTTATTTGAGCATAAGCTTTCGTGAGCTACAGCTCACTTCATTGGATGCATGCAGTAGAAAATACAGTGGGGAGATTTTATGTACACAGAGAACATGAAACAATGGGTGTTACCATACACACTGTAACGAGAGTGATCAGGTAAAATGAGCTATTACCAGCAAGGGAGGGGAAAATAACCTTTTGTAGTGATAATCAAGATGGGCCATTTCCAGCAGTTGGCAAGAACGTGTGAGGAACAGTGGGGGGCGGCCGGGGGGGGGAATAAACATGGGGAAATAGTTTTACTTTGTGTAATGACACATCCAATCCCAGTCTTTATTCAACCCTAACTTAATTGTGTCCAGTTTGCAAATTAATTCCAATTCAGCAGTCTCTCGTTGGAGTCTATTTTTGAAGTTTTTTTGTAGAAGAATTGCCACTTTTAGGTCTGTAATCGAGTGGCCAAAGAGACTGAAGTGTTCTCCGACTGGTTTTTGAATGTTATAATTCTTGATGTCTGATATGTGTCCATTTATTCTTTTACGTAGAGACTGTCTGGTTTGGCCAATGCACATGGCAGAGGGGCATTGCTGGCACATGATGGCATATATCACATTGGTAGATGTGTAGGTGAACGAGCTTCTGATAGTGTGGCTGATGTGATTAGGTCCTATGATGGTGTCCCCTGAATAGATATGTGGACAGAGTTGGCAACGGGCTTTGTTGCAAGGATCTGTTCCTGGGTTAGTGTTTTTGTTGTGTGGTGTGTGGTTGCTGGTGAGTATTTGCTTCAGGTTGGGGGGCTGTCTGTAAGCAAGGACTGGCCTGTCTCCCAAGATCTGTGAGAGTGGTGGGTCGTCCTTCAGGATAGGTTGTAGATCCTTGATGATGCGTTGGAGAGGTTTTAGTTGGGGGCTGACGGTGATGGCTAGTGGCGTTCTGTTATTTTCTTTGTTGGGCCTGTCTTGTAGTAAGTAACTTCTGGGTACTCTTCTGCCTCTGTCAATCTGTTTCTTCACTTCAGCAGGTGGGTATTGTAGTTATAAGAACGCTTGACAGAGATCTTGTAAGTGTTTGTCTCTGTCTGAGGGGTTGGAGCAAATGCAGTTGTATCACAGAGCTTGGCTGTAGACGTTGGATCATGTGGTATGGTCTGGATGAAAGCTGGAGGCATGTAGGTATGCATAGCGGTCAGTAGGTTTCTGGTCATTACACAAAGTAAAACAGATCTTGGGAGACAGGCCAGTCCTTGCTTACAGACAGCCCCCCAACCTGAAGCAAATACTCACCAGCAACCACACACCACACAACAAAAACACTAACCCAGGAACCGATCCTTGCAACAAAGCCCGTTGCCAACTCTGTCCACATATCTATTCAAGGGACACCATCACAGGGCCTAATCACATCAGCCACACTATCAGAGGCTTGTTCACCTGCACATCTACCAATGTGATATATGCCATCATGTGCCAGCAATGCCCCTCTGCCATGTACATTGGCCAAACCGGACAGTCTCTACGTAAAAGAATAAATGGACACAAATCAGACGTCAAGAGTTACAACATTCAAAAACCAGTCAGACACTTCAATCTCTTTGGTCACTCGATTACAGACCTAAAAGTGGCAATTCTTCAACAAAAAAACTTCAAAAACAGACTCCAACAAGAGACTGCTGAATTGGAATTAATTTGCAAACTGGACACCATTAATTTAGGCTTGAATGAAAACTGGGATTGGATGTGTCATTACACAAAGTAAAACTATTTCCCCATGATTATTCCACCCTCCCCCCACCCAGTCGCCCTTCACTGTTCCTCACATGTTCTTGTCAACTGCTGGAAATGGCCCACCTTGATTATCTCTACAAAAGGTTATTTCCTCCCCCTTGCTGGTAATAGCTCACCTTACCTGATCACTCTCGTTACAGTGTGTATGGTAACACCCATTGTTTCATGTTCTCTGTGTATATAAAATCTCCCCACTGTATTTTCTACTGCATGCATCCAATGAAGTGAGCTGTAGCTCATGAAAGTTTATGCTCAAATAAATGTGTTAGTCTCTAAGGTGCCACAAGTCCTCCTTTTCTTTTTGCGGATACAGACTAACATGGCTGCTACTCTGAAACCTGTTGCAATGGATATAGTGCCTCGTGTAAGCAGAGACTCTAGCTGGTCTCACACCGGAGTTTTCTTGTAGGTTCTTCCCCTTGAAGTTTGTGGAGATCACCGTTCACAATGCTGAGAAACGTCGCCTCAAGCTGAAGCTGGCAAGTGGCCGCTCCTTCTACCTGGAGCTTTGTGCCCCACCAGACAAGCAGTGCCTGCTCTTCTGTCAATGGTTGCAGCTCATTTCTCTCTTGAAACTTCCCCGAGATGACTACAACAATACTCAAGTCAATATAGTGTATGAGAATTTTAATGGGCAGCAAGCTGAGAGAACGCAAGGCACAAGGAACCAGTCAGACAAAGTGAGTCTTTGGCACTGGTTCGTAAAAAAATTCACATGCTTGCTCCACCATTCCTTATTATTGCACAAGTCAGAGCTTGTGCAATAGATAAGAATTCAAAGGAGTTACAATTCTGTTTATAAGGAGTTTATATAAAAATAACTGGCCTGCCAGAAGCTCCCTACAGAATCTGAGGGTGGTGGCAGCCAGGTGGCAGCCAGTAGTGCAGCCCTGCTTGGTTATTTGGATGTCAAGAAGTGGGTAACTGACACCATTGTTCTGGATTTCATTTTCCTGATATTTTGGGGGATGGGTTGCTGCGGCCTTTAATGGCACTTCCCTTCTGAATTCCCCTCTGATGTGGGGGCAAAGGGCAGAGCAGAAGAGGCATAACATAGCTGAGTTTCCTATACTTTCTTTGCATTGGGATAGTTTGCAGTTGTGACTTTTATATCATCTCCTTGAGAAGTAACCAGAGCCCTTAAACCTTAGCCATCAGGCAGCACAAAACCATGTCTCTGCTCCCAGATCAGAGCAAAGACAGAGGAAAACCCAGGCTAAGGATTGTTGGATATGGATGGGATGAAGAAAGGGAAAAGAAAACTTGCAATGTAGGTTATTAAACAGTGCTCAGGGGTTAATTTTGGTCAGCACTGACTTCCATGATCCCATGGAGAATGAACTCCTCACTTGTGCCCAGAAGAGGTTTCAGGGGTGTCAAATGTATGACCCATGGGCTGGATCTGCTCTGTGGATTTCCCATGAATCTTCAGGTTTGTCTTCATGACCCCAAAGTCAGTCCACACTTTGGGGGTGTGATTTATCCAGTGTTCCAGTGTGCTGCACTCTAATTCACTATGTAGACCCTGCTAGTGTGCATTAATGCAGTCTTCTTTCAAACAGGACTACATTAATGTGCACTAAGGAACAGTTAGGGCACACCACTAGGGTCGACATAGGGGATTGGAGCAACTGGTGCTTTCTACAAATCACACCCCCATAGTCCAGACTCTGGTGCAGCAATCCAGCAAAACCTCATGCACAAGGGTAGAACCACTTGATTGCACTTAAGAGGCGCTGGAGAGGTGTGGGTCTGATGGTTGCTGGTACTTGTCCGGGTGAGGGAAAATGGCACTGAGGAGAGTAGATATGCCAACCTGACAAGTCAAAGAAAAGGAAACTTCCAGGTGAAGCTAAAAGCAATTGTCAACAAGCGTTATCTTTATCTATTTCTATTTTAATAACTTTTTCAGAGTGTGACCCTACCAAGTGGCAGGGTATTGGACCAGGCCTGCCATATTGGTCAATAGGTCAATAGTCAGTGGCAAAGGGACAGGGTGGGGAAGTATCAGAGGGGTAGCCTTGTTAGTCTGTATACACAAAAACAACGAGGAGTCCTGTGGCACCTTAAAGACTAACAGATTTATTTGGGCATAAGCTTTTGTGGGTAAAAAACCTCACTTCTTCAGGTGCATGGAATGAAAATTACAGATGCAGGCATAAATATACTGACACATGAAGAGAAGGAAATTACCTTACAAGTGGAGAACCAGTGCTGACAGGGCCAATTCAATCAGGGTGGATGTGTTCCACTCGCAATAATTGATGAGGAGGTGTCAATACCAAGAGAAGGAAAATTGCTTTTGTAGTGAGCCAGCCACTCCCAATGCCTATCCAAGCCCAAATTAATGGTGTTAAATTTGCAAATGAATTTTAGCTCTGCAGTTTCTCTTTGAAGTCTGTTTTTGAAGTTTTTTTGTTGAAGTATGGCTACTTTTAAATCTGTTATAGAATGTCCAGGGAGATTGAAGTGTTCTCCTACTGGCTTTTGTATGTTACCATTCCTGATGTCTGATTTGTGTCCATTTATTCTTTTACATAAGACTGTCCAGTTTGGCCTATGTACGTGGCAAAGGGGCATTGCTGGCACATGATGGCAGATATCACATTAGTAAATGTGCAGGTGAATGAACCCCTGATGATGTGGCTTGTGTGGTTGGGTCCTCTGATGGTGTCCCTTGCATAGATATGGGGACAGAGTAGGCAACGGGGTCTGTTACAGGGATTGGTTCCTGGGTTAGAGTTTCTGTGGTGTGGTGTGTGGTTGCTGGTGAGTATTTGCTTCAGGTTCGAGGGTTGTCTGTAAGTGAGGACTGGCTTGCCTCCCAAGGTCTGTGAGAGTGAGGGATTGTTTTCCAGGATAGGTTGATGATGTGCTGGAGAGGTTTTAGCTGGGGGCTGTATGTGATAGCCAGGATGGGGAAGTTTTCACTGCCATGGTCCCTGCTGTATTGGTCCCATGGGTAAGTAGTCCCATTTCTCAGGACTGTCAGTCTGATACTCCTAACCAACAGAAAATTCAATATAAATAAAGAATTGATAAATATTACATTATTTTCTGATCGCCACTCAGAGCCCCAGTGGTGCTGATCAGCTCCACCCTGAGCCTTTACTTTGTGCCCATTCCTATTGTCTTATTTGTTGGGTGTCTTCCTTATTCCCTACAGAGAGACACCCATCTAGAGACTTTGAATTCTATTGATATCCCAGAATCAGAGAAGGAGGAAGTTGCTAAGCGAGCATCCTCCAAGCGAGTCACCATCTCTGGCATAGTGGGTCCTATTGAAGAGTGTGGCAGCAGCAAGAGAGGGCTGGCAGTTGCCTCACGCAGCTCCATAATAAAAGAGATAAAAAGAGATCCCAGCATGCAGTCAGAGAAACAACAAAGAAAAGATCACCTGGAGGTAAAGAAGAACAAAAGCACAGAGAAGAAGAAATCCAGGTATGTGTGGTTGGGGAAATATTGATGCTAAGACAGAGGTCTCCACAGCTGAACTTTAGAGAATGAAAAGTGGCATGTTCCTGTCATTAGGGAGGTTATTCTTTCAGCAACACTTTAGAATTACTGTGATATTTCTGCTGCTGTATTAGGTTGAGCTGCTTAGGAATATAGATAAGGATTTTCAAAAGCACCTAGATGTGGGCTCCTCAGTCATACAGGCACTTTTGGAAATCCCATCCATAAATCTGTAATTAGGACCTAAATGAAAGTGACCTGATTGTCAAAGATTCTGAGCACCCACTGCTTACCCTGACTGCAGAAAGAGCTGCAAATGCTCAGCATATCAGAAAATCAGGCCACTTTGATTTAGGTGCCTAACTTTAGAGACCCATGTTTGAAATTTTTGACCATACTATTTGCCATACTAGATCAAACCAGAGGTCCAGTTGGTCCAGTATCTTGTGTCCTGAACTACATACTGGCCTATGGAGTTCAGTATCCTGCCTCCTTCTGTGCTGGAGCAGGTCTAACTAATTTCCTGCCTCTAGCAGTGCCCACTGACTTATGGTTCAGAGCAAGACAAACCCCCATGCACCCATACTGCACCTAATTGTGCCATACTGCAAGAAGGGATTGAGGAGATTCCATCCTCTTCCCATCCCCAGCCTTTACCCCGCAGGTGGCTTTACATCCAGAAGTGTGAAATCCGATTACCTTTATCTTTACCTAAGTGTTGACAGTTACAAGTGTTGGGAGAGGTTTACAAAGGCACACAAAAAATAATTAGGTATCCAGCTCCCACTGACTTTACATTTGTGCCCTTGAAATTTCCACCCATTATTAGCTATACAATTATCCAAACAGAGATACAAAGCACATAAAGAAGGGAGGAGATCTTGGCGCTGTAGCAGACTCTATTTGTAGAGAATGAAGCACTATCTAATTATACATGGAAAGCCATGAGCACATGCACCATATTTTCAGAACATTCAGAACTCATCACCTGGGGTAGGGGTGGAGGGCTTTGCGCACATCACTCTATCTGAATGTATATGTTCAAAAGAGCATGCTGCAAACCGCACATTTAGTCTGGTTCTCAAAAATGAGTTGGGTCTTTGTCCAATTTCTAGCAGCGAGGTGTTCAGATCATAAAACAACCACCATGATTAGCTCCCAGGAGTGTAGTTTCAGTGCAGAGACCAAGGATTTATAAAGTTAGGGAAATTAACTTTCCCTCTTACCCCAAGAGATGATCTCTCTAGGTCAGGAATTAGATGAAATGTCACGGCAGTGAGGGAGAAGATTGCATTGCTACTGTTCATGCTGCACCTGTAGATGAACAGAGGACTTCAGTTTCTGAGAATGTCAGTCTGGCACTTTTCACTAACACTAAATTCAGACACACAAATACACACTTTAATAATCAAATATAAATATTTTAACAATATTATTGTAATGGATAGTTTTTAATTTTATATACAATGGTTTCCAGCTCATTAGCACATTTATGTAGCAAATAAGGCAGGGGTAGGGTCCCACTGGCATTTCTGCCAATTGGGCTTAGCCCACACCTTACTCTTCATGGTGTGATTACAAGCAAAAAAAGTAACTTTGTAAACGTGGCATTGTGGGGTTCCATGTTTGTCTTTCAATTACTCCATATCACGCATGCTCAGTTTATGGATAAAAAGACATCTTTCTAACTGACAGGATCACAAACCCAATGTATTATCTTAATATCTATCTGTCATTTTGTCTCCAACAACAATGGTAATAATAATTCTTTAAGCAAAGCTAAGCTGATGGCTGGGTTGGTGATGTGCAACAACATGGACCAGGAAAGTAACCACCCTTTCTATACTGTCCCAGTATACCTACACCTGCAATGTTGCATTCAGGTCTGAGAAGCTCTAAAATACATAAAAGGTGCACATTCCAAAGGCCAGATTCTCATAACTTCAATGGGAGTTGCAAGTGCTGAATACCTCTTCAGATTTAGGCTATGTCTACACTTTACAAGGACTACAGCAACACAGCTGAAGCACCGCAGTTATGCCACTGTAGTGCTTAATGTACACACTTGCTACAGGTTTCAGAGTAACAGCCGTGTTAGTCTGTATTCACAAAAAGAAAAGGAGTACTTGTGGCACCTTAGAGACTAACCAATTTATTTGTATGCATCCGATGAAGTGAGCTGTAGCTCACAAAAGCTCATGCTCAAATAAATTGGTTAGTCTCTAAGGTGCCACAAGTACTCCTTTTCTTTTTACACTTGCTACAGTGATGGAAGGGGTTTTTCTGTTGCTGTAGTAAATCCACCCCCTCAGGAGGCAGTAGCTAAGCTGATGGAAGAATTCTTCCATCCACCTAACTGTGTCTATACAAGGGCTTAGGTCAACTTAACTAAAGGAGTGTGAATTTTTCACAGCCCTAAGCAACATAGGTAGGTTGACCTAAGTTTTAGGTGTAGACCATAACTAGGGCCCTACCAAATTCACAGCAATGAAAAACACATCACAATCTTGAAATCTTGTCTCCCCATTGTGAAAGCTGGTCTTTTACCCTATACTACACAGATTTCACAGGGGAGACCAGCAGTTCTCAAATTGGTGGTCCTAACTCAAAAGGGAGGTAAGGGGGTGGGGTTGCAAGCTTATTTTAGGGGGATTATGGTATTGCCACCCTTACTTCTGCGCTGCCTTCAGCGCTGGGTGGCTGGAGAGTGGCAGCTGTTGGCTGAGCACCCAGCTCTGAAAGAAGTGCCCTGCCAGTAGCAGTGCAGAAGTAAAGATGGCAATACCATGCCATGCCACCCTTACTTCTGTGCTGCTGCCTTCAGATCTGGGTGGCTGGAAAGTGGTGGCTGCTGACTGAGGGCCCAGCTCTGCAAGAAGCAATGCAGAAGTAAGGGTGGCAATACCATACCATGCCATCCTTACTTTTGCGCTGCTGCTGACAGCGGCTCCACCTTCGGAGCTGGGCTCCTGGCCAGCAGCCGCTACTCTCCAGCTGCCCAGCTCTGAAGGCACCACAGAAGTAAGGGTAGCAGTACCACAAACCCTCCCCCCACCACACACACACCATAACCTTGCAACCCCCACACACAAGTCCTTTTTGGGTCAGGACTCCTACATTTACAACACTGAATTTTCAGATTTAAATAGCTGAAATCATTAAATTTATGGTTTTTAAAATCCTAATAACCAAGAAATTGACCAAAATGGACCGTGAATTTGGTAGGGCCCTAGCCATAAAAACCAGGCCTTAGTCCCAAGAACAAAGAATAGTTATTTAGAGTGGTATACAGAAGTATGAGTAATTCGATGAAATTAAGAAAGGGAATATTTAAGATCTGTAAGATATTCAGTGAGATCTGTTAGGCTCTGGAACAGACCCTGGAGGAGAGTTGCACATGCCTCGTTATTTGGGAGTTTTAAAACAAAACTGGGAAAAAATAATAAATAAATGTAATACAGAGAATAATTTGGCAGTGGCAGGAAGATGACCTGGATGACCTAACAGGTGTTTTCTAAATGTATATTCTATGAATTTATGATATGCAAGAGAATCAAGTTTAAGCTGCTGTAGCTATATTCATTCTGCAGGACTAACAGAAGTGAAAACTTGTTTGTGTCAGTAAAACTAGCAGATCTAAGTCAAAGTTACCCAGGGAGCAGATACTATGGGCCCTACTGTGCTTTTAAGACTCAAGCCTGTGTTGAGGGCAGGCAGTCTGGTGTCAGTACTAAGAGGGATTGTACCTTCCCAGTACACAACGGAATCATTCAAGATGCACCATCCTACGTAGGTGTAGCCAGCATCCTCTCTCTGCTTGGCCAGCTCTGTGATCTGGTGTAGGAGCCCCACCACCTTCCTACCCTCTTCGGGGCTATTGCACCCATGGGGATATAGGGAAGAAGCAGATTCTTTGCACTCCTGAATGCATGGAGGCAAGTGGAAGAGAAGTGAAAACTTACTGTGACATTCACCTAGGCACCCATGCAAGGGCCAAGGACAATCTAGTCCTATATATGGAGTGACAAGGAGATTTTTATGTATTTCAGGCCATAAGCACACATTAACAGCATTAAATAGTTCAGATGCATGTTATGTAAGTGCAGTCCATAGCATCTAAATTTCCTGTATCTTCTATCACACCTCCATTTCAAGGGCAGCTCTGTTACACAGAGTTAGCAAGGCATGTTTCAACTGCTGGCAGAGAGAGTTTAAAATAACAGAACGTATTATGTAATCCTCTTGTGAGTGTTTGTGACAGAACCGAGCAAGATTTTATCTTAACTTTCTATTTCCAGGGAAAATGTAGCAGAGTATAAAACAGAAAACAATTTGCAGGCTTCAGGTATGAATTAAATGTTTTAATATTTATTCCCTTTTCCAGCCCCACAGACAGTGTTCCTACACTGTTTTCCTACAATGCACAGGAGAGGCTGAAACTTGAGTAGCTGGGAGTCCCTACAGCCAGGATTTCTACATCACGACCTATAGTGATTACTGCTGGGAGAAGCTAGGACTAGAGCACCTAGGAGTTCCTCATAGTCAGGATTCGTAGCCCATGCCATACAGTGTCTCGTGCAGAGTGAAGTTGGGTATCTAGTCACTGGGACCTTCCTGACCACCTGTACTTCTACAATCTTCCCAACAATGCCTCCTTCTGGAAGAAGCTGGCAACTGGACAATAAGCTTTCTCATAGTCTTTAGTCCTGTACAACTCCCTGCGTTAATATTTTCTCCTATATTTTCAGTGGATAAGTGGTGCTGTCTTTGCCTGCCAAATGATAGCAAGACACTGAGAGTGGATTTAATACATTATTGAACTCCCCCACCCTCCGGCTGAATTTGCTGTGTGCGCATCGTGCATACTAGTAAAGCAGAGACTTGAACCAGAGTTTTTGTAATCCTCCCCCATGAACCTCCTCCTCCAGCCAAGCCACAGAAATTGGAATGAATGGAAGTCACTCTGCATATTTTATGCTGTTACTTTCTCCACCTCTTTCTACTTGGCTTTTTGGTTATGGGTCACTCCTTTTCCTACCTGCTATGTGGTGACCTTGCAATGGCTCACCTGGCGTGGATGGCTCTCAGGATCCTATTGTGTTTTATTATGCACCCACCTTTAATTTTTTTAAAATTATAATAATCTCAAAACATTGTCTACCTGCACAAATCTCTTTTTCCTTAACTCACTTAATGTGTTAGTTCCTGTCCATTAATCTGGCTGGCTAAGAGTCTTGCTGCATGTCTCTGTTTGCTTGTGGTTATGTACAGTATATGAATCTTTGTGACTGTCTCATCTATGATTCTCTTTCCTCCTTCTCCCACAATAGCCATTAAAGCCCACTTGGGGCAAGGACTATGGACAGATGTGAATTAGCACAAATTCAGCACACTATCTCAATCCTTCCACCATATATACATGTACAACATTTACATTTCTCCAACATTAACATTTATGTGAAAAGTATTAAACTGAAAGGGGTCTGGGATTACACTTTCTTAGAAAATGTTTAATTTCAGTGCAATTTCCCACATTTTAGAAGATTTTAAGACAGTCACACATAAATTGTGCAGAAAATGTTAACTTTGCCATACATTGTGCAGCAACTAGAATTCAATCCTTGAATATTGTATCTATAGTAAACTATATTCTGGTAAGATACCATACCTGAGGCTAAGATTTTGTCATGGATATTTTCAGTAAAAGTCACAAACAGGTCACGGGCAATAAAGAAAAATTCATGGAATCCTGTGACCTGTCCCTGACTTTTACTAAAAATATGCATGATAAAATGGAAAGGGCTGGGCAGCTGAACCTATGGAGGCTCAGAGCTCCAGGGTCTCCCTGCCCCCTGCGGCAGAGGGGAGCTTCAGGGTCTCCCTCCCCAGCGGTAGTGAGCTACAGGAATCCCCCTGCCCCGCATGGTGGCCGGAGGCTGCGGGGGTCTGCTTGCCCCCTTGCAGTGGAGAGGAGCTGTGGGGTTCCCCCTGTCCCACCACCGCGGTGGGAAGCTGCGGGGATCCCCCTGCCACCACCATGGTGGGGAGCTGCAGGGGTCCCCTTGCCCTGCGGCAGTGGCCAGGGAGCTGCGGTGGTCCCCTTGCTCCATGGTGATGGCAGGGAGCTGCCAGGATCTCCCTGCCCCATAACAGTGGCTGGGTAACTACAGGGGTCCCCCCTGCCGCCATAGCTGGCGGGGAGCTGTGGGGATCCCCCTGTCCCCTGCAGCATCCGGGAGCTGCAGGGTACCCACCCTGTCCATGGCAGCTGGGAGCTTGGGGGCCTGCTGCCTCAGGCAGAGGGGGTACCTCACTGCTCCCTGATACTGTGGGAGGCTGCGGGACCCTGCAGCTCCCAGCCACCACGGTGGAAGTCACGGATTCCATGACCTCCAGGACAAAATCGTAGCCTTAACCATGCCTAATAAACATGTATCAAAGCCACCAGAACCAAAATACCTTTGCATATCTCCCCATCACACACACACACAACCAACCAACATTAAAGCATTCAGAAAACAGTATCAATATTGCACACAAAAAAGCATCAATGTTGCAAAAAGCCATGTAAAACCAAAGCAGATTTTATTTTGAAACAATGGTCCACCTGCCTTTTCACTACCAGATTTCCTGAGCATCCCTCCCCGACAGTCATGTCTCCATTTCCTGATTTATAAAACCAATCACTATATATATTTTGTGGTAGTGTGTTTTGCATAACCTTTTTATAAACAATAAAGAATGACTGACTTTATCTCCCCTGGTTCTTCCCTTTCTCTTCTTTCACATCATTGTTTTTCCTCCTGTGTCTAATTGCTTCTTTTCCTCAGTAATTTACAGTTTTTCAGCTTTCTCTCTAATTAACATTTTGTTCCCCCCTTTACCTCTCTAAATCTTTTATCCTTTCATAGTCTTTCTCTTCCCTTCCATATTCTTTCAATCCCCCTCCATGTTTCCTCCTCCAAACGTTTTTTTCCTTCTCTATGTTGCCCCCTCTTCCATTTTTCTTTTCTTCCTTCCTTGCTCCTCTCTCATTTCATTTGTTCTGTGATTCTTCCATCTCTCATTCCTAAGGCCACTCTCAGGCAGAGGAAGTATCTCCTCATCCTGGGCCAGCTGTGGCCTGCAGACTGTGCACATCTCTCAATTACTGGTCAGTTTTTAGCAGGAACAGAAATGATCTTCAAACCCTGCCTAACAGCTGAAAAATGTGACAGCACCCTGAAGGGGGTGTCAGCTGGTGTCAGGTATGCACAGACTTTTTACATCTCTCAGCTGTTCCATAGAGAATGAACCTCACTTACTTCTGGTGTGAGGTTAACAGCTGAGAAGTGGTTTGTGGGCGCAAGTGAGGGGTAATAGCTGTAGGGACACCCTACTATGGAACACAAAGCAGTGATTCTGGTAAACTCAATGCTGTGACCTCTTAAGAGGTGGTGACGAAAAGAGAAATGTCATAGCCCTGAATTGTGTGTGTGTGTGTGTATCTTTATGTGTGTTCTCTCTCTCTCTCTCTCTCTCTCTTTTGATTCCCTGCTTTCCTGGGCTTTATTTTCCTTGTGCTCATGCTGTTTCTTTACAGGAAATGAAAAGAGTGGCAGTAAATCTGGAGTAATCTGTTGCAAGTAGTATTTCAAAGGGGCTGATCAAGAGGAAAGAATTAAAAAAACAAAGCAAAGCAGTCTGAAGATGAGATACAATTGGAGCAGGAAAGAGATAGAAGAAAAATTACTCTAAAAACATCAAAACTGTCTCCTACTTTTTAATATTATGAAATTAAACATTGTTGAAACACTAACACTACCTCTACCATTATTTTTCTAATCCAATATGAACAACCAAAGAGATATTAGTTTTGGTCCCTGCCAGTGGGCTCTAGATTCCCAGTGAGATATATGAGACCATTTTTCAGTGAAATGTCTGTTTTAATTTTAAATACTTATGCCAAAATATATGTCACACTTTTACGTGATGAAATGTGCTTCCTTTCAGAGCAACTTTCAGAGCGTTGTGGTGAGAAAAATGATGGCAGAATATAGAATACTCCTTTAATCAGTAGAAGCATTGCTTTCCTATTGGATTTTGCACAGGACATGCCTGTTGTGCTACTGAACATATCAGGCAAGTTGAGGTAGAACTCATCTGCTTTATGTACTATTGCCCCTTTTGACCTGAGTAGCTAAGTCAGCTTTCAGGGCCCTAAGGATGTTCCAGTTGGAAGTAGAAATTGATAGAGTATGATTTTATTTGATTCAGTTTTGTTTATTTACAAAGAATGTACAAAGTCCTGTGTCTCTGAACACAGAAAGAATCAAGAACAAAAGGAGCAGTTTCTTGGATAACACCCCAAGGGTCTTTAGCCAACAGACCCAAATTGCTCTCTCTAGCTTTTTCCAGAGTCATACTGTGCTCTGTAGCTACTCCTGGGCTTTCTTGGTTTTTTCCTCTGCCTCTCTCTCTGTTCTTGTCTGTGTCCTCAGTTTCTGAGTGTTCTCCCTCTCTCACACACACATACACCTACCCAAAACACTATTTAGCCCAAAAGCACTAGGACTCTCTCACACACACTTTTTATGTTAGGTAGGGCTTATGTTTACAGCTGTGTTCTGTGAAGGGTGAGTTCACACCTACCAACCTCAAAGGGATTTTAACCCAACCTATAACATGTTTTCATCCAGCTCGTAACAGTACCAGTATTCCATTGTTAGCAGGATGGCAAAGAGCAGTAGTAGTGAATGGACCCCTCCAGCAACACGGTGCTCATTCTCTCTAGGTCAGGGCTTTAATTCAATATTGACTCAAGGAGAAGAGTGCCATTGACTGCATCACAAACACCATTTCTTACAGCACCTAATGGTTACCAGGATATGTCCCATTAACGTAATAAACAGGCCAAGAACCACTAAGCATATGCTATCTAAGCCCTGGTCTACTCTAGGACTTCAGGTCGAATTTAGCAGCGTTAAATCGATGTAAACCTGCACCTGTCCACATGATGAAGCCCTTTATTTCAACTTAAAGGGCTTTTAAAATTGATTTCCGTACTCCACCCCTGACAAGTGGATTAGCGCTTAAATCGGCCTTGCCGGCTCGAATTTGGGGTACTGTGGACACAATTCGACGGTATTGGCCTCCGGGAGCTATCCCAGAGTGCTCCATTGTGACCGCTCTGGACAGCACTCTCAACTCAGATGCACTGGCCAGGTAGACAGGAAAAGAACTGCGAACTTTTGAATCTCATTTCCTGTTTGACCAGCGTGGCAAGCTGCAGGTGACCATGCAGAGCTCATCAGCACAGGTGACCATGATGGAGTCCCAGAATCGCAAAAGAGCTCCAGCATGGACTGAACGGGAGGTACGGGATCTGAACGCTGTATGGGGAGAGGAATCCGTGCTATCAGAACTCCGTTCCAGTTTTCGAAATGCCAAAACCTTTGTCAAAATCTCCCAGGGCATGAAGGACAGAGGCCATAACAGGGATCCGAAGCAGTGCCATGTGAAACTTAAGGAGCTGAGGCAAGCCTACCAGAAAACCAGAGGGGCGAATGGCCGCTCCGGGTCAGAGCCCCAAACATGCCGCTTCTATGATGAGCTGCATGCCATTTTAGGGAGTTCAGCCACCACTACCCCAGCCGTGTTATTTGACTCCTTCAATGGAGATGGAGGCAACACGGAAGCAGGTTTTGGGGACGAAGAAGGTGATGATGATGATGATGATGATGAGGTTGTAGATAGCTCACAGCAAGCAAGCGGAGAAACCGGTTTTCCCGACAGCCAGAAACTGTTTCTCCCCCTGGACCTGGAGCCAGTACTCCCCAAACCCACCCAAGGCTGCCTCCTGGACCCGGCAGGTGGACAAGGGACCTCCAGTGAGTGTACCTTTTAAAATACTATACATGGTTTAAAAGCAAGCATGTGAAAGGATTAATTTGCCCTGGCATTCGTGGCTCTCCTGGATGTACTCCCAAAGCCTTTGCAAAAGGTTTCTGGGGAGGGCAGCCTTATTGCGTCCTTCATGGTAGGACACTTTACCACTCCAGGCCAGTAACACGTACTCGGGAATCATTGTACAACAAAGCATTGCAGTGTATGTTTGCTGGTGTTCAAACAACATCCGTTCTTTATTTCTCTGTGTTATCCTCAGGAGAGTGAGATATTATTCATGGTCACCTGGTTGAAATAGGGTGCTTTTCTTCAGGGGACACTCAGAGGAGCCCATTCCTGCTGGGCTGTTTGCCTGCGGCTGAACAGAAATGTTCCCCGCTGTTAGCCACGGGGAGAGGGGAGGGTTGAGGGGGTAGCCACGCAGTGGGGGGAGGCAAAATGTGACCTTGTAACGAAAGCACATGTGCTATGTATGTAATCTTAACAGCAAGGTTTACCCTGAAAGACTGTAGCCACTGTTCTACAGAATGTGTCTTTTTAAATACCGCTGTCCCTTTTTTTTTCTCCACCAGCTGCATGTGTTTCAATGATCACAGGATCTTCTCCTTCCCAGAGGCTAGTGAAGATTAGAAAGAAAAAAAAACGCATTCATGATTAAATGTTCTCTGAGCTCATGCTGTCCTCCCACACTGACAGAGCACAGATGAATGCGCGGAGGCAATGTCAGAGTGCAGGAAAGCACAAAATGACCGGGAGGAGAGGTGGCGGGCTGAAGAGAGTAAGTGGCGGGCTGAAGACAGGGCTGAAGCTCAAATGTGGCGGCAGCGTGATGAGAGGAGGCAGGATTCAATGCTGAGGCTGCTGCAGGACCAAACCAGAATGCTCCAGTGTATGGTTGAGCTGCAGCAAAGGCAGCTGGAGCACAGACTGCCACTACAGCCCCTGTGTAACCAACCACCCTCCGCCGCAAGTCCCATAGCCTCCACACCCAGATGCCCAAGAATGCGGTGGGGGGGCCACTGGCCAACCAGCCACTCCACCACAGAGGATTGCCCAAAAAAAAGAAGGCTGGCATTCAATAAATTTTAAAGTTGTAAACTTTTAAAGTGCTGTGTGGCATTTTCCTTCCCTCCTCCACCACCCCTCCTGGGCTACCTTGGTAGTCATCCCCCTATTTGTGTAATGAATGAATAAAGAATGCATGAATGTGAAGCAACAATGACTTTATTGCCTCTGCAAGTGGTGATCGAAGGGAGGAGGGGAGGGTGGTTAGCTTACAGGGAAGTAGATTGAACCAAGGGGCGGGGGGTTTCATCAAGGAGAAACAAAGAGAACTTTCACACCGTAGCCTGGCCAGTCATGAAACTGATTTTCAAAGCTTCTCTGATGCTTACCACGCCCTCCTGTGCTCTTCTAACTGCCCTGGTATCTGGCTGCGCGTAACCAGCAGCCAGGCGATTTGCCTCAACCTCCCACCCCGCCATAAATGTCTCCCCCTTACTCTCACAGATATTGTGGAGCACACAGCAAGCAGTAATAACAGTGGGAATATTGGTTTCACTGAGGTCTAAGCGAGTCAGTAAACTGCACCAGCGAGCCTTTAAGCATCCAAATGCACATTCTACCATCATTCTGCATTTGCTCAGCCTACAGTTGAACAGCTCCTGACTACTGTCCAAGCTGCCTGTGTGCGGCTTCATGAGCCATGGCATTAAGAGGTAGGCTGGGTCCCCAAGGATAACTATAGGCATTTCAACATCCCCAAGAGTTATTTTCTGGTCTGGGAATAAAGTCCCTTCCTGCAGCTTTTGAAACAGACCAGAGTTCCTGAAGATGCGAGCGTCATGTACCTTTCCTGGCCATCCCACGTTGATGTTGGTGAAACGTCCCTTGTGATCCACCAGAGCTTGCAGCACTATTGAAAAGTACCCCTTGTGGTTTATGTACTCGCTGGCTTGGTGCTCCGGTGCCAAGATAGGGATATGGGTTCCATCTATGGCCCCACCACAGTTAGGGAATCCCATTGCAGCAAAGCCATCCACTATGACCTGCACATTTCCCAGGGTCACTACCTTTGATATGAGCAGATCTTTGATTGCATTGGCTACTTGCTTCACAGTAGCCGCCACAGTAGATTTTCCCACTCCAAATTGATTCCCGACTGACCGGTAGCTGTCTGGCGTTGCAAGCTTCCATAGGGCTATCGCCACTCGCTTCTCAACTGTGAGGGCTGCTCTCATCTTGGTATTCATGTGCTTCAGGGCAGGGGAAAGCAAGTCACAAAGTTCCATGAAAGTGCCCTTATGCATGCGAAAGTTTCGCAGCCACTGGGAATCGTCCCAGACCTGCAACACTATGCGGTCCCACCAGTCTATGCTTGTTTTCCGAGCCCAGAATCGGCGTTCCACAGCATGAACCTGCCCCATTAGCACCATGATGCATGCATTGGCAGGGCCCATGCTTTCAGAGAAATCAGTGTCCATGTCCTGATCACTCACGCGCCCGCACTGACGTCGCCTACTCGTCCGGTATCGCTCTGCCAGGTTCTGGTGCTGCATATACTGCTGGATAATGCGTGTGGTGTTTAATGTGCTCCTAATTGCCAAAGTGAGCTGAGCAACCTCCATGCTTGCCTTGGTATGGCATACGCTCAGAAAAAAGGCACGGAACGATTGTCTGCCGTTGCTCTGACGGAGAGAGGGGCGAATGATGACACGGCTTACAGGTTTGGCTTCAGGGAGCTAAAATCAACAAAGGGGGTGGCTTTACATCAAGGAGTATTTCAGAAAGAACTTCACGGAGGGTTCCAATAAGAAATGGTGCACCTAAGTTATTGTTCTTATTGGAACAAGGAGGTTAGTCTGGCCTCTGATTGATACATGGCTAGATTTACCTCGCTGTACCTTCCCTGTGAGTGACTGCAGTATGACTTAGAGGAATGAGTCCCCTAGATGGGGGGTGGGGAGCAAATGAGTACAAAACAAATCTGGTCTATTTCTTGTTTTGATACACTCCATCTATCTTTTACATCTTTGGCTGGCAGCAGACGGTGCAGAAGGACTGCATGCCATCCCCATCTTAGGGCTGCTCGGCAGAAGATGGTACAATATGACTGCTAGCCATCCTCATCTCTTGCCTGCCTGGCAGAAGATGGTACAATACGACTGCTAGCAATCCATATCGCCTGCCTGCTCACCATAAGATGGTTCAATAGGACTGACTGCAGGACTAAAGAGAATGACTTGATCAAGTCACTCCAAATTTAGTCCCTGCGCCCATGTCTGTCCAGGCGCTCCCGGCCGACGCGGCCAGGAGCACCTCGGACATGACGATGACGGCTACCAGTCCTATTGCACCGTCTGCTGCCACAAGGCAATGGATTGCTGCTACTGTGTAGCAATGCAGTACCGCGTCTGCCAGCACCCAGGAGACATACGGTGACGGTTACCTGAGCAGGCTCCATGCTTGCTGTGGTAACTCAGGTAACTCAGGAAAAAAGGTGCGAAACGATTGTCTGCCCTTGCTTTCACAGAGGGAGGGAGGGAAGGGGGCCTGATGATATATACCCAGAACCACCCGCGGCAATATTTTAACCCCATCAGGCATTGGGATCTCAACCCAGAATTCCAATGGGCAGCAGAGACTGCGGGAACTGTGGGATAGCTACCCACAGTGCAACACTCCGGAAGTCGACTCTAGCCTCGGTACTGTGGAAGTGCTCCACCGAGTTAATTCACTTAATGCACTTAAAGCATTTTCTGTGGGGACACACACACTCGAATATATAAAACCGATTTCTAAAAAACCGACTTCTATAAATTCGACCTAATTTCGTAGTGTAGACATACCCGGAACAGACTTATACTTCAAGATATGAGTGATGTTCATGCTACAATCTCTCCACTCATTTGAGAATCTAATGGATTTTACCCTGTTTTTAAAACCCACAATGGACCTGCTCCAGCTTACCTCATGGTCCTTCATTCTCTACTTCCCATCCTCCTTCCTATGTTTGTCTAGCAGCCACAAGCTCTCTCGCACATCCTACAATCTCACTCGGTGCAAGAGCCTTCCCTGCAGCACCTACCATTTGAAACAGCCTTCTTGTATATCTCCACCTCAACAGTTCTCCATCTCTTTAAATCTCATCTGAAAGCTATAACACTGAATGGGCTGTTGTCAGCATAAAATTCATAAAATAATACCTCTGTTCTTTAAAATTGGAAGAATTTTTAAACTCAAATTTACTTTATACCCTTGGCACTGCTTGTTTCATGTTTGCATTTCACTCAGCTTAGAAAGTAAAATTAGACTGAATTGTATAACTTCCTAGTACTCATGCATCAGCACAATTCACAACTCTGCAGGCAACTGTTTAATTGCAACAACTTTCAACTTTACTACAAACATAAAAACATTTATATTCTCATTAAGTGGTGTAAAACCATTATTTCTTTATAAATGGATTAAAGGGCTCTATGTAGCACTTGAAGATGTGCTCATTGGATGGAGCATCACTTTGGGGTCTACCACAACTACAGCTCTGACTGATGGGGTTAAAGCAGAAACTTTTCCTATGATCAGGCTATTCCTTAATCTTGTTTCCTCAATAATAGGATTACTTGAACCTTTCTCTGAAGCATCTGGTGCTGGCCTGTGACAAGTTGGTTGGCCCCTTTAAGGGGAAATGAAGCCTCAGGCCCATCTGTGACAAGATCAGCTCACCTCCTCAAGTGGGTAATAATAAATGAGGTAGTGACGTCATGTGATTAATTCAGGCTAGGCCTGGAGAGGTAAAGGCGGATGGGACAGGCACCTGGAGTAGTCCCTGGGACTGGAGAAGCTTGAATGGGAGGCTAATATTCCAATTAGGAGCCTTGAGAGTTCTAGGAATGCCAGAAGATTAGGAAACTGCAGGCAGCTATGGGGAGCAAGATTGGATTGTGGGGTAAGTAGAAGGGTCATTTTCATTAGAATCCAGCTCTGGGAAGGAAGACTAGGAGCCCCTGATTTAGTGGGAGAGACTGGACTGACCCAAGCTCTGAAAATGGAGGGTGGGGACCCTGGCTCAAGGAGAGACGAGAGTGAGGCACGTGAGTGGGAGCCAGAGACTGGAGGAAAGAGAAGCGAGACAGCAAAGAAGGCCTGGTAGGCCTTGCATCTCCTCCAACTGCTCAGTGAGCAGAAAGAGAGAGTCCAGCTGGAGTCTGAGCAGATGAGACTTTATTTTTTAGTTCATTTGGACTTTCCAGGCATTCAAGAAGGGATAGGTGCCCTGAGGAGGTCACAGTCTAGCCAGTGTGGTGTTAGCAAGTCAACAGTTGGTGATGTGGTGATGGGGATTTGTGAGGCAATTATTGATGTGGTTTGCCCACAGGTGTTGAAAATTGCTAATGTTCCTGAAATAGTAGCTGGTTTTGAGAGAAATCGTTCCTGAACAGTGCTGGGGCTCTCGATGACAGATACATGCTCACTGTCTGCTCCTTACAAGATGCATATGAATATGTCAACCAGAAAAATGCTACTTGCTCATTATACAAGCCTGGCCTGACAATTGCAGGAAGTTCATGAACATCAATGTGGCCTGTGCTGACAGGGTGCATGATGCCAGGGTACTCCAGAAACCTGGTGTTTACCTATTTCGACAAGGAGGGACTCTCTCCCAGTAATATGGATATCAAAAGGGACTTAAGTTGATTCTCATTGACCCTGTCTCATGAAGCCATAACCTGATTTCAGAGCACCTAAAAAAAGGAGGATAGTGGTGGTATGAGCATTTGGCCAAACGAAGGCAAGGCGATGCTGCCACAAACCTCTTAGGATGCCAGTATGCCCAATGCCATTCATGTTAGAGGGGTGTGCTGTGCATTGCACAACCTATCCAAGGATAATGGGAAGAACTTTTCACCATGAGTGGTTCAAAGACAGTGTTGGTTTACAGGCCTGGTATGGGCAACCAGAAAGTGTGCCTCTGACAACTGTGGCTGGGTCCAGGAGAGCAAGGGAAGTCAGAGATGCCCCTTAATTTGGGAATTATTTTGGACTCCTTTCTCTCCTTTGCCCCACACATCTCCAGACCATACTCCAATCCTTTCATTTGCTGTTGAGTAAGAAAAAAATTATAGAATTTGAACATGGCTTGGAGATGGGGTCGGGGAAGGGGCGCAAAGGAAAAGTAGGAGTAAAAAAAAATAGCTGAGGCTCTTAATCTGAGAGTTAAGGGGTTGCAGCTGGTGTTGTCACCAGTGACAGAGAAAGGCGGATGTAGAGAAAAGTTGGATGGAAGATCAGAAGTTCACTATTGTTCATACTTAGTTTAAGATAACAATTAGGTGAGATTGCCCAAAGATGGGGTACAAATGGCCAATATCAAAGGGCCAAGAACAGTGCCCCAGGGAAGCCCCAAGGACAGTGGGAGAAGGACCCACCTACAAAGATGCTAACTGAGTGGTCAGAGGTAAAAGAAAGACAAGGAGAGAACAATCTCAAAAACCAAGTCAAAATGAGAACAAGAAGATGATGATGGACATTGTCAGAAGCATCAGAAAGGTTGAGGAGGGGGCAGGATGGAATAGAGACATTGTGATATGGTGAAAAGGAAGTAATTAGAAACCTTAGTGAAAGCAATGTCAGCAGATGAGAGGACTGAAGCCAGATTGGAAGGGATCAAAGATGAAGTTGGAGGAGAAAGTGCATCTGTTGCAGATTGACAGGTTTCAGAGTAGCAGCCGTGTTAGTCTATATTCGCAAAAAGAAAAGGAGGACTTGTGGCACCTTAGAGACTAACCAATTTATTTGAGCATAAGCTTTCGTGAGCTACAGCTCACTTCATCGGATGCATGCAGTGGAAAATACAGTGGAGAGATTATATACACAGAGAACACGAAACAATGAAGTGAGCTGTAGCTCACGAAAGCTTATGCTCAAATAAATTTGTTAGTCTGTAAGGTGCCACAAGTACTCCTTTTCTTGTTGCAGATTGAATGATTCAGTGAGTTTAGAGATAAAGGTGAAGAGGCTAATGGGGCAGACAGATGGGAATTAATCCCCCACCAAACAATATTGACATTCCCAGCATCTCCATTGTGATTCTGGGTGTCCCAGTATACCCGTTCTACCATATGTCATGAGCCAATTCCCAAATTGCACATGTCTAGAAAATGACAATTCTGCTACACTCTCAACAGATACAGAATAGTGGTGTTTAGAAGACTTGGGTCCTGTCTCTCTTCCATCGTAAGGGCCTTTACAGATCAAACTGTGTCCTGGGATGAACCCTTGCTATAACCATTTTAAAGGAATCATACATGAATGATATAAATTCATTTTACTTTAATCATTTTGTAATTTTTCATTCCCTCTCTAGAGGGCAGCAGTTTCACAGAAAATTCTTGATCTTGTCACAGAACGGGTTTTGCAGACACCGTTTCCCTTTTGTGGAGATTAGGGTCAACTGGATTAACAGACATTAAAGACTATATTGGCAATTTACTAGGAGCCAAAGGCTCCCTTACTGATTTCCATACAAATGTATTTATCAAAGTATTGGTATCAACCTGATCGACAGTTCTGTGTTCTTCAGTATATCAGTGAACTGTATTCACCAGAACACTAATGGCATTTCCTTGGGATCCACTCATTTAAATGCTCAAAAAAGAAAAAAGTCTCAATAGCCTTTTTGGGAAATGGACAGTGAAAAGAGAGAACAGGAAAATTATTTATGAACAGCTGAAGAAACATCAGTTGGCTGAACTATACAGAGAAAGGCAGATCAACCCAGAGGATAGAACAAAACCACAGGTAGTAAATTTACTATAGTCTAATGACCAGTAGTGGAATGATGGTTCAGGATCAGACAACCTTCAGCCTGCTCTTCAGCAACATGAAGCAAATGGTTCAGCAACGCTCTTGAAGCCAATGCCCTGAAGGGATGAGGCTGACAGGGGCGGTAACTATGTTCTGTCCAGACCAAGCACGCTAATGCAACAGGAGTGATGAACCGTTCAACAGCTGGAGAAGGAAAAGCTGCAGCTGGAGAGGGACAGAATGCATCTGGAAATCCCCCAGAGAGCAGCTCAGGAAAGGCAGCATCAGTACAAGAGAGAAGAGAAGGAAAACCAGTGGCAGCACTAGGGGGTGGGAGGGCAGGGGGATCGAGACGACACCGAGCATCAATATCAGCTCGTGACGAATAGACTGCACCAGCAGAACCATAGTCCGGGAGGTGGAGCTAATCCCCAGCTATCTGTCCCAGTTGTTGGTGTAGACCAGGGGTTCTCATCCTTTTTCTTTTGGAGGCCCACCCAACGTGCTATAAAAACTCCACAGCTCACCTGTGCCACAACAACTGTTTTTCTCCATATAAAAGCCAGGGCCAGCATTAAGGTGTAGCAAGCAGGGCAGTTGACTGGGGCACCACACCACAGGGGGCACCACGAAACTAAGTTGCTCAGGCTTCAGCTTCAGCCGCAGGTGTTGGGATTTGGGGCCCCAGGCTGCAGACCTGCACAGCAGGGCTTCGGCTTTCTGCCCTAGGCCCAAGTGAGTTTTATGCTGGCCATGCCTGGTGGACCCCCTGAAACCTGCTCATGGCACCCCAGGGGGCCCTGGACCCCTGGCTGAGAACCACTGGTGTAGACATACATGGATGTGTTCCTACATGCTTCTAAAATGGGATGTGATTTTAATAAAGTGGGAAAAGGGGATGTGATAAGGTACCTGGCTCCACTACTGTCTGGGATAAAGGCCTTGGACATTTTACCCTTATGGAAAGCAAAGACTATAAAGATTATGATGGTTGTAAACAAGTTTTGTTGCAAATTTAAGGAGACTGTTGGCCCCTTACTAAAACTCAGAGGGGGTTTTTTGGTTGGCTAGCTCCCAGTACCAAAAGAAAGGGGAAGGGTCGATGCAAAATCAGGACCCTGAGACTGATAGTCCCCAGGGGCAATGGGGAGAAGCCAGTGCTCCAGGTCAGCCTGTTTGACAGGGCAGGCAGGCTAATGAGGGAGTCAGGAGGCCAGGGGGGTCCCGTCTTCTGCATCAGCTGGAATTGCCTGGGTCAGACTGAGTGGGGCCGAGCTAAGGAGAGAGCCAGGGGCCTGAGCTGAGCTGGGGAGCAGAGCTGTGCCAGCCAGAGAGAACCCAAGAAGCAGCCCAGGGAGCAGATCCGTGCTGTGGGCAGAGCTGCAGCAACAAAAGCCAAGAAGCACCCCAGAGAGCAGACCTGTGCTGGGAGGAGAACTGCAGCAACCAGAGCTAGAGGAGCCAGTAAAAGCAGCCCAGGGGGCTGTAGACAGAGCAGCAGTGCTGAGGCAGAGTGGAGCTGGAGCAGTCCAGAGCCAGGTGCGGTGAGCAGCTGGAGAGAGCGAGGGAGGGCTCAGTGCACAGAGACGACCCCAGCCAAAAGGCCTTGCAGGCTAGACTTGGAATGGGATCGTAACCCCGACGGCTCCAGGGGCGGGGGGGCTTACACTGGTAAGAAGGGTCCTGCCGCCTAGAGCCTGAAGGCGTGTGGCCACCACCAGAGCAAGTGTCCAAGAGAAGGAGGCCTGGGACGTGTGAGGAACAGTCTTTGAACTCCCCCCTACATCCCAGAGACGGCTGTTTGTGATGTTCCCATGCCACAGAGCAGGGTTATGTGTTTTCCTTTAACCTTTCTCTTTGTTTTTCTTCTCTTTTTAAAACTGATTGCTGTTTAATAAATTGTATTTGCTTTGAACTGTATGTAATGATCAATGGGTCAGGGCAGCGTCCACTGCGGAGAGAGCACCCCGGAGTGGGGACACCCTAGCCCTTGCCTTAACTGACCACAAGATTGGGGGTTGAGCCCCCCAGGAATCCTGGGCCCAGCCTTGGGGTAACAAGGACTCTGCCACACAGAAGAGTAGAAGGGGAGCCCTCGAAGTCAGGGAGGCCTACGGGTAAAGGAAGTGGGAGCAAGGACTCAGATCATTTCACTAGCCTATTTCACCGGGGTAGCGTATAAGCCAGGAAAGTTCCCCATTTACACAAACATTTAAGCTAATCCCTGAAGTGTATAACACAAGATTTCGGGGAGTTCAGAAAAAAAGCTGTAGGAAGTGGCAGCCAGCATGTCCCTGCGGCCCGCATCTCCCATAGGCCAGGAATGGTGAACTGTGGCCACTGGAAGCTGCGGAGGGGCTGTGCCTGTGGATGGTCAACGTCAGCAAAATGTCTCATGGCCCGCAATCAAATTACCCTGATGGGCCGCAGGTTGCCCACCTCTGGCCTACAGATCCTATTCTGGTTGATGCCCCCTTGTGTTAAACTTTGTACAGACATTTAATAAAAGACAGTCCCTGCCCCAATGACTTTACAATCTGAAAGCTTTAGTTTTACACGGGTCTGACAGGGTAAAGAATGCTTAAAATGTGTAAATATACAATGTGTAATTTACATTGACTTTTAGGCCACTTTACACTGCTAGAAAGGTTTAAAGGGGTCTTAGTGTAACTCAGCATTCCTGCCTTAGTTTAAGATGGGTGTTTACAGATGGGTGGCTGAAACAAAAAAAAAAATAGAGGCACAGAAAATGGGGATGGGGTACAAGTAATATAAATATATGTTTTTGCACAGATTAGCTGTATGCACAATTTGTAGGCATGGTGGATTTGATTTAAATCAAATTGATTTAAATCATGATTTAAATCACTAGTCAGGAAGACTCGATTTAATCATGGATTTCTACATAAAAGTGCATTCTTGTTGGTTGTTATAACCTAGTACATATTCTTTAGAAAGCAATTTTATATGTCCCCACAAAACACAGTAGGTCAGCCGAGTGCGTCCTCAATACCGTGGCTAGCATCGACTCACGGAGTGGTGCACTTTGTGTAGCTATCCCACAGTCCCCGCTGCCCATTGGAATTCTGGGTTAAGCCTGATGGGGCAAAAACATCATCGCAGGTGGTTTTGAGTACAATGTCCCCTCCCTTCATCCCTCCCTCCTTAAAAGCAACGGCAAACAATCGTTTTGCGTCTTTTTTCCCGGGTTACCCATGCAGACGCCATAGCATGGCAAGTATAGAGCCCGCTCAGCTCAGTGCTGCTGTTGTGAACATTGTAAACACCTCGCGCATTATCCTGCAGTATGTGCAGAACCTGGCTAGGAGATACCAGCATGAGGACGATTGTGAGAAGGACACGGACACAGACATTCCTAAAAGCATGGGATATGGCAATTGGGACATCATGGCGGCAGTGGGGCAAGTTGATACAGTGGAACGCTGATTCTGGGTCCGGCAAACAAGCACAGACTGGTGGGACCACATAGTGTTGCAGGTATGGGATGATTTCCAGTGGCTGCAAAACTTTCGCATGCGTAAGGCCACTTTCATGGAACTTTGTGAGTTGCTTTCCCCCGCCCTGATGCGCCGGAATACCAAGATGAGACCTGCCCTGACAGTTGAGAAGCGAGTGGCAATAGCCCTGTGGAAGCTTGCAATGCCTGACTGCTACCAGTCAGTCGAGAATAAATTCGGAATGGGCAAATCTACTGTGGGGGTTGCTGTGATCCAAGTAGCCAAGGCAATCAGTGATCTTCTGCTAACAAGGGTAGCGACTCTGGGAAATGTGCAGGTCATAGTGGATGGCTTTGCTGCAATGGAATTCCCTAACTGTGGTGGGACGATAGACGGAATGCATATCCCTATCTTGGCACCGGACAACCTTGCCAACAAGTACATAAACCACAAGGGGTACTTCTCAATGGTGCTGCAAGCACTGGTGGATCACAAGGGACGTTTCACCAACTTCAATGTGGAATGGCCAGGAAAGGTGCATGACGCTCGCATCTTTAGGAACTTTGGGCTGCTCAAACAGCTGCAAGAAGGGACTACTTCCCAGACCAGAAAATTACCACTGCGGATGTTGAAATGCCAATAGTTATCCTTAGGGACCCAGCCTACCCCTTGCTCCCATGGCTCATGAAGCCGTACACAGGCAGCCTGGACACTAGTAAGAAGCAGTTCAACTATAGGCTGAGCACATGCAGAATGGTGGTAGAATGTGCCTTTGGACATTTAAAAGCTCGCTGGCGCTGTTTGTTGACTAGGTTAGACCTCAGCGCAACCAATACTCCCATTGTTATTGCTCCTTGCTGTGTGCTCCATAATATCTGTGAGAGTAAGGGGGAGACATTTATGTTGGGGTGGGAGGTTGAGGCAAATCGCCTGGTGGCCAGTTTTGAACAGCCAGACAACAGGGTGATTAGAGGAGCACAGCTAGGTGCGCTGCACATCAGAGAGGCTTTGAAAAACAGTTTCATGACTGGCCAGGCTACAGTGTGACAGTTGTGTGTTTCTCCTTGAGAAAAAACTGCCCCCTTTGTTAACTTTACTTCCCTGTAAGCCAATCCGCCTCCCCCCTTTGACCACAGCTGGCAAAGGAAATAAAGTCCTTATTGTTTTGAATACATGCAATCTTTATTTATTAAAAAAAAAAGGGAGATCACTGACATGTTAACCTGGGTGGGGTGGGGGAGGAGGGAAGGACAAGGCCATATTGCTTATAGTAGGCACACTACAAATCAAAGCTGTTTGAATGACAGCCTTCTGTTGCTTGGGCTTTCTCTGGAGTGCAGTGGCTGGGTGCCCGGAGCCTCCCCTGCATTCTTGGGCATCTGGGTGAGGAGGATATGGAACTTGGTGAGGAGGGCAGGAGGTTATACAATGGATGCAGCAGCAGTCTGTGCTCTTGTTGCCTTTCCTGCAGCTCCACCAGATGCCTGATCATGTCCGTTTGCTCCCCCATTAGCCTCAGCATCTCCTCCTGCATGTTCTGATCATGCTCACTGAATGCTTTCCTGGCCGCTGCCACCGAATGCCTCCATGCATTCAGCTGTGCCCTATCAGTGCAGAAGGACTGCATGAGCTTGGAAAACATGTCATCGCAAGTGCGGTTTTTTTGCTTTCTAATCTGCCATAACCTCAGGGACAGAGCTGATCGGGGGAGCATAGAAACATTTCCACCTGCAGGGGGGATAAAAAGGGAGAGTAAAATTTAAGAAGATACATTTCTGAGAACAAAAGGGAGACTCTTTCACAGTGAATCAAGCAATTCACAGTAGACAGCACATGTGCTTTAGCTACAAGGTCACATTTTGCCTTATATATTGAGCGCCTGCCAGGATGGTGACACATCACACACAGGTGGGCAACAGAATTCAGTTTCCAGGCAGCCATGGTAAGCCAAAGGGTATGTGGAGTTGGCTTCTTCCGCCCTCATAACATGTGGGAATGGTTTCAAACTGCAGTGCCCTCCTTCCCCATAGCAAGCAATGCCGGTTGGGTTTGCCGTTTAAAAGGAGGGGCTGCGGTTTTGGGTTGGATGTGCAGCACACCGCTCCCCACACCGCGTGGCTATTCTCCGGGATGATCCCTTTTAGCCAAGCGCAAACAGCCCAGCATGAACAGGGTCCTTTTACTGTTCCCTTACAAAAATTCCCCTATTTCAACCAGGTGACCATGAATGATATCACCACTCTCCTGAGGCTGACACAGAAAGATAAAGACCAAATGTTGCATGAATGCAACCAAAACCCAGGACCATTCGCTGCCATGCTTTGTGATACAATGATTCCAGACTACTGGCTTGGCGTGGTCAAGTGTCCCACCATGGAGGACGAAATATGGCAGCCCTCCCCAGAAGTGTTCTGCAAAGGCTTTCAAAGTACCTCCAGGAGAGCTTCATGGAGATGTCCCTGGAGGATTCCTGCTCCATCCCCAAACATGTGAACAGACTTTTCCAGTAGCTGTACTGGCCGCGAATGCCAATTCTTCAGGGCAAATCAAACATTAAACACAATTGCTTTTAACCCCTGTAGTCAGTGGTGTAGCTGGGTGGGGGTAACGGAGCAGTGGCCGCTCCCCCACTGAGCACAATGGTGCCTTGTCAATGTCTTGGCGCCTTTTAAATTTTCCCCTGTTGAGGGAACAGGGGAAGCGATCCAAAAAAAAGGTGCTCCGGGTCTTCGGCGGCACCTCGGCGGCGGGACCTTCACTCACTCCAGTTCTTCGGTGGCACCTCAGCGGCGGGACCTTCAGTGCCACCGAAGACACACGGAGCGAATGAGGGCCCACTGCTGAAGCGCTGCCGGGTGAGTAAAAGTGCTGCAGCGGATGGTGCCTTTTTTTTGGATCACTCCCCCTGTTCCCTCCACCTGGCTACGCGGCTGCCTGTACTGTAGTTACAAATGTGCACTCACCAGAGGTGCCTTCTCTGCCTTCAGGGTCCAGGAACCTGCCTTGGGAGGGCATTGGCTCCAGGGTGATGGGAAGGTCCTAGCTGCCGGGGAGAATGGATTCTCTGCTTGCCTGCTGCACATTCTCCTCCTCCTCCTCTTCCTTATCCACAAAATCCTCCTCCCTGTTGCGTGAGAATTCCTCCTTGCAGTGGTGGGGTACTGGTAGGGTCCTCCCCTAGAATGGCATGCAGCTGATCATAGAATCGGCATGTATGGGGCTCTGACCCGAAGCGAATGTTTACCTCCTTTGTCTTGTAGTAGGCTTGCCTGAGCTCCTTAACTTTCAGGCGGCACTGCTGTGTGTCCCTGGTGTAGCCTCTCTCCACCAGGCGCTGTGCGATTTTGGCATATATATTAGCATTTCTTCTTTTGATCGGAGTTCTGCCTGCACAGATTCTTCTCCCCATACAGCAATGAGATCCAGTGTCTCCCGTTCAGTCCATGCTGGAGCTCGTTTGTAATTCTGGGACTGCATGATCACCTGTGCTGCTGAGCTCGCCATGCTGACCAAACAGGAAATGAACTTCAGAAGTTCCCAGGGCTTTTCCTGTGTACCTGGCTAGTGCATTGGAGTTAAAAGTGCTGTCCAGAGTGGTCACATTGGAGCACTTTGGGATAGCTCCTGGAGGCCAATACCGTCAAATTGCACAATGGTGCATCTGCACTACCCCAAATTTGACCCAAGAAGGTAGATTTTAGCGCTACTCCCCTCGTCGGGGAGGAGTACATCAGTCAATTTTAAGAGCCCTTTAGGTTGACGGAATGGGTTTGGTTGTGTAGCTGCACTGCTTATAAAATCGACCTAACGCAATTAAATTCGACCTAACCTCATAGTGTAGACCAGGGCTTAGAGAGAGGTAAGCGATTGACTCTGTGTACACAAATTTGCAGAAGGACAATAGGGTTGAGGTCTGTTATTTCTCACCTCTATATATTATTTATTTATTTTAAAACATTTTTGCTGTTAACAAGCAAGTTATCTCTGAAGACACAAACCCACAGTTTGAGAACTGCAAAACTAAGCATCTCTGATGGTATCTTCTAGACTGAGCACTGAGTCCCATTGGGTAGATAGAAAGATTAACCTAAATAATCTATAAGGAAGCCCCTGGAACCTCATAAGATTGGTTCCCTAATCCATGAACTTTTAAAACTCATTTACAAAACTTTTCTTGAACATTACATGAATATATTGTCTCATACTATAGAATTACAATGTATAATCCCTATTCCATTATGTGATATCTTTGAGCTATAATGTATCTTAATTAAAACGATCTTTAGATAGGTTTTTTCATCAAAAAGCATTTTATCAAAAAAATCTGATTTAAATAAAAAAAAATCCGCTTTTTAAATTTTTTTTTTAAAAAATCATTAATTTTTATCCACCCTGTTTGTAGGTATATATTTTTGGTTTGTTAATGGAGACAAATAAGCAGATCAGTAGCAGAAATCTCAGTTTGACACTTTCTTAGTCATTAGCAGTTGGCAGTGTTTACTAGGCACCAGAATAGAAATCTGTTTTAAGAAAGGATATGAAGGAGAAAGGTAAGGTATTGATTAAGGTAACAGAATTTACAGGGAGGGCATTTTGTATATATAAGGGGCAGCATGGATGGATGCACATAGGTACTCGCTCGGAGAAGCAGATAAATGGATGGTAAAGTCTGGTATTGCTGGCAGAATGTTGGAGGTGACAAGTGACAATAATAAAGCAGATAGGGCCACAACCATAAGGATGAGAAGATTGTATTTGATGTGGAGAAGGGAGAGCCAATGAAGGGACCCAAACAGGTGGCTGGTCAGAACCACAGGCTGGGAAGATTATTGTAACAGTAGCAATTTGAATTGACCTGCACAGTCCAAGGCTTCACTAAACAAGGCCAGCAAAAGGCTGCAGTAATCAAGATAAGGGCTTGAAAAAGTGCTACAAAGATTTACCAATTTGAAGGGAACAAAAGACAATATAACTGGAAATTTTTAACAATTTATTATGGAGAATGTATTCTAATCACTAGACAATATGTATTGTGGTACCAGGAAGAAAAAAAAATTACCTTTTTAAAATTTCTCTAATTTCAAATAGGAAGATATTTTTAAACTAATAGCTACAATGTAGTGTTTCTAAAACAATAAAGGATTTTACTTCCTTGTATTTGTCCCTTATAGATCAGAAGAGAAATGTCCTATGACTACATATCATATTTATGATGAGATCATGCTAAATCATGTATGTATCACAATATATGTCTATGAAATGCTAGGCAGTCAATTCTTTTCCAACAGATTCCAAGGGCCTTGTTGACACAATAGAATTATACCAATGCTAATTAAACTTGTATAATTGCATTGGCACACACTCCAGTGGTGCAGTACCATCACCAGCCATCCTGTTTCAGGAGCAATTCTGTCCTGTGTCCACAGGCAGACTTGATTCAAATATTGTAGCTGCATTGCCTCCTGGATGTCTATGGATGTGTTTACAATAGATAAGGTAACATTTTTTCTTCCTATATAGGCTGATATACATCTTGAATTCTTACACAAAAAAACTTTGATCAATTATTAATGGAGTTAAAGGTTTCAGACTACTGTTTTTGTGGGAACTAAAGCACAACTGAGTCCCAGTCATTCCTGCCTTAGTTCTTTTATAGATTCATGGATACTAAGGTCAGAAGGGACCATTATGATCATCTAGTCTGACCTCCTGCACAACGCAGGCCACAGAATTTCACCCATCCACTCCTGCGAAAAACCTCTCACCTATGTCTGAGCTACTGAAGTCCTCAAATTGTGGTTTAAAGACTTCAAGGAGCAGAGAATCCTCCAGCAAGTGACCTGTGCCCCATGCTACAGAGGAAGGCGAAAAACCTCCAGGGCCTCTTCCAATCTGCCCTGGAGGAAAACTCCTTCCCGACCCCAAATGTGGCGATCAGCTAAACCCTGAGCATGTGGGCAAGATTCACCAGCCAGATACTACAGAAAATTCTTTCCTGGGTAACTCAGATCCCACCCCATCTAATATCCCATCACAGGCCATTGGGCCTATTTACCATCAATATTTAATTACCAAAACCATGTTATCCCATCATACCATCTCCTCCATAAACTTATCGAGTTTAATCTTAAAGCCAGATAGATCTTTTGCCCCCACTGCTTCCCTTGGAAGGCTATTCCAAAACTTCACTTCTCTGATGGTTAGAAAACTTCGTCTAATTTCAAGTCTAAACTTCCCAATGACCAGTTTTTATCCATTTGTTCTTGTGTCCACATTGATACTGAGCTTAAATAAGTCCTCTCCCTCTCCGGTATTTATCCCTCTGATATATTTATAGAGAGCAATCATATCTCCCCTCAACCTTCTTTTAGTTAGTCTAAACAAGCCAAGCTCCTTGAGTCTCCTTTCATAAGACAAGTTTTCCATTCCTCGGATCATCCTAGCAGCCCTTCTCTGTACCTGTTCCAGTTTGAATTCATCCTTCTTAAACATGGGAGACCAGAACTGCACACAGTATTCCAGGTGAGGTCTCACCAGTGCCTTGTATAACGGTACTAAAACCTCTCCTTATGCATCCCAAGACCGCATTAGCTTTTTTCACAGCCATATCACATTGGCAGCTCATAGTCATCCTATGATCAACGAATACTCCAAGGTCCTTCTCCTCCTCCGTTACTTCTAATTGATGCGTCCTCAGCTTATAACTAAAATTCTTGGTATTAATCCCTAAATGCATGACCTTACACTTCTCACTATTAAATTTCATCCTATTACTATTACTCCAGTTTACAAGATCATCCAGATCCTCCTGTATGATATCCCTGTCCTTCTCTAAATTGGCAATACCTCCCAGCTTTGTATCATCCGCAAACTTTATTAGCACACTCCCACTTTTTGTGCCGAGGTCAGTAATAAAAAGATTAAATAAGATTGGTCCCAAAACCGATCCTTGAGGAACTCCACTGGTAACCTCCCTCCAGCCTGACAGTTCACCTTTCAGTAGGACCCATTGTAGTCTCCCCTTTAACCAATTCCTTATCCACCTTTCAATTTTCATATTGATCCCCATCTTTTCCAATTTAACTAATAATTCCCCATGTGGCACGGTATCAACGCCTTACTGAAATCTAGATAAATTAGATCCACTGTGTTTCCTTTGTCTAAAAATCTGTTACTTTCTCAAAGAAGGAGATCAGGTTGGTTTGGCACGATCTACCTTTTGTAAAACCATGTTGTATTTTGTCCCATTTACCATTGACTTCAATGTCCTTAACTACCTTCTCCTTCAAATTTTTTTCCAAGACCTTGCATACTACAGATGTCAAACTAACAGGCCTATAGTTACCCAGATCACTTTTTTTCCCTTTCTTAAAAATAGGAACTATGTTAGCAATTCTCCCATCATACGGTACAACCCCTTGGTTTACAGATTCATTAAAAATTCTTGCTAATGGGCTTGCAATTTCATGTGCCAATTCCTTTAATATTCTTGGATGAAGATTATCTGGGCCCCCCGATTTAGTCCCATTAAGCTGTTTGAGTTTCGCTTCTACCTCAGATATGGTAATATCTACTCCATATCCTCATTCCCATTTGTCATGCTACCATTATCCCTAAGATCCTCTTTAGCCTTATTAAAGACTGAGGCAAAGTATTTGTTTAGCTATTGGGCCATGCCTAGATTATCCTTGACCTCCACTCCATCCTCAGTGTTTAGCGGTCCCACTTCTTCTTTCTTTGTTTTCTTCTTATTTATATAGCTATAGAACCTTTTACTATTGGTTTTAATTCCCTTTGCAAGGTCCAACTCTACTTGACTTTTAGCCTGTCTCACTTTATCCCTACGTGTTCTGACCTCAATAAGGTAGCTTTCCTTGCTGATCCCTCCCATCTTCCACTCCCTGTATGCTTTCTGCTTTTTCTTAATCACCTCTCTGAGATGCTTGCTCGTCCAGCTTGGTCTACAACTCCTGCCTATGAATTTTTTCCCCTTTCTTGGGATGCAGGCTTCCGATAGCTTCAGCAGCTTTGATTTAAAATAATCCCAGGCCTCCTCTATCTTTAGATCCATAAATTCTTCAGTCCAATCCACTTCCCTAACTAATTTCCGTAATTTTTGAAAGTCAGCCCTTTTGAAATCAAAAGGAGTACTTGTGGCACCTTAGAGACTAACCAATTATTTGAGCATAAGCATGAAAAGGATGGTCTCTGTGTACGTAAAATCTCCTCACTGTACTTTGCACTTTATGCATCCGATGAAGTGAGCTGTAGCTCACGAAAGCTGATGCTCAAATAAATTGGTTAGTCTCTAAGGTGCCACAAGTACTCCTTTTCTTTTTGCAAATACAGACTAACACAGCTGCTACCCTGAAACCTTTTGAAATCAAAAACCCTAGTTGCAGATTTATTTTTGTTAATCCTTCCGTTCAGTTTGAACTGAATTAGGTCATGATCACTTGAACCAAGATTATCCCCTACAACCATATCTTCTATGAGGTCCTCACTGCTTACCAAAACCAATTCTAAAATGGCATCCCCTCTAGTTGGTTCAGCAACTACTTGATGAAGGAATCCATCAGCTATTGCATCAAGGAAAATCTGAGCCCTATTCGTCCTCCAGTCTATATCTGGGAAGTAAAAGTCTCCCATGATCACACAGTTTCCATTAGTATTTACTTTATTAAAAACATTAAAAAGGGCTCTATCCATATCCAAATTAGATCACGGCGGTCTATAGCACACCCCAAGCACTATCCCAGAGGAGGCTCTAATAGTTTCCTTCCCCAATGTAATTTTTTCCCAGACGGACTCTGTCTTATCCGTTCCATCGCTTCTTATTTCTTTACATTCTACCTCATCATTGGTATACAATGCTACACCACCACCTTTACCTTTATTTCGGTCTTTCCTAAACAGCACATACCCTTCAATACCTGTAGTCCAGTCATGACTACTATTCCACCATGTTTCTGTTATCCCTATAATATCTGGTTTCATTTCCTGCACCAGTAGCTCTAGTTCCTCCATTTTGTAACCTAGGCTCCTCACATTAGTGTACAAACATCTTAATTTTTGCTGTTTGGCCTCGCTCACATTCTGTACCCTATTAGGCACGGTCATTCTACAGCCAGTATAACCTATTAGACTGGTATCTACACTGCCCTTCCTCCTTATATACATTCTCCTACCCATGGCTGTATCCTTTCTTACTTTGTTTTTTTCCCTCTCAATGCTAAAATCTGGTGTGGAGATTACCTGGACTTCTCCCAACCATCTCCCCCAAATTCCTGTTTAAAGCTCTCTTAATCAGTTGTGCCAGCCTCCATCCTAGAAGTCTATTTCCTTCCCTACTCAGATGAAGTCCATCCCAAGAGAACTGTCCTCTGTCCGTGAATGCCTTCCAGTGGCCATACATCCCAAAGCCCTCCTTATAGCACCACTGCCTAAGCCATCTGTTGATAGTCATAATCTTGTCACACCTTTTTTGCCCTTTTCTAGGAACAGGTAGAATTCCACTAAAGATTACCTGAGCCTCAATTTCCTTAAGCATCTTCCCCAGCCTAGCATAGTCTCCCTTAATACTTTCCAGCAAGAATCTAGCCGTATCATTTGTTCCCACATGAAGGATAATTAGGGGATTCTTTCCTGCTCCCTTTAGGATCCTTTTCAACCTCAGGTCTACATCCCGTATCTTTTTTTAATGCCAGTGTGGTCAAGTTTCCTATCATGCTAATACAGTAAGTGCAAATAGTCTTCTCACTGCTGCCTAGATATATGCTGCAGAAGTAGCTCATTGCAGCAGTAGCCTCTCTGGTCATCTTTTTGCAGTACAATACCTAGGGGCTGACTTGCCTATGACACACCTACCTATACAAATAAAGTTGCTAACAATGTGCTCTGCTGTGAGGCATTTATGTAGGGAACACCTTCTTCTGCTAAAACTTTTTCATCTTTTCATCATTTAACTAAAAAGTATGTCTCAGCCAAGCATCTTATTAATGTGCTGCTAGCTGGCTAAAGGCCAACATTAATGCTTTCTTAGCGTTATGGAGGAAGGATGAGATCCAGAAGGAGCTGGATGGTTACCAAAGAAACAAACAGGTCTTCAACTAGATATTCTGGAGACTTAGAGATCTCAGCATGAACCTGGTCTGCCAACTGTACTGGCAGAGGATCAAAACCATCAAATATAATTTAAAGAAGGCAACAGACAGAAACAAAGTCGAAGGCTGGTGTCTACATTTGTCTTCTCAATGAAAAGTTGTACAAGATACTGAAAAAGTGTCCCTCCACTCAGCTGAACCTACTCTTGGACAGCAAGCAAACCCCAGGTACCGAGATTCCCCATGAAGGAGAGGAAGATCCCTGCCATCTAGGAGAACTACACACACAGAAGCCTGAATTAAAAGCTTGTGTGCTCATAGGACCTCTCTGGGTAAATCTTGGATACAGAGCTGGTGATCAAGCTGGATGAGGACGACTCAAGGGAG
Organism: Lepidochelys olivacea; assembly: GCF_965140295.1. Lineage (NCBI taxonomy): Eukaryota > Metazoa > Chordata > Testudines > Cheloniidae > Lepidochelys > Lepidochelys olivacea. Next base: position 59,084,193 of record NC_140416.1, read on the forward strand.
GATGGAGTTTCTACAGCCAGTAAGCAGCATTTTATTGCTAAAAGCATCCAGTTAGCCATTGTGCCACTTTCATGCAACCATCAGGATTTGAGGAAGTCATTTGTGTATTCTTACGATCTCTGCCATTAGTGCTCATAAAAACATGGATCTAGGTCACATAAGGCCAGCAGAAGTGTCCACCTCTCTTCCTATTCTGCCATAACTGACCACCCTCACTCTGCCACTCCCCCTCTCTATGCCTCTACAGAAGGCATGATAGTTCTGCAGTCTGCCTGAATTTGGATTCCATTATTCCCCAAGTGTCTTTCCCATCCCATTCATTTGAAACATGGACCCCTGTTACTAATCAGAGTGGAAATGCTTGGTTTGGCATGCAGCTATAACACATGGTTGCACAAAATATGGAATACAAATGGGGAAGGAAGCCTTAAAAGGCACACAACATCTACAATGTAAAAAGGCTAGAAACTGGAGCTTTTTAATGCTTCTGTGGAAAGGCAAGCACACAGCTTGGCATGGTCCACAGTAATGGAGAATTAGCTGGCCAGTTTACATGCCAAGAAAAGAAAAACCAAAGAGGATCTGTTTGAATTTGAAAGAGCATTGGAGTATATACATTTCAGAAAAAAGAGATACAAGATAAATATGGGCAGACAGGTTAAGTATAGGCAAGAGGATAAAAAGTGGCTGGACCCCTATATGACAAATGACATGAAGCATTTGGTGAACCTGTACCAGAGGGGAAAAGATTTAAAGAGGCAGCTGTTTGCTGACTTTTTGGTGGTCCAAGAAACACTTGCTGACATTGTGTCCTTAGCCACCCTCTACTCCAGCACCTCCTACCTAATCACTATCCTGCCCTTCAAAATATGAAGACTATAAGATAATGTCACCCTGGAGTCCCAAATCTTGTTTACATACTGATCCCTTCGTTGAAAGTGGACGAGTTAAACTGTCCAATAGTTAGTGGAGGAGAAAAGAGGAGTGTTTCATGAGCAAAGAGTGAAGCTGAATGCATGTTAAACTGAACACATGGATTTAACCCTGTGGACTGCTTTGTCTTTGTGGCTCATTTGCTACCTGGGTCCCTGGTACTGTGTCTACAAAGAACAATCTCTCCAGAGAACATGGGCCCTCTTACTCCAGTTCTGTTGATCATGATACATCTTTCCTATTTTGCAAATATTTTAATATAAACATTAAAAACAAATAATTGATGCCTAGACACTCACCCTGTGCCCTTTAGGCCAGAGATTGCTGCACATAGCCAAGTTGAAGCCTTGTCTTTACTGGTTATGCAGTCTTTGAGATAATCTGGTCTCAACAGGTGACCACACCAAGAGTGACCTATCTCTGTCTCCTTGTCATTTGTCTCTGACTGTAGCAAACTCTCTCTTAGTGGAGTCTTCTTCCTCCCTATGAGGTTAGCCTCTGGATGGTTCTCTTTCTGTTCTGTGATGATCTGTGTGTTATGTCTACTGGCTCATAAATGTCATGAATTTTTATGAATCACTTGTCCCTCTTGCATAATGACTTGTATGACCTGGGTACCACTGCATCCTTCACAACTCTGTTAGTCCCTTCCTTTTGGGGTCTAATAGCTGGATCCTCAAAGTAGTACCTATCTGCAAAGCTGGTAGGTCCTTGGCTGGCCTATAATCTAATGCCTGCTTTCTCTGATGACCATCTCCTCTTGGGAGTATCCCCATCCTTCTGGCTGCTAAAGGTCACTCCTAACTGGTATCAGTGCTTTGATCTTTTGTCCCATCACTGCTTGGGCCGGACTGTTTTACAACCATGATGGGGTATGCCTCTCTGTCAAAAATGCTAACAAGAGTTCTGAGCCCGAAAATAGCCTTGTGCAACAGTCTCAGAATCAGCTGGGAAAACTAGCTTGGGGTTACTCTGGCCCTCTGACTCCAGTTCCACTGATGAGGCTACAGGCAGGAGCGGGGCTGAGAGCAGCCGAGGCGTAACGGAGGTAGATGCACCAGGAGTGAGGGGCGGTGCGGAGGAGGCTCTAACCGGTGACCAGTCCAGCCTGAAGGAGTTGGTGGTGGAAGAGAAGGGCTCAGACCCTACGAGAGCAGGGCGGGAGCGGCGCTTAGCCAAGACGAGGGCGTTTTGAGAGAGCTGCCGTTTCGGTGAGTGGGAGCCTTGGCTGGTCATGAGAGATGCGACGGGCCACAGGGGCCATTACTGTGGGTGGGGGACAGCAAGGAAGCCCCTCATTCCCCGAGCCCCTTCCACCTCCTCATTCCCCCCACTCACGCTCCACAGCCCCCCCCCCCTTTCTCCCTGCGCAGCGAGCACCCCTCCCGCAGGCAGCGAGCGGGGCGTGCGCACCCCAAACTACCGCCCTCCAGCCAATGAGGACGTGCGGCTGTGGAAGGCGGGTGGAGCGCGTGCGTGCGTGCGGCCGTTGGGGGCAGGGGCGCCGCTGGGAGGCGGAGCGGGCGCAGCGGTGTGAGGTGTTTGTCTCCTGGGCTGTGGCCGTGGTGGCTGCGCAGCTCCGGGGGGTGAGCGAGCGAGCGAGCGAGCCGGGGGGAGTCTCCGGGCCGTGCGCGAAGGGCTTAGAAGAAGGAGCTGCTGGGCGCGTCCATGCCGAGGAGGAAGGGGTGGCAGCAGGAGGAAGGTGAGTCCGTCCCTCCCTCCCCTCCGTGTGATCGACTCTCCGGGGGAGGGAGGCTGGGGCGGGGCGGGGTGCGGCGAGTTCCTCGGGGCGCTCTGGCTCCAGCTCCTGTTGCTGCTGCCGCTGCGCCTCTGGCTTCCTGCGGGAGGGACGCAGGCGCGGTGCGGACTTTGCTTTCCCACTCCCCCTTCGGCGTGAACTTTGTCTGGCAGGGGCCCCGCGGCGTGACCAGGGCCCCGCCCGTGTCTGTGCTGTCGGGGGCGTGCGTGTGATTTTGTGGGGTGGCGGCCTTGCAGGTTGTATATCCGTCCCCCTCCCTGTCCGAACTAGGGATCCCTGAACCTGTAGCTTTTGCCTACATGACCCTACCTGGGGCTTAGTCTCTGGTGCAAATGTTACAAGTTTGGGCCTTAAAGTTGTATTAGTAAGGACTCCTGTTGAGTGTTGTCTTTTACTTTTTGAATATATTTATTTTAATAATGGACTGCGCTTAATCCTACTCTTCTTAACCATCTATTGGCAAGCCAGCGTTTGGAAATGATGTTCCTGTAAAGAGATTGCCCTGTAGTGATTTATGGGGCTTTGCAGGATTAAGTTAAAGTGGCTTGAAAACCAGCACACTCCGTGTTCCACAATAGGTAATAGGTATTGGTCAGGCTATTGATTAAATATTCGATAAAATACACAGATGAGTGTTATGGTAATGTTTAGGAACTCTAATCGAGGAATTGGATAGGCATTGTATACACAAGCAACAAGAAAGACAGTGTCTATCCCAGAGAGGTTTCAGAGTAGCAGCCGTGTTAGTCTGTATTCGCAAAAAGAAAAGGAGTACTTGTGGCATCTTAGAGACTAACAAATCTATTTGAGCATAAGCTTTCGAAAACTTATGCTCAAATAAATTTGTTAGTCTCTAAGGTGCCACAAGTACTCCTTTTTATCCCAGAGAGCTTACTTTAGAAAGAGTGATAGGATATATCTTGCTGACTGTATTAGAAAGAAAAGGAGTACTTGTGGCACCTTAGAGACTAACCAATTTATTTGTGCATTAGAAAGCTGACTGTAAGTAAAAGATCTACCCAAAACAATCTCTTACAAAGTGTCCTTACTGTGTTGGGTATACAGATTTTTTTGTTTGTTTTTTTACGATATTATTAAAATTACTGTAGCTGAAAGAGATTGGTGTGAGGGATGACACTATTCAGTTTTATTTGTGGCATTTTCTATTTTTTGTCTAGTTTTTTCTGTGGGTTTTCACTCAAACAAGAGTAACAATTTTCAAAAATAGGACAGTCTGGTTATAAAAACAGAAGATGATAGTGATGTGAGAGGAATTGTAAAATCCAATTTAATTTTAAAATAGGACATTAAAATGTCTGTTTCAAAGTGTGAGTTAAAGTAGTTTTGAATTCTGTGGTAGAAGCAAATGTTGGATTTCATATCTAATGGTGCCCTTGAAATAGGGAGACTTCTATAATGTTCTGTTTAAAAATACTGTCCCAGTGATGAGCAGTTTGTCTCTAAATATATTTTCTGATCGCTGAACCAGGTCCCACTGACAATGTTTTGTGCATGTTTATATGAATTTTTCAAGTTGTTGCAGAGGCATAGAATTAAACAAAGATTATAGGTAAACCCTTAAGTTCTACTAAATGTACAAGAAATAATCTGTAGTTTAGAAATGTAATATATTGTTATTGTAAATTTAAAGATCAGTTTGTTGTAGGGCCACTGAAGATATTTAATCAAAATCTTGAGGCTCTTGCTCTTAAAAGCAACATGTTTTGAGTCTATTTATCTTTTAATTTGAACTCTGAAATAAAAGCATGCTTCCGTGTTTATTGCCTTGTTATGTAACCGTTGTTGTAGGCAATCTTTTGTTTAGAGTCTTGTAAAGCACTTCTGGAATGATAAGAATCTGAGTGGTAGTCAAAGGTCTTCATAAATGCATTGTAACTGCGTGTTCTTAGTGGTCTTGATTAGGGTATGTCTGTACTACAATGGCACAGCTACAGTGCTGCATCTCTGCTGCTGATGACCGTGGTCTGTTGGTTGTAGCTAGGTTGATGGAAGAATTCTTTCTTTTGTGGACCTAGCAGCATCTACGCAGGTGGTTAGGTCTATCTCACTACATCGCACAGGGCTTGAAATTTTTCACAGTCCTGAGCAAAGTAGCTAAGTGAGTCTAATTTTTGGCCTTTGTTACGTACTGTAACTTCTTTGGTGTGAATTTGTTCTGAACTCTGATAATTGGATGTATCTCTCACATAGATGATCCAATTGGAAAATCTTTTTTTTTTTCAAAATAGTAAAAAAATATCTTTCTGGAACATCGTTCTTATTGGCCTGCTTCTTGAGAAGCATTACATAGAGACTTGGACATGGCAGTCTTTTTATGTTGAGAAATGAAAATGTTTTCAATGTGATAACTACAATCCTTCATAGTTAACTTACGTACAGTTCTAGTATTTGATAGATGAGTTTCCAGTGATGTTGCTAATTACATCTTGGTTACTCCTGCATTGGCAACATCAACCAGGGTTTTCAAAAGTGGCTAGTAATTTTTCAGTGCCTCAATTGTATAGTGTATGCAACTTCAGACACCTTATAGAGGTCTGTTTTTTTCAGAGGGTGAGTCCGCCACCCTTTCTAAAAATCAGATTTCTTTCAGGTATATCATGCTGCACACCTGAAATCAAGGTGGATAAATATAATTGATTTTAAAAAATGTTTTTTAATTTAAATTGGATTTTTTGATTGTTTAAATTATAATTTTTCTTTTTTAAAATCTGTTTTAAAATGAAATCTGAATTTAATGCAAAATACATAAAGGCCTACATTTATTATAATCTCTTAAAACATTTAGATAAAAATGTGTTAAATCCATGAGCCTGTATCAGAAACTTTGAGTTAAAGGCTGATTTTTCTGTATAAAAGAAGATGTTTTTCCCCTTATTTTAACTTTTGAGGTCAGGCTTCATAAATATGGCACAGCAGCTCAGCCAAAGTAACTTAGGAGACTGTCTCATTGTCATCGGCAATAGGACGGGGTGGGTAAACTTTTTGGCCCAAGGGTCACATCAGCGTTGCGAAACTGTATGAAGGGCCAGGTAGGGACGGATGTGCCTCCCCAAACAACCTGGCCCCTGACCCATCCAACCCCCCCCCGCTCCTTGTCCCCTGACCACCCCTTCTTGGGACCCCCGCCCCTAACAACCTCCTGGGACTCCACCCCCTATCCAACCCCCCCCCCAGTTCCCTGTCCACACCCCCGCCCCCAGATAGGCCCCCTGGGACTCCCATAGCTATTCAAGCCCCCTGTTCCCCGTCCCCTGACCCCTCCCCCAAACCTCCGCCCCATCCTACTTCCCCTGCTCCTTGTCCCCTGACTGCCCCGACCCCTATCCACATCCCCACCCACTGACAGTCCCCCCCGTCCCCCCCCCCGGGATTCCCACACATATCCAACCGCTCCCTGACTGCCCCCAGGACCCCCTGCCCCTTATCCAACCCCCCCTGCTCCCCTCCCCCTTACCATGCTGCTCAGAGCAGCAGGAGCTTGCAGCCCCGTCGCCTGGCTGGAGCCAGCCACACAGTCTGTGCTGCACAGCTGGAGCGGCAGGCCAGAGTGCTGGTGGTGCAGTGCGCTGAGGCTGCGGAGGAGGGGTAACAGAAGGGGAGGGGCCAGGGGCTAGTCTCCCCGGCCAGGAGCTCAGGGGCTGGGCAGGACGGTCCTGCGGGCCAAAGTGTGCCTACCTCTCTGCAATAGGAACTTAAGTTCTGGTAACTTTCACTAAGGCATATTTGAAAATTTTCCCAGGCTTACCTGAAATAATCAGTTTAATTAACTATAGTTAATCCCTCTGTTTAATAAATACTTTAGCTGTAAACATGAAACATCTTTTGATAAGAAAAATTATGTATTCAAAATATTTAAGGTTTTGTTCAATAAAAGTCAACTTTATGTTGAGTTGTGTGATGTAGCTATGTTGGCGCTACCTCTATGCATAGACCAGGCCTAAATTCTGAAGCAGAGTTGTAAACAAAAGCAGAATCCTAATATCCAGTCTCCTCTTGAACCAATACACATGTTCTTTCCTGATGATGTTTATTCCTGTATGGACATCACTGCTCACGTTACTACTGTGGTTCTCAAAATATGAAATGTTTTTCTTTCTGAAAATCTACTCTTTAGTATGTGTAGCTTTTGATCACTGTAAATTAGTCAAGTATGTATATACTTGATCATAAGCTGGTTCGTTTATAAGCTGACCCCACCAAGATGGATAAGTAAAAATGGTAAAAACTGTGTGACCCTTTCATAAGCTGACCCTATATTTCAGGGGTTGGCAAACTTTGGCTCCCGGACCGTCAGGGTAAGCCACTGGTAGGTCGGGACATTTTGTTTACCTGGAGCGTTCACAGGCACAGAGCCCCTCAGCTCCCAGTGACCGCGGTTTGCCATTCCCAGCCAATGGGAGCTGCGGGAAGTGGCAGCACTTCCCGCAGCTCCCATTGGCTGGGAATGGCAAACCGCGGCCACAGGGAACTGAGGGGCTGCATGCCTGCAGACTCTCCAGGTAAACAAAACAACAATGTATTAGATATTCAATTCAATGATTTCATAGAGTTTAAAATCATCAAATTTTTGTGTAGACCCGTTTATAAGCTGACCCCCACTCTTTGATGCGTCGCTTTTTTTCCAGAAATATTCGGCTTATGATCGAGTATACACGGTATACAAATGACTATTAAAGTGTCCGTAGTTATACCTCTAATGTTATTTGACATTAATTTCTTCAGGATCTTTCTTTTCTAGCAGGTGTGCTTAGATATCATGGTGGTATGTGCCTTTTAATATCCCTTTCTTCTATATAGTGATGTATTCAATACGTGGGTATTTATTTCCATATGCGGGTATTAACAACTCTGTATTGACTCCTTAGAGCCAATTCAACTTCAGTTTGAGTTCGTGGAGAAGCTCCCCATTAACTACATTAGGATCTTCATGTTGTTTATCTAAAGAAGATTTGTATTTGTGTTCTGGCAGCACCCGCAAAGTGATGGACGTTATCCACACATAGGAAAATAGTCTTACTGTGGAGAGCTTGCAATCTAATAGACTAAATTCCAGTTACAATTTATTAACATCTTGTTACAAACTAGACCAACTAAACTTCTAAATATGTACACTTTCCTATTTGGAACCATAGATGGTCACCTGGAGCTTCAGGTTTGATTTCCACTAAAGTACAAGAAGTGAAGCTTGATGTTAAACTCTTCCTCTGTATATTTACTGTAATACAAATTACAAACTTCTTTAAAAATGTCCAGTTTTTGTGGGTCTTGAAATGGTAAGATTGTAATTCTGCAATGGAAATTGAATGCTTAGGACAGTCGTTCCCAAACTGGGGTTTGCAAAATGTTACAGTGGGTTCGCCAGAAACATTTCACTGATGGCTGCCAGCGGTCCACAAGCATTAGAGGCAGCAGGTGGGACACGGTTGCAAGGCAGACAGCCCAAGCCCTAGGGAGGGCGGGGCAGTGTACTTGGGGCTGGCAGCCTGAGCTCCGCCCCCTGTGAGCGGGAGGGCTGGCAGCCGGACCTGCAGCCCGAGTTCAGTTGACGGAGGCGGTCAACGGGGTCCAGCAGCAGGAGCCCCGCAGAGTGCAGAGGAAATTTAAACTTAAATCCTTGGAAATACTCATTTTTAGGAGGGGGTTCATGAGATTTCAGTGTTAAAGTTTGGGAATCACTGGCTTAGGAACACTTCTTTTAAGCCGTAACTAAAAGTACATTCTGAGAGTGAGAGAGCAAAGGAAAATACACCAACCAACATTCAGCCATGACTCTGACCATGCTTTTGTTGATTCATTGATTTACGGACCACCTGTCTTTCATAAATTTCATTATCTGTAGTTCTGTATGTGGTTTTGTACTGGCCTGTGTGTGTAAGTAAGGTATGTTAGATGTGAAATGTCTTTCTGCAGTGTTCAGGAAAAATTATATGAATGAGTGATCTCTACTAGTGACTTATAAATTTTGATAATCTTCATGTAGAAATAATTGAAATCTTCAGGAAAGGGAGGATAGACAAGGAAATAACCAATGAAGTCATTAACAAACTTTTACGAACTGCAGTGGTGGGATATAGAATCTAGCAGCCGTAACTAAAGTTAAGTGTTTTGTGGTGGAATCGATATACAAACACCTAAAAATGTTAATTTTGAAATTGATGCTCAGGTGTGTCAAGAAATCTACTGAATGAGCCAGATAAAGTGCTAAAAGTTATGTGAGTAACTTTAGAACTACTGATGCAGGATGTGAAACTGGGTATTTATAAGGATTAACAGCAGCATGGTGGATAGCAGTGATGACTGGAATACAGATATTGAAGGGTATGAGCTTTCCAGGAGAGAAAGAAATAAAGGTAAAAATGGTGGGGTAACATTTGTATATCAATAATGTGGTAAACTGTAAAGAAATAAGCAGCGATTGGCTAAAACAGTCTAGCCTTTCTACTCTTAAGGATTCTTTAAGGAAAATGACAGTTCCCCAGGATGTTGAACCATGGAAATATTACTCCGCTGTTTACACTGTTGTTGACCAGGGAACATACTTCAGAGGTTCATGGTTTCAATTTACAAAAAGTATGATGCTTATGATGCTTTTTGACACATTCCAAGTTTTAGACTTGGTTTTGACAGTCCATGGAGAGTACACTTGTTCTACTTCAGGAACTACTGATGTACCTGGGACAATACTTTTAGCAAATGAAATATGATCTACAAAAATCTCATTAACTGACTTCACATCACAAATTCCATTTTCATGACTTTAAAACTTGTTGAGTAAGTGGGATTGTGGTGGACTTTTGGTTCTGAAACATATATGTTTAAACTGAAGGGTGGGGGGAAAAGCCTTTAATCAGTTTATGGTACTCTGTGGCCACTCTGCTGTTCTTAATCCACTAGGTCAGATAGAGCTATCGTGTGTCCATCTATCTGCACTGGGAAGCATGCTCCCAGCTGCAGTGTAGGCATAACCTTAGGGCAGTGGTCCCCAAACTTCTGAGGGTCATGCCCTCCCATGACCTGTGTCTGTGCCCCACCCCCCCGGAGCCACGGATGGGAGCGGGGCCATGGCTCCAGGGGCCGCAAGGAGGAAACAGGATGTGGACAGGGGTAAAGGGGCCAAGAGTCTGGGAGTGGGGGCTGGAGCAGAGCTGAGCTGGGCTGCGGTGGGGGCTGGCAGCCGGGCCTGTGGCCAGGTGCGGCTCTGCTCCCAGCCTTGTCTCCAGCCTCTACCCCAGCCAGGAACAGGGCTGAGGCTAGGGGCTGGCATGGGGCTTGGAGTCGAGCTGTGCCGAGGCTGGGGATGGAGACAGGAGCCAGAGACTGGGTGGTGCTCCCTCCCTCCCCCCATTGGGGGCTGGCCCATGCTCTGCCATGCCCCATGGATGTTCCTGCATGCCCCCCTGGGGGGGGAGTGTCCCACAGTTTGAGGATATTTGGCTTAGGGTATGTCTTTACTGCAGTGTTAGTTTGACTTAACTCAGAATGGGTGGGGTGTTCCCACGCAGAACCCAACCCTTGCCAGACCTGTGTGACTGTGTCCACAATGGTGCTGTACTAGCTCATGTGCTGGAATGGATCTCTAGCAGCATATCCAAAGTTTTTAGTGGTGCTTTAAACTTAGTTGTCCTTCTTTAGGTTTTTTTGTAAAAGTGCTCTTGTGGGTCTTTCTGATAATTATTTCTCTGCTCTGCTATAAGGCTGGTGTCGGCTACTGGCCATCTAGCAACATGTGAGAAGGATTTCTTGGGTGGCATCTCTTTTCAAATGCTATGGAAGTGCAACAGACATGGAACAGGCAAATGCAGAGTTAAAGAACAGTGAAGAAAAAGAGGACTTAGACAAAGTACAGCCCAGATAAAAAATTTTGGGATAGGATTGGGGGGCTGACTGCATCTGCGGTTGATTAGTCTGCATCACTGCAAAATAAGTGGGTTGTTATTGAAATCTGAGCTCCAGCCCATGCCCTCAACCATGTCTGCTAGCTCTGGTTTAAAGCACCCTTAATCCCACAAGTTAGAGTTTTTTCTGTGTGGATAGAAGGGGGCTGGAGCAATACCCAGGCTACGTCTGCAGTGAAGACATACCCTTAAAACAAATTCATTCTGGAAAACAGCAAACAGTATAGAAAATTAAATACCTACTGATTTGTCATTTGCTGCCACTTAATGCACAGCAGCCCTTAAACGATGCTTCTATCTTAAATTTCCAGATTGTTTTAAGGTGTAACCCCATGTAGATAGAATGTGTTCGCAGTAATTCATTCTGGAGGTGTCAAAAGCAGCGATCATACACAGTAGGAAGGCCTGCATCCGAAAAAAACCAAAAAACTGTTGCAACCTGCTGGTGAGGTATAGATGGTAAGAAGTGGTGCTAAACTTTAGAAATATCAAGGCTGAAAGTTAGGTTTACCATCTTTGATTTGCCTCATATGTGAACTTGGCTGATACTTGGCAATCAGACTCAGTGACCTGGGTTGTCAGCTGATTGCTCAGAGTAATTGGCATGTGAACAATGTTGTAGTTCTTGTTTAGGAGACTCATATTTTTCATGATTGAGTGTATATTTAACAGCTGAAACATTATTTGGTATGCTGTTGGAATAAGTTATACTTTGGGCTGTACCTTAAATATTTTCCTAGGTTTTGTCATTTTATAGTAATGTAAAGCCAGTGCTGACACTGTCTCCCTAACTCAAAAGGTTTGTTACAAGTGACCTGTTGGTTTCAATCTGGAATTTCCTGATTTTTTTTGTCTTTAAAATATAATACAAAACTAATTTCACTTTAATCAACTTCAGTGCCCACTTCTAGAGTAAGAACTCTCCTATACAATAAAAATTTAGGAACAGCATCGTGGAAAATATTATTGAGGCGATAACATTCTAAAATAAATGTTGCATGAAAGGGGGTCTCACACTTGATAGCTTCTGAAGGCTAAGTTTATTGTACACATTAGAGGCTCCCTGTATTTACTCCGTTCCACCTCACAAGCTTCCTATGTGCATCTCTTCATCTTGATCTATTTCAGGGACTCCCTGCAGCTCCCTTGTTCCCCTCCTGCCATGAGTTCAGTGTGCCTCCTGTTCTTGCCCAAATGCCAGGGGCTTCATTTGCACCCTTATGCCCTTCCCTCCACCCTCCCCCGCCAATGCCAGGTGCTCTACCCCCAGTCTCCTCTGACCAGGGGTTCTTTGTGTTCACCCATTCCTTCCCCCTCCCCCTCCACAGACTCTATATGCACTACCATTCTCCTTTTCTCCCATTATTTGTCTGGGAGATAAGTCATTTGAGTTGTCAACATGTTAAACTCTACTGGGAGGATGACAGAGGTATTGATTGTTAGGCTGGAAGGCATTAATCAGTGCCATCAACCAGTTTGATCTAAAGACAATTGCAGAGGTTCTTAAAGCTGTGGCAGGGCTCCGTGTGTCCCCTATTTTCCCCTTTTGTTTTTTTTATTTTTTTCCCCAAAAATCAATAGGGTTTTTGCCATTGATGTCTAGCATATTTCTGGAAATTTTGAAAATGATTAGACCTGGCATTTAAAGATTATCACATTATATACAGACAGACTAACCCAGAAATGCCATCAAGTTCAGTGTAAGGCCTTTGCAAGGTCAGTCAACTAAAAAACTGTAGAGTGGGTTAAAACTTCAGAAGGACTTGGAATTACATGTCTGTCAGTCTGATGTAGATCTCAGACAAGAAAATAGAGTGGATGATATGGGACTCAGTTAACACAGAATTAAAGGAGGGTAATATCACTAATGCCAATCAACACAGGTTTAGGGAAAATAGATCCTGTCAAGCTAATTTGGGATCCTTTTTTTTTTAATGACCTTACAAGTTTAGTTGACAAAAGTAATAGTTTTGATCTAATATACTTAGACTTCTCGAAGGAATTTGATTTGGTACCGTATGATATTTTGATTCTAAAAAAAAAAAACCCAAAACGAAAAAGATCTAAAACTAAAATGCACACATTACCTGGGTTAAAAGGTGGCTCTGATAGCTCTCAAAATGTAATTGTAAGAGGGAATAATCATTGAATGGTTGTGTTTCAAGAGGGGTTCCACAGGGATCAGTGCTTGGCCTTATGCTACTTAACGTTTTTATAAATGACCTGGAAGAAAACATAAAATCATTCTAATAAAATTTGCAGATCACATACAGATTGGTGGAATGGTAAATAATAAAGCGAATGGGTCACAGATAGTGATCTGGGTTACTTGGTAAACTTGGCATAAACAAACAGTATTCATTTTGATATGGCTAAATGTATCCTCCTAAAAACAAAGAATATATGCCATACTTACAGAATGGGAAGGGGCACCTGTGTCCTTGGAGGCAGGAAAATGATATGGGGGTCATGTCAGATAACTAGCTGTGTGAGAGCTCCAAGTGTGATGCTGTCGCCAGAAGAGCTAATACGATCTTGGGATGAATAAACAGGGGAATCTCCAATAGGGGGAGTAGAGAGGTTGTTTTACCTCCCTATTTGGCACTGGTGTGACTGCTGCTGGAATACTGTGTCCTGTTCTGGTGTCCACAATTCAGGAGGAATGTTGATAAATTGGAGAAGATTCAAAGAAGAACCAGAAGAAATAATAAAGGATTAGAAAACATGCCTGATAAGACTCAAGGAGCTCAGTCTACTTAGATTAACAAAGAGAAGGTTAAGGGGTAACTTGATTATAGCCTGTAAGTACCTACATGAGGAACAAATATTTAATAATGGGCTCTTCAGTATAGCAGAGAGTGGTATAACAAAATCCAAAGGTTGGAAGTTGAAAATAAACAATTCAGACTGGAAATAAGACTAAATTTTTTAACAGAGAAATTAATGGTTGGAACAGCTTACCAAGAGTTGTGGTGGATTCTACATCACTGACAGGTTTTTAGATTGAGATTGGATGTTTTTTCTAAAAGATATGTGCTAAGAAAAATTTTGGAGAAGTTCTATGGCCTGTATTGTACAGGAGTTCAGACTAGATGATCACAGTGGCCTCTTTTGGCCTTGGAACCTGTGAATTCCTTGCCAGATATTTGCTCATCACACAGACTGAAAGCTTCTTTTAAAAAATAATCTCTCTGTCTGGGAGTATTGACCTGATTAGTGAGACATTCTTTCCTCATTCACGGTAAACACTCCAGTATACCAGCTTACCAGCCTTTTTGGTAGCAAGTTCTTCTGGCAGAACTTGGACAAAAGTTCTGGTATTTTAACGAATCCATGCTGGCCTTGTAAGGAAAGTTTTGTCTCATCTCCTCTAGATGGCCAATGAGGGTATTTTCTGTCAGGTGAAGACCTCAGTTTGGATTGTTGATCAGTATTAACTCAAGAACACAAGGTTCTTTTCCTTGGCATATCAGTTCTTGATGGGGGTGGAGCTCCATAAGCATGATATTGGATGCTGGAACAGTTTTTATAGTGGAGGTGCTGAGAGCCATTGAACCAAACTGTAAACCCTGTATACAGTGGCAACCACTTCAAGCCAGGGGGTGTGGCAGCACCCCTAGTTCCAGCAACTGTGCATGGTATATATAAGTAGATGAGCTAACTGGAATTTATTTATTTATTTTGGAAGGGTTCAGTGGTTGGGAATTATCCCACACCTGGATTGTATGTCTTCACTTTTGGAGTCTAATTCTTACATCTGCTCTGTCTACTTTAGCTATGCTAGTCTAAAAGTAGAGGATCATGTCAAGATTTGTATGGTGCCAGGGGAGGTGACCAGTATTGCCAGCCAGCAGGATCGGGTTGCCAACTCTGACCGAAGCTATTCTGGGAGATTTTTTTTTTCTCCCCAACATGACGTAATGTCATTTTCTTAAAATATCCTATTAAAATCTCCTGGATTGCTTTCAATAGTCACTAGGAGATTGATGCCGATTCCAGGAGACTCCAGGCCAATCCTGGAGGGTTGGCAACCCTACAGCAGGATGGCTGTGGCATACCATGCATCTTTACATACATACACAGAGACTGACTGACTACGTGGCCATGTCCAATGTATTCTTTAATCTCTACTGCTTGTATTATATTTCCTGGCTATGTTTCAGTCTTGTTCTCGCAGCTTTGAGTTTGCATCAGAGGCATAGCGTCAAAAATTTCCCTTCCCTGGAGAACTTTGTTTTTTTGGGCAGGAGAGGGTGAGGGGTTCACAATATCTCATTTCAGTTGGTCAAATGTAGAAACTCTTCCCAGGTCTTTGCCTGTTTGACTTCATCTTATGCCATACTTTAGTAACAGTTGCTGGTATTTTCCCTTGGGACATCTGTTACTCTCCAGGAGTGAGAATCCAGTATAGGTGATATTGTTGGAAAAGAAAAAATTACTTTCATTGTATTTCTGCTTTTCTGTAGTTTTCTCTCCTGAACAGACCATCTAGGTTATGACTTGTCTATACTGGCACTTTAAAGCACTGCAACTGTCTTGCTCAGGGGTGTGAAAAAACACCCGCCTGAGCACTGCAAGTTTCAGCGCTGTAAAGTCCCAAGGTAGACAGTGCACCAGTGCTGGGAGCCGCGCTTTAATGTTGCTAGTGAAGAGGTGCCCTTATTGTCTTGGTTAACATTAGTCAGTATAAGATCTTTCAGAGAAAAGTGAAAGAATTATGAAATCTGTTTCTAGGCGATATTTCTTCCTAAACCTATTAGCTGGGTGTTAACTTATCCCCTGAAGCATGAGGATTTATATCCCTATGTTTTTCTATTTTAAATTAAACATGATTTTACCCATTATCTATATATGTATTTTTGAATCCGTCTGAGCTACTGGCCTCAATAATATACAAAGCGCTTTGTTGCCCTTCAGTTTAATTGAATGTCCTTTGCTTTTGTATTTAGAATTGCCTGATTTAACTTCTCCATACCCCTTGTTGTTTTATATACTTACGTAACCTTTTCTTTGTCTCCTCTTTTTAAATTAACAGTCCCAGTATTTCCAATCTTTTCACTTCGGAGTCTTACCATATCTCTAATGATTTTCATTGTAAGTTTCTGGATCCCTTATCTTATTTCTCTTGAGACAGGATGAGCAGAATTTTATTTTGTATTCCAGGAGAGAATGTGTCACTGACTGATACAATGGCATATTTTAGTAACTCGTGTTATGCTCCAGAATGGTCTTGAACTGAGTCTATTTATCCCTAGGTATACAGGCCACTGTCCTACTCAGACTTAGTTCTCAGCCAGCTCTTGTATTGAAGACCCATGCAGAAAGGACTTTTATCTTTCCTTAGGGCCCGGCCTCTTCACCCAGTCTTATCGATCTAGAACCACTTTGAATGTTGAATGCAGTTCTGGTCGCCCCATCTCAAAAATGATACATTAGAATTGGGAAAAGTACAGGGAAGGACAACATAAATGATTAGGGGTATGGAACAGCTTCCCAGTCAAGAAAAATTGAAAAAACTGGGACTGTTCATCTTAGAAAAGAGATGACAAAGAGTGGATATGATAGAGTTCTACAAAATCATGAATGGTGTGGAGAAAGTAAATAAGGAAGTATTATGTACCCCTTGCATAACACAAGAACCAGGGGTCACCCAGTGAATTTAGTAGGCAGCAGGTTTAAAAGAAACATAAGGAAATACTTCACACAGTGCACAGTTAACCTGTGTAACTCATTGCCAGTGGATGTTGTGAAGGCCAAAAGTATAACTGGATTAAAAAAAGGAATTAGCTTCATGGAGGATAGGTCTATCAACCCATACCATGGGTTTCCCTAAACCTCTGACTCCCAGAAACTGGGATTGGATGACAGGATGGATCATTTGATAATTACCCTGTTCTGTTCATTCCCTCTGAAGTATCTGGCACTGGCCATTCTTGGAAGACCGATGGACTGGGCTAGATGGAGCATTGGTTTGACCCAATATGACTCTTGTTATGGCGGACTACTTTCAGGTTCAGAAGGGAAGATGCCTATCCAACATCTAAATTTTGTGCCACCTTGGCCAGCTCCCCACCTGCTCTCTCCAAGAATCCAGAGATGGTAAAAGAAAAGAACAAAATAGTCTGAGTCCAGAAGGGGAAACTGTCCATTAGGTAAATATCTGATTCAGTCTGAAATTCACTTTCAGAGTCTAATTGAAAAGATACAAAAATCTTTGTGTATTAGAAATAATAAGAGCTTGGGAATCCTTACTCTTCTCTGAATTCTCACATGAACCAAGAAAAGTCTGGTATTTACTGAAAGTTGGTGCTTTGTCTTCTAGGTTCGTGTGTAGTTTGTGGTTTTTTTGTTGTTCGTTTTTTTTTTTTTAAATGAACTATTTACAATAGAGGAGTTTACATTTTTAGGTAGCCCTGTCTCCTTTTCTTCCTGTGGATTGAATTTTGTAAGCTGCTAACAAAGGTATGGTCAAACTTTTTAGAGACCAGTAAATGTTCTTAAATTAGAGCGGAATTGACTTTTCTCAATTATTACATAATACAAAATAAGGTAGAGTCTCTAAAATATTGTTCCTGTTCTTAATTAGTATTTATTAGAAGAGCTTCAGTCTGTCTTTGAGTAGCAGATGGTATTCTGGAACAAGATCCAGAGAGGATCTGGTTAACAAGAGGACATGACTGTTCCCTGACCCATCTTCGTGGAGGCAAGACAAATAAGCTTACTACTATAAGTAGCTCCAAAAATAGTGGGCCTGATTGCCTCAAGGTCGTGTGATTTATATTAAAAGTGTAGGTCCATCTGCTTTTATAACAATGATTTTGTTAGAATTTGCAGAAGTCATTTTATGCTACCTTTTAATAATTGAAAACTATTACTAATATAGAATCATATTGCACAAATGAACTAATTATACTGTACTTATCATGCAACTGGTGCTTATAAATACACTTCTCTGTATAGATTTCACCATCACTGATACAATTAATCACATTTCATACAGTTACCGTTTTTCACTTGAGTGGTTAGCCAGTATTTGAGGTCTTGCAGGCTATGTTCCCTCTAAGCTGCACAGCCATGCAGCTGCCTGTTGTGCTCAGGGCTGCGGTGGGGAGAGATGCATCTCCCCAAGTCCTGGACCTGCTGTAGCGCCCCTTCCCCTGCCCTGAACCTGCTGTGGCTGGGGGACAGGAACTTCTCCCTCCTTTGCTGCCCCCCCCCAAGGGCTGCTACAGGCAGAGAGAGCTGGGGTGGGGGGGGAGTCCTCTCTCCCCACCATAGTCCTGGGGAGCCCCACCGCACCCTGCATCCCCAGCCGAAGCCCTCACCTCCCCCTGCCCCCCACTGCCCCAGCCCTGAGCCCCCTCCCACACTCTGAACCCCTCAGCCCCACCTCACCACATGAATTTTATGTGCACCCATATGGAGGTGATATGTGACACATCAGCTCCATATTGGTGCACATAACAACATTTCATTCCGCACATAGGTACGAAAAATTAGAGGGAACACTACTTGCAGATTGTTTCCATTTCCAGTAGGAGAAATTGACAATGGAGTCAGGTGTTTCTTTGATGCAGTCCTGTTTATTTACAAAGAATGTACGTAAAGTCCTGTTTTCTTCAACATAGTAGGAATCAAACAGGAGGCAGGTTTTTTTTGCTCCCATTCTAAACCAGCCAGTAGTCTACCCAAAAACCTTTTAGCTTTTTCTCAGGTTCATATTAATAAGTGCTTTTTTTCTAGCTGTCCTTGGCTTTCTGCTGTCTTTTCTGTCTGCTTCTGTTATGTTTCTGGCTGCTTCTCTCACACACAGCTTTATCAAACAATACCTCTGCCCACATGATTCAGTGCTGTCTGGCCTAGTTCGTGGCCTGTATTTTGGGCAGTAGCTTCTATTATGTTGGCTAGCTTACTCCAAAAGAGGCTTAACTGCTTCTTGCATTTATCCTGAATGAAGGGCAGCTATTATGCCCAGCAGCTTCAGTGAAGTTTCACACACCCCTCAGAATAACAGTACAGTAGCTATTTTTGTAGATTAATACAAAAGGTGTAGGATTTAGTGTAGGACAGGGAGTCTTCATTTGTCTACTAATAAGTTGATTTATGAAGATTCGCATAACAATTTGAGAAGTAAGCTTTAATGTCAAAGTGTTCGCAAGCATTACGATTGCACGTAATAGGTATCTATCTTTGTTCACCAAAGTAAAAACATATCTTCTAGTGACAGGTTTCAGAGTAGCCACCGTGTTAGTCTGTATTCGCAAAAAGAAAAGGAGTACTAGTGGCACCTTAGAGACTAACTAGTTTATTTGAGCATAAGCTTTCGTGAGCTACAGATTTCCTCACTGTATTTTCCACTGAATGCATCCGATGAAGTGAGCTGTAGCTCACGAAAGCTTATGCTCAAATAAATTGGTTAGTCTCTAAGGTGCCACTAGTACTCCTTTTCTTTTTGTATCTTCTAGTGGTGTTTCCTAATTTTTATTTTGAATCTAGTTCATGAACATATTGCTGTGCAAGTTCTTCTCTCCATCAGGTTTACATTTAGAAGCTTGCACCATAAGTGGTGTCAATTCTCATTCTGAATGGCTGGTAAAATATTATAGACAGTCCTTATTTCAGGTATAAAGGTCAGTTTCATTCTTTTTTTTCAAGATGGTGGTACAGTAACTCCCCACTTAATGTCCTCTCACTTAATGTTGTTTCGATCTTACGTCCCTGCTCAGTTACAGAACATGCTCCATTTAAAGTTGTGCAATGCTTCGCTATAATGTCATTTGGCTGCCTGCTTTGTCTACAGCTGGCAGCCCACCTATCAACTCCCCTATGCCTGCCTCCTGCCCGCGGCAATCAGCTGGCTTGTGACGTTCAGGAGGCAGGGAGGGAGGGGGAGCCTGCGCACCATGTCCTCACTCCTCCCCTCTCCCTCCTCAATGCCGCAAGCCAGTTGATTGCCACTGGCAGGAGGTAGGGGAGGGAGAGGGGAGGAGTGAGGTTGCTGAGTAAAGGGGGAGGAAGGGGGGAAAGAAGAGGCAGGTTAAGGGTGGGGGCTTGGGTGGAGTGGGTGGGCCGAGGGTTGAGCCCCCCGCCCCTGGTGCTTGCAGAGTAGGGGAAGCTGCTGCTGCGCAACATGTTTCTCCTAGCCTACAGCACCTTCAGCCTCCTTGCCTGCCTCATTGTCTCCAGTGCCCATGGGCTGTGCCTTTGTGGGGTAAGGCAGGGGTACCTCCCAACTATAGTACTGTACTGTATGGCAAAAAGATTTCCCTGGAACCTAACCACCCCACCCACCCCCATTTACATTCATTCTTATGGGGAAATTGGATTAGCTTAACATCGTTTCACTTAAAGTTGCATTTTTCAGGAACATAACTACAATGTTAAATGAGGCGTTACTATAATTCTGTTTTTAGAGCTCACACTAAACAAGGTCCTAAGTAGCTTTTTCAGTTCAAATTTTAATCTTAAGGGAGTTCAATTAATACGGGATGTTGTCTTCAAATGCTTGACCTTTTTGATAAATTTATCTGGCTTGTGAGGAGTATGTTCTCTCGCAAAACTAAATGTGTGGTG
Source organism: Lepidochelys olivacea (assembly GCF_965140295.1). Taxonomy (NCBI): domain Eukaryota; kingdom Metazoa; phylum Chordata; order Testudines; family Cheloniidae; genus Lepidochelys; species Lepidochelys olivacea. The sequence continues at coordinate 59,104,374 of NC_140416.1, forward strand.
ACCAAAGGATACTGGGAAATTAATCTGCTTATAAAAACAACCTAAAAAAGACTTCATTTGCTGATGATTTATAGAATTGGCCTGAAAGGTTTGTTTGTTTTTTTAATTTCTTTACATTAGAAATTTAAGGTCTTGTTATACCCTGTTTTTCCTGGAAGATAGGTGGACATCTGCGAAACTAGTAGGAATTATCACACAACAACAAAATAAAATCTGGTTGAGGGTATGTCTACACTGCAGCTGGGAGTGTACCTCCCAGCCCAGGTAGACACACATGCTAGCTCAACTTGATGAAGTGTGCTAAAAATAGCAGTGAGGACATTGCAGCACATGGATGGTGGCCTGAGCTAATCCCCTGAGTATGGACCTGGGGAGTCAGGTAGGCTTATACGTGAGTGGTTAGCCCATACTGCTGCCCATGCCACAAAGTCCACACTTCTATTTTTATTGCAGTAATTTGAGCACAGTTAGTGTAAGTCTCTCTAACTGGACTGGGAGAGACGCTCCCAGCTACCGTGTAAACATACCCTGAGAGGCTAAGTAGTCTTATTCAGTCTGTTAACACTAACACCTGTCTAAGTCAAATACTTTGCCAACAAAGACCTTCTGTCCCAAATATTTTAAAATTCAATACCCTGGCCCTCAGGTAAGAGCTGAAAAATCTGCTGCTTCATTTTCATATCTTCTGAAGATGTCTTCAGCGTCAAGAGTGAAGACCAGATTTGAAATTCTTAATATATGTAAGGTAGGAAAAAAGTGGAATGCCTTCGCCAAGGAAATGTTCAGGCCAACTTTATGCATCATTTAAAAGAAAAAAATGAAACTAATTTTTTTATCTTTGTGGGTTACCTTTACCTTTCTTGACCATGACCTTAATTTTTTATTACAGTTCTGCAATTTTTTGTTCTATGAACCTTGTACCTGTTAATTTCATTGGGTGACCCCTAGTTCTTGTGTTATATGAAGGGGCAAATACCACTTCTCGATTCACTTTCTCCATACCATTCATGATCTTATAGACGTCTATCATCTCTTTTCCAAGCTGAAAAGTCCCAGTCTTTTTAATCTCTCATCATATGGAAGCTGTTCAATACCCTTAATCAGTTAGGGTTGTGCTATATTTGTTGCAGTACACTCAACTTGTTTCGCTTGTAAGTGATTAAGAGTTTATCTCTGGACGCTTTGTGAATACAAGATTTGCTCTTGATTTGGGTGATATGAAGGGTGTTGTCTTTGATTTACTTTGATAATGTAGTCCCTTTCAGCTAATGGTATTTAGAATTTTTGTGGATATATTGTTCTATCACCTATGCTTACTAAGAACTTCAAAAGTTGGTGCCTCAAGTTTTTATTTGACATGTCCATGCTAAAACAGACTCTACAGCCCTGTTAATGATTTGTTTTCCTTGAAGCTCTCTGGGTTGAACTGGCAGGCCTGTATAGTAGCTGACTTTTGTGTGCAATTAAAAATGTTTTTGACCAAGTATTGTAAAAGTAAAAAATGTTAATACGTTTTTCTTAAAACTTAGCGTTCTGTTGTACAGAAAAATCTCTCAAGATTCCATCAACAATGTTTGTGAAATGAGTAGCCACCAAAGAAATTTTTCTTTATTATTATTTTATTATTATCATTATCGATCTTTACACATTCATTATATCTTCAGCTAAAAAAGAAAATTACTCAGAATTGGTTAAAATGGTATTGGTAATCCTAACCTTTACTGGATATTTAAACTACGAAATAGAACTTGCTTGTATGGTGGTTAAAATTGGTATTAGTCACTTTGGCTAGCTGGTGGGAAATGGCAGGATTTTAGTGTGACTCTTGGTAACTCCAGTGATTCTACTCTTTTTGGTTTGTGTGTGAACTCGATATTTGGAAAAGGTTGACAGGACTCATAGTAAGGCTATAAGCATACAATTTCTAGCACTTGTCCTGTAAATTCCCTATTCTGCTACCATTTTTTGTAATTACTGTATTTTTTTAATTGGTATTAATCTAGCTCATCTGTCTCCAAGAATAGCCTAGTAAGCTTTATTGATATAATGCTATAATATTGACCAAAAATACTTGGAATTGTATTTCTATATGAACATATTCCATAGAAAGAATTAATTAATAAGTTAATTACAATACGTCAGCCAAGTAAAGTACGTAGCAGAAGTAATTATGCTCTTGATAACTACTATTAAGGGTTTTATATTGTACTGTGGAAATTCATTTGGATTGAAACTTGAAGAAAACATTTCAGGGTTAAGAAAATTAAGTATTTTAACAATTTGGAGGAAGATACAATTTGAAAATATTTTACTTGTGACACTATAATTTTGGAGTTTTTTTGAACTTGTATCTTAAAACTCTGCATGGGGTGAACTCAGGGTTTGAACTCCCCTCCATCTACATGCAACTGGCTTGGTCCCAGGACCCCAGGGGAGATGTGAAGGGGCTGAGCCTGTGTCAAGTGATACCCAGGGATCAAGCCCTATTGCTTTGTACTGTAGATGCAGTCCTACTGGACTCATGTTCTGGGAGTCCGCCAAAAGTCTCTCTCCCATAGGCCGGTTTTCTTTGTTCTCTGGATAGTCAAGTTTTCCCACACTGCACCATGAGCAAAGGCCACATTTTGGGAGGGCTCTAGGGAGTTTGATACGATTGGTTGGACTTGGGTCTGCATACTGCATTGTTCAGGATATTTGAAGCCAATCCCAGCAACCACCTGTATCAGCACTAATTCGGTTTCAGCATCTTTCTAGATATGGACATTATTAGAATGGCAGCCCAACAAATTCCAAAGTGTGTACCAAGGAATGTCACTACATAGCCAGCAATCGCATGGGTGCCAAGAGCTTCAGTGGCATAAGATTGCCAGTGATGGACAGAAACTAAATATTCAGCCAGACCACCTTAAAGACCTAGGCAAAGATTGATCCAGATGGGACTCAATCTGCAAGGAGGTCACGGTCCCTTTGTGAGTTGATATAAGAATGCTTACCTTGACAACCACTTCTACCACATACATATGATTCCTGAGATTTTCAGACACTTCCAGGTCAGTTCCCTGTGTGGTGTTTGGTTCCTTGGACAGTCATCAATATGTAATCATCATAACAGCTTTAGAAAAGAAGGTCTCTGTAGTTCCTTAGGGCTTGTCTACACTGGCAATTAACAGCGCTGCAACTTTCTCACTCGGGTGTGAAAAAACAACCCCTGAGCGCAGCAAGTTGCAGCACTGTAAAGCACCAGTGTAAACAGTGCTCCAGCACTGGGAGCTACGCCACTCGTTGAGGTGGTTTTTTAGAGCACTGGGAGAGCTCTCTCCCAGTGCTGCACTGCGACCACACGAGGCACGTTAAAGCACTGCCATTGTAGACTAGCTCTTAGTAACTGGCTGGTCTAAGTCAGCACTAGCCAGATGGTATCTACAGTGGTTGATGGAATTTCTGCAACTGATCAGGGACTTGAGCCTGGTAGTGAACTTGCATAACAATCAGTCTCCCTCCTTGATGGAACTGTCAACAACACAGAATGAAGATTTCCCTTTTCCCAGCAGGATCCTGAAACTGGAATCTTTGGGCAATTTCACATCAAGTTGTATGTCTGTATTGACAGCATGCTTTTCCTGGGGGCTCCTGCTGTCCTTCCAGGATTTGGTCCTGTGGGTGCAGTTTCATATCCAGGGTCTGCAATAGGACCCAAGAATATTTCTCCACTCTATGGAGGGAGCTGAATGGCTGTTTGCTTCCCCAAAAGATCAAGAATCACTGCATTTGTGGTTGGAAAACACCAACTGTCTAATAAGGTTCCCCTTTTCAAGTTTGTCCTAGGATTCAGGTGGCCACAGATGCCAGCCTGCTCAGGAGGGAGCCCCATTCTACTATGGAATTAGTTCGGGGCATTGATCACAGTGGGAATGCAAACTGCATGCCAGCATCTTGGAACTAAGGGCAGTTTGTCTCTCCTACTTCATAAGGACTTCACCCTTCCATAGTGTTCTAATCAGGCTTCATAACACAATGAAGGTACCATGTTGTCCACCTATCAAGGAGGGAGTATAAGCAAACCTGTCTTGTGAGAAATCCTACCCTCTTCGATGAATGCTGGGGGAGAGCGAGAGGGGGAAGAATCTGAGGACGATCAGATGGGATGGGAATAAAAGCTCTTCTCAAGTTTAAAAATTACCAGTGATTTCATGATCTACATAGGTGTTTTCCTTTTCTGACTCTGGCTTTTCATCAGACTCTGTCAGGAGCTCTACATCTAAAAGGCGAACAAGTCAACAAAAAGGAAAGAAAATACGAAAGAGAACTTTAAGGAAACTAATCTCCTTGGTTTCTGCCAAATTGAATAAATACATCTTATCTCTTCGGGTTGCAAGCTTCGTGCTATTGACTCCATGGCCTGAGTATCACCTTGTTCTCCTTCCTCTCCTATTGAGGATGTCACCTCCTATGCCTGCGTCAATGGATGATTTTAAATCCTTCAGACGTTATTGAAACACACGGAGCAGATTTTGGAAGCGTCTTTAGCAATTGTATAGGGGAAAGTGAATAGCTGTTTGATATTCTTCAGTCAGCTTCTCAAAATAGAATTGCTCTACCTATTAATGTGGGAATTTTACATCCGTCAAAGGATCTCTGGGCTATTCCGGCTTTGATTTCATCGACTTCAAAATGTGTGGATCATGGATATCAGGTACTGTCAAAAGGCTTTGAGTATTTTTATACTCCTCCAATTCCATAATCGTTACTTTTTACTGCTTCAGATGAAAAATCAAAACAAATAGGAAAGTCAACTTCCAAAGAGATTAGAACTCTTAGGCTGAGGAATAATTTTTCCTGCGTCTTTGTTTGAGTATAGCTAACTATCGAGCCATGCTATCTAAATATGATTACCATCAGTGGAATAAATCATCTGAGTTTAAAAACAAGTTACCTTTAGAATTTAGAGATGAGTTTAAATGAATCTTTAAGGAAGATCTGCTAAATTGCTAAAACCTTGTTTCACTTTGCACTAGATGCAGCTGATATGGTTGTCCGTTTGATGGCTACAGCTAGTGTTCTGAGATGTGTATCATGGTTGTGTGCATGAGGGTTGCCAAGGGAAGTGCAGACAACCATTGAAGATTTGGAGTTCAATAGACTAAATTTATTTAGTGCTAAAGTGAACGAATCTCTTCATTCTTTAAAGGATCCAAGAAAGGTTTATGCACTTTCAAGAGGAAGCAGTCTTGTTGTAAATCTCCTACATATAAGAACACTACTCCTTCCCCATTTTTATCAATAGAGAGATTGGGATATCAAAAGAGGAGATTAGGCCCATCATCCTCTTCGGTAACCTTGCACTGGGACAGACACAGAGGCATCAGATTTGCTGTGACAGTCAAGCATCTTGGGACTAATCTACAAGGATCTATAGCATTTTCCTTCTTTCCTTTGTTCTGAACTCTTTCCCCCCTGCCCACCCCAGGAAGCTTGGATAGCAACCACCACAGATCAGTCAGTCCTTCAAGTTATTGAGGATGTTTGTCATTCAATTTCAAACTTTGCTTCCCACCCATTTCCAGTCCCAGTCTCTCTTCAGGGACCACTCTCATGAGAATGCAGTGTGTCAAGAGATAGAGTATCTTGTTGATCTAGGGGCAAGAGAACTGATTTGCTCAAGAATTTATAGGAAAGAGTTTCTGTTCCCCTTACTTTCTTATAGTGAAGAAGGGAGATTGACATCAGATCCTAGAGCTCAGGAATTTAAACAGATACACTTGATGCACCAAAATTTGTATGGTAGCTCTTGCTTCCATTATTCCCGCTCTAGATTCTATATTTAGAAATTACCCTCGACCTACAGGGTGATGATCTATCAGTAGTAATGACTTATCTATGCAGACAGGGGCCACATGTTTACCTTGTCTAAACAATTGATGACATTGACGGCATGTTTGGGTAGGGTGGCAATTTATGGTCTTCCTGTTTACAAAACATTTTTCTCTAGTGACTGTTCAGTGTTAAGACATCCATTCTGGAGAGCAGTTCTACAGTCTCTTTTCAGAAAACTCCTAGGTTCCACCTCTATTGAAGATGACTACAAGACTGGGGTCCACATGCGCAGCACTCGAAGCAGAAAGAGCAGTTATTTATTTTACAGTAACTAGACCTTAAAGATGTCTGCATGTGTGGATCCTAGGACCTGCCTTCCTCCCCACAGCTTGGAGTTCTATATATGTGGTTCTAATAGTTGAAGGAACTTAGTGGCTGTTGGGATCGTTGTGCTCTGTATGCCCTTGGGGTGCAGGGAGGAGAGAAGGAGGACATGAGGAGCACGTGTGACCCCTACTGGAAACTGCTGGTGAAAACATTTGAACTGCTGCACACACTGTGAGTGGGAGCCACATGTGCAGACATCTCAACTACAGTTACTGTAACGACTCACTGACTTCAAGGAGCTCACTACAGACTACGTGGCTCTGGGAAGGAGGGTAAAGTTTGGGGCGCAAGTGGTGGTCTCGTCCATCCTCCCTGTTGAAGGAAAAGGCCCGGACAGGGACCACTGAATCATTGAAGGAAATGCGTGACTACGCAGGTGGTGTCTACGAGAGGGCTTTTGCTTTTTTGACGACAAGCTAATGTTCCAGGAAAGAGGATTATTGTGCTGGGATGGGCTCCATCTATCAAATACTGGGAAGAGCATCTTTGGACATCATCTAGCTAACCTGATAAGGAGAGCTGTAAACTAGGTCCTATGGGGGATGGTGAGACAAATCTGGCCAATGCACATCTAGGCTTGAAGACGAGGAATAGGGGATAATTTCTGGAGAAGGAACTAGAAATCACACCTGTATTAGAAAGGCAAGAAGAAAAGCAGCAGGGCAGGCAGTCTGCAAAATATCTTCAGTGCCTGTATACAAATACAATGAGTATGGAGAACAATCAGGAAGTCATGGTATATGAAGAAAATTATGACTTAACTGACATTACAGAAAGTTGGTGGGACAACTCCCATGATTGGAGTACCAGTGTTGAGGGACATAGCTTGTTCCAAAAAAGGTATGGGGGAAAAGGGAGGTGGTGTAGCGCTGTACATCAAGAATGTATACATTTGCTCTGCGGACCAAGAGGAAGTGAGCGACAGACCTACTGTGAGAGTCTGGGTGAGGATAAAAAGGGAACAGTAGCGATGTTTTGGTGTGGGTCTATTATAGACCAACAAATCAGGAAGAGGAAGTGAATTAATCATTCTGCAAGCAGGTAACAAGATTAGCTAACACGCATGAGCTAGTACTATTGGGGGATTTTAACTTCCCTGATATCTGTTGGAAGACTCTTACAGCAAAACATATGTCCTGCAAATTCTTATCGTGTGTAGGGGACAACTTTCTTATTTAAAAAGCTGAGGAAACAACTATGGGGTCACCAATTTTGGATCTGGTTTTGACCAACAGGGGTGAATTAGTGGCAAATGTGAAGGTGGTCAGAACTTGGGAGAAAGTGATCATAATCTGATAGAATTCAATATCCTATGTAAAGGAAGACATGAGACTACCAAAACAAGGACACTGGACTTCAGAAAGGAAGATTTCAACTAACTCAGAGAAATAGTAGGCAAGGTCCCATGGAAAGACCAATTAGGAAGAAAAGGAGTTGAAAGGGGCTGGCATTTTCTAAAAGATGTAATACTAGAGGCTCAGCGTAAAGATATTCCATTGCAGAGGAAAGATAAGAAGAGCCACAGGAGGCCAGTGTGGCTGCATAAGGAGTTTTTAGGTATCTAAAAACCAAAAGGGATACATACAGGAAATGGAAGGAGGGGCATGTGACCAAGGATGTATACATGGGAAAAGCGTGAGCATGTAGGGACAAAATCAGGAAAGCCAAGGCAAAGAATGAGTTTCAGCTAGCAAGCAATATTAGAGACAACAAGAAGGGGTCTTCAAATAGGTCAGACAAATAAAAAGGAAGATTGAGGACAATGAGGGTCCACTGATCAATGCCTACTTTGCTTCAGTTTTCTCTTAAAAAATAACATGTGATGGGACAACTAGCCAAGTTACCATAGACAATAAAGGGGAAGGAATGCAGCTCGGGATAACTAAAGAAAATGTCAGAGATCTTCTGACCAATTTGAATTCAAAACAGTGGGGTCTCATGCTGTTTATCCGAGATTACTGAAGGAATTAACTGAAAAAAATCTGAGCCACTGGAAAGAATATTTGCAAATTTAATGGATGGCCGGAAGACTGGAGAAGGGCTAACATAGTGCCCACCTTTAAAAGGGGGGAAGGAGGAACTGGGGAACTATAGACCAGTCAGCTTGACTTTGTTACTTGGGGAAACTACTCGAGCAGGGGCGGGCAAACTTTTTGGCCTGAGGGCCACATCAGGTTTCCAAAATTGTATGGAGGGCCAGTTAGGGGAAGCTGTGCCTCCCCAACAGCCAGGCGTGGCCCAGCCCCTGACCCCTATCTGACCCCCCTTCTCCCTGTCCCCTGACCACCCTGGATCCTCCACTGCCCCATCTAACCCCTCCTCTCATTCCTGACTCCCCCCTGCCCCATCAACCACCCCTTCTCCCTGACCGCCCCTGGAACCCCTGCCCCTCACCACTCCATCCAACCCCCCCTTCTTCCTGACTGCCCCCCCACAGGACCCCTACCCCCATTCAACCCCCCGGTTCCCTGCCCTCTTACCACACCAACCCCTATCCACACTCCTGCCCCCGAACACCACCACCACCCCCGAACTTCCCTGCCCTCTATCCAACCCCCCCGCCCCTTTACTGCGCTGCCTGGCGAACAGGTGGCTGGCGGTGCTATAGCCGTGCCACCGCGCAGCACAGAGCACCGGCTCAGGCTGGGCTCTGCAGCTGCGCTGTCCCAGGAGCACCCAGCCCCGCTGCCCAGAGCATTGCGCCAGTGGCTCAGTGAGCTGAGGCTGCGGGGGAGGGGCCCAACAGGGGAGGGGCCAGGGCCTAGTCTTGCGGGCCAGGAGCTCAGGGGCCGGGCAGGTCCCGCTGGCTGTAGTTTGCCCACCTCTGTACGAGAGCAATGTATAAAACATTCAATTTGCAAATCCCTGGAACGTGAAGGAGTAATCACTAGCAGCCAGCATGGGTTTACCAAAAACAAATCCATGTCAAACCAGCTTGATTTCCTTCTTTGACAGGGATCTTGTTTGGTGGATAAGAAGAATGTGGTGGACATAATATACCTGGACTTCAGCAAGGCTTTTGACACAGTCCCACATGACATTTTGATGAGTAACCTGGAGAAATGCAGACTCAACAGAACTGTCATTAAGTGGATACATAATTGGTTAAACAACCACAAACAAAGAGAAAAGGAGTACTTGTGGCACCTTAGAGACTAACCAATTTATTTGAGCATGAGCTTTCGTGAGCTACAGCTAAGGTGCCACAAGTACTCCTTTTCTTTTTGCGAATACAGACTAACACGGCTGTTACTCTGAAACCTGTCACAAACAAAGAGTAATTATTAATGAAATGATGTCTGATTGGAGGGGCGGTCTCAAGTGAGGTTCCACAGGAATCTGTTCTTGGTCAGGTGTTAACATCTTTAATGACCTGGATGTAGGAATAGAGCACATACTCATCAAATTTGCAGATGACACAAACCTGGGGGGAGAGGCCTGCCAGCACTTTGAAGGATAGAGCTAAAGTTCAGAGGGATCTTGATAAACTGGAGAACTGGACTATAGGTGACAACAGTGAAATTCAACAAAGACAAATATAAGGTGCTAGTCTTAGGGAAGAAAAACCAAATGCACAAATACAAATAGACGATAATTGGCTTGGCGCTCATGTGGCTTTCTTTTCATTAAAATTATTAGACAATATTTGGACCCTTTGCTGTGTCCACAGCAATATTTACCAGGATTGCAAATGTGTAGAGCCACAGGATATTTGGTTAATATTACAAATTTCCATTCATTGAAATAGCTTCATAGGATGTAAATGTTCTAATCAAGCTTCCAGGGGACAGCATGCTACAGTTTAATAGAATATTTTGGTACTATCCATAACATAATGCAGGACAACTAATATAAAATGACAACACTGAACAGTCATAACATTTCCACTCTTGGGCCTCAATTCTAGTGCAAAGCACATCAGTCTGCATGATTAATGCTGGAGATGTGAGACCCAAGCAGGGAGAATCCAGTAAAATGATGCCTTCAAAGAAGCAGGATTACAAGGTAAGTAAATAATCCCCCCCCCCCCCCTTTTTGGCTTTCGTATATAAAAATACATCTATCCAGAGCTGTAGACACACATAAAATTAACTTTTTTTAAAGGAGACATGTCCAGAGTTCTTTGGCCCTTTTCATTCAAAGGATTAATGTAGTAAAACTTGTTAAAGCCCCATTTACTGAAGGCATTACTCAGTAACCCAACATACAACTGCCAGATATCCAGCTTATATTATTAGATTAGCGTAATGAAGGAATTCTGGCTCTAAGGTTTTTGAATTTAATAGCTGTTTATCTTCAAATGGATAGCATCATTGTGTTCTTATGAGGCTTAAACTTCTACAGTACTATGTTGATTCTTTCGGCATGAAACTAAAAAGATGATTAATGAAGGTACTCCTACCTCAAGTGGGTGTTGCCTTATGGTGACATTGTTTTAGGTTTATGTCATAAGGTTTATTTTTGGAATTCTCCCTTCCCAACTCTGAAATATGTGGGATTGAGTTTAAAGTATTGGTGGAAGTTGTAGAAAGAAAGAAACTGTTCTGTTTAAGGAAACATTGAGATTTAAACATTTGTTTAATGAAAATAAACTTGTTTACATCTAGTATCCCTGTCATGTGGGACTTGTACAAACTTATTCCTACGTTAGGTATTTCTTTTTGAAGTGTGTGTGTGTATATATGTGTATATATACACGAGTCTTGTTCGAAGTGTTGCTCAGTAAAACAGTTTTTGAAATTGTTATGATTACCTCTGCTTGGTATAAATATCTATCCTGTTTACTTCACTGAGCTATTAAAATGCAAATTTATCCTACATTCACCAATTCAAGAAATTTTTCCCTGTCTCATTATATGTAATGAAAAATACAAAAAAGAGCGGTTCAAATCTATCGCATGCTGTTACTGGAGGGGCAGGATAGGCCTCTATGGTATAATTAGGTGACATAGGACATGTCTACACGTACAGGGCTGCTGCTTCAGCACGTCTGGTGAAGACACACTATGCTGTTGGGAAAGAACTCTCCCATTGGCATAATAAAATCACTTCTGCAAATGGCAGAAGCTGTGCACATGAGCACTTATGTCAGCACTTATGTCACTCAAGGGGGTGGTTTATTCACACCCCTGAGCAACGTAAGTTATGTAGACATTGGCTGTAATATAGACACAGCCATAGTTATCTCCCATTCTTTCAGTTCCAACTTCATTGAATTTGATCAATGATGCCAGCTTTCTCTCAAGAAGCAGGACTGGCTTCTGAGTACCTCGTACCTTTCTTACCAATTTCTTCCTTCCCTTCTGGCAAAAGGCAGATTTGTTGAGGTTTTTTTTAATTAGATATGTTGGAATAGGGGTACTCTTGAGAAGAAAACTTGACTGAAGAAGTGAGTTTTGCACTTTTACAGAAATTGATAAGGGTTGGTTAGTCAGTCATTTTTATTTTCCCTGTCAGTGAGTTCTGTACTCCTGATTCTTTCTCTTGCAGTCACAAGTCTCCCCACTATTGGTTGACATTGTAGTGGAAAGTAGGTAGCTGGTATGGTTGTGAAAAGAGTCTCTGATGGTTAGGACCATACAAGGCTTTGACAGTTGGAACAACAACCTTAAACTGGACTCTGCGCTCACTGAGGAGTGAGTCCAAAGAGTTGGGGTATTTGAGTAACCTGTGTTGAGCAGGAGGAGTGCTGCATTCTGAACCAACTGGAGCGTTCTCAAGATACACCTCTACCCTGATATAACACGCATTCGGATATAACGCGGTAAAGCAAAAATGGTTTTCTGTCTCGTCTACAACATTGGTTTTCAAACTGGGGGGGTTGTGACTTGTTCTGTGGGGGTCGCGAGCCCCAACCCCAGCGTACGGCTGCAAGTTGCAAGTCCCGACCCCTGCACGGGGCTGTGAGACCCGACCGCGACGCATGACTGCAAGCCCCGACCCCTCTGTGGAGTTGCGGGACTACGAGCCCGAGCCCCAGCGTGCAGCTCTGAGCCCTGACCCCGACCCCTGCTCTGGGCTGTGAGCCCCAACAGGGGCACGTGGCTGCGAGCTCTGACCCCGGTGCGCTGGGCTGCGAGCCCCGACCCCGGACTTGATGTGAAGGACAACATCAGATGCGCCCTTTCTAAAACAATACCAAGAATAAAACTTGTGTCAAATACTGTATTAATAATGGAAATTCCCGAGGACAAAGCAAGTTTGATATAATGTGGTTTCACCTATAACACGGTAAGATTTTTTGGCTCCCGTGAACCGCATTATATCAGGATAGAGGTGTATATGATTTCATTCCTAGATATAGACAGTTGCAGTAGCCAAGAATAGAGGATAAAAATTCATAGTTGCAGTTACTTCTAATAAACCCATTTAGGTTTGGTCTAGGAAGAAAGATCTCACTGTTTGCAGGCATTTCCATTCACCTCTGCTGCCTCCAGTAGGTGGGACAGAGTTTGGCCAATAGCATTAAGAGCAACAATGGGGTTCAGCCAGATAAATATGGACATTTTCTTCTACAAAAAAGAAGTCATCCATCAGAGTGACCAATACTGTCTCGGGAATCCACCAGAGAGGTGGCATTGAAGACTATTTTTAGCTAGGTTTTCAATCAGCTTGATGAGAGGAAAGAGTTGGAAGCTATGTTGTGGCTTATAAAGTTGCTGGAATAAAGTTTCTTTAGTGCCAGTTGGACTGTTGCATGTTTTAGATGGGTGAATATAGTTCGTACTTGAAAATCTGTTGGGGAACATATAAGACCTCTGCCATTCTTACATGAGGCAGAAGGTACAAGGATCAGAGTTTCAGTATCCCCACAAGCAGGTCTTTTGGGTTTCCATTACTTATTCGTGGAGAAGGGATTTTTTTTCTTGTTTTTAGACCTATTGAGGAATATTTTGATCTTTCTGCAGAACATGTCAAGAGTTCCAGAAATTGTATATTAGTTTTTCATTCATTAATTTAAGGTTTTTTACTTTTTGCCCAGTTATTCATTGAAATTAAATATTGTTAACAAGTTTTAAGCAGTCTGGCTAAAAATCCCTTTTGCTCTTTATAGTGATGTTCATTTCATTGGTTCTCCAGCCATCATAGGATCTGTGAGAAAAGGACTTAAATTTTTATAACAAAAATCGAGCAATATTTAAAACTTCCAACTTTAAATCACTAAAATTTAATTAGTATAAGCTACAAGAGCCTTGCTAAAGTGTAGGGAAAAGACTTGGTTAAATCATATTTTTTCTATTATCACTGTCTAAGGAGTTATCTTCTGTGATTCCTGATAATTTGAGGAAATATTCCTCTTCCTCCTTTTTTTGGAAACTGGAGTAGGAAGTGTCTCTGTTATACTGGCTGATCAGAGAGTCCTCTCTTGGCCAGGTCTACACTAAAAAGTTAGGTCAACCCAGCGATGTTGCTCAGGGGTATGAAAAAAACCACGCCCCAGGAAAAGTGGTTAAACTAGCCTAACCCGCAATGAAGCCAGTGCTAGGTTGACAGAAGAATTTTTCCATCACCCTAGCACAGTGGCCTCCAAACATTTTACGCCCAAGATGACTTTTTAAATCTTAGGGAAACCCAGGATCTGCCCTGCCCCTTCCCCAAAGCTCCACTCCACTCACTCTATTGCTCCCCCTCTCCGTCGTTCACTCTCCCCACCCTCAGTCACTTTCACCGGGCTGGGGCAAGGGGGTGGGGTATGGGCTGGGGCCGAGGGGTTTGCAGTGTGAGAGGTGGCTCTGGGCTGAGCCTGGAGCAGGGGGTTGGGGTGCAGGAGGTGGTGAGGAGTGCAAGCTCTAGGAGGGAGTTTGGGTCCTGGAGGAGGCTCTGACTGGGTCAGTGTGTTGGCTCTGGGAGGGGGCTCTAGGCTGGGGCAGAGTGTTGGGGATGCTGGCTCTGGGAAGGGGGTCAGGGCTGGAGATTGGGGTGCAGGAGGGGTTTCCAGGTGCAGGAGGGGATATGGGGTGCTGGCTCTGTGAGGGGGCTCAGGGCTAGGGATTTGGGATGCAGGAGGAGGTTTGGGGTGTAGGAGGGTGTATGGGGTGCTGGCTAAGGGAGGGAGTTTAAGGATGGGGGTTGGGGTGCAGCCTCTTGTTCGGCAGCACATCCTCCAGCAGCTCCCAGTTGGCGGCGGGTGCAGCGAGGCTAAGGCAGGCTCCCTGCCTACCCTGGCCCAATGCTGGTCCTGAAAGGGGCCAATGCGCCCCTGCAGCCCTTCATGCTGCCCCTCTCTGCAAGCATTGCCCCCGCAGCTCTCCCAGCCAATGGGAGCTGCAGGGACAGTGCTTGCAGGCAGGAACAGCATGCAGAGGGAGACTCCCGGTCGCAGGACTGCTCCGGCTGCTTCTGGGGGCGGCATAGAGTTGGAGTAGGCAGGGGGTCTGCCTTAGTGGCCGCCACACTGGACTGCTAGACATCGCGATCAACTGGGATTGAACGGTTGGTGACCACTGCCCTAGTTACTGCTTCTTACGGAGGTGGATTAACTACAGTGACGGGAGAACCCTTCCATTTGCTCTAGTGAGTGTCTGCAGTGGTGCAGGTGCAGCGCTGCCACTGTAGCAGGGTAAGTGTAGACATAGCCTTTGTGTAGACTGCTGCTTTGTGCCTCTCAGCTTCTAGTTTCTGTTCACTGGTTCTGTATTTGGTGAGAGTCTGCCTAATTTGTATATCTCATTGTATTGAGTCCTGTGTAAGGATCTGCAGCAGTTTAGCTTATTTGCTTTTTTTTTTTTTTTTTTTTTAACTTCCTCTTCCCAGTGACTTCTGTACTGATGTTTTTGGTGCTGGGTCTAGCATCTTGACCATTTTTTGGCTTTGAGCGGGGTTGTATGTTCCACTGAACTGCAAGTAAAAAAAATTTATGCCTGATGAACAATGATATAAAAGTGGATGATCTCATTTGGTTTGTTTTTGATCTTCTAGTGCTTTGCAGTGGAAATAATATTTGCTGCTTTGGAGGAGATGACACTAGAAGTTTAATGTTTCTTGCTGTATGTTGATTAGCAAAGGGAATTAGCCCAGGTCTTCTGCTCAGGAGTCATTGTTGCTGGAGTTCCTTCTGCACATGGGGTATTTTGTTTGCAGACCTGAATATATAGGGTTTCTATCAGGGTTTTATTCTTATCAGTGTAATTAGTTGAAGTTAGGCCCCAGACTTTACTCCCATGTAGCAGAGTAAGTAGAATTAAACTAACAGAAAAGGAGTACTTGTGGCACCTTAGAGACTAACCAATTTATTTGAGCATGAGCTTTCGTGAGCTACAGCATCCGATGAAGTGAGCTGTAGCTCACGAAAGCTCATGCTCAAATAAATTGGTTAGTCTCTAAGGTGCCACAAGTACTCCTTTTCTTTTTGCGAATACAGACTAACACGGCTGTTACTCTGAAACCTAGAATTAAACTGTTTTACTCAGAGAGTAAGTTTCTAGAAGGTGTATATTTCTTTGGTGATCTTATATAGGTGATAGTATGACTAAATCAGCAGACGGCACACATTATTTTTGTCATTTTTGGGGAGTCATTGGTTTGGGAATTGTTCCTGTACAATTGGTAGGTAATTGATGTAAATGTTGAAGTTTGGGCTAAGGTTACATCCCTGGTTTGCTCCCTGTCTTGCTTGAAGGTCTATGGTGTGCTTTTTTTAATCCTGCATTTGATGGATCTGTGCAGGGGTTTAATGGAGCTGGTTTTCCAACAGTGATGGCATGGTATTTACCAGAGGTAGTTTTTACGAGGTAAAAAAATAATGGTTTTAACCATCCCAGGAAAAACTAATTAGTCCCAGTTTTAGGCATTTTTTATTTTAAAAACTGCTTCATTAATGCACACTACATTACACTTAATTTTAGTTACATAGTTACATAAGGCAGTAGATTTTTTTTAGCACTGTACAAATAAGAAGTAAAACTGCAGTGGGCGTAATATCAATATATGTAATTGTAATAATGAACATCAGCGTGTCTGTATGCAGTATTTTCTCCAAGAAAGTTATACATGTCATGACACGTTTCAGTTTTCAATATTATATAAACAAAAGTTGAAAGCATTTGATTATGTGAAAACAACAATAATGCCTGAGTTGTGGGCTTGGAGCATTAAGCAGTCAGAAGCATGTGGGGTTGCAGACTACCAATCCAGGTTCAATTGGCCATGCAGCAGTTTGTAGCAGAAAACCATCTTTAGTGTAGTGGATAGACCAAGCCTATTCCTGAGTTTTGAATGGCGGCTTCCAAAGTTTTTTTTGTAAAGATTTGTTCTATGCTTGCTGAACTTGCTGGATCCTGATGCAATTATTTTTTTCCCAGTTTAATCCAGTATTTACCAATGCCCTGTCCTAAACTAGTTTTTCCCAAGAAATTGCCAACCCTGTATTCCACCACTTCTGTTTTGCAGCAAATTTTTAAGGTCCAATTCTCAGGGCCAGATTGTGTTAAAGGGTTTTTTGAGTCTATGAAGCAGGTAGATATTTTCCTTGTTTTGTTTTTGATTTGTATCTTAATGAGTGTCTGTAGGCTAAAGATGTAGTTGGTCATTCATTTCCCAGGGAGGAAAAAAAAATTGGTTTGAATGGATTATGTGATGACTTTCAGGCCTCCTTTATTATAGGGAAGATAAGGTGGGTAAGATAATACTTTTTATTGGACCAATTTCTATTATAGGGAAGTAATTAAACCCCTATGCTTAGATTGCCTAATGTTTTGCATTATAAAAGTCATGCAAACTTTTTTTTTTTTTTTTTGCTGGGAAGGGAGGGTGGGAGAAACTCTAACATCTCCATTGTTTGCAGCAGGACTTTTAAACTTGGAATGAAAGCCCTCAGGATGCAGACATGCCCTTTCTTTGTTCCATGAAATGCTGTTTGGTTTTTGCTGAGAGAAGCTTTGGACAATCACCATTTCCCTTCTGTTACTTGCATTTCTCAGGAAAATTTTGGCAGCATGCCAAAATAACTGAATATTCTTAGGCTGTGCTCCTACCACCTCCAAAGCAGCAGTAGTAGCACATAGAAAAGGAGTACTTGTGGCACCTTAGAGACTCACCAATTTATTTGAGCATAAGCTTTCGTGAGCTACAGCTCACTTCTGCAGTTTCCACAGTATGCATCCGATGAAGACATTATATACACAGAGACCATGAAACAATGTAGTAGCACATGTTGAGTTCTGAGGCAGTCACAGTACTCCTTAATTTTTTACAATGTTCAATAGGTCAGTAGAATCAATGTATGCTAGTTCAGAACCATTAAAAGTGTTCCAAGAAAC
Source organism: Lepidochelys olivacea (assembly GCF_965140295.1). Taxonomy (NCBI): domain Eukaryota; kingdom Metazoa; phylum Chordata; order Testudines; family Cheloniidae; genus Lepidochelys; species Lepidochelys olivacea. The sequence continues at coordinate 59,121,833 of NC_140416.1, forward strand.
CTGATGAAGTATAAATAGCTATTCATCAGACTTCTTCTCTTGTTCTGGATGTCTCTTCTGTGCAACTTTCTGGTAAGAATGTTTGGACAGGTAGTCCAAAAAAATACATCTGTACTTAAAAATATTTTGTCGTCTTTAAAAGCATAAGTTACTCTTCTTCCATCTCCAGCAGTTGATTATAAGATGAGTCATTGGGCTCTTCCATACATTTACAGCTATATACTTTGTGGTTAAAAATACATACCTTTTTTTTGCCCTTCTAATTTTTGGTTACATAGTTGCAAAATTTCTTCAGGTTGCAGTATAACCTTCATATTGGTGAGCTATTGAACCACCTTAATTTTATCCCATTATTTTTGGGAAATGCTATTCAATATGTTCTAGAGATTTTACTTGCCCAGTTTCTCCAGCACTTATCTGTTGAGCTCAGTTTTAGATATCCAACTGACTGGAATAAGATATCCATATATAGTATTATATATTGTCATAGAACGAGTACTAGCATAGACACAAGCCTCTGACTGTTCTTCTGTCTTGACATCAGAAGCAGCTAATCCTTGTATAGAGCTGGGGTAATCAATTATTTTTTGTAAAGGTTCAAATTTCTTAGTCAAGGTATAGTCAATGTCCAGATGCCAGAGAAAGTGTTGATGATGATGATAAGTAAATAAAAAGATTTTGGGGTCCGTTCAAAAGAGTCTAGTGGTCCGGATTTGGCATGCAGTCCGCCTGTTCACTATCCCTAGTATAGAGCATTGTTCAAAATTGGATGTAAAATGTGTCCCATAATGTCTTCCTGTTTGGATATTTGGAAGGATAATATCTTTGTAAGTTGGGTTTCTGTCTGCTTTTTTAACCATATAGCTTAGCTTAGTTATGAAGCTGGAAATACAAATATAATGGGAATGTTGCCAGTCCTGGTTTAGCTTGTGTCTAAACCTATAAAATTCCCTCTATACTAAATAATGATAAACCATCTAGTAGAATATTTTCTCTTGGCCTAAACCTACTGGACAAAAGCATGAGGATGCACTAAAGGAGGATATGGGGATGTATAGTTAATAAACATTTAATTTTCTAGTTTTTGTCCATATGTCTGATGATGTAAAACATTGGTTGTATAATAATATGTATCTTTTTCTTCAGAAGCCACAGTATTAATTGTAGGTATTTTGACTCTGTTCCTTGCTGTCATGGTTATCTAGAGGCATTCTCATATGCTAATATTTTCCTAGAGATGAGCTATGTTAGTCAGACCCTGTCATATCATGATCTTCTAGATCTTTTGTATTCTGATTATTGTTTCAATAAATTTAATAGGTACAGAATGAAAGTTTACTAGTCTGTAATTCTCTGGTTGCCCTAGTGCCTTCCCAGAATTGTAGGTACAGCACTTGATAACCTCCTGTATATTAGTTTATTTTAATCAGGGTGAATAAAAGTTGCTTTAAAAAAAATCAATGTGTTTTTAAGTTTGATTTTTGTATTTAAATTATATACATTTTTCTTTTTTTAAAAAGTTTTAAAACTAAATTTGAAATCATGACAAACTGTGTTGAGGACTAAATTTATTATAATATCTTAATCATTTAAATTTTTAAAAAAGCGGCATTAATGAGCACTCCTCAAATTTGGATGTGTTTGTGATGCTTTTTAATTGGATATGTGGAATCGGGGAATACTTTAACTTTAGAGGTTATCTCAAGCTTACTTAAGTGTTTATTTTCAGTCATTACAGTAGAGCAAGTGCTGGTATTTTACATTTGTCCAAATGTAAGTACTTTCCATTTCTGTTGCCCAGAAAAGCTTTTGTCTTTATTACTTTTGGTTTCAGTGTATCAGATGCAGAGAAAATATTTTCTTCGCTTGGATTAGATCATTCAGAGTTGTGAAACTGGAAGTTGAAAAAGCAAGAAACCTTGTTTTCCTTTTTTTAAATCAATAAAAAGTAGATGGGGAAGAGAGCTATTAGTTGAAAAAACATGAAGGACATGAGCCAGTTTTTTTTAAAGGTGTTTTAGGCACTTAAGAAGGCACTTATCTGCATCTTTAGGTACTTTTAAAAATCCCTCTAGGTATCTGTCTACATCTTTCAGCAACTAAATTCTTTGAAAATCATCCCCTGGTGACCAGAAATAATTTGTCAATTCACTAACTACAGTTAATGTACTTCCTTTATTTGATAAATCAGTTTTTAAATTCAAAACCTGTTTTGATAAACTTACTTTTCTTCTTGTGTATCCAATACATTTAAGATGGTTTTTACTTATCTAACAAAAAAATACTTCAAAATGATGATTTTGTGCAAATAGCTTAAATAATTTTTTATAGATAGTGTATCCTCCTGGTTAGGAAAAGTACCAAATTTAGTGTAGAGGCTACATTTATTTGTGAATCAGCTTGTTTTAATGGTTATCCCAATCAGTGAGAAAATAAATCTTTTGGAAAATAAAAAGTAGAAATGCAAAACAAGATTAATTATTTCAATCATAGTTTCCTGCTTGCTGATAATAAATCATGCTTAAAATTGGTAACGTAAATAATTTTGATTTAAGTCAATCCACCTGGATTTTCATGAGTGCACATTTCTGATCACTACTCAACAACCTTATTCTTAAGGGCCTTCAGAACTCTTGGATGTAAGATGCAGCACAGAATCTCCCTCTTTCATTTAAAAGAAGCTTCTAGCACTCGATAGTTCCACAAAATGGAACCTGGGGAGATCCAAATGTTTGCCACGTTAGTGCTATTTGTGCAGTAGCTAAACATTTCACTTATAAAAATTCTAAAATACTCTGGAATTTACAAGATAGCATTAATCGTGGATCAGAATCTATTTATATCCATGAAATGAAAGACTTTAAAGTTAGATTTGTGATTTTTTTACTTGTTGATGCATCCACTTGCAGATCTGTACTAGAGCTAAAGTCCAGGCTTGGAATATACTACCAACTTATGTCAGTATAACTGTCGCTCAGGAGTGTGGAAAATCTACACCCCATAGCAACGTAATTACACCAACCTAATCCTCTATGTAGATGGCGCTGTGTCAACAAGGCGGCTTCTCCCATCAACATAGCTACCACCCGTTGGAAAGGTGGAGTACCTATGCTGATGGAAGAAGCTCTCCCATCACAGTAGGTAGCATCTTCACTAAGCTGTACAGCAGCACAGCTGCACCAGTGCAGTGTTGTAAGTGTAGACAAGTCCTCAGTTTATATCAGATTTGTGCAGGAGGGAAAACTTATATCTGTGACATAGTAGACTTGGAATTGATGGTATTTTACAGGAAATAATAGTTGTGGGCATCAAAACAAAAGAGCTTAAATAAAGTTCTGGTTAGAATGTAGATGGTGCAGAAGTGAATATGGTCTGTATAAAGTATTTAAGGCCATGTTTAGACAAGATACTCACATTTTGTGTACTATACCAACCATTACTCCTAAGGGAATTCTGTGCCAAAAAATAAAAATTCTGCACATATTTTAAAATTCTGCAAATTTTATTAATAAATAAATGTAGAGGTACCAGCATGGCAGTGGGAGCACAGGCCACTGGTTGCACAGAGGTGGGAGATCACCCTGCAGCCCCGCCCCTCTGCGCCAGGAGCACCAGGTGTGGGCGGGCAGGCTTAACCCAGTAGGATCCAAGTGTAGAGGAGCTTAGTGTGGGAGGAGCCAGGAGTGGGGTTACAGGGTTCTGTGTGGGGCAATCTGAGTGTGGACAGCTAAGTGAGAGATCTGGATGCACAGGGTCTCGGGGTTCTGGATGCGAGGGGGCTCGTTGGGGTGGTCCAGGTGCAGGGGAGGTGGGGCTCGTTGGGGTGGGTGCTTGATGGGACGGCTTAACAGGGGAGTCCCAGCTGCAGCCAAGCTCCCACTCTCCCCCCGATTCACTTTCTCCCTTCCCTTCCCCACTGCCTCTTCCTCCCACCCCACGCTCCTTCTCCCATTTCCTCCTCCTCTCCATCCCCCTCGCCATATGCCGTACCCCACCATGGGCAGTCACTGTTACACAGAAAACAGGATGGCTCCCAGCACACAGAAGGGGAGCACAACTGGCACTAGGACCCAGTAGGCAGTGTCCAGTTGCAGAATCAGCAACGGCAGAGCCAAGCGGCATCCTCCTTCATCTGGGCAGCTCTGTGCTTGCAGAAATGGGGAGGGGGGGACAGTGGCATGTGACCCTCTGTACCCCCCACCTTGCCTCTGTTTGGGAGGTCAGTGCCACCCCTCCACCAACTATCCCCATGGGCATCTCCAGTCTGGGTCATGTCTCTTCCCCCCCCCCAACCTCATGGCTTCCCTGTCACTTTCTGCAGTGAAATCTTGGGCGGAGGGGACATTACATGTTTTCTGAGTGCATGCAGTGGCACAGAATTCCCCCAGGGGTAAATCATGCAACCTTGAGTTTTCTATTTTGGATTTCAAAGATTTATGGCTTTAAAGAGTTTTAATCCATTCTGAAAGGTATCTTCAAATTTTATTATTTAAGTCCCAAAAGACAGTGGCAATTTGAAAGCTTTGCTCATGACTTTTGAGGAAAACTGAGTTATATGGAGACAGGTGTAATTATTAGCTAGGCCAGAGCACTGAAAATAAGGATAAAAAACATGGATCACTTGGCTGTCACACCTTTAGAACATACTGCAGAAACTAAGTCGGGAGATGTATTCCAAGTTAGGGGCATTTTCAGTTTGATCAGGGCATGATAGTGTTTCATGATTTACCTAATAACCATTGTGAGTCAAGTTTGAGTAGCAGCCGCGTTAGTCTGTATCCACAAAAAGAAAAGGAGTACTTGTGGCACCTTAGAGACTAACAAATTTATTTGAGCATAAGCTTTCGTGAGCTACATGCATCCGATGAAGTGAAAGCTTATGCTCAAATTTGTTAGTCTAAGGTGCCACAAGTACTCCTTTTCATTATGAGTCAAATGTCTTTCAAGGATTATTGTTAAAAGCTGCTGAAACTTGCAGCAGTTAAATAAAACATTAGCTCTTTTTGTCTCTTCCTCATATGGGCTGGCAGATTTGAAGTAGTAAACACGTCAGGGTCTTTGGAGGCAAAGCTGCAGGAAAATCGGATTTATATTCCTGAAGCTGCCTTTAAAGATATGGATGCCAGACTCACCAGATAACAGCAACCACCATTTACAGGTTTTCAGTGCCTTGACTTCCCTCAATCTTCTAGTCAGTTTTACACAGGCATTGAATGAGAAGAAGTGTTGTATGTTAGTGGTAATCTCTAATATTACACTTAAATTGCATCATATCCACAACAAATGATGATTAATATAGTTAACAAAACACCAAGCCTCTTCTCATTCAGGATATGCTGTATTGCTTTCAGTGGAAATGCTGTTCTTACTGTCTTGTGGAAGTGTGGATTTCCATAACAAACTTTAAAATAAGCCCATGCACACACATTCAGCAAAGCATATTCCCAAGACTTGATGTAGATATGAGTAAATGGCCCAAATGTAGCTGTTTTACCAGATTCATCTACCAGTTTGAAGGAACAAAACCTGTTTGTGCACAGTATCACAGCACTCAACAGTAAACAATACTAGTCAAGGACTAGACTAGTGCCCTTCTGTATTAATTCTAGATTTCAAATTAGATATTCATATTATATTTTGATTTGAACTTGTAATAAATGTGCGTAGTCTTAGTTCCAACTCACAATCTCTCTTTGGTGTACCGACAACATTTTAAATAGTTTGTATGAATGGACAAAACTTTACATAAGATAAGTGAGAGTCAGACATTAAAAACAAGGGAATAAAAATAATACCCTGACAAAATAGTCCAGAACAGGACAAGCAGAATGCAGAGAAATACCTTTAGGTAACCAGAACAGCAACACTATTTAACTTTAATCTTTCCGAGAGAATGCAACCACAGTTTGAAACTGGAACAGACATGTTTACTTTTCAGTCAATGAAATTTGAAGTCTTAACTATCTGTGTGAAGTGATAAGAAAATAACTTGACTGTTTTCAAGCTGCTAGTTTTCCTCTGAGATCTGTTAACATCCAGTGGGAATTCTAAGAATTTCTTTACTGTTTATATAGTGCCCTTCTGCTCTGAGGCTTTCCAAATTGGGATATGTGCTATAAGAATGAAGGAAAAGCGAAAATTCAGTTGAGCATTTTTCTTTTAATTTGGATTGTTAGAATGGCACTTGTTCTCCACTGCAATCTACAATATATTGATGGTAGAGCAAGGGGCTGGTATGGCAGAGAGTTCAATGGTGAAACTAGATGTTTAGTTGTATGTGCACACATTTTCATCCTGTTACTGTACCATGGTGCAAGCTAGCAAAGCAGCCCAAGGTAATGAATATATATGAACTACATGGCAGGGGGTGGGTGGGTGGTGGTTTCTGACACTTAATAAGCTTTATAATTGTTCATTTATATGGGCTCCTTTTAGTTAATATAAAAACTTTTGCTCTGAACAGACTTTTCTTTGCCCTTCATGTTCATCTCCATCTCTTGTCCTTTCCAGTCCCTTTCTTTTAATTACTGTGGAGACTGCCCTCTGCTGTACTGTTTGTTCACTTAATACAGAGATTAGCTCTTATGAGCACTAGCTGCATTATCGTTAGTGAGGTGTGGAAGCCACACTAAAGGGGTTAAGCTAGGGACGAACTTAGTTGGTGGAAACAGAGGATGATAAAATGCAAACAGAGGTCAAAAGGCACAATGTTAAATTCCTAATTTGCCTTAATTACATGGACACAAGTCTTTATTTTCAATATCAAAATGGTGAATTTTAAAAGCTAAACTTCAGGAATGTTGTCAATAACTATTGAGAAATTGCAGAGCTTTCTTTTAAAGCTATAATGGTAGGCAGCTCTACTGAAATTCTGTCAGGATATTCTCTTTCTCTCACACCTTTTTTATTTTGTCTAAGGATTTTAAGATCTATTTTTAAAATATTTAGAGAGGGAGTTCTTTGCTGACATGATCAGCAGCTATTCCCCCTGAACCAGGTTTGAAAACAGTTTAGTTACTACTGTTACTGGAACAAAACTATTCAACGCTTCAATAGAAAGTTATTGCTAAGGCTCGTCCTTCCTGTAATCGTGTACAGCAGTCTTGTCTTATCTGTATATCATTTAAACTAACCTCCACATCAGGATGGATTTGATTTAAATTAGTAGTTAGGAAGACTCGATTTAATCATGGATTTCTACATAAAAGTGCATTCTTGTTGGTTGGTATAACCTTAATACATATTCTTCACAGGTAGAGGAACTTCATTAAAATATTCCCATACTGGGTTTTCCCTTCTAGTGAGAGAATGGTATGGTAGATATCAAATCAGGGAAGGCTACACTCAGAACGACCTCAAGACTTCTAGAATATGCTGCTCAAACAGTTTCAACTTTTGTTTCTACTGCCTGTCTCTCCCTTCTCATATTTATCTCCAGACTTCTTCTCCTTGTCCAGATCTATTCCGCCCCCAACAATCTTTCTATTCATTGAACTTTTTGAAACGTCACACTTTTAGAGAGAGGTAAGGTAATCTGTGTACACAAATTTGCAGAGGGACAATAGGGTTGTGGTCTGTTATTTCTCACCTCTATATATTATTTATTTTAAAACATTTTTGCTGTTAACAAGCATGTTATCTTTGGAGACACAAATCCACAGTTTGAGAACTGCAAAACTAAGCATCTCTGATGGTGTCTTCTAGATTGAGCACTGAGTCCCATTGGGTAGATAGAAAGATTAACCTAAATCTATATAGAAGCCCCTGGAACCCCACAAGATTGGGTCCCTAATCCATGAACTACTGGAATTTATTTACAAAACTTTTCTTAAACATTACATGACTATATTGTCTCATACTATAGAATTAGAATTTATAATCCCTATTCCATGATGAGATATCTTTGAGCTATAATGTATCTTAAGTCAAATTATCTTTAGATAGGTTTTGCTCAAAAAGCATTTTATCAAAAAAATCTGATTTAAATAAAAAAACGATTTAAAAAAAAAAACGTTTATTTTTATCCACCCTGCTCTACATCAGTTCAAGGGGACCCATTGCTGACAATTGTCAGAGAAGGTTCAATTTCCTAGTTTAATGCATACCATTGCTTGTCCCATCCTTTACAGAAATCATGGTAAGGACCGATTGTATATAAAGTGAATATAGAGCTTAGTGGTGGTCTTGCCTTATTGTGTGAATGAGCTGTAATTTTATTCTATTTTATGAGGGGAACCCCAAAGTATCCAGTTTTTTCAGGTTTTCAAAAATGCTAATAAGGATTGCTGAATTTAATGGAATTGAAGTGTATTCTTAAAAGTAATCTACTGTTGTGTATCTTACATATCTCTTAAACTGATTTCACTCACTTGAATCATTCAGGCTTTAAGTGGTCTCAAATGATTGACATAAGTAGAGCAGATAGTTTAAGCGCTGCTCTTTAGAGGTTTCAGAGTAGCAGCCGTGTTGGTCTGTATTTGCAAAAAGAAAAGGAGTACTTGTGGCACCTTAGAGACTAACAAATTTATTTGAGCATTAGCTTTCGTGAGCTACAGCCTACTTCCACTGAATGCATCCGATGACGTGAGCTGTAGCTCACGAAAGCTTATGCTCAAATAAATTTGTTAGTCTCTAAGGTGCCACAAGTACTTCCTTTCTTTTTGCTCTTTAGAGGTTTTATTGGTATTGTATAATTACTGCTGCTTACTGGGAGTCTTTAGCCATCTGCCAACTGAGCTTGATAGGTAGCAGAAAGGAGTTTTATGGCTCTGCATTTGAGTAATGGTCTAATTTTCTATGTAACAAGTTTAGAAGACTAACCAGTATTGCCTAAAAAACAGGGGCAGCTGAGTGAGCAGACTGAGGAAAGGCATTCCTGATTGTATGATGCAAGTTCTTTCCTCAACTCTTTGCATGAATTTCATGCTAGCTGACAAAGCTGTTGCTATAGAAACAAATAGTCCAGCTCCAGAGAATGGAAATGGAATGCTAATCTGATATGAGGAGTTTCAGCTGCTGTCCAAAGGCAGTTGTAAGAGGGAGTAACGAGAGGAGGAAATAACATCCCAGTGTTCTAGATGAGTGTCTGATCTGTGCTGGTGTCATAATTTTGGATACTTGACAAATACATAACTGGAAATGAGATCCTATTGTTACAATTGTTAATAGTAATTAAAAATCTTCCATCACTACTTCAAGGCACTGAAAATGTCTTAGCCAAACTATTGTCTTTGTCACGTTGGGGAACTAAGGTTAAGAAAAAACGGCATGCCATTTTATCAGTCTTTGACAGTGCCCTCTATTTAAAAAATTCATTTAATAAAAAGTAAGTTATGTTAAGTTACACCAATTACCAAAATGGATGCATAGTGTGGTATTAAAGTGAAAATTACTTGATCAAAATAAAATTAACTTTTAATTAAAACTGTTTCATAAGGCAACTTATGCTTCCAGATCTACAGTAAAATAGATCTGGATCCACAAAATCCACAAGCCAAATTTAGCCTGTAACTAAAAGGTGTCCTCTGTCCATCTTCACTACAGAGACAGCCCATGGAGACAGGTGACAACCACAAATTGCTTCATATTCGTCCAAATGACCTAGCCATGGCTTGATAGGTCTTAATGGGGCCATCCTTCCAATATTAAATGTCTTGGTTACAGTTTTTTCCATAGGGAAGTAAACTGTGGCTCTTTGGGTCTTTTCATGTTGACAGTGAAGGCTTGACAACATTTTGCCTGCACTTTTTTAGCTATCATCACTGAACCTCCAGATAAGCATTTTGGAGTTTTGTTTGCTTTGTTTACATCAAGTAGTTCATGATTCTTAAATCTTGACAGCTTAGTGATTTCCACTAAACTCTAACATTCCAGAGGAATCTGGATTCTATTCTGATCTGTGATCCTGGGAGTGCCTGTTGCTATACATCTTGCACAGTTGGCCTCAGTTTTTGCACCGAGCTAATATCCAATCTAGCCATAGTCATTGCAGAGATTTGAAATGTCTCCAGTTTGCATGGAGACTAGTGAAATTTGTTACACTGTTTGTTACAATTCTTCAATTTCTCTTTATACAAACACTTCTTGGAACGCAGCAGCACTCCTAATTCTTTTCTTCCTTTCCTTACAAGTTAACCCTTCTTTGTTTTAATTTAGGTCCATTCTCAGTAAAATTTTCAAGATCTGCAGAATGTTAAAACCTTTTGGTATGTCTAAAAGCTCCATGAGATATTTACTCATTTAAACTGAGTTAACTGGATATTCAAGAAAAAAAATCAGTTCAATATCAAAGATATTCTAATTAAAAGGAACAAATTAGTCATGCTCGGGACTTTTTTTTTGTCCTGTCCCAACCTGCAATACCCATTCCCACCCGCTCCTGCATTGTTTCTTGCATTTTTATTCCTCTCCCACCCACAAAAACCTTACATCCCGCAAATCCTGCAAGAGAGGCAGATTCATTCATGTTACTAAAAAAAAGCACACACAAAAAATCTGTTTATATATAAAAATGGAAATCGGACACCATTTTTACCACTAAAAGAATAAAACAAATCTTGCTTAAACCATGTAAAAAAAATACTTTAACTCCTGTTATAATAGACCTCAAATCTTTCTATCCCTCGTGTAAATTTAAGTATTAAAACCTGCTTTACGTTGCTGAAATTCTATCTATAAAAAACTGCTATCTTTTATATATTACACAGAATGTTAATAAATTGCACCATAATTTTGCCTTAAAAGGTGCAGATTTTCTTAATGATAAAAAGTAAATTGTTTTTTAAAAATGGAATTTTTTAAACCTCTTAGGCACCATTTGTAGAACTTTTAAACATACCATTCAAGTTATTTATATGTCAGAAGTATTACTGCTTTTTAAAAAACATTTAATAGAAAAGCTGCTCACAGCACTAGGTTTTTGATAGAAATAAATTTTTAAGAGGCTTAAAGTAAGTGGATAGTAAGGTTAACTTAAACAGCAGATGTTCCTAAACTTACATTTTATTTTCTTGCAAATTACTGCAGTCTGTTTTTAATTTTTGCTCACCCAATCCCACCTGCAACACAGTACATTTTACCCATTCCACTATTATGGCAGTAGGACCTGCAGGATCCCAGTCCCACTGCAGGGCTCTAAAACAAATAATTGATACAAAGATAATTAAAAAATCAAACTGAAAGCTGCCAACTTAAACTTGGATATAATGTGGGTAGGTTGAAAGGACTGTTTTTGTATTGAAAGTTCTAACAGAGACATAGGGACAGCCGTGGTCCATCTACCCCCAGTATCAATTCTCTGACAGCAGTCTGTACCAGATGCTTCAGAGGAAGGTGCAAGAAACTCCATGTGGACATTTCTGGAATAACCAAGGTCATACTAGAAGTTTCTTCTTAACCCCTTTGGATTAGAGTTAGTTTCATGCACTTGATGAATGAGAATTTATATCCCTTCCACTTTGTCCTATCTAATGTAATTGTGGGTGCCCAAATTTATTGACCTTAATGTTAATTTCTGCTGTTGAGAAAATGAATACTGTTTGAGAGGTGATATGTATAGTCAAAGTTGGGAATTAATTTTTTGTACTGCTTGGATGTTTAATCACAACTTTTAGGGTTGCTGTTTTGTGTATTATACCTTGATTGATGATTAAATACACAAGAGGTGTCCAGAGGGCAGGATATAAGCATCTCTTGTTTAGAAATACAAACGGACAAATGCCAGAAAAGCTAGTACATGCTGAACCACTTATACATGGGAGTGAGGGGTATACTAGTGGGGCTTCTGAAAACCCCTTGTGGGACATCACTTCTATACTGTTTTTTTCCAATAATTAAGATATCAAGAAATGAAAGGAAGGCAGTGTTAATTTTGTAGGTGATCTTTTTAATCATTTTTAAATCATTTCAGCAACTCAAGACCTAATCTTCCTTTCCTAATAGTTTTATCAATACTTACAAATACTTCCTGCATTGTTTATCTATTCATAGATTTGAATACATTGCTCTTATTTCATGGTAGAATCCTTTATGCTATTTCATCTGATGTAAATAAGTTTCTACTTATGTATATGTAATTACTGATGTAGAATGGGATTTTCAAAAGAATGCAAAGGGGCCTAAATCCTGTTGAAATTCAGTAGGGTTTTGGGTGCCTACCTCCTTTAGTACTCTTTAAAACTTCCAGCTTTACAGAAACATAAAATTATAGAAACATAGGATGGGAAGGGGTCCCGAGAAGTCAAGTCCAACCCTCTGCGCTGTGGCAGGACCTAGTAAACCTTGGAAGCCTATTCAAAAACTTAACTTCCCTTACATTTAGAATTTTTTTTCTCAGTATCTAACTTCAGTCTCCCTTGCTGCAGATTAATCTGATTACTTCTTGCCCTACCTTCAGTTAATATAGAATCATAGGACTGGAAGGGACCTGAAGAGGTCATCTAGCCCAGTCCCCTGCACTCATGGCAGGACTTAATATTATCTAGACCATTCCTGACAGGTGTTTGTGTAACCTGCTCTTAAAAATCTCCAGTGATGGAGATTCCACAATCTCCCTTGGCAATTTATTCCAGTGTTAAGCCACCCTCACAGGAAGTTTTTCCTAATGTCCAGCCTAAACTTCCCTTGCTGCAATTTAATCCCATTTTCCTGTCCCAATTTTTTTCAAACTTCCTTCATAGGTCATGTTTTCTAGACTTTTAATCATTTTTGTTGCTCTTCTCTGGACTTTCTCCAATTTGTCCACATCTTTCCTGAAATGTGGCACCCAGAACTAGACACACTACTCCAGCTGAGGCCTAATCAACGTGAAGTAGAGCGGAACAACTACTTCTTGTGTCTTCCTTACAACACTCCTGCTAATGCATCCCAGAATGATGTTCGTTTTTTTGTTTTTGCAACAGTGTTACACTGTTGATTCATATTTAGCTTGTGGTCCACTATGACCCGCAGATCCCTTCCTGCAGTACTCCTTCCTAGGCAGTCATTTCCCATTTTGTATGCATGCAACCGATTGTTCCTTCCTAAGTGAAGACCTTGTATTTGTCCTTATTGAATTTCATCCTTTTTACTTCAGACCATTTCTCCAGTTTGTCCAGATCATTTTGAATTATAATGCTATCCTCCAAAGCACTTGCAACCCCTCCCAGCTTGATATGGTCCGCAAACTTTATAAGTGTACTCTCTATGCCATTACCTAAATCGCTGATGAAGATATTCAACAGAACCAGACCCAGAACTGATCCCTGCAGCACCCCACTCGTTATGTCCTTCCAGCATGACTGTGAACCACTGATAACTACTCTGGTTTTATGGGAATGGTTTTCCAACTGCTATCAAATCCTCCCTCACTCTTCTCTTCTGCAGACTAAATAACCCCAGTTCCCTCAGCCTCTCCTTGTAAATCATGTGACCCAGTCCCCTAATAATTTTCATTGCCCTCCACTAGACTCTCTCCAATTTGTCTACATCCTTTCTGTAGTGGACGGCCCAAAACTGGACACAATACTCCAGATGTGGCTTCACCAGTATAGAATAGAGGGGAATAATCACTTCCCTTGATCTGCTGGCAATGCTCCTACTAATGTAGCCCAATATGCCATTAGCCCTTTTGGCAACAAGGGTACTCTGTTGACTCGGATCCAGTTTCTCATCCACTGTGATCCCCAGGTCCTTTTCTGCAGAACTGCTGCTTAGCCATTCAGTCCCCAGCCTGCAGCTGTGCATGGGATTCTTCTGTCCTAAGTACAGGATTCTGCACTTGTCCTTGTTGAACCTCATCAGATTTCTTTTGGCCCAATCCTCCAATTTGTCTAGGTCACTCTGGACTCTATCCCTACAGAGTATTTACCTCTCCCCGCAGTTTAGTGTCCTCTGGAAACTTGCTGAGGGTGCAATCCATCCCATCATCCAGATCATTAATTAACTTTAATTAACTTATCACCTTATTATCTTCTAAATGTTTTCAAATTGATTGCTTAATTATTTACTCCATTATCTCTCCAGGTAAAGAAGTTAAGCTGACTGATCTTTAATTCCCCAGGTTGTCCTTATTTCCCTTTTTATAGATTGGCACTATGTTTGTTTGTTTTAAACCTGCTGACTATAAATTTCATTACGTGTCCCCTAGCTCTTGTTTTATGAGGAGTAAATAACACTTCCTTATTTACTTTCTTCACACCAGTCATGATTTTCTAGACCTCTGTCGTTTCCCCCCCTTAGTCGTCTCTTTTCCAAGCTGAAAAGTCAGTCGTCTTAATCTCTCCTCATACAGAAGCTGTTCCATACCTCTAATCGTTATTGTTGCCCTTTTCCGATTCTAATGCATCTTTGAGCTGGGGCCACCAGATTGGCACCCAGTATTTAAGATGTGGGCACACCATAGATTTATATCGAGGCATTATAATTTCTGTTTTATTGACTCTCTCTTTCCTAATGGTTCTTAGCATTGTTAGCTTTTTTTGATTGCTGCTGCACATTGAGTGGATGTTTTCAGAGAACTATCCACAATGAATCCAAGATCTTTCTTGAGTGGTAACAGCTAATTTAAGACCCTGTGAATTTGTATGCATTCCCCATTTTGTAGTTGTGCATTTGATTTTTCCTTCCTGCATAAAGTACTTCACATTCAGATTTATTAAATTTAATCTTGTTGAATTCAGACCAATTCTCCAATTTATCAAGGTTGTTTTGAATTCTAATCCGGTTCTCTAAAGTGCTTGTAGCTCCTACCAGCTGTAGGTATCATCTGTACATTTTATAAGCATACTCCACACTCCATTATCCAAATCATTAATGAAAATATTGAATAGTTCTGGACCCAGGGCTGACCCTTGTGAGACCTTGGTATATGTGCTCTCCCAGCCTGACAGCAGACCGTTGATAGCTCTTTGAGTACAGTCTTTCTACTTGCTGTGCAGCCACCTTTTAGTTATTTCATTTAGACCGTATTTCCCTAGTTTGCTTGAGAATGTCATGTGGGACTATGTAAAAAGCCTTACTAAAATAAAGGTAAGCACATCTACAGCCTCCTCCCTATCCACTTGGCCAATATCTCTGTCAAAGAAGGAAATTAGGTTGGTTTGGCATCATTTGTTCTTGACACATCTGTACTAGCTATTCCTTATAACCCTAATATCCTCCAGGTACTTAAAAATTGGTTGTTTAATCATTTGTTCCAGTATCTTTCCAGGTATTGAAGTTAGGCTAACTAGTCTATAATTCCCTGGTTCCTCTTTGTTTTCCTTTTTAAAGATAGGTACTGTGTTTTTTTTCCAAGAATTCTCAAAGATAATTGCTCATGGTTCCAAGATTGCTTCAGCTCGTTCCTTAAGTACCCTAGGAGGAAGTTCATCAGGCCCTGCTGACGTGAACATATCTGTCATTTCTAAATAGCCTTTAACCTGTTCTCCCTATTTTGGCTTTAATTCGTTCTCCCTTTATTAATATGAATTGGTGAGTATCTGGTCATCATTATCCCCTTTAGTGAAGATTGAAGCAAAATAGACATTAAACACCTCAGGCTCCATGATGTCATCGTTAGCCCTGCTAAGTAGAGGACCTACATTTTCCTTCATCTTTCTCTTGTTCCTAATGTATTTAAAGAATCTCTTTTTGTATTGGTTTTTATGTCCCTTGCTATGTGTAACTCATTTTGTGCCTTAACTGTTCTGATTTTGTTCCTGCATGCTTGTAATGTTCTTCTGTACTCCTCCTCCTTAGCAATTTGTCCACTTTTTGTAGGATTTCTTTTTAATTTTCAAGTCATTAAAGAGCTCCTGATGGAGACATATTGGCCGCCTACTGTTCTTCCTATCTTTGCTTTGCATCAGGATAGCTTGTAGGTGTGCTTGTTTGAATCCACGTGTTCCATTTTTATAAAGTAGTGAATAGCAAGGACCTAAACCTCTGTATCAGATGACCTAATTCATAGATACTAAGGTCAGAAGGGACCATTATGATCATCTAGTCTGACCTCCTGCACAACGCAGGCCACAGAATTTCACCCACCCACTCCTGCAAAAAACCTAAGGTTCCTTTGACACCAGGAGACCCAAGAGCCATATTGGCATGTACGGCATGCAGAAGCATCCTTCTTATCAAGTAATGTCCCTATGGGTGCTCCATTCCAGGTATGTATGCACCTTCGACCTAAAATCTCCAATTGAAGTGCCCATTTGGCCTGTACATGCACTGTACTCTGCCTCATGCTCTGCACCATATAAATCTGCATGGGTGAACTGCCCTCATTTCCTTCTCAACTGCCTTGTTTCGAGACAGAGCCTCAGCAGTGTCTGAGTTGAGATTACTTCAAATGCAGTGTCACCTTAGATACAGTAATGCTATTAGTGAGTAATAGTAAGGACTGTTGTCCTTTCTGTCTTGTTCAGAACTTTAGATTGCTGGAGAGTATGCCTGGCTGTCAGGGCTTTCAGTGGTGCCTATTGTGCTAGGAGGCTATCTCGGTGAGTGACGGGCGTTCCCGGTACGTCCATTGCCTTGGGGCGTCACACATCCCCCAAAAGTGTAATTTTGCCTGGCATTAAAATTGAGAGCCATAAAGAAACGGAAGATGAAATTGTACCTCATCATGATGGAGAGCTCCTGATGTCTGGCTTCTGTCCCAGGTCAAGAGACCCTCCCTGTATACCAGTCACTGAGCAAATCGAGTACCTCAACTGTTTCAGCACAACATTCCCCTAGAGTTTCTAAGGCCTTGAGTACACTGGCAAGTTTCTGCATAGTAAAGCAGCTTTCTGCTGTGTAACTTCCAAGGTGTGTACACTGCCAAGCCACTTAGTGCGCAGAAACTCCTCAGTTGCAGCATTGCAAAAAAAACCACCTGGACGAGAGTCGTAAGCCTTACAGCGCAGAGCATCCAGCTGTGTATTTGCAGTATAAACACATTGCAGCACAGAAAGCAATCAGTTGGCCTCTGTAAGTGTCCCATAATCCTTCAAGTGGCAGTTCTGCTCATTGTTTTGAACTCGGCTGGCTGCCCTGAAGACATGCACCCCTCCCCTTTCAAAGCTGTTTCTGACAGCCCTTTCATGCTGTGCTGATCGGCTCCAGGACACACAGCAAACCATTATTGTGGAATGCTCATTGTGTGTGTGCGAGAGAGAGAGAGAGAGAGAGAGAGAGAGAGAGAGTGCTGTGGGGAGGGCAGGGACTGATGTTGGGGTTTCCCCCTCCTCCTGCCTCAGGACTGGTTGCTTCCTGCTGTCTGAACTTACAAGACAGCATGCTGACACGCTTTCTGTCCCCCAAAACACACGGTCTCTCCTCCCTCCCCTCCCCCTCACCCCGTTACATTCTGCCTCACCCCTTTCAGTTGAAAAGCCGCTGGCAAATATAGTAGGATGTCCATGGAACAGTGGGTTTGGGAAACCTGCATTATGTGACACCTAGCCCATGAGGCATTTCAAACCCTTTCCAAAGCACCCTGCAGCCAGTTTCACAGTGGGATAGCTACCACAATGCACTCCTCTCTTTGCCATTGCAAGAGCTCCTACTGTGGATGCTCTCCACCGTTACAAGGAGCAGTGTGGACACGCAACAGCTGTTTAATTCCAGCCCTTTAATAAAAGTGGTGTAACTTGTTGGGCAGAAACTTGCCAGTGTAAACATACCCTAAGAGGAAAACTCAAGAATTCTCTCAAAGAATTTAGGAAACAGAGTTTTGAGTTCCCCAGCTAAGGTATCTAATTCAAAGAAACCCCAGTCACCGATTGAGACAACTACCTCGGCACCCACTGGTTCTCGACTCAGTACCCATAAGTCTGCAGGTTCCTCAGGTACTCTGAGCACCACTATACCCAAATGATCTAAGGGTTCTAGCTCCAGAAGATCATCAGTACCATCAGGGGATCAAGGCAACAAGGAGAAGGCAACCCCTTCTTAAGTCAGTATTGATAGAATCAGCCAGGCTCTCAATATGTACCATTTCAGTACAGGAGAAGACTAGACTATCATCTAGCAGACCGTTCTCAGAGCACATAAAGCCTACGGTATCATCTACTCCCTCTGCCACAATCACCTCTGCTGCAGCTGCTACCTCGGTACCGACCACCATGTTGGTACTGCAAGAGTTCAGGTTTTACAAGACTTCATGCTGCCAGATGCCTGACTCCCCCTTGTTCAGTAATAATCCATCCTTGGTACCAAGGACCTTTAGGCAGACATTCACCTGATACCTGTAGAGTCGCCACCTTTTTCTACCACTGCTCCACTTTTACAAAGTAATGTTGAAAATGGTGGTGATGCTGATTTCTCATTCCTCAAATTTTTTTCAGGGCTCCCCTGCTCATTATCACTCCAAATGGTGGAGCCTCACTAAAATCCTGAGAGCTACTATTACTTTTCAGTCCTATGATTTGCTGCTGTACATTGCCCTTTTAAGTATATTGGCACTTAAATAAGACACAGCAACAGCCACCAGCAAGCTCCCTTCATCCCACACCTGAACCTTGTTGCATCCTGTCCCCTTCCCCCTGCAATCTGTAGAGATGGGGTACAGGGGTGGGGGGGGAAGGGAAAGCCTGACATCAGCGCCCCCCTTCCTCTCAGCTCTGCATAGCAAGCAGGAGGCTCCCGGGAGCAGCTCCAAGGCAGAGGGCAGGAGCAGTGGGCAGAGACACCTGAAGTGAGCGGCACTTGATAGCTTGCCAGGCGGCCGCCTGGCCATACACCTTAGAGGGAACTTAGATCAGCATCTCAGGAGCTTACCTTCTGGGTTTCTGAAACATCGCTGTAGATACCCTCAGCAGATGCTTCTCTCAGGATCATGAATGGGGGATAGAGCCCATTGTACTCCATTGCATATTTCATTATTGGGTTTTCCCACAAATAGACCTGTTCACCACGATCAGAAACAGGAAGTCTTCTACTTGTGCCTGAGTCGGGGACTGGGCTGCCACTCCTTGGTGTAGCTGAGGCCTGAAGTGACATGAGCAATTAACACATGGAGGGAAGCATCACTTCTTGGAGGATAGAATTAGGGAGGTAAACAGATCATTAGGCTGAAAACAGAATGTTTGTGCTAAATCATAGATCAGTAGGCTAAAAAGATAGAATGTCTGCACCGGCTGAGATAAGAGGTAGAACACCCAAGGAGCCATTTACTTTGAATAAAATAACTATGGACAAGATAAGTAAGGAACGTAGAGATGAGGAGGTAGAGTAGGTTGAGTATGGACAGAGCATGCTGCACAGGGATTGGTTCTTGCAATGCAATCAACCCAATCCATGTGATGAAATGTGTAGTACAGTAGAACCTCAAAGATACGAACACCAGGGTTACGGACTTACCAGTCAACCAGACACTTTATGCAACCAGAAGTAATCAATGAGGCAGCAGGGGAGATCCCAAAACCAACAGCAAATATTGTACTTCCTGGGGGCTTTAGCACTGAGCCCCAGGGCTACAGCCATGGAGGGGTTGGGTAGGGTAGGGTATGTTAGGGCTCCGGGCAGTGGAGAAGAGAACAGAGTTATTCTAGTGGTTCTGACATGGCCAAGACAGACATGGTTTCCTTACTTTATCCAGTTGGCTGTTTGTTAACCAATCATCATCTAGACCAAGGTGGGGAACATGTGGGCTGGACCCAGCCTGCTGCTTCATTTAATCCGGCCCTTGGCAAGTCTCCGCACCGCAGGCCAGAAGCCCCGAGCCTTGCCCCACCCCCTAGGGCTGGAACCATGAGCACTGGCTCGTCCCGCTGTGTGGGGAAGCTGGGGTTGCCTGGACGTTAAAAGTCCGGTTGGCTCCGAGCAGCTCCCGGAAGCGACTAGCATGTCCCTGCGGCCCCTAGAAGCAGGAGCGATCAGGGAAGCGCTCTGCATACTGCCCAAGCACCAGCTCTGCAGCTAATGGGAGCTGCGGGGGCGGCACAGGCAGCGCGCACTGTGCAGCGCCCCCTGACTCCTCCGCTTAAGGGCAGGACATGGCAGCTGCTTCTGGGAAGAGTGTGGAGCCAGCTTAGGAAGGGAGCCTGCCTTAGTCCTGCTGCATCGCCCACCAGGAACTGTCTGAGGTAGGTGCTGGCCGGCCGGAGCTGCTGCCTCAAACCCCCAGCCCCAAGTCGGAACACACTCCTGCACCCCAACCCCATGCCCCAGGTCGGAACCCCCTCCTGTACCCAAACTCCCTCCTGGAGCCCACACCTCAAACCTCCTGCCATGCTCCAGCTCGAAGCCCCCTCCTGCACCCCAAATCCCTCATCCCCACTCTTGAGCTCGAACCCCCAGCCAGAGTCCTCATCCCCTCCCATACCTCAACCCCCTGCCCCAGGCTGGAGCTCCCTCCTGCATCCTGAACCCCTCATTTCTGGCCCCATCCTGGAGTCTGTGGGGAGCCTCTACACTCCCCCTGCAGGGCTGGAGCCGTGAGTGCCAGCTTGCCCTGCTGCAGTGGGAAGCCCTAAGCCTCCATGCCCTCCGCCCCGCACCTGCGGGGCTGTGTGTGGCCCGCAACTGTTTATTTTTTCTGTGGGTCAGTGGCTCCTGGTAGAAAAAGGTTCCCCACCCCTGCTCTAGACCATCTCTCCTCTTCTATCTCAGGATGCCAGTCAAATTCTTCACCCCAACCTCGGGGTTCTTTGCTTCAAAGCATGGCTGATCTATGGTTCATGAGGTTAGAAACAGCCTGTTCCACGGAAGTGAGAAGAGTATTGTTATTTAGTAGGAAGCAATCTAGCTGTAACAACCAACAAAAGTGGACAAGATTCAGTCACTGGTGTGACCTAAGATGCATTTCACCTTCATCCTCTTCGCTGTTGGATATAATAGATTACATCCTAAAACTGAAGAAGACAGGTTTGTCTTTGAATTCCATTAAGGTACATTTGGCAGCCATTATGACCTTCCATTTCCTTGGGGAGGGCTTTTCAGTGTTCGCACATCCGATGACAGTGAGGTTTCTCAGTGGTTTGGGGAATCTTTCCATGAGTCAAATGTTCTGCCCCTGTTTGGGACCTCAAGTAGGTGCTTAGATACATTAGGAGACCTCCCTTTGAGCCAATGGTGACTCTTTCTCTTGATTTTTTTTGTGAAGACAGCCTTCCTGATAGCCATTACTTTTGCTCAGAAAGTTGGGAAGAGACAGGTTCTGGTGGCAAATCCCCCCTTCACAGTATTCTTCAAGGTCTAGGTCACATTGTAGTCACATCCCAAATTCTTACCAAAGGTCTTATCTGACTTCCACACTAACCAGTCAATTCATCTTTCAGTGTTGTTTCCTAAACCAAACCTGAATAAGGAGGATGTGGTATTACATAAACTTGATGTCTGGAGGGCATTAGCCTTTTACTTGGACAGAACTAAACCATTTAGAAAATCTTCTGAGTTGTCTGTGTCTGCTGCAGACTGATCTAAGGGATCTCCAGTTTCCAAGCAGACTCTCTAGATGGATAGCTGACTGTATTACCTTTTGTTATTAGGCTAATGATCTCCAACCTCCTTTTAAAGTACTAATCCATTCAGCACGAACTTTCTATTTCCTTTCTTAAGAATGTTCCCATTGCTGAGATGTGTAGAGCCACAACTTGGACTTCCATATACACCTTTTCTGAATGTTATGCAGTAATTCATTACTCAGCTTCTGACGCTGTTTTTGGCTCTACTGTGCTGTCTTCAATCTTGGACTCAACTCTAAAGCCACATATCCCCTCCATAGAGGGTACTGCTCAGTAGTCACCAAAAGTGGAATACCCATAGGGACACTATTCAAAGAAGGAGGAGAGTTTACTGCTCCTGTGCAGTAACTGTAGTTCTTTGAGATGTGGGTCCTTATGGGTGCTCTACTACCTGTCCTCCTTCCCGTCTGATTTGTAGTTCTATGCTTTGGATCACTGCAGTAGATAAAGAACTGAGGGTGGTTCACCCACACATCTCTATATAGCCACAACGTAGAGCACAAGTCAGAGTAGAGTACATGCAAGGGTTGAATGAGCACTGCTCCCTAAAATCTCCAAGCAAAGGTGCATGGAGTGCTTGCACATCTGAAATGGAGCACCCATGGGGGGACACATGTTGGAAAAACTAGTTACAACAGAGGGTGAATAACTAGATGGTGTTGCTTTAAGATTCATTTTACTCAAGTAGGAAGAAAGACATGTTGAGTGAAGAACTGTCTCCTTAGCAACCAATTCTTCCGGAAACAGATATTCTTCTTTGAGGGCTTGCTCATGTCCATTCCATATTAGGTGTGTGTGTTTGCCACATGCACCGGTGCCGGAAGCTTTTCCCTCAGCAGTATCCCTAGGGGACCAGCTCTGGCGCTGTCTGAGTGGCACCCGCATGGCACGGTGTAAGGGGTGCCACCGGCTTCCCCCTCCCTCAGTTCCTTCTTGCTGCCAGTAATGGTGCTGGAACGTCTACTGCTTCAGCTAGCATTGTTTCATTCTTTGTTCCTGCAAACTTTGAAAACCTGTAATATAGTTGTATATAGTCAGTAGTTTTAATTCCCCTTAGTAGTAGTTCTCAAACTCTCTTAGTCCCGAACGGGACTCAGCAGGGTGGTGCGGCATGCCCTGGTCCCCAGGCTTTAAGCCCTAAGATCGCTGCAAATGGCCTATGCCCATCAGTAATCCACATACCAGCTGCCTAAGGTGCTTAGGCGAAGGGCACATAAGTGACAAGTGCCGTACATGCAAGTCCTTTAAACCTAGGATGAAGAAGGAGCGCAATATCCGTCTGAAAGCACTCCAGATGGAGTTGACACTCACTCCGGCACCGGAGCAGCAGTCCGACTCCACACTGAGCATTGTGGCCTCCGTGCGCAGTGCTTCGCCAGCACCATCATGAGCCGGCACCAGTCCCCCTCCATGGCTCTGGTCAAGAAGCCAAGAAAGACTGTGCAAGGAAGATCTCCTACCTCCCATAAGGGAAAGGAGAGGGCTGGGGGTGAGCCACAAGCCATGCTGGGCAGCTCAACGACCCTTTCGGGAAGTCTGGCCCCAGCTCAAGTTGAGTGGTGCAGCCCATCACATGCTTCGCCTGCGACTCCGGATAGCAGTGCAGGCCATGGCCAGCTTCTGGTGCCATCAACGCCCAAAGTCCTACAAGCAGCTCAGGAGATCCTGATGCTCCTGGTGCCACCCACACCAGCTCCAGCGGTACCCCCGTCTTGGGGAATACCCACCTTGGGATCTATGCGTGTGTCCCCACCACAGCGGCATCATTCCCCATCGAGAGGGATGTCCCACCATCGCTTGCCCACTCGAAGCCATCACGTCTCAGGATTAGAGAGGCAGGCTCAAGGGAGACCTCTTTGTTCTCCAGATGGGCCACCGATCGAGGGAGTTGAGGCGTACCTCACTGGTAGATTGGCATAGACCCTCTGAGGCATGCACCACCAGGCAAGAACTCCTGGACTGGGCCCGACAGTCTCCAAGGGCCCAGGACCGATTAAGGATCGCAGATCGCCGGACCATCACCCATCTGCAAGCAGTAGTTCGCCCTACAAGGGAAGATCCTCCCAGCAACCGGCCCATATTAGCTTCTGGTCCCGTTCAGCATCCTGGTACCATTCGAGTAGAGAGAGGCGTGGATCGCCTGGTGTCCAATGCAGATCTGCCGAGTGCTGTCTGTCCCCGAGATCCTGACCAAGATGCCCGTCTCACCCTGTCAGATTGGCTTCAGGATGCAGTCACCAGCACCTGTCAGACAAGAGCCACCTCTCTGCCCGATCCTGGTCGCCTGGTACTGACCGCTCTGTTTATACCTCCAGCATGGAGCGAGGTTCCCTGACTGTGGGACAAGCCCTGGTACCTGCAGTGTCGTCTGTACTATCACCATCACCACCACCACCACTGCCTGTCCCATAGTACCCGTGGAACCCTTGGGGGTTCACTCAACCTTCCCAGGCTGCCCAGTTGGCACTGGGAGCTTCGGAGAGGCCAGCAGCCTTGGTATCCCATCCCTCTCCAGTGCTTTAGGCTTCAGGGGGTAAGACCCCACAGGTCCAGGAAGACCCAGGGGAGCAAGCTGCTGGACCACCAATGGAAGTGGAGGTTGCCACAGCACTGGCATCATCCTTGTCATTGCCAGAAAACGCTATCACAGGGTCCCCTCACCCAGTTTCTCAGGATGACGCCAAAGTGCACCAGGAACTTTTAAAGAGGGTCGCTTCCAACCTGGGACTTCAGGCAGAGGAACTGGAAGAGCCCTCAGACTCTGTTTGACGTCCTCTGCTCCTGCCAGCGTAGCCCTACCCCTTCATGAAGGCATTTCCAAAATCACTAATGCCCTGTGGCAGACCCCCTCTTCCCTGGCTATCTCTAAAATGGCCAAATGCAAGTACTTTGTGCCAACCAAGGGGCATGAGTACTTATACTCCCACTCTGCCCCCAACTCCCTTGTGGTAGATGCGGTTAACCCCAAAGAGAGGCGAGGACAATCCGAGACCACCCCAAAAAATAAAGACTCGAGGAGGCTGGATCTGTTTGGACGTAAGATTTATTAGTCTTCCAGCCTTCAGCTAAGCATGGCCAACCACCAAGTCCTCCTTGGCCAATATGACCTTAATATGTGGCAAGCTATGGCCAAGTTCGAAGGGTTGCTCCCTGAGGCTTCCAGGAAGGAGTTCCGGCCCCTGCAACAGTGGCTGGGGACGGTCTATTCCCAGTCCAGAGACCCCCTGGAAAAGATTGTTACCATTCCCCAGGTGATACTTACCTTGCTGCGATGGTGGGTCGACTGCAGGACAGTCCTGGGGGGCTTCAGTTTGACAACCCCACCTCACTCCATCGAGTTGGTGTTGGATGACTCGGCTAGGGTGCGCATCTTGGCGACCTCCAGACACAGGGCATGTGGTCCCTGGAGGAGGCAAAGTTGCACATAAACGTCACAGCGCTCCGAGCAGCCTGGCTGGCGTGCAGAGTCTTGCTGCCCCACTTGTCAGGGCAGGTGGTACGAGACCTGACGGACAACACAGCCTCTATATTCTACATCAACAGATGAGGGGGAGCGTGCTCATTGCCTCCTTGTCAAGAGGCACTCCCATCTATGGGACTTCTGCATCTGCCACGAAATCCCATCTGGAAGCTTGTCACCTTCCCAGCATCAAGAATATGTTGGTGGACCAGCTCAGCAGCGACTTCTTTGCTCGCAGTGAGTGGTCACTCCATTCAGAGATAGCCAGCATGATCTTCGAAAGGTGGGGAATTCCCCAAGTGGACCTGTTCGCTACCAAACAGAACAGGATGTGCCACCAGTTTTGTTCTCGGCAAGGTCTGAGCAAGGGCTCCCTCTCTAATGCCTTCCTCCTGTTATGGTCAGGGAGCCTGATGTACGTGTTCCCTCCGATTCCACTCCTCAGCAGGGTCCTGGCAAAGATCAGGAGAGGCAAGGCACAGATTGTCGTGATTGCCCCAGTGTGGCCTCACCAGCGTTGGTTCGGCATGCTCATGAACCTGTCAGCTTCCCCTCCCTGGCCCCTGCCCAACCAACTGGACCTGCTGTCACAGGACCACACTTGGCTCTTACATCCCAACCTTGAATCCTTCCACCTCTTGGCATGGCTGCTGTGTGGCTGAACCTGGAGGAACGGACCTGTTCAGAAGGAGTCCAACAGGTCCTCCTGGGGAGTAGGAAGCCCTCAACTAGACTGACTTACCTGGCCAAGTGGATGAGATTTTCCCGCTGAGCACCTGAACATGGCATCTCTCCCTTGCGTTCTTCCATACAGGCTGTCCTTGGACTACGTGCTCCATCTGAGGAACCAGAGCCTGGCACACACTTACATTTGAGTGCATCTCACAGCCATCTCCGCTTTTCACCCGCTGGTCCAAGGACAGACGGTGTTTTCCCATGACATGATGGTTAGATGCTTGAGAGGGCTCGAGAGACTCTTCCTGCAGGTACAGGCTCCTGTCCCATGGTGAGATCTTAAGTTGGTCCTCTCTAGGCTCACTGGCCCGCCCTTTGAGCCGCTGGTTCCTGCTCCTTTTCCCACCTGTCATGGAAGGTTTCTGGTGGTGGTGACTTTGCTAGATTGGTCTCTGAAATTAAAGCCTCGACCTCAGAACCGTGGTACACCGTCTTCTACAAAGACAAGATTCAGCTATGGCCCCACCCGGACTTCCTGCTGAAGGTGGTATCCACCTTCCATATGAACCAGGACATCTTCCTCCCGGTGTTCTGTCCCAAACCGCACAAGACCAGTGAAGAGAGGCGGAGGTGTCTTCACGCCCTGGACGTCCGAAGGGCCTTGGTTTTTTACTTAGAATGTACCAAGCCTTTCCGTAAATCAACTCAGCTCTTCATCACTACGGCAGATAGGACGAAGGATCTTCTGGTGTCCTTGCAGATGATTTCCAATTGGATTACCTCATGCATAAGGACCTGTTACAGCCTGGTGGGGGTTCCACAGCTGATTGTCAGAGCCCACTCGATGAGAACACAGGTTTCTTCAGCGGTCTTCCTGGCACACATCCTTATTCAGGACGTTTGTAGAGCTGCAATGTGGTCCTCTGTCCACACGTTTACGGCTCATTATGCCATCACTCAGCAGGCCAGGGACGACGCTGGGTTTGGCAGAGCTGTGTTGCAATCTACACATCCGTGAACTCCTACCCATCTTCAGGGGTATTGCTTTTGAGTCACCTAATATGGAATGGACATGAGCAAGCACTTGAAGAAGAAAAGACAGTTAATTTTTCCGTAACTGGTGTTGCTCATGTCCATTCCACAACCCACCCTCCTTCCCCTCTTTTGGAGTTTCTGGCAAAAAGGTACTGAGGGTGGGGGGAACCGGCGGCACCCCTTATACCATGCCATGTGGGTGCCGCTCCAGAGGGCGCCAGAAACAGTCCCCTATGGATACTGCTGAGGGAAAAACTTCCGGCACCGATGCATGTGACGAGCGCGCACACACACCTAATATGGAATGGACATGAGTATCTCGAAGAACACCAATTACGGAAAAGGTAACTGTTATTTCTTCACAACGTGTAATCTCCTTTTTGAAGTGCTGCCTCCCTTAGATTGGTTGCTCTCTCAGCTGTTTCTATTTATGAAGTTTCTTGTCTGTCTTGTGTATTTTTCTCAAGCAAACAATGCAACAGGACCGATCGCTGGAAGACTGTTAGTTCTAGTGGCTGTAGAAGCAGGGAACATGTTACTCTCTGATCAAATTGTCTGTTTTCTTTGCTGGGTTCAATACAACTCCAACGTGTGCCAAATTCAATTTGGTTGTGTGTTTCTGAAATCAGTCCCTGTGATGGGGTATTGGTAGAACATCCTCTAAACTAGAAAACTCATCCAGTAGTCTCCAATACAATTCATCTCTCCTGGCTGCTGCTTCCAGCATCACAGAATTCTCTCCAACACTAGTGGCTTTTGGCAGTTTTTTGCATTCTTTTGATTTTCTTGACAAATAACACTTTTCAAAGTTTTTGTAGAGAGTAGTGTAAGCTTTAAGAGGCTTGTATCCTCCATATCTTCATATACTGTTACTTTCCTGTAGAAGTAAAATTTGCAAAGTATATTGTTAGCATTGCCACCACTTTTCATTTTGTCCCATTAATAGACTTGTGCTAAATTAGATATAAATTAGATCTGTATATTCATATCAACATTGCCATTTTTGCTTAGTGAGCACTTCTGATTGAAACCCAATATGAAGCAGTGTATTGTCATCTCTAATACTATTTCTGACCTGTGCATTAGTGCCACTGAACTAAAAAGCTAGTTTCTAAAATATTTTAAAGGCTAGTTCTGCATATGTAGGCAATTACAATTAGCCTGCCTAGTAGAAGGTTTTAATTTGTATGCGCAAAAGCTTACAAGTGGAGAAGCATTACATTAAGGATTCATGTCTACTCACCATGCATTAAAAACAATCGGCATGCAATCTACTGCTTTTTGTGCAAAACCTTCAGTGTGACTGATCTGGTCAGCAAATTTAAATTGAAAATACAGAAAACTTATCACTTGTGAGGTGCTTTTACAATTAAGATTATGTGGTGTGAAAACATTTCATGTTAGTATATTGCAAAATGTTATTTGCCATAGTTGTCACGTGCTAAACAGCTCCATTTCTGGGGGAAAAAAAGCAATAAAAATCTCTTAATACAAATGAACACCACATTAAAGTGTTTACGTTAATTTTAACAGTAAAACTTGTAGTAATAGTCATGTTGTCGTGTTTCTGGAAATTGTGCAAAAACTGACACTTTCTCATTTTGGATGCTGCTGTTTCATCTTGTCTACAGGTTTACAGCACTACTTGACAACTCCATAGCATACCTCATATAAATGTACATAAAATAAGCTTTCAAATGATGTGGGTGTGTAGGATGGGTACGTTAAACTCCAAAAGTATGTCCCTTTTTGGAGAATTGCTGCATGCCTATTGAGAGCACCAGTGGATCAGACCATTCAGGCTGTAGGATATGAATTATTTCACCAGTTTGTGGGGAATGGTAGGTGAGGTGGGAGTAGATGAGTGTAGCCCTCCAAAACATTTAATGATGAGAATTCTGGCTAGTTTGCACTAGATGTTTGAGATCAGGATTAAAAGTCCTGTGTGATATCTTTAAAAATGTAGAATTTCAAAGTAATTTTCCCTTCTTAATCACATTGTCAGTGTCTGTTCTTGCTGCCTTTTGCAGTTTTTACTACTTTGATACAGTTCTTGTGCTACTTCCTCTTTTGACATGGCAGTCCTGTGCAAATTATGCCTTTAGACAAGGGGGAAATTTACTGAGTAATTCTGCTTCTCTGAAGGTCTTCCACCTGTCCTTCCGCTAATTTTGAAGAAAGCCTTTGTTGATTTTGTCTTTAGTATTCCTTTCTGAGGCATTGGCTTCTTTGTAGGTCATTAGTTTTATTCTTTGTAAAGCCTTCCTGATGACTCAGGCACTGAAAGGAAAGTACCTAGAGTAGTGGCCAAGTCTGTGCTCTCTTCCTTACTATTTTTGTCTTGGGCTCAAAATCCCCACATCTTTTAAATTCAGTACTTATTAGGGCTGTCAAGCACTTAAAAAAATTTACCGCGCGCTTCAACAAAAATAGAATACCATTTATTTAAATATTTTTGATGTTTTCTACATTTTCAAATATATTCATTTCAGTTACAACACAGACTACAAAGTGTACAGTGCTCACTTATATTTTATTACTAATATTTGCACTCTAAAAAACAAAAGAAATAGTATATTTCAATTCACCTAATACAAGTACTGTAGTGCAGTCTCTTTATAATGAAAGTTGAACTAACAAATGCAGTTATTTTTGTTCATAATTCTACATTAAAAAAATAAAAACAATGTAAAACTTTAAAACCTTCAAGTCCACTCAGTCCTACTTCAGCCAATTGCTCAGACAAACAAGTTTGGTTACAATTTGCAGAAAATAATGCTGCCCATGTCTTGTTTACAATGTCACCTGAAAGTGAGAACAGGCGTTCACATGGCACTGTTGTAGCCAGCCTCACAAGATATTTATGTGCCAGATGTGCTGAAGATTCATATGTCCCATCATGCTTCAACCACCATTCCAGAATAAATGTGTCCATGCTGATGACTGGTTCTGCTTAATAACGATCCAAAGCAGAGCAGACTGACCCATGTTCATTTTCATCATCTGAGTCAGATGACACCAGCAGAAGGTTGATTTTTATTTTTTGGTGGTTTGAGTTCTGTAGTTTCCACATTGAAGTGTTGCTCTTTTAAGACATCTGAAAGTATTTTCCACACCTTGTCCCTCTCAGATTTTGGAAGGCACTTCAGATTCTTAAACCTTGGGTCGAGTGCTATATCTATGCTTAGAAATCTCACATTTGTACCTTCTTTGCTTTTTGTCAAATCTGCTGTGAAAGTGTTCTTAAAATGAACATGTACTGGGTCATCATCTGAGACTGCTGTAACATGAAATATATGGCAGAATGCGGGTAAAACAGAACAGAAGACATACAGTTTTCCCCCAGGGAGTTCAGTCACAAATGTAATTAACACATAATTTTTTTAATGAACTGTCAGGGTTTCTTCCTCACCCTGAACTCTAGGGTACAGATGTGGGGACCGCATGAAAGACCCCCTAAGCTTATTCTTACCAGCTTAGGTTAAAAACTTCCCCAAGATACAAACTTTGCCTTGTCCTTAAACAGTATGCTGCCACCACCAAGTGTTTTAAACAAAGAATAGGGAAAGAGACCACTTGGAGACGTCTTCCCCCAAAATATCACCCCAAACCGTACACACCCCCTTTCCTAGGGAGGCTTGAGAATAATATCCTAACCAATTTGTTACAAAATCATCAAAGACCCAAACCCCTGGATCTTGGAACAATGGAAAAATCAGTCAGGTTCTTAAAAGAAGGATTTTATTTAAAAAAAAAAAAAAAAGGTAAAAATCATCTCTGTAAAACTAGGATTGAAAATACTTTACAGGATATTCAGATTCAAAACACAGAGGATCCCCTTCTGGGCAAAACCTTAAACTTACAGAAAACAAGAATAAACCCTCCCTCTTAACATAGGGAAAATTCACATAAAACAAAAGATAAACTAATCTGTCTCACCTGGCTTGCCTATACTGGTTGCAATATTGGAGACTTGGATTAGGATGGGTTGGAGATGATGGATTTCTGTCTGGCCTCTCTCAGTCCCAAGAGAGAACCCCCCACCCCCCAAGATTTGAAAGTGTCTTGTTCCCTTATTGGTCCTTTGGGTCAGATGCCTGCCAGGTTAACAAGCTTCTTAATCCTTTACAGGAAACAGGATATTGCCTTTAGCCAGGAGGGATTTTATAGCACTGTATGCAGAAAGGTGGTTACCCTTTCCTTTATATTAATGATGCAAACATCATCAGCATGGAAGCATGTTCTCTGGAATGGTGGCTGAAGCATGAAGGGGCATATGAATGTTTTGCATATCTGGCATGTAAATACCTTGCAATGCCGGCTACAAAAATGCCGGCTACAGACTTGTTTGTCTTAGCAATTTACTAAACAAGAAGTAGGACTGAGTGGACTTGTAGGCGCTAAAATTTTACATGATTTTGTTTGAGTGCAGTTATGTAACAACAAAAAAATCTACATTTGTAAGTTACACTTTCACGATAAAGAGATTGCACTACAGTACTTGTATGAGGTGAATTTAAATATATTATTTTGTTTTTTACAGTGCAAATATTTGTAATAAAAATAATATAAAGTGAACACTGTATACTTTGTATTCTGTGTTGTAATAGAAATCAATATATTTGAAAATGTAGAAAAACATCCAAAACTATTTCAGAAATTTCAGTTGGTATTCTGTTGTTTAACAGTGTGATTAATCACAATTCATTTTTTTAATTGCAGTTAATTTTTTTGAGTTAATCGTGTGAGTTAACTACAGTTAATCTACCGCACTAGTACTTATTGAAAGAGAGTTGTCCAATATTGAAGGGAAATAATGAATCTTCATTGCTATTCAAGTGCCAAAATATTTACTACTTGAATGGTTTTAGTAACTACTCTGACAAAAGCTAAAGAGATGAATTTTTCCAGGAGTGTTTGTACGTTGCTTTTCATTAAAATGAAACGCAGCACTTCAGATTTGCAAGTGAAAGCTGCCAGAAACTTGTGTAGGCTTTACTGCCACTCCTCCATTATTGTACCACTTACATTTAGTTTTCAGCATTATTTAGAACTTCAGTAGCCTCCTCCAAATTCATAACATTCCCTAAAAACAAAACACAAGTTAAGGTTTTAGTCTGAACACATACTATATTTAAAAAAAACACACTGAGATTCAATTACTGATATTTAACTATTTAAGAACAAAGGGAATTGACTAGTTTAAACCAGAGGGTTTTTAAAATTTATAAAAGAAGGGAAAAAAGCTTAATTGGCATTGCCGTGGTCACTTTTCTACTATTTTTTTTCCCTCCTCAGATTTGTTAGTAATGTTGTATCTGGCCCATTGGCCTAGCAATAAAGGAAGTTGAAGAAAACTGCAGTGTGATATCAGATGTTTTTAATTACTACATTTAATGACAGAAAAGAATGAATCACTAATATTGTAAGTATGATACGTTATTAATTCTTTAGGAATTCAAAATCTGAATAAATTAATTCAGATAAGAAGCTGCCACCCTGACAGTCTGATATAGAATGGGACTTGATGAGGGAGAATGTCTTGTATTTGAATGTGTGAGCCATAAAGGATTTTCAGAGTTGTCATCAAGTCTTAAAATTGACTTTTAACTGCAAATAGAATTTTTTAAAGTTATTCTGACTTTCCGGTGTCCTACTTTCCATAAGCAGCTGGACCTTCTACTAGGGAAGTATCAGGAAAACGTTACTAAATGTTCCGTTATGGAGATACTGAAACAATTACTCATAAAACAGTTTTTAACTTTTATTACTCAACATATATTTTTAATGTTTATCTGTATAAAGTATAATTGCTGCAAATTTCCTTAAAACATTCTTTAAAGAAAGTGAGAAATTTGAGTTCTTCACTGTGGTGGCTGTTTATCAAGTTGTCCTTTTAGGAAGATCAGAACTCAAAAAATACTTTTCCTGACTTAATCAGAATGCAGAACAACAGATGTTGGCAGTTGAAAGAAATAGGTTAGGCTGCCTTTTCTCATTGCTAAAGAATTGCAATTTGTTGAGCTCACCAGGACATCTGCAAGAGCCTTCCCAAATGGTACAATGGTACCTATGGGACTGTGTTGTTCATTTCCTGGTAAAACTGTGCGGAGGGAACAGGCCCAGGAAAATCTAGTTACACCTTATGGGTTTCTGTAAATGCAGCCCGCACTTGAAAATGACAATTTGTGGCATCTGAATCTTATCAGTCCAACAAAGTTTCAGCCCTGTGGTTGTGGTTGTCCTAGTTTGGCAACGTGGCTCTTTCTGGAGTTGCAGTGCTATTGGTGTCTCTGCTTTTAATTGCACAAATGCTCTGCCTCTCTCTGGATGGGGTGGATGGAAACGCAAGGAAACTTCTCCAGTGTGCCATCGTATCCTTTGCTCATACATTTTGTGGAATTCATTGGTTTCCATATACCCAAAATCAATAAAAGGAAGCTCAGGTAGAGCTGTGGTCTTGAGCTAAGAAAGTGCCACAAATGACAGGGAATTGTGCTGGCACCGTGTCCTCAGATCTTCAATGTGCACAGAGTAAGCTCATGTTATATCCACCTTTTTCTCAAACACTTTGCTACTGTTTCATGCAGGTATTTCATTGCTATGCTTCATAAATGTGCTGTATTGGCTTTGGGAAATAGCTATCATTGTCTGTCTGTAATATGGAGTTCTGAGACAGTCATTTTTCCTCACATAAATTAACTCCTTTTGTTCCATCAGACCTCTGTATTAAAAAAAAAGGGCATTTTACTCTGCATAAACATGAAAAGTTGAATATAATGTATTTTTATTGTTTCAGCAGCAGGAATTTATCAAGTAATTTTAGCATGCAAATTACATTAACAAAAGTAGATAGCATTTGTCAAGTTGGATTGAGAAGTTTACTAATAACTAACTAAATGTTCAGAAAAGTAAATCTTATTGATATGACATTTAATCAACCACACACAAAAACTACATTAATAGAACACTGAGGTTGCAAAGTCAAGCACTTGAAGGTTAAGAAATGTCAGAATTAAGGTGGTCTTAATTTGGTAGCCATATGTTTACATCTTGTGATCAAGTAAGTAAAGCCTAGATAGCACAGGAACTCTTAATTCTGGCATTTCCTAACTTTTGGATGCTTGACTTTGCAACCTGAGTGTTCTTTTAATGTAGATTTTTATGTATAATTTTTTCGGTTTTAAAAAAGCAAACTGGAAAACGTGAAATTCCATCTCTGTAACATCATAATGAGACACCTGCATAGCTGATCATCAGGCTTTGAACCTTTAGATCTACTATGTATCTGCTACTTGAACTAATGAAGTTACTGATAGCAGTAAAAGTTGTCATCTTCTGTGGACCTGAAATAGAGGGGAATCATGTTTTGCAAGTGGGTTTTAAATTCACTTCCTGACTGCAGAAGGAGGGGGAGACTCTAGAATCTTGAGTTACATTCCAGTCTTTCTAAGGAAGTGCTCTCTGGTGTGCACAGGCTCTTCTGCCCTTCCCCCTGCCCCCTCAAGATTGATCCTTCCCTTCTGCTGTCCCCTCCAAACTGTCCTGCTTCGTTCTCACCTCTTCTGTGATTCCACATTCCATTCCTATTCTCACCTAGCCAGTCCCAATCGCCGCTTGTCATCCCAGTCTCTTTACGCAGCCACTCTGTGTTCCTCCCATCCCCAGCTTATTTCCCACTCTCCTTTCCCAGTCTTCCTACTCTGGATGTTTGTACCAGTCTCCCCCCATGTTCTAGATGGGTAGGGTAGGGAGACCAGGAAAAGAGTTAGAGCAGAAGCTGGGATTGGGAGGGAACACTGAGAATTAGTTGGGCAAGGAAACTGGGAAGCAGGGAGAGCAAGACTGGAACTGTCTCCTTGTCCAGCCATTACCAGTTTCACTCTCCCTCCTTCCGTGTTCCAGTCAGTGTCCTCCCGCTTAGCCCTCTTGACCACTTTGCAGTTGTCAGGCAGCTCCCTCTTCCATGTTTCCTTGGCACCAGCAAGGGGAGGGTGGGAGGATCATCCAGAGCACAGAAGAGACAGTTCTATTGTTTTCAATTTTGGTGCCTCACCTGGCCCTGGCCCACAGTGACCAGAAGTTTCAGGGAATGTCCTAGTGATAGTGAGCCCCTATTGCCCTGGGTTGGAACAGGCTCATTCCCTTCCATCTGTGGGGATGGCATATACACAGTTTGGTCACTTGTAGGAGCAGTGTGGGAATGGAGCATGTTCAAAGCATATGGAGATTTTAGTTGCTAAACTCTGACCACATGCTACTTAAGATTTATCAAAGGTTGTAACTTGGCCAAATGTGACAGATTTTCACTGGAACAGCAAAAGGCACATCCATGGCACTAAAGCCCACTCCTTGCCAAATTTCAAGTCCCTGTTCCAAAATGTTCAGGGATTAAAGCTGCTTAAACATTCCTAAGAATATTTTTTAACTGGACAAAATGCATTTTCCCCTAACCTCATTCTCAGAAACAGACAGATGTTTTGGCTGAATCATTTCATTCAAAACCAAATCAAAACAAAACAAAAAATACACCTCAGCCTGGCATGGAAAATTTCAGCCCAGATAGTTTGGCAGAGATTATGAGCAACTGAAAACAGGGCTGTATAATGGGAAGTTATTGGGCAACCTGAGGTGGTGGTGATGGTGGTACTAGCTCCACCTATGATAAACATTGGCCATTAAACACATGATATTTTGTGTAGCTGTTATATATTAGGTTAAATTTGCAACTCTCTGTACACACAGAAATGGTACAGATGGGAATGTTGGATGAGGCCTGGGCTTGGAACTGGCATAGGATTGCTGCTGAGCTTCCTGGTCAGTTTTTAAGATGCTTCGGTAAAATGACAGGAGCAGTAGCAGGATGTACATAGCTTCTCTTCCAAGCTGGCTTCTCCATGTACATGTCTGGTGTGACAGGGTCGGCCAGATGGCTATAGGAGAGTAATAGAAAGCAGATATATTAGCCCCAGGCTAAGCAGGTCCCTTTTCCCTGGGTAAGGTAACAGGGAAGGTTCCAGAACAATCAGGAACCTTCTGGAAACAATTAAGACAGGCTGATTAGAACACCTGCAGCCAATCAAGAAGTTGCTAGAATCAATTAAGGCAGGCTAATCAGGGCACCTGGGTTTTAAAAAGGAGCTCACTTCAGTTTGTGGCGTGCGTGTGAGGAGCTGGGAGCAAGAGGCACTAGTAGCTGAGAGTGAGAACGCGGATTGTTGGAGGGCTGAGGTGTACAAGCATTATCAGACACCAGGAGGAAGGTCCTATGGTGAGAATAAAGAAGGTGTTGGGAGGAGGCCATAGAGAAGTAGCCCAGGGAGTTGTAGTTGTCGCACATCTGTTCCAGGAGGCACTGTAGACAGCTGCATTCCGCAGGGCCCTGGGCTGGAACCCGGAATAGAGGGCAGGCCTGGATTCCCCCCAAATCCTCCCAACTCCTGGTCAGACATAGGAGTCTGAATTCAGAAACACGGCCAAGCTGAGGGCCACCGTGAAGCTCCAAGGCAAGCATATCCGCCAATAAGTGCAAGACCCACCAAGGTGGAGCAGGAACTTTGTCACACTGGCTTTTTGGGGTCTTGCTGTCCTTCCTTCTCCCTCCCAGCTCAGGGCTGGTTGGAGATATGCAGGAAGTGCACTGTAGAGTTTTGCATGTCTAGTTGCATGGCAGCCAGTTGACCTTCTAGGTCCCTCTCTCCAGGGCTCCAGAAAGAAAAGCCCTCCCGTCAGCCTCTCAGGAAGCCCAGATGAGCCCACACCAGCTGGAGGAGATGGGGGAGAGAATCTTGGGCTCCATCCTCTTCTCCCCAGCCTGGACGTAGGGGGAGATAAAATTCCTTGTGGAGAATGAGAGGGATTATGTAAAAGAGACCAGGTGCTCGTGAGGAAAGAATTAACAGTGGGATTCTCTGTTGAAAGCAGTGCACAGAACCACTATGTGGAAGCTATACCTCTGAAAGCCTACTGTTGTCATTACCTCCCAGCTGTCCCTGTTTCACGTGTCCACTTGTCAGTGTGCTGCCCCTACCTCAGCCACCTTCCCTGGGAAGTTCCCCTTAAGAACTTTGTTACATTTGTAGATCACAGAGACAGGCTGGACTGTGGAGCTCAATAGAACCAGGACTTGCACCATAGTGACTGCTCATACAGTGTAAGTGAGGGAAAATGAAAGATTGTTGGCTGCTTCTGTGCACTTCAGAGAAAGTAGCCTCAGCTTCAGAGGAAGAATTGTCTCCATCTCACTTCTCATTAGTAGTACTTAGCCAGTCATAGTCAACATGATTTTACTTTGTAACCAACCAATATATATGATGAAATGTATTAATCATATAACTGATCCAGCAGCACAATGAAATTCGAATGGTCAGTCCTTATCTTCTAGGTGTTTAGGCCAGGATGTCTAAAAATGACTTAAAGCTCTAGCAGTAGGACCATTGCCGACAACTCCATTCCTCAGGGATTGGAACTTTCTACCATGAGGTAAAACATGACAGCTTTCTTGGGAACTAGTCTGGGACTGTGGAACAAACTAATATTTAAAGAGACGACTAAGGGGGAATACGATAGAGGTCTATAAAATCATGAGTGGTATAGAGAAAGTAAATAAGGAAGTGTTATTTACTCATAATACAAGAACAAGGGGCCACCGCATGAAATCAATAGGTAGCATTTTAAAACAAACACAAAGTATTTTTTCATGCAACGCACTGTCAACCTGTGGAACTCCTTGCCAGAGGGTGTTGTGAAGGCCAATACTATAACAGCATTCAAAAGGGAGCTAGATAGATTCATGGAAGATAGGTCCATCAGTGGCTATTAGCCATTGGTGTCCCTAGCCTCTGTTAGCCATAAGCTGGGATTGGATGACAAGGCATGGATCACTTGATGATAACTTGTCTGTTCATTCCCTTTGGGGCACCTGCCATTGGCCACTGTCAGAGGAGAGTATACTGGGTTTGATGGACCTTTGGTCTGACACAGTATGGCTGTTCTTACGTTCTTAAAACTTAGGACTATCACAGCTAGAAGTATCTGAAAAATGCAGTTTCAGTCAACCTGAAACTGCAAATTTATGTCAAGCTTGCTGAATAGTTTCAACCAAACCAAAAAAATCAAAATGTTTTGGAAATGTCTAAACCAAACACTTCAGTTTGACACGACTCAAAACTTTTCCTTTAGATTTCAGGCATTTTTAACAAAAGCAAACGAGGACTAAATTCACAAAATGTCTGGAAGAGGTGTCCTCCTTATGCCTTTTAGCCCAGTGGTTAGGGCACTCACCTGGAGTGTGGGAGACCCATAATCAATTCCCCTCTTTGTGAGAGAGAATTTGAGCTTGGGTCTCCCATGTTGCAGGAGAGTGCCCTGTCTCCTGGGCTATGATGGGATATTCTGTAATGGAGTTTTCTCCATTTTGCCTGGTGAAGCAATTACACTTCGTATAAATAAGTAATCATTGGAGCAGGTTTTGATCTTGGGTCTCCTACATCCTTGGCGAGTTCACTATTCATCACTGGATCAAGGAAAGAGTAAAAATGATTCTGCAGTCTGGTGGTTAGGTCACTCAACAAGTATATAGGAGACCCAAGTTCAAGTCTCTGCATTAATGACTATTTATTTATACAAAGTGGAATGACTTCAAGAGGTGAAATGGAGAAAGCCGCATAACAGAATATCCCATGACAGCCCACTCTCCTTCAATGTTGGAGACCCAAATTCACATTCCTTTCCACATCATCAGAAGGGGGAGTTGAATTTGGGTTTCCCACATCCCCTCTGAGTGCCCTAGCCACCCAGTTAAAAGTTAAAGGAGAGCATCATACACCTCTTTTTCCTCTTCCAGCAGTTTTGTGAATCCAGTTCTCCTTTGCTTTTGTTAAAATGCTCACTACCAAAATGAGAAATTGAGTTAGGTCAAAATGAAACTTTGTTTCAACCTGACCCAAATATTTCTGACTTTTTGATTCACCAAAAAGTTTTGGTTTTGGTTCAGAAACTTTCTGTAATTGCCAGAGAACCAAAATATTCATTTATTCACCCAGCCCTAATAACTTTTGTTCCAACTGATATGTGCACTTTGACCTGCCTTCTCCAATAGACATAACAAAGGAAAAACTAAATGAAATATAAAAGACAACAAGTCATACCAAATCACTACACTGAACAGATAATTCTCCCTGTAGGGAGATGACAGAGAAAACAATCCACACATGACAGATGTTAATAGTATCACTTAATACACTAGTGTGAGGGATTCAGATGTCACAGTGCTAAGTGTGGTATAAAAACTTGTATAGGATAGACATAAAATTTTACATGAAGTGTGAAAATGGGTCCTGACAACATCCTCAAGACACTTTTGATGAAAACAGGATTATCAGTAATGGTCAAACGCCAGTCCTAGTGAATTTCATTCAGTCCACTTAATTCCCCTTTCCATTTCAGCTGGATACAGTATCCTTTACTATGTGTTCAAAACTGTTGTGAAGTTTATGCTGTTCCCTTTCAAACAGCAGCTGTCTTCTACGTTGCCTTTAGTGGTAGGTGAAGTAATTCTTGTATGGAAACGCCCCAGTCCTGGGAACACTTACACATGTGAATATCTTTACACATGTGCATAGCCTCATTAAACTCTGTGACCACATTCATATATAAGTATTTGTAGGATTGGTGGAATAGCTTGAGAAATGTCTTGCAGTCCTTCAGAATGAAAGGAAAAATGTAAGAACTGTGAAAAGCAAGTTTCAGAAAACTGCCAGTTTGTAATCTTGTACATTAAGTGCAAAATCTTTACTGGAAATTTCATCTGGAAATATTATGAACTTTGTTTAACAGAACAGTCTTCTAATTTTTATAAACAGTGTGCGAAGGCTACTACACTGTTAATTGTGTGGCTGCTACATTAAACAATGCTTGAGTTGGGGAAAAGTGCACTATATAAACATAGAGAAAAATGTCAGGGTCAGGAAGTTATAAAAGTCTTACTGTTTTTCTTGTTTAGTAACTTAATTATTCATTTTTTCACTAGATTTCTTTGCTGGCTATTTCTTCAACCTTGGTCTTCTGATGCAATATCCTTTGAAATTATAATGGCTTTTAAGTGGGAGCATGAAGAAAACTGGCCTTGTAACAGAATTTGTATGTGAGCGGTGGTACAGATTACTATAAATAGCCATGACAACTTCTCATATGAATGGACATGTTACAGAAGATTCTGACAGTGAAACAAAAAATGTGGAGCTTGCAACTCCTGAGGAACCTCAGAAGCACAGAGAGATGGCTGTTGATTGCCCTGGGGATTTGGGCTCCAGGATGATGCCAGTACGACGAAGTGCTCAACTTGAGCGGATTCGCCAGCAACAGGAGGACATGAGGCGCAGGCGAGAAGAAGAAGGAAAGAAACAAGAACTAGACCTTACTGCTTCAATGAGGCTTAAGAAACTAGCACAGATTCCTCCCAAAACTGGAATAGATAATCCTATGTTTGACACAGAAGAAGGAGTCATTCTGGAGAGTCCTCATTATGCTGTGAAAATACTAGGTAGGTAAAAAGTACAAGCTAGAGGAAAAATACTTGTTTATCTGCAAATACTGTTTTAGGCCAGAAAACATTAGCTGGTTAGGCTTATGAGAGAGTTACAGCAATAAGACACAGTTTTCAACTTCTGTTGGTGGAAAGAAACACTTAAATTCCAGCCTGCAGTTTCCAGTAAAAGTTGAGGATAGTACAGATCCAACAAAATTCTGTTAGTGATGGAAATTTCATCAATAGTATAAATTATACATATTAATTTTACTTTTTTTTTGTCCTCCTCATTTAAGGCCTGCTGGAAAATATTTTGGATTTGTCCGTGTCTGACTACCTTCAAATGTATATTTAAGTTACAGCTCCTAATGGAGTTGTAGTAAACAATTGATTGCTAGAGTATACATTCATGACCATTAATTAGACACACATTCCAAACCAAATTTTTAATATCTGGGTAGTATTCCAGTTACAAGACCTCCTCCTCTTTCTCAGAGTGGAATCTCGTGATTCTTTCACTCTTCTGTTGGGACTCAGGTATACTACCCCATGATTGCTTGTCACCCTGCAGGCCTGAATGGATTTTAGGCCCCTGTGTTTGTTCACTTCAGGAATCTGTGACCAGTGATATTGACCCAACAGCTTTCTTAAGTTTTATTTAGCAGTTGGATCAAAGCATTAGAGAACAAATGTTTTAAAGCAACAAACAATCTACATGCATATTTAGTCTTATCAGTTATGTTTCATTACAAAAAAAAATTGTTACCCTCTTAAATTACAGTAACAGAAGTGACCCAACTCACATTCTCCTTGAAGGCCAAGAAGTCACAGTTAACAGCATGCCCTGCTGTTCTTGATCTTTTCCTTTTCTTTCTGTATGTCCCCTCTCTCTCACACAAACTGTGTTTTAGGGAAGATCTCACTTTCCATGTAGGTGTTTGAGCCCAAATACCATACTGCTCAATAGTGTCTGTTTTCAGTGTCCATCCAATATGTTTCCTGGTGCCTCAGACTGGTTTTTTCCAGTCAACCCAGGCATCTACAGTGCCTATCCAGGAGAATACATCTTTGATAGCTGCCCCATTGTTTGGGCAGTTGGACTCATTGAGACTCATTGGGTTGTAATCATTGGATTTATAAAACTCTCCCCTGTGGTGAAAGTGTTGAAAACTATATGAGAATATGAGATTCCTTCAGCCTCCTTTGTTATTCTGGCATACAGTCTTAGAAGTCAAACACACAAATTCCAGTTTAGACACATCAAAGTATGTTGTTAATGCAGACAGGGTCATATTTCATAACAGTAAATCATTTTATTTTAACATTTCAAGCATAATCCTGTTGGTAATCTGTATTCTTAATTCACATAATTCTATAGTTTGAGAGTCACACTGTTACAACTGGACAGGAAGATGTGTAAATAGTATGCTGAATTAATATAACTGTGCAGCTAATGCTCACTTTGAGTTGTTTCAGTTATAAATTTCTTTCAGATTATTCAGAATCTTTCATTTTCAAAAGGAGAGCCACAGTGAGCATAAAATAAGATGAATGTGGAAAAGGAAGTAGTATCTGCACATTGACCATGCAAAATTGTTAGTCGAATTGATTCTTTACCGCAACAGCTCCTTAACTCTTAATTGTATTCAGAGAAAACACTACACCCCCAAAAAGCTGACTTTGATTAAAGTGACCATATCTTGGTTGTTAGAGGCCTTCCCCCTGTCTCCCAATAAGATTAGCAAAAACTGGTATCCTTTTGTTTTTCTCTCGTCACCACCACTCCCGAGCGTCCTGCGTTCTTACTGAACCCTTTCTAGCC
Organism: Lepidochelys olivacea; assembly: GCF_965140295.1. Lineage (NCBI taxonomy): Eukaryota > Metazoa > Chordata > Testudines > Cheloniidae > Lepidochelys > Lepidochelys olivacea. Next base: position 59,163,763 of record NC_140416.1, read on the forward strand.
CACGACATGTGGTCACTTATGTGCAGCCAGATACCTCTGGTTCAAATGCTGATGTGCTGAGCTTTCGTAGGCTCTGCATAAGTAAAATTTTTAACTCTTGTCTGTGTAACTTTCTAATGAAAGTTGTCTCTTTAAATCAGTGGATGAAAAAAGTTACTTTTTGTAGATTGCTGAAATATTTTATTAGCTTTTAAACTAGAACAGTGCAAACATAGTTAACCAGTGATAACTAAAAATAAATTTCATTCCAGGACTAAGCAGTTAAACTTTTTTATATAACTATTCTCTGTCTATCTTCTGTTGGGCAGAAAATTTTTTTGTTTGCATTAAAGGGTTTGTCCGCTACTTCTATTAGTTGTATGCGTTTTCCCAGCCAGAAAGGTAATTAGGAGTTTGTGGCAATCTAGTTGGTAAAGATTAACCTTGTGTTTAAAGAAAAAATGCTTCTGGGACCAATATAATAGACTCTTGTCCCTTTAAATCAGGTGCAGAGATTCTCTTACACGGTGTACAGTACCAGTCTTTCCCTCTTTGCTCATATTTATAAGCAGAGAAAGGAAAATAATCCTGAATATCTACAACTGAGCTATTTCCCACCAATGCAGACAGCAAAGCCAAAAGGGATGTTGCCACCTTGCATATCAAGTGCTACCTGGATCTCTGGTTAGGTCCTCAGAGTAGTCTGGCTAGATATTCAGCATATATCCATCTCTGGCAATTTTATAATCCCTTATGAACTATAAAGTGGGGGATCCATAGGATACCAGTCTAACGCATTCACATCTTCCAAACTCTGCACTGCAGCCATCATTCTGGTCAAGAGATTCCTTTCAGAACAAGTTTATTCTTAATTAGATGCAGAGGTTGCTATTGAACAGTATAAGGAGACAGAAGATCAATTTTTCATTCAGTTGGATATCAAGAGCAGAAATTGCTATTTCTTTGAGATGCAGACAGGATTTATTTGTAGTGATTTTAGACTGGTGTAGCAATTTGCAATTTCTGCTTGGAGAAAGGGAAATTAGCTTTAAGCTATTTGGATGTTTTTGTCAGAAATGCACATCCATTGGAAGTTATCCCTTATGTAATGTGCTATGAATTTGGAAGCATTTCTTTATTGCAATACAATGGCAATTTGAATATCTGCCAGTCAGTAACCACATATAATAGGAAGAGGCCTATAGTTTCTGTTAGGAAAGTGACAGTCCCACGTAGTACAGTAACTCCTCACTTAACGTTGTAGTTGTGTTCCTGAAAAATGCAATACTAAGTGAAACTATGTTAAGCGAATCCAGCTTCCCCATAAGAATGAATGTAAATGGGGAGGGCGGGGGTTAGGTTCCAGGGAAAAAATTGTTTGCCATACACTACAGTACTGTAGTTGGGAGGTACTCCGCCTTACCCCACACAGGCACAGACCACTGGCACTGGAGACAATGAGGCAGGCAAGGAGGCTGAAGGTGCTGCAGGCTAGGAGAAGCATGTTGCACAGCAGCAGCTTCCCCTACTCTGCAAGCACCAGGGGTGGGGGGCTCAACCCTCAGCGCCCACTCCACTCCTTCCCCCGAGCCCCACCTTTAACCCCCCTCTTCTCCCTCCCCTCCTCCCCCTTTATTCCGCACGCCGCATCCTCACTCCTCTTCCCCCCCTCCACCTCCTGCCCGCAGCAATCAGCTGGCTTGCGGGTTCAGGAGGGAGTGGGGAGGAGCGAGGACATGGCCTGCAGGCTCCCCCTGCCTCCTGAACACGACAAGCCAACTGATAGCTGTGGGCAGGAGGCGGGAGCGGGAGGGGTGGGCATTCTGCGTCCTTGCTCCTGCCCATGGCAATCTTGCGATGTTCGGAGGCAGGAGGGAGTGGGGAGGAGCGAGGACTCAGCATGCAGCCTTCCCCCGCCCTCCTCCCCACCCCAGCTAGCACAGCAGTATCGTGGAGGAGGAAGACTCTGATTAGAATGCAGCGGAGACAAGAGCAGGACCAGCAGGAAAGGAAAGGAAAAGTAGACTGCAACTGGAATTGGGGGGACAGGGAGGAGAAGAGATACAGTAACTGAGTTGCAAGGGAGAGACTGGGACTGGCTAGAAAGGAGACTGAGAGCTGGGTGGTAGTTGAAGGCAGGCTGCAACTCATTGGGCTAGGAGACTAGAACTGGGAGTTTGGGGGAAAGGGGAAGCTCGGACTGGCTGGGAGCAATAGGCTGGGAGCTGGTGAGAGAAATGGGAAGGGTCATACTAAGATTGGATGAAGAGTTGGGATAGAACTGGTATTCGGTGGGCAGAGAGATTGGGACAGGAAGGTGTGAAGGACTGAGATTGGATGAGGAGCCCAGTGAAGGGAGAGGGACTGGAAACCAACCAGTGGGGGGGAAGGAGGGAGAGAGATCAGATGAGGCTCTAGGAGGAGGAATCTGGGGGCAAGGAGGCTGGGGGACAAGAAGTTGGAGTGGGAGGGAGGGGACTATGATGAACCTGTGGAGGAGTGGCGATTGGGACTGGGACAAGGATCTGGGGAGGAAAAGAGAGAGAACTAGGACCCATTAGAGGAAATGGAGCAGAGGGGTCAGGGTTGGAGGAAACGGGCAGAAGAGTTTGTGCCCACAAGAGCACACTTGCTTCCAGTGGCTGGAATGGAGCCCAAGTATCCTAAGTCTCACTTTCTTCTGCTGTCATCAAATGTTTGTGAAATCCTCTGGTTAAGTGTGTCTCATCTCATTCTAGCGCTTGTCCACTAGAGCAGTGTTTCTCAAAGACCAGTCCGTGGACCAGCAGAGGCAGCAAGCCAGTCCCTGGTATCAAAAAGGTTGAGAAATACTGCACTAGAGCACTAGGATATCATAGTGATTAGTGCTGTAGAAAAGCAGGGTTTGAATAGTGTTCAGTAAATAAGGCCTAGGACCAGACATTGAACAGAATAAAACAAAATATTAATTAGTTGCTCATTAATTGAGCACAGTCTTGTGCACTGAAAGAGGTGGGGTCTTGTGGAAAATAGTGTGATCATATCATTAAAGACTATCAGAATGCACACGTACAAAGGGGCTGAATCAAGGTTGCATAGGCAACTGTTTCATCCTAATTTGAAGGAATGACAACATGTTAGTAGTTGCATATGGTTAATACCCAGTTTAGGATGACATTGAGGTCACGGGTCAAATCTGAGGTGCTAGTGGAACTACTACTACTACTAGTACTGTTCTACTACGGGAAGAAAGGGTAGGAATAAATGGTAAATTTTCAGAATGGAGAGGGGTAACTAGTGTTGTTCCCCAAAGCTCATTCCTAAGACCAATCCTATTCAACTTATTCATAAATGATCTGGAGAAAGGGGTAAACAGTGAGGTGGCAAAGTTTGCAGATGATACTAAACTGCTCAAGATAGATAAGATCAAAGCAGACTGTGAAGAACTTCAAAAAGATCTCACAAACTAAGTGATTGGGCAACAAAATGGCAAATGAAATTTAATGTGGATTAATGTAAAGTAATGCACATTGGAAAAATTAACCCCAACTATACATACAATATGATGAGGGCTAATTTAGCTACAACTAATCAGGAGAAAGATGTTGGAGTCATCGTGGATAGTTCTCTGAAGATGTCCACTTAGTGTGCAGCGGCAGTCAAAAAAGCAAATGGGATGTTAAAAAAGGGATAGAGAATAAGATGGAGAATATCTTATTGCCCTTATATAAATACATGGTGCGCCCACATCTTGAATACTGCATACAGATGTGGTCCCCTCTTCTCAAAAAAAGATATACTGGCATTGAAAATGGTTTCAGAAAAGGGCAACTAAAATGAGTAGGGGTTTGGAACGGGTCTCATATGAGGAGAAATTAAAGAGGCTAGGACTTTTCAGCTTGGAAAAGAGGCGACTAAGGGGGGGATATGATAGAGGTATATAAAATCATGAGTGGTGTGGAGAAAGTGAATAAGGAAAAGTTATTTACTTGTTCCCATAATATAAGAACTAGGGACTACCAAATGAAATTAATGTGCAGCAGGTTTAAAACAAGTAAAAAGGAAGTTCTTCTTCACTCAGTGCACAGTAAACCTGTGGAACTCCTTGCCTGAGAAGGTTGTGAAGGCTAGGACTATAACAGGGTTTAAAAGAAAACTGGATAAATTCATGGAGGTTAAGTCCATGAATGGCTATCAGCCAGGATGGGTAGGAATGGTGTCCCTAGCCTCTGTTTGTCAGAGGGTGGAGATGGATGGCAGGAGAGAGATCACTTGATCATTACCTGTTAGATTCACTCCCTCTGGGGCACCTGGCATTGGCCACTGTTGGTAGACAGGATACTGGGTTGGATGGACCTTTGGCCTGACCCAGTATGGCCATTCTTATGTTTTTATGTATTGCAAATCTAAGGAAAACTGTATTTCAGATTAAATTGTGTGACCTTTAACTCTGTAATAAAGGAACCGCTCATACAGCTAGAATCTCCAAGTTGTAATATAATGGAGAAGACAAGAAAGTAACCCACAAAAAGGCTCTACAACAATTATGCTGTTCTTTCCTAGGGCTTTAACTTGTATGCATGTCCTTTTCCCCCACATTCTGGATTCATCTGAGAACTGACAGTTTTGCTGAACTTCAAAATAAGACTGTGTCATTCTGAAAGCTGTCTCCCCTGTTTAGCTTAGTGGGTGGAAAAAAAAGCTAGTTTAAGAATACATTAAAAAAAAATCAAATATGATGGGGGAGTGTGGGAGTCCATTATGAGCAGTTCAGCTCTTTTGTTGAAAACATATTGAATGTCTTCCTTTCAGAGGCCATCATGCTAATTTTAATAATAAACAGCTTCAGTTGCCATGAGGTTCATAGTCAATGATTTTTTAAAAAAGGAATTAGATGTATTTAAAACTACAGCAACAGTTCTCAAACTTTGAGCAACCTGAGGACCCCCATTTTTATTTAAATTTTTTCACGGCCCCCCAAGCTGCCCACTCACCCCCAGGCCCCACACCCACTTCACTCTTTCCCCCTAGCCCCGCTCCACCCCTGCCCCATCTCTTCCCTCCCCCAAGCGCACCCTGTCCTTGCTGCTCCCCCTCCTTCCCATTGCCTCCTGCATGCCGCTGAACAGCTGCTCCCCCGCATGCAGAGGGCACTGGGAGGGAGGGGAAGGAGTTGATCAGGGGTCTGCAGATCCCAGTTTGAGAAACGCTGAACGACAGTATTACTTCATATCTGGTAATCTGCAAAGAATGCTACGTTATGCAGCTTGGCTTCTTCCTGTCTCAACCCTTGTTGTCCAGGAGTGGGTCACTATCATGTAATTCTTAAAGAAGTATTACCAAAATCCTTAAATGATCATTATGGCTGTTTTTCATCAGGGTTAATATAGAAGAAAATATTAAACTGTTATCACTCAGTGACTAAAAATCTACAGGAACAGTGGATCAGTATTTTACAGGCTTTTTAAAAACCCTAATGAAACTCTGAACAAGTGCTAGGCACAAATAGCAATGCTGGTCCAATTAATATAAACTGTCCTCATTTTCCATTGTTGAAAATAATTTGTTTTATATTCTAATGCCTTTTAAGTGCCAGGTGACATACAGAGATTTAAGCAAGGGAATATATTTGGATTTTAACATATTCTGATTAGAAAGCTCCATAGCTATTTCTTAACCCAGATGTCTAGGTACTGCAGAGGATTAATGAGAACTTGAGGTCCCAAAAGAATACGAAATAAATTAATCTGTTGACATAGATGATTTGCATAGATTAGCAATACATGTCTCAGTTAATATTGTCTCTCCTATCCATATTGCACTTTTGAGGTATATGCAGTATGTAACCTGTATTTAAAATAACAAATGACCGCTATTATTTCCTTTCCCTCCTTTTCTAATCTGCTAACATGTCAAACTGCAACAGGAATCCTCCCCTGCAGTTGCATATTTCTTTTCTCCTGCCAGATTTTTGATTAATACACATGTTACATCGTGCTCAGACCTCTTCCCTGCCATTTCTTAAACTAGCAGGAAAGGCTGCAACTTTTCTCATAAACGGGGAATAAAACAAGGAGTATTTGGGTTCAGAAATAGTCTTTGATATATAATGGACCTGCAGTATCCAAAAGAAGCCTCACTTTCTCTGTGAGTAGAGATGGTTTACCTTTCTTTAAGTAGTATTTCTTAACTTTTTTGTCTTAAGGAAAATATTTATAATTGAAAAATGTTCAAAGTGGGAGTGGATGTAATAGACTGATCTCTCATTGGCGAAAGGTGGGGGAATGAACTGGAGCTTATTAGGTATACTGTACACAGATGTATCCCTTAATCTAGGATTCAGAAATATGAGTCTGGGAAAATATTAGTTTCCAGTGAGCTCATTATAGATTTTTATGTATATGACTGAAATACTTATTAATTGGGTAAATTGGGATGTACAGGCATCTATCTTTTAAAAGTCCCTGCCCTGTGGGAATACCGAATTCCACTCCCATTCCTCTTTTATCTTCCCATGAAGTCTCTCCCCACCATTTCCTTGCTTGTTCCCTGTCACTTTCATGTGTCTCACAGACAGTATAGAACTCTGGCCTTTAACACATGTGCACGATCAGGGCAAAATAACTGCCGAAGGAGGACAGTGTGATGGACACATGGGGTGCAAGACTTTGTAGGGGGTTAGAAAGAAAACGGGAGATGGAAATAGTCAACAGTTGGTGGATTGGGTGGGGGAATGTAGAAGTAGCCAGGAAGTGGGCAGATGGGGGTACAGCTGTGATCTGTATAGAGGGAGAATTTTTAGGTTTGTAAAGAGAAAAGGAACATTTAGAGAGAATAAATAGAAGGGGGAGGAAAAGTACATAATAGACAAGGAGAGTGAATGGAAAGTGGTGGAATGAAGTAAACTTGAAAGAGAAAACTATACAGTGTTTAGTTACATTTATTGTATTTTTCTGGTTAATATCCCACTGGCAGAATGTGAGTCAGATTGCTAAATGTAATTAGGTATGTAACCAGGTTAATTGGACAGGTATTTCTAAAAAATTGCATGCTATAGCACCTGAATTTTTCACTTTTCTGTGAGAGTCCAAATGTTTTAGTTCATCAGAACCAGTCACCATTTAGGTGATCTACGTCACTTGTTTTACAAGGGGTTTGCCATCTGATAGTGCTCTGTTGGTGAATATTCTTGCCAGCTGATCTGGATGGAAAAGTAAAGAACAAACTTTAGATACCACTGTGGGAATGGGGATCAGGAGTATGCTTTTTTACATAGCTGCATCTATAGCTTTCTGCTGAGACACTGATTACCTTAGGATACCTTATTCTAATATGCATTTGGCCTTGTGTATGAAATACCCAGTATTACTGTAACCTGACTATACTCCATGGTATGTCTCACGGGATGAGACTGGACAGCTGGTGCTGGACTCCAGTGCTGCTGCTGCAGCATACCCTTTCCCCCATTTCCCTGGTGGTAAAGGGGACACTAAGGTCGTGAAAAGGGATAAAATGGTGACTGTACAATCAGGGAGTCTTTGATCTGTGCTTTGCAAAAAGTGCCCGTTCCTCCAGGGATCTGCCTTTGCCTAATCCTAGACACTGCTCCTCAAGGTCCAAAGGTACAAAAGCGTGCCTCAGTTTCACACAGAGGACAGTTGCCTACATCTCCCGCAAAACACCTTCATCCAGGTCTCCTGTCTCCGTTCCATACTCAGTGTCACTCCATCTCCTTCCTCAGTGGTGTGGCTAAACAAAATAGACAGTCATTGCAGCTCTACAAGACTTCAGAAGAGCTTTAGAAAAGCCACAAACTTAATTCCAACCTTTATGCAAGGCATTTCCCTGTTCTGTCTTCCTCTAATGCTAGAATAACTCACCCCATCTCGCCCAAAAATGTCTTACCTTGTTTCTAAACCCAGCTTTCCCAGGAAGCCCAACAGGTCTACTCTGATTCTGTGATGGATAAACACTCTAAGCAGCACACAGTGCTAGATGCTTTCTATAGCCTACAAGAGAGACTTGAACCCAGAATCCTCATCAGAATTTATGATGAAAGGGGCCTTTAAAGCATTTAGAGAGAGCGGAAACTACCGCTTTAGAAAGATGATTGAGCAATGGGCACATCTTACAAGCAAAAAAATATATATGCATGCACACATTGATACCCAAGACCCTACTTACCAGATTGGGATCTGCCCTTCAAAGATTTACCAGGAGCACCAAGAGTTGTGAAGTTAGAAAACCCTGAGGATGAAGAAATGCATGAGGGCAGAAGATAACCAATGGGGAATAGTCAGAAATTCCCTGATCCTCAATCTCAAAAGAGGGAAGGCTTCTCCCACAGAGGCTTTTATAGTCTTAATCTGCCTTCATGTGGTTCAAATGCTGTTCAGATCACCCGTAGTTTAATTTGTGTTCAATATAGAATACTGCATTGTCACCTTCTTATTTATCCTTCTTCCAACTTCAGTCCTCAGCTGCCTGTTAGAGAAAGTTGTTCTACTGGATTGGTTCCATTTTCTTTTGTAACACAGCTAATTAACTTTTTATAGTCACTCAAAATGAAAACATTAAGATTAGTTTTAAATACTGTATATTGAAATACCACACTCTTGCAACAGTCCTAAAATTCTACTTTCTGCTAAGAAATCTAAGCCTTTTAAACTCTCCCCAAAAAGCAAATTTAGTAAAATATAAAAATGCAATGCTAAAAGTTATTAAACCCTGTTAAAATGTATGTCCCAAGTAGAATTCACAACCTAATGGGTAAAGCAATTTGTAGTCTGAATTTTCCTATTCTGACACACTAAAAATGTACAGAATTCAGTATGGTAAGAGGATTATTTTGTGCTTCTTCCTCTTCCCCCTGTCTTCAAACCTGTAAGTTCAGAATTGCTCAATATAATTTTTAATTTTGCTCCTGTCAGAAACACACTGTAAAGAGGAAATGGCACAAATGTACCTAATACAAAAATAAAGCTTTTAATGCCAATATTGTAAATGTGTGAAGAAGATTGTATTTGAAATAGGGTTCTCTATTTATAAATATTCAATAAAGCATCTAGATTACTTTAGAAAAGCTGCTAACTTTTTCATATTGTAAAAGAGGGAATATTTTACATCTGTTATTAATGGGTTTTGATTATCAAACCCTTTCATAGCAACCCATTATTTTGGAGAAGCTAAAGAATGTGAGGAATGAATTGCTGCTGCGATCTGGAACTTATCTGCAAAGATTTTAATCAGCTTTTTTATTGCTCCTAATTACACTGATTTTTTTCCTTTTCTTTAGTTATGATCTGCTCTTCAGTGTGAGGTTTATTATTAGTGGACTAAATAATGAACAGTTGTGCATGCATCATTGCTCATTCAGTCAAGGTTGAACTGCTATCTTTTGTACAAATCTTAAAAGTTTAGAATGTGCATAACAAAATAAGCTTAACCTAACTCTCACATCTTTTTTTTTTTCCCCCTCCCCCGTCCAGAAGTGGAGGAGCTGTTAGCTTCTCTTAAGTATATCCAACACACTTTGGTAGACCCCCAGAGCCAAGAGGATATCTCACTCATTTTACAACTTGTCCAAAATACTGATTTTCAGAATGCATTTAAGATACACAATGCTGTCACAGTGCACATGAACAAAGCCAGCCCTCCATATCCTCTTATCTCCAATGCACAAGAGCTAGCACAAGAGGTATGTATAGTATACATCTCAATGCTATATTTTGTAACTTGTAATTTGTATAATTAGAAATATATCCAGTTTTATCTGTGTATATCAAGCTTGTCTGAGTTATTAATAATCAAAGTTGAATTAAAATGGATCTTAATATATGAATAGTCACTGATTACTGCATCCACTTTTTCCAGAATTAAGCATTACATCCAGGAATTAAATAACTTTCAATTTTGGGTTAATAGCTCAGTTTTTCATAGTAAGAAATTTAACAGCAAAAAAGAAGTACAGTACTTAAGTGCAAAATATTACACCATTTAAGTGCGATGAAAGAAATGGTGCTACAGTAAAAATGGGAACATTTTTCATAGCTCTTCATATCCAGTATCTGTAGATATTGTTCACTTACAATGGATTTGGCTTTCTTCTGAGTTTTGAACAGTACTTCAGGGATACCCCTGAAAATGAATCGAAATGAAATCCCTGAAGGAAGTAAACTTAACCATATTTAAAGTTCTTCAACTGTTTGAATCTTTAGGTCTTTGCATCTTGGGACTAAAGATTCTATTGTATATAACTCAGTAGTTCAGTGTTGCTTGGCCATCTGGATTGGTGATATCGTCTATGCTAGTGGTTCCCAAACGTGTTCTGCCGCTTATGCGGGGAAAGCCCCTGGCCTGCCTGGGCCGGTTTGTTTACCTGCCATGTCCGCAGGTTTGGCCGATCGCGGCTCCCAGTGGCTGCGGTTCGCTGCTCCAGGCCAATGGGAGCTGCTGGAAGCGGTGGCCAGTATGTCCCTTGGCCCGCGCCATTTCCAGCAGCTCCCTTTGGCCTGGAGCAGCAAACCGCAGCCACTGGGAGCCGCGATCGGCCGAACCTGCAGACACGGCAGGTAAACAAACTGTCCCGGCCTGCCAGGGGCTTTCCCCGCACAAGCGGCAGAACAAGTTTGGGAACCACTGGTCTATGCCTACCTTAACTACTGATTTAAAAGTGTCGCTTAAAATCAGACCGATTATTTTATCCTAATGGATCCCAGGTGACACAGGAGAAATGGATTTGCAGAGTTCCTATGGCTATGAGTCACCAAATAGCTTTCATTTCAAGGCATGGTCAGAAAGAGAGGCTTCCTGAAAACTCAGTTGAAAGCTGCTTAGACTCCTAATCTAGTTTAAGAATGTAGGAGAGAGTTGAATTATCCATATGCTAAAAGCCCAGTACGTAAATTTAAAAGAGGTGGTATGTATACTTGTTCCCCACTTCTCCTTTAGATCTTGGGGTTACCAGGGACCAGTTCAGCCCCAAGCACTGGTTAGAGCAGGTTGTTCCCCTCCCTCACCTTCTGATCCTGTAGTGATCAGGGAATAGTCAAGACATAAAACTTTACTGGTCATATCCCTTCCCATCCCTGGAATACCCCCCAGGTGTCCCAAAAGACTCCATGACAGGGTCTTTGCCAATTCTGCGACCTCCTGTTCTGGGCAAAGGACAAAAGAAATATTGTACAAAATAAGTAAGATTGAATTTATTGTGCTTTGAGAGAATAGAATATATTACATTCATTTGTTAGAAGTCCTTGCATTTAATGAAATATTTTTGGCTGTCATTAAGGGGCCTCATTGAGCAGAAATGATTTTTGCTAACAGGATTTGTTAAAGGTCAGAACCATCAGACTGGAAAAATGCATATTTAGCCAATAAATGAATACTGCAATTGAGTGCAACAAACTTCCAATTCAAATCACACTAAAGTAATTTAAATTTTGAGAGCCATGTACCCCGGTCACCATTTTCACTGAGTCATGCCATTTAGGAACAAGTGAGCACCTGATATTTCTTTGGGATTTTTTTAAAGTGACTCTCAAACTGCACTTGAACAGGAGTCTAGTGTAATTTTTTTAGATGTTTTCTAGTTTTAGAAATCATATAATCATAGAATTGTAGGACTGGAAGGGACCTTGAGAGGTCATCTAGTTCAGTCCCCTGCTAGCAGGATTTGTTAAAGGTCAGATAGACCCAGCAGACTGGAAAAATGCAGATTTTCATTCCTTCTCTTCTTCCCCCCTGTTAATGCAATTAACGACAACTTTTGGGTGTGAATCTTTCCATCTTGGCCGCAGGTGAATTACTTGCATTTTTTGAGAGTATGAGGAAGAATATAGGACATTCATATTTTTTGTTCGCACATATAATTTGAACACAAACTTTAAACCATTTTAGTCATAAAGATATGGCTAGTCTTTTAGGAGCTATTTAGTAATTTTCTTTCTCTTCCCCATCCTTTGACTTAGCTTTACAGCATGGATGCTGGTTTGATCTCAGCATTGGCCTGCTAAAGCCAGGGTTGTGAGTTCAATCCTTGAGGTGGCCATTTGGGTCAAAAATTGGGGATTGGTCCTGCTTTGAGCAGGGGGTTGGACTAGATGACCTCCTGAGGTCCCTTCCAACCCTGATATTCTATGATTCTATGATTCCTTTAATGTCTGTGTCTTCACTTCCTGATAACTGGGTACAAGCAGCTTTAGCATCCAGGTCCCCCCCTTTCTCTGTAAGAGCCTGGGTTGTTGAGGGAAAGCTAAATATCCTTATCCATAAGCACCACCAAATAGGCCTCAGCGTCATAAGCTGTGGGAGACAGTGCTAGAAGATGAGTGGAAAACCATTTTCCAGAAGAAAGTGGAGAAGGTGCCTGACTTTGGGGATCTCTTCCAAATATTAATTGCAGGACAAATACGCCTGCAATTCCAACTAAGCAGCCACATAGAAGCCAGTATTTGTGGTGATATGCAACAGCCTGTGGATTTGTCCATAGGCAAGAAACCTGTCCTCAAATTGAGTTTCCTGTTCTTCCTTTCAAGGAATCCAGACTGTTTGTAGATATTCTTTATTCAGCCCTTAGTGCAGTTTCTGGGAAGAAAACCTCCTTTCCAGTTCTTGTTTTACTGTCCTGCAAGCCAAAACCTTTTTCCACATCCTTAATAGGAGAATCACAGAGCCCTCTTAATGCAGGAAAACTTGTGTAGGCTCACCCTTCAAAATGCCATTCTCCCACTTCCCTCCTTCCCTGTTTTAAATCCAACTTGAAACCTTTCAGGACCAAAAAAAACTGGGGAGAGCCAGTTCTGATTCTTTTTGGAGTGGGAGAAGAACATAAACATGCAACTCCATTGTTCTGGAGGTTAGGTTTTTGTATAACAGAAGGAGGTTGCAATTTATAGAGTTCTAGCTGCACAACTTCGAATTGTAGCAGCTGTGTGTGAATGTGCAGTTTTTTTATTAAAAGAAAACACGCACAGGCAAGTAAAAAAAACAAAACTTATTAATTCATTGTTAAAGTTACAAATTTTAAATGGTAAAAATCAAGAAATTGCTCTGGCACTCCGATTTGATCTGCCACGTACATATTTTGGATTACTCTTCAAGCAGTTGAATGTATATTGTAACATACAGTATAGACAATATGGGTGAACTAAAATTGCTGTACGAACTTTGTTCGTGCTTCTTCGTCCTTATTTTAAATTTGCAATCCTTAAAGAGTTGTAATGAATTATTGGCTTTATCTTTTAAAACATTTTAGAATTTTTTACATAATTGTACTGTGCTAGTTTAGCAATTCAGCTGGAGTGTTTGTGGGAGAAAATGTGTAACTGATAAGCGGTCAGCAAAAACTTGTGATTTATCTATTTTTTTTAGGCACTTTAATTTAATTAAAAGGCTGAGTAAAGCATGCAGGCTTAAGGAATTTATCTGGAGATTAACTCCCTAAACTAATTTGGTGCACTCTGACTCTTGAATAAAAATAGTGTTAAACATCAAATGTCATTACATTGGTTTAAAAGTCAGTTAAACTTGACAAAAATGGGGGCCAGGATTAGAGGAACATGATCTAAATGTTGATGCTGTAACAGCGTTTGATACAGCATTCAATACAGTTTATAATTTTTGGCATAGAAGAGCATCTAAAAGCACATTAGCAAGAACTGTCTCTCTAAACCTGGACTAATTAAACTTAATTTGATCCTGCTTACACGGAATGAATTCTAAACGCTTCAGAGACTGAAAAGTTTTAATTTTTTTTGCAAGACCAGATGTATGTAAATAATAAAATTAGATCATTTTTAATGGGCTTAACTGAACACTTACTACTGTACTTATGTATAGGGCTCCTTGTTTGTCATGGAGGTCGCAGAAGTCAGATTCTGTGACTTTACGCTATCTTTGTGACTTCTGCGGGGGTGAGTGTGGCTGACTCCAGGGCTGCCCAAGCAGCTGTGTCTGGGACCACCTGTTCAGGTGGCCCCAGGGACAGCCACACTGGCTGCTGCTGGGGCAGCCCCAGGCAGCTGGCCCTGGGAATCATCTGAGCAGTTGTCCCAGGGTGGCTGGTGTGGCCGCTGCCATTGGCCCCCAGCAGTGGTTTCCGGGTGCCTGGAGTAGCCACTTCTCCGGGTGGCTCCTGGTGGCAGTGGTGCCCAGGCAGTGACCCCATTAAGATTTAGTTAGGCATATTTATATTATGTCCTGGACAGGTCATGGGCTGTGAATTTTTGTTTATTGCCCATGACCTGTCAGTGACTTTTACTAAAAATACCGGTAACTAAATCATAACCTTACTTAAGTAATATAAAAATGCACACATCCTATATTAAATAAGATTACATTAATATAGAAATTAATATTAAAACTGAGTTGCTGGTTCTGTTATAAATAGGGCCCTATCAAATTCATGGTCTATTTTGGTCAATTTCACAATCATAGGATTTTAAAAATTTCATTTCAGCTATTTAAATCTGAAATTTCAGTGTTGTAATTGTAGGGGTCCTGACCCAAAAAGGAGTTGGGCGGGCACAGTTTGCAAGGTTCTTGTAGGTGGGGTTGCGGTACTGCTGTCCTTTGCGCTGCTGCTGGCAACGGAGCTGCCATCAGAGCTGGGTGGCTGCTCCTGGCCAGGAGTCTAGCTCTGAAGCCAGCAGCAGCGCAAAAGTAAGGATGGCATGGTATGTTATTGCCACCTTTACTTCTGCGTTGCTGCCTTCAGAGCTGGGCCCTAGGTCAGCAGTCACCACTCTCTGGCCGCCCAGTTCTGAAGGCAGCAGTGGAGAAGTAAGGGTGGCATGGTGTTGTATTGCCACTCTTACCATACTTGCAGAAGTGCTGCCTTCAGAGCTGGGCATCCAGCCAACAGCCCCGGCTCTCCGGCTGCCCAGCTCTGAAGGCAGAGCAGAAGTAAGGGTGGCAATCTTGCGACCCCTTAATATAACTTTGCAACCCCCCTGCAACTCCTTTTTAGGTCAGGACCTGCAATTTGAGAAACACTAGTCTCCCCTGTAAAATTTGTATAGTATAGGGTGGAAGCACACAAAAGACCAGATTTCACTGTCCGTTATAAACTGTTCTTCAGATGACTCTCAAATTGTGGTATGTAATTTGGCATGCACATTCATGGCTCTGATGCAACTATTTGAGCTAAAATTAGATGTTTTGGTATTGTTTTACATTTTCAAATTAATATCTTATAAACAAAACTTAATCTTTTTGGTGGAATTTGGTAGAATTTTTTTTAATATGGCAGACTTTTTGCAAAGCATTTATGGGGTAGAAGAATAATGTAGCAGATGGTGTGGATTTATTAACTACAAAACTAAGCCACTGCAACAAAGAGGCCAGTATAAAGTTACTGTTGCCATGTGCGCACAATAGATCACTAAACAAGATAGAGAATAAAGCTATACACAGAAAAGATTACTTCAGAACTGGTGGAGACTCCTGTGGCTTTACCAATTTAAAAATAAGAGGCAGTGCAGACTAGTGCCTTTAGTTTTAATATTAGCTCTGCCATTGACTTGGTCTCTCATTTTTGGCAAGTCAACTCTGATGCTGAATCACAGTAACCCCATTTGTGAACAGTTGTTCACATCTGCAGAAGTTATTACAGACCATAGCATAGTAATCTGACACACTGGAAGATACACATGTTCTACATGCTATTATATCTGCCAGAATTAAATAGTCCCACAGATGTAATAAAGGTACTAAATGTATAGAGAGGAGAAATGTAGTATTTCATCTGAATACATATAATGAAAGCATTTAAAGAACTATGAAACTATTCCAAATAGCAATCCAATTTGAGTGAAGAAAAACACAATGCACGAAAAATGTCTCAATGGGCCAGGTTGGCAGGCATGGATACTTCAAAAAAGAAAAAGGGGGGCGGGAGGAAGAAATTTAATTTCTGACATTGCCTCCATAAAACCGCTGTGTAGGAATCATGGCCATAAACCCTTTTTGAAGCAGTAATGTCTGTGGGTCTTCATATGGGGCAACAGAATAAATAGCTTGCCCCAACTAATGGTCCCCATTTCTGATTTCTGCCAGATGTAGCAGTATAGAAACCTGTCCATTCCATTTATGCATCATGCAGTAGCTTAGGAAGAAGTCTCAAATTCTTAAGTAAACCAAACAAAAAAGTATATAATTGTAGGTAGTTCTTTGTATTAGGTATTTTTTGGTTTTTTATAAATTCCTTAGATTTAGAGGGGATGTCAGATCCAACTCTTACAATGGATTTGATGACAAAGAAACATAGTTTCAAGAGGTGAACCTTTTGCCTCACTAAATTTCCAGCCTCTTACAAGCATTCAGAATGTTGTCAGGCACTGCTGAGGCAAGGAATTGATCTGTGTGCTCATCCTTCTCCAAAGGGGTCCAAAAGGATTGAGAGATGAGGCTGCAGAATTTCTTAATGCAAAAACCTTCATCAGGCAAGGAAGAAGGGGAGATCTCAAACAAGTACGGGTTCTGTGAAGTTGTTTGAGTGCAAAAATCTGTCAAGTCAAAACGGATGCAGAAGGGTTGCTCTCTGGAGAATACATCCTGTAAAGAAGGTTCCTCATGGCAACAGACTTTTGAAGATTCAAGCTCATCAGACAAAGCTGGCAGAAGTTCTTCTGGTTTCTGGCAGCTCTAAGAAATCGTATGGCACTGACAGAAAGGAGTCTCATAGTACATCAACTGATGGATGTCACCAGGCCATGGTGCAGCTGACCTACCTCAAACCTCAGGGTGCTGCAAAGAAGAAAAAAATATATATTCAGCTCTGAGCTGGGTCATTTCCATCCTTCTTGAGACCTTTGTTAGATCCCCTTGGCTTGATCTCCCCAAAACACCTCAGTGGAGATGCTCGAAGGGTTCACCAGTGTTCTCAGTACCAATCTGCGATTACTTCCTTTTGGGCTCAGTGTCTCCTTGGCAGCTAGGAGCTGTGGGAATCTCTGTCTAGAGGCTTCTGCTTTGGTGCTAATGGATTTTTTTGTTCTACTGTGGGGATGTCAGCTTCATAGATTCCAAAGTCAGAGGGACCGTTGTGATCATCTAGTTTGACCTTCTGTATAACCAGCCACAGAACTTCCCCAAAATAATTCCTAGAGCATATATTTTAGAAAACATCCAATCTTGATTTAAAAATTGCCAGTAATGGAAACGCCATCATGATCATAGGTAAATTATTCCAATGATATTTCCAATCAACACTGTAACCTTTATCAAACAAACTTGTAATCTCATAAAATAAGGATCTACTTTCCATAAATCTATGTTGATTAGCATTAATTATATTCTTCTCCTTTAATTCTTTGTTATTCAAGTTCCATATCAGCTGCTGTATTACCTTACCCTGGAATGATGACTGACAGGCCTGTAATTACTCAGGTCATCCTGTTTACTCTTTTAAAATATTGACGCACCAATAACTTCCGGTGTTCCAAGACTCACTGGAAATCAACATTCACTGTTCAGCGAACTCCTCAGCCAGCTCTTTTAAAACTTGGATGGAAGCTATTTGGACCTGCTGATTTTAAAATTTCTAACTTCAGTAGATCCTGTTCAATATTCTTCTGATATACGAGTAGAATGGAAAATGTTATCATATGATATTACTACATCTATTTTTCCCCTCAAATACAGAACAGAAATATTAATTGAACATTTCTGCAATTCTGCTATTTCCATGTAGTAATGAACCAATATCATTGTAAGGATTCTTTTTGAGCCTATTATTCTTGAAAAAACTCCTCCTTATTGTCCTTAACCCTGATGACCATAGAGTTCTCCTTGTGGCCCTTGGCTTCCCTTACCAATTTTTTACAATTCCAGGCTTCTGATTTATATTCATTACTATCAATTTCTTCCTTTTGTTTTATACTATTTTATTGTTTCTTTATAGCTGCCTTCACTTTCCTTCTACACAAGATGGCTTTCTTCCTTGATTTGTAGGCTTATGGCTTTTTGGAGATCTAGGAAAGTGTTTATAAACCATTCCAAATTATCATTTACATTTTTCTGATTAAATTCTTCATCCCAGCTGATTTGGCTCATAATCTTAATCAGTTTTGTGAAATTATCCCTTTCAAAGTAGAGTCTCTGTCTCTGTCTGTCTTTCTCTATATATATAAATAAATAAAATTACTGATCTGTACTTTATTCTGTTTGCACATTATAAATGTGATCAGGTCTTGTATGTAAGCTACCATTAATTTTTAGTTCTGTGATCAGTTCCTCTTTCTGACAAGATGTCTAATATAGAATTCCCCCATGTTGACTGTAACACTTGGAGTTAGGAAATTGTCCTCAGTAATATTTAGACATTCCCAGGATGTTTTAGCATTGGCAAGATCAGACCTCCAGCACATCACTCAAATTGAAGTCCCCCATGATCACACAGCATTTCGCCCCGACACACACATTAAAGATAGGTAAATAAGAAGCCAGTCATCCTGTTCCAAAGTGTGATTTGGTGCTCTGTAGCAGATACCGACCAATACCCCATCTGGTGTTTTTGTTAGGACATTGATCCATAAGCATTCAGGATCATTGTCTTCCAAGTTATCAGTGACTGGGAAACAAGTAATGCCATTTTTGACATCACGTCACTTCTTCTCTTTTGTCTACTTGATCCTTCCTGAATAGGTTATAACCATTTTTTTAACATTCCAGTCATGTGAGTCATACCTCCGCATTTTTCTGGTGGCCACACTGTGCCCACTCTCGCCTGTCTCTAGATGTTGGAATGCCACCCTGACCTCTTGTCTCTGGTGATTAAGAACAGCAAGGCCTCCTCTCCGACTTCCTCTTCCTTTCTTCCTTGAAGCTGGGGCACAGATATTCCCTGAACCTTGCTATCTAGGAACTCCTCACCTTCTCTGATTCTCAGTAGTGTCTTTACTTGCCTCTCCAATCCAGTAATCTTTTCCTCCAGCATAGTGACCAACTTGCACTTCATGCACAGGAAATCTGTTCTGGCTTCAGGCAGGAAAGAAAACATGGCACATCCACTGCAGGTCACCACTACTGTTCCATCGCTGGCCATCTTGAAATCGCACAGAGCTGAACCAGGAGGGAAAGCCTCTTTCATGCCCTGTCTAAACTCTCTCTGAAACTCTCCTCTTAAGTAATTCTGTTAACGGCTGTCATGTACACCTAACAAATTACTTTTTATACCAAGTACCCTGCTTAGCTCACCTCTTGCCTCTCACTACCATGGAGAATTAACTACTTGGAGACTTTAAACAGCGAGGCTGATCAAAGCTCCAAGGGCGCAGCCATGTGGCCCTTACCATGGGACCAGATATGAGAGAGGAGCTCCTAGCACTGCTGCAGGTGCTCTTCATAATCAAATATTGCACTAGAACTTCCTGGGACCTTCAGTTGTTTTGCTGGACCAATCATCTTTCTCTTTTCCCTTTTCTTAGCACTTCTGGGTATCTGACCCTCTACCACCACCTTCTGATAAGTCATCAGCAAGAGTGGAGGATGAAAGAATATCCCAAAAGTTGAAAGAGAGCAGTCTTTTGATCCTAAAAATGGGGAAGGCTCTTGTAATGACATTTCAGTCACTTTCGCCTGACTTTTCAAGGTCATCAGTGCTTCTGAACCCATATATTTTTATTTTCTCAGAGGAGGATGAGACTAGGAATAAGAGCCATGGATGGAACCCCCTTCCACCTCCTCACCAGATAAGGGCGTCCTTTCTGCTTTGTCTTTCCCTCTGAGCAATGGCAGGTCAGGACCTGGTAGTCAGGATGGCATGAGATATACATCTTCTTTTGACAGCTTTCCCAAGTAAATCTTGTAAGCTTTTTGACATCCTGAGTTGCAGAAGAAAAGGGCACCCCTCCCTGTCAAGAGGGATTTTTCAGAGCCAGACAAGGAAGTCTGATGACTCTATCAGGGTCTGAGGGAAGGCTTTGACATGGTCTGTTGAAACCCTGCATCAGAATCACTGTCTTTCTGCTGCCGGTGGAAACAGCAATTTGAACAAAGTGAGACCATCTTCCACTCCTAGGAAAAAGAAGTCTAAGCAGTTTAATACATTAATAATCTGGAATTATCTGTAATTTATGAGTCACCCAGATGACATTTTAGAAACGTCTGTGATGGTATGCTGTTGTTTGGTAAATAGGCTACCTTTTGTGGGGATGTGTTCATTTATAGTTTTTTAATGACTGCCCTCCTTTTACAGATCTTAATCTTTTATTCATTCCCTATAGTAGCCTAGTCCATCAGTAGTGTCCGCTCATGTCACTCTAATGTACTGGATAACAGCCTAGATAGAGAAGCACAGTTCTGATTTGACACATTAGAATAGTTCATGTATTCTCATTGCATAAATGTCTTATTTCTTAAGAGTTTTTTATAAATATATTGAGGCAGAGTAATAAATATACAGATTTGCTTTGTTTCTCTCAGTAAAATAGCTAATTACATTTAGTTTTCTTTCTTCAAGATAACTTTAGTCAGAGCTAAATTAGCCAACTATGCAAAGCAGATTTTCACTGTTTGGTCTCTTTTAGGTACAGTGTGTTTTGAAACCCAGTCACCAGAAAGATGGGCAGGAGCTTAGTGCTTTGCTGAATGCCCCTCACATTCAGGTAAAACTAGGCAAAGCTGGTACTGTGTAATCTATACTATGTAGATTTTTAAAATGTTTTTATATATTTTATTTCTTGCAAACACCATAAAAACACCGGTTTGAAACTTGTTTCTTGAGGCTAAAAACTGAGTGTTCCTCGAATATATGGAAAATCTCCACGTGATTGAAAAATGAAAACTTAACGTGTTTCACAGGTGACAAAATTGTAACTTCCTGCTACTAATGACATTTACTATTGAAATGCGCACTTGGGTTCAGTGCCAGCCACCAGTCTTCAGGTGTACTTAGTTGCATACCTAGTAAGCTAGCCTTCAATGTTTATGCAAAAGGCAGAAGACTGACTTTAAACATAACCATTGGAAGAGTGAAGCTGCACTGGGTGCATGGGTATATAATACAGTATTTTCCTCTACACTGTTGCCCGAAAACTCAATCAGAATTGGGGCTCCATGGTGCTAGGCACCGTATAAACACATAGGAAGACAGACTTTTGCCCCATACAGCTTGCTATCCAAACAAGGGAAGGGAAAAAAGTGTGGCATACAGAGTGAACAGGGAGATAAAGGTTTATGGGGGAGGGAGAGTGAGACTGACAGAGGACCTGTGATGGGAAATAGCTAAGATAAGTTAAGGGCAAACAGGCATTCATCAAATGCCTGATAATGACCAGAGTTCAGATGGATTTAAAAAAAAAAAGGGGTGGGGGGCGGGTGGTTTGCTGCTATTGGTGGCGTTGAAGTGCTGTGGAAGTATTAAGTGGATAGGGGGCCCCTGGCTGAGTGTAATCGTGCCCTGCCGCTTCTGGCTGTTTTGGGGGAATATTTGCTGTTCCTTTGGACTGACTGCTGGAGCTTGGAGGCTCTGGAGTGGGGTCTTTTTATTGGGAAAGTATTCTTTTTCCTTCCCAACTCTTCCCTCCCTCCCCCTAAAAAAAGTGTTCTGGGAGTGTGGAGGAGTCTGAAACCATAGGTATAAATTCCAGCATATATCACTACTGTACAAACAAGAATTGACAGCTAGTGAAATTTACAGTTGTCAGTTACAGAAGAATGTGATTAATGTGCATTGCTTGCAACTTATAAGTAAAATAGCTTCTACTACATTTCTTGGCAAAGATTTAATAGCTGAGTGCTACGGTGAGGTCTCTTTTTACTAAAACTTCATTACATTTAAAAAAATATATATTTAATAGTATACTCTGAACAAGGCCCTGTTTACTCTGACAAGCTGCACTTAAATTTTGTGGCAGAGTCCACTAATTTCTGCAGTGCTTTAATGGAAATAATCAAAATACAGTGACAGCTTCAAATATTAAAACTGGAGGTTTTGTATTTAATTATATATGAAAATGAATACAAGCAGTACAGCAGCCCCTGTGTTTGTTAAACTGATTTTGTCATTAGATTTTATCAGCGTACGTTCAGTAAGCTACAGATTGACATGGTTGTCATCTTTAGGTTTCAGAGTTAACGTGAAGTAAAATGGGGTATTGAGACCCCTCAGAGCCATTGATTCAGACTGTCAGCAAACTCAGGAGGATAACACTAGATTAGTTTACATTCACTTCATGTTTTCCAGGTTATCATTGCAATCGTCTCTCAAAACTGGGTGACTGGGCAACAAAATGGCAGATGAAATTCAGTGTAGATAAATGCAAAGTAATGCACGCTGGAAAACATAATCCCAGCTATACATATAAATTAGCTGTTACCATGCAAGAAAGAGATCTTGGAGTCGTCATGGATAGTTCTCTGAAAACATCCACTTAGTGTACGGTGGCAGTTAAAAACGCTAACAGAATGTTGGGAATTATTAGGAAAGGGATCAATAAGACAGAAAATACCATATTGCCTCTATATAAATCCATGGTATGCCCACATCTTGAATACTGTGTGCAGATGTGGTCGCACCATCTCAAAAAAAGATATATTGGAAAAGGTTCAGAAAAGGGCAACAAAAATTATTAGGGGTATGGAACAGCTTCCATCTGAGGAGAGATTAATAAAACTGGGACTTTACAGCTTGGAAAAGAGACAACTGGGGGGATATGATAGAGGTCTATAAAACCAGGGCTGGTGTGGAGAAAGTAAATAAGGAAGTGTTATTTATGCCTCATAACACAAGAACTAAAAATAAAAGTAATAGTCAGCAGGTTTAAAACAAACAAAAAAGGAAGTATTTCTTCACACAGTGCACAGTCAATCTGTGGAACTCTTTGCCCAAAGGTGTGTGAAGGCCAAGATTGTAACAGGCTTGAAAAAAGAGCTAGATAAGTTCATGGAGGATAGGTCCATCAATGGCTATTAGCCAGGATGGGCTGGGATGCAAAACCATGCTCTTAAGTGTCCATAGCTTATGTCTTCCAGAAGTTGGGAATAGGCAACAGGACATGAATCACTGTTCTGTTCATTCCCTCTGAAGCACCTGGCATTGGCCACTGTCAGAAGACAGGATACTGGGCTAGATGGACCATTGGTCTGACCCAGTATGGCCCTTCTTATGTTCTTAATCATAAAGACTAGAATATTAGCTTTTTAAAAACTAAGATTCTGAAGCACACTTTTGCAGCAAGGGTGAATTCTGCAGCTGTGGAATATATCTGGCTCTCACTATGAATTAGTATAATTAAAACTTAACCATGCTATTGTGATAGAGATCTTTAGGATTTTTTAATTTGTTTACCAGATAATTTGCACAGTTCTCTAACTTGCAATGGATATCCTAGTTAGTACAAATTAGTGAATTTCTGTTGTGCTTCATGTAGGTATGAAAGGCATGATTTCCTTAAACTGTATTGTCTGTTTTGTTTAACACTAGGCACTTCTATTAGCTCATGATAAGGTTGCAGAGCAAGAAATGCAGCCAGAGCCAGTGACAAATGAAAGGGTTTATGAGAACTTTGGCCTGTATGGAGAGGAGACAGTTAAAATAGTTCGCATTGAGAAGGCTCGAGATATTCCATTGGTAAGTATTGTTACTCTGACAGCAGATCCCTTGCTCTGGAAGAAAATGAGGCTTGAACTGTCCAATTTACTTTTATTCTTCCAGACTCCCTGGTGGGGGAAGTTGTCCTAATAGTAGTGTTCAAACCCCTCCCCCCCCTTTTTTTTTTAATTATTGAGAGAGAGGTGTTCTCTTTATAGGTGAAGTAGGGGACACAATTTTTTTTCCTTTTGCAGGTCATTATTTTGTTTTGGAATTTTATCATCGGTATGCAGGTTAAACTTTGAGAGCTAATAGTAATTTTGGTTCATGAAATAAAAATGTTTATGGCTGATGCATATTTCTTATACTGAGGCTATATTAATTTATTCTAATACTGAAACATAAGTTGCTGCCATTTAGAGCAAAGTCAGTAGTACATCTGTTGAAAAGTCAATGGGTTTGAAAGAAGGCCTTCCTAAAGAAGGCAGTATCTCAGGGTTTGCTGAAACTGAGTTTTAATCCTTACTGTGCCAACAACTGCATTTTTTACCTTTCTTATGTTCTGTTTTTCACGTTCTACATAAACCTATTTGGAAAAAAGTTGTTTAAAACATTTCTGTCATAATGTACAACTCAAATTTAATCACTGTTGAGCAGATTAGAAGTTCCTGTTTCTGCTTTAAGAACTGAATATCTATTTTTAAGTCAAAGCTTTGGATGTGTTCATCTAAGTTTGTTTTTCATTTGTAGTATATGAAATTTTATCCACTGGTTTAAAATATATGCAGTGTATATATCCCTGAGTGTCATATTTGTTTTACATTCAGATTATCTATTTGCAATTGTGTAGGGTGCTACAGTGCGCAATGAAATGGATTCTGTCATCATTAGTCGAATAGTGAAAGGGGGTGCTGCAGAGAAGAGTGGGTTATTACATGAAGGGGATGAAGTTCTGGAAATTAATGGCATTGAGATTCGTGGAAAAGATGTTAATGAAGTTTTTGATTTGCTGGTAAGTGGTTCCTTCTTTCCCCGCCCTCCCCAGGAATATTTGCTGTCTGACCTTTTCAAGTTGCCGCTCTTTTTTTTTTTTTTTTTTTTTTTAAAGGAGTTGGATCCAAACATCATAATTATAATTTTAATTAGTTAACTTTAAGAAATGTATTTTGTTTTTGATAATGTTGTTAGACCTAGAGAATTTTTTCACATCTGGTCTTTTGGCAAGTCTGACAAAGCAGTGTTCTAAGAGGTATGAAAATATTGTCTGAAGAAAGTAGTCCTTCAAATTCTCCAGATCTTGATGGTCATCTTCATTAGGTTTCTATTCTCAGAAGTCCAAGCACTCAGTAAACCAGGCTCACCTACATCAGAGGAGTCTGTGGTCTTTCTCTTCAGCATTACCCACTTCAGCCTCAAATGGTTCTGCCTCTAAGCAGCAAATTTGAAGGGGTGTGATAGCATGCCATACTAGACCTGATTAAGACCAGTCTTCTGTGTCCTTCCTTCCTTCCTTCAAGGATCATTTTGTTTCAGTTTTTGTCAGCAATGATA
Organism: Lepidochelys olivacea; assembly: GCF_965140295.1. Taxonomy (NCBI): domain Eukaryota; kingdom Metazoa; phylum Chordata; order Testudines; family Cheloniidae; genus Lepidochelys; species Lepidochelys olivacea. The sequence goes on from NC_140416.1 coordinate 59,188,805, forward strand.
TTTCTAATTTCTTTGTCACAGTAATCTCAGAAGTGTCTTGTAATGATGTGAGAAAATTCAATAGATCAATTAGATGGAAGTGTGATTTTGAAGCTGATTGGTATCCTCTTAACTTCATTCAAGGTGGTAAAAATGTTCAGTATCACTTTTATTAATATGGCAGCTGAAAAGATTTTTGAAACTGGAGGATAATCACATTAGTAACTTGGGATAAATTAAAAGTCCACTTAGAATTTATTTGCATACTGGCACAGAAGCCGATCAAATGTGCCCCTCTCAGCCATTCACTAGGCTGCTGTGAAGGGACCCAAAACCATGGCCCGAGGTGCTTTAAGCCTGTGGAGCCTGAATGAATCCGAGCCATGCCCCAGTGTGTGGGGTCCTTAGGCACATTCCAGAGCACAGACCTTCAGTCTGGTACCCCCTCCTGAGAGCTGGAACCTATTGTCTAGCTGCCTATCCCCCTGAACAAATAGTGACCCATCAGATTCTCCTGAAACTTAAACACACCCTCTCCCAGAATCCCACCAAAGATTTTGAGCCTTCTGAGTTGGGTTACTGTTTACCCTGTCAGGGGCCCTGCGGTAGGTGCAGTTTCCTTACCATCCCAGGGCATCATTTGGATCAGAACTATCAAATCCATCTACTGCAGGGCATTCCTTGGGTTGCTGAAACATGGGTACTTACTTCCTAATCTCACCACCTCTGACCTTGGTCCAACTGTTCTTTTTCTTCCTCCTGCTCCAACTTCCTGTGTATTTCAAAGCAACATCATTAACATTAAATATTCCCCATTGTCCCTGGTCTGGGGAAGACATGGTACAATCTTGCCAGTTCATGGTGATACACATACAGAGGCTTTCCTTGATACAGCAATTTAATGATACATTTCATAATATCATTTCGTAAGATGTATAGACAAAACTCCAAAATCATCACACCTGCCAGTATCGGAGTGAAGGATTCTAGCTTCCCCTACAACAGAAGACTGCTTCAGTTATAGGTGGAGCTGGTAACTATGTCTATAGTTACAATGGACACTGTTAGGCAATCTTAAGTCCCTGTTATAACTGTTTAGGCTGTAACTTTCAGCCTGAACTTTGTCTGCATCTACCTGAATCTTTTTTTTCCGAAAGTTTCAGCTAAAACTGTTCAGCTCTTTGAGAGAGAATTTAGGGAATTTGTCCAAGTTTAAAAAAAAATCTTACAACCATTTGATTCAAAATATCTTAAACATCCATACTTTTGTAGCAGGGACTTGAAATTTGTTGGGGGTGGGGCTCAAGCTAGGGATGTAGTTTGCCCTCCCTGCAAAATCTGTTCAAATTTAGCCAAGTTATGAGCCTCTGAAAAATCAGTTTGTATGTGCTTAGTAGAGGTTTATAAGACTTTGGCAGTATTGTGTTCTGAAGATTGTCTGCGAAGAACTTACTCCAGGAGTGGGCAAACTCCACATCTGGGTGGGGAAATTCCATACAGGGCCATGAATGTAGGCCTGGGGGAGGGAGTGCGGGGTGTAGGAAGGGGTGCGGTGTGCAGGAAGGGGCTCAGGGCAAGGGTTTGGGGCGCAGGAGGGGTGCGGGGTGTACAAGGGGGCTCAGGGCAGGGGTTTGGGGTGCAGGGTATGGCAGGGGGTCGGGGTGCGGGAGGGGGCTCGGGCGCGGGGTGTGGGCTCGGCCCAGCGCCACTTACCTGGAGCGGCTCTGAGGTGGCAGTGGCACGCAGCAGGGCTAAGACAGGCTCCCTGCCTGCCCTGGCCCCGCGCCGCTCCCGGAGATGGCTGGCACCACATCCCTGCAACCCCTGGAGGAGGAGGCAGAGGGCTCCATGCACTGCCCTTGCCTTCGGGTACCTCCCCCCCAAAGCTCCCACTGGCCGCGGTTCCCCGTTCCTGGCCAATGGGAGCTGCGGGTGAGGCGATGCCTGCAGGCGAGGGCAGTACATGGAGCCCTCTGCCACCCCTCCCCTAGAGGCCGCAGGGACTTTGTGCCAGCTGCTTACAGCAGCAGCATGGGGCGGCAATCCTGCATGCCGGATCCAAAGCCCTGATGGGCAGGATCCAGCCCACTGGCCATAGTTTGCCCACCCCTGACTTACTCCATACTGACATAGCTCCCACCAGATAGAATCATATAATGGAAGATTGAATGTAGTATTGTGTAACTAAAGACTATATAGTATTATTACACACACACACACCCCCACAGCCACCCACCCACCCACCCTCAAGTTAGGGTTATATGGGCAACCTTAATGCTAGGGTTTCTTAACTTTTGAGTGCTTGACTTCGCAACCTTTTAACATAATCTTATGTATAATAATTTTCTGGTGTTTTTAACTCTAAAATGCTTTACAATCATTCAGCAGCTAATCCATGCAACAGAAGATAAATTTGTTATCCTCGTTTTACAAAAGGCCATACAACAAATCAATGTAATTTAGGATAGAATTCAGGAATTCCTGGTTCTAAGTCCCATGGAAGGGTCAGCTGACCTCTTTCTGTATAAATGAGCTGTACACACTCCATGCACTGCTTTCATAAGACCTGATTGTGCAAACATAATTGAGTGTAATGCTTGCTGCACCATATAAATCAGGTCCTAAGAACCCCATTGTGCAATCATTTACACACACACTTTATTTTAAGCACTGTGAGTTGACTTGTCAGTCAGGAGAACTACGTGGTGTGTAAATTGAAGTGTATGTGTAAGTCTTTACAGGATTGGGATCTTAAGTATGTGAGCTCTTCAGGGCAAGGACTTCGCTGACTTTCTTTATAGGACTGAGCACAACATCTGTGGTTAACAATTAAATATTTTAGCTGTTAGTGATATAATTTCTATGGATGATGGTTTTGTGCCTTGACGTGAGGAAAATACTGTAAATTTGTTTATGTACATTTTGGCAATGTTTCAGTATAAGCAAGCACTCTCTTTACACTTGTAATTAGAAACACTGTTTTATAACTGAAAGAAATTTGAGTTCACCATGAACATTTTCATCTTTGTTTTAGCTTCTTTTCCAGTATTAACTGACTTATTAACAACTCAGAAAAGAGTGGCAGAATTGTAATCCTTGTAGTTCTCTAATTTCCCCATCTTTTCTCAGTAAAGTTGTATAGAGAAAATAATTTGTACAACCAAGCTTTCTAGGCTTCCATCATCTGGAGATCAGCATCAAGCTCTTTAGTCTTTCCTACTGTGTCACTTTTCTCTAGGAATGTATGTATATTGGGATTATTATAAATCTTAACCCACATAGTGATATAATGATGCATTTGATTATAGGGCCTGGATTTTCTTGGAATTTGTATTGCATTTTGAAAACAGTAAATGTTATTTATTGGAATCCCTAATTCAAATAGTCAAGTATTTATGGTGTAGATTACTGGAATCTTGTTTTTTGTTGCAGGCTGACATGCATGGCACTCTGACATTTGTGCTGATACCCAGTCAACAGAGCAAGCCGCCTCCTGCCAAGGAGACAGTTGTAAGTGAAATTTATGTTAATCTTACAACCGTTGTTTTTCACCCAGTGCTTACAAAGGTCTTTTGTGGGTCATTTTACAGGACGAAACAAAAGAAATTGATTTAGACCTCAAAGATTTGAGTAACACTGCTGAAAATAATCACAGGTGACTGCCTAGAGCATTGGTTCTCAAGCAGGGGTCCGTGTACCCCTGCAGGTACACAGAGATCTTCCAGGGAGTACATCAACTCATCTGGATATTTGCCTAGTTTTATAACAGGCTACATAAAAAGCACTAGCAAAGTCAGTACAAACTAAAATTTCATATAGACAAAATGAGAAAGTAAGTAATTTTTCAGTAAATAAGTGCGCTGTGACGCTTTTGTATTTTTATGTCTGATTTTGTAAGCAAGTAGTTCTTGAGTGAGGTGAAACTTGGGGGTACGCAAGACAAATCAGACTCCTGAAAAGTTGCCCGGAAAGGTTGAGAACCATTGGCCTTGGCAATTCCAACAAAATGTGATCATTTGTGCTCAGTTTATGGCCTTGTCTGTGCTTGCAGCAATGTGTAGAGTACATGTGACTACACACCACAGTGAAAGACTTTAGTGGGGGGGAGGCAGTGGAGTCTTTCATTGAGGCAGCAAAAGGCTCCAGCAGCTCCCTGTTGCTGGAGTCTTTTACTGCAACAGGGAGGCAGCAGGACCCTTCACTGCTAAAAACAGTGTAGATATGGCAGCTCCTGCTTGGCCATGTAGAGAGCTATGCAGGCTATATTCACTAGAGTTCTGGCATGTCTGTACTTTACTCACATAAGTAGTGTCTCACCATCTACACTGCTGTTTATACGTGTGCTAGCTGGGCATCCAGTGTCTGTACTCTACGTGCTGCTGCTGCAAATGTTGACCTACCCTATATAGCGTTGCTTACTGTCAGTCACTAAACATGTACAAGTAAGAAATGCTAAATCTAGAGCTGCTTGCACTTCTGAAATGTTCTGAAGTTGTTTTTTTTTTTTTTCTTTTGAGAATATCCATTTCTCCATTACAGATAGGGGGTGGAATTAAAAAGTGGTGAGTTGTGCCTTAACTTGCAAAACTTATCTGGAAAAAAAAGCAGTAAATTGAAGATCTTTCTAAAATGTTTGTTTCTAGCTAACAGTGTCTTGAGTTATCTTTAACTTGGACTATAGCAGCTTACGTAAAGCGTTATGCAACATTTAGTCAAAGATGAACAAAACCTTTAAATTACAGTAACATGGTGGGAGACTGATAAGCAAGCATCACTTATAATGAAACCTCATCTATAATTCAGTAAAAATGGGTTTTGGAGGAGCAGTCGTGTTAGTCTGTAGCCGCAAAAAGAAAAGGAGTACTTGTGGCACCTTAAAGACCAACAAATTTATTTGAGCATAAGCTTTCGTGAGCTACAGCTCACTTCATCAGATGCAGTGAGCTGAAGCTCACAAAAGCTTATGCTCAGATAAATTTGTTAGTCTCTAAGGTGCCACAAGTACTCCTTTTCTTTCAGTAAAAATGAAATCTCTGTTACCTTTAATGCATTCCTATGGAGTTGTACTACTTTTATAATGAAAGACAGATCTAGATACAAGGAATTTTGGTCATCTGACGCTGACCAATCAGAATAGTTAATACTGCATTCACTACTCTTTATGTGCCTGTAGGTTTTTTGCTGTCATTGAAGGTCAGTAAAAGTAACCTGAGACCTATAATTATCTCCTTAATCCAGTTTAAATTTCCAAAATATTAGAAAAATGTCTTTCTGGGGGCTGAGCAGAAAAATGACAAAGAATAAAAAGTGTGGGGTTTTTTTTTGGTGTTTTTTTTAAAAGATCAGAGAGAGCTTGTGAAATCATAAATGATTAATAATCTGTAAATTTGGCACTGATGTGACCGCTACTGGACTACTGTGTCCACAAATCAAGAAGGATGTCGATAAACTGGAGAGGGTTCAGACAAGAGCCACAAGAATTACTAAAAGATTGGAAAACATGCTATAAACTGATAGTAAGAGACTCAGTGAGCTCAGTCTATTTAGCTTTACAAAGAGAAGGTTAAGGGGTGACTTAATCATATAAGTACCAGGAGGGGGAACAAAAATTGGATAGTGGGCTGTTCAATCTAGCAGAAAAAAGTATAGTAAGACACAATGGCTAGAAGTTGAGGCTAGATAAATTCAGACAGGAAACAAGGTAAAAAAAAAAAATCAACACTTATCAACCATTGGCACAGTTTACCAAGGATTGTGGTGGATTCTCCATCACTGGCAATTTTTAAATCTAGTTGGATGTTTTTCAAAAGGGAATTAATTCACAGAAGTCCTATGGCCTGTGGTATGCAGGAAACTAGATGATCACAGTGGTCCCTTCTGGCTTTTTAATTTATAATCTGTCAATTTGTTTCTTACATATAGCCATCATTGTGTTGAAAACTGTAATTCAGACAGTAGTAAAACTCTGGTACTAATGAAGTGATCTCTTCCCCAGAAAAATTATTTGACTATAAGCAAATTCCACTGCACATACAATACTGCCTCTAAGGATTTTCTTTACCTTCATAAAAATAGGCAATTGACTGCATTTTCACATTCTGTAAAAGGAGTGTGTGTTCTCAGTTCTCCTCACCAACCTTTTCAGCATGTATGGATCTACTGTGTGTGTTCTGTGACTATAATTCCTATTTAAATTATTACGTAGTGAAAAACATTGTATAATGGAAGAAGGCTTCTGCAGTGTGAAGTGAGATTTTTTTGTTTTGCCACATACCTGTGACTAATAGCACTTTGGTAAACTCCCTTAATTAGATAGAGTTAGTATTTTCATCATACTAAAGTCCATAGTCTATCACAGTGAACTTTCAAACTGTTGCAGCTTGGAGACAAGCTCAGACCCGTCAACCTTCCTGCCAGTGACTATGCCCCTCCTCTGACAAGCCAGCTAGTTTAATTTTTGCCTTCACAGAAGCGGGTGCATGGTTCCAGGCCTCTCTGTTTTCAGACCTTTTTTTAAAAAGACTTTTTTCCTGTTTAAGGAACTAATTTGGCTGCAAATTCTCAAATTGTATTCCAGAATTACCTCTTTTTGGCAAAGGGAATAGATTCCTTCCTTCCCAAAGATACTATAGCAGTTGGAACCCCCTTTTACCTATATAGAATGCAGCATGGTGGGGAAAGCAGAAATGTGTGCCTCTCGTATCCATTTTCAACTGTCTTGGTGGGGAGTTTTGCCTTGTCTGTAGGCAGGATCTAGGCTTTTCACAAGTTTAGTGTTCCTTAGCCCAAATCTAACAGAATTCCCATAGCACAGTAGTTTTTGGCACTAGAGAGGAATAGCAGTGTCATGCACTACCCATGACGGACTACATATACCTCTGCCTATGACAGTTCCTTCTTGAGCACACCTAGAGAAGAAACTTCCTGCTGTGATTAGTCTTTGTGGCTATTAGAGGATCAGGCATATCTTTTATACTAGTTAGCTAAATTCCTTATTAATGTGGGTTTTGTACTCTCTGACACCTAGCTCTGTGCTGCAGTACATTTTCCAGTGCTTCGGGCTGTCTGCTTAGGGAGCCTCAGTGTTCGGTTGCTGTAATATTAGTGATTTGGTGCATTTATTCTTGGCACATCTTTTCAGCACACTTAATTTCAGTTCTCTACCACCTTGCGTGTCCTGGATTTTACTCATTCATGCTTTAGCCTACTTCGCCTTATCACATATTCCTTATGTGATTGATGCACCTGGCTCAACCAGGCCTGTGTGGCCAGTGGCAGCTGTAGAAGGCCTTTGCCCTGGTTGATTTTCCTCCAAAGAGAATTACCAGGAACTCAGAGAAATTATCCATTATGGTGTAGACTTTGCCTTATGTCAGGTGTGAGCATCCTGTAATGCAGGATATGACTGCAAAGGATGCTACTTTGAGTGGATTCCTTCAGCTTGGCTGCAGACATCTAATTTCCAGCAGAAAAAATTCAAGGACCTGCTATATGCCAAAGAGAACCTGTTTGGGAAGCAGATGTAAGCCTCTTTACAGAGGGGAAAAATAACATGCATACTAGTGTCTTGGACCTGTTTCATGGCCCTAATTTAAAAGATGCAAAAGAAGTTTTTCTTCTTATAAGCCATCTACAACTGATTTCAAAGGATCCCAGCTCCAGAGTGGTCAGCCTCATCAGCTGCAGAAGCTGACTGGTTCTAAGCCCAGTTCGTACAAGCAGCAAAAGCTTTAGGGTTCCAGAATGTGTACCATATGTGCTACTTTCAGTATCCTGCCAGGATATCCGTGCTTGGAGCAAACTTAAAAGCTTTTTACACCTAGTCAGCCCTGGCCACCTTAGACACATGGTGCAAACTCAGTTCGGTGAAGCAACTAAATCAGGATTTCAGAAATACTTCCAGATTGTCAGTGCCCAAGAATTCTCTCTCTCTCTTCTCAGTGTCAGGAAAAAATGCTGCAGGAAATCCAGTCCCTCCTGGCAAAGACAGTCATCAGTTTGTGCAACTTCGTGAAAAAGGAAATGGATTTTATGCTAGGTACTTCCTGATGAGCAAAAAAGCCAGGAGGACCCTGACCCTTCAGGATCTCAAGGAATTAAATCAGTATCTGGTCAGAGAAAAAAATCTGAGCTAAGGGAGTTGTATAGGCTTTGCGATAAAGAGTGCTAACACAAGAATCAGAGTCCAGTGTAATGATGTCTTCAGAGAAGCAGAACTACAGATAAGTAGTCTTCCCTTTTAGCCAAAATTAAGTAGCAAAACTAGGAATTTGCATTAAAAGTGCCACCAAAACCCCTATGTGTGTCTCCATTAACTTCATTAACTGGATTGAACTATTTCACCTCAGTGTTTTTGGCACATAGTCATTTGTATGAAAGGATTTTCATGCCTTCATCTTCAGTTTCTAACCTTCCCCCAAATTGGTACGGCTATATTTTCCCCACCATTATACATATATTAGTAGTGCCGTCCATACCTGCATACAAGAGACTGACTCAAATATTGAAATTACAACTTGTCACAGATTTTGTTTCACAGCCAAAGGGAGAGAATGTTTTAGGGGATATGAATCCTTGGAATTACTAAATATATTTTCCCTTTTATTTTTATATCTCTTGTTTCCTAGATACACGTGAAAGCACATTTTGACTACGATCCTTCTGATGATCCTTATGTACCTTGCCGAGAATTAGGTCTGTCTTTTCAAAAGGGAGATATACTCCATGTGATCAGCCAAGAAGATCCAAACTGGTGGCAGGCCTACCGAGATGGAGATGAAGACAATCAGCCTTTGGCAGGCCTTATCCCAGGTACAGTGCAATGTAACCAAAAACACAGATGTGCAGAAATTTTGAGGTGCCATTGTTTGGAATACAAGCCACTACAGCAAGTGAAAAGTCTTGAGAGACTTTTATATCCTGGAGTTTGGCTCGTTAAATGTCCATCTCTTGCTTGAACCTCTTTTGAGCAAAGAGAACCACTGTGATGGTTTTGTGATATAGAAATTAATTTACATGTTCAAAAATAGTTACCTATTTCTTAGCAAGCAGGTGTTAATTTTCTCATACACAGGCATCCACTGGTATGTCTGCCAATCACAGATTAGTCCTGATCATTCCACTAGTTTCTGCTTTTTTCCCTTTGAGTTCACATTTCCTCTGCTGCTTGCTGCAGCAACACTGCACCTTAACCCCAGTTTACTCTGCCGCCCTCTGAGAAAGCAAATTTAGGCTCAGTAAGTACAGAGAGCAGTAGGTAGAGAAATTGCTCTTTCAAACTGCTTGGAGCTTCAGATTAATTGGATTTTCAGTCATTGGAACCAGTGTTTACCTTCTATTGTGGAGCATCAGCAAGAGAGTTATTTATTAAGATCTTATCTGTTACACCCATGCAATGCAAATCCATTGGCAGCAATATGGTGAACAAGAAATAATTTGAAGACAGGTGTTTCACAAGTGTGACTTCATTACTTTGTGATGTTTGGATGAGATGAAAAGGAACTCAGTTTGATTCTGTAAGTCCAGGCTGATTTTGCAGGGCTGGAATTTATAAAAACACAAAACATCCACATCTTTTACTTGCAAACTGAGCATATTTAATATGAAAATCATTGCAAAACAATGCCATTCTTTTATAATCACTCTTCAAAGCAGAATTGCTCAGAGTAATACTAAGGATACACTCCTCTTCCTTGAGAGGTTTATGTTGGGAACGCTACAGTGAACTACAGTTTTCTAAATAACTTTCTCCTTTTATAAGTGTTTGCATGGTATTTCTCAAAGAGCTGAATCCTTCCATTTAAGAATCATAGACGTTAAAGATGGAAATATCTTATTGGATCATGCAGTCCCTGTCCTTAACAATACAGGATTGTTCCCTATACAGTAACTCCTCACTTAATGTTGTAGTTATGTTCCTGAAAAATGTGACTTTAAGCGAAACAATGTTAAGCGAATCCAATTTCTCCATAAGAATTAATGTAAATGGGGGGGTTAGGTTCCAGGGAAATTTTTTTTTGCCAGACAAAAGGCATTATATACATCTAAAACAATTTTAAACAAGCAATTTAATACAGGTATTAAACAGGTTGGCAGCTCCTCTACACACCACCCCCCCCCACCCCACCCCCAGTGCCTCCCGTCCGCCAGCGGACCCCGCGGATCAGTGCCTTCTGCCGGTGGCAATCAGCTGATTTGCGATGTTCAGGAGGAGCGAGGATGTGGCACGCAGCCTCCCCCCTGGCTCCTGCCCGCGGCAGTCAGCTGGTTTGCCGTGTTCAGGAGGCAGGGGAGGGAGCGGGGAGGCTGTGCACTGTGTCCTCGCTCCTCCCCGCAGCCTCCTGAACACTGCAAGATTGCTGATTGCTGCGAGCAGGAGGCGGGGGGAACAGAGGGGGAAGGCACTAATCCGCAGGGTCCCTTGGCAGGTGGGAGGTACGGGGGGGGCCTGCCAGCCATGGAAAAACAGGCAGCCAAACGACGTTATAGGGGAGCATTGCACAACTTTAAATGAGTCTGTTCTGTAATGGAGCAGGGACGTAACATCGAAACAATGTTAAGCGAGAGGACGTTAAGTGGGGAGTTACTGTATTACACCATCACTTGCCCTAAGTATGTATGCATAGGTGCACTTACTGATGTTGTCACGGATGTGACAATACTGGTATATTTGAGCACAAAACTAGATCTTAAAAGGAATGTATGTTTTTTAAAAGTTGCTTGCAAAATCATACAGCTTGATTCCATGCACCATTGTGAAAAGTTAACCATAAATGTCCATTTGCTTAATTAGGTCACTACAACCAAACTGCAAATAGAACCCTCTGTTTTTCACATGCAGAAATATAAATTAGTTGTACCTCCAAATATCCCTTATTTTGAAGGATTACACTTTAGTCAGTTACCTACATTCCACACAAATTCACCATCTCCTTACTTTCGTTGTTTAAAATTATATACATTAACTGTAGTCATGAAACTGAGATTATAGAAAGTTCTTTACCCTAAAAGAATGAATTCCATAAAATTTAAGTTTCATGTATAACACATTGTCCCTCATTTTGGATCTTTGTCGCACAGTGTGTACCACTTGGGCCGTAGCAGGTTGAGAGGTATGATAATAGTGTAGTTGTGTAATTCTGAGAAATTAGTTAAAGAAAACTGGCATCTTGCTTGTAAAAGGAAATAGGAGTGGTTTCCCAGTGCTAACTGCTTTTATGTACCTTTTTTATACATTAAGGAAAGAGCTTTCAACAGCAAAGGGAAGCAATGAAGCAAACTATAGAAGAAGACAAGGAGCCAGAGAAATCAGGTTGGATATATATTCTAAAGAAAATTTCTGCAGCTGTCATACCAATGTTAATTCAAGTGGTGTCTGAAGTTTTGGTATCAAAGGCTCTTTCACATGCTTTTTCACATGCATGCTTTTTTGTACAACATGGCTTCTTTCAAGGTTACGCTCTACCAGCTCCATAATGGATTTTAACTTTGCCCTGAAATTAGATACCAGTTCAGTTACAGGTTGCACCTGGAATGCCAAAATCATTAGAAAAACATATTCCCTTCCTTAATAAAAGAGGGGGGAAACCTTAATCACGTATGTTAAAATTATGTTTTTAGTGGAATGAAAAACAGTTTACTAAAATAGAGTAGATAATGGCAGTAACACAGAGTGTCTGTTAGAGAAAGTAAGCAGATTTTATTTATTGTATTTTAGTAGAGATACTGTACGAAGTATCAACCATGTGTTTCTGATATGTGTAAAAGCTCCAGAACTGATACCTCAAGGTTTGGGATTGGGAATATTTTGCTGTATTATCTCCTGATTGTTCTAAATTTACATATAAACTTTATATACAAACTCCAATTAAAGCCATATTTATTTTTTATTTCTTTATATAGCAATTACATATAATGCTCCTGTCAGCTAACTCCTAAGTTATCTGCAGAACAAACAAAAAAACCAAAAACAAACCTAGAGTTTTCAGATGCCTAAGTAGTCGCTGGAGTTATGGTTAAAGTTTCCTCCCACCCCCCAAAATCTGAAATGGTGCCCTGGTGAGCCAGGAGTGGCCAGAGGGCTGCAGGAGGGTTGTGGGCTCTGGCAAGATGCCGCCCTTAATTCTACTTTGCTGCTGACTGTGGCATTGCTATCAGAGCTGGGCACGCAGCCAACACCCACCAGTATCAGGCTGCTCTCCCAGTGCTTAAATTGGGCCAGGGCTGAACTCTGTCATCTCTTTCAGTACAAATTAAACACGGGGGGAGGCAGCAGGGTCCAGAAATGATGGAAGGGGGGAAGCCCAGGGAGCCTGTGGGAGCCAGGGATGATGGGTGCGAGGCGCCAAAATACAAGTTTACCCAGGGTGCCATTTTCCCTAAGGCCTGCCCTGGGTATAGTTGAAGTTGTAGTAAGGTCATGAATGCAGTTTTCTATGTACATAAATATGTAGATTCATAACCACAGTTTGTAGATATGTCCTAATGACCATTAAGTTCAGGGTTTCATAAAAGACCTTACTCAATACACTTTACAGTACCATAATACAGTATGCAGTCAGTTGGTTCAACTGCTCATTTTGGGGGTTTAAACCATCCGTTCTTTCCTTGGAGTGTCTGGACTCTGATTGTCAGTGTCTCTGGAGCCTTGTCTACATACAGAATTTTAGGGAATTCTCCCACCTGTAGATCTAGCCTGGATGGGATAATTCTCTGAAATTCTTAGTATAGGCAAGAAGTTTGTGTAGGAGCTTGTTAGTACTCAAATGATGTTCTCATAGCACATGCAAATCTCATTGGAGTAATTCAAGGAGATGAGCCTCACATCCTCTCTGAGAGGAATTTCATCCATCACCCCTCCCTTGTTACTATAGTGACAGAGGTGGGTTAGAAGAAAACTTCTAAAGATCTGTGTACTCTGAGACCACCTTAACTAGACAAGGGTGGATAAAGTCTGGTCAAAGCAACAAAGAGGAGATTCTTAGGAAGTGTCTTGTATGAATTGGCAGGGAGATAAGGGATATTAAGGCAGTCAGAGAATAATAGTTTATAATAGTCAAGACACAAAATAAGAGCGTATGGTCAAGAGTTTTTAGCAGTAAAGACCTAACAGAAAGGATGGCCCTTGGAAATGTGGAAGAAAAGTGGGAGTATTTGAACTCTACTGAATGTATTAGGTAAGAGAACAAGAAGAGTTAGATGACCTCACATTATGAGTCTGAGCAATGCAGGAGGCAGTTGGTATTGTGTTGTAGGAATTATATTAATCTAATACTACATAGCTATAATCTATAGAAATTTATATTTCTTAATTTACTTAAATACATGTAAAATATTTAGAAAGACAAACTGTATCCTACCATCTTTAAGTACACAGCCAGGAAAAAGAAGCTTTGTTTTTGTGTCCAAGCATTTCTGATTCTAGTGATTTTTTAATTTGACTTCCAGGAAAACTTTGGTGTGCAAAGAAAAATAAGAAGAAACGGAAAAAAGTTTTGTACAATGCCAATAAAAACGATGGTAAGTAGTAATAACTCTGATGTGAACTGTATGTCAGTTTTAGAATTTTCTAGTTAAAATGTCCTGAACGTTCTTTACCTTGCTGTAACAATGACAAATCCATTTCTTCTTTTGTGCTAAATAAAGCTTGTCCCTGCTATTTCTTATTGAATGTTGTATGCATATTCGATATGAGACTGAAACTGTGTCAGCAGAAAGTTCCTTCCAGTAGCGTTCTATATACAAAAGTACTTTTGGGATTTATGGTAAATGCAAATTGTATGACAAAATCTAAAAAAAATTGAATTTTGGTTATAAATATAAATACCAAGAAATAATTGCTGAATTACTGTTTCTTTATTAGAAACCTAATTTATAAACATATCAGCAAATTTATTCCCCAAATCAGTGCCAATAGGGCCTGGCAGCACACTTTCTTCTGACAGGAAGAGGAATGCATTTCATTGCTGAATAGCGCAATCCTGGAGAAATAAACAGACAATGAGATCTCTCCAATTCTCAGCCGAAAGGCTGATATACCCATCAGAGGGACTCAAGAGTGAGAGGTGCACAGTGAGAAAGGAAGAGAGATGGGTTTCCCTAAGCTCCTTACATTATGTGTCAGGCTCACATTGCAGTTAATACTGCCATATAGTAATAGTGTTGTTATACCCATGTTGGTCCCAGGATATGAGAGAGACAAGATGGGTGAGGTAATATCTTTTATTGGACCAACTTGTGTTGGTGGAAAAGAGAAGCTTTTAAATGCTACAGAGACCACTTAAAATGAAGTGGGCAATTAACATCTCTGCAGTCATAGGACAAACAAGGGTTGTTAGGTTATAAATTGTTGTAGTGAGCCATAAAACCAGTGTCTCCATTGAGTCCATGATTTTTAGTGTCTAGCAGAGTTGTGAATTCAATTTCCCAGTCTCCTCTTCTTTGAAGGGGTTATGTAGATTTCCTTGAAGGACGAGGACTGAGAGATCAGTGATGGAGTGATTGCTTTGTGAAAAGTTTTCACCCGCAGGTAATAGAATGTTTGTCTTTTTATCATATTTCTGTGAGAGTTTATTTGAGAGAATAGAGATTGTCTGGTTTCACGCACATAGTTGTTGCTGGGGCATTTGATGCACTGATGAGGTACACCGCATGTTGTGATCAGCATATTAGGACCCATAGATCTTGAGTGGTGTGTTGTGGAGGGTATTAATCATTGTAACCATAGAAATAGGTCTGCAGGTTTTGCATCTGTTGGTCTGGGAGGGTCTGGTGCTGCTTTGAGTTAGTGTATCCTGGTCTGTGGAAAGCTTTCTTCTGATGATGAGCTTGGGAAGGCTGGGGGGTTGTTTGAAGGCCAGAAGAGATTCAGGAAAGATTTATTTCAAGAGTGGTCTCCATCCAATATGAGTTGTAATTTTTTGATGGTACCCCATATGGAGTGCGGGGCGGGAGGGGGGTGTTTTCCTGTACTGAAGGAGGTTCTCTTGACCATATTCTGTAGTATCTGTGCCTGGCTGTAGATAAGATTCCTCCTAGTATCTGGGATGGTTATTGGATCTGTGGAGATAAGTGTGATGATCCATGGGTTTCTTGTTACATTGCAGGAGACCACTTAAAATGAGTTGACCCCTTATGCTTAACAGTCTGTCCCATCTTGTATTTAGCTCTGACACTCTGGTTACCTTTTCCACACCTGAAGAAGGGGTCGTGAGAGTTGGTTCAATAAAAAATAGTATCTCGCCCACCTTGTCTTTCTCATGTAGTAATAACATCAGTCATGTTTTATATCTGGTTGTCGTCTTTGTTTTAAATAATATTTTTCAGGGTTTTTTTTTGTTTTTGTTTTATCTCTGAAGATTATGACAATGAAGAAATTTTAACCTATGAGGAAATGTCACTGTATCACCAGCCAGCAAATAGGAAAAGGCCTATTGTCCTGATTGGCCCACAGAACTGCGGCCAGAATGAACTACGTCAGAGGCTAATGAATAATGAAGTAGATCGCTTTGCAGCTGCAGTTCCTCGTAAGTTTAAGGGGAGGATGTGACACACCAGGGTACAATTCAGACTAGTGGGGGGCTGTCACCCCTGCCCTGCAACCTTGGATGTCTTACAATGCATTGCTGAAGTAGTTCCCACCTGGGCTCCTCATAAACAGCCCTCAAGCATGCAAGCCACACCCTGAGTGTCAGTGTGGAACTTCAGTCTTCCAGTTACACCCTGGCTCTCAGCAGTCTCTGTTATACTGACTCCAACACACTTCCAGTCATGGCTTTTCCCCAGAAATGTACAGGACGTGCCTGGCCTTCTCCTGGACAGTGCAAATACATTAAGTCCATTATTCCTTTAAGGGAATAATATGCCATTTTATTACCTTAAATAGTTACCCAGACACTTCAGTTTAAATACACTGTATTCGATAAAACAATAAAACAAGTTTACTAACTACAAAGAGAGATTTTAAGAGAGTATAAGTAATAATGCATAAAAGTCAGAAATGGTTACAAGAAAAATAAAGATAAAAATGCTTACTGGTAAGAAGCTATCTTGGTCGCAAAGCAAACTTTCTCACCACATGCTCCCATAGATTACTGACCATATTTTCAGGTCAGGATCCCTCCCCAAAGTCCAACAGCTGTTTCCTTTTGTCTTCTCAGGTGCAGAGAAAGAGATGTGCAGGGAGAGGGGTCCCTTGGGGTGTTTGTCCCTGCTTTTCATAGTTCCAGTCCCCCTATTGAAACCTATTTCCAGCTGAGAACTAGGAGACAGTGTCTGTATGGAAGAATATTCCCTGCTGGGTTTTTTGTTTTTTGTTTTCTTTCCTGTTTGAACTTTCTTTGTTTTCCCTTCCTGCTTGATGACTCTGTCTACTGCTAAAATGCAAATAAAGGCAAGCACACATTCCTTCATTTAGGACAGACCTGGTTGCCAACTTGTGCTTGGGCAGAGCTGTGTGATTTGGAACATACGTTAATAATATCATACAGAAAAGTCTTAAAGCTTCACATACAGTGTTGCTACATATATTTTATCGGGACACTACTGACCAGTGAATTGAGTTTTCAAAAGATGCCTTACATGGCATACCTTGTACAAAGATTATTACAGTAGTTTGTAGGGTGTGAATACAGGGGTGTGTTCTGTCAGACAGTACAACCACTATCCTAAATATAACCTGCAACCAGATCACCTCAGGCTATGATCTTCGTGAATATTGCAAGCTAAGCAGGGTAAGATCAGTTCTGGATAGGAGGATCAGTAAAGATAACCTTTGTGTGCAGAAAGTGGCTTTGATAAGACAGTACTGGAACAGTGCCCTAGCATGGTGTTGGGTGCTGCTGGAAGTGCTTTTTTTTTTTTTCTTCTCCCAGATGAGACATAAAATTGGGACACTTACACTAGTTAAAAATCCCATGGAACTCTTCACAATAGTAAGTGATTTTAACATGGGGGTCCTGGTAAATTCAAATTTGGGATGATTATGCTGTGCTTTCCTAAATTCCCCCTGCAGTTTCCATTGAATATGGTATTCTCCACTATGTATTCTGAATTATGTTGCTGTGTTTTATTAAACAGCTGGAGCTTTCCATCCAAAGTGGCTGCATAGTGAAGGGATTTCTTTTCTAGTTGGTAAAGAGTTTCCAGATCATTCTGCGTGAAAAACACTAAATGCAAGATCAGTATGATACAATTGACACAGACTAATCTGTTTAGAGAGATTTATTTTTGAAAAGAGAATAGCTGCCCTTTTGTCTAATTGGATATTGCATAGTACTATAGCCTAAAAAGGTGTATTACTCCTGAAACACTTGGAATTTGAGAAGTACACCATTTTTTCTCAACTTCTGTTTGGTGGTTGTTAATTTCAGATACAACTCGGAGTAGGCGAGAGAATGAAGTAGCTGGCAGAGATTACCATTTCATCTCACGGCAGACATTTGAGACTGACATATCTGCAGGGAAATTTATTGAGCATGGCGAGTTTGAGAAGAATCTGTATGGTACCAGCATAGACTCTGTGCGGCAAGTAATCAACTCTGGCAAGATATGCCTTTTAAATCTCCATACACAGGTATTATATTTCATTGCAGCAGTTGTTATGAAAACTGAACATGTTACTGAAGGAACAACATCTGGTATTAGTAAAACGACACAGGTGACCTGTGTGAAACGAACACCTGGTAACAATCCATTTTCTACTAGCCCGTCTGTATGCAGCCTATTCAATCCCTATGGCAGCCCCTTTTATATATTGTTCAGACATCCTGGCAGACAAGGTATAGGAATAGGTATATCTACAGCCTGATCCATATCTGTTCTCTAGATAAATAGTACTTGTGAAAAATGCTCTGGAAACTGAAGCCCTGTGTACTTTTAACTTTTTTTAGGAGTGTTGATAATGCCCACCTTGCCCCACTGCCTTGGAATTCTCTTACTGTCTGAACTCTGAAATCTTGCAGAGGGTGGAATAGTTTGGGGAAGGTACCTCTCTCTTCAACCTAAGGCACTGATTTTCAAGGGAGCGCTTATGCAGTCCCCAAAAGGAACAGCTCTAGCAGGTGGAATATACAGCAATACTTTTAAACAACTCCAGTTACTGATATGACCTCTTTTTAGCCTTTGCTACCTTGTAAATTACAGCAAAGGCTGTAAAACATGTTATTATGAGCCCTACTGCCGCTGTTCCACAGAGGACAGTGAGTTTGCACCACTTCACTGTATGTGTGTGTTGACACAGGGATAAATACAGGTGAAATAGGATTGATAGCGTGAATGCTCAATAACATACCATCTAAACATGGGCCAGTGCTAGTGCTTTAATTACATATGTAATTAATCTGTGTAGTTGAGAGACCCTTGACTTAAGTGGAAGTTGAAGGAAGGGTGTTCTGAACTTTGCGGGATCAGCCTTTTTTCATTCTAAACATATTTTGAAACAAATGGTAAAACTTCAGCTCAAGTTGAAACTCAGCATGCAGTTTAGAGGGGAAACTTTCATCAAATGCTTGGAAAAGTGGGGGTGGGGTTTCCTCCAATTAAATGAAAATAACTTTAAAAGAAAAACTTTAAAACCAAAATCTAGTGGTTTTGAAATTCAGAATTTTTTTCACTCAAACTCATATGCTGGTGGGATTTATTTCAGAGAGACAAACATGGGTAGGTGCTCGCTACGGTGATGAGTACAGTATAAGAACTTATATAGAGTAGAATAATCTGTAATGTGACTAAATATTTTGTGCTCGTTTGGTTCAGGGGGAAATTAACTTGCAATAATGGAGGGGTTCTGATTAGCAAAGTACTTACTTCACTTGTCTCGTAATTAACTACTTGAAGAAATAACATTTATTTTTCAAGACTCTACCAAGGGATATTTAAGGTGGTATAAAATTAGAACTGGTTGGAAATTTTCCAGTGAAACAGTTTCATTTTAAAATGCCAATTTGTCAACCCCAAAATATTTTGTGAAAACCTCTCCGGTAAAACCTCTCAGTAAGTTGTTGGCGAATCAAAGGCAGGGTTCTGATGGAGCCATGGGAAACCTGCTGGCTTGCCGGTCTGCTAGGGAGCCAGAGTATTACAAGTTCAGTGGCTCTGGGACAGCTCCAGCCTGTGGGCTGCCACAAGCTTGAGGACCTGGTCTTGCAGGTTCCATGGCTCTGGTGCAGGCAGACATGCCAGAACTTCCATGCTCACTTCCTTGAAGCTGGGAGCGTGAAACCCATAGGAGCTCCAGCTCTAACGAGGGCTTGACTCCCAGCTCTACTGCAGGAAGCCTGGAAGACCTTAGAACACCTATTAACGCTAGGGCTCTCAGGCCTTCCAATCTCCCTGTTGCAGAACCTGAAAGACCTGGGATGCGCTCCCAGGATGTGCAGCTCTGGGGCTGCCCCGCCATGCAGACTGCCCCAGTTGGGAAGGTCCACATGGCAGGGCTGCCCCAGAAGCACAGACCCCACTACCCTAACAGCTGCTAAATGAAATTGACATTCTTGTTGGTTTCACTCAACCACTGTCAGGGTACTGGGGAACAGATTTCATTTAGAGAACACCATATATCGGTCTTTCTGATTCATGAAATATTTGGGGAATTTCCAATTCACTGGAAACCTTGAAACAACTTGAATTCATTCCAATGTGGAACAAAACCAAATTTAGAAAAAGCAAAACTTCCTGCAAATCAGAAATCCCATTTTTGGTCAACTCTGTGTACAGTAACCAGAGCACGTACTTATTTAATAACACATTAGAATTTAACTTTTAGTAAAACCAAAAGGATTTGCCAGTGCATTTTTGTAGTCTTGTTATGCCAGCTACAGTATCACATATAATTGCCCTGTATTTGTTAAGCCTGTGGTGTAAAATAGCAATTAGATAATCAAATACAAACAGTGAAAAATCACATTGGTGTAGTTACAAAAGAATTATTTAAATGATTTCCATTGTTTGTTTTTAAATATATACATTTGGAGAACTTTAACCCTATTTCAGAATTTTAAAGAGTCACGTTTACACTGACCGTGCATTCCAATCTGTGTAGTATAATATTTTACATTTCTCTAGAATGGTCCATGAGAGACTCTCAAAGCACATAACAAAAAATAGTTAATTAAATTTCTTCACACACACACTGTGAGGCTGGTTAGTAATCTTATTTTGAAAATGAGGAAGCTGAGTCACAGAGAGGTGATGACTTGTCCAAGGTCACACAGAAGGAAGTTCTTGAAGAGCCAGAAATGGAATCCTGTTCTCCTGACTCCCTATCCTGTGATCTTACCACAAAACTATGCAAAATGGATGCTTTGCACATCATTAGTGCACTTGGTGTCTCTTGGTAAGATAAACTGTGAGGGGATAACTGGTTTGTTTTTCTAATGTTAAGGTTAATGCTGTGTATGGAATTTTTGACAGTGTGTAACAAAACACATTATATTACTGGTTCTCAGTTGTATATGGAGAAATTGCAAATGTAGTTTAAGGCTATTTGTGCTTTCAAACACTGAAAGAAGTGCAATTAGTCTGAGTTCATATATTTAGTTTCTGCCAAGCCAAGTTTAGGGAACTGTTGACCTACTTTTCTATGAAGAACTCTTGAGCAAGAGCAAATGTTGAGGTTCCATAAGCAAGAAAAAAAAGATGGTAATACCAATTGCACAGGAAAAGGTGAATGGCACCAGAGTTAGTGATGATTGTCTGGCTATGTGACATTGTTAATCATGCTGCTATTAAGGAATGTCACAACTTTTAATAAACACTTGAAATTTATACTGAGTTACCTTAGCATTTGAGAACATTATGTGAATAGTGCATCTATACTTGTCCTTTACAAACACATTAATGAGATTGAAATAATAAATGGAACATTTTTTTCTTCAGTCATTGAAGACCCTACGCAATTCAGACTTGAAACCATATATTATCTTCATTGCACCACCTTCGCAAGAGCGGCTACGTGCTTTATTGGCCAAAGAGGGTAAAAATCCAAAGGTAATTTAACATTTCTTAATAAGTGGGTTTTGTTTACAAGTCTGGAGCTCCATTGACAAAGACAACTCCAAAGAATTTGGCATAAAAATATTAAGCATTATTAATGCAAGTGAAAATATGTAATATGAAAAATGTTAGACCCAGACAATTATATTTAAATATTTAACTTTATGAAGCCATGCCTCATTGAGTGTGCATTATGTGGGAAGAGAGAATTCTAGTGCTGGTCTAGCAAGAAGTTCTATAGTATATTTCTCTTTCCTGTCATTTTCCTTTAAAAACAAAAATCTAAATCAAAACAAGAAATTTATTAGTGTTCTTTTTAATTGTTACAACATGTCTCATTTACTGCATACTGCCCAGCCTGCAACGGTTGGTGGCTTTGAGCAACTGACGGTGATGTTCTTTTGGGCTTGAAGATCTGCTTTGTAACCTGGGATCAGTTGCTGCTTTAGGGCTTTTACTCCATGCATGCCAAAGAGTCATGGGTCAAGCTCTGAAGTGCTTAACTCCAGAGCTATGGGTGAGCCACCAGTTAAAAATACTTGAATGGGGCCAGCAACCAGGCTTCAAGTTAATACTTAAGATTTAAAGAATAAAAAACTAGCAAAAGTGTGCAAAAACAAGCAAAGATTTAAAATATGACAATGACTAATACAAGACAAGTGTACATTGGTGCTTCAATTCTATCCACCTCTATACCCTTCTCCTTTTTTCACGCCACTGTTCGCTATTCGCCTGCCGCTTTTCTCTGTGGGTTTGTCTTCCGTAGAAAACCACCTTGTGTTAGAAGACAACCTCAAGCAGTTGTTTTATCTAATATGGTTTTAAAGACAGTATTTTGGTCAGTGTAGACCAGGGTCATGAGTAAACATTACTGGAGCCAGACATTTCCCAAGAGCAGCTGGCATTGAGTTGAACACTACAGCAATGGACTCGTGACATTGGAAGTAATTTGACCAGTCTTAAAGTGCAATTAACTTGTGTAATTTGTGTGCCTCAATCCTATTGGTTAAAAATGCCTTAGATGTTTTGAGTTTGAAATCCTTTTTTATTACAAAGCTAATCTTAGCTTCCTAAGGTGTTTTTTGGTTTTTGGTTTTGTTTTTTTTAATTTTCTGGCTGCACATATTCAAACATAGCTCAAATGTCAAATCATATCTGAACTGTAGAAGTAGTTTGCTGAACAGATATGCAGACTGGATGCTATTTTTTTAGAATATAAACACATTTGAAAGCATTTGTAGTTTGTGTTAAGACAAAAATACTTTTGAGTCTTTAAGCAAAGACTGTTCAGTAATTTTGCTACTATAATATACCAGTCACTGAGAGAGATCTTAATGTATTAATTCAGAATCCGAGCTGCAATAGAAAACACCCAGCACATGCCACTGAACAAAGGGATCAGTGTGTGGCACACCAATTGCATGACATTCCTGAATTAAAATTAGAGCACAAACTAAGTGTTTTATTGGCAGTTTATTGTTTTGGAAGCTTGGTAAAATTAAGATTATGGGAGAAACCCAAAGCTCCAAGCCCCATTAATTCATGTTAATATCTGTTCTAGTTGTACAAAAAATAAAAATAATAAACTGATTTCAATTAAGAGTATTCTGTATGTGTGGGATTTCAGACACTATCTGTGTTAAACATTTGAAGTGGATTGGGAAGAATTCTACGACTAGTTCAAATAGTTATCCAAGATGGCTTGTCTTCTCGTTGGACTCTCCATTTGCTGTACATTTTCAGGGTACAGGATTCAGGATTTCAGTTCACAGGTGGACTCATTTGAACAACAAGTATTTTAATGAGCCAAATGCAAGGTTGCACATCTAGAAATAAAGCCAAAGGTTGCACAATATGGGCGACTATATCCTGGAATGCAGCAATACTAAAAAGGACTTTGTGGTCATGGTCGATGACCAGCTGACAGTGAGCTGGCTGTGCTTTGTTGTAGTTAAAATGGCAAACATGACTGTGGGATACATAAGTAGTGGAATATCAAATATGAATAGGGAGATGGTATTATCTCTTCAGACCTCATTTGTGAGACCATTATTGGAGTTCTATGTTCAGGTCTTGGTGTCCACGCCTCAAACAAGATGTTAAAAATTTGGAACGGGTACAGAAAGAGCTATAAGAATGATATTTAGTTTTAATTCAGAGTTAATTTTAAACAGGTTTATTTTTAAAAAGAAAAGCTTATAATTTAAATTAAAAACTGATTTTTTTTAAAAATCAGTATCAATTTTTATCCACTCTGGCTGTTGATGATAGGAAAAATAAATACAAATATTTTCTTGCAAACCATCTCTGTTTTCTTTCTGATTATTCTCACTGGAGTTACAGGACAGAATATTTTAGTTCTTCTTCGAGTGTTCCTCTGGGTGCTCCACTGAAGAATGAGTGCTCCACTGTAGGTGCAGCAGCTCCCCCTGTGCCGGGGATCGGAGATCTTCATCAGCAGTGCCCGTTGGACTGCATCTGCACACCTCCCCATCTCGTGCTATGAGCGGGACGTGTATATATAGCGTGGTGTGGTCCGACCGCCCCCCCATTCCTTCACTACCGTCTTTGGTCTGGGATGGAATCTGTAGCAGAGTCTGCTTCTCCTTTTTGACCTTTAGATAGTGCCTTACCTGTTAGGTTTAGTTTAGTTTAGTAATTTCTTCTTCTTTCCTCTGTATTCCTTCTCCTCCTTCTCTCCCCCCCTCCCCCGCCCCGTTTTCACTTTACCCTACTCATTACTTCATAGCTTAGGTTTTCATTTCTCTGCTTTCTGACTGGGAAGCTTTTTCCCTCACCCTTATGTCTGGATCTCCTGGGTTCAAGAGGTGAGTGTCTTGCTGGGTCAACTTCCCAATAATGGATAGCCCCCACAGTGCAGGGATGCATCCCACAAAAGTGTTCCCACTGCCACAATTTGACTGGCAGAACCAGAAAAGACTGGGACATGTGGTTACGACTTCTCCTCATGGAGAAAGCACTGGGTCAAGAATCAGACCTGGGCCTGGACTCTCCCCCTGTGCAGCTTTCCCCACTCTGCAAGTTCATCTGCTGATCCTCATCTTCCACATCCCTTTCTAAGAGAAAGTTGTCTTTCTCTCACTTTGACGAAAGAAATGGGATCCCTCATCCATCCCTGAGACATCACCTACGAGAAAATCATCCCCTGCGAGGTCAGTCGACTCAGCATTCTCAGACAGGGGACATAGCTCCAGGGCCCTTCCAAGTACATGAATTAAACAACAGTCTAAAGATCCTAACCAGGCAGACCTAGAGCCCTCGGCACTGAGCAGTTCTTCAGCTCCACCTGTTGGCTGCTCAGGAGAATGCATCTCTTTCTCAGCATCAATTCATACACCGGTACTGATGATGCTCCTACCTCCTCCCCAAGAATTCAGATACCCTAAAGACCTACTTGTATCTGACATGCCTGAGTCACCATTACTCAAACACGACCTTCCCCCACTTCCACCCTCTTCTCCAGATTCACAATGTTCTTCCCTTTCCTCTTCGAGGATGGCACCCTCCTTCCTCAGTGACAATGAGGAAGAAGAGGAGGAGTGGTCCATCACTCCTTCTTACTCGAGACAGGAACAAACGACTTCCTCTACATGTCCTCACTGTTCACAATCCACACCTGAACCAGAACCCTGGTATAGACACCGTGGATGCAGCCCCATGTTCCACTCTCTCCGCACTGGCCGAACTGGGACCCCGAGCCATTTACAAGAGTCCAGTTTGGGAAGCCTCCCATGGAGCAAAGCTGGAAACCTACACCTTTGCTTTCTCCACCAGCTTCTCGTCCACCAGAGACTGAGCCTCTCCCTACAGCAGATGAGGAGGAAGAACAAGAGCAGGAAATTCCACCACCACTCTGCTTCTTCGCCTAATGAGGCTATCATGCCTCCACCCCCTACTGCAGCTTACAACTTCAGACATTTCCAGGAGCTATTTTGCAGGATTGCAGACTCCCTCCCCATTCTTTTGGAGGAGGTGAAGGATCAACAACATAAGCTGCTCAACATCCTGCACACATCCTCCTTCTCCAAAATAGCCCTTCCTATCAATGAGGCCCTTTTCAATCCTGCCACGGTTCTCTGGCAGACTCCAGCATCCATCCCACCAACTTGCAAGCAGGTAGACAAAAAATATTATGTTCCCACAAAGGACTTGGAATTTGTTTTCTGAACCCACCCCAAACTCCTTGGTTGTAAATGTTATGCCAGAAAAAGGACACCTATACCAATCTCGAGTTACACACCATGCTAGAGACTGGAAACAATTCGACCTGTTCAGACATAAAGCTTATTCATCCGCTGCTCTCCAATTCCGTATATCTAATTACGAAGCGCTCATATAATTGGCTAAGTATAATTACATCAACTATTCTAAAATACAGGAACTCTGTCAAGACCTTCCTGATGACCATAAAGAACAACTCCAGGTACACATAGCTGAAGGACACCTCTTGGCCCACACAGCTCTGCAAGCCTCTTTAGACTCTGCAGATACCACTGCCTGCTACATCACTACCACTGTTGTAATGAGACGGATGTCATGGCTGCACCTCTTAGGCTTTCCTAAAGAGGTACAAACCACCACTGAGGGCCCCAAATTATTCGGGCAGCATAAAGATGATTCCCTTCACTCCCTGGGCATTTTCCCGGGCGTCTCTTTGGAGCTGCAGTGTAAGTACCAGTTTCTTCCATGATCCCGATCACCATAATACACTCCCCAGCAACAATATGATACCCAACAATATTGACAGAAGCCCCCTACCAAATGCAGACATACAACTCCATGGGGTGCTACTTGTCACGCTCCTCCACCCAAACAGCTATTTTGGAAGTGTGGTTAATGTGACGGGATTCCCAGGATGCCACCTAAACTGTGGGACCGCTGAGCCCCTCTTCTGTGATGCAGTTGGCAAGCTATAAACCTCTGGCAGGTACTGCACTACACAGAGATCCACAGGTAGGGACACAACCAATTGAGTTATATGAATGCTTCTCCCAGGCATTCATGGACCAACAATAGAGAGGCTCCAGCCAGTTCCCCCCAGTTCCCCAGCATTGCACCCCAGAACTGTACCATCTTGCCCTGGTCAGAAGCCTAACCAATGTAAATTCATTGCCCAGTTCTGCCCCCCCCTTGAAGTGGAGAAGACATATATTAGCCGTTGTAAACTGAGCTGAGATTTCCCAAGCACTTCAACCAAAGTACGCTGTTTTAGGTAAAATAGATTTATTAACTACAGAAAGCTAGATTTTTAGTGATTATAAGTAGTAAGGGTAGAGATCAAAGTTGATTATCTAAGAAATAAAAGTAAATTTGCAATCTCAGTTCTATAAACTAAACAGGATTTGAATCCAGCAGTGTCTCTTTCTGATAAATGGTACAAACAGGTCACAAATCTTCCGTACACAGGCTGGAACTCTACTCTAGCCCAGGGCCACCCTCACAAGTTCTGTCTTTGTCCTCCAGCTGTGTTTCTAGGTGGTGTTGGGGGTGGAAATGAGGCCAAGTCATTGTGTCACTTCCCCTCTTTATAGTTTCTTCCAGCTTGCTGGAAAGATCTATGCTTGTGACATGCAGGGGGCTCCACCCCCATTGGTCAAGTATTCTCCATTGCCTACATGCTCTCTCTGAGAAGTCTCCATTGTATACAGTTTCTGGGATAGTGGATAATATTTAATGGGCCATCAGCATGTCTGGCTACTCCATTGTTGTGCCTGAAAGGCTGGTTGTGGGTGTTCCCAACCTCCCAACATATTTCAGTAACACACACACAACAAAACTTCATAACTTCACGTACAATGATAGCACATACAGTCCAATAGGATATTAATGTTCAGCGGATCGAGACTTTCAAAATAATACCTCACAAGGCATACTTTTTACAAAACATATTATAATTATATGACAGTGGTGAATATGGGGATTCCAGGGTGTTTCTTTAAGGTACAGAGTGCCACAGTTGAGGCCATGAGAAGTCTTCCCGTTTGTCATATCCGACATCTTTGACATCCCACAAATTGGCGACTGATTTAGCCCTGTTTTTTCCATCACAGAGGCGAATTACCTCAGACCAGTGGGTCGTAGAGATCATCAGGGAAGGATACTCCATCCCTTTCCTATCTATCTCACCCCATCTCTCTTCAGGGACCTTTCTCACGAACACATCCTACGAGACGAAATAAATGACTAGGAGCCCTAGAACCAGTCCCATTCCAGCACACAGGAAAGGGTTTTTACTCATTACTTTCTGGCCCAAAAGAAATCCAGCGGATAGAGCCTGAATCTAGACCTTTGAAACCTAAACAAGTTAATCAAACTGGACCACTTCCAGATGGTTATCGCCGCCACCATCATCCCAGCACTGGAACTACCAACCCTTTCTCCCACTGATAGCACATCGCGCCAACAGAGACATGATAGACAATATCACCTGCATGTTGTACATCAACAGGCAAGGCGGAGAGAGATCCCACTCTTTTTATGCTCAGAAGCATTGAAATTATGGAATTGGTGTATCCAACACAGCATTACTATCTCAGCTGCATACTTCTCTGGTCACCAGAACACCACTGCAGACTCATTATGCAAGCAATTCTCCCACGATCACAAGTGGGAACTAGTTGCGCAAGCCTCTCAGCACATCTTCAACTGCTGGGGATCCCGCACCATAGAACTTTTCTAGTGTGGCAAAAACGCCTGCTGCCCTCAGTTTTGCTCCGGCGGGACTGGGACACAGATCCCTGGGAGACTCATTCCTCCTCGCATGGGATGCTCCACTACTCTATGCCTTTGCTCCCTTTCCTCTTCTGTTCTGTGTACTCCACAAGATACAGAGGGACCAGGCCAGAGTCATCCTTATAGCTCCGACATGGCCATGACAGGTCTGATATACTTACCTCCTTTACGGAGGTATGCCCTCCAATCTCTCTCTGCGACTCTTTTCTCAGAGTGTGGGTCGTATTTTCAATCCCAATCCACAGCTACTCCACCTCAAAGCATGGCTCCTCTGTGGTTCCAAGATTCAGAAATAACTTGTTCAGAAGCAGTTAAACAAGTACTCTTGAACAGCAGACATGACACAACAAGACACACTTACCTCCATAAATGGACTAGGATCTAATGCTGGTGCATCTCCCATTAGGTTGACACAATGAATGCTCATTGCCACTTATCCTGGACTATATTTTACACCTAAAATGATCAGGATTATCCACCAGCTCCATCTGTGTGAAGTTGGCATCTATCATGACCTTTCACTGCCACATAGATGGCCACTCCATCTTCACTCACCCACTCATGAAATGTTTCCTAAAGGGCCTCCAAAATCTTTACCCTCATATACGGGATCCAACCCTTGCTTGGGACGCCTGCCTCATTCTGCGCTCTCTTACAAGACCTCCATTCAAACCAGTAGCAATGTGTTCCTACGTTCACTTATCTGTGAAAAGGGCATTGTCACAATCACTTCTGCCCAATGGGTCAGTGAAATTGGAGCCCTTATGGTTCCATGTGTACAGGGGGTATATACAATTTTTCACAAAGACAAGGTTACGCTGTGTCTACATCCTAAATTTTTACCCAGGGTACCATCCTCTTTCCATCTCAATCAACCTATCCACCTTCCTTACTTCTTCCAAAGCCTCACAGTAACCAACATGATTGCATACCCTCCATGTCACACGAGCATTAGCTTTCTTCTTGGACACTAAACCGTCCAAAAATCATCATGCTACTTCCTCTCAATGGCCAAAAGATCCAAAGGTGCAGCCATCTCTAAGCAAGACCTTTCAAAATAGATCTCTCAGTATATATGTACATCAGTCTTACCCAACTACATAATCGACAGCCTCCTCCTGGAACTAGAGCACATTCAACCTGGTCACTCTTCATCTCTGTTGTTTTGCTCAGTAATGTCCTGATTATTGACATTTGCAAAGCGGCCACATGGCCATCATCAGACACTTTTGCTCATCACTATACCATTACTCAGGATGCCTCAGCAGATTGTCCTATCATCTGCAGCAAATAGGGGCCCTTCCAATTAGGGGCCCTGCTTTCCAGTCACTTACAGTGGAGCACCCAGAGGGACATCAATTGAGGAAGAAGAGCAGGTTACTCACCCTGTGCAATAACTGACGTTCTTTGAGATGTGTCCCTGTGGGTGCTTCATTATCTGCCCTCCTCCCCTCTGTGTCAAAGCTGAAATGTTAGCTCTGCCACAGAGAAGGAACTGGGGGCAGTCAAACTGCACAGCACTATATATACATCCCACTCATGGCGCGAGAAGGGAGGTGTGTATCTGCGATCTGACGGGCACTGCTGATGAAGATCTCTGATCCCAGGCGCACAGGGTGCTGCCACACCTACAGTGGAGCACCCATAGGGGGTCACATTTTGAAGAATCTCAGTTAGTGCACAGGGTGAGTAACCCACTCTTTTGTGGAAGCTTCTATTCTAGCCCTTTCCCCAAAAAATATTTTGTTTGGGATTTTTTTTAATTAAAACCTAACAAAAATCAGGTTTAATCCTAAAATCTCTTTTACGTCCGTTTGAAAATACCTACCTTACTTCTTATCTCATGTATCATAGGGAAACAATATTTTTTGCCTTAGTTAATGATGCAGTGGAATAAGCACAGGAAGCTTTGAGAAATCTGGCATGCTTCTGTAATCTGTTTACACTGGTAATAAAAATCCTGAAGTAGAATGATCCCATTCCACTGCTAACTTCTTTCCCAGTTCTCCCTCTGCCTCTCTTATCTGGACATTCATTTCCAGCCCATCTGCAATTTTCCTGCTTTTCTGCCACTTGGCCCTTTCACTCCCCTGAAACTCCTCTTCTGTTGTTATTGCAACATTCACTGAATGGTGAACTGGTTTCAGCAACTTGCATTGTGTGGTTCTTAACATTTCCTCATTATCCTGGTGTAGTTTTTTTATGGTAACTCTTATCTTGTCCCTTTCCCTGTAGGTTTTTTTTGTTTTTAAAAATGAGCATATTTTAAATACATTTTCCTAAACTTTGTTTTGATTCTTGTAATTGTGTTGTTACATGTTCAAAGTCATGGTTCCTATTTCTGTAACGCAATCTAAATTTTAATCTAAATTATCTCAGCACTGTTTCTTTCACATCACTGGTGTGGGTTTTTTTGTTTAAATTAATGAGAATTTGGCTCATACATCACTTTGGCACTTTTGAAACTCTTAGCCTTTATTTTTTTTTTTGAAACATTTTTTTTTCTCTTATTTGGTTCCTTTGAGGGTACTTATTTGCTGGGCAGTTAATTGCAATAATCATTCTATCATTTTCCTTTCGTGTCTTTAAAAGTTTTTTCACTCAATACTGCATCATCATCTAGTGATGGAATAAGACTGGGCATGATCAGTGGAATTTCCTGACCAACTACTGCTAAAGACTTAAGTCTTTTAGAACACACAAAACAAAACTACCACATTTTGGATAGTTATTAAAATGCATAGAAATGTCTCATGTCCTGCCCTTATTAAAATACATACCTGCTGTAAAAATATTTGTTGTAGTTGTACAGCTTCATACATTTTCAGCCATTGTGTGTGGAATTACATTTTTCTAGCCCACTGTAGCAGTTTCCAAGCCAAACTTGCCTGTGCCATGAAAATTTTGTACAAGACCTTACAATCCCCTGATGAGTAGTTTTGTTCATTTTTTCAAAATGAACATTCAGAATGTTCATATAATTATACGATATAAATTAATTCCTCCTATGTTTTCATTACAGCCAGAAGAGCTAAGAGAAATCATAGAGAAGACCAGAGAGATGGAACAAAACAATGGCCACTATTTTGACACAGCAATTGTGAATTCTGATCTTGATAAGGCATATCAGGAGCTACTTCGTTTAATAAACAAACTTGACACGGAACCTCAGTGGGTGCCATCCACCTGGTTACGGTGAAAAAGAACAGTTCTAAGGGACAAGCAGACTTGTATCCAGCAGTCTGTCAAAGGGAGATTGCACATCAGACTTAAATATTAGGTGGCAGTGTGAGCTCTAGACCTCTGTGGGTGCACCCCTTGATAGTTGGTGTATTAGTGAAGAAAATCTATTAGGCAGTTCATGAACAGAATGATATACTGATTAAAGATTGTCTGGGTTTTCTTCTCATCTTTGGACTAGAAATGGAAGCTCTGAAGAAGCCAGTACAATTTTTAATAGTTTAAATAGCCTTTCTAACAGCTGATTTACCTTTTCTATCTAGAATCACCTTTCTTTAAAAACTAAAGATTTTAAATGTGTGTATATATACAGTCCATGTTGTCACATAGTTATAAATATTATTATTATTTAACACTGTTAACTTAATGACCTTGTGGGACATGACAGTAGTTTGTGAATATACCTTTTACGAAAACATCGGGCAGAGAAATAATCTACATGAGACACTAAGGTTTATGAGAAATTCTCCCCTTTTAAAAATACACAGAATAAGGTGCGCTTTGGTCTGGAGTTGCCTGGTTAGGCTTGAATTTATTTTTTTAATTATTTACATTCCACTTTCTGAGAGCACTGTAATTTGCAAAATGTGTATAATGTAAATATTTCAACCCTTTGTGTCTTTTTAGTCAGACTTTATAAATCAGATTTGACTGCACATTAACCTTAGGTCCAATGAGAGAGGAATATGTACTGATCTTTTAGATGTGATATTTTTATGGAATTGTGTTTTTCTTTAAAGCTTATCGGTTGATTTGGGAGCCATTGCTCCCCACAGATTTGTAGAGATGTTTAGAAGGCAGAGGTTATATTTTTATTAAAAAAAACAAAAAACATTCTTATAAAACATGCGGATTTTAAAAAATATTCTTCCTGATAATGTAAACAGTTCTTATAACATAAAGGATACTGACTGAATGGGCAGTTGTAATGAGTGTCTTTTTATTTTGGCCCTGGTATATATTGTGGCTAATGGTCCTACAGGTAATTAACTGGAATTAAAACCGCTGAATGTAACTACTCTAAGTAAACCAGTCACCTTAAGGAAACAACCTAAGATATGGAAACATATGTATTACACGGTCTATATCCTAGCATGTTCTGCCGTCTAAGTTCAGCATGTCCCTACAGACTAGCCTGAGCTGTGAAAGTTGTGCAGCTGTCAAATCTGCAGCAGGGCTATTCCAAGCATTGAAATGAAATGTTACCTTTAGCTTTTCTTTGTTCTGGGGGTAGCATGAACAATCTTGAATGTGAATGTTGATTCTCCTCTTGTTTAGCCACAGTCTTTCCTTGTTCCCACATTTAAACACTGGAGTTATGTCAATGTGTAGTTGATTCAGTGTAACAGTGAGAAATGAAGAGTGAGTTTGTTTTTCACAGTCTTGTTTTGTGTATATATTTTCTTCGAAGAACAAATCCAGGCAAACCTCTTGCCTTCTGTGTCTATAGCTGAATGAAGAGCTCTAGGCTACACAGAGAATGAGTATAGTGTGAAAAGGTTGTTTTAAATCACTTTTAGTAAAGTGACGTTCCTGTATTGCAGGGTGAAAGATAGAGATTGTACTGTCTGCAGTAAACCTAGACGAGGCCCAGCAAGTTGGTTGCCTATGGAGAGAAGTTATAAGCTGTTTACTTGGGTTTTAGAACCATGGTACATATTATCTTGGTGAACATGCTATGGCTGAGAGAAGAATCATAAGGTCCATTCACTAACATACCTACAGTGAGGTGGGTGTTGGAAGCCTTAAATGACACTGAAATTAACTGCATATCATGTTTGGGTCAATAGCTAGCATGTTACTAAATTAGCTCCAAGTCAAGTATTCAAAGTAAGTGCACCTGCAGTGTGAGGCAGCAAGCCACTAACTGTTTAGTCTGGTGTGAGACACTACAAAATTCAGGTGCTGGGGGGCAACAGCATTATCCATCAATTCTGCCCTTCAAAGTTTACATCGCTTAAGTTGTAGATTCTCAACTGCCTGTAAAAAAAAAAAGTTGCTAAAGTGAAAAGTTGAAGTGCAATCTTTAGAGAGGCATCTTTAAAGATGTCACAGGTGAATTATCAAAATTTCACTCTATTACTGAACCCTGACAGTTTCAATGTTACATTGTTATTAAATAATGCTGTGAATGCTGGTAAATCTCACGCCCTTCTCTCCTATCCTTAAGACTTTGAATGCAGTAGGTTGAGAGATGTTTAGCTGTACCCTGTTTGTTTTTGAAGTATGGGGGGGTGTTGATATTTCACAGAGATCCATTTATGGAAGTGAAATGATCACGACTATAGGAGGCAGTGTTGGCTTTGTATCTAATTATGTGAGTGTGCTGGAGCAGTACTGAGGAACAGACTAGGCTCACAGAGCTCAGATGGATATTGGTATATGGCACTAGTTTTAGAGTTTGAACCCAAATTGCCTGAACCTGGAGTAAGTAGGAAAGCATTTTCTACCATTTTGTCATGAAGGAAGAGTGTCTTTTCAGTCCCTTTGAGGGGTAAAAGACTTGATTGCTGGAAGAAACACTAGGCATGGTCACCTGTTTAATAGCCAGCTGAAAGGGGAAGGTATCTTCATTTTTACCAATCCAGATTTATTGAAAAAAACTGTTTCATCATCTGAATTAAACAAAAATATTGAAGGATTATGAATAATTGTATAAGATGTGGACTTGACAACTAATAATTTCAATGACCTGTGGTTAGCCCCAATGTATCTGCACTCTGTATTTTGAGACCTCATGAACTGCACACTATGTAAAAAATGTAAAATATTTCTAGACAAAATAAACTACAATTTTTACCTGATGTAGCTACTGTTGAAGTCTTTTCTGCCATCACTCAAAGGCTGCTTTGGGGTTGGTTGAACCTAAGTGCTTAAGTATTTCAATTGAAGAGTTCCATGCTTCTGTAATTTTTTTAAAAAGCACTAAGTGCCCCTTAAGCTCAAAATAAATACCATAAGTATCTTAACAGTGTGGACACAGCTCGGGGCATGCATGTAGTTGATAGGGAAGACTACAAATTAGGGCTGAGCTCATAGTCAAGTGGGAATTGAAGTCCAGCACCACCCCCACCACAGCTCTAGCTGTAAGCCTGTACCACACAGAGCAGGAATGTACTCAGTCTTCAAACTCATGCATTCCAAACATAAGACATGCCATAAATAATGTTGCCTCTGTGCATGTATTGTACTGCTGTGTTAACCCCTCAGCAGAAGAATAATAAGAATGGCCTTGTCTATCACCAGGGATTTTAGAGTCCTATATAAAGCTGCTCAGTGGCCTATAGAAAATGGCTTTGCCATTTCAGTCAAGGTTACACTAGAATGTGATCCATAGCACTTCATCATCACCTCAGGAGAGACAAAGGGTCCAGTGGACATGGAGACAGCACTGGAAGTGGGCCCCTCTGGTTCAAGATTAAGGTACAGTGGCTACAAAGCAAGGGAAAAGCTTGCACTGTTACTGAGCCTGCTATGCCACAGTTTCCAGGGTCATGAAAGTAGCAACTTTGTCTCCTACTTAGCAAAACCTTAGGGTGGACACCAGACAGTAACATTTAAAATAATTTTACTAGACACATGAATTTTCTCCTACAGTTACACAAAATGGAAGATGTCTTCCAGCAACAAGGTTAGTCTGAACAATCTAGCTTTTCTATCATTAATACTTTGCAAGTTAATTGTAGCACCTACTTTCACCTGTTAACATGCACATAGGGTTTTTTTCCCTCCCTTAGTGGAAAACACTCCTTATGTTTTAAAGGTAGGAAGGAGAGAAAGGAGGGTATGATTGCTATAAATATATCCTTAATCAACAGCAGTCAAGATTCAGTAGCCATTAAGAAGCAAAACAGGTGGTGGTAGATTGGCAGTAGCAAGAACCTCTCCCTTACACTAGAGACCAGACTCCTGCTAGTCTCTTTTTTCTGCTTCTATACCCCCACCAAAAAAAGCTCCCAGAGTTCTCATCTTGGGAAAAACCACAATCAATGGAGCTCACAGGCTAATACACCAAATGAAGAACCACATAAATATCCAGAAAGCATGTCCAGAATTACATCAGTTAACACGCTGCTGTCTAGGTCTCCCCATCCAACAGAGCTACTCAAAGAGGAGGTCTTCATCCTTCTCTTCTGCTAGGAGATTGGCAGGTTCATGTTCCCCCCCAGCAGCTTTCCGTAACGCCCGCTCTCTCTCATTCTTCTCTTTCAATATTTTTTTCTTCTCCTGAATCTTCTTTAACCTGTAGTGAGAATTGGGGTGTAATTAATGCCTGCATTGATGGTTCCTCTTCCTAAGAAATTAAGATGTGCTCCAACAGTTCGGCTTTTCCATCAGTCCTCTGGGGAGCCCCGGGAAAGACAGCTGATGCAATACATTTGACATGATAGCTTACATGTAGGTACAGCAAGATGCTCTCTGGGCCCCAATATGCTGACCTGTAAAACATACTAAATCTATCTTGTCTGATGATCCCTCAATTCCTACTCCAGCAAGAGAGGCACCTAACCTGTATACACTAGGCATTTTATAGGCATGTTACTCTGGAGTGAACTAGTTTGACCTGCATGCAGTTTACTCCTCGCTTTCCTATTCTTAGCTTGAACCTGAGATCTGAACTGAGCAACTGGCTTCAGCTATCCTCCAATTTTTTTAGCCACAATTACAACCTTAAAACCTCTTAATGGTTCCCCCCCCAGCAAGAAAAAGGCCAGTTTCTTCTAACCTTTCCTCAAACTTCAGCTTCTTGGCACCAGGTTGCCTGCCTCTAATGGGCAATAATTTCCTTCCAGTGGCACAAAGCCCAGGACTACACCCACAAAAAGAGTAGGCCATCCCTCTGCCACCAAAAGGGTAGGCTGAGTGGCTGATTAGTGTTTAACTCCCTCTGCTTGATTTGAAACTAGATTAAGACTGAGTGGCCCTCTCTGTGCAATGAGCTGTTCACCCTGGTGGGCTGGCCAATCAATGCCACACCCTGCCTCCTAACTTAATCCTCTCCAGCCTGTAGGGATGGTAGGAGAACCTCTGAGGCCTCCCACAGTGACTGAAGAAAATCTATCCAAGACACCTGGTAGGATTCATGGGAAAATGAATCAGCACAAGGAAAGAATAAAGGTGCAAAGGAACAAAGACAGGTAGAGAGCCTTTTTAGAAGTTCATTAATTGAGAAAGCTTAATGCTAAACAATGTAAGTAAATAGAAAGGGGTACAACAGATGAACGAGCCAGCTTCCTTCAATCTGAATTTCACATAGGACAGAAAGATGTGAATGTTTAGCCCTGCCTCCTTTAACCTAGTACTAACGTCTTTCCCCCCATCACATTAAGCTTGACCTTCCCAAGATTCTCTCACCACAGCCCTTGAAAGTTTGCAGATTTATCCATCAAAAACACTCTGGACCGGTATTTTTCTAGTTTGCCTCTTGATCCCTTAAACGAGAGGGTTTTCAAACTTTTGGGTGGTGAATACATCGTAATAGCATGAGAGCGGAGTGCGGATCAACCTCCACCTCCCCATTCACAATTGCACAGACCATTTCTCCCCCCTATCCCCCATTGTGATCACATCACATCCTTGTGGCACCTACAGCAATTACTCTCAAGGGCAAATGTTAGGAAGTGTTTTCTGAAGTCTTCACTAGACTGTTTTTTTGAAAGAATCACACCCCCACCTGCTCTGTTTGTCAGCTAGAAGCAAGGAAAGCCCCATTTTGCTTAAGGTTTAGTTTTAGTGGCTCCATCACTTCTCTTCTCAAGGCTCTGGAAACAGCATACACAGGAGTAGCCACACCAGCTAGGGAAGGTGGCCCAGAGCAAACTCCCATGGAATCTGAGAGGAGAGGGCAACTAGATCTACAGAATAGACCCTTACAGCAGGACATTCAGTATGCACTGCAGTGCTCCACCATTCCCTCCCAAGGCCTCGGCACAGGGTGTCAAGGACCACACAGCATAACAGCAGAGGTTTACTCCCATCTAGGAGGGAAGTGGCTGTGAAACGGTGCTTAGGCAGCACTGGTGACCTGCACGTGCAATAAGCACTGGGTAGTTTCTAAAAGCAGGATGTCAATAGTCCAGCCTACTGCACAGTTCTCCTTCTCTACCCCATCACTACCATTTCTTTCTCTCTCTCAAAAGACAATTTGTGAGAAGAAAGAGAGGGGCCAGCACGACCCCCTCCATTCACATCACTTACCTGTAGAACTCCTCTCGCTCTCTCTCATCCAGCTCCGTGATGATATAGGACAGTGTGCGCTCAATCCTGGGAATAATCACTAAGACATAGGAAGAATCACTACCATATTATTCATGCAAACACAGAATGTACAGTGAGGAGAGATCTCATACATTCAAAGTCAGCCCAGTGATCTGCTTGTCTGAGGGAGCGTAAATGCCTCCCTTATTCTGACAGAAAGAACTGCAGTGTTTCATTAAGAGCAAGTAACCAACACCAAACTTTTCTTTAACAGGGCTCAGCATTTCATAACCTGCGCCAATAATTCAATGGAGCCAGCTTGCACTGGCTTCCAATGGAGGTTGAATGGGGAGAACTAAGTAGTGAAATCAGTAAGTTTATTTTTCTGTAGACAATCTTTTTTTTCCCCCCATGTCCAACTTAAAACTTTTCATTCCACAGCTTCAGGTCCTTGTCCTACAATAATGAGACTGAATGATTTGCTTTCTTTCTGCATCCATATAATCTTATACGGTGATCTCCTCAGATGAGGCTGAAAAGGGCGAGGCCTGACATGGGAGGCCTGCAAGGCAAACCTGATTCTGTAGGTACGGAACCAATATCCCAGGGAGTGCAGTACTGTGCTGAAATAGGTGCTCTCTCTTGGATAAGGTGTAACAAGATCTTTGACCACTAACATCCTGAACTCTTGAAGGTCAAGGTCCCAGGCCATTTCCATAACAATGAAGGTCTTAACCACAGTGTATTGGCCAAATTTCTATTTCAGAAACTGCATTCTTCTGCCTCTGTTCTTCTACCACTGGTTCTTTCAGCAGTTTGTTGGGTGTGACTTTTTTACCCACAACTTCCTATCTTGAATGGTTGCACAGCACTGCTGTGCAAAGTTAAACTTTGCAGTGCCATGTTTAAGTTGTGCATGATAAGATCCCTAATTTATAAAATGCTTTGGGCTCCTTTCTGGATAAAGGGTGCTATAAATTTAAGTGTTGTGCAATATCTGTCATTCAAATTGTATGCCAACGGAGACCATGATGTCAGACAGCATGTGATGCAGCAGCATGGTATGTATGGCATGTCAGTATGGCAAATTAAATTCAGTCATAAGGACAAGAGCAGGAGATGACATTTTCAGCACAGCTTTGATATGAGAGCTAGTCAATTCTGAAAGACTACTGCCAACAATAGGATCTGCAAAGGAGAAGGCTCTCTCACAAACAGTGTCAAGCTTGTTTGGAAGACCAGGGTGGAGGTCACTGCTAAATGAGTGAAGTGTGTGAGCAGTGAGGGGAAGACAAGAGAAGACCTGTAAGTTTGATGGAGCAAGTCCATGGAAAGCTGCATTGCTTAACAAGGGGGACAATTTAGACTTGAATCCTGAAGTAAGCAGTGCAAAGGAGTTGAAGATGGAGTTCAATGTCATGCTTCTTTGTATATATGAAAAGGCAAAAGAAGTCCGGAGAGCTGGGTCTTGAGGAGGCCCTTGAAATAATCTAAGTGGCAGGAGGTTAAAACTGGATGGTTTAGTAGAGGGACCTGCAGCAGGGTTGTACACAAGCAACACAGCAGAGTGGCAAAAGACAGATTCCACCATCAGGAAAAGGAGGGACGAGGAGTTCAGGCCCAGAGATGACACCAAAGGCAAATGAGAGATAGGAGTTAAGCATTGGCATGGAGGATATGAAATTGTGTTTGAAGACATGCTTTCCTAGGAGAAGCACAATCTACCATAAGCGTTTCTAGAGCCCTCATTACCCTGTGTGATGTTGCACTCCATATAATTTTATGAAAATATGCTAATGTGTTGAATATAATATAAGTGGAATATGCTTCATCCAAAAGGTCTTTTGTAAGGTATCATTACAAATCTTATCTACTGAGTGTGGTCATCCTATTTGTATGAATGTATCATTCTTGTATCTGAAACTAGACGTATGAAATAGAACTCTGAGGTCCTACTGTAATTATGCAAAGTGTGGGCCATTAATGGTGGTTTGGAATCTTGATGGCTCCCACCAACTATGACAATGGCTCTGTTTACTCTTAAGCCTTCCTGTGAGTCAGGCCAGGAAGAATAAAGGCTTGGGATCTCACAGGACACGTGACCATGTCACCTGGTACTAGAATCCATCTTAAACCTGGTGCTTTTCCATGTAGAAGGAGGGGTGGGGACCCAGACAGACAAAAGATTCCTGCCTTGTGCCAAAGCTATAAAAGGGGGTGGAACAGAACAAACGGGGCTGCAGTCCTGAGAAATCTCCTAGCTACCACCTGAGCTGGAACAAGGACTGTACCGGGGAAAGGATTGGACCCAGACTAGAAAGGAGTCTAGTCCCTGAAAGAAGCGTATTGGAACATCTCTGAGGGTGAGATTTACGTGTACTTAGTTTCTTAAATGTATTAAGCTTAGACTTGTGTGTTTTGTTTTATTTTATTTGGTAACTTACTTTGTTCTGTCTGTTATTACTCTGAACCACTTAAATCCTTTTTATATTTAATAAAATCACTTTTGCTTATTAATTTACCCAAAGTAATTAATACCTGGGGGAGCAAACAACTGTGCATATCTCTTTATCAGTGTTATAGAGGGTGGACAATTTGAGTTTACTCTGTATAAGCTTTTTACAGAGTAAAATGGGGTTTGGATCCCATTGGGAGCTGGGCGCTAGAGACGAGCACTTCTTAAGCTGTTTTCAGCTAAGTCTGCAGCTTTGGGGCACATGGTTCAGACCCTGAGTCTGTGTTGGAGCAGACTAGCATGTCTGGCTCAACAAGGCAGGGTTCTGCAGCCCCAGTTAAGAAAGTAATTGGTAATGGGAGGGAAAACTTCCATGAGACAATTGTGCTGATTGTGACATATCTGGTGACAATGTGTGTGGGATCTATGACAGTGAGAGTTGCTATAAGTGCCACAACAGTAAAGGGAAAAGCCTCAGATTTTTCAGGAAAGGAATAGTGAAGAGAGACAGGGGAAATGAATTTTGAACAGCTGATGAAAAATTAACTACTTGAGCTATGCAGAGCACAGTATCTCAACAATGAGGACCAGGCAAGGACCCTTCTTGTTTGAAAAGAAGTTGGTAGTAATAGAAAATCACTAATAGGCAGAACAAAGGAAACAGGTGATCCCAGCAGGAGTCTGAATGATATATCAGAGGGGAATGGGGGAGAGAGCCATTTTGCACCAGAGTTACTTAAGGGGCTATAGGGGCACAGGGTAGGCAAGGGGGTGAAAGACCCTGCCTGCTGACAGATACAACACAGATAATCTCCCAAGGGAAGGGTGAGCAAATGAGGACATTAACTTTAAGGAGGTTTTATTGTTTTATGTAATCTGTACTCTCCTGTGCTTTACATGGATTAAATATAAAGAGCATAAAGTTGACAGACTGAACAAAGTGAGAGAGTGTTGACTGCTTCACAACTATGGTGTACCCTGGAGAGAGTTATATTGTAAACCAGAAGCTTTGCACCTGTTGAGTGGAGTTCTGGGTGGTGAGGGGGAGGGGGTTTGAGTACTGGGGAGTCTGAAGGGTCAGCGCTTTGCCCAGCAGGGCAAGGTGGCCAGAGAGCAGATTCCAACACTCAGAAGGGTGATGCTAAACAGAAGATTGCACCCAGGGACCCCAGGATCCATTCAGGGTCCAGATGCTTGGATTCCACCCACTGAAGTCTCAGTGGGGGCCACAAAAGGGATCTCACTAGGATCTACGACTGACCACCTCCCATCCCCACTCCATTCAAAATCTCTCAACATCCCTATGACAACAAAAGCAATCACTTACATGGGAAAATGACAAAGGTAATATTAGTAGATCTCAATGCAAGATAATGTCTGAAAACAAAGGGGAGAGTTGGCATCGTGGGGCTAGACAGGTATCCATAGAGCATCAGCAAATGCTCTATGGACCACAGTACAGCTCCCTTTCATCTAGTCCTTGCAAGACTTGCAACCTGTGTCTAATGCACATTGGCATTTTTATTTACAATATAGTTCCTGGTTTATTCTCCACCTACGTAATATTGTTATAGCAACTCCTGATCAGGACAGAAATCCCCTTAACAGCAAAGCAGACCAATGAAGAGTGACAGTTGCCAGGACTCTATGCTGCTCTTCATCTCCTAAGGAAGCTCAAAAATCAGTTAAGCGTCTTAAAGGGGGAAAGCTCCAACTCACTCACCATGTTCAATAGCATTCACACGCCGGTTTGTTATCTTAATGGCTTCATCCAGTGTAACAAACGAAGTCTATGACAGTGAGATTAAATAATACAAAACCAAATGAGACACAGTATTTTTACCATCCAACAAGCATAGATGGCTTCAGGGAGCCAAGCATGCTTGCTTTAAAGGCTAAATTCCGCCCTGCCCTTGTGCAAACAGGTATATTCTCATGGACATGTTTGTATGCTGTGACTAAATACTTACTGTAACTAACCTACTGTTACATATGCCAGTAACCCAAAGGGGGGCGTTTACAAGCCAGGCATCTTAAGAGTTCAAAATAACAGTAAGAAAACTGGCCACGAAAGGCCCTGCAGAGCTATACTTGTGAGTAGCTAAAGCAGCCATTCAGTCTCTTTCTCACACATTTTCAGGAGGAGAGGCTGCAGAGGACCAAGAGGATCCAGAGGAGCAATTAACATGCAGTGTCTATGCCTGCCAGCAACAGTTGTAGGGTAGAAAAAAAGAGAGAAGCTCAAGACTCTGATGAGAGAAGACAAACTGAAAAAGAACTGCAGTATTGTGGGAACACTGCAGCCCTTCGATCTCCACACGCAATGCTCAGAGATCAAGGGGTTACTACATCCTTAGCCACCAAGATTGTCCATCGAACAACAGAGAAACCAGAACCCCTTTAGCTCGTCTTCTGCTCCCACCTACCTGGAGCGAGGCCAATTCTACAAGCAGCTCCACTGCTTTGGCATAGTTCCTCTTCAATTTTGCCAGCTGCTCTCCACCTCTAGCTAAGCCAGTCAACTCATAACCTGAAATAACCCATCAAACAGTAGTGCTATTAGCAAGAATGAAGCCTCTCAACAAAATTGCCAGAGCACAAGTACAGAGACGCTT
The DNA here is from genome assembly GCF_965140295.1 of Lepidochelys olivacea. NCBI lineage: Eukaryota > Metazoa > Chordata > Testudines > Cheloniidae > Lepidochelys > Lepidochelys olivacea. Next base: position 59,231,036 of record NC_140416.1, read on the forward strand.
ATGGGACTGCTAATGGAATGCTGAATCCTTCACCTCTCAGTGAGCAGTTCTAATATTGAAAACAGTAGTAGTTACTGACCATCACTACTGTTGGATGATTGTTCAGTGGTCTATGAAGTCTGCACCTTGGGAGTGACCTCTTATTAGCAATTTCAGCATACAGACCAAAGCTACACTCCCCTCTGGCCCCAAAGGCAACCCCCTGCCAGTCAGCATTGACAGAGCAACATGGAGAAAGCTTGCATTACCAGTTCCTGTGTTGTCAGGGTTTCAATGATAAAGGGTTTCCAGGACACCCAAGTATTTTTCGCAAGCACCTGAAGACATAAAACATCCATTTTGTACTTACTGTCCCCTCCTTCTTGGTAATGCTCAAACACCGGTAAAGTTACACCTGTTAAAGACACACAAGAGTGTGTGTAAGAATCACTGAATGTTTTATTTGGTACTCAGACTACAGTATTTTTTACAAAGGCAGAACATGCTGTAGCTAATGTTAGTTCAACTTCAATTCTAGTCTCTTCCTTCTCCCATAATTGCTCCTAACATTAAATTCTTTGGGAGCTGAAGGTCTCCATGCTCCCTCAGCTAGAAGTCAATTTTTTTTTTTAAGTTTGAACCAACTTGGCTTAGACACTTGCATATTCAAAACCATGATTTTCTTCTTTATCTTCCAGTCAGAAATTGTAAGCAAAGAGAACGCAAATAACCAAAAATAGAAATTGCAAACTTGTTTTTTAGATCTCATTGAGACCCAAACATATAGCTATGTTTAAAGAAAATCAGTCTAGTAGTTCTAAAGACAAGCATTTAAATTTAAGAATTTGGGGTTGTAATATGCTTTATTTGTCTCACAGTAGCCTCCAGAGGTCCCAGACAATCCATTGTGCTAGGCACCACACAAACATAAAATGATTTCTGACCTAAAGAGCTGACAAGAAGTACAAATTAAACAATGGGTGAACACAACACTGAGATTATGATAAGCAGTGTCCATAGCACATCACTGTAGAATGTGTCTTAAAAAACACAAGTCCCAGAAATTGCATTAGAAATTCAGGTATGTAGACTCAGTTTGATAGTATTTGGTTATTTTGTTGATAACAAGTGAGCCATGTTTTAAGGTATGCGCTGAGCATTCAACTTTATAATGTTTCCTGACTCTGAGTGGCAATTTTTCAGTTAAATAATGTATTGTGTTAGCACTTTGCATGGAATTTTCTGGCATAACCAGGTATCTTTAGAGTCCAGGACATACACACACCCCACCCCAATAGTTATGCATTGTCTGATTGTCAAAAGTTGACCAGACAGCAATTTATGTACTCTCACTTCATTTAGGCAAGATGAGGGACTGGATTTATAGATCCTTCTTCCCTTTCTGAAGGCAGAATCCTGCAGTTGGGGTGCAGCTGGTTGCTGTGAAGTGGTGCACATGCACACACAGCATAACTGAAGATGTTCCGAGACATATGGAAGCAATGATGCTTAAAGAGATTTAGGAGGGATAAAATACAAGTTTGTGAATAGGAAAGTGTTGTTTACTCCTTCGCCTAACACAAGAACCGGGGTCCCCCAATGAAATTAATAGGGAGCAGGTTTAAATAACAAAGTATTTCTTCACATAGTAAACAGTTAACCCATGGAACTCATTGCATGGGATGTTGTGAAGGCCAAAACTAATATTCTGGTTCAAAAAGAATTAGATAAGTTCATGGAAGATGGCTAATAGGTCTACCAATGGTTAAGATAGTAAGGGACATAACCCCATCCTCTGGGCGTCCCTCAACCTCCAAATGCCAGAAGTTGGGATTGGATGACAGGGAACGGATCACTTGAAATTACCCTGTTTTGTTCATTCCCCATCTGTACTGGCCCCTGTCAAAACCCAGGATATTGGGCGACATCTGACCCAGTATGGCCATTCTTATGTTCGTAATGGAATACAGCAGCAAAAACAGCCAATGACATTTTAAGGGTTGTGTACAGAAGCATGTTACAAAACAAGCTGGTGATAAGTCCTTCATACAGCTGATGAGATACTAAAAATATGTTCATAAGTTAAAGGAAGCATAGAGAAGAGGAACAAAAATTAAGTGGTTTGAGAAAATGATCTGAGGAAACATCAAAAGATCCTACGTAATATGTGTAGCTGGGTTAAGTGATGTCTGAGGGGAATATATTTGCACAAGTATTTGAAAGGAACTGTTCAGTGTGATCTAGGTTGTATAACTAGGAATAACGGGATGAAATCAAACAAAAGTTAGAGCTGCATATACTAAAAAACTTCCACACAGGAGATATCTACTAGAACATGGTGTAGCTGGCCTGAGGGAAGCAGTGGAAGCCCCACTGCTCGGGACATTAAAACTGGACTCGACAAAGCTCTGAAGAATAGGCTGCAGTGGAAAACCATACCTGGCACCTGCAAAAGTGGACTAAATGACTTAATCCGAGGCCATCCTCCCGTTTCCCTGACTGCAAAATTTCTTATTGTAACAATTATGGAGACCAAATGAATCTGTAGTCCACAAAGTTCTTATTTTCATATGCAAGTGTCCCTAGTAATAAAAGGAGGAGGGGAGAAGAGAAATGCAGAAGAGGAGACATACATTCTGTTTACAAACCATCTGTATTTTCCAGGAAACATAAATGGGCCTGTGACATACTTGTACTTCGCAAAGGTGGGGAGATAGTCACCTGCTACGTTGTCTTTCTTAGCTCTGATCTTGACTTGAGCTTTGTTCACATTCTGGATCACAGTGGTACTGAAGAGAAGAAAATGCACCTTAAATGGGTAAAATCAAGTCATGAATTCATCAGTTGTGTGCAATGGTTAACCAGCAGTCAAACTGCTTCGAGGATTCATGGAACAAGTCTCCAGCTCTGGCACTGAGTTTTCTGAAGATTAGCTCACCCACACTAGCAGTTCAATGAAGAAACCTTTTACATAGAAATCAAAAGCTAACACAAAAGAGCTATGAAACTAAGTGAGGAGACTGCATCTGTTAGTAAATCTAAAGAGACCGAGTATCTAGAACGCACATTGCACACCTGGCTCATCAAGGCTCTTTCCAACCTCAAATCTATGCCTGAAAAGGAGTTATTTATCTGGCAGAAAACCACACAAAAATATTCTAGTAATATTATGGCTCTAATTTACACAAGAACCCAAAAAACCTGAAATCTGGGCCAAGGTTCCAGCATTAAGTTGGATTTTGTGTGACTGTGCATAGAATCATAGGACTGGACGGGACTTTGAGAGGTCATGTAGTCCAGTCCTCTGCACTCATGGCAGGATAAGTATTATCTAGACCATTCCTGAGAGGCGTTTGTCTAACCTGATCTTAAAAATCTCCAATGATAGATTCCACAACCTCCCTAGACAATTAATTCCAGTGCTTAACCACCCTGACAGTTGGGGGGTGAGGGGATGGAGTGAATGGGACAGATCCTGGATTGCTCTTAAATTCAAAAAGTGATTTTGGGCATAAAAAGGTTGGAGACCACTGCCCTAGACAGTCATCAGCATAGTAGTTCTCCCTGGGAGTTACTGAGAAAAGATGATGAAATCATGGAAGAGGAGAATCTGCCTCTACCACTCAGCAATACAGAGTAAAAGGGAAAACTAGACCAGCTTTCTGTTACTTTCCCATTTCCCTACACTTTAAAGTCCAAGCTGCAGAAGCAACCACTGACTCACCTGAGGGGTTTACATTTACACTTAGTTGAAAGCTGCTTCTACCAGCTGATGTGCTTGTTTGACTTCCAAAGTGATGAATATTTCCTCAATTTATCATGAGGCTGCCTTTCCCTTTCCCAGCATCTACTACAGAACTTTCCTTTCTTCCATTTTTCTCCTAAGAGTGGAACCAACAGCCTGCTGGTTGTCCTCTCTTCCTGGGAAAGGAAAGCTGGGGATTCTCCAGACAGCAGTACAGTACAAATCAGTGATACTCACCTGAAGTCTCCAGCCGTGAATTTTGCCTCAGCAAGTGAGAATGCAGCTTCTCTCATCACCTCACCCATTAACATCTTAGTCTATAAAGAGACCAGAGATGCAATTTTAAAACTTAACAAAAATAACTCAACCTAGAGCTGAAAAGCAGTCACCTCAGGATGTCACATTAATCGTTGACAGCTGTTTGCTGTACCTAGTCAAAGACCAAAGAATCCTGTGTCCTGAGGTTTCCCAACAGTGGGTCACACCCACCAAGGAGGCAGCACAAAAAACTAAAATGTAAAGGTGACTTTTTATATCTTTAGGATGGATACACAATGTAAGATTGCTTATGGCATGCCCCTGATAGGCCACCATATTATTGTGAACTGAGAATCCCAGGATTTAACATGGTAGTAAAAACGGGAACAGCACAAGAGGGCTCCAACAGCTTCTTACAGTGATTCAGCTGAACTACTGGGAAATCTGTTTTTTCCAAGTCTTCTCAGCACAGATAAGATTTAAGCATTTCTAGCCCATACAGTTAAAAAAAAAATATTGAAGCCAAAAATTTGAGTATAAGCCAGTGCACTGCTGCCTTACTGAGTCTGCAGGAAAACAGACAACACTTCTGAGGCCTTATCTACACCATGAAATGGAAACATTGCTAACCATGGCTGTCAGCAGCAACTGTAACTAATGCAATGCTAAACACAGTTCAGTTACAAGAGTAGACAAACCGAATTCATGTTCAGCATCATTTCACCTGACCATGGTTAAATCTTGGGTTTGCTGCTACTGCCGCAGAGTGCACCAACACCCATATTAACACTGTATCTTTACAGAAAAAGGGATAAGATCAAGCTGGACAGAGTTTGCTGCTTCTAATCATGCAGCTGACACTGATGGTCCACAGCATCCTCCCCAAGCCAGAGAGTGAAGGAAGCAGGTTAAACACCACCAGGACTGGCCAGTTTTCTAAAATTCAGGAAAGCCTGTAGGCAGCTCTGGGTACAGAAGGAAGCAGGATTTATGGCTGATTGGAGAAGGAAGAAGAGGGGGTTTAAATTCCTAAACAGAGTCTTAGGCCTCTTGCGCAGCTTCTTCAGATAGAAAAACTAAAATCACTTCAGTGTTATTTACCAGAACTGCAGCTTACCTGCAAAATTCCACCAAATTCTAACCTATGTGAAAGTGATATCAATGGAAGCACTATGGAAATGCATGGTTTACAGAACACAGATAATTTCCTAACAGAGCAAGGCAGACATGGTAGAAACTGAATTCACCTACCTCAATGATTTTCTTTAGTATCTGTCGGAATCGAAGAGTCAGAGCATCAGATTTCTTCTTTAAGAGGTTGCGACCTGTCTGGGCCCCTTTCAAACGAGCCTTCATGATGGTCTGAGCCCTATTAAGCAGGGAAAGAGATATAGATTTTTTTTCTATCACTCAGAAGGATAAGGAGAAAGCAAAATAATTTCTGACATGGAAAATGACAGACATTAGGAAGCATCTGAAGACATGTTAGTCGTCTTGGTCTCCTTGACCACGAGCAACCACTTGATGTGGCTCATTTTCTCATTTGTAAAAATGGGAATTCTACTTACCCATCTCAAAAGGTGGGTTAGTGTTTGTAAAGCTGAAGATCTCAACAGGCTGACAAGTGCTACATACGGGCACTGTATTTCAAATCATTGCTCAGCCATTCCATTATAGAAAGCCACACAATACACAATCAAAATTCTTTGGAATGCAACTTCTCTAGAGCCATTCAATAGGAACCAAAACTAGCCCATTGTCATCCTGAGGACATTTGTTCTACTTTCTAATATTCTTATTTTTGACACTTCTCAAATACCATAAAGGCAACCAATTCTTCATGAGACTTTAGTCTGTCTATTGAAACCAACAAGAGTTGGCTTTTCTAAAGAGTCAAGTCGTTTTTTTTTTGTTTTTTTTTTAAAAGACCGCAACAGGCAAGACAAAACAGCAGCCAGACTTTCAGCAGCAGCTCACACTCTCCTTTGGAAAAGAGCAAACACTGTCCAGAAAGTGGAGTTATTCCCTACCCTCAGAAATCCTGTGAGAGATTTCCAAGTCAGTGGAGACAGGTGGAAGTGATCCTAATTTGCAAGTACTACCCTCTGAATGGTCTGGACTGAGTATTAAACTCAGTCCTGAGGAAGATTTGAGAACTGAAACCAAGGTCACAGGTTCCATTTCCATCACTGCCATAAGCTGTGTCTTCACTGGAGAGTTTGCACCTCTTGAGTTAGCCTTGCTGAAGCAAGAGGGGCCACACTGTGAAAAGCTTGAGTTACTCAGAACGGTTGCGTTAGCAGCTAATGAGTTCTGCTAACTTGGCTATTGTGTAGCCCAGCATTTCTCAAATGCAGCCACCAGGGGCTTTTGCGGGAGGGAGGAAACAAAGCAGCAGCCGCTCCCCTTCCCCATTGTTCCTGGATGCACCACCTTGATGTTGGCTGTTGGGGCTGCAAGCAGGGGCTGGGGACAGCTGGACACAACACTGGAGGAGCAAGCAAATGGTGAGTTCCCCACCTTCCCAGAGGTGGTGGGGCTCAGGATTTGGTCTTCAACCCTGGGGTGATATGGCTTCAGGCTCCGGCTGCAGGGCTTCAGGCTCCGGCTGCAGGGCTTCAGGCTTCTGTCCCCAGCTACAGAGCTTCTCCCCCTGCCCCAATTCCATCACCCCTGGCCCCTGCTGCCTACCCCGACCCCCCATCCAGGGTTTAATTTGTCCCCAGGCTTGCTGGGGCTGGGTAAGTCTGCTGTGAACAGTGATACCTGCAGGTTTGTTTACTGCTAACTAGTAAGTTTGCTGTGAACAGAGATATTAACCCTGCAAGTATCACTGTTCACAGCAGACTTACTAGCTAGCAATAAATAAATTACAATGATTCGGACCTGTATATGTGCATATTTATTTGTTTTTCCTAAAGCCAATTAAGCATTTTAGAAAAAAGCATGAGTGGCCACCAGCAAGAGTTGGTGGCCACACTCTGAGGCCACCAAAAATTTGTCCTGAGAACCTCTGATCTAGTCTAGATACAGAGAGAGAGTGCATAGCATACATGCTAGAGTTAACACTTGAGTTACAACTTGAGTTAAGTTTGCAGTGAAGGCAAGCCCAGAGACTTCCTGTGTGACCTTGGAAAAACACTTAGGCCATGTCTACACTAGAGACCTTACAGTTGCACTGCTGTAAGATCGCTTGTGTAGCGGCTCTGTGCTGACGGGAGAGAACTCACCCGTCGACATAATTAAACCAACCCCAACAAGCGGCAGTAGCTATGTTGGTGGGAGTAGTTCTCCCGCCAACATAGTGCTGTGTCCACTACCCCTTATGCCAGCAAAACTTATGTTGCTCAGAGGGTGTTTTTTCACACCCCCGAGCGACACAAGTTTTGCCGACCATAGTGGTAGTGTGGACATGGCCTTAATTTCCATTTACCTCAGTTCTACATCTATAAAATAACAAACAACACTTTTCTACCTCACAGGCATGTTGAGGCAATACATTCTTTCATGTGTCTGAAACACTGAGATACCACAGCAACACAGGCCATATAAATTCCTAAACAGCCAAGAACTCAATTCGCACTGAAACTTCTGAATGTTCACAGTAGATTGTCTTTCAGGGAATAAAAATGAAGCCTCCTTTTTAGAAGAAATCAATGCCTGGAATTTCAAACAGGTTCAGCGATTTCACAGCCATGTACCAGCTGGCTTTTTCCAAGATCTAACTATCAAAGGCTGGCTCATTTTCTAGTCCAAGCAAGATTTAACAGACTCCATGTGTGCATTAAACACAGTCCTATTTACCATCAAGCCAGAACAGCTAGAACAAAAAGACTTCACCAAGCAGCTTTGAAGTAGAAAAGATTTATGCCAATAAGAAACTTTACTAACAACAAGATGGAGTAAGAAATTCTGTTCAATTGAGGAGAAGACAGACAGATTATTAACAGAACTTGCTATGAGTTTACTTCTCTGCTGAGACCCTAAATCAAGTCACCTCTCATCATTTTTAGAGAAAGAGTGCTCTCAAACTTAGGCATAATTCTCTGGATGAAATATTCTAGACAACTGTGAAGACTACAAAAATGAACAGTGGAAAAAAAAAAAATACACCTCCATAATAGGCTCCCTGCAAAAGTCATGGAAGATCCATCACTTGGAACATTTAAAATTTAACTGAACAAGAGCAGTAGTGAACAAAGTGAAGAGGACAATTCAGTAGCAGTAACCAGACAAGGCAGATAAAGATAATCTATTAGGTTGTGTCCAGCATCTATGATTCTGCATTTCTATGAATGAAGCTTGAACGAATGAAGCTATGAATTCAAGCTCTACTTTGTAAGTGTAATCTTTCTACATGGGATGCATTTTTTAATCTTAAGAAGAGAAGAAGATCTGGAATACAACAGCTATTATTCAAAATTTTAATAAGTCAGTTATGCCTCGGTTGCTGTACATTAACATTGCACACTAATTTGATTAAGGATCTCAAAAGTGCTTTTTAAAAGACAATTCTACTGTGAGGAAGATAAATGTTATCCCTGTTTTACATAAGGGTAAACTGAATCAGAGGAGTTAAGTTCACGCAGCAGAGTCAAGAACGGAATCCAGAACTCTAGACTCTCAAATGCCTTCCCATAGCATTAACCCTTCTTCCCAAAGCGATTTGTACTCAGAACACTACATGGAAAGATCTTGCGTTCTGCTCTCTGGCCCCTAGGGATTAGTCATGTTTTACTATGACTAATGGAATTTCAAAAGAAAAAACAAATTTTATCAAAATATCCCTCGTTCAGAATTGGTCGTATTCTTCTGGAAATATGTTGAGGATACACACCAATTCTAAACTTGGGCAGTCCCTGAATCCACATTTGCAGAATGTTTAGTGATCTGTGCTTCAGGAGTGACAAGCGATCGAAAATGGAGTTATCTAGTCAAACAGTCAATGAACCTTTCAGGACCACATATACCACACAGCTATTCTCAACAAGGAGCTGTAGGCAGAGACTGCAAACTGACCACTTAGATCAAGTGGAGGTATAATGTGCCGGGACCCACCTACGTATTAAAGCTGACAGCAGCAGCTGTCAGCACAATTTTATACAAGACTAAGAATGACCCTCTCCTGCTCATGGTGAAGTTTGGTTGCTCCGACCCTGGAAATCTGAACAGTTTTTGAGTAGAAACATTACAAGACTGCAGTTTCATAACTCAAACTTTCAAGTGTCTTGTGTTCTGCTGTAATGATGGCCATATTCCATGCTTTGTCAAAGACATCTGACTACATGACAAATCAGCACCTGGAAAATTACCGAGAATCGGGATTATACTCCATTTAGTTGACTTCCTTTGTCAACACAATTAGCTGTGAACCCTACATATTCCACTTGAAGTAGTTACAATATCTGGGAAGTTAATAATTTCTATCTGAAATTAAAGGAAAAGTGCATTTCAGTGAATGTCCCCATTCTCAGCTATATATCAAAGACTGTAAATGTCAAGTTCTGCCTTCATACATGGTTTTCCTTGACACCAAGCATAGAGTTTGCCTCCCAACACAGGTCTCATGTTCCAGCTTCCATACAGCTATTCTCCTTCAAGTAAAAGCAAAAACCAATACATTCTTCTCCTGTCCCACGTCCCATTCTTTATCAGTTTTATGTATAAAAGCTTAAGCCGGCTCTACACTAGTCTCTGATAAGCTGTGATTTGTGACACACAGCTGTGCAGGCAAGAGTCCTTAGTGTAAATACAGTTATACTGGAAAAACTATACTTTTGTCCGGAATAGCTTATTTTGCCTATGCCAGGCAAAGCACTCCTAGCATAGACCTGGCCTCAATCTCCAGTTGTATGGTCACTGAATTTCTGAGGTGTCTTGATTGCCTCATTACCAGTCTCAATCCTGAGATGGTTTCTCCAGGAAGAACTGATCTAGTTTCACAGCTCAGTCTTCATGCTCATTCTCCCCCAAGGCCACAAATACAAATAGAGCATGGGCAAAATCAGGAAGCTTAAAATGTGACCTCTGTTTATGAAGTCTGTATTTTTTGTTGTGTGTTTAACAGAAAAATGTGTGCAGAGCAACCCAGTATATTATGACAGGTTTCAGAGTAACAGCCATGTTAGTCTGTATTCGCAAAAAGAAAAGGAGTACTTGTGGCACCTTAGAGGCTAACCAATTTATTAGAGCATAAGCTTTCGTGAGCTACAGCTCAGCATCTGATGAAGTGAGCTGTAGCTCACGAAAGCTTATGCTCTAATAAATTGGTTAGTCTCTAAGGTGCCACAAGTACTCCTTTTCTTTTTCCAGTATATTATGTTTTTCTTTAAATTTAAAGATTTTTTTGATATTTTAAAAGGGATTGCCATAAAAAAAAGGAATACAATGGAAAATATCTTAATGTGGCCCAAGCTTTACACACCCAGAAAACTGCTGGTTCTGAGGATCCCCTTTATTTATGTTTGTTGCATTCAGTGGAATTTGTACTGCTCAATAAAAACACTACAAAAAAGTAAGCTACTTGGATCTCTGGTTATAAGGCGACAAAGGGAAGTTAAGTGAATTATGACATTGCAAACTGCCCCTGCAAGAGCAAGGGAACTACAGTCATCTGCACTGGCCATATGATCATCTCCTGAAACAGTTTTCATAAAGAGAATATAAGATTCTCCATCACTGGCAATTTTTAAATAATAAGAATCACCATACTGGGTCAGACCCATGGTCCATCTAGTCCAGTATCCTGGATGCTGATAGTGACTAGCGCCAGATGCTTCAGAAAGAATGAACAGAACTGGGCAATCATCAAGTGATCCATCCTGCATCCAGTCCTAGCTTCTGGCACCCAGAGGCTCAAGGACAACCCATGCATTGGGGTTGCACCCTGGACCATTTTTAACCCAGTTATAATATTGGCCTTAATGACGGAGTTTTGTAGGAGACTAATGTAGCAGTACAAGACAGAGTCCAATTCGCTTGTAAGTTCCTCAGAGATACTCAGTTGAATGGATTCATTAAAAACATTGCAAATGCATTGAAGATATCTGGAGGGAGTGCTTCTGACATGGAGCAGACTTAATAGAAATTTATGTTGATAGAACTGCTAAGAATGAGAGGTTTCAGTATTGGACTGAGAACTACAGGAACGTGTTAGATGCTTGGAGGTTCTGGCACAAATTAGCTGAATTTGACATCCACAGGAGTAGACAGGATCTCAGTTAAAAACCCTTAGCACGGGTATTTGTGAGTTGCAATGTCTGCAGGAAATCAATCCCTTACAGTTGTTCAGACATACCTCAGCAAGGCTGAGGTTTTACTCAATGTGGGGTAAGTGGCTCACCAACCAAGTCAAATGTTACAAGATGTCATGGTTGTCAAACCCCTTCCTCGCTATACACTTTTCCTAATATATACAGTGACCCCAGCTTCCAGCTGCCCTGTATGACCCAAGTCAGATGTAATCAAGACTAGATGTTTTTTCTAAAAGACAAAAAGAAAAGGAGTACTTGTGGCACCTTAGAGACTAACCAATTTATTTGAGCATGAGCTTTCATGAGCTACAGCTCACTTCATCGGATGCATACTGTGGAAACTGCAGAAGACATTATATACAGAGAGACCATGAAACAATACCTCCTCCCACCCCACTCTCCTGCTGGTAATAGCTTATCTAAAGTGATCATCAAGTTGAGCCATTTCCAGCACAAATCCAGGTTCTCTCACCCTCTTCCCCCCCCCCCCCCCCAACTCACTCTCCTGCTGGTAATAGCCCATCCAAAGTGACTACTCTTTGGATGGGCTATTACCAGCAGGAGAGTGAGTTTGGGGGGGGGGGGGGGGGGTGAGAGAACCTGGATTTGTGCTGGAAATGGCTCAACTTGATGATCACTTTAGATAAGCTATTACCAGCAGGAGAGTGGGGTGGGAGGAGGTATTGTTTCATGGTCTCTCTGTATATAATGTCTTCTGCAGTTTTCACAGTATGCATCCGATGAAGTGAGCTGTAGCTCACGAAAGCTCATGCTCAAATAAATTGGTTAGTCTCTAAGGTGCCACAAGTACTCCTTTTCTTTTTGCGAATACAGACTAACACGGCTGTTATTCTAAAAGACAGGCTCTAGTTCAACAGGAATTGACACAGGGAAGTCCTGGGCCCGGGTTACACAGAAGGTCAGGGCAGATGATCACAACGGTCTCTTCCGCCCTTGGAACAGGACAGTGACAAAGCTGGGCCGAGTCACACGCAGCGCGTTGCAGCCCCTGCACCTAAACAGCAAAACCCGAAATTTGTAGAATCCCCAACCCTGGTTTCAGAGCCTGGGCCGTTCCCCGGGGGAGCGTGATGGGCGGGCTGGGGTAGGGGTCCGGGAACAGCGACTCGCCGGGGCCGACGTGGCTCCCACACCCCGGCATCCCATCGGCAAAGCAGCGACGGGCAGGGCCACTGGGCGAAGCGGGCGGGCTCCCGCCGGCTCCCGTCTGCTGCGCGGCTCCGAGCAGGGAGGTCCTGCTGCTCCCTGACTGGCCCCTAGATACCACCGTGACGCCGCCCGCCCGCTCCCCGGTCACTGCGCTAGTCCCGGAGCCGCCTCTGCCCGGGCCGCCGCGCCAGAGCCCCGGGGCCCAGGAGGGGAGCCCGGCTCCGGCCAGGGAGGGGCCCCGGCAGATGCCGCCGCCCGGGCGAGTCACTCACATCCGCGAGGGGAAAATCTCGATCCGGTCCTTGCCGGACATCCTGACCGCGGCGAAGGGCGCTCGCGACCCGCTGCTGCCTCCACGGCCACCCGGCTCAGTCACGTGTGACAGCACGACCGGTAATCAAGGGAGGACCGACTCCGCTTCCTTCCCCTTCCGCTTCCCGCCGCTGGCTCCACCCCCAGCGCAGAGACGCCGGGCGCAAAGAACATGGCGGAACTAAGACCCGGATGTTGGGCCTTTCCGTCTCCGTTGCATATGTCGCGCATTGACACAGTACGGGCAAAACAACGCGCGGCTGCCGGGCAGTGGTAGTCACGTGACCATCACTCGCTGCAGCGCCACCGTGTGACAGAAAGGAAAATGCATGACTTGTTCCTAGGCCGGTTTGTACCGCCAGGAGGTCCTCGACTCTATGGTTTCTGCAAGTTCCTGCGCGCGTGCGTCCCTTTCAGAACCCCCCGCACTCCACCGGATTTGGAAGTTCCTGAGCCGGTCTGTGCTTCCCGAAGACCTTGCACTCTATGATGGGTCCTCCAGGGTCCCTCTATCTCGCCCGGCGGTCGCGGAGACTCTATGATGAGGAGTATGGACTCTCGCGCGAGCACTGCAGGTCTCACGCGCTGTGTGAGGTGAGAAGGGGCGGGTTCGCGGCTGCGCAGTGAGGTGGAGGCTCGGCGCACGCTGCGGCGGACAGGGAGGAACTAAAGCGAGACCCCCGGAGCAGAGAGCGGGACCCGGATACCGAGCAGGTAACGCGGTCGCCGGAGTCTCCCTCTCCTCGGAGCGTATCCCCGGTGGCCGGGCCCGTGGAGCTGGCGGCGACACTGCGTCGTCCGAGACGAGCAGGCCGGGGCGGCCCCGCCAGAGCCTGCGTGCGGGGCGCAGTGGCGGGGGAAGCGGCTGCCAGGAGCCCGCTGCGGCCGGCCTCTGTCCCGAGCCTGCGGGCGGCGCTGGCTCCTCGTAGGCCGGGGTAGGGGCTGGCGGCGGGGCACCAGGGCCCACCGGTGCGGGGCATCCGGCAGCCCCGGGCGTCCGGCTCTCGGTTTCTGTGCGCCGCTGCTGCGGGCAGCGTTGGCGCTGTGTCCGCACAGACTAGCGAGGCTCACGGGTGCGTTGAGAGAGATTTTGAGACTAAGTGTTTTGCCGAATGAAAATGTCTCGCCAGCTTTAGGCTTTCTGCCTTTCTTTCTCCTGTCGCTGGGTCGTCTTGCCCGTTGACCCTCTGCTGGCTTGTTCCTGTTCTTGTGTTGCCGCCTTCCTCAAGGGAGGTCGTGAGCGGAAGCCTGATATAGCTGGGTCCTGACCCATGGATAGCTTTCAGGATCAGGACCAAAGCTTTGAACTGACAATTGAAACAGAATGAGAGCTACTGGCTACAGACCCAGGCCTGGTGTCCTCACAGAGGCTTGGCCCGCTGCATTCTGCATGGCATTAAATATTCAGGCTTGTACACTGAGTTATGGTAATTAAGCTTAGAGGTGACAAACGTGTGGCTTTTCATACAGGAAGAAGAAGCAAAGTTTCCTAGCAAGCTAGAGGTAGTAGAAAGCATTTTCTTTTCCAGTGATGCCGATCATTTTGTTTTAGTGAGGATTCTAATAGGGTCTTGGTGCTGTCTTGCTGCTGATTGCCTTCAAGGGAAGGAGACGAAAGAGTCCCAGCTGGTTCTTGGTATTTCCCTCTCCGATCAGCATCACCCATGCCTTACTTAGGCTTTCTTTGCACCAGCTGTTCTTTCTCTAGGGCATCATCAGATCTGGGCCAGTTAGTGTCATCCTCTGTATTGACATCTCCTTTGGATCCTTGTGCTCTGACCCCCAAAAAGTGCCCATTTTGAGGTGTTTTTAGACGGTCTTTCCAAGGACTCTGCACTCAGCCTGGAATATTCCCCTGTGGGATCCAGAGATGTACTACATTGTCCAGAATCCTCCTCCTTGACTTGTAATCCAAAATCTAAATTCCAGCCTCCTACTTTCTCTACGTCATTTTATGTGTTGCCCAGTAAGCTGGACTCCAGATGTTTTCCCTGCATATATGCTAGGGTTGTTAAAGTCTGAGTTATGATTTTTGTGTTACTTTGAGAGTCAGGTGAATGCAGAGAGAGTAGTTTGTATCTCTGTCCTTTTTGAATTTCCCTATCTGTGGTGAGGTATGGTGTTTCATAGATAATGTGATGTCTGGATGACAAGCTCAGAGCAGACTTCTCTCTTCAACATGGTATTTCCTTACTTTCAAGGTTTTGGGTGATCGGACAGGTTGTGCCCTGAAGCAACCTTAACTGGTATTTAATGGTTTTGTTTTTCATATTATTCTCCTAACATAGCTATCCATTTTTAATGGAATGGCCAAAACCCTTTTGGTTGGACATTTCCTGGCAATTGATGACCAGATAGGTAAAGGGCTTGATATAGTTTAATATTAAAGTTGTTAATAATTTGTAAGGCTTAATGAGTGTTACTAGTACTTAAGCGTAAGTTCTACATGCCAAAGTTTATGAAATCATGAACTAGTTGGTGCACAATTTCAAATTGTGGACAAACGGAAACATTTTTCTTTGTCCTCCACCTGCAGTTGAAATCTCAGTATTTGCCACAATAGTGGATTAGTGGTGGCCAGTGCAGTGAGATGAATAATAATCTCTGCTTCTTTTACTCAAATCACAGTATGCCTGGACTAAGCTGTAGATTCTACCAGCATAAATTTCCAGAGGTGGAAGATGTAGTGATGGTCAATGTTCGATCCATTGCTGAAATGGGAGCTTATGTCAGCCTACTGGAATACAACAACATTGAAGGCATGATTCTTCTTAGTGAACTATCCAGGAGACGTATCCGCTCCATAAACAAACTCATCCGCATAGGCAGGAATGAGTGTGTTGTGGTCATAAGGGTCGACAAAGAGAAAGGTATGTTGGGAAAGTAGGTGGAATGACACTTCTGATTGTAACTGTAAAAAGCAATGCTGTAAAACCTGGGACCCTAGCTACTCTTTGAATTTGTAATTGGTTTTTTAAATATATAGTGGCACAAAGTAAGGCCTGATGCTGCAAGCTGCTGTCCTTGTGTGTTATCCTTACTCAGGCAAGTAGTCCTGTTGGCTTCAGAGGGACTGCTTGTAGGAGAGAGGAGGAGTCCTATGAAGGAGGATCTGCAGGATCAGGCCTTAAGACTTCTAAAGTTTATGCTTGGTCAACAAGCCATAGTGAAGTGGCATTTTCTTTTGAAAGTTCAGTAGTGCTTCTGCTTGTTGATATAGAGTGAGGAAAACGGTGACCATCGATACTACTGGTGCAGTGAGAATAAACATAAATAATGAACAATTTCCTCATTCACACCACACAGTCCATCCTGTGCACCAAATAAGGCAGAGGCAATGTGTACACAATATTATGTGATCATGTAACTATTCTCCATCATATAATGCATACACACATGGGTAGAGGTAAGGTTGCATAGGCACCCTTAACTTTGGTATTTCCTGACTTTTGAATAATTAGCATTACAAGTTGAAAGTTCTTTTAATGCATTTGGTATAGGATACAGCATACAAGCAGTCCCCTCAGTATTCGCAGATAACAGTGCCACATCTGTGTTCGGACCTGTCTCAGTAGTTAATGAAACACACAAGCATCCTCTTTTAGAAACCGGAAAATAGAGTTGTTTCATTTGTATAGTCCAAGGGTGGCCAAACTTACTGACGCTCTGAACCATATAGGACGATCTTCAGAAGTTTGAGAGTTGGGGCACGCTTGCCAGGGCTTGGGGCTTCAGTCGCTACCCCACAATGCCACTGTAAAGCAGTGTTCTCTTCTGTAAAGCATGTTTTCTTCTCCCCACTCTCCTCCTTCCCCCCCACCCTCCCCCAGTGGAGAAGGGGCGAGGGGCTTCACAAGCCGCACTTGAACTGTAAAAGAGCTGCATGTGGCTCGTGAGCCATAGTTTGGCCACCCCAGTATAGTCTTACATATAAAATGTATTCCTAAAATATTTATCGGAATTGAATCATGGATAACAGCAGAGAGAGAAATTGAGGTTAATAAGGGAGAAGAAACATTTTCAGATGAGATTTGAAATGAGTTGGAGAGATGCAGAAAGTCTGTTCCAGATGAAAGAAGCTGCACTGAAGGATACTTTTTACCTTTACAGATTTCGTCCTCCTTTTAAAAAAGCTCTCTTGGGGTCATCTGCCTCTCTTATTGAACCCTGAGAGGAACTCCTGAGATGGACTAGTTGGGATGCCATTTGGAACCCATCAGTGCTGCTGCTTAATCAGACAGGATTAAGCATTGGAAGACCTGCCTACCTGTAGTATCTGAGCATGCTGTGCTCTCATTTCTTACATAGATGTGATCAAGGAACTGCAGCAGAAATTGAGCCCAGATCTTGGCTATGATACTGTAGAGCAGTGATTCTTAACGTTTACTGCAGCGTGCACCTCTTTGGTTCTCAAAATATGTTCTTGCACTATTATCAAAAATCGTTGAAGTAGGTCAGTTCTTTAAACCTATTTGTATATTATAGTAATTGTTAAAAAATGTATAATGTTAATAAATACTTAGGTTTGATGAAACAAAGTAGTTGTACTTACATGCCTGTACTGAATTTGTGATTTCGATGATTTATCTTCTAAAAAAACCAGCATGTTTCGCACCCCCAGAAAGGCCATCTCGCACTCCCAAGGGGTGCATGCACCCCAGGTTAAGAACCACTGCTGTAGAGTCATACCCATCTAAACTACCAAGACTGCCAACTTCAAATGGTTTCTTGTGAAATGCTACCAAAAATATACCTTTTATTTACTTTTGTGTGTGCCGGCATCATTGTCGCGAAGAATGTGCACAGTTCTTGGAATAGTAGTGGCTAGTTAATCGCTGAAGTAGAGCATAAGGAGAAACTTGTACTGAATTTTGGGGCAAATGCTCTTAAATAGAAGCAGTATTTTAAAAATGTTGGTGATGTGAAAGGTAGCTGTTTTAAGTTGATTTACAGTCCAAAGAACAAATTTTAATCTGCTAAAACAGGTTCAATCTTTGCTTGTAACTGATCTCAGTGCCTGATGCGTAAGGCTCGGAGCATTTGTCACTAATGTAAGCGAAGTGTTTGTACTCTGTACACTGAAACTGAATCTTTCAAAATGTTTTGCTTCCTGTTAGGTTACATTGACTTGTCAAAAAGAAGAGTTTCCCCAGAGGAGGCAATCAAATGTGAAGACAAATTCACCAAATCAAAAACTGTAAGTTCGTGTCTGTGCTTTACATTACTTTGCTGACTTCCAACCACCTACATTTCCAACTCGCTCCATGCCAAGAAAACCACAGAGAGCTGAACTGTTGTGAAAATGAAATGCCGTTCTAGTTCCTTTAACATACTTTGAAATATATGGCTGGGGTTTAGACTGGGAGCTGGGACTCCTGGGTTCTGTTTCCACCTCTGTCACTGACTCATGTTGTTCAGTATAACACTCCTCAAATGGGTATAAATAATATCATTCTCGCACACGTGCAATATAGGTTAATGTTGATAAAGCACTTTAAGATACTGAATAATTGTATAGGGTATAGCATATAATTGCCCTATGCAATGCCAGGTAAGGAAAATCATACGGTGTCAGCACCCTAAAGCTTTCAGTTTATAACTCCTTTATAATTGCTGCCTCTTATATGAATATTCTTTACTCTTACTATTTGTATTACAGTAGCACCTGGAGGCTCCAACAAAGAGCAAGCTCTATTGTGCACTGTACAAACACATAGTGAGGGGGGATAATCCCTGTGTCGAAGAGATTACAATTTAAATAATAATCTTCACTGAGGTCCTTCATCCCCTACTTTTTTGTTGTTGTTGTTGTTTGTCCTAGGTTTACAGTATCCTTCGCCATGTTGCTGAGGTGTTGGAATACACCAAGGATGAGCAGCTGGAGAGTCTGTTCCAGAGAACTGCCTGGGTATTTGATGACAAGTACAAAAGACCAGGATATGGTGCTTATGATGCATTCAAGCATGCAGTCTCGTAAGGGCACCTTTTTACTCTTATTGTTTTAGTTCCATAGCTGTAGACCAGCGTTTCTCGGAATAGAGCCATCAAAATTTTCCTCATAGCCCATTGGACAACGGGCAGCGTTAGTCACACACTGGTCAAATAAGTCTCACTATTCCCAATTTTTGTCTGCCCAACATCTGTTTCAGGCAGCACCAACGTGGTGCTCTCATTGGAGCTCTTTAACACTGGGAACTAGATTCCAAGGATTCTGCCGTATTCTCCCACAAGCGTCACTTTGCACAGGCCTGTTTTTAAAAGTAATTTGCTTTGGTATGGAGAATTGTTGAGGAACTCTCTGAGTAAGGTATTTGAACACAGAAGAATGGGTTTATAAGTGCTGCCAGTCCGGAGGAAACAAGGCATCATTAAGGAGCCTTACAATACTTTTTTAAAAAAAAGGTAAAGGGTTTAGCCTTTGTGTCTGTCAATTTCCAGCTCACTTAAATTGAACTCCTCCTTAACTTGTTTTCTTCTGTGGTCATTGCTAGGGCCCTACCAAATTCACAGCCATGAAAAATGCGTCAGACTGTGAAATCTGGTCTTGGGTGCTTTTATCATATTCTATACAGATTTCACAGGGGAGACCAACGTTTCTCAAATTGGGGGTCCTGACCCAAAAGAGAGTTGCAGGGGGTTCGCAATACCGCCACCCTTACTTCTGCGCTGCCTTCAGAGTTGGGTGGCCAGAGCACCCAGTGGCTATTGGCCGGGCGACCAGCTCTGCAGGCAGCAGTGCAGAAGTAAGGGTGGCAATACCATACCAGGCCATCCTTACTTCTGTGCTACTGGTGATGGCGGCTCTGCCTTCAGAGCTGGGCTCTCAACCAGCAGCCGCCGCTCCAGCTGCTCCACTTTGAAGGCAGCGCCGCCACCAGCGGCAGTGCAGAAATAAGGGTAGCAGTACTGCAAACCCCCCTGCAATAAGCTTGTGACACCCTCCCTTCCACCCACAACTAGTTTTTGTGTCGGGACCCCTACAATTACAGCAATGTGAAATTTCAGATAGCTGAAATCATGAATTTACGATTTTTAAAATCCTATGACAGTGAAATTGACCAAAATGCAATGTGAATTTGGTAGGGCCCTATAGTCCTTGCAAACCTTTTTTTTTGTGTGTGTGTGTGTGTGTGTGTGTTAATGACTTTCAGGAACTATATATGCCAGATGGTTCCCTAATGCATCAACAGGATCTCATTTCACTTGTCTCCCAATTAGGTGTTCCCAAGTATATGCCTGTAATACAGAAATACAAATGTATTGAGACTAATCTGTTTGAAGTAGATGATGTTTACCTGTAATCCCAGAGGTTTGTTAGATTAGACCTTCTTTTCAAATGTATCAATGAGGTTGGCTTGTCATTCCTCTAAGGCAGTGGTTCTCAACCTTTTTTGATACCAGGGACCGGCTTTCTGCCTTCCTAAACTGTATCAGGGATATCTCCAGGACCAGTACTCGTCCATGGGCCGGTTGTTGAGACACTGATCTAAGGGACTGGAAGCAGAAGCGGTGCATCAGTTGAAATAGTTTGTACTGAGATACAGACCATTCACTTAAAGACTGATCTGTTAAGACATGCAGTTCCTCTTAATGGTGCCTTCATAAAAGGCTCAATTGGCAATTGAGCAGAATTGGATTTCTCAGAAAATTCTTCCCCCTCTTCTTTCTTCCCATTCTAAAATACAAAATCTAGAAAAGTATAACTTCAGTCTGCCTCTAGGTGTCTGTGACTGGTTATTTCAATCTGTGCATGTTTTCTTATATCCACCTGGAGATTCAAAGCTTTTATTACTGGTTTTTAATCCTCCTTAAATTGTATCTGTATATTGTGTTTTGAGATAAAAGAGTTTTAGTTTAATGAAGGGATGCTCACTGATTAATGGCACATCAGGGCACATTGCTCCAAAAGGGACCCCAAAGCGCACTGTCATACTGTGAGACAAACACTGTGGTATTGACCTGGAGTCCTTTATATAACTAGGGCTGTTTTGAGGATTAAACCTGGAAAACTCATTACTCAAATCTAATTTTCAGAATTAGGGTTGGGGAACCCACCCCACAACTTTTTAAGAGTTACAAGAAAAAAATGTATCTAAGAAGTCAGTATGTAATCATGTAATTTATCTTAATACATATGTGGAAAGGCCAGAGTTAAGATTCCACAGGCAAATTTGACGCTTTGTGATTTTTTTGAGAGTTTAACTGTGCAACCAAAATGCATAATTGAATATATATTTCAAACAAACTACATTTAAAAAAAACAAAAGAAGGAACAACAGTTATTGGCATCGCTATGCACTAGGTGCAGAAAGCATTCTCATCAACTGTAGTCTTAAATCTTAACCTTTGCACTGTTCGCGTGTATAAACTCAAATTTTGGTTTACATTTTCAAGGGCTGAACATATAATTGATGTGATTCTGATTACTGAAAAGTGATTGGTTGTGGCACCATGTGTTTCTTGGTGTGTACAAGGACAAATTAACCCTGAAAACAAATATACCATTTACATAATAGCATACCCAGGGCCAGATTTTTAAAGGTATTTAGGCACCTAAAGATGCAGATTGGTGCCTAGGTGCTTTTGAAAATCCCAGTAGGTGCCTATCTGTATCTTTAAGCATCTAAATAACTTAAATCTTCCCCCAAGTGTCTGCTCATTAAGGGCCTGTTGAATTTTGTGGAAGTCTTAATTGGAGTATGTGCAGGATCAGGCTGTAAGTTAGGAGACTGGATATTCAGACTTAACAAGGGCACCATATTCACCCTATATAAATTCATATTTTTCAAGATATAAACAGTATGACATAAAATCTGTTGGTTATAGTTTGACCGTGTGTGTCCTTATGCTATATTTCTGCATGTAAAATCAATAAAGATCATCATAAGATAGCAGAGCATGATGTCCAAAATTAAGTCTGTTGTGGAAAGCATTCTAGTTAATACGTTCTAGCTAGTGGTGTTACAGGTGGGGCTTGTGTTGCATTTCAGAGAACTGCGATTCGTTTTTGGTGTGACTAATCAGGGCTTGCAAATGGAACTATCAGGATGTTGGCTCCCTAGGCAATAGAGGATGACTTGCTCAGCAGATTGCTCTTATGCAGCAGTGAAATAACAAGGGGAGGTCTAATGGGGAAAACTTGTTTGTGAGGAGCTTATCCATTATTATTAGTTACATGATTATGTATTTTTATTATTGCCCTAGTCATGGAGCAGGCCCCTGTTGTGCTAGGTGCTGTACAAAAAGACTATTCCTGCCCCAAGGAGCTTACAATCTAAGTAGGCTATGCTTGTTTGTTTTAGTAGTTTGCTGAATGGAGCAAAGCAGCACTAAAAGGAAATGCTACCACTTGTTACACCTCACCCCTGACTAGGTCAGCAGCAGCAGCAATTTTACCCCGGAGCTCTGGATCTTAAAGCATCAACCTCTGGTGCCTGAGCTAGAAAGACGTATGTCTGTTAGCCAAGTGTGGTGCATCTACCACAAGAGGGAGTCAAAGCACCATACTGAGTGGGTGGGGGCTATGTAGTCTTATTTTCTCTTTCATTTATAGGGTAGTATTTGCCCCTGACCAAAACATTAAGGTATTTGAATAAGCCATTACTTTAAATCTCTGTGTCAGAGTTTCTCTTTCACATAGCATAGCCTCCTCTGCATAAGGGATGCAGTATAAGCTCCATATAGCTGGCTGCATTTTTCACTGCAAATATAATGTAGATTTGATGCCAAACAGAAGTTATTCCCTCCTTTTGATTAAAATGAGTTTGTCATGCAGTCTTATTTCCTCCATATAACTTGAATGAAAGGCTGAGGCAACTGTGCTCCTCCCTTATCGAGAAATATGTCCACAGCAAAGGTATTTTTAAGTGGATGCTTTCATTTCTCTCCATTGTTTAAATGTTTTCTTAACAAAGCTTCCCCTCTCTCTTTGCACAGCATATCACTTTGTCATACATAACACTATAGGAGTAGTACTACATGTTAATATTGGTACTTGTGTCTCATCTTGTTTATAGATCGCTAACATGTTTAACATTGCTTTGTTTGACTCAGAGACCCTGCAATTCTGGATGGACTAGATTTGACAGAAGATGAGAGACGTGTGCTGATTGACAACATAAATAGACGTCTAACACCACAGGCGGTCAAAATCCGAGCTGGTGAGTCCTAAATGGACAATAAGTTTATGACCAGAGTCCCTATACACAACACACAGTCACTGAAATCCAGTTACTAAGCACAATGTAAAATTATAAACCCAATTAAAACAATTACTACCTCTCAGTGACAATATTTGAATGAAATTGCTGTTTCAGAATTGGCTATCCTTGAATAAAATGCCTTTCAGATTACTGTCCGTGTCCTCCTTCCTCTAAATCCCATGGTACTTTTGTATATTTTTTTGGAGGAGAGAGACTGTGGCTAAGGCATGCTGAAATGACACTGTTAACAGGGGACCTACTAGCCCAGTCTAAGAAACATTGCTGTCCTTCCTTAAGTATTCCATAGGCTTCTTTCTGATGTTTGTATTACTAATCACAGAATCCTCTTCTCTGAAAGCAGCAGCTTGATAAGTAATCCAGTCCATCCCCTTGAACTGGCACAAAGACTGATTTAAAATATTCATCAGTTGTTATTGATTACACCTTTGAACCTGTCTAGTGATGATGATTTACAACCTCCCTTGACAGCTTCTCCTATTACTCAAAATGTTAGTTTCTCTGTCTGCGTGTTAAGCTCATTGCTGCTTGTTATGTCTTCCCTGACAGGATGATTGAGCCCAGTGTGCTTTGCTAAAAGCATTAATCTGGCTGTTCAGCCAAATAATTGAACAAGCCACAAGCACAGTTACCAACGAAATATAGTGGATAGTTACAAATGTCAGGCTGTCACAAAGGGGTAGAAAATGCCTCTAGTAAAGCATTATAGGGCAATCAGTATTATGTTTTTTATTGTTTTGGTTGGGGTGGCGAGAATAAGCCATATCTGGGTTTAGGGAAGTGAAGGAGGTGGCTCAAAGTGCAGGGGAGTGAAACTGTTTGTGCTAATACCTAAAGCTGTTACTTCGTTGCACCATATGAATTAAAATTAAGATTTTACATAGATGCATAGATTTTGATTTCCAAATCCTGTTTATATACTGAAATAAATCCCCAGAACAAGAGCTCTTTGACTGGAGTCTCATAAAATTACTTAGAATGAATGTTCCCTCATTTAGTTTCGATAGACTGTTGTGTTATTTTGACAGGCTAAGTTGGATTTGAACTCTGTCTTGTAAGGAAATAAGGAATTTTCCTGTGGGCTTTTAGAGATCAGTCTGAGTCTGACTAAGATGTTTACTTTGTTATCCACATTTGATTGCAACCACTAAAAATGGTGGAGTGTTGTGAATCACCTGTGTGGGAGAGTAGTCAACAAATGACTGCTTTGTGCAGCAATTATATATGGATATAGACATACAAAAACCTTTGTCTGGTGACTAATCAGATAATAATTAACAAATGCAAGCTTCATGGTTCTGAGTCCTCCTCAAACAGACAAAAAACAAAACAAAACATGGTAATCATTTCTACTGTAAACTAATACGATAGTATGAAAATTCCCAGTGATGCAGGCCTCAAACATTAATGTTGGCAGAATTTCTTGGGTTTTAGGTGGCATTTCCTTTAATTTGAGCTTTTTTGACAGTGCTTTCATTTTGCAGTCTTCTGTTATCATTTTTTTATATTTTATATTTTGAAGTTGCATCTAAGTCTCTTTCCACTTTATGAAATGAAATTACATGGTTACTGACTTAATTCGGTCGATATTTTTATTATTCAGTATCTTACAATTTCAAAGCACTCTATAAGACTGTTAATCATCAAAGAACTCTTCTAAATTATGTAAGTATTTTCATCATTTTATAGATAGGGAAACTGCAACGTTCCTAGACATCCCATTTTCAAAGGGTACCGAAGCGGTCCTGAGAGCTGACTAGTAGTGATTAATTTTTTTAAAAAATAGTTTTCCTTGAAATAATTGTACAGTGTTCTATAATTGGATTTTTGAATATTGTATTATTCTTTGCATTAATTGGGTTGTCTTTGTCTTAGACATTGAAGTTGCTTGTTATGGTTATGAGGGCATTGATGCAGTGAAAGAAGCTCTGAGAGCTGGTTTGAACTGTTCCACAGAGAACATGCCAATTAAAGTAAGTGACTCTGACCTGTGTCAGGTGACTGGTGCCAGGAAGTAGTTTAGTGTCTTATCAGGGTGCCTATTTATCATGTGCATTTCTCACCCTCTTCCCAGCTAGGTGGGCAAGTCATTCCTTTGTCTCTGAAGGGATCTCAAAGAGTCCATTCTGTTAAATTAGCTGACAGGGATAATCAAGACAGGCCATGTTGTAGATAAACCCTGTTTCTTAACACCTGTTGTTCCTGGATATATTCCTGCAGTATTTATTTCCAAGGACCAGCTTGGGAAATGAGGGGATCTTTTAGCCCCAGTGGGTTTGGGTTCTCATGCTGAATTTCAGAGGGGTTACTGCACCCAGTCAATCACATAGTCTTCTGTCCAAACAGTTTTAGTATACTGGGTACATTAATGGATAATCATTTCCCAAAGACCCTGAATCACCTTTTATCTTCTGGGAGCAGCCAGAACAGGGACTGGCAACCTTTGGCACACAGCCTGCCAGGGTAAGCCCCCTGGTGGGCTGGGGTGGTTTGTTTACCTGCTGTGTCCGCAGGTTCAGTGGATCATAGCTCCCACTGGAGGCACTATATAAGAATCTCTAATGATGAATATAGAGAAGTAGATTGTACATTCTCCTGTAAGCGTCTAAAACCAAAAGCTTAATTGTTTTCTCATAAGTGGTTCATGCTGCTTGAGAAATAATGGATACTTGTTCTTTGCACTGTGGTATATGTCAAATCCATTTTTAAAAGGGCAGTATTGGTCGCTTCCGTTTTTGTTGTGGTCTGTTTCTTTATGATTGAATCTGCCTTTTTTCTTCAATTTTTATAGATTAATCTGATAGCTCCTCCTCGTTATGTGATGACCACCACAACGTTGGAGAGAACTGAAGGCCTCTCTGTTCTCAACCAAGCCATGGCTGTCATTAAAGAAAAGATTGAAGAGAAGAGAGGAGTCTTCAATGTGCAGATGGAGGTGAGAACTGTTTCTGTATTAAAATGCTCCATTTTTCCTAATTATTTTAGAGCAGAAGACGAAATCTCAGTGGAAAACTACCGTTACCAAAAAATAAGTGGTACCTGCTTTGTACTGAACAAATATTGTTCCTGCTTAAACAAAACTGTCAGTAACAAAGTTTATTTACCAAAAATACTTCCCTGTGTTCCTGATAAACTTTGTTTATAAAAACTCAGATTTTTAAAAACTTTTTAAATGCTAGGTAGAAGTGGTTTGTTTAATTTTTTTGCATTTCCAGTCAGATTCTCTGCCAGGTTTTTTTTTTGACTAACACGCTAGTGTTTGTTTCCAGTACTGCAGAGAATATTGAAACCATAAGTCACAAAATCATATTAAGTAGTAGTATTTTTGTTTTTCATAGTGTAAATTTGAATCAGTTTGATCTCTTGCTCTACATTTAGGATGAGTACTAGCAGAATAATTTGGTTTATTTTCTTTCCTATCGGTGATATTTTACACAAAATATAAGAGGTTAAAGAAAACCAAATGTTAATGGTATGTATGTGTCCTGCCTTTCAGCCCAAGGTGGTTACTGACACAGATGAGACTGAGCTTGCAAGGCAGCTGGAAAGGCTGGAGAGGGAAAATGCTGAAGTGGATGGAGATGATGATGCTGAGGAAATGGAAGCTAAAGCTGAAGACTAAATTTCCTGGGATGAGTACCAGTTAAGGAGAATATATGATAAATTAGACACCCAGATACAAACACCCTGGACTGAAAGTTTCCAGTATCAAAAACTCCAAAAGCAGATACTTTCTTAAAGTATTTGAATGTTTTAAACAGACCAAGATGTGGAACGCTCTCTTAAACATCATTTGCTCTTATATAGCAGCTTGCGCAAATTGAGTTCTTCAAAAGGAAGGTACCTTCTTTCACTGTAGACTCAAATCCAGTGGGCCAGGGAGGGACCGTAGACCTTTGCTTAACATTTTCATATCTAACAACTCCAGATTGGCAACTGTTTCAGGTCAGTGCCTCTGTCAGTGAGGTTTCCTGGGAGCACCAAAACCGAGCGAACCTAACATTTCTACACAGAATGTATTCAAGCAAATATTCAATAAATTTCTGGGATATTTAACTCCACGCTTCTTTTTTCTTGTCACATGTTCTGTAGTATTATGAATGTGGCGTTGAAGGACACAGTGAGACTTCAGTTTTCTTTTGGAATGGAAGCAGTTTGTTATATATATATGAAGTATAATCTCCTTAGTTTAAAAGAAATCCAAATATTTTTCTTAATACATTTTATAAATGCAAACTTGACTCAGTGGATGATGTTTCATTTGCTTTTGTCTGTATGGGTTGTTTTACAGAAGGGACACTTTGAACAGAACTTGTTACCATTTCAATAAATACAGTTTAATGAAGAAAAGATACATAGTTGCACTTTGCTCCTAGAGGTTTGCATACTAGAATGACACAACACATAGCTGCTGGCATCTTCCTTTGCTCATACTTTAAAACTAAGATTTACTTGGTTGTCCCTGAGTGGACGCTGCCACATAAAAACCTTGAGCTGAGAGGGACTTTGCAGTGATTACTGAAATGTGAGCCCCAAATCTGGTGAACACTAGAAGTGACCATTTTAGATTCTTGGAGGTGGATGATGGAGAAACAAGATTCCCCCACCAAGCAATCTGCAAGACGGCTATGTTATCTTCCTTTTTTAAATCTCTCTATAGAACCCACCTTGGCCGTGATGCCTACAAAATGCTTAACAATGTTTAGGTAGCTAGTGTGCTGTGACCACTGTCTATTATACCTTATGCACCCCTTGTCTGTTGTATTCACCTATTATTTTTTGTCTTACAAGCTGTTTGAAACAGACTGTCCTCGCTCCATTATGTGCATGTACAGCGCCTAGCAGAATGGGGCCATGATCCTTGATTGGGCCTTATAGGTACTATTTACAAACATTCTCTCTTAGTGTAAATCACCATAGAGCACAGTGAACACAAGACACAGGACTCGGCCAGCAATCTTCCTCCATGTTTCACAGTCTTCTCACCGCCTTGAGAAGTGTGCCATTCCATATCCCATCCTGAAAGGCTCATCGTCTAACCACACTTGCCATGGGGCCCTCCACCTGGCACCAGACCCTACAAAATATGCTCTCCAACCCACATGACCTGCAAACTCAAGTTTTCTTTGTCTGATTGTCTTGATATCTGGTATCACTCCAGTTAAGCTTTTAACTTGGGAAATTACCTCCTCATTACTCTTTGGGAGGTATAGCTAATGTACAACAATCCCCTATAGCATTTCAGTTTAAAGGCAGAAAACCTCTTTATGTCCTTGTTTTTAGCATCCATGTCTTGCATGCATTGAGCAAGATGCTGAAGATAAGTGACTGCAGCAGTTTCATTTTAACTTCATTAATACCTTTCCTCCTCCAAATTGGGTGAATGTCGCTAGAGCAGCAGTTGCAAGTCCAGTTCTGTGTCTGATCTGTGAATCAAATTAATATACCAAACTGAGGCACTCAGGAGCAAGCAAGCTGGTTACTGTAATTCTAGCTTAAATGAGACTTAAGGAAGTGTTAGAGCTATTTCTGTCTGCCAAAAGGCTACAATCTGTATACGCTCAAAGGGTTGTGTAGATAGGTTAATGATGTAAGCTTTATTTCCATCTCTTATAGTCCAGTCTAAAGCTACCTAAATCTAGAGTAATTTCAGATCATTCTCTAAACAGAGAGGCTCAGTATACTCATGTACCTAATTCTTTGATATTATCTGCTGCTCCTTTAGAGAGAGCTGAGATTCAATGACTGGCACCTTCCTGAGCTATTGAGGCCAATATCAGAGCAACCTACGATGATTGTATTTCAACCACTTACCTCCCCCCCCCCACACACACACACAGCCCCGACAGATGGAGTAAAGCTCTGCTGTTGTTGCTTGAACGAATCCTAGCTAAGAATTTTGAATACAAGAAAAAAAACGCAGCTCTTTTTCATTTGTAGTGAAGGCACTAGCTAGAGCAAGGTATTGATTATGTTTACAGGTTTGTCAGCTAGTCGTGTCTCATGGTATGGGATTTTTGCAGCATGCAGTACACTGCTGGCCTTGGTTACACTGGTTTTCATTATGTCAATGGCTGTGTCACAGAGTCACTGGGGCGATGATCTGGAACTACTCTGTATGAAGCCAGCCAGGACTCTGGGGGAGCATACCTCCTCTCTCTGAGCATAGTAGCTCCAGGGCAAGACGCTTACACAGCTTCAATCTTCCTGGGTCTGACCTCAGAGCATTCAGCATCGCCTTCCACACTCTGCGCTTCCTGTAGTGAGTCTGCCCGGGAAGGACTCCTGGGGAAGCCAGAAGACCCTGCACCCCAACTCTGCAGTCAAATGTGACTCTTGGCCAGCGAAAAAACGGAAGGTTTATTAGTCAGCAGGATCACAGCCTAGAAAAGATCTGAAATCGGTGACTTTCAGCCAAGTCCATCTTTCGGTGTTCTGGGCCAGGTGGCCTAGACTCCTTCTCTTCCAGTCCCCCTAAGCAGACTGCCAGCTTCCATTGACCCAACCTCAGACATCCCCATTGCTGCTCCTCCTCTTTGTCTCGCTTTCCGGGCACTCGCCTGGTTGGTTGCATCCCCCTCCTGGGTCTCAGGTTACGAAAGGCACCGGTCTTAGCATATGTGCAGGCAGCTGAAGCAGCTTCACCTGCCCCAGAGGTCTCAGCCAAAGTCTCACAACCCTATTCCCACCACCGAGGTATTGGTGCAGCACACAGGGAAACTGAGGCACACAGTATTCATGCAAAACAGTAAAACTCACATAGGCTCAGCATAAGGGAAAATCCCTGCTTTGTCACATCTCTCCCCCCCCCTTTGAGACCAAACTGACAAGGGTCACTTTTGCCAGTGGCCTGGGGAAGTTCAGGCCCCCTCTCCCGGACAAAGCATCAGCTATAACATTTGCACTCCCCTTAACATGGACCATCTCTATCTCATACTCCAGTAGGGACAGAGTCCACCTCAGGAGCTTGACATTGGCCCCTTGTATCTGGTGCAGCCACAGCAGGGCGAGTGGTCAATGCACACAGTGAGGTGGCACCCAAATAGATCTGGCTGCAGCCTTTTAAGAGCTCACCCCATGGCCAGGCATTCCTTCTCTATGGCTGCATAGCTCTGCTCCCAGGACAGTAGCTTCCTGCTCGGGTACATGATGGGATGTTTCTCCCCCTTTGCATCAATGTGCATTGGCACCACACCTAGCTCTGTGTGTGAGGCATCGGTGAACACCATAAGGGGCTTGTCAAAGTCTGGGTTTCCCAGCACCAGGCCCTTGACCAGATCCTCCTTCAGCATGCAGAGAGCCCACTGGCACTGCCTGATCCAGACTAGCTTGTCTGGTTTACACTTATTGCACAGCTCAGTGATGGGAGCTGACACAGAGCTAAAGTGGGGCACAAACATCCAGTAGTGCCCTGCCATCCCAATAAAGGCCTGGGCCTGTTTCTTAGTCTGGGGAGCAGACCAGTTTCTGATTGCCTCCACCTTGGCCAGGTCTGGCTTTAGGCAACCTCTCCCCACCTTGTGGCTCAGGTACAACACCTCTGCCATCCACACCTTGCACGTGCCAGCTTTTACAGTCAGCCCTGCATCTGAAGGTGACCCAGCCCACTCTTCACCTGGGACACATGGTCCTACCAGGTCTGGCTAATGACACAAATATCATCAATGTCTGTTAGGGTAAAATTCTCCATGCCTCTCAAAGTAACTGATCCCCCTGGCGCTGGCAGGTGACCGGTGCCTCCTTGAGGCTGAAAGGTAGGACCAGGGATTTGTACAGCCCCAAAGGGGTGACAAAAGCAGGTTTCAACCTGGCATCTGGAGCCAAAGGCACCTGCCAGTAGCCTTTAGTGAGATCCCTGGTTGTGGGGGAACTGATTCTCCCCCAACTTGTCTAGGATCTCATCAGGCATAGGGCGGGCACTAGACATGGTGATGGCATTGAGTTTTTGATAAGCCACATAGAATCGGATCGACCCACCTTTCCTGGGGACCAGCACCACGGGAGAGGCCCTGGGGCTTGTGGATGGCTGGATCACCTCTAAAGCTAGCATGGTCCTCTTACCTCTCCCTCCAGGGCCTGGGCTGTGTTCCCAGTTACTCTGAATGGGGAACACCTGATGGGAGTGCTGGCTCCTGGCTCCCCACAGTGGACAGCTTGGTTAGTGAGCCCAGGCCAGTTGGAAAGCAGCTGTTGGTATGAATGTAGCGCCTCTCCGATCTCTGCCTGTTGGGCAAGGGGTAGCTGGTCAGAGAGGGGAATTGATTCCAGCAAGGGGCTGGCTCTTGTCTCTGGGAAGAAATCCACCAGAGGATCTTCCCCCTTCTCCCCCTGGCCACATGCAGCCAGTACCAGCCTCTCCCTGACACAGTACAGCTCCATCATGTTGACCTGGTACCCTCAGTGCCTGTTAGCCCGGTTGGGCAGTTCCATTACATCGTTTTCCTCATTCACCTGCTTGATGACCTTGAAGGGCCTGTCCCAGGCAGCTTGCTGCTTATTCTTCCTCACCGGGATGAGAACCCTCACCTGGTCCCCGGTGCCATAGGCTAAGTGGTCATACCAGACCTTCTGCCTCCCTTAGGCCCTGGCTAGGTTCTCCCTGGCTGAACCCATGAGCTCAGTGAGCTTTTTCCGGAAAGTCAGTACATACACCACCACTGATTCTCCATCGGGGGAGGCCTTTCCCTCCCATTCATCCCTCACCAAGTCCAGGGCCACCTTCTGAAAAGGCTTCTCTATGACAGGCAGGTGTCTCAAGGCTCCTTTTGCACCTCTGGACAAGCCAGCCCTGGTTGGCAGCTGTCCCGCCCTGGCAGTGGTTCTTCACACTCAGCAGGGGGCTCCAATTCCCCTGGGCTCAGCTTTGCCCCTGCTGACCCAGTGAGGGCAGACAGCGAGCCCACTTCATTGCTCACAGGATCAGAGCCAGCATGAGCCACCACACCTGTGCGCAGGGGGGCAGGAAATATCTCTGTCCCACTCAGCTCCAGGGCTTTGGTTAAATACAGGCAGCTCCTCCCCCTTGCCAGCCAGGTCATTTGCATTTTCCCTGACTGCTTCAGTCTCTGCCAGTAGGTTCCCTGGATTCAAATTCAAATCCTTGGCTGTTACAGGAGCAGGGCCTGGATCCCCTGGATGGGTCCTTCTGCCTCTCAGCAGCAGCATGAACTGGCAAGGGCTGAGCTGTCTCTCCTGCTGTTCTGCTTCATGCCTTCCCTGTCTCTCATGGTCCTCTGACTCCTTCAATCTCAGCTCCAATTCCATCCATCTCAGATCCATCGAGGGGAAACACGGTGGAGACCCCCTGCTGGTTGGGGAAACAGGTCTCCAGGACACCTGGCTGCTCCCAGCCTCTCTCACAGCCCTAGCTGGGTCAGGAACCAGTGCAGGCCTTGGGGCTGCCTTGCTGCTCCCAGCCTCTCTCATGCCCCCAGCTGGGTCAGGAACCGGCTCCTTAGAGCGATCCTCCTCTTCCAACTAAGTAATCAGTTGTGCCTTAGTGAGCTTTCCAATGCGCAGCCTTCTCTCTCTCTGCACAACTCTACAATGTCCTTCTTAAGGGAAACGTTATAGACCATCTTCATGCTGTTCCCAAGTGGTCACAGACTCATAGGCCTATGCTCTCTCAGCTCCCCAAGGTCCCTAGGAGGAACCCCTTCTGGATACACCTTAAGTACCTTCCAACATTGATATGAGCTGTGTTTACATTGAATTCTTTGTAAGGCCAAATTATTGATGCATGCTTTGGCCCAGCCAAAAACTTAGCCCATACTTTGTGAAACACTTTAGTGATTCCAGGGTTTGGTCTGTGGTAACTTAACATAGCCATTAATGTTCATTAGAGAGCACTTACTCTGGCATTCAGCCATAAAGGCTGTGAGATGTTTTAGCTCAGTTTCATTTGTGAACAGCAGTTCAAGCTTGTAATGGTTTTTGTACTGTGTACAGTTTCAAGATTAGATACAGGCACTAACTCTGAAATATCAGTATCACCAGGCGTTTTAACATAGTATGTGTTGTCTTGTAATGAAACAGTATAACCATGAAGGCTTTTACAACATAATGAATTCTGATGTATCACCCCCAACATGTTCAAGGGTTTTTCAAAAAAAACCCATGCACATTGTACATTTGTACAGTTCTTGGTATCAGCAACAAGTTAGTTACAATCGTTAGCAATAACATCAGTTTTATCCTAAGTGTACATTTACAATCATTTTTGTCATGCCAAGCCTTTGGTTTAGACAAATCATTCTTTAGGTCATCTCATTCAATATCCCTTTTGAATCTTTTTAGCTTTTTCTTGACCTCAGGGTCTTCCTTAACATAGGCTTTCAGTTAACCACTTCCTTGGTGTTTTGGTATTTTAGGGTTAACCTGTGGCTTTTATTTGCAAGGTTTAATCCTTCCCTTCCTCCCTGTCCAGTAGGGTCAAAATCTGAACTCTTTTGTGTAACAGAATCCATTGGTGGCTGGGTGTGTCCTCTTTGCTAATGGCTTTGGGCAAGTCTTTCTCCCCCGAGTCAGTCAGGTAATTTGCATCAATACAGACACTAGCTTGTTTACTAGTTTTCAAATCCTCAAGCTTTACCAATTCCAAGGCTGGACTCTGTCTTAAAGAGATACCATCCATTTTCACTAGCATGTTAGACTCCAGGTTCCTTTATCCTTCCATTACGAACCTCTGCTTCCACATGGACTCAGATGTCAAGTCCACTAAGAGACTACAAGTCATATCCAAAATATCTAGAGATGAGAGTTTGCCTGTTCTCCCCTGCATCCTTGTAACCCAATAACCCGATCTTTCCTCACTACCTGAGTCACAGAGTTTACTTAAAGAATAAACGTGGAGACATTCATGTTCCAACAACATTGTCTCCCCAACAAGCTGGTTAAGCTAGTAGGGCTGTTTAAATTCCCTAACAATTTTTATTTCATTTGAAACCTTTTCAAAGCTATCCACACTGGGTCTTTCTAAAGCAAAGTCAGTGGATCTGTACACCTCAGAAAGACTCTGGCAGTTAGGAACTGGAACAAGTCTCCCAAGCAAACTGTTGCTTTCTCTATACAGTGATTCACCCTGAGTTAACTCAATTAAATCACTTCCACACCCATCAGTTGCAGCAAACTGCTTGCAAAAATTACCCTTAAGATTTTTCTTTTCAGGAATCTTTCTAAGCAACAACCCATGTTTCACAGAAATTCTGCCCTTACCCTTTTCACCTAGAGCTGGTGCTAAAGAAACATTTTCCTGAGCAACAACAGACTCTTTCTGGGTTTCACTTAAATCCAGAATCACCTCTGTCCCATCAGGAGGATTTTTACAAAACCCCCTTTCAGGTAAACTGCTAGACTTCATAGTCACAAGATTTAAAAGTATTCTCTTCCTTGTTACAAGTTTCCACATTGTCAGTGGCAGGGCTGGCTCCAGGCACCAGCTTTCCAAGGTGCTTGTGGCAGTATTCAGAATGGGGCGGCAGTCAGTGTTCCACAGCAGCAATTCAGCGGCAGCTCTGCCGCATTTCCCGCCACTGCGGCTTTTGGGTGGCAGCTCCGCCGCTTTTCCAGGCACAGAGGCAATTCGGCAGCAACTGCTTGGAGCGGCAAAATTGGTAGAGCCGCCCCTGGTCAGTGGGTAATATAGTCAAATCACCTTCATGCTTTTCTTGTGCCCTGGCTATGATACCACCCTGATCAGACAAAGTTGTCATATCTTTACCCAGCAACACACTAGCAACAGGCAAAATAGAAGCACCCTAATTGCTTGGTCTCCGGGAGCTATTTATGACATTAACTGGATGCAACCGAGTGCAATGTCATCATCCCTAGCAGACACAAATTTAGGACCACTTCCTTCCTGGTCTTTAGTTGTATCCAGAATCAACTCTGGGTCTACTGATAAATTTTCAACCATCATAGGCTGACGGGCTTTTTCTGTCTGCTCTACAAACAGAAAAGAGCAGGAGAAACATTCCCCTTTAACAGAGAGACAGCTTGGGATATCCTTTCCTTTGTCCCAGCACACATGGCTATTCACAGACAACTGCTTGGAGACTGTGGTAGCAAGTCATTACCCCTAACAGACACAGGAACATTTCCTTCACTGTCACAATTCTCCACACTGGTAACTGGTAATGTATAGGGATACTCATGTTGCACTAACCTTGCCAACAATCCATCAATTACCAAGACTGTAGCCCTTCCTTCTTCAGTTGGGGCATTACTCTGAGCACTGACCCTGGCCTGTTCCAATGAAACATTGCTCTACGGGGCCGCAATAAATTCCTTCTCGGTTTCACTTAAATTCAGAACCATCTCTGACACATCAGGAAGATTTTTTCACCTGGGGGCTGCCAGACTCTATAGCTGAAGGGCTGGAGGCCATCTCCTCCCCTTCGCAGCTCTTTTCACTGCCATCAGTCAAGCTAAAGGCATCAGCACCGTACTTCCCTTGAGACCTTGTTATGACATTAACGGTATTAAACTCAGTCATAATGTCATTCCCTATCAGAGCGTCTGCTGGAAGTTTATCTCGAATGCCTACCATCAATTCACCGCTAAAATCCGCCCCACTCCAGGTGGATCTTAGTTAAAGGAACAGTTACAGGAAACCCGGCTAAAGCCAGAACAGTTATGTTCTTGCCTGCCAGTTCGTCCTCCTCTCGGACATAACACCAAAGTAATGTCTGATGTTGTGTCATGCCAACCATGCCAATCCACACCATTCACCTCTGAATTTCTAATAAATTCGTCACTACCCCTCCGAGACTCAGTTCTGACATAATTCACGAGACCCTGTCCTTCCCTTACATTCTCCTTTGGGGCTAGGGAGATAACATTAACATTTACAGGGTTAGCATCTGCACTCATAGTTATGGCATTGGCACTCACAGGGGTATAAGATGGTGGGGTGGTTTGGAATTCTGGACAGTTTGGCTTTATGTGCTCAGGTATTCCACATTGGTAACAGGTAACCGGCCTCCCTTTAGGGTAAGAGGTTTTGAACTCTAGGCTCCCATGAGCTTTTTTATCCACGCTGGGGTTAGGTTTACTCCAAGACCCTTCCTTTCTTTTGAACTGGGGTGAATAGTGATTATTCTT
This sequence comes from Lepidochelys olivacea, assembly GCF_965140295.1. NCBI lineage: Eukaryota > Metazoa > Chordata > Testudines > Cheloniidae > Lepidochelys > Lepidochelys olivacea. Next base: position 59,267,074 of record NC_140416.1, read on the forward strand.
TCCCAGGGGCTTACTTCTTTCATGATAATTTCAGTGCAATTTCAGCAGCCTGCAAAACACAATTGGGCTTTCCATCTCATATAGCATCCCGGACCTCGTCTGGCACCAAATTTAATATTTGTTCAAGTGTAATTAATTGCATTAACTGTTCAAAATTACCCCAAGCTTTCTCACCAGTAATTCAATTACTGACAAACAGTTTATGAGCACATTCCACATACGAAAAACCATTAGACATTTTAAAATTTCTAAATTTCAACCTGTAAGTTTCAGAGGTAACCTTAAAACGTTTTAATACAGTATATTTATATTTTACATAATTCAAGGCTTCATCCATACCCATTTCATTGAACACTTCCCTGGCTTTCCCAGTTAATCTGGTCAGCAAGACAGGCATATGTTGAGCATCCGGGATATGGTGAATTTCACATAGACGTTCAGAGATAGACAGAAATTCCTCTGTGTCCTCATTATCTTTGTAAATGGGGCAAGTTCTTTCCCAATTTTTGTTGTCCAGAGCGGATGGATTTGCAGGTTGTGGCAGCTTTTTCTGCTCTTCTAACATTTGGAGCTGAAGTCTGGCAGATTCCTGCTGCATCTGGTGAGCCTTCTCCTCAGCAGCTAGCCATTCTATATGCCTTAAATGAGCCTCTTTTGCCATCTTATCAATCCTTTCTTTAGCCTCCTTTTCCATATCAGCTATCTTTTGCTTCTCCAGTAAACAAAGATCCGTATGCTTCTGTTCAAATTCAAGTTGTTGTTTGTTTCTTATTGCAAGCATTCTCACTGGGTCTGCTTCCTGATCATTTGCCATTAGCAGAATTTTAGTTCTTGATCTGGGTTTTTTCCTTCAAAGACAACCCTCTCTGTAAGCACAAATCTTCAAGGCTTTTTCTATCAAGTTCTTCATATGATTGTTGCACACTCATTGTAGCTGATTTATAACCCTTAAACTCTCCAATATCAAAATTAATTTTTTGACAAGCATTTGGTTCTGATCCAAAAACCCAATTAACCTGTGGTAATGTGTATCCTGCCGACTATACTACTGTGACTGGGGTCCTAGTGGGGAGCCAGCTATGGTCACTCAATTAGGGTGAACTGCAAAGAATGGGGCAGCCAAACCCCAAAAAGCTGATGGATATTCCAATTCTTAGATTCACTAAACCAGCATAAAACAGCTTCTTTATTACCTTACTGGCTACTCAGAAATCCAAACAACACAGTTCCGTTAAAGTGATCCAGCCTCAGGCCTCCATCCAGGTACCCAAGTCAAATAAGATGAAAATTTCAGTAAATCTTTTTCCATCATATAAAAGAAAAGGTTCTACCAATCCCAAAGGATTGGACGCATTACCTCCCAGGTTAATGAATGTTTCAGGTCTTACCCAAATACACGCTTCAGCCAGTTCTTATTAACTAAACTAAAATTTATTAAAAAACGAAAGAGAGAGAGTATGGTTAAAAGATCAATATACATACAGAAATGAGTTCAATTCATTGAGGTGAAGATTCATAGCAGAGCTGGTGAACTTTGTAATTGCAAGGAGTTCTTTTAGAAATAGTTCATAGGTTATAGTCCAATGTCCAAATCTCATATTCAGGGCATACCAGCACAACTGGGACCTTAGTCTTGCGACTCAAACTTCCCCTGATGAAGCCTTAGCATATCTGAGATGACAGAATCAGGACTCAAGGATCTTTTATACAATTTCATGTCTTTTGACAAGTTGGAATTCCTCAGGGAACAAAAGGTAATTAGGATGACTTTGAAGGAGATCCATCACTGGTACTTAGCTAGACGAATTAACATAAGGCCATTTTCTTGTTCCTCCAAAGAGAGATGAATACTGAGATATCCCGTGTTTACAATTAATTTACATGATAGGATGTTCTTTTGACCTCTGAATTATCAGAATACAGCATAGACAGGGACTGTTGATTACATTGTCCACCCTCCCCCCATGTCTTCTGTGGGTTAATTATTTTGCAGGATGTTTAACCCTTTCTAGCCTGATTTGCTGTGGTGTCACTGAGACACAAGAACTGTGAATAGCAGTAAGGCTACAGAGATAGACTTTGGAGCAGAATCTTCACATTGAGGAGACAGGGAAATTTTGTTTCTCATAGATTTTTACACAATAATAGAATGCTAAACCCAGCCCTGAATCTGGATAGCTACACTGTTCCTAAGAAGCACTAACCTATCAACCTGCGCTTAGTTTTTTTAATGCTTTGAAATGGCTGCTGTTGATAAGGTTTTTACCAACTTTTGTCCTATTATCTAGATGTTTTTCATCACATTCTTTTGAATTATTATTTTGGTAGTTTGTTTCCATCTTAGGTATCTCACCTCATAATCACTAGCTTTAGAGCTAAATGTATAATGGTGTACTACAGTGGAGGGTGAAGGCCTAGTTTTCAAAGCTTTCAAATATGTAGGCTCCCAGAAACCCTAGGTTTGCATGCTGGCAATGTGCACTCAGCCATTCATCTTTCTGAGGTAGGCAAACAGCTCATGCAGTCACTACAGTGACAAATCCTAAAAAAGGGGGAAATGTCATCTGGTCTTGGTGGACACTAAAGATCCCTTGTTTCTCTTTGGTGACTTTGGCTAAAATTTGCTCTTCCCCTGACTTGTGCAGTGAAGCGTGTGCTCTGTGGCTGTTGGTGACTTCTGAAATCAAGTGGGCTAAACTGAAATGTAAAGATGTTCTCTGGGTCAGGTTACAGCAGCAGCCAAAAATCCTACTGTATCTGTATCCTACCATTTTGTAATGGTGAGTAATGTCTACCTACTGCTTACCCTGAGGAGCCTCCAATGCCTCTTTCATCTCAGAGACAGTTGCATTTCAGTAATGCTTTATGTAAATTCCAGTGTATAAAGTGCTTTGGGATCCTTTGGGGTGAGAGTTGGTAATAAAAATGTAAGGCACCCCTGTCCTGTTATTAAAACCCAATACTGACTTATGGAAACTAAAATGCTCTTTACAAATGGTCTTGGGGAAAGCTTCTTTCTCAGTCTCTATTTCAGTGTCATCTTGTTCCCACAAAAGAAATAAGATGTTCTGCAGAGTTATTTTCCTTCTGAAGTAGGGTAGCTAGAAGGAGGACAGACTTTAGTGTAACACTTGGAGACCTGATAGCTTTTGCTAGTGCTCCCTAGACTTGTATGGTTCGAGACTGCAGGTAGAACTTCCCCAGTGGAGGGTCCTCCGCTCCAGAACTCACTCCCCCCATTGACCTTCGGGTTATGGCGTAAGGCCCATATCTCATGCTTTTGCCTGAGTGATGTTAGTATTGAGTTAATTCTGTGGAATAGTCTTTGAGGACAGTCTATTATTAGTCCTGATTGTTCAATACAGTGTGTTGTGTACGAATTGTATGTGTACCCCGAGACTGTTTTGTGTTGATTACATTTTATAAAGTAGTTCACACATTTCATCAGCTAATCATATTTCAGAGAGAAATATTATATACAGCCATCTGTTGTCCACCTTGGGAAAATTTTGGTTCATCATGATTAACAATAAAATTCTTCTGGGCTGCAGGTACTTTCTCACAGAAAATGTGGCCCCTGGGTGTCTGCTCACTCCCCTGGGTGGTCTGTGTGCAGAAGAGAAAGGAACCAGCTCACTGTTTAGGTCTTCAACAAAGATCAGTTCTTGAGTAATTTTGAGATCACTGTATGAGTAAGAGACACCCATGCAGGCTTCTACCTGTCCTCCCTAGCATGAAGTTGTTACCCACCAGTTTGCGAGCTGTGTGCGGTAACAAGTTGAACAATGCTGGAATTCAGGCCTCAAGCCTTAATGCCCTACAGTGGAATATTAGACTCAAACTGCTGTTTATCTAAAGGGTGCATGTCTGGACTTGTGTTAACTAACAATAATGAGATAACACATTCTGTGAACTTACACCCACTGCTTTTCTTTATTCAGTGTCCTTATGAGCCTGTTTTTGTGATTGGCTTATAAATTATCTGTAAACGTTAATTCTGCACTAAAATGTGATTACAACTATATTGTGTAAGACATTTAGAAACCTGAAAACACATCTCTCTTGCCTCATTATCTACTTCAGTATTTTCCATTTGCAGCCATCAGTTTTCTCCCCATTCCATGCCTTTAAATGTATGTGTTAGTCCAATATTTATTGCATTTGGTATCTCTTGATCAAATATCAAACTTCACAATCAGCTGAGTTCAAGGGAGTTAGGTGCCCAACTTCCATTGAATTTCCACATAAGTTTCCTTTAGGCTTCTTTCAAAATTCCTGCCTATATATTTTAACACTTATAGTAACTGATTTTTCTATCTTTGAAGAACAAAAATTACATTGTGGGGGGTGGGAGGGGGGGAATCCATTACTTCCCATCTATTCTCCCCAGTGGTCGGTGCAGGATTGTTCCCTGAGTAAAGTTCCTGCTGCTTTGTCAGGTTCAAATACCTTTGAAGTGTCTTTACCTTCTTTGCCAGATAGAGTAAAACAATGTTGTAAAGATAAAAGAATTACCTGCTTGTTCCTTTTCCTCCGCGTGTGTGTGAGCATGACAGTTTGATCTGTACAAATGTACAGCAGTTAGTGATTAAGACTTCCCATCTTGTGACTCACACTTGGATTGTTGTCTGGGACAGCAGCAGGAAAGCTAAGGCATTGCTGCTCCTTTGTTGTTTTTTATATTGTCAGTGTGCAAAGACTGATTTTAATTTCCTCAGTCATCTAGAAAAAGGCAAGTTTTTCTATACAGAAAAGGATAGTACTTAAAAAAACCAGCTGTCCTCTCTGATTCAAATTCTATTAGCTGATATTTGTTTGTTTGATCAAAGCCTAAATAAGTGGCTGTATCATGGCCAAAAAAAATTAAAATTAGTGCCTAAAGTTAGTCTAAGCCTATATTCAGGCACCAAAATATAGGACCTAAATTTCAGAAGTGATGAGCACCTTGAAGCTTCAGTAGCTGTCATGCTTTTTGGGCAGAGGATGGGGGGGCTCATTCACAGCATCTCTTAACTATTAGGTCATTAATTTAGTTGCCTAAAATTAGATTTAGAAGCCTAACTTTAGGCAGCCACTTTGGATAATTTTGGCCCACATCTTTAGAGGGCACTCTAAGCCCAAAATATGGATTTTGTGTTAAAAAAACCCACAACTCTTATAAAGCCCAACATAAATTATTTCAAGACCTTTACAATAATGCATGGGCAAGAATATCTTGTCCTTTAAGGTGTCCAGCAGTTCAGTATCCCTACAATTATTTGCAGCGTTGATCCCAGGATATGAGAGAGACAAGGTGCGTGAGGAAATATCTTTTATTAAAGTCAGTCCAGTAAAAGATATTACCTCCCTCACCTTGTCTCTCTCATATCCCTGTACCTATTTGTGAAGAGAAACTTCATAGCACATACTGAACTCTCTGAAATCTTGAATATTAGAGCCTCTACTCCTCACCTCCTCCACTTACCACCTACAGAATGCCTGTCTCTTCCCTGATTCATATAATTTTGCAGCTGCTTGCCCTGAGTCACCAGATGGGTGTTTTTCTACCATAGTGAATTTTATGGAATCAGCACTGCAATCCTGTTGAACTTTCACTGCTCTGCATTTCCCTGAGGGCAGGTGTTGCGCCAGCTCAATGTTTAACTACTGTCTCACAAGCAGGATAAGGGAAGGGAAAGGCAGGACAGGAAAGAGACGTCACAGAGGAGGAAGGTCCTGGAGAAATCAGTCTTCTTTAAAAACCTTGCGCGGAGGGACAGTTGGCAACTGCTTCAACGCTTTGCAGTACACGCTCAACCTTCTTTACTTGGCAGCCAGGATGCAGGATGTGAGTGGAATATTGAAGGAGGGATTCCTTGTTAAAAGGGTAAGAGCTCAAGACAGGAATTGGCTTTCTTTTGAAACTGACATATTTAGACTGCCTTAACTCTTATAACTGACTGTTGCATCTGAAGTGAGGGTCTGCTGGAGCCAGGCCTAGTGCAAGTGTTTGAAAGTAGTTATGGGTTCTACTGCTATTCCCCATTCTTCAAAGAGAATTTCTTTCAAATATGTAAAAAGAACAGGAGTACTTGTGGCACCTTAGAGACTAACAAATTTATAATGACACGGCTACTACTTTGAAACCTCTCAAATATGTAAAATCTTTCAAATTGGTGGATGCATTTTAAGTGCAACCACAGAACTTCTGTCTAAGGTGCATGTATTTATAGAGTTAACCTCCCCGGCTCTGGTTCCCTGTACCAATGTTTTCATAGAAGATGAAAGAGCCATTGGTTATCAAAAAAACAACATTATACACTCACCAGAACATTCCTCAGCAAATTGCAGGTAGAGGAACCTAGCAGAAGGCTGGTGGTAGAAGCGGGATAGAGGTGAGGAGTGAAGCTTTCGGTCTCTGCTCTTGGAAGAGGCTTAGAGCCCCTTCTCTCTGGGGCTAACTAGATTGGCATATTGCGTTCCATAACCACGGTGAAAGCAACTGAAAGAAGATCTGTGTTGCAGGTCTTCCCTCCCACTTGCAGGGCTGGATCACAACCAGAAGCGGAGAGGGGAACTTATTTCTGGGCAGCAGCAGCAGCAGAAGCTTGTTGTTATTATGGGTCTGTCTTACTTGTTAATCGCTTTTATTTTAATACAGAAAGGGCAATGCTGACCAGGGGCTTGTGAGGTTTAAGCCACCTTGGGAAATGCTTCTGTGCACGACACAGCAGCATCACTGGTGCTAATGTGAAGGGTGTGTACCAAGCAGGGCTCCCAAGGCAGCTCAGGTAGTAAGAGCTCCCCACTGTCTGCCAGCCAGCCATTCTCATTCAGGGAAGATGATGACTGCTGCTCCTCACCGAGAACACCCAGGAGCAGAGCTTTTGCTGCTTTTTTCCTTCCCTTTCTGTTGGAAAATTTTAAATTAAATATTTCATTTAGGGTGGGTTTGACCTGAACTGGAATATTTTGGATTGTAAAATGGCCCCAAAACCTTTTGTTTTGAGTCATTTCAACATAAAAATGAATTTCCTGAGTATGGTGCATTGCCTGATAGGAGTTGTACTTCAGACCCCCATTCTCTCCTATGAGCTGGGGTCCCTGGCCAGTCTACCTCTCTCCTCAGGCACTGAAGTCTTCCCTCTGAGCCGTATGGTGTTTCATGGGAGTGATGTGACTGCTGGTGCATAATGGGGTTTGTCCAGCCAGGGAGCCTTGCCCAGAGGGGAGGATGGAGGTCTCAGGTGAACTGAACAACAACTCCCAATGTGCCATGATAGGGAAATACATTTGAAAGCTGAACTGGTCAGTTCAAGAAACTGAAGCTAAACACTTTGATTTTGGGACTGTTGAAAAGTTTTGTTTCAATTGAAAAGGCTGAAGTGAAATGTTTTGTTTCCTAATCACATTTTTTTTTAACTTTTCATTCTGCAAAAAAACTTGATATTTCACCTTTTTGTCCTATGTGGGACAAAAACATTGAAATAGCAGAATTTCCCCTTGAATGGAAATTCCAATTCTCACTCAGCTCTACCCAGGAGGCATAAATGCACTAGAGCAGCTGTGAGGTTGCCCTGGTCGCAGTGCTTAATTTGTGCCGGGGCTTGCCAGGGCCGAACCCCAGCACCCCTAGGCTTGGCAGTTCATAGCCCTGGCATCTCTGGGCTTGCTACATCAGTTATGAGTGTAAAAAAATTACTTGAACCCCCGTCACCTTATTGCTTGACCACCAGCACCTCTTTCATTGTAAATTAAGCACTGCCTGGATGGGTGCAGCAGTGATTTTGGTCTTAGCAGGAGAGTGGATGGAGACCCTCTTGGTCCAACTGTAGCAGTGGAAGTGAGGGGGGCAGGAAGATCTAAGGGCACCAGCTGGAGAGGTGGCAGGAAGGGGTGAAAAGGAGGAAGGAATACAGAGTAGGAGAGAGAGGAACGGAGAGAAGAGATTGAGGAATTGAGTGAGAGAAATGGAGTGGAAAGAAGAGGTAGAGGTTCATTAAGGTGAAGAGAGGAAAACCAGAGTGAAGGACTACAAATAAACACAAGGCAAGGCCATGTAAAAGATGGGGAAAAATAAATGAAGGAGAGAGACTGACTCACTAAAGGGGGAAAAAAGAAAACAGCTAAAACAGACAATGTTAACGGGAAGAAAAGTAGCTGAGGGAATTCACAGGCACTGGAAAAAGACAGAGAGAAGGAAAGAAAAAATGGAGTGAAGGAAGAGAAGGAACAAAACCAAAGGCTGATCCAGCCAGTTAACTTTTGCTTAGCAAGGGCAAGATGTCTTCAGACTTAGTCAGGTTTGAGAGAACCACATTACACCAGTTTTCATAGAAATCGTTAATGTTCCCTCCCAATCCCAAACACATTAATGATCCACGATTCCTGCAGTGACTGGACCTTGCACGTTCCCCAGTCTCTGCCTTACCCACCTTTTTTAACATGATGAAGCCTCCACTACCTTGGTGCCTCACTGACTGACTGTAAAGCTCCATCTCCTGTGAAATATGTAAAGTCAGCTCGACTGCACCATAAAGCCAGAACTGCCGCCAAAAGACAGGACCAGGCATGTCTGTGCCACTCCCCTGGGCAAGCTCTTCTTTAAAACCAGCCTTAGAGCTCCAGTTAATCACACTACTGGATCACAGAGGTTTTCGCTTGTATCCCAGCGCTATAGCACAAGAGGCATGTGGCGGTTTAGCAGCCTTCACTTGGTTGGGATGAAAGGAACGCACAGGAAACGGCAGCATAGTGAAGCAGTTTAGTCACAGGAGATGGGCAGCAGGTCTGATATGACTAAGCACCAATTCGCATTAGGGGAATGTAAGAAAAAACCCAGCTGCTCAGTCAAGAGTTTTCAAGGCTGCCTGGAACCATGGAACCTACCAACGTGCAAAACTGATATAGAATTAAACTGAAATTTATTCATCAAACAGCAGCCATGCTACTGCTGTCAGCAGGCTGGATCCTTGGAGGTGCTGAGCACTCTGAACTCCCACTGACTCCAACTCAGAGTTACAATACAGTAAATCCTGTGCAAAACCCAGCTCCCTGTTCTCAGTGTTTGCAGATTGGTATTTCCTCTGAGTCACTCATCTGCTTTGAGCTTTTGCCAGAAAAATTCTTGCCATCAGAGATGAGGCCCATGTTTGGGAAAGAATAAAAATTGCATCTTCTTTGTCCAATGATTTTATAAAGACAGATGAGATATATTAACAGAGGAAACTTGCCATGTTGAAGCTCAACTTGTGAGTTTCCAGTGGTGGTAAATTGATAAATTTGCAGTTTCTTTCCTCTTGGTGGGAGAAAGAGCTGCACACAAGGCAAACAATGAATCTGACAAAAAGGGATAGGGGGAGCCCTCTTGATTTGAGATCACTTTGGGATTTATACTTTCTTAGTCCACGGGGAAACTACCCCAGCTGCCACTAGCAATCCTTTCCAGACTTGTCTTTTAATCAGAACAATCTAACTCATAAGAAATATGACCTTGCACGTTCTCAAAAGATATCAGCAAGAGTCAGTCTAGAAATCAATGTTCCAGCATGCATCAAGGTCTCCTTAGCATGACTTTGGTTAAATAATTTTGGGCATTTATCAAAATTCCAGGGTAATGGTCCACATGAAGGAAGTCCATTGCAGTCTCTCTCCAGATTTGTTGGTTGTATTATCACAATATACATAACAACCATTCCAATGAGACTTCTAAAAATAGGTCTGCATATAAGGATAATTAGAGTGTTACCATGTCACCTACCCAAAAGAAAGGTAGGTGGAAAGAGAAATACTCCTCTAAGCTTGTCTTTAAAGTAACCAAGGAAATTTCTTTTGGCATAGGGACATATTGTCCATAACTGGAAAGCAAGATGGTTTGTTCTGCTGCAGGACAAGCTGCTGTATTATAAACTTGACGGAGGCAGGAAGGAGCCTTCTCCTAAGGGCAGGATCATTTTGGATGGTTGCACTATCACTTGTCCGTGCCTGGACTATGAGAACAGACCGGTATGTCTTGAAACATTATCACCATTCTTTTCTTTGCAATGACTTTTTTATTCTCTGGTTTCTCCCCTTCATTCCCTTGACTTCCTCAATTTCTTCCTCTATTGCCCCTGCATGCCTCTCTAGAACTGGGAGCAGTTGATGCTGATCAGCCTTTCAGCAGAGAAGGCCAGATCAAGGTGTTACTCCTGGATTTCCTTATCCTGTCTCTGAGGATTTCTACTCTGGTTGTTTTTCTCTGAACACTCCAGCTCGGAGATGCAATCATATACTAAAAAAAAAAAGGCTGTGGAGGGGAGAATTGGATATAGATGAAAATTCATCTGCCCTGCAGTCACACCGAGAAGGACATGAACAGCATAGTAAATAGGGAGGGTGAGAAAGAGGAAGGAATATGTTTTCCTCATCTTCCCCAATGGTGCACCTATGCTTGAGTTGTATTCTTTGCCTTCCCTGAACTGTGCATCTGGGCTAGCAGCCAGCTCAGCGAGAATTTGCTGCTGTTGAAAGTTTCTGGAGTGTGAAGTCCTCTCTATGTCTAGCCACAGGTGAGCGGCAGCAATGCAACCTTCCCCTGACTGGTACGAATCCGTGTAACTATATATTGCTGAGTCTGTATTTCAGCAAATCTGTTGTTAGAATGAGTATAGCAATGTCTTTCAGCTGTTACCAATGTAGGGCAGATTTGAACCATTAATGTAGATGTGAAAGCTCCATTTCCAAGTTGTAGATCCCTGTGTTATCCGGATAATCTCTGGCCAATCCGCTTTCTTGAGTATACTGGGCTCTGGGCATACAGCTATTACTTGGAGCTAATTGACCCCCAGACTTGAGCTGTGACTGGTGTCCTTCTGGCAATGAACTGATCAGGATTCCCTGCAGTGGTTGACGGAGCTTCTGTTGCGTGAGACAGGGCATCAGGGGAGCATTCCATGCGTGTTAGATAAATGCTTTTATTGCTTTTGTACTTTTCTGTCCATAGCTGGTCATTAAGCTGAAGACAAAAACCAACACAGAATATTTCCTTGAATCTTGCTCCAGAGAAGAGCGGGACTCTTGGGCTTTGGACATTACTGGAGCCATTCATGCTGGCCACCCAGTGCAGGTTCAGCAGCTTCACAGAATGAAAAATTCCTTCAAACTGCCCTCAAACATCAGCCTCAAGTAAGTGTAAACATTTCCCACCCAGTCCTAGGATACTTTGAAATGGAAGGTATTCAGTGACACATCTAGTCTATTGCTCTGCATCTTGGGACCTCAGGTGGGATGATTAGTCCATTTCCCCTACACGCTGTTTAGCAGGAAATTTCAGTAGGTGTCTGTTGCCCTGCATTGTGGCACAACTCATTTACTTATCCTTAAAACAGCTCTGATCAATTGTGGCTTTAGGTCATATAACATTCCCTGCTTGTCTGTCTGTCCATCCATATAACACTGCTCTCTTTTGCTCTTTTACAGCCACATAGTGGACAAAATGCATGATAACAGTAATGGAATTAAACTGACTCACAACATGGAACAAGGCAATACATACAAAGAAAGCTTTACAGGTACATAAGCTCTGGATAACCAGCCTCCCAATGCCTGATACTTTGCTGCAAAGAAAAGGGAGCCACTGTGGAGTTTTTATACAAGAACAGATTATTTTTATACAAGAAGAGATTATGGCAAACAGAATGTACTGGCCCATTTATGCCCTGCCTCAAAAAGTTTCTCAATTATAAATTTATCCCCTCTCTTTAGAAATATAGAAGCAAATGTAGAACCCAGTGCCTTTGGCAAATCTTGCCTATGCTTGACATTAATATGTCATTGCCATTATGATAAAGCTGGGATAGGCCAGCTGGCAGGGATTGTCTGTCTGTGTGTCTCTGTGATGAGCAAGCGTTTTGTGTCTCTGTCTGAGAGCTGCCTTTCTCTTTGTAGGTTCTGCACTGGTGGACTGGCTGATCTCCAGTAATTTTGTTGCCTCTCGATTTGAGGCTGTGACATTGGCCTCCATGCTGATGGAAGAAAACTTCACCAAGCCTGTTGGAGTCCGGAGCACTGAAGCCATGCGCAATGGTGATCTGGCTGAGCAGTTTCTAGATGACTCCACAGCACTGTACATGTTTGTAAGTAATGTGGCTTCTAGCAGTAGGATCTCCCCATCCCTCCTGACTCAGATTTGCTTTTAGCTAGTAAAGAGGTTGTGGAGGTGAGGGGAACACACTGCATGTACCAAATGGCAAAATATATAAAAGGCGAAAAAAATATGAAGGACAAATTAAAAATGAGAAGCTTTGGGCTTTTTAATACTTTCCAAGGCTTTTACTTCCCTCAGAAGTGAATGACTAAATTTCGGTTATGGAGGCACCTACAAATAGGAGAGTTACGCATCTAACTGGTTACAGCTGTAGTCCCTAGAGCTAGCTCTGTTTGCATTAGTGGTGGTCAGGCTGAAGCTCTGCTAAAAATCAGGGCTATTGTAAGTGTGTGTGTGTTGTTTTGTGGTTATTCATTTGTCCATTGCACTCTGACAACTGAGGAGATATGCAATAGGCATATGGAATTGGATATATATCTTTGGGAAAAAATAATGTGTTAATGACAGGTTTGTGGAAGACTATGAGGTCAGTACAAAGCTATTCTGTATATTTTTTAATTAGCATTCATCAGATTAACCAAAACTTTTCCAGTTACCATTTTTTTCCATTTGCAGGCTGAAAGCTACAAGAGGAAACTCAGCTCCAGGGAAGAACTGCATCTCCACATCCTTGAATTAAGTGGAACAATTGTAAAACAAGGATATTTAGTAAAACAGGTAAATATGACATTTGAACATCTCCTCTCATTAAGAATTGAGAAAACCAACTCTAGTTGTTCTCTGAGCTGTATGGAGGGTAAAGCTGAATGCCAAGAGCAAGGCTGGATAATTACATTCACTTTCAGGGAGGCACTATTCTTCCTCATTACCTGTCCTAACCTGTCAGGTGGTCAGCAGAATTAGCTTTCATGTTAGCAATACTGCAGAGTAAACAGCAAGGTTGGAAATGAGAAGAGAGTCTATTTGTTGATATAAATAAGTGAGTGGTTGAACTCACTGCTGAGGGATGTTACTGAGGATTATAAAATAATTTCCAGAAGAGCACAGGGGTCCTGCCCAAAATCCAAATTCTATCCTGAGTATCTACATTCACTTTCAAGGGGATGCACTATTCTTCCTCATTACCTACCCTAACCTGTCATGTGGTGCTGTTAAGGAGCGGTTGTGTCCCCTCACTGAGATACTTTACTCAGCATTGAAATGCATCTAACTCATGTATGAGTAGAACCTACTTGTGCAAGCAGTTATTCATGCCATATAGTTGCTCCCATTGATTTCAAATGTGAGTAATTATGTGTGAATGAATAACTGTTTGCAGGCTCATGTCCTTAGTTTGTAAAACATAGTTTATGATACTTGCTAGGAACAAGTTTGCTGTTAATCCTCAGGTTTGATGACATAAACTGATTACTCATTGGCTTGGGTGCAGGGAATCCCACTACATGTGTTCCTGTTAGATGTCTTTCTGGAGTTGTATGTGAAGCGTTGGCCAGTGTGGGTGATGGGGTACTAGATGCACCTTCCTTTCTCCAGGGTTGAAGTGTTTTTACTGACACTGTAAAAGACGGGGTGAAGCAATCCAAAAGGGCCTGGGATCCCGTGAATTCTCAGAGCACTCAGAGTGAATAGATATGTTTGAGGGCTCCAAGATAAGGGAGAGGAGTCAAGTAATTTCACCTAGATTCTTCCCTTCTTTTCCTTTAAAATTATTCTGTAGTAGTGTCGACCCTGACAGAAAAAGAAATCTGTGCATATCCCTATAGGTGTAAAATTGCTAAATACAGGTGGATGTGTGCTGTGTGTACTGCCCCAGGGAAGGAAGTTCATACTGTGGTTCAACAGAGAGGCAAGATTTCAGGGAAGATCTCTATCCTAGGTCTGTTACCACCATTGTCTTTGACTGTACTTGAAAGCCACAGCTTAGGCTCTTCATGGGAAGTGTCATAGTTACACGGGGAGGTGCCTCCAATACAGGGCAACCACACTGACAATGAGAGAGTTGATTGTTCGTCTCTCTCACTTCTCAGGGACACAAGAGGAAAAACTGGAAGGTGAGGCGCTTTGTTCTGAGGGCTGATCCTGCTTTCCTGCACTACTACGACCCAACAAAGGTAAGTGAGCAGTGAACTGCTGACCTCAGACACTACATCTATGTACATATCTCTTACAAACTGTAATAGTAATACAGTCAATTACACAGGAAATTGGGCTCTAGGACTGCCCTCTCCACTTCTTCTCCAGGGCCAGGTGCCCCCTGAATTCCTCCACTCTTTCCCCTTGGGACCGCTTGGGGATTTCCTGGGGCCACATCCCTTGTGTGGTTTTTTGTTTTTTTTTCACTCCCACATTCTCCCTCATGCCTTAGCTCTTTTGGGATTCCTCTGTCTGCCCCTAGAGCCATCTCCCATCTGGGATTCCTCTCTCTCACACACCCCACTCTGGGGGTATGCCTCTTCTGGGATTCTTTTTGCTCTGGGGCTGTGTCCTCTCTGGGCTGACTCTTTCCCATCCTGAGGCTGCATCACCTCTGTGATTTTTCTGCTCTCTTGTCCTCCTTATTGTAACCTTGAATGGGGCCTGATCACAGAGTGCTAATGGGAATTTCTGCTACTCAGTTCTAAATGTGTATAATGAATAGCAGAGCTTATGTATGTGGATATACAATGCTGCCACTGAGTTACGATGCAGTGAAGCCCAGTACAATACAAAATGGCATGTGGCTAGAAATGTTTTAGTGACATTTAAAGAGACCAGACAATGAACTTTATTTTACTGAAATCTTCCCCACAAGTGCTGTAAACCCAAATTGCACAGCCCTGGGATAACACAAGAGAGCCTGGAAGCAAAACTGATCAAGTCTCACTGTCCTGGCTGAGTGAAGAGTATAAAGTGAACAAATAGCATCAACAGGGGAAAGTTAAATGGATTTTTAAAAGTTGTCGGATGTTGTTGGTAAAACAGAGAATAGGTTTTAAATATGATTGTTATCCTAGCGCTGTCCCTTTAAATAACTAACCTCCCACAACTTATTATGGAAAACAGCTCTGGCTGAGAAAGTGATGCAATTGAATCAATGTGCTGGGAGGGATTTCCCGAGACATGGACGCACTTGTTTTAGATCCAGAATGTTCAGTGTGATCTCGTGTCCTCACCGCTATCCAGTATGTCTGCCTCAGGGAAGGGTTCTAATTCTTACCTCTTCCAACTGGGCCCCATTTTCCTTTCTCACTGCAGGAAGAAAACAGACCAGTTGGTGGGTTTTCTCTCCGTGGCTGCCTTGTCTCAGCTCTGGAGGATAATGGAGTCCCAACTGGTAAGCATGAAACTTTAGGCTGCCTGCTTTGGTTACCGAGGGCTGGTCTACTCCCAAATTTGCCGTGAAATAATTGAATCAGTTTAATTCACGCCTTTGTTATTGTGGTGCAAATCTGTGGGTAGACCAGTCCTGAGTCTCCTGTGAGAAAAGAGGTAGGGGACTGAAGATGACATACCTGCCCCAATACCATTGAGCTGGGTCAGGGGGACTGTTTAGATCTACTTTTGGATACACCAAGAGTTGCCTCTTTCCCCTTTGCTTTTTGCTTGGGCTTGTCAGTCAGGTCTCCACATGAATCACGGGAAGGGAATAGAGCATTGGCTGATACTCCGGAAAATTAATAGTAAAGGGGGCAATTCCTTTTTGCTGGGATACAGTTAAGCTCTTTATTCAGAGGCATCCCTCACCCCGCATCCCCTCTTTTCCATGCTCCCTACTGACACCATCTTTTTCCTCTGTACCTGCCATATGTGAGTGGACACTAAATCTAGTGGACACTAAATATAACAGTGGAAGAAGCTGTAATTGAAGGGTGAATTTGTTTAGCTTAAACAACATTGTCTGGAATCTCAGCTTTGTGATTCAATGTTCCTGCTGTCAAAATAATTTATAGTATGAAAGCAAATGAGCACAAGATTAGTGTGGGACAGCAAATGTGGGTCTCAAATGGGGAGACCCTTCCTGATGAGACACACTTGAGAGGTTCCTTCCCTCCCTCCTTTCCCCATCCTGAATAATAAGTAAGACTAAATTTTAGTCATGGGTATTTTTAGTAAAAGTCATGGACAGGTCACGGGCAATAAACAAAAATTCATGGCTGTGACCTGTCCAAGACCTTTACAATAAATATCCCTGACTAAATCTTAGCTCCCCCCGCCTCCCTGGGGCCAGCCACTGCTGTGGGGGGCTCCCCGAAGCCAACCGCACCAGCCACTGCTCAGGCAGTCTCCAGGGCCAGCTGCTTGGGCAGCCCTGGGATCAACCACACTGGCTGCTGCAGAAGTCACAGAGGTTGCAGAAGGTCATGGAATCCATGACTTCAGCAACCTTAATGGCAGACACGCGGCCTTAATAATAAGTAATGCAATGAGAAAGCCTTTAAAAGAAAACTGTGAGGGTGGGAATGGGGAATATAACCCCATGTAAAGGAAGCTTGATGATGGCCAGGAGCAGACAGGAGATTAAATCTAATTTATTGTAGGGTTTTCTAAGAAACCCACCACCATAGTATCTAAAACCAATAATAATAATATTCACTATTTAGATAGTGCTTTTTGTCTTCACAGTGTGTAACATTGCCTGGTTATTCCACAAAACACCCCTGTGAGGTAGATTTGTATTATTATTCCCAAGAGAAACTGAGGCACAGAAGAATTAAAGGACTTGTCTGGAATCACACAGCAAGATCTACTACTAACTTTAGTTATGCTAAACTCAAATTCCACCCTCATTGAGACATACATCTGCCACAAACCAGTTCTCTACATGCTCCACTAACCTATTGCACTCTTCCTCTGCAGGGGTGAAGGGGAATGTACAAGGCAACCTCTTCAAAATCATCACTAAAAACGACATTCATTACTACATCCAGGCCAGCTCCAAGGCAGAGCGAGCACAGTGGATTGAGGCCATCAAGCGGCTGACATGAGCAAAATGGACTCTGTACCCAAATCAGGGATCAGGGTGAATAACTGACATTCATGAGCAAGCTTGCTGCTGTCTTTGCTGGGTGTATTATCTCTGGGATGGCTGATTATGAGATGGAAGAGCAAATCTATACATCCAGGTGTCCAATCTACCTCTGACAGATCCATATCATGCTTCACCCTTTAGCAGAAAAGCCTTACTGGTCCCCCTTTGCTATGAGACTCGTACATTCCAGTAGCCCATGTCTACTGCAGTCACAGTGACTGAACCAAGGACTGTGGGTTGGGCCAGCATAAGCACCGGTTTCTGAGGCCACCTCCCTTGACATAACACCACAGAGTCTTTTGCTTAGTTGCACTCTGATTGCCTCAGGGAATACCACACTGAGACAAAACAGCGGTCTGTCCATCCACCTACTCCAGGATCCAGCCTCCTGCTATGCTGGAAAAACCCATGGTACTGTAGGAACACAGGATTTGTCATACCTGATCATACCCATGGCCCATCTACTCCAGTATCTGATCTCTGACAGTGGCCAATGCTGTATATATCAGAAGAAGAAGAGAACCCCACAATCCACCTGGGCAGCTGTGTAACAATACATGGTAAGGGGGAGCTTTTCTCCATGAACCCAGCTGGAGCTCAGTTTGAGTTGCACCAAAGGACTGATAACTAATCATTTAATCCTAGTTACTGTTGTTTCTACTTCAAACCAATAAATTTTGCACTTTTCTAGTAAACTTGACCCCCTAATCATATTAAATCTAGTAATGGGGTACTTGAAACAGATTTACCCTTTTCACGTGATCTTTCCCAGAGGTCAGATCGAGAGGTGAGGAAATAATGGTACTTCACCCAAGGAACAAATTAAAATTTTACCCAAATTTCACCCACAATCCCAAACATCTCCCACTGTGCCAGAATAGCATTGTTATGGAATAATTTTCACAACATAATTCACAAAAGCCTTCACATGGAAAGATTCAGTTAAAGTAAAAAAGCTGGCTTGTTGATTTACAGGGAGGTTTTCAAAGGCACAAATAGAAAATAGGCTTCTGCGTCCTAATGACAAGTGCCCAACAGCCATTTTGTGCCTTCTGAACATTTCCCCCTCAGGGCATACCAGCACCTCATTTTCCCTACTGGGACCACCCCATCACCCAGGTGCTGAGAACCCCAAATTTAGGAGCATGCTTAATACTTGAAGCGTATTTTCAAAGAACATAGACTGCTCACATTATTTTAGAAAATTCTCCTTGTTTTCTGAACACCAGTAACTGGCAGCCATATTTTCTGCAGTGCCCAAAAGAAGCCCTTTGAAAATACTGTAGTATATGCCTTCCACTAACTCTCAGAGGAAGTGTGATGGCAGAGCCAGAAATGGAGCCCATGTCTCTTAAGTTTCATTGCAGTACTTTACCCACAGGCCCATCCCTCCTTGAGTTGAAGTTTTCTGTCCACCAAGCTATATACTGAAAAAACGCTCTCTCTTCAGAGAGGATTTCCCCTTTTCCCTCTGTTACAACCATTAGTGGCCCTAGCCATTTTGCAGGGAGAAAAATGGTTTTTGTCCCGTCCCCGTCCCCCCACCACCACCTCTAACCCCATGTGCCCAAGTGTGTGGGGAGTGTGGAAAGCTGGCCAATCAGGGGCAGAGAGAGAGGGGAGAAAACAAACAAAAACCGAGCAGCACAGCAGTTTGCAATCCCTGAAAGTTGGGGCGTAGGGCAACTGCCTTGCTTACCCACACCTAGAACCAGCCCCGATTACAGCCATTCATAAATTACCTGAACTTTATATAGATGCACATTTTGGGACTGCAGTACACAACAGGGCCCGCAGAGAGGCGCAGGCCTTGGTTGGTAATGTGCATGAGGATGTGTGGATGGAATGGGAACAGGAGCCAGGGAAGAAGACCCAAGGCAGGAGCAGCGTCAGCACCATCACCACCAATCGTGTGCTGAGGTGTCTTGTGTCCTGCTACTTGTGTCTTTGGGCCACTAGCTTTAGGAGTTACTCCAGATTCAAACCACGGTAATTCAGATCAGAATCTGACCCATTGTCTTTAAGGGAGAGTTTCACAGGAAAAGGACGGAAGCCTGAGACATGTAGATTGAAACTCATTGGAAAGGAATGTATTTTTTTCACTGTTTGCAAAACATCAAGTACACAGTATAGTGTATATATGTTTAATAATAACAACCGCTTCTCTAAACCTACCAGGGCAAATGATCAGCACAACATTAAGATGGATCAAATGTTTATTTCTTAAAGCAGGTAAAGAGGTTTGCTGGTAAATGGGCAGATATGGCTGGATATAGGAACAGATGATGCAGATTTAGGTACAGATGTTGCTGCACAGGGCCAGTTAAGACAAGACTGCCAAACCTGCAGCTCTACAGAGCTTCCAGTTCTTGAGGGCTCCACCCACTACAGACAGTTGGAAATGCTAGTGGGCCATTCACTGCTTCACGGTGTGAAGCACGAAGTGCTTTGTGCTGACTGCTGAGCATTGTGATCATAGCTTGGGGTAATAGGGTGTCTCGTCCTCTAACATGGACCTTGCTGGGGTACACCACAGGTTTCCTCACCTATTTAACAGATTGCCTTCCACTACATGCTAAATCCCACTCTCTACTTCTAGATATGTGACCTAATAACCCCACCCATCCTCAGGTGACTGAGCCCCTTCAGGTGGCATGGCAGAACATTTTAGAGCCAATGAGGGTAGAGAAGGCTGCACACTGTCTGAATCACAGGCTTTGCAGTCTGGAAGGCCCAACAGAATGGCTTTGCAAAGAGCCTCATGTGCTTGAACCAACCCTGTCATTGCAGCTCTTCAGGCTGTGTGAGAAAAAGCAGACATTTCAAACTTGTTAGCAAACAAACCCAAACAAAGTCCACATTTAAAATCTCAAGAAGTACCAAGAAGGAAAAAGAAAACACTTTTATGTACATGGGAAAGTACATTTGCCTTAGTTCATTGGTGATGTGGGGTCCATTTTTCAAGCCACCTTGGTAAGTCTGATGTCCCCTGAGATTTGTAAAGCTGTTACCAAGTGCAGGGGCTGAACGCGGTGAGTGAAATAACAGAGCTGCCGTCCATCGAGCAGGACACGAATCTGCTGGTGCTCACAGAAGAGCTCCATCTGCAAAGAAGCAAGGGCAAAGGGGGAATTAGAGGCCAGCACCACGGGCTGTCTATTTCACTAGCCTGGACTTTGGAACCCCAAATGCTCTATGAAGTGGAGTGTAAGGTCTGTCTAGATTCTCTACGTCTCCTGTAAGTAACATCTTATCTCTGCTGAAAAACTCTTACAGCAAATTATCTTCAATGAATGGGAAAAAGAATTTGCACATAGAGATGGTTCCTCCACGTCAGGAGGTGTTGAGGGAAGCTTGCACTGCCGCTCCCCATGCTGTATTAGTTTGATGGCAAAATAAGACTTAACTCTTCAGGACTGTCAATCTGGCATCTTTCAACTGTATAAAATCCACTGTGTTGTACTCAGCTGGTCCCTTGCTCTACTGTCTCCCCCCTACACCCATGATAACTAACAAGAATACCTTAAACGTGTCCCCTGCTGTGAATGGGAAGTAGGGAATGTTCTTCTCCTCTCTTCCCCATTTTCCAGCAATCTGTGCATTCCGGGTGATGGATTTCTCACTGAAGTTGACTGTAAGTAACAGCCCAATATCCTTGCTTGCATCCATGGGGTCACAGAGCAGAGTCACTGCAAAGCTGTAAGGACCAAGTCAGTGATCATGAACAGGACTTTCAGCAAACTACCAGAACATGGTTGGAGTGACAGATGCACATAAGGACATAGAGCATCCATCCCAAACCACTTAGTGTGGCATATGGCCATGTTTTAATGGTCTGGTGGTTGTAATATCCTGAAATGGTGGTTGAAATACCCCATATTCATCAGCAGTTCTTTGGAATAACTAAAGCAGACCCGCCCTGAAAGAATCCATTTTAGGTTTTTCATTTTGGGAGTGCTTAGCCAGTTTTATGCAGACCTTAAGCCAATCTAGACACATTCAGCAATGCTGGTTACTGTGGTTGTTTACCTTAACACTGAGTCGTAAGGTATTAACTAGTGACTTGTCTTAGGATATGACAGTGATACTGCAGTTATGTCCAATGTAATGGCACCCTATAAATACTTCTACTATGTGATCAATGGAGATTGTTTTTCTGTTTTATTTTGATTTGAGAAGGGAAGAAAGGAGTGAGCTCTTTAGTGTCAGATTGGTACCAGGATCCCTTTCCTTTACATGGATTGCAAATCATATAACAACAAAAGGAATAACTGGAGTGTCTGTACTAGGTAGTTTGTCACAGTTTCAGAGTTAACTGCACCTGTATCCCCCCTAGGTGCTTCCTGGAGGGCACCAACTTAAGGTTTCAGGCTTCCAGCTATTATCTCTCTTGGGATACCCCCATCCCTCTCCCTCCTGCCTGGGGTTTTAAAGCTGCACAGCTCCCTCTCATACACTGTGAAATCCCCAGCAAATCCATCCAATGGCTAGCTCCTGTGCAATGCTTTCTCGCCCAGGGCTATGAACATTACCAGTGGTTACAAGTTACCACACAGCTCAAGCACATTTATTCTTAAGTATTACAGAGAAAACATTTAAAGAAAAGTTTCTACACACATTCACCCATTAGTCTAAGGGGGCCCTAGTAGGCTAAAGTCTTTCTAACCCTTCCACAATGTTTGGACCCCACTCTTAGACAGAAGGACGTGTCCATTTACTGACCTAGAGTCAGTTTAAACCCAGCCTTTTCATATCAAAAGCCCTTTCTTTGTCTGTTGGCCTCTGGAAAACCCAGTTTGAATCAGAATATACAAACCTCCCCAGCGGTTTTGTTAGTCTCTAACAAAACCTAGTCTCTAAGGTGTCACAAGTACTCCTTGTTCTTTTTGCTGATACAGACTAACATGGCTACCACTCTGAAACCTGAAAAATCTATGAATCTGGAGCAGCGGGGAGGGAGGGGGGGGGAAACAGGGCTGTGGCTCCAGGAGGAGGGAGAGGGAGCAAGTTGTTTCATACTTCCCCTTGCCCTGTTCCCAGCTGCGTCCTAGCAGCCCTCAGGATTTTGCTGAATATTTCCCCTCAGCTGGTGGCTGTGGCTGAGCAGACATCTACTGCTAACTCTGTTCAAGGACATACCCCATGGATAAAGCTAAGATTTAGTCATGGGTATTTTTAGTAAAAGTCAAGGACAAGTCATGGCAATAAACAAAAATTCACAGCCCATGACTTTTACTATAAATACCCATTACTATATCTCATCTCCTGAGCCCTGCAGCTTTGGGGGGGGGGCCCTGCTTCAGCGTTGGAGTTTGACTGCCCCTGGTGGCCCGCTGCTCCGGTGGCCCCCGGGACCGCTACTGCTTGGGCAGTCCCCGGTGCCAGCTGCACTGGCCACTATTTTGGGCAGTCCCTGGGCTATATCAGGATCCATAGCTGTAAATGACTATAGCTGCCATCTAAACTGCACACAGCTACAGACCAGAGCTTTTTATGCTTGAAACTACTGGATTCTACCACTTGCGCAAAATTAGATGATGATGCTGTCTTTGTAGGCCTCCAACCACTAGTGGGCATTATAATCCCAGATCCTGGATTGGGTCTGATGCTGTCCAACAGAGGGAAAGACTACACATACACACCAGGTAGTTTATATCACAGAAACAAGAAGAAGAAGGTTTGTTGCTTGCACAATCACTTTACCACATTTTTAGAAAGACTGGGCTATCAGTTGTCTCCCCCACTTCAATCTCACTGCAAAAAGAAAGAGATTAGGTTGTGGCCCATGATTATGAGTCTGTACAGCTTCCCTTCCAAACTCAAAAGAATGCAGGCCCTCAAGGAACCTCTTGTGTTTATGGCCAGCCTAAATGGCAGATACTCTGGTACGTGAAATAACCAACTGAACAACAGCTCCCCACTCTACCTCTTGGGGTTGGAACATATGACCCCAATAATAGTGATTTTCATGGCTGGTTTCAGTCCTCCTTTAATTTCACCAATATATCGCTCCACCTAGTGGGGAAAAAAAACTGTTATTGATCTCTAGATTTGCAGCCTGCATGGTAAACTGCAGAACCATGTGATAAACTGCATTTATTACACACTTCTGTCATCTCACCGGCCTTCTGTTCACTAATCAATTTCCCCTGGGACTTATTCTAACAATGCAAGCCACTAAGTACCTTTAAACCACTGCCATTTTTTAAAAATAACTATAAAAATTCTTTCTTTATCCTGTCTACAAATATACTTGAAAATGAATTAGCTGCAAAACAATTCTACCTTTACTAAACCCAAACAGCTCCCTGATCTGTTTTAGTGGTTAGTGACAATTTTAATAGAATAAGTGGCTAATGCAGAGGATTAGAATTGGGATAGTACTTCTCTATCTCACAGGGATGTTTTGCGAGTTAATGGTTATAAAATATTTTGAAAATATAAAGTGCTATAAATACATAAGTAATATATAGTTGTACTCATTTACCTGTGTAAAAATTTTTGAGAAACCTCAGATAGAAGATGCGATAAAAGAGCTAAGTGTTATGTTATTAGCAATTTTCATCATTTGCTTTATTTTTCAAGCTCAGTGCACAGGTAAAACTAACGACAGAGTCAAAGGACTAAATCTTGCAAGCCTTATCAGTCAAAACTGCAATTAAAGTCACCAGGAGCTCTGCACAAATAAGCATTTAGGATTTAGCAGGCTTTAGTCCAAGGAGAGAGGGCTGAAAAGAGCTAAGGGAGTTGATAATAAAATATAAGAACATAAGAACTGCCATACTGGGTCAGACCAATGTTCTAGCCCAGTATCCTGTCTTCTGACAGTAGTCAGTGCCAGATGCTTCAGAGGGAATGAACAGAACAGGGCAATTAACAAGTGATTCATCCCCTGTTGTCCAGTCCCAGCTTCTGGCAATCAGAGATTTAGGGACACCCAGAGCATGGGATTGTGTCAATCCTTGATCATCCAGGTTAGTAGTAATTGATGGACCTATCTTTCATGAATTTATCAAATTCTTTTTTGAACCCAGTTATTCTTTTGGCCTTCACAACATCCCCTGGCAATGAGTTCTACAGGTTCTAATATTACTGACTTGGTATCTCTACTGACATAGGACTAAGCTTAATAAAAATCAGACCTTTGTGGCAGTTTGCATGATCTTTTGTTCATAATGAAGCAGCTTCCATTCAAATGTAATTTGCTACAGTTGAACTTTAGAGTTATGAACAGCTCAGGAACGGAGGTTGTTTGTAACTCTGAAATGTTCGTAACTCTGAACACAACATTATGGTTGTTCTTTCAAAAGTTTATAACTGAACATTGACTTAATACAGCTTTGAAATTTTACTGTGCAGAAGAAAAATGCTGCTTTCCCTTTATTTTTTTTAGTTTTTGTTTAACACAGTAGTGTACTGTATTTCCTTTTTTTTTCTTTTTGTCTCTGCTGGTGCCTGATTGTGAACTTCACTTTCTGAATGAGGTGTATGCTGATTGGGCAATTTGAAACGCTGGTGTTCATAACTCTGAGATTCTACTGTATATCACATGATTTTTTAAATAGATCTGTTTGGATTTTTTTTTAATAGATCTGGTTGATCTGAAAAATTAGATCTGTTTGATGATTAAACCTTAAAAAAAGAGCAAATCTGCAATTCACCAAATGTTTGCTGATTTTCATGAGCATACAAACTAGAGATAACAGATTTCTCTCACACAGCAATACTCAGACAGAGGATTGTGAGCCACAAGTGGTTCTTTAATGTGTATCCTGCAGTTCTTTGTAGGACATGATATTAAAACACTGTGTGATTTAATTATTAATCTAAGTTGTTAACCAATCAGGATGCTTTTACTATGTTTTTAACCTATTGTAGTTGATATAATAATAATAATACTTGGTCAGTCATTTTGCTGTGAGAATAATCTAGTAAATGAAACAATGAATTCACACTACTGTGGTTCTTTTGGGCAATGCTGAGGTCTGAGTATCACTACTCTAGCACATTCCTGTGGGGCTAGTGGAGGACTGTTGAGAGGAAGGATGGCTCAATGATTAGGATGCTGGCTTAGAATGGGAAAGAGCTGGGTTCAACACTCTGCTATGCCACAGGCTTCTTATGTGTCCTTGGGCAAGTTGCTTAGTTTTTCTGTACCTCATTTGTCCATGTGTAAAAATAGGAATAACAGTACTTCCCTACCTCACAAGGTGGTGGTAAGCCTAAATACATTAAAGATTGTGAGGCACTATGGTGTTGGGGGCGGGATTACTATAAGTACAAAAAAAATTGTTTACTATTACTCCAACGCTTTTTCTAGGTTACTTTGGTTTAAAATGTCCCAAACGACAGCATGTGGACCATTCCCTATGAGTCCCATCCGAAGACTATTCCAGATGCTAATAGATATCATGGTTAGAAAATTTCTCCTAATATTCTGCCTACATTTTCCTTCTTCATTTCAATGTATGTAATTTCCTGTCCTTCTTTCAGTTTCAATATAACAACTAGTTAGATCCCCCCTAAGAGTGGCATTTACAACCAAATACTTTCTAATCCCACAGACAATTATAGAACCCTGCTTATTTTTTTAATAATTTTAAAAAATAGAGAGAAACGACTAGAGAACCTAACACTTTTAGAAAATGTACAATTATTCCTTGGGGGAACGCAACAGAACCCCAAGCAGGAAAATTTAGGATACTCACCAGAGGAAAAATGTCAAAGGGTGAGATGTATTAGACTGTGGAGTACCCCAAGGGAAGTGGCAGACTCCCTTGAGATATTTAAAATTAGACTAGACAAACTAGTGGAGAATATGTCTCCTCCTCCTCACCAACACTCATTGCTTTCTTAAGTGAGAGACAGTAAAATGAAATAATAACACTTTACAATCTGAAAGGTGGGCTGTGAAGATTAACTACTTAATTTTGGAAAGCTCCATACCGTAAATACTATTATATGTATGTATGATACCACATAAAGAATAAATGTAAGTGTACCCCTGGCTTCCATGCGGTTTTTGTACTTACAAATTCTTCCATGGTACCCTGAATACAGGCTGAGGTCTGATCATTCACAGGTGATTCCCTAGCTGAGACGGAACACATGATATGCCTGAAACCTACTCAGGGATCCAGCATGAGGTAGCAGGAAGAGATCCTGAATGGGTCTTAATTTGGTTACAGGAAGACCCATGCACCTCTAGCAGTTGTATCTTTTTAATACATTTATGTATATAAAAACATATTTTCTACTAAAAAAAAAACCCTACCAGTGGAGTTATTCACTTACATTTGTGCCCCTGTCATTTTCTGTCATCTCTCTGCAGCAGCCTCGCAGCAAAGTTTTCTTTTTTCTTTTCTTTTCTTTGTGTGTGTGTGTGTGTAGAAAAAATATACAAAAACCCCGGAATAAAGGGAGGATGTAAGGGGGAGCATTATCTCAGTCAAACACTGGTAAGACACCACCCTCTCAAATAGCTGAGTCACAAGAGCCTACTCTTCATCTTCCATCACACAGTGGCAAAAGGCAATAGAGAAACAGTGAGGAACTTGATAGCTCATAGGTATAAAAACAGCTGGGAACTAGTAATTGTTCTAGTACTAGTCTAGGCCATGATAATGCAATTAACTCCAGGCAAGTGAACCCTGGCACTTATGTGGACCCCATTGACTTTGGTGGGGTTCCATGCAGACACAAGAGTCTACCCATGCAGAACCCAGTGCAGAATCAACCCTAAACTGGCAGTGACTGAAAATCATGATCTAATGGTGGCTAGGTAGCCTAAGGGAAAGGTATTGGTGGTCCCAGTCCAGTTCCTCTTTGGACAAGCGTCCATATCACAAAAATACCATCAAAGATGGCCCTAGCTGGACTCCTTGTTGTAGAAGAAACAAGACCAGATGCCTGTGGACACTAAGGCAATGGAGCCTAAATACCTTTGTGGAACTTGGCCTACACCTCTCACTCTTGTATGCTAAGTGGTCCCTACAGAGCAAAGTTGAGGGGCAGCATGAACTGTCACTGCCCATGCTGTACCTTTTCATAGAATCATAGAATATCAGGGTTGGAAGGGACCTCAGGAGGTCATCTAGTCCAACCCCCTGCTCAAAGCAGGACCAATCCCCAATTTTTGCCCCAGATCTCTAAATGGCCCTGTCATAAATATAAAGGGAAGGGTAAACCCCTTTGAAATCCCTCCTGGCCAGGGGAAAGCTCCTCTCACCTGTAAAGGGTTAAGAAGCTAAAGGTAACCTCGCTGGCACCTGACCAAAATGACCAATGAGGAGACAAGATACTTTCAAAAGCTGGGAGGAGGGAGAGAAACAAAGGGTCTGTGTCTGTCTGTAGTCGTCTTGGCCAGGGACAGAACAGGAATGGAGTCTTAGAACTTTTAGTAAGTAATCTAGCTAGGTATGTGTTAGATTATGATTTCTTTAATTGGCTGAGAAAAGAATTGTGCTGAATAGAATAACTATTTCTGTCTGTGTATCTTTTTTGTAACTTAAGGTTTTGCCTAGAGGGGTTCTCTATGTTTTTGAATCTAATTACCCTGTAAGATATCTACCATCCTGATTTTACAGGGGGGATTTCTTTATTTCTATTTACTTCTATTGTTTATTAAAAGTCTTCTTGTAAAACACTGAATGCTTTTTCATTGTTCTCAGATCCAAGGGTTTGGGTCTGTGGTCACCTATGCAAATTGGTGAGGCTTTTTATCCAACACTTCCCAGGAAAGGGGGGGTGCAAGTGTTGGGAGGATTGTTCATTGTTCTTGAGATCCAAGGGTCTGGGTCTGTAGTCACCTAGGCAAATTGGTGAGGCTTTTTACCAAACCTTGTCCAGGAAGTGGGGTGCAAGGTTTTGGGAAGTATTTTGGGGGGAAGGACGCGTCCAAACAGCTCTTCCCCAGTAACCAGTATTAGTTTGGTGGTGGTAGCGGCCAGTCCAAGGATAACGGGTGTAATATTTTGTACCTTGGGGAAGTTTTGACCTAAGCTGGTAAAGATAAGCTTAGGAGGTTTTTCATGCAGGTCCCCACATCTGTACCCTAGAGTTCAGAGTCGGGGAGGAACCGTGACAGGCCCCCTCAAGGATTGAACTCAAAACCCTGGGTTTAGCAGGCCAATGCTCAAACCACTGAGCTATCCCTCAATATGCAAAAGATTTAATTCCCCAGGGCTTTCAATATAATGCCTCTGACAAAGCACTGAATTAACATATTTTTAAAAACTGTAAGACCAGCTATATTGGGTCAAACTAATGGTCCATGTAGCCCAACATCCTGTCTTGCTGCAGTGGCCAATGCCAGGTGCTTCAGAAGCAATGAACAGAACAGGCAATCACAGAGTGAACGATCTCATCGTCCACTCCCAGCTTCTGGCAATCAGAGGCTAGGGACACCCAAAGCAAAGGATTTAGGGTGACCAGATAAGTGTGAAAAATCGGGACGGGGGTGGGGGGTAATAGGAGCCCATATAAAAAAAAGCCCCAAATATTGGGACTGTCCCTATGAAATCAGGACATCTGGTCACCCTAATGGGGTTGCATCCCAGACTATCGTGGCTAATGACCATTGATGGACCTACCCTCCTTGAATTTACCTAATTTTTTTGTAACCCTGCTATAGTTTTGGCCTTCACAACATCCCCTGGCAATGAGTTCCACAGGTTGACTGTGCGTTGTGTGAAGAAATACTTGCTTTTGTTTGTTTTAAACCTGCTGTCTATTACTTTCATTGGGTGACCCTGGTGTTTGTATTATGTGAAGCAGTAAATAACACTTCTTTATTCACTTTCTCAACACCATTCACAATTCTATAGATCTCTATCATATACCCTCTCTCAGTCGTCTCTTTTCGAAGCTGGAAAGTCCCAGTCTTTTTAATTTTTCCTCATACGGAATCTGTTCCATACCCTTAATCATTTTTGTTGCCCTTCTATTTACTTTTTCCAATTCTACTATATCTTTTTTGCGATCGGGTGACCAAAACTGCATGCAGTATTCAACGTGTGGGCATACCATGGATTTATATCATAGCATTATGATCTTTTCTGTCTTATCTATCCCTTTCCTAATGGTTCCTGACATTCTGTTAGCTTTTTTTGGCTGCTGCTGCTCATTCAGTGGATGTTTTCAGAGAACTATCCACAATGACTCCAAGTTCTCTTTCTAGTATGGTAACAACTAATTTAGACTCCATCATTTTGTATGTATAGTTAGGATTATGTTTTCCAACCTGCATTGCTTTGCATTTATCAATATTGAATTTCATCTGCCATTTTGTTGCCCAGTCACCCAGTTTTGTGAGATCCCTTTGTAACTCTTTGGATTTTGCTTTGGACTCAACTATTTCAAATAATTTTGTATCATCTGCAAATTTTGCCACCTCACTGCTCCCCTTTTTTCAGATCATTTATGAATATGGTGAACAGCACTGGTCCCAGTACAGATCCCTAGGAGACACCACTATTTACCTCTCTCCATTCTGAAAACTGACCATTTATTCCTACCCTTTGTTTCCTGTCTTTTAACCAGTTATTGATCCATGAAACGACCTTCACTCTTATCCCATGACTGCTTACTTTGGTTAAGAGCCTTTGGTGAGGGACCTTTTAAAAGGCTTTCTGAAAGTCCAAGTACATTATATCCACTGGATCATCCTAGTCCTTCGCTGACGCCCGCCCCCTCCAAGAATTCTGTTTGATGAGGCATGATTTGCCTTTACAAAAGCCATGTTGACTCTTCCCCAACAAATCGTTTTCATCTATGTATCTGATAAATTCTGTTCTTTACTATAGTTTCAGCCAATTTCCCTGGGGTTGAAGTCAGGTTTACCAGCCTCTAATTGCCAGGATTGCCTCTGGAGCCTTTTTTAAAAATTGGTCACATTAGCTATCCTCGTCTAGTCATCTGGTACAGAAGCTGACTGAAGTGATAGCTTACATACTGTAGTAAGTTGAGGCCCTGAAACATAAACCTTTTGGTATCAGAGGCCTGGTATGAGACCTAAGGCCTGAACTAAAGTAATGGTCAAGACTTTGCTAACATAAAGCAAAGTTAAGCTGCGAGCCAGAGGCAGGCCCTGCTCACAGAAGCTGGCAAGGAAAGGGCTGATGTTGCATAAAGATATGCTGTTGCATAAACATATATCTAAAGTGTATTAGATACCAGAGCCATACACAAATGGTACAAGAACATTCTTATACCATCCACATAGATAACAAGGACGGGGCAAAAGGCCAGTATGATGGATAGAGTTGTTTTGTTCGAACCAACATGTACAAGGTGAAAGGCAGCACCTGACTGCGTAGAAGGGTGGTGCATTGTTACGTAAAGGGGTTGCACCTCAATACGTCAAGAGTGTTATGTAACTTGTTTGTACCTGTGTTTAAGAATGCATCCCTGAGTGGATGTCTTTTTCCAGCCTAGGGGGCAGTGGAAAGTCCCGCCACTGACTGAGCTGAGTCCATTGCCAGGGAGCACATAGCGACTAGCAACAAACCGTATATAGGTTATATAAGTTATATGAACTGCGGGGCTAGAGATTGTGTTTCTCTTCGACAATAAACCTGGCCAACGTGCTTTCGTACCTTACTAGAGTTTGTGGTCATTGGGGGTTCTCTCAGGGTCTGCTGTGTTAGCTATCTGCGCAGAGCTGGGACAGCACACAGAGGGAACATGCATGCAGCCGACTGTTATCATCGAACAAGAGCAGAGCACCACACCGGTAGCTACTGACAACACATACCACAGGTAATAGTTCTGCAATTTCATATTTGAGTTCCTTCAAAACACTTGGGTGAATACCATCTGGTCCTGGCGACTTATAACTGTTTATCAATTTGTTCCAAAACCTCCTTTATTGACACTTCAATATGAGCCAGTTCCTCAGATTTGTCACCTAAAAAGAATGGCTTAGGTGTGGGAATCTCCCTTACATCTTCTGCAGTGAAGAGCAATGCAAAGAATTCATTTAGTTTCTCACAATAGCCTTATCCTCAAGTGCTTCTTTAGCTCCTTGATTGTCCAGTGACCCCACTGATTGTTTGGCAGGCTTACTGCTTCTGATGTACTTTTTTGTGGGGTGGCTATTAGTTTTTGAGTCTTTGGGTAGTTGCTTTTCAAATTCTTTTTTAGCCTTCCTATGTAACCCACACACCACCTGGGTGTGGTGTACTGTTCCATCTAGTACTGATAGCACTTAGAGAGAGATTAATGAGTCTATTCTACAGACTTAGCTAAAGGGCACATGATGTTTAGCTCATGCAGTAAAAGCTCATGCATTTAACTCCAGAAGTCCCAGGTTTGATCCTGCCTGCCAATGGCCAGGGTCTGTAGGTGTTACACCTAATTATACTTTTACATTTTTTTAAACTTGCCAGAGTTCATGCTCCTTTCTATTTTCCTCAGTAGGATTTAAATTCCAATTTTTAAGATACCTTTCTGCCTCTCGCCACTTATAGTGCCTGATAGCCACTTACAGCTTCCCGCAGCTCCCATTGGCCAGGAATGGCGAACCACGGTCACTGGGAGCTGCGGGAGATCATGCCTGCAGATGGTCAAGGTAAACAAAATGTCTCACAGCCCGCCAGCTGATTACCCTGATGGGCTTTGTGCCAAAGGTTGCTGGATCCCTGTATTATGTTTTATAATATGGAGAATACATTTAATTTGAGCCTCTATTATGGTGTTTTTTAAAAGTTTCCATGCAGCTTGCAAGGTGTTGTGACTGTACCCTTTAATTTGTTTAACTAACTTCCCCCTGTTTGTGTAGTTCCCCTTCCTGAAGTTAAATGCTACTGTGGTAGGTGTCTTTTATGTTTTCCCTCCCACAGGTATGTTCCATTATATTATGGTTGCTATTACCAAGCTGTTTAGCTACAAGTTAAGACAACTACAATGTTAATAAAATAAATTATCAAACAAGCAAGCCCTCTCATATGTCCCAGCTTGTGTTTGGTTATGATGGAAGAAGCACACAACCGTGTCCTGGAGGAATGGCTGCAGATTGGTGCCCAAACAGAAGCCAGAAAAGAGCCAGATCAGTGAGGCTGAGCCAGAGGGAAGTCTTGCTGAGTCTCCACTGCACCCTACGTGGTCATTTACAACCTTGGCTGCAAAAGGCTACCAAATGGCAATTTTTCAGTCATGTATTTTTCATCCATTCTGCCCTCTTGTGAGCGGGCCACGGCGGGGCTCAGCCAGCGGGCCGGCTCCAGAGCAAGCTACGGGTAAAGCCCCATGCTGGGTGGTGGGGCCTTAGGAGCCCCCAGGCCCGGCAAGGTCTGAGGGGAATAGCTCGGCGCACAGCGGCCCTCCCATGGGGAACTGCGGTACCGGGTCACTGGGAAGCGGAGGGAGGGAGCACGCGCCGGCCTCGCCTCAAGCCTGTTGCCCCAGGCCAGGGCGGCTCCTGCGAGTAACAGTCAGCAGCACGTGACGCGATTCCCGCCTCTCCAGCCACAGGCTGAGCGGCTCAGTGGGCCGGAGAACGAGGGGCGGGGCTCAGGGGGCGGGTCGGTTGGTTCAGGAGAGGCTAGTTCTGGGGCACCCGGGGCGGGGCTACGTTGGCCGCTGGGTGGAGCCTGCGGGGAGTCCGGCTCGGGGACGGTGGGAGGAGCGGTCCCTGCGTGGGGTTAGCTCTATGGCATTGACATGTGGTTTCTTTGCCCACGTCAGTCATGGCGCCTGTGAGGCTTCAGTGCCTCTAAAAGAAAGAAGGCACATTATTTACATATTCATCCTGTTTGACCAATAAGCGCTCGCCGTTTTGGGTGTGCCGGCTGTTGGGAAAGTCACCTGATTCGTCTTTCAAGATGGCCGCGGCACTAGGCTGCTCAGCTTGGGGAATGCAATCAGTGCGGACCGTCCCATAGCCCCTGAGTGCGCAGGGGGAGCCGGACCGATCCACCACCCCTGGGTCTTCCCTAAGAGCTGTGTGTCTAGTGCAGGGCAGGGCAGCCTGGCCCATCCCATCCGACGCGGATCTCCTGGTCTCCACTCATCCCAGGCAGGTGACCAGGCGGGCACTGGGACGGGGCACGAGAGGCAGCCGGCTAGCGGGGGGATTTCTGGATGTGGGCGGAGGGCTGATGACCCAGGTCCTTGGTTCAGGGGTAGGACAGCAGAGGATGGGGAGCGCGGTGGGGAAATCCAGTGATGGGAGGGCTGACACGGTGTGTGAGGTGGGGGAAGGTAGCCTTGCGAAAGTGTTTGGTGAATCTCTGACCACGTCCTAATGTCTGTGTCATAAATATAAAGGACCATGTTGGGGGGTTTCTTGTACCTTTCTCTAAGCAGCTGCTGTTAAGTCTGGATTCTAGATTAGATGCACCCCTGGTCTGATCTGGTATGGCAATTCTTGTGCTACTTGTCATTTGTATTTTGAATGACTAGACGATGGAGACTAAACTCTCGTCTCCCTTAAAATGATCTCTCTAGATCATGACTGACTGAGACACCTTGGCAGGTTAATATATAGGGGTGAGAAGGTCCCAGTGTGGAGAAAGCTTGAGATGGAACTGCTCATGCTGTAGCTGCTCTGTTCACTACGGTTGTCAAGATACCACATTTTACCTTCCCTACTGAAGTCAGAGTTCTTTGTTAGCGCTATGCTCTCAATAAACAAACAAATTGATCCTTCCTGTTTCCTGAGAGTATTGACTCTAAGCAAGTATCAGTGCATGTTTCACAGGGATAATGTTTAAATCACCTACTTGAACAAATGCTGTGGTATTGATTTTATCACTGGCTGGAAGTGCATTCCAAACTTTAAAACACTTAAATAGCTGCAGCTTGGTTTCTGATTGTAGATCTGTTCTGTTCCAGGAGCACTGAGGGAAGATTTGCTGTGACTTACCTCTGGATGGTTTTTCTTTTCTTCCTTTTTTTTTTTTTCCTTCCTGTCCCCAGGAGTCCAGTCACAGTGGGATGATGCATCCATTTGGTAATGAGGAAGCAGCCTCTCTGGAACATCTTTTCTGTTTTTTTTGTAAATGTGTACAGCGGGGAGACTGGGAGCTAGCACAGGCCTGTATTCCTCAGTTACATCTGTGGCAGGGGGATGGCTCTGAGAAAGTTACAGCTATTCTGCGGTCTCTAATAGCTTGTCCATCTCAGTTAAGGTAAGTGCTGTGTGGGATTTTTGTCTAACTGGTGGAAGTAGAACTGTGTTAAACAGGATGTATGTGATGCAATTGTCAGAAATTGAGGCTGATTCTTTATTCTTAACTATAATGGACCCCTAGAATCAGGGCCAGATTAATGCAGGGGCTTTAGGGGCTGCAGCCCTGGGCTAATGGGGGGCTCCGGCTCAGCAGGGCTCCGGCAGGCTGCCTGCACGCTGTGGCTTCATGCCACTCCCAGAAGCGACCAGCTGCTTGCATGTCTCTGCGGCCCCTGGTGGGAACCAGCCAATGGGAGCTGTGGGGGTGACGCTTACTGGCCTAGGCAGCGCACGGAGACAAGCTGTTCCCCTCTCCCCAGAGACGTGCCAGCAGCCAGCCACTTCCGTGAGTAGCGTGGGGCTATGGTAGGCAGGCAGGCAGCCTGCTTGAGCCGTGTTGCGCAACCGGCCAGGAGCTGCCTGTGGTAAGCGCTTCCCAGCCGGAGCCTGAACTTCACACCCGCTACTGCACCCCAACCCTCTTCTCCAGGTCAGAATCCCCACCTGCACCCAACTCCCTCCCAGACCTCGCATCCCCTCCTGCACCAAACTCCCTCCCAGAACCTGCACCCTTCACCCTCTCCTGCACCCCAACACTCTGCCCCAGCCTGGAGCTCACTCCCGCACCCAAACTCCTTACCAGGCCCTGCACCCCTTCCTGCACCCCTTTCCAAGCCTGGAGCCCCCTCTTGCCTCTGGAGCCCTCCCAGAGCCCTCACCCTCTCCTGCATCCCAACACTCGGCCCCAGCCTGGAGTCCCTTCCTGCACCCAACTCCCTCTCAGAAAGAAACTAATATCTCAGCTGTTCTAAGGTAAGAAGTAGGCTATTTTGAATTAACTAAACTATATTCTACATGTTTTAAGACTGAAATGTAAGTACAGAATGGCTTTATGTAAATTAAAAGGCAAGTTTAGTATAGCATTAATAGCCTCGATGCCACAATTGTGATGATTTTGTTTTAAATTAGGAAAAAGACTTGTATACAGGGACCCCACAAAATATAATAGGCCCGGGCCTACAGGAGAGTTAATCCGGCCCTGCTTAGAATCCTTGAAGCAGAACATGCTTCCTTGCCAGTGTTTTTTCCTTCATGCATTCCATTATTATAGTTAACATTTGAGTGCTGACCTGCTCAGAGTTGCACTAATATATGTAGGGGACCCAGCCTCAGTAAGCTTACAACCATGTTCATATATGCAATAGAGAAAATGATGGTATAAGCACAAGATCATGCAGAAATCTAGCAAAGGTCAATTTTGAAAGACTTCACTGAAATAATGTGAGTTGGAGGAGAGGGAGTCTGTTTTAGAATTGTAATGGTGCTGACACTGAGTGCTTTTTGTTTAGAAGATGATCAACCTATTTATTTAAAATGTTGGCTTACTACTAAATACCTGAGATGATTAAAACTGAAAATGTTTAAAAATCTTATTTCTCACCACTTAAATTGTCTACTTTTCACATTTCTCAGTTTGAATAGTGAAACAACCTTTAGTTTCACTTGTTTTTTCTCTTGACTTCTCAAGCACTTGCATGAGGCTATTAAGGTTGGGTTTCTGACACTTCAGGGGAACTTAAAAAATTTCAACTTTTTTTACTTTTGAAAAAAGTATCAAATATTTCTTTTTAAGTTTTGTATAACTTTTTGGTAATAATTTTTGAGTATCAACTACACAGACAGCATTCTGGGAATCATTTTTGTTTGGAGGAAAAAACACAATTAAATTGGTGTTGCCAACAGACATGAGAAAAATAAATATATTATACTTGGTACTGGCAACACGGCATACACTGGCTCTGTGGGGCAACTTTTCCTACTGTGAAGTGGGTAGAGATTTGTTTTGGTGCCTAGATGTTTGAA
The DNA here is from genome assembly GCF_965140295.1 of Lepidochelys olivacea. NCBI lineage: Eukaryota > Metazoa > Chordata > Testudines > Cheloniidae > Lepidochelys > Lepidochelys olivacea. Next base: position 59,303,182 of record NC_140416.1, read on the forward strand.
ACTGATGGTATATGCTATTACCTCTGCAGGTGTGGACAGAATTACAGCCCTCAGAGACTTGCTTGGCTTTGGCTCCTTGTTCTCAAGAAATGGCTGGTGTGGGATCAGGTAAAGAAGTTTGTTCTAGTTGATCTCCAAATGGAAAATAATGTTTGTAAACAGAAAAATAATAAATTTTGTAGTTGCCTATTAAAATTTGAGACTTACTGCTATTAATAATGTCAACTGGTTCCTTAGACCATTTTCCATTAAACTTAGCAAGAAATTAAAATAAGTGTTTTGGGATTATTTTTTGAGGCCATGTGAGTTAGCTTTTTAATGTGCATACTCAGTGTGAGATGTTCTTATGAATAGACAGCATGAGTTAGTAACTTACATTTCTATAGCCCCTTTTATCCCCAAAAGATGAAATAAACCAAGGATTGCACAATGCTTTACAAATGGCATACTTTCAGGGTATGTAGTTTACATATACAAAACTATGGGGAGGAGAGTGGTAGGCAGCTAGCACACTGCATGAGGGAGAAAGAAACAAGGCCTTCAAAAAGGGGAAGATTGGTCATGTGTTTCTTTCCTCATTTTTTTCATTCCTCTGACCCCATTGCCTAGGTTCATGAATTTTCATGATCTTTGAGGAAAGGTGACCCTATCCCAAAGGGGTTATGGGGAAGTGATAGTTGCTAGCTAAGTTGTTGGAAATAAAGAATGGAATCTGTTGGTGCAGGAACAGCCCCTAGATATCTTAGGATGGGAGAAAGGACTTTTAATCCCCAATAAAATAAATATCTCTGAAGATGTCTGCCCTAAAATAACAATTAAATAAGGTTTTGGGTTTTTTACCTGTAAACCTAAGATAGTGGCTCACATCTGCCCTATTCTTTTATCTTTTTTTCTTTTCCTGATAACTTCAGAAAATAATTCCAGCTGTTCTCCAGAGAGAAACTGAATTCTTACTCCTCTTAGAAGAACTGCAAAAGGATGTCTCAGATGAAGTCCTAAAGGTGAGCTGAGTGCCTGATATATTGATCATTCTTAGGATGAAACTTAATGCTATGAGTTAACTTGACTGACCTTGTGTTTGAGACATTAATGTACGTTTGGTCTTCTCTGCATAAAATAAAGACAGTTGAATGTGAGGGCAGTTCAAGTTTACTCACTTTAGGTCAAGGATCTCAAACTGAAATCACCATGAGGGCCACATTACTGACACCCTTTCATATAAAGATTCAAAAGCACACCCCTCCTGCTCCTGGCCCCGCCCCCACTCCACCCCTTCCCCAAAGTTCCCACCCCAACTCTGCCCCCTCCCAGTCCCTATTCCAACCCCTTCCCCAAATCCCCACCCCTGCTCCGCCTCTTCTCCACCTCCTCCCCTGAGCGTGCAGCTCCCCACTCCCTCCTGAAAAGTGCAAAGCACCTGGAGGTAGGCAGAGGAGCAGGGACGTGGCACACTGGGGGGGGCAGCGGGTGAGGGGAGCTTGGCGGCCGTAGGAAATAACTCAGGGGAGGAGGGGTGGGAGGAGCTTGGCGGGCATGTGGCTTGCAGGCCACGTGTTTGAGACCCCTGCTCTAGGTAGTGAATTTGGCATATATAATGGTGATTCTGGCTATAGAGGGGATAATGTAGGCAGGTGCTGAGCAAGCTTCTTTCCATAGCCTTGCTAACAATCCTGACTCCTGACCTCCAGCTGCCTCTGCTGTTACGGTCATACATCCCCATATGCAACTGTCTGTGCACCTCAGTCCTCATGTCACTTCCTGCTACATCAGCCTTGGGGCTTCCCTGGACAGAGACTACTATTTGTATGGTAGCTTTCTGACTTGCAGAAATGGGCACTAGCTTAGAAGCATCACATCTTGACTTAATGTAGGATATGAATTTGGGCCTCAATAGAGGAAAGGCTAGTGTACGAACACAATGAATCACTGAACCTTCTTACTGGTAGGCTTTGAAATCCATAGTGACCAGAACTGCCCTTGTTTTTTAAATTGTTATTGTCCTCTACCATTCTGCTTTTTGTTCCAACTCAAAGTCAAGTTGAGGTTTGACTCCAGACAATGGAGCTGACACAGCTGTCTGGCCATGTTGGGGAAGGAGAGCTAATAATGGATGACATCAAGAAGGCTAAGGAGTTTAATACCTATTTTGCTTCATCTTCACTAAAAAAGTTAATGGTGACCAGATACGCAACACAATTAATAACAACAAGGAGGAAGGAATGCAAGCCAAGGCATGGATCAGGATAAAGAATATTTAGCTAAGTTAGATGTATTCAAGTCAGCAGGACCTGATGAAATTCATCCTAGGGTGCTTAAAGAACTAGCTGAAGCAATCTTGGAACCATTAGCAATTATCTTTGAAAATTGTTGGAGGAAAGGTGAGGTCCCAGAGGACTGGAGAAGAACAAATATAGTGCCTGTATTTAAAAAGAGGATCCAAGAGGACTTGTGGAATAATAGACCAGTCAGCCTAACTTTGATACCTAGAAAGATACTGGAGCAAATTATTAAATTTGTGGTTTTAAAAAGGTTGCTGCCAGAGTTGGGGGATCTCAGTGGTGTAGTTCAAGAGGCTGCAGCCAGCTGCACAGTGATTGTTGTGGAGAACCCCTTCAGTAGGGCTGATGGGGAGGAAAGCTGCATGCCAGTTCTACAAAGGATGTAGCTGGTATGGTTTCACCATGGGACTCTGTCCTCTTATTTACCTATTTTGTACCCCTTTCATCAGATCATAATGTCAGGCTGATAGTTTGAAATCACACTGAAATGATTTGTCTCTGCTCGCTCCATCTCAATTGGGATTTCGTGCGTTGAGGGGAGTTGTAAAGAGGTTAGGGTTTGTGAAAGCCCTTTAAATACAATAACAGTGGAATGTTGCAAACTTATCTCAAAGGCATTTGGGGAGTAGGAACTCTCTTCATAGTGTTCTTGGGGTCACAAATCCATACTTCCATTAGGTTTACTGACCCCAGCCTGAAAGAACTAATATGGTAGACCAGACTGGAGTAAAAGTGCCTTTACTAACAAGGTTTGACTGTAGGTTGCAATGGATACAAGGGCTCCTGTATCTTGGGAGATCATTTTGTATGAAGTACAGAAATACGTCCATTGGGCCCAGGACACTGTTACTGTCTGTAATAATTCTCCAGTGCTCTATCTAGCTCATTTTCAATATCCCACACAGTGCAGGTTTCCATGACTTTACTTGTTAGATTGTTCCACAGTGTTCTAGATCTCAGACAGGAGGTTTCTTCTAATAATCAGCCTTTGCTCAGCTTCATCTCATTATCTCTAACTTTATCTCCTTACATCAGCCTAAACAATACTTCTTCCTTATTGGTATTAACCAGCTGCAAGTATTTGCTGAATGTAATTGTCTGGTCTATACTTCTGCTTTTCTCTTTGCACCATGCTAATTCTTTTGGTTTTGAAATTATGGAAGGTGGGGGAGGAAACCAATAGACACTTTGAAAGATGAATGAAGGAAAACCTGGATCTGGCTGCCAAAGTAACAAAATCAGTGGGACACTTTAATAAAAACTTGGGTTTTGTGAAGTACTTTTTTCATACAGTAGGAAGGTTTCCGTAATTAAAAACAAAAAATTCCAGTGTCTATACTTAAAAAAAAAAAAAAAAAAATTCAAACAGCACCAGTGGTGGAAAGTAAAATAGGTTTTAAAAACTCTTTTGTTTTTAATAAACCAAATATTTGGATGGGGATTTGCCTTTCAAAGATTTTTAATTGTTGGCTGAATGTTTACTTTTGTAAGATTTTTAAAAAAGACTAGTTGCTAATGGTTAATAGGATCTGCAATGATTCTAGTTAGGATGAAAATCATAAGGACTCTGTATCCTCATTTCATAAGCGGACCACCAGAAGGGGAACGGTAAGAAACTCCCTCAATAATGCAGTATTGTAGTTAGGAGCATTATGGGAGTTTTATACTTTAAACATCCAGATTTGATCACTATTATAGACAGGACTCTGGACTAGGTGAGCCAGTATGCAGCATCTGAGCTTCTTGGGAGTCATAACCATTGGTGGCGTGTGTTCGCAAAAAGTGCATTATTTTGGGATTGAAACTGAATGCCTGTAGTTCTGAATTCCTGTAGCAGAGTTGGTTGCCAAGGTAAATTAATGGTTCCAAGTGGATGTCTATTGAATCTTTAAATTTGTTGTATATCTGGTTATATTTTTTTAATGTGTGTGTGTGAAAACCAAGTGGCATTCAGGCCCCCGATCGTATCTGTCTGTTTCCTCCCAGGAGCTGTTCGAAGCATTTGAATGTGTCCAGAGCAAGCATGAATCGGACAGAAAGAAAAGAGATGGCCGCACTTACAGATTCAGTGTGGAAGCAACCTCTGCTCTCCGGAAGCTTTTGTTGAGGGCTCCCCGGCGGGCACAAGCCCTGCTGGAGTTCCTGCAGGGAGAACCTGGCACACCCAGCTCTGCACTCCAGCACAGCTGCTGGCTGCAGAATATCTACGTTGACTTTCTCCGTGACTCCTTAAAATCTCTGCAGAGGCTTCAGCAGTATCCCAAATCCTCAGGAGAATTGGATCAGAGTGAGACAGTAGATGCTATTTACAGTGCCCTTAGCGTGTTGCATTTTGAAGTGGAGCATCAGACTGGCGAGCTCCGACACTTGTGCAGGGAGCTGTTGGATGCTTGCTGGGCTGAAGGAAGCCCACTGAAGGAAGAGAGGTTACTGGGCTGCATACTGAGGAAGCAGAGCCATGCCTTGCTCAGTCTGTACAGCAACGTCTTCACAGAGAGGACAAGAGAGAAACTGCTGGGGCCAAAGTTGCCAGGAAAAGGTTTGTTTTGTTTTCTCATTAAAAGCTGGACCATTGAGACTTTGCAGGCAAGAAAGGTTGGCGGGAGGAAGGGATGGGAGTTTGGCCACATAGGGATTTTTTGTTATGGAGACTTAGTTATGGAGTCTGAATGTGGCTTTTGCTTAGTGATTCCCTAACTGTTCTACTGCTGTAAACCTTGCCCAGGGCCTGCTTTCTTCAGAGGTAGCTCTCTGTGTTTGAAAGTAATCCCATTTATGTGTCTCTCAGGTTCATCTGAGCAGTTGGAAACAGAGCGGGTAATGCTGGCTTTGTTCTCAGAGCCTGAAGAGGTTTATTCTTGGAAGACTGCCTATTTCTACTGCCTGAGCAGCAGCAAGCACTTTCTGGAGCAGATTCTGGTATGGCAATAAATATGATAGGGAGGGGAAAACCCAGTAGTGGATCAAGTTTGCACCAGGATTCCAGCATTAGAACATTTTACATTTGATTAGAGGTCTTCAGGTGTCCTGACTTTTGGTACCAAGAGATTAGCTAACTAGCAGTGGGTTTTTATTATCTGTTGACCCATCTGCAGTGTTTCATCTCTATGATTTAAGATATTGGCATGGAGGTGTCTGGAAGATTTAAACCAGTGTGGTCTGATGGATAGAACAGAGAACGTGGGAGATGGGACTCCTGTATTCTACTCCCAGCCATGCCAGGGATTCCCACTGATTCACTGAGTAACCTTGGCAGCAACATAACCTCTCTGTGATTCAAGTACCCCATATGTAAAATGGGGATAATGATGCTTCACAAAAGGGTTGTGGAGTTAAATGGATACTTGTGAAGCACTTGAGAGCCTGGGGTGAAAGGTGCTATTGGAGATAAAAGTGCACAAATAAAGACGTGTATTGAGGGCACAGGAATCCAGACAGATGAGCCAAGATTTATTCTGTTACTGGCTCAAAAACTCCACTAGTTTCTGCATAAAACCTATTTAAAATATGCAGAATTGGAGAGGGGGTGGATTGATTCTCTGGCTTCCACTTAGAGTGACTCCTTTTCTTTGTAGCCCAAATAAAGCCTGTAAAATCTGGGTTTGAGGAAGTTAAACTACTTTCTGAAACTACTATTGTGACAGTCCACCACCACCCTAGCAGGATTCTGCATTTTTAGAATAACAGATGCTTTCTTCCTTTTTGTTCTCTAGGTGATTGCATTAACACTATTAAAAAGGGAAGACTTCTCAGGCTTGAGCAGCTTACTGAGTCGAGAATTCAACCCCCTCAGCCGTCTTCTAGTATTGCTAGGGTGGACTCACTGTCACAGCTTAGAATCAGCAAAAAACTTGTTGTATGCTCTTCACAAAACTCAGGCAAGTACGTGAGTGGAGAGCAGGTTGAAATGGCTGAATGCTATGACTGACCGTTCAATTTGATTCCAGTTATTTTAAATTAGTTGCTTGGATTGTTAGAACAAGTCTCATTTTAGAGACTTCAGATTTGATTAACTGCATAAACTGAGATTCTGGACTTTTAAATGTCTTTCCAAATGGAAGATGTAAGGGTGAATCCTCTGGTTAGGATTTTCAACCTCTTTTTAAAAGGTTTTATAAAAACAAACTTTTCCTTAAAACAAATAGTGTACAGGCAGCAGCATTGCAAGTTCGTCTTCACTACATCTTCATCAGTGTGCCTCAACTATGACCTGAATGGGGTCCTCGAGGCCATTCTCTAGGGCCCATTCAGTCCTTGACCTCAGAAACTCAAGGCCAAATAGTGCCAGTGGTTTTGACTTTGTATTGTGGGTACTTATGCCCAGGAACTGCATTGAGACAACTTAGTCCATTTCACATGTGCCACTGAACTTGTAGACACTATTGATCTGAGTTGAGCGGTGCCATCTACTTAATCCTGAATGCCCAAAATAAAATCCACAGTAGCCTAAATGTTAGAGCTGAGACTAGAGGGTCCACTTTATTTTGGAATCTTCTTCCTTTTCTGGGTATGCAGAGCTTTTAAACACTAAGCCTGTAGTTCCAATCCGAGCAGTATTGGTGAGTGGTTGCCTTGGACAACTGATAATGGGATACTGAGCCTTTCTCTTCTAGATCATTGATTGAACTCCATCCCAGGTCAATAATGTCTTAAGGGAGTTACCGTCTGATGCCTGGTCGGTGACCTGTATAAGATAGCACAGTCTCAGATCAGTGTTTAGTGAGCAGGCATCCATAGCAGAACATAGGCATATTGGAGGTGAGTCTGTAGGCAGCGTGCACTTCTAACCCATACAGTATCCATTCTGGGTATATAACTAGAGTGACAGCTTTGGAGATATAAGTCCTGTAGTATCTTTCAGAAGCACTAGATTCTCTTTACAAATAAAATGTTAAAAGCTACAGGGATGAGCTTACAGACTGGAAAAAATGACTGTCCAGTTTAGATTGCTTAACCTTAACAGGGCCCCTTCAAAACAAAATGCAGCTATCTATCCTCTATTTTGTTGCTTTAATGTGTAAATAAAGTAAAGGTGCAGAAATCTGCCCATCTAAATATGTTAAGATTCCTTTAGCCATTAAACATCACACATGTGAACCAAACTCTGATTTTGTGCTATTCTTGGTAAGGTAGAGGGATCTGGTGTAAATGTGATCTCTTCATTTTATGTTAGCTGAGGCTAATTTGCTCTGTCTCTCTCTAACAGGGTCTGTGCAATGACTCAGTATTAAAAGAGTTCTGTGATGGGCTGTGGGCTCAAGTGGAGGTTCTTGAATGGTGCACACAGCAAAACAGGTGAAACAGCCAGAAGCACTCTTTTTACAAACCATGTGTTTTGACAAAGGCTCCCCACGTAGTCAGAATTACATATGTAGATGTTTAATATACAAATGCCAAGTATACAATATCTATGCCATGTCTCCATTAGTGGCCATAAGCTATAGAGACTTGATGCTTGTCTATGTTTTTAATTAATTTTTTTAAATTCGCAAGTTGAGTCAGTGTTAATACTGGAAGATCCTTGGTGGAGACAAGGTTCAGGTGGTGGACGCATTTTCACCATTTTGATTAGTCTTGCTTTTTCTTGTAGTATTACTATCCCAAAGAAGATTCTTTTGCAACACTTGTACAGTCTGGATTGCCACTCTGCACTCTACTCTCTTCATCACCTCACCAACCTTCTGGCCCTGAATGAAGAGGATGTCATTGAGCTTCTTCAGAAGGTTCCAGCCAGAGACCAGCAGACAAAGGGTAAATGAGTAGGAATGTCATTTAAAGGTAGCCTTCTGCAGAGTCCACTCAGCATATACCTTTAAATTTCTCATCATGCTGATAGTACTCCCGTCTGGAAGGATCAGTGCATACAACTTGCAATTTGCAAATCATAAACATATCACTTAGCAGAACTTAAACCCAACTCCATAGGGTGTAGGAAAGTGATTCTCACCAATTTCCATTTTAAAGGAGAACTGTCTCCTATGAGAAGGTTATGGAACCCAGTTAGCTTGGTTTTTGTTTTTCCCCTGCATGCGGGAGCTGTGTGTGTCTGTGTATGGAATGGGTAATTTCAAGTTGAGTTGTTTAAATGAACCAACAATTTTCAATGAAAGAATTTGCAGTAATGCTGAATCTTTCTGATTTCTTTTGCTCTCTAAAAGGAAGCCAGTTCTTTATCTCCTACCACAAAGTGTCAAGATGGTGGCATCCTATTTTTTAACTTTGTGTGTGTGTGTGTGGGCTTATGACAGGGAGTTGGAGATCAATTAGTGCCCCTAATGAACAGAGGTTTATCTCTCTCTCCCCTTCCGGCTCCCTGGGCCTGTTCAAATAAATGTCTGTGAAACAGAGCAGAGGTAAATGTTGGGCTGCAGTTGGTCATGAGATAGGCCTAGGAGGAAACCCAACCTGGGGCATTCTTCTGGGGTCGGTCCCCCCCCCCCCCCGCTTTTCTTTTTTCTTCTTTCAATTCTGTTGTAATTATCATACTCAGTCAGCAAGATCTTTTTTTTTTTCTTTCCCCCAAGGCCTGTTATTGAGACTTACTTTGCTGCTGTGCCATTACATTAACTTAGTGCATTACTCCTCTCTGAGTTAGATGTTTATTAGCATCTCTGTTATAATATAGGACTCCACCTTTAAATGTCTGCTGATGAAATACTAACAGAGACCTCTTTGGGGTGGGAAGACTCAGGCCACTTAGATCTGCCTGAGTCATGCAGCTGCACAGAAGGATAATTCTAGCCCTGGTTTCACTTCTCTAAGATCACTTTAATTTACAGAACTAGTTAATGAAAATTAAGCCTTCCCTTTTCTTCCAGTTCAGGGGTGAATTAAGAGACTTGCATTTAAAAGGGGTGCTGTGACTGTGAATTCTTTTACAATTCAGCTTCCTGACAGGTAAATTTAGATAGCGTATCCTGAAATTGAAAGAGTGGGGGGACGGGAAGTCTAAAAAAACTGAGTTTATTCTACTCTGATGATGATGATTAGAAGGGTAATTTGGGTGGGCCCAAAAATAGCAGCACATACCAGGAAAAGGCTTCCACCCACCTCGCTTCCTTCCTGTGCATGCACCTGTCTGCTGCTGGCTTAGTTTAATTTTGCTGCTGCTGTTACTGGTTAACACCCTCCTGGGGAAGAGCATGCTTCTGAGCTTCCCTCTCAGATCAGTGTATCAGGGTAATGTCTTTTTTAGTGCATGAGACAGTATAATTGACCATGAACAAAACAATGAAACTGACCAGACACAAAGTGCTGTCAAATGCACAGACTGGAGTAAGGGTTATATGATACCTGGCTAAAACACCAGCAGCCACCTTTCCTAAACTATCATTCCTGCAGTTGTTACCACCTACAGAACTACAATGGTGGGAAGTTTCAGGAAAAAAAGACTAGTCTAAACATAGCCCTATTAGCAGCTGTTGCACTTCTGCTTCCAATGTGGAAAGGGCCCAAATAAAATGTTTCAGTTATAACGGTGTTCAGAGACACAGTGAGATGATGATTTATGTTCGAATAGTCTGGATGAAGACTTTTTCTGGAAACCCATGTGAGTCAAACTCTGCTCTAGTCTGTGTGGTTGTGTCTGCACTTACGCATTTCTGAAAATCTCCCACCATTATTTTAGCAAGAGAGGATGTATCACTACAGACTGGAGACTGGTGTTTTCAACATTGCAATTAGGCCAGCAGCGGGTGTTTGTGTCTACTGACTCAGGCTTATGCGGCTTGGGCTATGGGGGCGCTGTCTAATTGGGGTGTAGACACTCAGGCTGGAGCCCAGGTTCTGGGACTCTTTTCCCCCATTGTGGGGTTCTAGAGCCTGGGCTCCAGCCCAAGCTCGAACATCTACACCACAATTAGACAGCCCTACAGCCTGGGACCCATGAGCCCGAGTCAACAGACACAGGCCAACGGCGGGTATTTAGTTGCAGTGTAGACATACCCTTAGAGGACAGGATGGTAAAAACACCCGAGTACTGTCTACGCTCCACCATTACTACCACCAGTAGAACTGCAATGATGGATCTTAGGGTGTGCTTACACTGGCAGATTTATTTTCTGTAAAACTCCTTAGTTTTATGGCATCATTCTCAGAAAAATCTGTGCTCTTGGTTTTCATGGAAACAATGATTGAGCACTTTAATTAACATAGTTCAAACACTGTTCTAGCTATTGCAGTTCAGCTCCCAGTGTTTGGACAGGACCATAGGCATTATGTGACTCCAGTATATTGGTTTTGAATAGTTCATGAATACGCACGCTGCACTACCATAAAAAAGTACTACTATAAAAAAGTACTACTCTGTTGTACAGTAGTGGTCCCAAACACTACTGTAACATTGTTTTAAATGGTAGTGTTTGAGGACCACTACTGTACAATAATACACTATCTATTAGAAACCAGTACATTTATCTACATAGGGAGCATAAGTTGTACTGAAAGCAGAAATGCCATAATATGCTACTACCTGTGTGTTTTGTTCCCTGATGAGCTGGGGGTGACTTGTACACTGTATTCAGCTCTGCTGTTTTAATGTGATAAGAAGGGACTAACACCTTTTCTGCCTGCAAAACAAGCTGGGAAGGGTGGGGGAGACCTTTCAAGCTACTGGTATCTGTCATAAAGAAACCAAAAGGGTATAATTCCCTTACTTACTTCAAATCCTTTACTGGTCACCTTTAATCATGCTTAATAGTCATGCTTAAGTGTTGTTCAAGTGAGGTAGCACCCAAACTAGTTTTTAAAAGTTTGATCAGCCAGTTTGGTTATAATACAGCTAGGTTAATACAAATCCTTTAAAGCAGTTCATAAACTAGTTTGGCCACAATTGTGGCCAGTCTGCCCAAGGAAAATCTACCATATTGCAGGACATGTTATAACATGCTAGCATTCAATCTGGTTAAAATAAGGTTTGGTCTTGCATTGTAAATGCATCAACACAACTCAGTCCTGTCTACACTGCAAGGCCAAACCATATATTGAATGTGTTTAACTCTTCCGTGTTGTAACCACATCCAGCAACACAGACCTTTAGGCAATGTTTATACTAGGATAGATTTGCTTAAATTTCCCACTGTTGCCAAGTATGGATGTTGTTCTCTGTTCTTTGTCCCATATATTGTTAAATCATAATCTCATGGAGGAAGGCTGGGTGGAGGTCAGCCGTGGAAGGCCACCTGTATAAGAAGTGACTGGAGGAGACTGACTGTGGGGTGCGCAGGGTCAAGGATGATGATCAGGTATAGGAAATGGCAAGAAGAAAGGGCAGAGCCACTCATGGGAGAAAGAAACTAAGACAGCATCAAGATGACTTGAATTATCAGAATGTAAGGAAGTGGCAGAAGATGAAATGGGAACCAAGCTATGCCAGGGTCTTGAAGACGTGTGATATATAGATGTGAGAGAGAGGAAAAAAAATCAATACAGAGTTTCAAAGAAAGCAGACAACGTAGCTGGCATAGTAAACAAGGAAGATGATTTTGATAGCTGTATTTTGGAGGATATTGAGGGTTGTGATGCGGAACCTGGAGAAAACCAAGAGGAAGAGACTGCAGTAAGTGAAGCTTAAAAAACCAAGGGTTTAGAAATAGAATTGGAGAGTAAGAGGCAGATTTGAGATGTAGAGAATTTAACAATAGTCAGGGTGGAATAGAGTGTAAAGCAGGTAGAGGAATCTTAAAACACAAAGATTGGGAACCTGCATGACAGGAATTATGGTGGAATCGTCTATGGAATTGTCTAGTAAATAACTCTGATTTGAGGTATTTAATTCCGTGGAAGCATGTCTACAACTTGAAATATAAGAATTAAAGGGCACCTATCAATTTGAAAATCTTACTTCTGTCAGAACACTTTGACCCTACTGTAGTCACGAGTACCCCATAAGGAGACTATACCCAAGACAAGTCAATAGGGATGTGGGGCAAAATTACTTTTCCTTTTTTTTAAATTGTATTGACTTTTGTGCAGTTGTTTTCACTGCCTTCAGCAGGAGGGAAACTAACAAATTATACTGCGGAACACTTGCCCTCTTTATAAACATCTGTACAGGAAGGGCAGAAAAATCCCTACTTTCATTTTCTAAAAGGAATTCGGGATGGAGGGGAATTTGAAGACCTGTTAGAAACTAGAATTAGTCAGTGTCCCTCAAAATGTGTGAGAATTTACCCTCCTATGTTTCACTTTGCAGCAGTGCCGGTTCCCAGCCTCCTGAGTCAGCAACGCAACCTGGTGCTCTTCTGGGCATTTTGCGCCATGAAATATGCAATCTATGCACTGTGTGTGAATTCGCACCGTCATTCAAAGTGCAAGGACTGCATGCACAGCCTTCTCAGTGACCTCCCTGTGGACTCAACCCCTCTTAAAGACCCACCAGGAGATCGGCCTCCTTGCCTAGGTTTAGTAGCTTGTACATATCTGGTTGCTAGATTCTGTGGATTGTAATTTATTTTAATATTAAACTGTGAACATCTATACTTTCTTTATCCAAAGAGGTCAAAGCACTTACAAGCAAATAAACCTCACAGCATCTATGTGAGGTAGATAAGTGTTACGCATAATAGTAATAGATGTAGAAAGTAAGTTACTCACCTTTGTAAAGCACTCTAAAATCCTTAGATTAAAAACATTCTGTAAGGGGAAAACATTAGCATTAATGGGATATTTTAGTTGGGATTTTTTTTAAAAGAGCTTGATATTTTTGTAGCTAACGTTGTGGTTACATAGTCTCTCTTAGTGGCCACAAGCTATAGAAATGTGCTAAAATGGAAGAAATCTGAGTTTGGGCATCAGGGCATAAGATGGTCACTGTTGGGGTCAGGGAGGACTAATTCCCTGCTCCCTCGTTGCACGTTTAGATGCTTTATCAGGAGAGAAATGTTCACCTCTGAACTGTTAGCATTGGCCATAGCTGGAGGCAGCATATTGAGCTAGATGGACCAGTGCTCTGAACTGATATGGCAAAGATTCTTATAAAAGTCCATTGCCATCTTGTTCACTAATGGCTGTCTTGGTTCCCATTCTTGTAACTTTGAGCACCATTGTGGAATCAGAAATGGGGTCGGGGAGGAGGAAACAATTCCTGGAAAATATTTTAAGTGTGTTTTTTATTTCTTTTTTTTATAACACATACAGATTGTCCAGCTATTTTTCCTCAGTATCTTGCCAAGTGCCAGCAGTTCTTACGGCGTGTCCCTGCTCCTCTGCATCTGGAGCTTCTGGAGAACATCTTCTCCCTGCTTTTTGTCTCCTATAGTGACCTCTACACAGAGACTCCCCTGCTCGAGGACTATGCAGAAGAGGACGATATTGTGAAAAAGAGCTGTGGTGCTGGGAACTTGGATGGTAGTGCCAGCCGAGAGTCTTCCACCTCAGAAAGTCCACAGCACACAACAGAGCCTGAAAAGAAGGCAGAGAGACATCCTCAGGCCCCCCGGACAGTCTACCATGATACTCTGCTTGGCTCAGAATTGAGTGGTGAGACCTGTGAATCCTCCAGGCTGAGCTATCTAGATCTGAAACATTTTGCCAGTGGTGTCAGTGGATTTTTAGTGGATGACCTGGCAGTGGATGCCTTCCTCAAGATGCTCCTCAACCACCTGGAAGAAATTCAAAGTTCTCTTCCATGGGATTCGAGTAACGTGCCCCATGAGGAGCTGGAGTTGGTGGAGTGCTTGAATTTCTCTGTGAATAGAGATGTCTTTGGGAGCAGAGTGCTGCAGTTCTCCAAATACCTCTCTGAAGCTCAATGGAGATACAAAGTAGTGATGAGTAATAGAAACACAGGTAAGATCCACTGGGATCTCAGTAGTGCCAGCTTGGTGATCCTTGAATTGAAAGATCTACAGCATGTGTGGGAGAGGAGCTCATTAATCTGTTGGGCTCGTGTACTGGTCTTTAGTGTAGCTTGCAATGACTGTTTTCTCCATTTCTTCTTTTGTCTGCTTCACAAAGCTGCTACATGATGTGGGATGGCTGGAAGATTCTCCTCTAGAGAGGCCCAGGGCTGGGAAAACAGTAGGTAGTGCAGGTCAGTTTTGAGGTGTAGTGCTAATGTCTTCTGGAGCTTGTGTGGGCTCAGACTTAGCAGAACATTCATGGAGCTGAAGTGTTGTGACCTTTTCTCCAACAAACCTGACTCCAGAGGGTGTATTAAATATTAGTTACTTTGAGCAGAGCCCAGGGGCAGTAGCATACTGATAGGAATCCCAGAACCTTCCTTGACATCTGTGGACAGATGAGTCTGAACTTCTCACTAGGGCATTGCCCTGGACCACGCTGTTGCGTGTTCATCTTTATTTGTACTAGGTGCCCAGTTTCTTGCTATATATCTGGTCATTTTTTTTGTCATGACCAGTTGCCAGCCAGTGCATTTGTATGTGTATAATGACGACTCCTAAAGAAATCACTAACACTGCTACTCTTTCAGAAAATCAGCTTGCAGCCTCCAAGAGACACTACTCCTTAACCAGACGCTCCAGCTTGAGGAAGCGCCGTCAAACTCAAAGATGGAGGATGGGTGAGTTAAGAAATTGCCGTGGAGGCTGCATTGCAAGTGCATGTCATGTCACCCGGATAGGAAACTAATTGGTGGTGTCTTAAGATGTGTGGCTCACAGGACTGGAGATTGGCCTAGTACTCTATCTCCTCTAGCTCTCTAGTCAGTATCCTCAATAAATACAATTGGTGTTCTGTGTGAAGTGTGGCTGGTCCCAGTCCAGTACCCATTGGTTAGATGTCATTATCCCAAAATCCACCTCATAATTAAAAGGCAACACATTTAAAACTGATGCATGAAAATAATTCTTTCTATACATATGATAACTCTGTGGAACTTGCAAGATACTGTGGGGGTTTTTGTTTTGTTTTTAAAAAAGCCTCACCCCACCCCACCCCACCCCACACCCCCACCCACCAAAAAAATCTGTTTATGACCATGGATGAGCATAGCATCTGCAGTGATAGAAAGTGGGTTAAAAATTACAGTAGCCTTTGAGTCTCCTGCCTCAAGACTTAAACTGATCACCTTGTGGGGAAGAAAATCTGACATCCTTTTCAGCTCTCAAACAACACTGTAGAACTAGGGTTATTCTTGGAATGGGAGTGGTTACATTTTCCTTTGAAGCATCTGACATTCTCCACTAGCAGGAGACCAGACTGGATGGCCCACTCTTCTGTTCCAGAGTGAGTGTCTTCTTTAAGTGATGGCTCATGTCAAGACCACGTCAGTGGTATCTTGCATTTGCCTAATAATCTGTGTTATCCCCACTGAGCTCTTTTGCCCAGAAGAGGAGCTTTGATTGCCCTGTCTGGGTCCGATATATTTCTCGTGCTGTTTTTATTTTCTACTTCAGATTGTAAAGAGGGCACTTCAAGTCAATCACTGGAGAGTACAAGCAGTGAATTGAGCACCAGCACATCAGGTACTAAATCTCATTGAAAGGATATATTTGTTTTGTCGTTACACAATGATATAATGCAGTACTGAAATTAACTGATTGGTTTGTGCACATCACTGCTCTGTGCAGGATGGAGTCATTAGACTTTCAGACTTTCTCCTGCTAACAGAGAATGCCATGGACCTGTTCTTTTTGGGACGGGAAGATCAGCACTCTCTTCCTGCTTCTGTGATTTTGCAAATGGCTGTGTTATGCAGCGTAGTGACAATTGTGAACCTCTAGGAGGCCACAGACTTGTTAAATATAAAATATTTAAATTCATAAAAAGGCTTACAGAAGTGCAACTGCCCTCTCCCAAACACTGGGACACCAGGGCCCTGAATTGTCTTCTCTCTCATTATTACAATATAAATATATATTGTGTACGTTTAGGAGCTAATGCATTAATACAGAACACGTATGTGCTTGGATGGAGTAATGGTTGTGGTAGGAGCTAGAACTGTGACTCTCACTGTTGTGCCTTTAAAATATCACTGATAAAGTCACACTAATCCAGAGCCTGAGGTGACCCCGCATACCTTTCGAAGGCATCTGGCATTGTGGTATCTAAGTGCCATGCTGATTTCATTGGAGGCTGTGTGGGTTCATCACCTCTCAAGACCATGGCTTTTTTGCTTGACTCATGTCTGTTGACAGTTGTTCTGGAATGCTTTGTCTGAATTATGCTATATAAAAACTGTCTCTTTCTGTGGAATACAGAGTCTATTGGACCTGAAGTTGCCTTTCAGCTTCTTTGTCCAATCAGCAGTCACAGTTGCTACTTGACTGAGTACCTGTCACCTCAGGCTGTGATCTTGGCTAATCTCACAAGCTAAATAGGAATAGACCTGGTCAGCACTTGATTAGAAAACCACCAATGAACACCTAGAGTTCTATATCAACATCGTCGTCTGATTCAGTACCTGAGACTCATACCTCTGTTACTAGTGGGCCAGTGCCCCTGCTGATGCTTGGAGATGGTGGGCTGCTGGGGGGTGCTGTCCTTCAGGTGAATTGTAAAACTGAGGTCCAGATCAGTAATAGTTACTGAAGATCCCATGAAAAATATAACAGTAGGATTGTTAACTGAAAATGTTCTTCACTTTCTGGCCTAAATAGTTGTGTGATGCTGCAGTGTTTATTAAACAGGGTCTGCCACAGAGGCAGGTGATGGGTGAACTGATCTCTGTAAAGTGCTTTGGATTCTTTGCAGTGGGAGGCATTATATATGATCGTGATCAGCTGGATGTTGGTCACTTAAAGCAGACAATACAACCCCTTACAACTGTTTTGTAAACCCTGCTTCAAATTCCCCATCTCCATATTAAAGCTGAGAAGCATTGGTACTTGATAAGTTTTATTTCAATTATAACCCAGCATGTTGTTTCCCTCTTTGCTCTTGTAGAGGGAAGTACCAGTACTGTGTCTGGCTGGAGTGACCTGGAATGTAGGCTGAAGCCTCAGCAGCAGAACCTCCTCATCCCTATGATGCTCTCCCCACCTGAGTCGCTCCTAGTCTCCTGTATCCTGAGGGGGAACTTTATAGAAGCCCATCAGGTAAGTGTGTGTGTGATCATTACTACATAAAACTTGGAAGTTGGTTCTGTATGGAAGCTGCGCTGGTGATGGTTGAGGAGATCTGTATTGAATTTCTACTGTGCTAGCCGGCTGGGTTTTGAAGAACACAAATCCAGGTGTCAGAGGGAATCCAGGAGCAGGAGGGAAACCAGCATCTAAGCCACTACCCTCAAGGAAGTTTTCTTTCTCTTTTTAAAAATACCCTCTTTTCAGCTGGGTATTCAAAGTTTGCAAAGGCTTTACCAGGCCTGGGCCTAACTTAGGGTATGTCTACACTACGAAATTAGGTCGATTTTATAGAAGTCAATTTTTAGAAACCGATTTTATACAATCGATTGCGTCCACACTAAGTGCATTAAGTCAGCAGAGTGCATCCTCACTACCATGGCTAGCATCGACTTACAGAGCGGTGCACTGTGGGTAGCTATCCCACAGTTCCCGCAGTCTTCGATGCCCATTGGATTTCTGGGTTAAGCTCCCCATGCCTGATGGGGCAAAAACATTGTCGCAGGTGATTTTGGGTACATGTCGTCAGGCCCCCCTCCCTCCTTCCACCCCTCGCTCCGTGAAAGCAACGGAAGACAATTGTTTCGTGCCTTTTTTTCCTGGGTTACCCATGCAGATGCCGTACCACGGCAAGCATGGGGCCTGCTCAGCTCACTGTCACCGTACCTCTCCTGGGTGCTGCTGGCAGATGTGGTACTGCATTGCTACACAGCAGCAGCTCCTTGCCTTCATGGCAGACGGTGCAGTAGGACTGATAGCCGTCGTATGTCTCCTGGGTGCTCCTGGTAGACCTCAGTGAGGTTGATCTGGGGCGCCTAGACAGACATGGCTATTCTACTCTTAGGGCACCGAATGGGAGCCAGAGACTCCAGGTCATTCTCTTCTTTAAGTTTCGTCTCATGGAGATTCAGTCCCGCCTGGAATATCATGCGAGCTGGAGGCTTCTGCCTCAGGCTGCTCTCTCAGCTGGCAGTACTGCGTGGTTGTACCTACCTCAGCCTACCCCTTGCTCCCATGGCTTATGAAGCCTGGACACTAGTAAGGAGCAGTTCAACTATAGGCTGAGCAAGTGCAGAACAGTGGTAGAATGTGCCTTTGGACGTTTAAAAGCTTGCTGGCGTTGTTTGCTGACTAGGCCAGACCTCAGCGCAATCAACATTCCCATTGTTGTTGCTGCTTGCTGTGTGCTCCATAATATCTGTGAGACAAAGGGGGTGACATTTATGGCAGGGTTGGAGGTTGAGGCAAATCACCTGGCGTCCGATTTTGAGCAGCCAGATACCAGGGCGATTAGAAGAGCACAGCAAGGCAGGTTGCGCATCAGAGAGGCTTTGCAAACCAGTTGCGTGACTGGCCAGGCTTCGGTGTGACAGTGGTGTGTGTTTCTCCTTGATGCAAACCTGCCCCCTTTGTTGATTTTAATTCCCTGTAAGCCAACCACCCTCCCCCCTTCAAAATAAAGTAACTATTGTTTTGAAACCATGCATTCTTTCTTTATTAATTGGAAAGAAAAAAAAAAAAGAGATAACGGACAAGGTAGCCTGGGTGGGTTGGAGTGTGGGAGGAGGGAAGGACAAGGCCACATTGCTTATTGTAGCCACACTAAAAATCAAACTGTTTGAATGACAGCCTTCTGTTGCTTGGGCCATCCTCTGGTGTGGAGTGGAGTGGCTGGGTGCCCGGAGCCTCCTCCCGCCCCGCAGCGTTCTTGGGTGTCTGGGTGAGGAGGCTGTGGAACATGGGGAGGAGGGTAGGTGGTTATACAGTGGATGCAGCAGGGGTCTGTGCTCTTGTTGGCTTTCCTGCAGCTCCAACAGACGCTTCGTGTCCGTTTGCTCCCCCATTAGCCTCAGCATCGCATCCTGCCTCTACTCTTCGCGCTCACTTAATTCTTTCCTGGCCTCTGTGCATTAAGCCGTGCCCTATCAGTGTGGGAGGACTGCATGAGCTCAGAAAACATGTCATCACGAGTTTTTTTCGCCTTCTAATCTGTGATAACCTCAGGGACGGAGATGATAGGGGGAGCGTAGAAACATTCTATGCTCTACAATTCTGGGGGGACTGCATCGTCACCTGTGCTGCTGAGTTCGCCGTGCTGACCAAACAGGAAGTGACATTCAGAAATTCCCGGGGGTTTTCCTGTGTACCTGGCTAGTGCATCGGAGTTCAAAGTGCTGTCCAGAGCAGTCACAATGGAGCACTCTGGGATAGCTCCTGGAAGCCAATACTGTCGATTTGCGTCCGCACTACCCCAAGTTCGACCCAGCAAGGGCAATTTTAGCGCTGCTCCCCTTGTCAGGGAGGTGTACAAAAGTCTATTTTAAGAGCCCTTTAGGTCGATGGAATGGGGTTGGTTGTGTGGATGCAGTCATTTTTAAATTAACATAACGCGGCTAAGTTTGACCTAACCCCGTAGTGTAGACCAGGTCTTAGTGTTCCAGTTGGGTGAGGGAGAAGGTGAGGAGCCCATGTGTGAAACACCACTCTTGAATGAGAGGCAGTATTTAAGCTATTTTTTGGTCACTGATCCAAAGAACATGACTCCACCACATTCATGCCCAGTTGTAGTATGTAAACGCACGCTGTAGTCCCCTAGCTATTGGCTTGGACTGGTATGTATGGCACACTTGCTTTATGGGTAGGTGAAGGAGGTGTGTTTTGTGGCTAGGCTGTCAGAACAGGAGGCCCAAGGTCTGTGTGCAGAAGTGTCTGCCATTGACTCCTAGCCCCCTCATTTACATGTGCAGTTAACCAACGTGTGCATGCAATTGTTCCTCTATATTGCAACACTCAGTTACAATTGCATGTGCATTTTTGTATGTAGCTTTCAGGCTGTCTTTCTGAAAAACTGACCTGAAGTATTTTGGCAGTTGAATCCTCAAGAAAGTGCAGTGGCTTGGCTAAGATTGAGAGGGCCATTGTCAAGTGCTTTTGCATAGTTACCCGTGTGTCGGCAGTAGGTAAATGTCAAGCCCTTAAACAATTCCAGTTAGCAAACATGGTATTTTTATTTTCGTCTCCTGGGACTAACAGATCTGTTTTCTTTGCTACTTTGTGTCTCTACAACACTGATGTTAACAGGACTTGGAACAGGGTTTAACTGGTGAACCCCCGGTGTTCCACACAGCAAGGGTTGTGCGGGTTGCTAATATAACTTTAGAATGTTCTAGAGGGTATTCCCTGGCTGATAAGAACTAATTTACACTGTGGGACTAGCTACTTCATCTTTTTAATGTACAATATATTGGAGTCTTGTAACATCTTTAAAAGTGAGTTGTTAAAGTGAATCCAAATCCAGTGTTATGGCACCTGCAAGCAGAGCTATAGAGCTATAATTGCAAAAATGCTTCCATTATAAATCCCTGTTTTCAGGCATCTATAACTTTCTGAATAAAATTGCCATGTGGGCTGAAATTACTCAAGTTGAGGCTTTTTTGTAAGTTTAGTAAAATGTTATGTAGCCTTTCAGACAGTATTTTGAAATATGGTATTACTTGCATTCATTATTACCTGTGACAGGTGGCTTTGATGTTTAATCTGGAGTCTTCGGCTTGCTATGGTGAGCTGGTTTTCATGGAACGCTATCAAGAGGTGGTGCGGGAGCTCGCAAAAGTGGAGCATAAAATTGTGTATCAGTCAGCTGATGGTATTGGAGGAATCAGGAGATCTGGCAGTGGCCGCTCAACGCTTCAGGCTATTGGGAGTGCAGCAGCGGCAGGTAAGGATTGAATCCTACAAATTAGAGATGAGGAATCTGGCTAAGAGGTGGAAGACAAATAAGGAAGAACAAGAACTCAGATGATACAGCGGTGACTATGATATGATTGCTTAGAGGAATAAACTGGCCTTTCTATATTAATGGCCTAGAAAATGAGAACAGGGAGCTGACAATCTATGGGTAATAGTTATTTAGGCTTTTAAAAACTGGAGATGACTGAGGAACTTCAGAATAACCTTACAAAGTTGTAAATCTGGGCAACATGATAGATGATAGTCAATGTTGATGAGTACAAGGTGGTGCATGTTGTCAGAACATAATAAACTATTCAGACTGTCTTGTTGCTGGGTTCTAAATTAGCTGTAACCACTCAGGGAAATTAACCAGGCATCTTTGTGAATAGCTCAGTGTGAACCTCTGTTCCATGTGCAGCAGTGGTCCAAAAAGCAGACCAGATGCTGAATTGCATTAGTAAAGGACCAAAGAATTATCCATTATGGGACATAGAATATTTGTTCAGTTTAACCAGTAACTGCATGTTTTGCTGGATTGTTTAGGTATGGTATTTTATTCCATCTCGGATGTTACTGATAAGTTGCTTGCCACCTCTGGAAGCCTTGTCCCTACTCTCCAAGAAAACTTTTGGACTAGCAGCATCCAGCTGGAGCATACAGATCCTATGAGTGAAGTTGTGGCAGATCTCAGCCCTTCAGCAATGGCAGCATTTGACTTAGCTTGTACTCAGTGCCACCAGTGGAAAACCTGCAAACAGCTGTTGGAAACAGCAGAGAGACGATTACATAATAGCTTTGAAACAAGGGGTAGGTTTTCCCTTTCTCTATTCAGCTGTGTGGGATTGGGGAAAAATGCTTGTATGCTCTATCTAGTTTTAAAATAACTATAATTCATAGTAACGATGGAGTTCTAAAGAAAGAACATGATTTATGTAAGCTTATCACTCTGTCATGTATGTTTTCCATCCTCAACCCCTGCTTTCCCTCCCTTGTCCAATGTTGCTTTTAGGCCGCAGACTTGACTTCATTCTACTTCACTCTGATGGCATAAGGGGTTTCCCAGCAGTTCTTCAACAAATAAATAAAATTCTCAACTATCCTTGTATGTCGCAAGGACAATCCAAATCAGGTAAGTGTTTTCCCTTCTGCGTGTTTTGAGGTTTTGGTTTTTGTTGTATTGGTTGCTAGTTTTTCCGGGGCTAGGGAGTACATGTGCAGATTTTATGCTGCTTCTGAAATTTCTTTTGTATGCTAAATTGGTATCTATTCCCTTTGTATTGTGGCAGAGTATCTGTTTAATGTATCAACAACTTTTTTGGGTGTACTGAAAATCCATAAACTGGGTTTGGCCTTTACCACAATGGATAAGTAAATATAGCTAAGTAGTTGCTCATTAAACAGAGTCTTCCAAAGATTTCCATAAAGCACCATGGAAAAATATAGCTTGCCATAGAATAGCTTGAGATGCGGAAGCCATTGGGAACTGCTTCTAAAAGAGCTTAATATAAATGATTAAATTTGATGTTTGATTTTTAAAACTTGAAATGACAAAATTTATCAAATCTTCTCATGTTTTTCTCTTTGGCACAGGCATGCACTAAAACTTTCAGAAGCACATACATGCATCTCTCTGCAAATTAGGTTGACTGTTGCATGAGTAGTTTTGGGTGCACATATACATACATACATCGATCTTTTTGAAAATCTAGTCCAGCATACAAGATGTGAAAAACTGACTTGAGCTGGGCATGTGGCTAGGGAAGAGAGGGCTGGAAGCAGCAGGCTCCTTCCCCAGAGAGGGAACCAGAGAGCACCAGCTTTTCAGGAGGGAAGGCAGAGCTGAAGACTAGAACAGCTTCTTTCATTGAAGGGTAATGGGAACCAGAGAGCAGAAGGGCTGGAGTTTGATTGGAGGGGATGGGGAGCCAGGAAGCAAGGGGGATTGAGTTTCTACTCCCCTTCCTAAGGGTATGTCTACAAAGCTGAGTAAGCCCAGGGTTTGAACTTGGGCTCAAGCCTCTAACCTCCTTTCTGTCTGCACACAAATCACACTAATCCAGGGCTTGGATCAGGGGCCCCACAAGGGTGGAGGGCTCAATCCAAGGAGTCTGCCAAAAGTATTCCACAATCTCATGTCCTCTGGACAATCAAGTTTGTCCTCTGGACAATCAAGTTTGGTGTGCAGTCAAGTGTTTCCACACTGCACCATGAACAAAGGGCTAGAGTGGCCACATTTTGGAGGGTGCTAGGAAATCTGGGATATGGGTGCTTGGACTCGGGCCCACATAATGCATGTGCTGGAGCCCAAGGCTGGGACAACAATTCCTAACCTGGGGTTACAAATGAGTGTAGACGCTCAAACCCTATGTTAACAAACCCGGGATCTGTTAACTCATATTCTACTAGCCTGGGGCTTACATTGCAGTATAGACATACCCTAAAAGGGCAGATGGGAGCAGAATGAATAGTCTGTGGGATGGTCATTGGGGAGGCAGAGAGACATTAAACATGGAAAAGAAGTTTAAGAACACAATGCAGAGAAATAAAGATTTGGGTGCAGGGAGGAGGAGAGAAGAAATACAGGCAACAGACATGCAAATAATATCTTGGGGATAGGGAGAGAAGAATGCACTCTAGCAGGAGAGGAATTAAGCCAAGGATGGAAAGTTGACTGACGATACAATTAAATACAATACAGAATTGTCAACCCTTTAAACTACAGTGCCTCTGGCTTTGGGAGGGCATGATAGCACAGGTATTTTTATCTTGGCTTTTTACACTTCCCTCTCTGGCCTCTTAATTCCCACTAGAAAATTTAGCTCTGCCAGCTACATCATCTCTATGGCTTACCCAAGTGTGCTGATTTTGAATTGGTTAACTAGAAGTGTAAAGCTTCTCCTCTTTCTGTGGGTCTTTTAATTCCACAAGACTTAGTGGCCACTATTAACTATCATTATTGTTGATCTTTGTTTCTCAACAGAGGTCTCAGATGAAAAAATAAGTAATCAGTTTCGATGCAATATTGTGGACCTTCTGCAGATGTGCTACCCAACTCTGACTGAGGACTGTATTGCTAATCACATTGCTTTATCGCAGCACCTAGATCAAGTCCTGCAAACACTGACGGATGTTGAAGATTCTCCAGGTGAATTTCATGGGTTCTCTTAGCATTAAAGACTCATGCAACCATCTTTGTGCTTGTTTAAAAAAACATACAAACAAATCTCTCTAAAACAGATGTAAAGAGATACAGCCTAGTAGTTTAGTTCCTGAATTTAGACAATATAAAAATAAGTTTTTAAAAACCTAGTATTGGTAGCAATGCTGTCGTGAATTTTCTTACATAGATTCATAGATATTAAGGTCAGAAGGGACCATTATGATCATGTAGTCTGACCTCCTGCACAACGCAGGCCACAGAATCTCACCCCCACCCACTCCTGCAATAAACCTCTCACCTATGTCTGAGCTATTGAAATCCTCAAATGTACATGTAAATGCAAACACTCTTTTGGGGATTTAAACTCCCCTCCCTCTCCCCCCCCCCCCAAGCATTTGTAATACAAACCTTGCAACAGTTAGCTGTTGCACCAAAATGAGAAGCTCACCAGTAGCAAAAGTTAAACTGATTAGGCTCTATTTGCTCAAGCAGAGAGAGAAGCAAAATGTCAATGATGAAAAGTAAATTCATTTTTTTAAATGTTCAGTTTTAATAAGCTGAGATAAAAATACAAAAAGAAATTTTGTTTTAAAAACAGATATGACTTTTAATCTCCCAGTGTCTGTTTAGATGAAAACAAAACACTTGGGTGTTAAATGATAGTTAAACAAATGGTAGTTCTGCTTCTCCTGTTTTTTCCCGTTGTATTTGGTTGTTGCTGCCCAGTAAGGTGAGAGTAAACAAGAGTATCCATCAGGAAAACTTTGGTGTCAGTGGTTCATTGGTCAAACTATGTATCAGCTGATCGTTGTTCCTAGGAATAACTGATCCAGTGTTGGAACAATTGCTGCCTAGTCTCCAAGTTCTTAATTTGTAGCCATGACATTTTTCACCCATCAGACTTCTAAAGAGCTTTAGTAAAAGGGTTGGAAATCTGTATGCCATCTTGATTCACAGAAAGCTAGGAGAACTGTAAGTGCTCTTTGAATGTCATGCTTCAGGGCTTAAGAGTTGGCCACCAGCTGAGTTTAGGAAGAAATCTATATCCTTTCCCACCACTAATGCAGTATTGCACAATAGATGCATTTTGTGGGGTTTACGCTTTCCTCTGCTGCTCAGTCAAGATGCCAGAGTAGATGGGGCTGTTGGCCTGTTCCAGTATAGTAATTCCTGTTAACTTCCATTGAAAGTAATCTCTAAATTGAGGGACGCACTTGCTAGGGTAGAAGAAGTCCCAGCACACCTGTATTTTTAAGCATTTCAGTTCTAATCAAATTTTGTTTTTACTAGACTCCAAAGGGAGCCTGATCACCAGCTTGGTAGAACAGGCATCTCTGAAGCCTACAGAGTTGGAGGCACATCCGGTTCGTAATCAAATCCAACTTCTGCTGAAAACCCTGGACCAACACATTCAGACCATGCCAGTGAGCAGCGTGCAGACGGACTGTGTGAAGAGCTTCTTTGATTATATTAACACACTGGCTGCTGTTGTGCTACGGAGCCTGAATACAGAGCTAGGTGACGTGTCTATTGAGAAGCCTGTCACAAGGAGGGTGACGTTATCTAACTCTTAGAGTATGATTCCATTCTGGAAAACAACTATATGGGAGTCTTTCCGTTTTCTTTGGTGGGTAGCAAGGGCATTGAAGATAATGGGGCTGTGTAGATGTAACTGGGCAGAACGTTCTCATAGAATCACTTAGTGGTAGTGCCCCGTGAGCCAGAAGAGCCCTAGCCTGAGTATATTGTGCTGGCGGTTAGGAGAAAAAAACAAGCCAGTTTAATCTGGAGTCACTGGGCTGCTCTAATGTGGAACTCCACAAATCTGGTTTAAGAGTTGCTTCCCAATAAACTGCCTTCTAAAGTTACATCCCTCGGTGAGGTAGAGGAAAAAGGAAGATGACAGAACCTTTTTCAGACTTTCACTTTATCAGGACCTGTCACTGTCACAGTTGCCAACTTTCACGTGGTAAATAAGCATCCTGACTTTCACAATAAGCCAATAATCAAGCTAATCCCATTTCAAAACAAGCCAATCCCTAAGAACCCCAACACTCTGTGATTAGAACCCCCTGGCATGCAGTATGGGACTGTGATGGGCCCGCTGTGCACCCCTGACTCTCTCCCTCCCTTGCCCCTGCTTGCCGGGAGCCGATCAAAAAAAAAAAAAAAAAAAAAAAGCTACAAGCCAAATAAGCAACAAGCTAGAATCCAAAAACTAGCCAACAAGCAACTCATAAGCCAATCAAGCCAAAAACAAGTCCAATTTCTGCGTGGTTTTTTTTTTTTTTTTTTCATGGGTTTGGCATGTCTGGTTACTGTATGTGTGGAAGGTACTTGTGCCCCACTGTAACACAACCTCTCATTGACTTCCAGTTTCCATAACTGGAGAAATGTGAGGTAATAGTCCAGTGGTGCTCCATGTTTTCCTGCTGCTTTAGGAGGTGGAAGAATAGTTTAGAAGGGGTGTATCTGGGTACCTCTGCACTACAGAGCCTATACTGGCATAGCCCCCTAGTGTTGACTCAGCCATAGGTGTGCACCAACAGTTCTTTTTGTCAGTATAGGAACACCATCTCCCTGAACCACATTGTCTATGTTGCCAGAAGCTCTCTTCTATCGGTAAAGTTGTGTCTGCACTGGGGTTTTTTGTTGGTGTAGTTATGTTTGTTAAGGGTGTTTTTTTTTTTTCACATTGCTGGCCAATGAAACTCTGCTGACATAATTAAAAAAATTCCCCAACAGCATTACTACTAATGCTAGGTTTTAAGTTGTGGGACGAGTACAAGTAAGAAGCTTTACACAGCTACCCTCTGCGTTTCAATGAAATTATCCCAAGAGCACCAGAAATTCTTACTTCAAGGCAAGCAAAACAAAAAATAGGCTGAGAAAATAAATTTAACCTGTGTCTAGAGAATTCTAATAAAGCAGATCACTATAGTAGTGCATGTGTTGTGACTCTGACAATCTCCTGCTGCAACTTGATTTATGCTGGAAATGGCCCACCTTGATTATCATGCACATTGTAGGGAGAGTGATCACTTTGGATAAGCTATTACCAGCAGGAGAGTGGGGTGGGAGGAGGTATTGTTTCATGGTCTCTGTGTATATAATGTCTTCTGCAGTTTCCACAGTATGCATCCGATGAAGTGAGCTGTAGCTCACGAAAGCTTATGCTCAAATAAATTGGTTAGTCTCTAAGGTGCCACAAGTACTCCTTTTCTTTTTCCCTGTAGTGTTTTTCATGCTGAAGCAGATTTGCTCTGCCATTTGCAGCCAGGTCTTACTCAGATGTCAGAAGCTCTCCATCAGGCACTACGCTGGTTCTTGCAATGCCTCCTCCAAATTGTGCAAAAGATTGTGGGGCACATCAGTCAGAGCAATTAGGTCTTTGGGTTCCCAACTTGCTTCATTGCTGGCCCTCGTGCCTTGGTGATTATGAGTATCTGGGCTTCAGAGGCCTAGTGTACAGATTAGCTGACTAGAACTCAGTCTGTGTAATACATTAATTTAGTGTTTTGTTTTGTTTTTTAAATGTGTCTCTCTTATGTTTGTAGATCAAACTGCAGAGGTGAAGGTGGGGAACCCTTTCATACTGCTACAGCAGAGCCCATCTCACTTGCTCTCTCTGCTCTTGTTTGAGAGACAAGTTCCTCCTGACAGGTTGGTGTTTTTCATGAATACTTAACTGATGAATTTAGTGCTCGTGAACTGGGCAGCACTGTAAGTCCTCTATGACTAGAACGGCTGCAGAGCAGACTTCTGCTAGATCTGAGGAAAGCGTTAGTCCCTGGCTTCTCTAATGAGATGGCCAGAGAGGATCGCAATTTGTGAAACTTAACGATTTTGTGATCTAGACAACTACTGGCCATTTGGAAGTGAACTGAGAGCACCAGGGATTTGTGGTTTTTAAATCGAAACTGTCTGACTTCTGGGCACAGTGGTCACACATCTTATACATGTAACAAAATAAAATAGTTTCCCAAGATCACTTTTGAGAACTTCTGGGCATGGATCTTACACTGGCAGGCAAGTAGATTGGATTATCTAATGCACGTTTTCCATCTCTAAATTCTGTATTGGGCTGATACTGAAAGTGTGCGACTAGATAACTGAAGCAGGTGTTAAATGAGACAATATTTGATAATACTTTATAAGCTGTTCAGTG
Organism: Lepidochelys olivacea; assembly: GCF_965140295.1. NCBI lineage: Eukaryota > Metazoa > Chordata > Testudines > Cheloniidae > Lepidochelys > Lepidochelys olivacea. Next base: position 59,331,544 of record NC_140416.1, read on the forward strand.
TCGCTATGTACTGAGGACCAAACTGAAGGGTCTTTCATGGTATTGCCCTGAGCCATGTATATCAGACAAGGGACTTATTGCATGAAATTTTAGGGTGAAGTTCTCTTAGCTGCTAGAGCCATGGCTAGTGCAGCTGTTGGAGCAGCAGGTGTTTACTGTATATTTTACATTTTTAACCATTTGGAGATATTTGCACAAAGGGTAATAAACTTAACAAAGTTGTATATTTATGTTTGGATTTTACTAAGTCTGTTTCAGAAGACAACCAATCCCAGAGCAGTCCACCAGTAATAGCTTATGGTAAATGGTCATTACATTTTTGAGTTCTATGCCACGCATCTTCCCAGAATCACTTGCCCACTTACATAAATTCCCACTGTTTCCTCCAAGAAACATCCTAAACACACAGCTGGTCCATGAAGCATTTAAGCTTTAAAACTCGCTCCTCCTCTGTTCATATTTTGTTATGTACTCTTTATCTTTGCTGCTATTTCCAAATTCTGTAACTCTACAGTGCAGGCATCTGTTATACCTTTGGCACTGCCCTGCTGCTGAGCAGTGCCCTGTACACTTTCACACTATTTAAGTGATTAAAGTGGCGGATTTAGAGTTAGTGGGGCCCTGTGCTCAGCTTAATTTTTGGGGCTCCTCCTTGGGACCCAGCCAAGAAAATGAATCTTCTCTCTTATCTCCCCCCTCCGCTCCCTCCCGTTTTTCATTCTTTTTTTTTCTTCCATCTCCTCCTATAAGTAATAGGAAGTAAATAAAAATAAAGTGAGGTACCTTGATTGTTTTTGTAGTCTAACTTATTTTTTCACAGACCACTTGAAAATAGCTGAGGATCTCAGCAGACCACTTAATGATTTTTCCAAATATTGTTTGTACCGTTATCCAAAGCGCTTTACAACAGTTAGCTAAGAGTGCTTTGTAAAAAACCATTGGGCTGTGGGGTCTGGCTGGGATTTAGGGTGTGAGTGGGGGCTTAGGGCTGGGGGTGCAGGTCTGGGAGGAAGTTAGCATACAGCAGCAGGCTGCGGGGTTGGGATGCAGGGTCTGCATCTGCGCTGCCCCGATTCCGCCCTCTTCCCCAAGTTCCCGGCCCCGCCTCTTCTCCGCCTCCTCCTATGAGCATGCTGCAGCCTCGCTCTTCCCCCTCCCTCCCGGAGCGACCTGAGCACCAGCAAACAGCTGTTTGGTGGCGGGGGAAGCACTGGGAGGGAGGGGCGGGAACGTGGCATGCTTGGGGGAAGAGGTGGGGAAGAGTTGGGGGAGTGGGGAGCTTGGCTGTCGGTGGGTGCGGGTGGAGCCTGCAGCAGGAGCCGGCAGGACCAAGCTTCTGCCCCCACAGCTGCCTGGCCCTGGGGCCCCCTGTTGCTGGGGGGCACCCTGTGTTTTACTGTAAATCTGCCTCTGAGTGATTACTAAGAATTGGAGTGAATCATATTACCAGAAAGCCCTCTTGTTGTAGGCCCTACGTTGGGCCTTTATCAAAGAGAGTTGATATTCTGTGCTTAGCAAGTTTCTGTAGTCTGGCTAAATTACATATTCCATCCCATTCGTTTCCTGGCAGACCCCATTAATTGAGCTGTAATGAGATCGCAGTACATTTGTTCTAGGTAGGTAGTCACTGGGTCCTGACCTCCGCAGACTGGCCAGGATGGCAGTGCTGCAGCTGCTAGAGCTGGGAACTTCGCTTTGTTCTCAAATTCCTCCTCTCTCCCCTTCCCCCTCCCCTTGGAATGGAATCCACTAGCTCCAGAAAGGCTGTGCCCAGCACTTTGGTGTGGGGGAGGCTGATATGACTCTGTCAGCAGGATCCTAGGGGATCCTTCTCAGTCTCCCTCCAAAAACAGAGGAATAAATGCAGGGTTTAGTTACAGGGTGGGATGGATTGTCAGGCTATTCATTTTAATGGCTTTATCTGCAGGAAACTTACAGTTCACAGAAATATAGGCAATGGAAAGGAGCTGAGGAAATGGATAGTATGGGCCCACCTGCTTCTTAATTATACTCCCTGTTTGATGTCCTAGAGAGAGGTGGAAAACACCCCAGCGTCTCCATTGTCACCCTTTACTGGGGGACGTTCCTTCCTTACTCCAAATTTGGAGCGAAATATACTGTTATAAGGTTATACATAGGATTAGGTGCATAATCCTGGTGATTCTCATTCACACGCAGCTGTTGCAAAGGATATTAAGCCTGACTTGGGAGTGCCTTTTTTTTTTTTAATTAATAAGGTAGATGCTCACTTTCAGGCCATGTTGCCTATTGGTAAGAGCAGAGAAATAGCTGCTGGGACTCTTCAGAGCTCTGCTGCTTGAATCTAAGTGATGTTCGGCAATACACAACCTCTGTGTGTCATTTTCCCCTGTTAAAGAGGATAGTACATACCTCGGAGGACTGTTAATGTTTGTAATACTTCTTGAGATCCTGTGTAAGTGCAAGATAATATACACGTGCACCTGCTAAATTGGTGCTGTTTTCACTCCTCCAGGCTCTCTTCACTGTTGGCAAAGGAAGAGTTGAACTTAAATGTGCAGCAAGTTATCATTAACTGTTGTTGTGAGCCACTGTCCTTGTGCAGTGCCAGGCAAAGCAGCCAGACCAGGTCTCTTTTGACTAACATCAGCAGCCTAGCACATCTTCATGCCTACCATTGTTTGCCAGATGTTGAGATACCTATCCACAATCCAGCTATGGACTCTGAGGAGGATTCTACTCAGCCGTCTTCCTCCCTGGCTGACTTGAACCAGCACTCACTCACTGCCTCTTCCCTGGCCTTCCTGAAGTGTCAGTCAAAGCTAATGGCCACTGTGGCATGTCTCTGTGCATCCAAGATACAGAAGGTCCCCAAACCAAGCCTGTCATGGATGGAATTTCGGGGCAAGAGGGAGGTCCCCTTGGGCCTGGAGCAGATTTCCAAAGAATGTGAGACATTACTGAAGGAGTTCTTGATACTGGAGAATTTTCTTCTCACCATGTCTGAGCCACTTCAGGATCCCCAGGAGGAGGGTAGTGGTTTGGTTAGTGGCCTCTGTGGCAAACCGTACATGTCGCTTGTCCTCTTGGGCTTGCATTCTGCCATGGCTGTCGAGGTATTAATGGAAGTCTTTGAGCAAGCGCTCGCTGCAAAGGACTGGCCCAGAGCCCTGACGGTCTTGGACCTGTACAGTCAGGATATGGAGGAGCTGACCAGCGTGAGGGATGCTGTGCTGAGCTGTGCAACTGCTGACGGTAAAGGGAATAAGTTTTCTTTATAGTGTACGATCTCAGATAGGGATTGGAAATTGGGGACTGATCTGGTGATCTGTGGGCAGATTCAAAGAATGGAAATTCTTTTCTATCCTCTCCCTGTTTCCCCAAAGCATAGAAGCTGGGCTTCATGCTAGTAGCTTTTCTTTTCACAGATAAGGATGGTTGGCAGTATCTGTTCCCAGTGAAGGATGCAATGTTGAGAAGTAGATTGGCCCTGCACTGCGTGGACAGGTGGCCCCTTGAGGCTTGTCTGGAAATCCTAGCTTACTGCATCTGTGATCCTGGCATAACTGAAGAACTGAAGTCTGATCTGCAGAGCAAAACAGGAGAACTGCAGGTTTATCAAAAGGTACAAAAGCCATTTTATTAAGTAACTAGGTATGGAGTATATTTGCCTAAATACTTCTTTAACCCTTGGTTCTCTTTGGCACATAAAACATCCTCCCCAAGCCCTTATCCAAAATTTAAATCTCGTCCACATTCTGAAAGTGCTGAAATGTCAGGTTAACTCTCTCCTTCCCTCATCCATAATTTTTCCTTTCCAGTTGCCTCTGTACTTTTCTTCCAGAGAAGACTGGAGACAAAAGCGCAAAAAAATCCAAAGAACTTGAGTCCATTCTTTCAGGGTCTCTTTTTCCTCCAACCTGCACAGAGGCAGCAATCACTGGAAACTTTCCAAGAGAACTTATTCTTGTTTGAATTTTCAACCCCAGTTTTACAAGCCTAAGTAGTTGAGGAATCCAGATTCTTGCCTGCTTATCCAGTAGGTTTGGCCTATTCATAGCATAACTGGTGCTGCGTTGTCTCTTGGAACTCTATCAGCAATCTCTTCAGACAGATATATGTTAATGGGTTTAGGCCTCTGTGATAGAATCTTTTCATCTAGTCCTCTTGAAATTGAAGTGCATCACCTAGGATTCCCAGACCCTTTCTATTATGATAAATGTAGTTTCCTGGCTTGGGCTAACTCCTGATGCAACCAGTTCAGCTATCTGCCTGGGCCTGGTGATGGGTCTGAAGAAATATTGTTCAATACAATCATTCATAGAAACTAACATTTTATTTTATTAGATTTTGAATTTGCAAGATGTCCCAACGTGGAATGACTGGCAAGACCTGAAAGAAGCCTGCATTGATGATCCCCAGGCCATCATGAGTGTTATTCTGGAGGCAAAGGTATGGCATCTTACATGGCTTTTGTGTTTAAAAATTAGAAAATGGTGGCACTACTACATTTTGTTAAGCAATGTTTATAGATGCTTGTTTCAACAGAGTTCACAGGGCAAGAAAAAAACCTCTTAATAAATTGTGTATTGCAGAAGCTAATAGGAATCCTTGTTTAATGTCAGGATTTAAATGAAAACCAAGCACCCCCATAGTTTTGTCCTAATTTTATTCCCATACATAACCCATTTCTTCCATTCTACCTCAGTAATCCGACAAGGAGTGACTCTCTTAGGTGACCTGTATGTAACTAACATGCTGTCCTTACCAAAGAGAGGCAAAGCTAGGTGAGTTTTTCTAAATGCTTGGAAGAATAAGCAGCATGCAGTGAGTGTCCAACCCTGGAGTTGTAACTATTTCTTGCTGGTGGAAAGAGTACTGTAAGTCTACTGAGCTGACCTTGAAATGTTAATCAGAGCATGGGCAAGAATAGCCATAATGAAGGGAGTTGTTGTTTGCCTTCCTTCTCCTTAGGATTATGAGTTGTGTGAAGAATGGGGTCACTTATACCCTGTCCCAAAAGAACACTTGATCAGTCTTCACCAGGAGCACCTCCTGCACTTGCTGGAAATGGGAGACACTGAAAAGGCTTTGCAGGTAACCAGAGGGCTGTTTTTGCCTTGCTATCTTCAAAGGGTAGGTTGCTGGTAAACAAGGTTACCCAAATGCTGCTATTGCAGCCCTAAGTTAGGTTACTTGCTGGAAGCCTTGGCTGCATAAATGTAGATTGCAGCTGAACTCATTGTTACAAAGAGTCAACCTGTACAGACGACAGGTCTCAACACGCAATACTGCCAGGCCACTTTGATCAAAGTGGAATGTTGTCTGCAGAGACCTTTAGTCTTGTCCTCTACACTGAGGTTTAGACAACTTTCACACATTGTGGACCAACAGTATTGCCAAGCCCAAGCATTCGAAAAACATGACAGACCACAAACATTTTTAAACTAATCTCGTGAATCATGACACTTCAAAAGTAACACATTTTAGGTTCTTATTTGCTAGATAGTTAGGTTTCAAGTCTTTAGGGGTCACCTTTTCTGTCTCTTCTCTTTAACCACGAGGGCAACAATTTTTTTTTTCCTAAATGAAAGCTAAGATTCTGAAGTTTGGGCTTCAAGAAAAACACTAAATACCATAAGACTTGTCTACATGGGGCACATTTGGTCCCTATGCTGCATTTTGGCAACTCGTTTTAAAGAACACTTTTGATGGCCACTAGGGCTTGGCCTACACTACAGAGTTAGGTCCATGTAAGGCAGCTTATGTCAACCTACTTTATGTTCGAGTACGTGGGCAGAAGCAAGGCTGTAGTATGTAAGTGCCCTACTACACAGACATTAAAAACTCCACCTCCACGAGAGGCGTCAGTGTAGTCAGGGTGACAGTGTCTGTGTAGACACTGTTTAACTTGTATTGGCTGTTGGCTGTCATTCTTGACAATTTCACAGCTACAGTTTGGAGCTATGAAATTGACGAGGAAGCTGGGCAGTCATCCCAGGGCGGGTGTGGGGCTCCAGCTAGAGCCTGGTTGCCCCCCGGGTTTCCTGCTACCAGCCGAGCTGCATGTGCCCTGCTCCCCACTATAAGCTCGGAGCTGCTTGGACTCTGGGTGCGTAGCTCCCTGTTGGGAGCCCAGGGGACAAAGCCGGGCTTCCAGCGATGGGGAGCCAAGAGCCCAGGTTCTCAGCCGCCCCCCCCCCCCTTAATCTGTGGAAGCGCTCCTGGTAAGTATACACGCCACCAACAGAAGGAGGGTAGTGTGGACATGAAATGCTGCAGTGATTACTGCAGTGATTCTAAGTCGACTTAACATACATTGACTTAAGTTTCTAGTGCAGACATGCCCTAGGTCCTAGCAAAACCTTCTTCTTTTGCTAGTGTTCTGGTTCGTGTGTGTGTGTGTGTTAGTTAATAAAGCAAGCTTCTTTTAAAGGATACTATGAGGCCCAGATTTTAAGTTCTATGGGGAAAAAAGGATTTTGCAAAATCTTAATAACAAACGTTTTCATGGCTTTTTTTAATGAATATGCGTGGTTTCTTGGTTTGGATTCAACGTTAGAAACTATAATGGAACATTCTTGTGCTGCTAGTGCAGAAGAACCAGGAAGTGGAACTGACCAATCTGGTTTCATTGCTGCCTTGACTTAATGAAGTGTGAAAGCAAAATTCTTTTGGGTTGAATAATCATGGGAGTGTTGTTTTCGTAACACACAGAGAGAGTGAAATTAAGTGTCCTCTTACAGAGAACTTTAGAGTCCTTACATATTAACAAAAGGGTCTTCTTGATGATTCAGTATTTGACTCTTTATTCTTGGTCTTCTATATTTCACTTCCTGTTCATTTAATTTAACTTGCAATACATCTATTTATTTTTAATTGTTAGGAACCTGTCCTTGATCATAGATCATTAAGTTGGGGGCAGTTAGGCAGTGCAGTGATATGCACATAGAGGTGACTAAAACACCGTCATGTACTTTAAGAGGTTGTTGCAGTTTAGATAAAATGCCTGAAAGACTAGTGTAGGGGGAAGTAGCGTGTTCCATCCAAGGTAAATGGACTAGCTGAGCTAAGGGGCCTTTCCCTGCCATGTAATCAGGATCGTCTGCATATTTTTCTCTTGGCTTTTGTAGCTTTTAGAAAGAATAGAAGACTCTGATATGCGCCTTGTGATAAGCGAACAGTCTCTTGACAAGCATCCCAGCTTGGCAGCCTCTCACTTCCTAGCCAATTATCTCACTACCCACTTCTACAAGTACCTGACAGCTACACGCCATAACGAAATCCAGGCTCTCTACATGGGATCAAAGGTGAGCAAAGCCATAGAATCCCAGCTGCTTCACTACATTCTGCATTTACAGTAATACATACTAATTCTACAAGCACTCGGCGGTAGACCTGAGAGGAGAATTCTGCAGTACCAGTGGGAGACCCAGGTACCAATTCTCAGTATTTATCTGAACCAAGTGTATAAACTGGAGGTGAGAGGAGAAGGAGGCCAAAATTGTATACGCTGAATTTTGGGGCTTTTGGGGCTTCCAGGATCATCAGAGCAGCCTTGGGACTCTATGGGCTATTGAAAGCAGAGAATAGTCAGCACAGGATGGGAAGGGGGATTCGACAGGAAGGGGGATTCCACAGGATTGGAAAAAGGGCAAATATAGTGCCCATCTATAAAAAGGGAAATAAGGAGGACCAGGGGAATTTCAGACCAGTCAGTTTAACTTCAGTACTCGGAAAGATAATGGAGCAAATAATTAAGCAATCAATTTGCAAACACCCAGAAGATAATAAGGTGATAAGTAACAGTCAGCATGGAATTGACAAGAACAAATCATGTCAAACCAATCTAGTAGCTCTCTTTGACAGAGTAACCAGCCTTGTGGATAGGGAGGAAGCAGTAGATGTGGTATATCTTGACTTTAGTAAGGCTTTTGATACTGTCTCGCATGCCTTTCTCATAAACAAACTAGGGAAATACAGCCTAGATGGAGCTACTATAGGGTGGATGAATAAGTGGTTGGAAAACCATTCCCAGAGAGTAGTTATCAGTGGTTCACAGTCAAGCTGGAAGGGCATATCAAGTGGGGTCCCACAGGGATCAATTCTGGTCTGCTTCTGTTCCATATCTTCATCAGTGATTTAGATAATGGCATAGAGAGTACACTTAAAAAGGTTTACAGACAAAACCAAGTGTGTGTATGGGGGGGAAGGTGGGGGGTTTGCAAGTGCTTTGGAGGATAGGATTAAAATTCAAAATGATCTGGACAAACTGGAGAAATGGTCTGAAGTAAATAGGATGAAATTCAATAAGGACAAATGCAGAGTACTTCACTTAGGAAGGAACCAGGGTGGATTTGATTTAAATCACTAGTCAGGAAGACTCGATTTAAGCATAGATTTCTACATAAAAGTGCATTCTTGTTGGTTCTTATAACCTTAATACATATTCTTCACAACTCAGAGATAGATGTAGGTTTCATTTTTAGAAGGTACACACTATACATTTTTAAGTGATTTATTTTGAAAACTTTTCAGATTAGATTTACAGCTATATCAGAAAATGAATGATTGTTTGGTTATTTTATTTACCAAAGGTAATTGAAGCAGATATTTATGAAGTCGTTGGGAGGTGAACTATCTTCAATTCAACAGGTTAATCATAATATTTGGAGGATTTTCTTGCCATGCTGTATTAGGAGGAGACCATCACCAGACTGACGACATTTAAATTGTTTTATTTAACTAAAACAACAATGTTATGTATTCTGGATTTTTTTCTTCAACAGCAAATGTATAATAATTTAACAAAACAAGAATATGAATATTTAAATTTAGTTAAACATTCAAGTTTTTTAAAATCAGGTTTGTTTTCGTTAAAATTGTTTTTAACTAAAATAGTTAAATGAAATAGTCTCTTTAATTTTTTGTTTTTTAAATATGTCAGCCAGGTCAACATGAGAAACTTAAAATATTGGCTTCTGCAGCTAACTCAATTGTCTTTACCTTAATTTTCCTCTTTGTTCATAATCTGGAAAAGAAAAACAAGCTTTCCTGCTTTTTCAGGTCCCAAATGATTTCTCAATTTGGAATGAATTAGTCCAAAGGAAGAAAATATTCTTTCTACACTGGCAGAAAAAGCTACTCCTCTTAAAAGTGAGATTATCACGTCAACAGTCCCAGAATCCAAGTGCTTAAGTGATTTACACCAGTGATTTTTATTAAAACATCATCAGCAAACATATATTTCTTGAATAGTTCACCTTATCTCTGAAGTTTATTGTAGTTGGCATTATGGAGGGATGATTGCTGGATGTCCATGTCCTAGCCAACTCCTCTTCTTCAGCAGTTAAGGTTTGACCCTGGTATCGAGTATTGAGAATATTTGCAAGAAAATGAGCTGGAGATAGTGCTTGTCCCATTCGTTTTTTTTAATGCTTGTAATTTAACTCTGTCATTGCATATTTCTCTTTTTAAGATCTCACTCAGTTCCTTCCAAATTTCAACAGCGTAGCAATAAAACAGCTATTTCCCTGCATTGTGTTCAAGGCTACAGAAACAGGCTTCAGGGTACTCAGCATATGTTCAACATTTCTCTTAAGCCCAACGTTGAGAACTTTGGCTATGACAGTGCCATCTATTTTTTTTCACGATTTTGTTCACAAACTGTCGTCAGATTAGGCCAGTTCTTGATACAGTGCTCAAAACAGTCCACTGCTGAGTTCCATCGCACATCTTGTGGGAGAGTTAGCTTGGTTCCCCCCACTTTTTTCAGAGCAGCTCTTGCAAAGTGGTTGTTACAGAAGTATTTTGCAATTTCAACAACATTAGCCTTTATTTCTGGAACGCTGAAGTCTTTGGCTAGGAGGTGCATCAAATGAGCACTGCAACCCTATGTTGTTAGCTTGGGACACTCCTCGCTCTCTTCTAAATTTCTTCTCATCTTGGATAAATTTGCAGCATTGTCTGTGACCAAGCTGCGTACTAGACATTTGAATTTTTTTTCAGTGTGTTATAGCTTTTACTGCTACTTGTAAGTATTCTGCTGTGTGTGCATTTCCTGATGTATCAATTGTTTCTGTAAGGAAGATATTCCCTTCTTCTGTTGTGACACAAGCACATACAACAGGATCATTGTGGACATTGCTCCACCCATCAAGACTCAGGTTAACAATTTTACTGTCTAGACCTTTTGCACACTGCTCAATTTCTCTTTCATACACTTTATCCGGCAATTTGTCTGCAACATCTGCTCTGTTGCGTGGACTGTATCCTGGTCTTAATAACTGAACCATGTTAATGAAGTATGGGTTCTCAATCATACGGAAAAAAAAGTTTGTTGCATAAACAAACCAGGTGATTTTTTCATCAATTACCTCTTTTTGTAATCTACTGGTTCTTATCACAAACTTATCTATGGTTGTTTCTGGATGATGGAGATTTTTTTTCTTTTCTTTTTGCTATAGGTGATACAGTGTGGCTATGTGACCTACATGATGTGACTGAAATACTATAATTGACAGTTAGCTCTGAAACTATAGAAAATGATGGTGATCTTGAAGGTGGATAGTCTTCAGAATCCTGTATATTGAGGATGGATTCTCCTAAACAAAATAAGTCAATTCAGTTATTTATTATTACCATACTGCTCATTTAGTATTACTCATTGCATTCACTGACACTCAGTACTACTTTAAAGGTCAAAATGGAAAAGGAAGATCTGCCTATTTCAGCTATTTATTTTTTATCACAGCTGCATCTAAAATGATTGTACCGCAGGGTAACAACTATATTTTTTGCTCAAACATGAGAATTTAAGAATAGTCCAGAAGGAAGGCAGGCAATCCTTAAGAAAGAAGTATGAAATACAAAAGTTTACCAACCTGAAGATCCTGCATGTTCAGACATGTTCCTTTCATCATCTTCAACGCAGCGTCCTCCTGAGAAAGAACACTTCTCATGATGTTGTTTCATTCGGGCAACCAGGCCTTGCATTTCTTTGTTGCACTGTTTGCATTTTGCATGCCTGCCTGTCTTACCCGCAGGTAGAGGAACTTCATTAAAATATTCCCAAACTGGGTCTCTTTTATGGCCTGCTGCCATTATGGGTTTTCCCTTCTAGTGAGAGAATGGTATGGTAGATCTCAAATCAGTGAAGGATACACTCAGAGACCTCAAGACTTCTGGAATATGCTGCTCAAACAGTTTCACTTTTGTTTCTACTGCCTGTCCCTCCCTTCTCACATTTATCTCCAGACTTCTTCTCCTTGTCCAGATCTATTCTGCCCCCAACAATCTTTCTGTTCATTGAACTTTTTGAAACTTTGCACTTTTAGAGAGTGTAAGGGATTGACTCTGTGTACACAAATTTGCAGATGGACAATAGGGTTGAGGTCTGTTATTTCCCACCTCTATATATTTATTTATTTATTTTAAAACATTTTCACTGTTAACAAGCATGTGATCTCTGGAGACACAAATCCACAGTTTGAGAACTGCAAAACTAAGCATCTCTGATGGTATCTTCTAGACTGAGCACTGAGTCCCATTGGATATAGAAAAATTAATCTAAATCTATACAAAAGCCCCTGGAACCCCATAAGATTGGGTCCCTAATAATGAACTATTGGAACTTATTTACAAAACTTTTCATGAATATATTGCCTCATACTATAGAATTAGAATTTATAATCCTTTTTCCATGATAAGATATCTTTGAACTATAATATATATATATATAATATATATAAATATAATAATTAAAAAGTATTTTAGATAGGTTTTTTTCCCTCAAAAAGCATTTTATCAAAAAAAATCTGTTTTAAATAAAAAAAATCCATTTTTTTTTAAATTTTATTTTAAAAAAACATTGATTTTTATCCACTGTGGAAGGAATCGTCAATTGCACATACAAAATGGGAAATGACTGCCTAGGATGGAGTACTGCAGAAAAAAATCTGAGGGTCATAGTGGATTCACAAGCTAAATATGAGTCAAAAGTGTAACACTGTTGCAAAAAAAAAAGCAAACCTCATTCTGAGATGTATTAGCAGGAGTGTTGTAAGCAAGACACACGAAGTAATTCTTCCGCTGTACTCCAAACTGATTGGGCATCAAATGGTGGAGTCCAGTTCTGGGTGCCACATTTCAGGAAAGATGTGGACAAATTGGAGAAAATCCAGAGAAGTGCAACAAAAATGATTAAAGGTCTAGAAAACATTACCTATGAGGGAAGATTGAAAAAATTGGGTTTGTTTAGTCTGGAGAAGACTGAGAGGGGACATAACAGTTTTCAAGTACAGAAAAGGTTGTTACAAGTAGGAGGGAGAAAAATTGTTTTTCTTAACCTCTGGGGATAGGGCAAGAAGCAATAGGCTTAAATTGCAGCAGGCGGTTGAGGTTGGACATTTAGGAAAAACTTCCTTACTGGTGGTTAAGCACTGGAATAAATTGCCTAGGGAGATTGTGGAATCTCCATTACTGGAGATTTTTAAGAGCAAGTTAGGCAAACACCTGTCAGGGACGGTCTAGATAATACTTAGTCCTACCATAAGTGCAGGGGATTGGACTAGATGACCTCTCAAGGTCCCTTCCAGTCCTATGATTCCTCCTTGCCTTGGGAGAGGGAATGAATCCCAAGCTTGTTCTTGGATAGAAGTAGAAAATACAATAGCTGTTTGATGCACTCTGAGCAATAACACTGCTATCTGTATAATATATAGCACATATATGGTGTCTTTCATTTTGAGGCTCTCCAGATGCCTTCCAGATGTGGGCAGTATTATTCCAATATTTGGATGGGAGAACGGAGGTGCAGAGAGAGCAGCTGCCTTTACAGAAGTCACACCAAATCCATGACAGAGCTGGGACTAGAACTTGGGTCTCCTGATTTTTGCCCTCCCTTGCTCTGGCCAGTGTGTCCCTTGCTCTTGCCACTATGCTCCACTTTAAGCAGATATTTAAGCAAACTGAATGGATTGAAGTCTCATTTATAACTGTGCCCTGTAACATTACCAGTATCATACCTGCTTCAGTGCTCCCTAAAATAACTGGTGCATGGTGCAATACTCTTCTGTTACCTAGCTTACCTGGTATATTGGAAAATGGCTATAGTAAGTGGCCATTCTTGAGGAAAGTACTATTTTCTGTCTCCATTTTACCCTATGATGAGTGTAATGGAACCGAGCAGCAAAAAATATTAAGGATTGGGTTAATTGTTGTTTTTGCCTGCTGTCTATTATAGTGGGAGAACAATATTCTGCCTTTCTATAACTCCTCTCTCCTGACAATCGTAAAGCATTTTACAAATGCTAATTACATACCTACTTCACAGGGAGGTTATGATATTTCATTATACAGATAGGGAAACAAACTCTCTTGCCTCAAGAGGTTTGCCCAAGGTTAATAGCAAGTCTGAGGCAGAGCCAGGAATAGGACCCAGGCTCTCAGGTATAGTCTTTAACCTCTCAATATCGCTTCCTCCCCCATATAGATCATTCTGTTGGGAGCTTTTTGGATGTAGCTAATCCTTTGATTCTGGCTATGTGATAATGGTCGGTCTCTGTCTCCTTCCTGTGTCCAAGGTGTTGCTGACTCTTCCTGAGCCCTACCGTGCTAGCTACTCCCACCTGTCGTCCAGGCCTCTGCTCATGCTGGAGCAGCTGCTCATGAACATGAAGGTAGATTGGGCAGCCGTGGCCGTGCAGACGCTGCACCAGCTTTTGGTTGGGCAGGAGATTGGCTTCACTGTGGAAGACATGGATGCTTTGCTCTCCAAGTATTCAGAGAGAGCCCTCCACTTCCCCTACTCATTAAAAGAGAAGAGATCAGGTGACTGCATTTCAGAATTTTCCCTTCTACCAGGAAAGGCAGGGGCAGAGGCTACATTGTTGTCAGTTACCCTTAAGAGCACCCTACCCCATTTTACTGCAGGGTTTTATACAACCAGATATCCCCTCCTAGTTCCAGCAGAGGGTATATTCTTTGAGAAGTCCTCCTCTTTTCACCACACCATGTGTTTTCAAAAGACTAGTGGCCCAAATAGTCTTAATTTTCACCTGCTGCTTTTTTCAGGGCCCTTTTCCTTTTACCATTTAATCTCATCCCTTTCAATGTAAATTCATTGATGGACTTAATATATAATAGGGGCTTCAATAGCATCTTGCCCAAAAACAAACAGGAGTTTGTTGTGTGGATCTAAATGGATAAAGTCTTTAAGACTTGACCCCTGTTTGTACTCTCTGCAAATCCCCCCGAGTATGTGGGCAGTTCTGTATGATTGGTTGTCTCTGCCTCAAGAGGTCTGGGACTGGAACAGCAGAGAGTGCTGCAGATCAAAGGAGGTGCATCAGCAGAGCTGTGCATGAGAAGCCTGCACAGCATTTGCTTGCATTATGCCTCCCTCTAATGGTTGAGCTTGTTTAATAAAACATGCATCTTTTTCTTGTTCCAGTCAGTTGCTTGCAGGAGATCAAGTCTGACACTCTAATATTAGTATGTGTGTTTACCCTGCCAGGGAGTTAGATACTTCCTCTTTGCTTTGACCATCCTGTTCCAGTGGAGGGGAACCAAAGTCAGATTAACAGTGTTGTTATATCTGTCACAAGTGTGGTATTCTAGCAGAGAGTTGCAGCACCTGTCCCATTATTCCTGTGTCTTTCACAATTGTCCTGTCCCGAGATAGGGAGTTTCTCTCTCTCTGTTTAGGTCTCTGAGCAGTAAGACCTGTGTGTGTAGTTTGCATGCTGTAGAGTTAGTTAATTTGTGGGCTAATCTGCATGAAAGATGTAGTTAATCCCGTGTGGACTGACCCTTTTTTGCACACTGCTGTGAAGGGGTTATGCTAATCTTCCTGCTGGCAGATGAATGAATGACCAATATTTTATCTATTTCCTTTGCCCTAGATTCTGTGATTCGCACCCAAGAGAGTCTCAATCAGGTATCTGAGTCAGATACCTCGTCTAAATCAGGATCAGCAGAACTGTCTCCTGCCAGTTTTCCTGGTAAGGAAAAGGTCTAATGGTCATACTGTTTCTGGTCCTCTTCTTACTCCTTCTCAACCTCATACTCTGCCCTAATCCTGCATCCCACCCCTCTCTTTAAAATAACAGTAGTTACACGCTCTGTTCAAATTCAGCACAGGTGAGTAATAATCTATCACTGTTTGGAGGTCTAGGAAACATGAGTTTGTAGGGAGAGGGTCTCAGTTTGGTTCTTAGAGGATAGGTGTCCACATCACAAAAACCACCAACACAATTGGCACTAACTGTCCCCTTTCCAGCAGTCTTGGCAGAGAGGCCAACGGCTGAATGGGCCATGGAGACTGAACTTCCCTTTTGCTCCTGAAGCTTTTCCCGCCATGTCAGGGTGAAAGCAAATGGGCAGATGGTGGTATAGGATAAGCTTGTGCTGCCAACACTTCTACAGTATCTGCTCTGTGACTAAACAGGATTTCAAACTCCAAGGCTGTCACCTTGGCACTCTTCATTGTTTGTTCGGGAGATCGAGCAGAGAACCTCAATCTGGATCCCTTGTTTTGCCCCTCTGACCTTTCCCCATTCCCTATTTTTTCATTCTTTATCCTCTGTAACTAATTGTTTTCTAGGATCAGAGGCCCCTCCCCTCTCCTGAGGGGCAGGTCTTCAGTTGTCTCAGTGGGCTCTGATCACTGGTCTAGAACTCTCATATCCTGGCACTTATTAGCGAAAGCAAAATAATTATTTAAAACAAAGCAAACCTTCTGAAAAGTATATGCAGCTAGAAATAAAATGTACTTAGTTCACCATCACATCAGCCCTGAGTGACATTGAAGAGTATATGATCACACCTTCAAAGGTAGGCATTGCAATCTGATACTGAATCTGTGCTCCCAAGGCATGACTGGCAGGAATTCCCAGCACTAGAGTTCTAAAGGCATTGGTTGACCTGTCTCCTTAGAGGGTGGCATGCTTTGCTGTAGCTAGTTATCAGTGTTCATAATCAATCTGGAAGTGCATGTCAAGCAGTATCCAGCAGGGATCTGTCCTGGGTTGGGTTCTATTCAATATTTTCATAAATTATTTGGATAATGGCATAGAGAATACACTTAGAAATTCTGCAGACAATACCAAGCTGGGAGGAATTGCAAGCGCTTTGGAGGACCAGATTAGAATCAAAATGATCTGGACAAACTGGAGAAATGGTCTGAAATAAATAGGATGAAATTCGGTAAGGATAAATACAAAGTACTACACTTAGGAAGGAATAATCAGTTGCACAGATACAAAATGGGAAATGGCTGCCTAGGAAGAAGTACTGCAGAAAAGGATCTGGAAGTTTATAGTGGATCACAAACTAACTATGAGTCAACAATGTAATAGTGTTGCAAAAAAAGTGACCAGTTTTCAAGTACATGAAAGGTTGTTATAAAGAGAAGAGTGACAAATTGTTCTTAACTACTGAGGACAGGACAAGAAGTAAGGGGCTTAAATTGCAGCAAGGGAGATTTAGGTTAGACATTAGGAAAATCTTCCTAACTGTCAGGGTGGTTAAGCACTGGAACACATTGCCTAGGGAGGTTGTGCAACCTCCATCATTGCAGGCTTTTAAGAACAGATACACAAACAACTGTCGGGGATGGTCTAGGTCAGGGGCGGGCAAACTTTTTTGGCCTGAGGGCCGCATCAGGTTTCAGAAATTGTATGGAAGGCTGGTTAGGGGTGGCTGTGCCTCACCAAACAGCCAGGCATGGCCCGGCTCCCACCCCCTATCTGACCCCCCCCTCCCACCCCCACTTCTTGCCCCCTGACGGTCCCCCTGGGACTCCTGCCCCATCCACCCCTCCTGCTCTCTGTCCCCTGACCGCCCTGGACCCCCTGCCCCTAACTGCCCCCTCCCACCTTATCCAACCCTTCCCCCTTCCTGACTGCCCCCCTTGGGATCCCTGCCCCATCCAACCACCCTTTCTCCCTGACTGCCCCTGGACCCCCCCATCCCTAACTGCCCCATCCAACCCCCCTCTCCTTCCTGACTGCCCCCCCAGGACCCCTGCCCTATCCAACCACCCCTTCTCCTTATCCCCTGATCACCCCCAGAACCTCCACCCCGACTGCTCCCCTGGAACCCCTGACCCCTATCCACACCCCTGGCCCCTGCCCACCCCCCGAACTCCCCTGCCCTCTATCCAACCCCCGCCCCCTTACCACGCTGCCTGGAGCACTGGTGGCCGGCTGGAGCCAGCCTTGCACTGCACAGCACAGAGCACCGGGTCAGGCTGGGCTCTGCGGCTGCGCTGCCCCAGGAGCTCACAGCCCCGCCACCGAGAGCACACCGGCAGCATGGCGAGGTGAGGCTGCAGGGGAGGGGCCGGGGACTAGCCTCCTGGGCCAGGAGCTCAGGGGCTGGGCAGAACAGTCCCGTGGTCCATGGTTTGCCCACCTCTGATCTAGGTTATACTTAATCCTGCCTCAGTGCTGGAAACTGAATTAGGTGACTTATCAAGATCCAGTCCTATATTTCTGTGACTCTGAAAGTTGATAGAGGAGCTCTCCACAATGGCTGCTGCTCTTGCTGCATTTCTGCTCTTTCTTTTCAGCTGCGTAGATAACTCTTTTTCCTTTGTGAATGATTCTTTTCCTGACTGCCTCCTTTTCCTGATGGTCCTTTTATTTAAATCAACAAAAATCTCAAGGTATTTTTGGTGTTAAGTCCAACCCACCTTGCATACATCACCCAACCTTAGGTTTTAAATTTCTATTTGGTTACATCCCTACACTAGTCATACTCTGTTTCAGAAGGCTTGAGAAGCAGCCCCAAGTTATGTGATATAAGGGGCCCAAGTCCATACTCAAAAGTGCATCCAGAATTGCATGTGCAGATCAGGAAATTGCCTCCCTAGAAGTCTAGTGAAGCATAATCTAAGCACAGAAGCCTAAGTAGGCATGGTGTGATGTTTAGAGATGTTAACTTGCGCATGCAATTGTAGGAACCTACTTGTGGTTTCTTGTCTACTTTTGCAAGTTGACTTGGAGCTCTGATTTTGAGAAACTTTGGCCCAAGATTTCCTTTCTGGAAAGACAGGTCTGTTGCATGAGAAGCTTTTGGATGGACCATTGAGCAGCGATAGTCCTCTATCACTGCTTTCCTTTTCCTACTCGCTTTGTCTATCCCCAATTTTTAAAAAATCAATAAAGCTATGCCTATTCTTCACCATACTTCTTTGCTTATATGTTTGTCCCCATTGCCTACCCTTCATCTGTTTGCATCTTTAGATTGTAAGGACTTCAAGGTAGAGATTTCCTCTTTTCTGTGTTTGTATTGCACCCAACACAATAGGTGAGGACTGCAGTCACTAGATTTTAACTGAAGCAGGGTGCCTTGTCACCACTAGACTCTTAACACAGATTAGTTAGCATGTGTTACATCACACTTTTAAAATCTTAGTCCAGACAAGGCCCAAGAGACTGTGTCCTCTCAAAGAAGTGCTGCCCTGGATGCTGTGCAGGTTTGTGGGGGAAGGAGAGAGGATGGAGAAACCCTTCCACTCAGCAACCACCAAGCCCCACCCCAAATCATCCTGTTTGTTCTTGTGGCCACAAGACTGTTGGATATGGTAGGATACAAAAAGGAGTTTGTTGGGGGGTGGGGGGCAGGGGGAAGGTTAGGTTTTTAAAAGATGTTTTTGAGTTATGGACCAAATTTAAAAAAATAAAAAATTGAGGTCTGGTAATTGGAGCAGGGCACTCAAGATTCAGGAGGCCTGGGTTCTCTAATCCCTGTGCTGACACTGGCTTGCTCTCTCCTCTTCGGCAAACTGCTAATATCCCAGCACCTCAGTTTTCCTTCTATGAAATGGGATTAATATGCACCTACCTCAGGGGTATTTTGGAAGACTTAATCACTGTTTGATATTCTCATATGATGTTTGTGGCTTGGGCTCTGAAGCCAAGTGAGGGGAGTGGGCTTCAGAGTCCGAGTTCTAGCTTGAGCTGCAACTTCAAATCACAGTCTACGCAGCTATTTTTAGCTCAATAGCATGAGCCCAACTTGGGTTGGAGGCTCCCTGCCGGTGGCTGTGTACACATACCTATAGTGATCCCTGCTCCCCCCGCCACTCCTATAAATGGGGGAGGTCTGAGCCATGGCCTGGGACCAGACCCATTCTCAAGTAAAGCACCTCCTCACTATGCATGTGCAGGGGAGGGTAGTGGCTTTGCAGGGTGGGTATTTCTCTCACTTGACTTCCTTCTCTGAAGCTTTCTGTGCTCTCCTTCACGATGATCAGGCAATACAGATGATCAGAAGGTTACATTATTTGACAGGTACGGTGTGTTTAAAAACCATGAACTGGAGATAGGGAAGTGGTCCATGGATAGGGACCCTGGGAAAAAGGATTCAGAAGAGCAGCCTGGAGGATGTGACCCATCTGTGTGTCCTGTATTCCTGATACAAATGTTAGTGTTGGACTTTCTAGCTCCTATAACTGTTCAGGTATTATATGAAAATGAAATACTGAGTTTCACTTATGTCCTGCATGGATCTGTTGACCTCCTAATAGAACATCACTAACTTCTTTTTGCATCTGGCATTAATCTGCACTCCAGTGCTTGTCAGCCTGATGAACATGAAGTAACTTTCTCTTAGTGGGAGCATGTTACTTCAGCTGGAGTTTAAGTTGTTTCAGTTTTAGAAGTAGTATGTGAGGGAATTGGAATGGGTTACAGGTATAGTACAGGGTCCCCTTGCCTTTCACATCCAGGAGCCAATTCCTGTTCAACCCATGTTGGTAGTGAATATTTGACAGCTGTTTGATTTGTGTAAATACCCACATCCCACAAACTACTACAATTAATAGCACCAACAAGAGGCCAAGCTGGCAATCTCAGTAGTGAGACCAAGGATTTGAAAGGTCATGGAGACTAAATTATCCTTTTGCTGCTCAGAATTAATTCCTCCAGGCCAAGGATATGATGTGATGGTGAAGCAGGGGTGCATTGTGTGGAAGTCTAGGCTGCTGCTGTCCCATGTTGTAGTTGCTGTTGTGCTGAAGAAAAGTCAGTCTGGCACTTCTGAGCAGCACAGAATATAGCTGTGCAAACGCGCATGTATCTGGTGTTGCATTCCTGCCTTGTAGAGGCTCTCCAGGTAAGACTGGTTGATGACAAGGCACAAGCAAGCCCAAAGATCGCTTTTCTCCAGGTGTGGTGGGGATAGTGATGTATGGCTGCAAACACAAAAGCAAGATTTGCCTGTGGTAGTAGGTACTGAAGTGACTGGAAGAGTTTGCAGTCTCTATCAACATATGTTGTTGCAAGATGCCAAGAAGCCTCTTGTGCATTTAAGAAAGATCTTGTTACTTAAAGCATCTGAATGCCTTACGGTAGGATGTACCATGTCTAGCATGGAGGGTTGAAAGGTACTAGTAATCTTTTCATTGGTAACCAAGAGGGTCAGTCTGACTGTGCTTTAGCATGTGGTCTGGTTTCTGAAATTCCACTAAGCAGCCTAAATCCAATGCCACATATGGCTTGGTTCTCCAAGGTATCATCCAATCTTCAAGTCCGAGAGAGAGAAGCCTGCCTCGGAATCTGTTTCCTCAAGAGTTTGTGCCACCTGAGGTGCCACCGTCAAAGCAGCAATGGATCCCCGATGAAACTGAAATTACATGCATGGTCTGCAAAACGGAACGTTTTACTATGGTAAGGAACCCAGTTCAAATACAGATACTCATAAGGCTGTGGTGGGGCATGTGTTGGTGGTTTCGTTTTTTTGTTTTCCCTGCAGCCGGTGATTTAACATGAAAGCTAATTCAGATGGACTGTTTCGTAGGAGCCCCCCATGATGCTAGCAGTTTGTCCCTTATTATGTTCATATCGTCCAAATTGCCAGTCAAACAGATGTTGAAGGGGAGATTGTGAGGTTTAAATGTATTTGAGGTGACAGGCTACACTGATGGCTCCTGAAAGATCTTTCTGGGGCAGGTGAAGTGATAGAAGTAGAGCCTAGAAAGGGGAAAACTGATCCTGGGAAAATAAACTGTTAAGGGTCTTGTGGAATGTCATCTTGTTCTTTTCCAATCAAAGACAGTCTACCGAACTTCTGCATCTGGAGAGCTAAAAGCTGAAAAGCCAGACTTTGGCAAGCTAGTCCCAATTGAGCACATTGTCCCTCCCTGCCATCACCGCCTTTGGGGAAAAAACAATCAGTGGGCAGACCTTAAAGAGATTTTTGAAGCCTGAGATGAACAGAAATTATTTGCTCTTTGCTGTTCATTGTTTTTAATAGGGTAAATTCGCCTATGAGCTGAGTGGCTCTAATAAAGGAAGGAAATGTCAGCTGCTAATCTACTACACTCTTCCAATTAAGCATAACCTCTCTTGTGTCTCAGTTTAATAGGCGCCATCACTGCAGACGTTGTGGGAGGTTGGTGTGCAGTTCTTGCTCTACCAAGAAAATGGTGGTGGAAGCTTGTAGAGAAAATCCGGCTCGTGTATGTGACCAGTGCTACAGCTACTACAGCAAGCATTGTCCACCTGTTTTAGCCCAAGACACAAGCATGTAAGTCCTTGCATACAAGTTCTGCATAGTTCCATGTTCCCCTCTTCCCAGCTCTGTTTGTGTGTGAGACAGCATAAGTACAGCAGTGCAAGCACTGTGCTTTAATCTGACCAGAAGGAGCCACCTCCATGGATTCAGAAGTGAGGCTGTGGATTAAGTAGTCCTTGGAGATTGAGATTGCCGATGAAAGGGCCAGTAATGATGAAGGGTTTTGTGATGTGGATGTTTTCCCCTGAAAATGGGACTGAAACTCATTTCATACAGACTCATTGAGCTGGTGGAGGGTGTGGTGAGGAGAAGTGGGAGAGCAGTCACCTCTCTGCCCTGCTATCAGTGGACCTACTGGGAAGAGATGAGCACAGTGCAGTTTTGAAATGGTACATGAGGGAAGAATGAGCAGTAAATCAGGGGAGCTTGTGGCATTTCCAAATATATTAACAGGGCCCTAAATTTTGTTTGTGTGGGGCAAGGAAGCCAAAGGGGGACAAGTAGGTTGGACGATAAAGGATTTAAGTATTTCTTGTTTTTTCTGTACTGTGGCTGGTGGTGTGTGGGGGTGTGAGGTAGCATAATCTGGGGGCAGAGCAGAGAACTGGATGCCAGGAACTCCTGAGTTTTAATCTCATCTCTGACACACACTTCTTCTTTGCCCTTAAGCAAGTCTCTTAACTCCTTACTGCCTGTTTAATAGATACAATACCTTTCCTTCTGGAGGTTATAAGGAATAATTATTTAATGTTGGTGAAATGTTCTTAGTGCCACATACTTATTTTTCCATCTGTGTATTTTTTGGGGAGGGGAGAGGTCATCAATTATTTTTTATAACTAATGCTACGAAAATGTTAGCAATATTGAACGAGCCATTTTCTTAACTGCCAGGCTTTAATCACTCTTTCCTCAGTGTGTTGGAATGGGTGTGAAGCTTCTGTCTCTCTGTTTTACAGCACAAAAGAGGAAGATCAAAACTTGATGGAAGGTGAGAACAAAGTAACGTTCAATTTCTGCTTTTAATGTGTACGATTGTCATCTTTGTACGACAATTGCTAATAAGCTGGAAGCTGTTCTGTAGCTAAAGGATCCAACAGCACTTCTAGTAATAAAATCTCTGCTGTTTTCAAATATCATTGGTCTGAAGTCAGTCATGCAGGAAACTATGAATGGAGTTGAGGATTGAGCTGCTGGGTTCCAATTCCAGCTCTGACACTGTCTAATTGTATGACCATGGGCAAGTCACTTAACCTCTCTGTGCCTCAATTTCCCCATCTTTCAATAGTGTTGTGAGACTTCATTCGTATTTATAAAAGCACTTTGCTCTTCTCAAGCATCTTCATGCAAAGGATCTCAAAGTACATCATTATAAAAGTTGAAGTATTTTTCTCTCTGGCTGCTGGTCTAGGACCTGTGGATCTTGCAAGCATTTGTTCTGGTCTTCCAGAACATTTCCAGGTCTGGCAGGTCATGAGAAAAGGGCCCACGAAGTATGGGTGCTAGTTGAAATACTGAAATTCTTCTAGTAACTAAGGTTAAAACATAAAAATTTTTAAAGCTTCTCAATAGTTCCACAAACCATAAATACAAGCTAGTATTTTCCTCTCTCCCAGTGAAGTGTGACAGGCTGTTTATTGTCAAAAGCAGGTCTTGTTGCTGTGCTCCAGAGGAGCTACAATGGTCAGGCGAAGAGCAGCTAGTATCAGATGTCTAATAAATAGAAGGATAAATACTTCAGACTGAAGCAACTGAAAATGGAACTTCTGGTCAGTTGCTGCTGGAAGATCTTTGTCTTCATTACTTTGTTCAGTCTTTCATTTGTGTCCAGTATTTAGTGCACATCATTTCATTGGACTTGTGTAGCTCCTCTTGAACATGGCAACAAGGACAGCTGCATGGGACTTATAGAGCCTCAGACTTAGCAGGGGAAGAACCAGAGCAGAGTGATGCAGCAAAGTGATACTGACTTTATGGGACTATGGGGATGTTTTGCTGAATAAGGATATTAAGAACTTGGATGTCACTCACACTTTTAAAATGGGCTTGTTCTGATTGCCATCTGTTATCTTCCAGTTCAGTTTGGACATAATTTTCTGTATATCTTAAGGTTTTCTACTGCTGCCTGTCATGGTACAATCGGAGTATGTTTCATAGCAATAGACAGTTTCATAGCATAAATAGTCCTTGGTGGACTTTGTGGAGTCTGTGGCGTTTTTCCCTTTTGAGGGAAAAACTTTGCTTGGTGTAGAATTTGGATTTTGAAAGGGGGTGTTAGTTGGCTTTTGTGGCTCAGTGTTGTCACTTTTAGCAGCTAGTATCTCAAATCACTTCATCAGAAGGGTAATGCTTCCCAAGTTGCTTTAAGATGGCCTGCAGCTTTGGTCTGACTACAGCATATGTCAATTTTGATGGGAGAGATTCTCAGCTCAGAATTAAATTTGGGACCAAAAAGCCAGATAGTAATCAGAATGATCTGGTTTTCATGGTCCCATATCTCATGAATTACAGTACCAGGGCTAGAAATTAATGCTATATATCACTTGAAATCTGAGATCCCTAGCTTTCCAGGGGTTGGAGCAGATACTCTTAGCAATCTCACTTTGAGGTACTGGACCTTTAAAAACTCATTGGTCTGATCCCTCAAACTAACAGTACTGTTTTGACATTGCTCCAGAGCTACTGGAACTTTTTTCCAGATTTGAGTTAAGGTTTTGGGGCTGCACAGTCCATCAGTGCAAAGCCTAAAAAGAAAATAAATAAGTTGGTAAGTCATGTAGTGCTTCATCTATAATCCGTTTATTCATTCCCCTTCTCAGACTCAGTGACTTCCCTTCTACCACCCACAGAGCACTTATCTCCACTGATCTTCTGACAAAAAAACAGAAATATTGTAGCTCACAGGTGGTCAAAAAAGAAGGTGGGTATACTGTAATGGAGTGGCACCAAAAGAGTTAAAAATACCCTGAATTGGGGATATGGGTGTTCATTGAGGAAATATTTTAGACAGTATAGAAATTGATGTTTGGGAGTGGAAATCTGCTACTGAGCATATGCAATAGCTGCTTTCTGTGGTTCTGTGCTGTGCGTGTTGTATAGGTGAGATTGTTTCATCCCTCTAACTTCTGGAGTGTGTGCTGAGAACAGCACAGGTAGCTCTGATGATAAAGCATACAGAATAACTTTGTGACATGCTTTCTGCCTGATTTTCTGCCCCTTCCAGGATGATTCTGATTAACTGATTCCTCTTTCTCAGCAGTACAGACCTGTGGTAACGGAGGTTTGGATTGCTCTGTAGTGATGAGAGTACCCAAGGCAACTGAACTTGAGTGGCTTCTTTCTCTGAGTGAAGATGAAAATGAAATTGTGCGTAACGAATTTTATTATGAACAGGTAAGAGCTTGAGAGACAGAGAGGTGAGTCCAATGTAACCAGTTCCCTTTAGAATTCTATTAAGTGCTGTTGTAGTGTCCATTTACAAGCTCTTGGGTCTTTCTTTACTCTTAATTGACAGGCCCCTAGTTCTTCCTTGTGTATTTCCATCCTCAGTCTGCACTCAGATAGCACAGCATGTGGCCACCAGCTGATACAGTGCTGCTGTAAATTGTCCCAAGGTCTGATTAACCCTGAAGTGGATGCTGGGCTTCTCATGGACATCATGAAACAGCTGCTTTTCAGTGCCAAGATGATGTTTGTAAAAGCTGGAAGGAGCCAGGATCTAGCTTTGTGTGACAGGTAAGTTGCCAGCTGTCCTTTTGGATTCGTTGGAGCTCTTAGCCTTCCTTTAACGAATTAAAGTGGTGGTGAATGGTGCTGGACTAACCTCTCTAGAGGCTAGAGAGTGACCTGTTTATCCACAAAATCACTATTGGGAATACTAGACTCTTGGAGTAGATGGGAATAAATCTCCCTGACTGTTTAAACTTGCTGCTTTTACTATGGGAGATTTTTTTTTTAAGCTTAACATTTTGCTTGTTTTCAGACACTTGTTTAGTTTAGGCTTTTACAATGGTACTTGTCAGGCATTTGAATTTTATTCCTTCCTGGGGCATCAGTGTAAGGCAAAATAGAGTGGGAAGTGCAATGCAAGGGGTCCCAGCTGTTCAGGTAAATGTACCACAAAACCAGACTTGACAGTACTGGTTAGTGTTTCCACAGGCTGTATTAGCCAGTCTGGTTGAATGAGAAGTAGCTAGCCGGAGCAGCAAAATGGCTCTAGGACAGTGCATTAAGGAAGGGAAGTAGAGTTAGAGTACCAGAGACAAATTTGGAAGTACCAGTTGTTGGGAATCACCAATGTAAAAGATACTACAGGCATAAGGGCTTTGAAGATCCTTGCTAATGAGCCTTAGAGTATAGTGATATGCTGTGTGTGCACGTGCCCACTCACTTCATTCCTGCTTCCTTCCGAACAGTTACATCAGCAAGGTGGATGTGCTGAATATTTTAGTTGCTGCTGCCTATCGCCATGTACCATCTTTGGATCAGATTCTGCAGCCTGCAGCAGTAACGAGGCTAAGGAATCGGCTTTTGGAAGCAGAATACTATCAGTTAGCTGTTGAGGTAACAATAACGGGGGGATGAAGGTGTTAACCCCCCCCCTTTTTTTTTTTAAATCGTCTTAGATGGCTTGCTTTCCCCACTGAACTTAATTTATGTGATCTCTGATATTAAAGTACAATGGGATGTGATTAAAAAAGGAAAAACTTAGGAAATATTTTCAGATGCTCAGTTTAACAGTGAGCTGCATTCTGCTTGGGAACAGTCTGCCAAGGGGAGTGATGTGAACCCCATCATTTCATCCAATTCCAATTAGGACAGGCAAAAAACTAAAAATGCACTGTCAGGAACAAACCTTGCATTGGTAGGGGAGCTAGGACATTCAGCCTAATAGATCTTTCTTTTCTGTGATTTGATTTGTACTTAAGGACTCTCAGAGGCCTGCTAGGACGGACAACTTTGAAAAACATTCACTTATGAGACAATGATAAACCTTGACAGCTCATCTGGTCATATGGCTTATCTTCTGCATTTTGCCTCCCTACCCCCTTGATTTCATAAGCCTCTGGTTGTGGCATCACAATTATTATGAAGAGGATTATGATGACACAAACAGGATTAGGATTTCTAGTAGGGAATAAGCAGCATGAGCAGATGAACTGTTAAACAAAAATGGTTTCTGTTTACATGCAAACATCTCTGCTAAAGAAACTGTGGGATGAAGTTTTCTATCAGCAGATTTGTGTGAAATGAATGTTGCCAAAATGTTTCCATGAAGCATCAGCAAGTCTATAAACAGAAAACCACTAACACTTCGTATCACTTTCTAAACCACAAACCTGTTTAGTGTTGTTCTGTTCTTGTAATAAAACTATATAAAATCTACTATGAAGGGGAAAATTACTTTACCTTTATGAATGTAAAAACTGTTGGATTGAACTATCCTTGACCGGTGATTGATTAAACTCTTCCATTACATTTGCAATCGGAAAATCCTTCCATAATCAGAGTTTGTGGGTAGTTCAGTAGCTAGTATTTAAGGTCACTAATGTGGAACTGATAAAGGCATTTCTTAGTGTACAAGAAGACATTTCTTCTTTGGGCAATGGAAGGTCCCTGATTTAGATTAGGAGTGTAATTATCTGCTTCTCCTGTGCTGTCTCTGTATTATGTACTACTAACTAATGCTTTGGGGTTTAGGTTTCTACAAAGACTGGGTTGGATCCAGGTGGCGCATGGCATGCCTGGGGTATGGCTTGCCTTAAAGCTGGGAACTTAAGTTCAGCAAGAGAGAAATTCAGCCGATGCTTAAAGCCACCCTTTGATCTGAACCAGTTGAATCATGGCTCAAGGCTAGTCCAAGATGTGATACAATATCTGGAGTCCACTGTGAAACCCATACTCCTGGTGGTAAGAGGCTATTCTACCTGTTCTGGAGAACTGTACCAAAACTGTCAAAGTCCTGAGGCTTTGGCACAGTTCTTTAGGAAGAACATGATTCAACCGAGGGAGAGGGGACATCCATAGCATATTATAGGGGTTAATGCTGGAGTAGTATTTTGCGGCTGCTTTTGTCTTTTTGACATGATTTGCATCTGGAGCAGATGGTGTGAGGATTTGCACCACAAATACTGAAGCCTATGCAGAAGCCCCACTGGCTGCACCCCCCAGTCAGTGACTGAGAGCAGAATGATGGGGTTCTGTTTGTGTAGTGTTGTGCCCAGTAAATGGGGAAGAAGCTCATCTTTTGAAGGTTATGCAGTAATGCAGAAGCACATCTGACTGCTCTTTGGAGGCCAATGTGAAATAGGGTGGAGGTCTCAGTCTAGTTCTTAATGAACTGGTGTCCATGTCACTATGTATCAGAAGTGGCACTAATTTCCCCCGTTGTTGATCTCAGTTAGAGGCAGCAAGGATTGTATGAGTCCTAGAAGAGACACTCCTCTTTCCTTCGACCATCACTGGTGCAGCCCTTCCAAATTAACTTATGGTACTGTGACAAAGGTCATTATTAAGAAGCCTGCATTTTTGGTATCAATTCTGTGTTGTGTGGCTGGAGAACTTTAGTTTCCCAGACTCACAATTCAGAATCTGCTGCCAGCACTAGATTTGCTTTAACACCACCACCACCAAAAAACCCTTATCCATTGCAGGTGGAAGTTCAGTCTCTTTTGATTGGCACTGATTTTGTAATTAAACCAACTTTTTATATCTTTATTACAGAACATACAAAGTGTCTTTATGAAGAGACTAAGTTCCATCCATCTGTACAATGTGATGTCGTATCTCTTTTGTCAAGAACTTCTGATAGTCATGTAATAGTTGAGGGTGAAACTTGAGACGTCAGAACCTCCAGATTGAAAATGTTCCTTTTAGAATTTATATAGTTTGAGTTTACTGTAAGCTATAATTAGGTACTAACTAAAATTCAGGCCCCAATTGAAGCTTTGAATTTTTAAGTAAACTGCTATCCCAAGAGGGCTTCCCCCTATGATTATATTTGTTCTCCTAAAATTTCTGGTCTTCAGCAAATATGCATTTTAGTCTCTGACTTGCTGTTTTATCAGAAGTCTCTATCAGCAGTGGAAATATCTTTAAAAAAACAAACCTCCTATAAGGACCCATTCATATTGGGAACAGATCCACAGTAGCTACAGTCATGTTTAAGCATCATTGCTGCTAGCAAGGTTTGAATACAGTTTCCCTATCCAGTAACATGGCTGGAGTTTCATCCCATGTATATCACAGTAGAAAAAGAGAGGGGGTTGGCTGATACGCACTAACCCCAGGGAGACTCTGCAGAATAGTCTTCTTGTTAATCGTTCCTGGACAGTCCCATGTCATTGATTCTCTGTCTTAATAGCAGGATGATGACTACTTTGCCACATTGAGAGACCTGGAAGCAACCCTGAGGACACGAAGCCTGTCTCTGGAGATGATGTCGGAAGGGAAGATCCAACACAACAGCTACTATCAGGAGTGCTTGTTCTATTTACACACTTATGGCACCAACCTAGCAATCATTAGCTTCTACATGAGACATGACTGCATGCGAGAAGCACTTCTGCATTTGTTAAATAAGGTGAGTAAAGAATTCTGCTGGCAGTGTCAGAATCTGCTCTTGTATCATCTAAATTGGAGATCTGAAAGCATTAGGAGGACTTCTCCCTTCCAAGCAAATCCAAGATGGTGACCAGGATAATACAGTATATATAATGACTAAATTCAAAATCCAGCGTGCTCTATTTCCTCTGAGCTTTCACTATTTATGTTCTCATTGTCCAGTCTCTCTGTGGATTTATTCCAAATGACTGAACATCTGTGTCATGTAGTACATTAACCAGCACTGTTCCATCTTGAAATTATTATTGCCCCATCCCCTTGCCAAAGTAGGGAAGGCTAGAGAAGAGAGCCATTCTCTGTTCTCCTCCAGTACTATCAATCCACCAGCTCTTACCAACATGAAAGCTACTGAAAAATATTTAAAACTTCTAGAGTGTGTGGGATTTTAGCTGGTTCGTTGGCCTATTAGAATTGAAATACATTTGATGTAGAACATACTGATTGACATACCTAACTCCATTATCCCCAATCTGTTAACTGGCTTACTAATAGGTAATTGTTTAAGTGGCCTTATCAGCTCTGGTTTCTCTTTATTATCATCAGTGTGATTGCTGTAGTTAGAATTGAGAAGGTCCTTTCAAAGCCCTTATTCTCAGTTACCTTTTGAACATATCCTTTTTGTTCTTAGCTTAGAAGTGAATTGTTTTTTGTTTTGTTTTTTAAAGAAAATCTGCTTGCTTTTGAGTGCCCAGTGGTGCACAAGCAGTTTTCCACCAGTAAAATTTTTCAGGTAATTCAAAACAATTTTAGCTTGAAAACTTCCTACCGCAACTTGGACAGAGAGACTTCAAATGGCAGTTCTCACTTTCCGGTTCTCTTACAGCAGTGCAAGGTTGTTTTGGTGCTGAGGCTCTCACCACTGCAGGGGAAGGATTCCACTGAAAAGTTAACCTGTTTCCACCAAATGTATTTTTTGTTAAAACATTTCTGTGCATACTGGGTTCTGTAACTTGTGCTGTGCAGTGGTTTTTAAAAAAAATAGCAAACCCAGTCACTACCCTGAATGCAGTGATTAAACAACATGGTAGCACCCCTTTAAAAAACAGTTCAAAGCCAGCAATTTGCTGGGTGCCTGCCTGTGCTCAGAATGTAGGGTTAACCTCTCTGTCACTGGTATTCCCTTCAGTAGCAAGAGAAAAGCCAATTCCTGCAGCTGATTCACCTCAAGCTCCCTTCTTCCCACTGTAGGAGAGCCCGCCGGAAGTGTTCATTGAAGGGATCTTTGTCCCAAGTTATAAAAGTGGGAAACTGCACATGTTGGAGAACTTGCTGGAAACCATTGATCCAAGTCTGGAGAGCTGGGGCATCTACCTGATTGCAGCCTGCAAACACTTGCAGAAAAAGAACTACTACCACATTCTGTATGAACTGCAGCAGTTTATGAAGGTAAGGGTGGGGTGTGTGGCCCCCCCCTTTATTGCTGAAATAGTGAATAGTATCACTCTATTCAGCAGTTTTACTTGGGTGTTAAACTCTGTGCCTTGGTCACGTTATGTTTTCTGTGAATTCCCTGGGATGCTCCGATGAAGTGAGCTGTAGCTCACGAAAGCTTATGCTCAACTAAATTTGTTAGTCTCTAAGGTGCCACAAGTACTCCTTTTCTTTTTAAGTGAGAGAGTAACTGCAGAGTCCATGTCTGCAGTTGTTTCCTGTTTCGCATTTTCTAACTGAAGTCCTTGTGCTTTGCGGATACATAGTATGTCTTTTGCTTGCTTAATTTTTATTGAATATAAGCTGGTAGGAACTTTTCTGATCTTAGGAAGACTCCAGGCAATACTGTCTATTCATATCTGCTGTGCTTATTGTCATGAATCTGATCTTGTTGCACCATCTTATCTGTTGCTTTAATTGTATGTCCTCTTAGGGAACCATAATGTTTGCTTTGTGTGAGCATTTTAGTACCAACAGTCAAAGTAGCTCTGAAGATGTTCTGCCTATGGATGCTCTCAGTCTTCTCCGCTTCTGAGATTCTTATAGTGTTTCTCAACATCATAGGTCTTAGCCTTGTTGTCAAATGATCCTCCTTTTAAAAGTTCATTACTTGTTTGTTCAAGGATCATGTCCGTGCTGCCATGACCTGCATTAGATTCTTCACTCACAAGGCAAAGTCTTACACAGAGCTGGGAGGCCAACAGAAATGGCTCCTGAAGGT
Source organism: Lepidochelys olivacea (assembly GCF_965140295.1). NCBI lineage: Eukaryota > Metazoa > Chordata > Testudines > Cheloniidae > Lepidochelys > Lepidochelys olivacea. The sequence continues at coordinate 59,362,817 of NC_140416.1, forward strand.
CAAGGACCACCTCAAAATCTACCTGCAGGAGGTTTCAAGGAGTTCCGGAAGGAAAAAAGCTGCTTGCACTTTTCGGAAGAAAATGACAGCCACTGATGTATCAAGGTATCTGCAAAACAGGAAATGAAGTTCTGGGAATGAGGTTGCACTTGAGACTTGTCTTGATGAGGAAAACTGGTTGAGTTTAGGTTGAGCTTAGCTCACATACTCTAGCTAAACCCAGCCCAAAATTGACCTTTTTCCTACTGTGGTATACGGGAAGCACCGCTCTTCCTGGTCAAGACAAGTCTCAAGTGACAGAATGTCAGTCCCTGTACCATCTACCTCCTGTATGTAGGCAAAACCGATATGGGCATAGTCTATACAATTTACATTTTGTTTGCTAAACTTATTACCTGTATAGTAGCAGAGCTAGATGCGAGCCTTAGAAGTAAGAGTTAGATGGTTAACTGAATTTCCAAACTTTAAAATGTTGTTAGAAGTTTAGTCCTCTGTTTCTAACTTTTGGGGTGTCTATAACTACAGTTTTCTTAAGGTTTATTTTCATCTAAAGTTACTGAAACTTTTTCACACTTGGCTGCAGCTTAATAAAAATTAGTCTTTTTGTGCGTGTCTGGGAGTTGTTGTTAGAGATCCACAGCTGGTCGGTGTGTGTAACGCTGAACTTCACGTGAGCACTCGTAATGCATGTTTCCTATGCAGTTCTGGAGGGCACTTCAGTGCTGCAGATGGGGTGAGACAGAAGGAGCTAACGTTAATATTACTGTATGCCCAAGTCAAACAGCAGCTAAAATAGCCATTTTTAATTTTGTTAGAGACACATCTATCTTTTGAGACACTTTCAGTAATGTAATAATTTGTGGATGGTGCACTTCATTAATAGTTGTGTAAATGCGTCTCTGTACCCAGATAAATGAGAATTTTTTTCCCAATCTAGGCACATCAATACAGTTGAGCTACAGATGGAAGTCACCAAGTTCCTGCATCGGTGTGAGAGTTCAGGGACCTCTCAGATAACTGGCTCAACCTTGCCCACTCTCTTTGGAAACAATCACATGAAGATGGATGTAGCTGGCAAGGTACTAGCTGCTATTTAAAACATAACATTTGCTGCCTTAACTTGACCTGCTCTGTGGATTAAAGGATGATTTGGGGCCCTGGAGCACTCATCTGGACTCTCAAATAATACATAAGGTACTTTCCAGTTGTAGCTCTCAGTGCATTTTAAAGGTAGGTAAGTATCCTTATCCTTATGTTACAGGTGGAGAGAAGTTTAAGTAACTTGACTTCCATGGGGCACCTGACAACAGAACTCATGTCTTTGCCTCTCCCTCTCTGGATCATGCTGCCTCCCATTGTTAGAGACACTTCTTAACAAGGCGGTAAATTGCCTTTTGGCAAACGGTATTGCAGTGCTGAACTCAGGCAAGAGGCAGTAAAATACCTGGGCTACTTTGTACAAGTTACTTCATTTCCTTGTGAGTTTTCTACACATGACCAAATGGGAATGTCTCACTTTCCCCTATGTCTAATGTTGGAAATTTCTTCACAGGTCATGCTGGAAGGAAAGAACATTGAAGAAGGTTTTGGAATTGCATTCAGAGTCCTCCAGGTATGGAAAACCTAAGAAGTTGCTGCATGTAAGGTTGATCTCACTCCTGTAAAGCACCACTGTTTATTACCAGACCCTTTGCATCAAGTGGGGAAAACACAAGTTTCAGATCAGTCCCCATGTTTGTGTAAAATACAGACCAATCAATTATGTAGGTTCTAAACCTCCACGCATTGTCAGGGACCCCTCTCTGCCCTGGAAATGAACTGCCTGGCCAGCTTTTAGTTTAGAGAATCACTGACGTCAACTTCCAGATCCAATTAAGCTGGGGGAGGTTGTGAGTGTGTGAGGGAGTAGAGCTTAATTTTCAAGGTTCCCGTGTCTGTGTCTCAGTGTCATGCTGGCAGTTCTGAGATCTCTAGATCAGCCAGAAGGCTGTCTTGCTGTGCATCTGAATAAATTGGTGCCCGCTCATTCACTGAAGGAGAGGAGATTAGAGAGGGGGCACCCTGATGGGAGAGAACAAGTGAAGGAAGGGGCTCCATGCACCATATGAAGAGGAAAACTAGGGCACTGCCTGCTCTCCTGAGAGATGGGTCTGGTCTCTTCAGAGCCAATTAACTTGCCTCCTTGTTCATCCACAGAGTTAGCAATGCATTCCCTTCCTCCCTGCTGCTCTCCCAGAGTAAGCAAGCAGCGTTCTCCACTGCCTTGCACCTTCTTCAGTCATTCACCCAGTGCAAAGTGCTACACCAGGTATGAATGGAGAATTCAGATTTGGTAGCATTTGACACCCACTCTGCACAGGTGTCAGTGACTGCACAGGATATGGAGGCAGTGAAGAAACAGGCCCAGAGCTGGCACAATGCTATTCCCAGAGCCTGCTCATCCAGGGAGCAGAAAGTTTTAATTGGAAACTGTTCTTTTGGAAATGTGTCCCTCCAGCATGTGTGGATGGCTGAGGCTGAGATACTTGCCAGCCTGGTACTAGTAGCCCAGGTGCTTAGCTGAGAAGGACCCACATTAGTAACTTGGTGGGGGTGCAAGGGGAGAGTCTGCCTTGCATGGAGTGGAACAGACTGCAGCTGCCCAGATTTTCAGTGCAGAGGAGTGGCCTCTGGAGACTAGGGTCCCACTGTGATCTGAGTGACCTGGCCTTCACAAGCAAAGTGGCATGCTGGCCCTCTTGCCCTGAGGGCTGTACTTCTGTATGGAAAATGAGGGTGGCAATGGGCTGCGTTTTAGAGCAGTGTGGACTGTACTTGAGCCACATTCTGTTCTTCTAGCAGCACAGTGCTCCTCCTCTGGGCAGGCTTGGTAGAATCTGCCATGACTGAACATGCTGCTTTGATGCTTTCCATTTTCCCACTTCAGGACTTCCAGCTGGAGGCTGCAGCTGTGTACAGTAAAGTGGCCAAGGTGCTGGTGAAGCAGCAGAACTACAGTGAGATCCGGCAGCTCCTTAAATGCGTCAATGAATCTGGAGTTGCAGCCAAAAATGACGGGGATATCATCATCCTAAACTGCCTGGATGAGTTTAAGGATATCCCCTCTGAGGTAATGCTGCCCCCATGGCACCGTCTTCTGAGGTGGGATAGTCTAGAAAGGGGACAGTCCCTTGCCTCTCAGCATCCATACCATGCATTGAGACATGCTGTCAACCTCTTCTGGCCCCTTATTTTACATATTCTATCTCCAGAGAAATCAGTTTGCATCCCCAAAGGGAAATGGCTATTTGGGGGGTGTGATTGTCTAGCTACAGGGTCCTTTCCCTCAAATCTCCCAGCAAGGTGCTGTGCAAGTGGCATGCAGGAGAGATCCTTCTACCCAGTGGGATCCTCCCTTACGTTGCTGTTTGGGATGAGGAGGAGTGTCTTTCCATGAAGATCCCTTGCTGGTAGAGAGAGCACATGGAGGAGGGAGCACAGCCATATGTGCCCTCAAGAATTGCTGCCTGTATAGGAAGCCACCCGTTAAGATTGCCCTGCCCATCACAAAGCCTTTACATTGCTCTGTGTGTGTGTGGAGGTAGGGAACCCAAAAGACCTCCATGAAGCTACCACTGCCTAGAGGGGGGCAGGAAGTCCTAATGAGGAAAAGCTGCCCTCATGGAGTTCCTTGAAGACACGACACTGGTTTTGGGCCAGGAGGTAAGCTGCAGTAAAAGGGAAGATTTGGGCTTAGTACCAGGCACCTCAGGAACTGGGACAGTTGATGGCTGAGATGATTTAAACACCTTGCTGTAATTTCATCTGTGCAATGTTTTAATCTGTTAGGCTATAAAACTATAATGGTTTGCAATCTACAGTCCTCCAATTGTCACCTGCTTTTCCCCTTTGGGGTATAGGATCTGGACAATCTGATCCAGGATATGGACAGCGACGAAAACAAGGTGAGTAAAGTGTAATGGGAAACCCTTAGCTTGCTGTGGGAACGCTATGCCTAGAAACCAAAGCTTCTCAAGATTGAGCTTAGATACCTTGTAAGTGCCTGATCTCATCTCTTCTCCTCAACACTGGGAGTGAAGTGTACCCAAAAGTTAGAGACCCTTAGGTCTCTGAGAGCTACTGTGTGGGACTTAAAAGCAATGCAAAGATTCAGTTGGTTCTTTTTGGTTCTTCCTATTTTCTCATAGGTGCACTTAATTTCCCATGGCAGCAGGCAGCTGATGGGGATCTCTGTGCATCTAGGGAGACCAGCATTGAGCTCATTATTATTCCAGTGTTATATTATTGCCATTGTGGTAGGCACACACCGTCCTTTATCTGATCAATTTGGTAATTTCTCTTCTTTGTAGACTATGCTAAGACTGAAATACATGGCTTTTGTTAATTATATACACTGCACTTCTCTACTGTCTTCAGTATAAGGCTCTCAAATCATTTTACATTCGCAAATGGATAAATAGATTCTATTCCCATTTTACAGATGGAAAAACGGAGGCCCAGAGGTCACATGACTTTCTAGGGTCACATTCAAACCAGTGGCAAAGCTGGGACTTGACTCAGAGAGTCCTGATTCCCACTCTCCTGCTCTGACCACCAGACACGCTGTTCTGAGAAATTAGATTTGATTTCTGTCACTGCATTAAGTTCAATGCTACAGTGACCCTAATGTGAGCTTTTGAAAGAACTAGGCCATGGGCAGAATGCCTCTGTGAATCTTTGCTGTTCAGATATGGAGATTTTCAAGCATGAACTACACATGCAAGAATCCTGATTTTTGGTTCCATGATGATCAGCATCCAAAGAAGTTCTAAAAGCCAGTGACAGAGGCTTACATTTTAAAAAGTCTAATGCACTGGCCCTTTGTAGTACACTTCTTATAGCAGAACCTGGCCTGTGCTACATCCTATCCTCTGCATCACAATGCACACCCTCTCTAAATAGTACAGCCTACTGAACTAGATTTCCCAATGAGCCCTCACCTCTACCTGTGTGTTAGAACTCAGTCTGGGAGGCTGTGGTGAACAACCACTTTTCTTTATTGCTTCAGATCCAAGCCTACTTGATGTGCAACAAGCTGCGTTCTGCCTACCTGGTCTCCGTGAGACAAGAGAATACCAGAGCCGTGCAGCTGGTGCAGCATGTGCGGCAGTTGGCCGAGAACAGCGGGGAAGATGTTGTGCAAGCCATCTGTGTCCAGTGGCTTTCAGTGCACCAGCCCAAACAAAAAAGCAGGTTCACCCAGACCACTAGGAAATAACTACCAGGCACCAGCATCCATAAAGGGAAGACTTCATATGGCACAGAGAAGAGCAGCTCGGTGATCTCTCAGTGAGAGTGAAGTGGCAAGCAGGAGCTGCTAGAGTACCTGTAGCTAAAGGGAAGGAATACAAGTGCCAATCCTGTGTTCTGATGACCAACAATCTATATCTCAGGGTGTTTTCTGTGTGTTTTAAACCTGAACAAGCAAGACTAAGGATTATGGAGAAACGCACTTTTCTCCTCTTTCCAAGAGGCATTGCACTCTTTTTTGCCATGGGTTTGTTTTAACCCAGTAAACCTGTGTATAGTTGATGACCAAATCCCATCCCATCCCAGCTCAGTGTACGTTGAAACATAAATCTCTTTGATTTCTATTAGCCAGAGCCATTTTATAATGAATCTATCATTGCAATGGTTGAAGAGTTTTGTTTCCATTTACATAGACTTGGGACTGAACTTTTGAGGTGACTTTTTAAAGATCTATACTAATTATCACTAAGTTTTTTACACTAGCACAGTATGTGCAAATCCTTTAGTTAGTTTGAAAGGCAATGGCTGGTTGTATATGGCAGGTGTCTCTATGCTGAAATCACTGACAAGTGTTTGCCTGCTGCTTGGGCCCTTGGATGGATGGATGTAATTGGAACGGGATGCAGTACAAAGGGGAAAAGCTTGAAATGGGATAAGAATGTCTATGAGAATTGTTTTACCTCTTGCTTCCCTAGTTTAATCCACTAAGTGGATTAAACTGCTGTGATACAACTGTCATTGGATAGTCGCAAGGACTCTTATGTCCTTTTCCATAGTGTAAACAAGCTGAGCTATACACCCCTTGCACTATAGGGAAAGCACCTTCCTTTTATAAAAGGGTTAAAATGGTGAAATTTAATCACACAGCAAAGTTATAGACTGCTGAACCATGCAATGAGTGTCCTTACCAAAGCAATCTTTCCCCTTCTGACAAAGTGAAACATTTTGGACTGAATTGTTATATACTTTAAAATAGAACAACCACCACCCATTTGTTCCTGGGGTGAAAAAATGGCTCAGACTGTCTGGAATACACTGGGGACTGGCAGGCAACAGGCATCCTTTAGCTCAAGTGATGTCCCTGTATTAGTTGCTGCTGCACAGAATCTCTTTCCCCAGTTGTCTGCTGCTGACTAGAAACAGACCAAAAGCCACACTCCCCGGTCTACTTCATTTAACAGCATGTTTCTCTGGTGGAAAGTGATTCTGTTCAGGGGCATTTGGATTTGGTTACTGCTTCTCTGCAGCTGATAATCAGAGAAGAGGGAAAAGTAGGAAGGAGAAACAGGCAGCAGAGACTGGAAGAAGCAGAAATGAGTGATGGTTTAAAAAGAAGTTCCTTAACTTTGGCAGCCCACAACATGCTTGTAGTGCAATGGATGTAGACTGCTAACATTTAGAGATGGGCAACTCAATTTCCCTTTCAGTAGCTCCCAGTGTATTACAGTCAGCTGGCTTGCTTACAGCCAAATGAAATCTATAAAGATGTTTAGTTTCTGGAAGTGTCATATAACTAATTCCATTGTACAAGGTAAGCTAAGCAGGCAAATAGAGTCCTTGTGATAGACCACAGACCTCCAATGAGATGAAAAGGACGTGGTTGACCTCATTTTGAATGTTTCATGACCACTGTCCCACTGACTCAAACTTCTCTCCCTGCTGGAGATAATTAGCTCATTGGATCTGGGGTTAGAAATAGCTCCGATCTTAGAATCAGGGATGACCACACTTAGCTTCCAGAATCTCCTAACCCCAGATCTCAGAGATCCCATTAGTAAGGGTAATAAAAGCTGCTTTTATTGTCTCAGCCAGACAGAACTGGCCTTGCAGTGTGCTCCAGGGGTTAGGCTTGTCTTGTTGGGTTTGATACTTTTTATGACCTGGGTTGATACCAAATCTATAAATAAATATGGGTAGAGAGGTCTGTACTGTGTGCACGGATGCAGTAAATACCATTCTGTATACATCTGTGAGAGGAACTTGAACATTATAGAAGGAAAGAATGGTGCCTGCCAGGTAGTCCAGCCATTCTTGTGCCTGTCTTTCTGCTTGACTTCTTTGCACTTTATTTTACGCACTTTATCTAATGTTTGTTGCAATTTTGATAGTGCTTAACTTAGAATTCTAAGGATCTTTTTCTTACCAGCAGAACTAGAACTGGAATTTTGGCCCTGATCCTAAAAGACTTGTCACGAGTAGTGCAGTTAATGTTGGGCTTAAAAACCCTAAGCATAAAAATGGATTGAACACTAGTAGTAGTTGAAAGAGCCATTTGTCCGTTAACAGTTACAATCTGTTTACAATGAACAAAGGAGAATAAAGTATTATCAGCAAAGGTCACTTGCCCCAGTCCCTCTTTTGTGTATTGCTCTGTTCTTTACCTCTAGCATAGTTGGGTGGCCTCTCCCTCTTCAGCTTTTCTGTTTGGAACTGGTCTGGGTCACCATCTGTTATGGAAAACACCTAGGACAGGGGTGGGCAAACTTTTTGGCCCGAGGGCCATATCTGGGTATGGAAGGCCATGACTGCTCATGAAATTGAGGCTTGGGATATGGGAGGGGGTGAGGGCTCTGGGGTGGTGTTGGGGGTGCAGGAGGGTGCTCTGGACTGGGACCAGGGGGTTCGGAGGGGGAGGGGGGATCAGGGCTGGGGCAGGGGTCCGGGACAAGGGAGGGGGATTAGGGGTCCAGGCTCCAGGTAGTGCTTACCTCAAGTAGCTCCCAGAAGCAGTGGCAAGTCCTCCCTCAGGCTTCTGTGCGAAGGCACAGCCAGGCAGCTCTGTGCACTGCCCTGGCTGCAGGCACTGCCCTTGTAGCTCCTATTGGCTGCGGTTCCTGGCCAATGGGAGCTGCGGGGGCAGTGTGTGGAGCCCCCTGGCTGCCCCTATGCATAGGAGCCAGACTGGGGACATGCTGCTGCTTCCAGGAGCCACATGGAGCAGAGCAAGCCCCTGACCCTGCTCCCCGCCTGGAGTACCAGAGCAGGGCAAGTCCTGAACCCTGCTCCCCAGCAGGAGATTGAGGACCGAATTAAAATGTCTGGAGGGCTGGATGCGGCCCCCGGGCCATAGTTTGCCCACCCCCTGACCTAAGAAGAAGGCAGTGTAGGATTGTTCCCCAGTAGTGGAGTTCTAAGCCAGGGAACCAGTGCAGAATTGTTTTGTATGCTCTAATCTTCCTAACCTAGTTTAGCTTTAAGTATCTACATTAGGTGGAAGACTTGTTCCACAACCTAATAAATTTCACTATGAGGATATATTTCATTTTACTCCTATGCTGTATGCATGAAACTAGTGCATGCCACTGCCACCCAATTAAGAACAACTTAAGTACATGAGAAGGAAGATGTAGAGTACCAGTGTAAAACAGGAATGATTTTATTTAGTAATGTCATGGTTGGAGGTAACTCAGTGGCGACTTGCAGGGTCAAGCATTGCTGTAGAGAGAGCTGGTAGTGCTAACCTAAATCAGGAACTAGGCATCTGCTTCTAGAAAATGCTGTTCACATGTGACTACACAGAGTACAGGACTGAATGGCAGCCCTGCAAGCTGTGATACCCTGACTGCAGTGACATTTTAGCCATGGGATGCTTCCAGAAAAAAAGTCAAATGAGGTGTAAAATATGACCTCTTATAGGCAAGCAGCTCAGTTACCACACAGGGTAGGAAGAATTTGGAGCCTGCATGACTACAGCAATGACCAACTTTACTTGCCCTTTGCAACAGGTGTGTCCAATGTGTTCTAAGTGCCACATGCCACCCTTGGCTAGCCTCTCCCTAGAACTACTGGGCAGGCAAACTTAATGCCAGTGTAAACTAGGTTCTACTCTCACCTTCCTGCCCCATTGCTAATGTGGCCATTGCTGTCTCGCTAGGGATTATCCCTGCCTTTGTCTATGGCTGCAATTCCAATATCCTCCATCAGGACAGCAAACATGGCAGGGATGGATCAGACACAGCTTGAATTACTCTAAGTCAAGGGCAGGCTCTGTTACTCACTACCCTATACACCACTCACAATTCTCTGCTCACTCTCTCTACTGGCAGCTCTTCTCCCCCTTCCCCCACTCCCGTTTGGCATTCCAAAACCACCTACAAGGTACATGTGGCAGTTTATGCAGTGCCTAGCACAAAGTGGTTCTCAAGCCTGGTTGCGTCAACAAGGGCTACTGAAATACTTGATTAACAATCCTGAGGGGCCTCAGCACTTGGATCACTTAAGACTTGCTCCTTTAAGCTGGGGGTTGCTGCAGCTTTAGGATCCCCTTCCAAGCAGTGGAGCAGAGACAAGTGACTCAGTGGAGCATATATTGAAGGAAACTCTCAACCAGTCTGGTTACTACTGCTGCATAAAGACTCTTCCATAAGCATAAAGCAAAATTTCTAAATTGACTTGTACAGAAACCTAACTGACCTAAAGCCTCCACGTCTATTAGGGAACCAGGGGAAGAATGTGTTGTGGAATGGAAGCTGGGGCAGGGAAAGGATAAGCCCTGAGTCACTGCACTTTGGCCTGAGCCTCCAGTTAGGAAAGAGGGATGAGTGGGGCAATAATCTCACCTTTTCTTTTAAAACATAAGATATCTCAGAAGTTTAAGGGCAATTGTGTCTATAAAATCACTGGTAGAGCCGCTGCAAGTGCCAGGCAGGGTTCACGGTTGCTTGTGTTCCTCTACCCAAGCAAAATGCTCCTTAAGATCATCAAATCCAGGCCCATCCAGCTAGAAATCAGGGGTTTTGACAGTTCAGTCCCACTGGATGCCCAGCAGCTCGCAACTGACATTCCAAAACTTCTTTGCTAGCTCATCGTTCCGGCCCTGAGGGGAAACATAGGCTGGCCGGCAGTCACTGCAGAAGGAAAGAAGAGACTTTCATCAGGTGCCCTGGCTGTATTAGCACAAGTCCCGCTGAAACACATGGACACACTAGCTGCTGCTGCCTATCAGCTTAACTCCTTCAAGCTGGATTTAAAAAAAAAAAAAAAAGGGGGAGAGGAGAACTAGTAGCATTGCTCGTGGGGGAAGGCAGAGGGATGGTGTGGAGGCAGGAGAGGAAGCAGCTGGCAGCCAGGCCACCATACTGCTAAAGATGCAGGCTTCAGCGTAGGTAGCGCTGGGGGAAAGGAGAGCTGGTATATGAGGGACCACCACTGCAACCCTTGTAGTTCCCTGCTCGTATCTGCTTTACACAAAGGTTACAGCAATGGCCTAAATGCCATAGTTCACTGAAGCCTTTTGGAACATGACTATAAAAATAACATGCTATCAGGAAAGCATCTGAGAACCTGACCTTCCATTCTGTATGTTTATAAAGCACCTTGTACCTGTGTGGGCCACATAAATAATCAGCGTGGCTACCTCGCAGGCAGGTGATCATAAGAAAGGGGAAATGATGCTGCTCCCTCATAGAGAGGTACAGCTGTGGAACAAGCTGTAGCAGAGCTTGGAGAAAAGCTCTCCCCCCACAGATGGCAACTGCAATCAACAAATAATTAAACACAATTCTTCAGCATGGTTGTCTGAGGAGCCAGTGGCTTGAAGGCAGTTTTCCAAGCTGACAGCGGAAGGTGGAGGAGGGCTGTAACATAAAGGTGGAGGTTACTTGTACCGTGCTGGGTTCCCACTTAATGGCAGGAGTTAACTTACTACCCAATCATTCTGTTTATAAAGAGATAGTACATACAAACTGATTTCACTAAACAAGGTAGTTCCATATTTTAATACACTCTGAACTCCACTCAAGAGCAGCTTTTCCACTGACACCCACAGTCAGACATTCCTTTATTTTAAAAACCCCACCTTTGTCTTCTCCCTCAGGGTGTGGAAATGCCTTTAGTGAATAGCCACAGTCATCTTAGTGCTATTCCCCCTGCTTCTCCACCCCCTGCTCCCCTTCCATTTTATTACATCACGTTGGATATCAGATTGTGAATTCTTTGGTGCAGGGACTGTATGCTCTCAGCTATACTACTGGGTATGGTAAGTAATAAACTGAAGTTGTAGTAAGGGAAGGACAATTCACCACGTGTTCAGGATTTCCAAGCATGTTAGAACCTGCTCATGATTACTGAGCAAGATGAGTGCCTTGGAATGTAGGTAACGCTGATGGGCAGCCAAGGGGAAAATCAGGCAACAGCAGCAGCCATTGCCATTACCTGCCCCCGCTGTATGCTTGATTAAAGGAAAAGTGCAGTTTATTATTGCCCTAAGTATCTGAGACAAAAATTCACTTAATCAGACTAAAAGACAAGAACATTACAAAGCAGCATTAAAAAAAAAACAAAAAACCACATACCTAAGAGTTCCACTGACAAGGAGTGGATAGCTCTGTACTATTTGGAGCTTGCCATTTTAGCAATGAAAACAGGAAAGGCAGGCTAGGGCTATGGATCAGGGCAGGAAGATCAGAACTGCTGTCAGAGACACAGACCAGCATTTGATTTCCACAGCTCGTTTGTGGCACAGAGCTGTACCCACTAATCAAAACAAACAAGAGATGAACAAAATGTGCCTAAGAGGAGCTGTGGCAGTCTCCAGCTATATCTCTTCTCCACCTGTTTTGCTATAGGACATCAGCTTCTGCCACCGCTGCTTTATTCTTCATCACTTCCTATTTATATAAAGGCCATTTTAAAGAAGTATTAGTGATTGTCACGATTTACATTCAATTAAGTGACAGGATTTGGACACAGTTCTATTTCAGAGACAGTCCAATATAAATCTGGGTACACACACGCTCAAGCTGCTATTTACTAACCATTTCTCCACAGAGTTCATGCTTGCTTCTTTTACAAACCTGAAATCCACTTAGAGTTCTCATGCTCCAGCACACGGGACAGCTGAGATTCACAAAGGCTGCTTTTATCTACTGGGAGATAGAGGCGCTCGAGAGAGGATTAGGGGACCTATTTCTATAGCCAAGGCAGATTAAGATGGTACAAAAACTCTGTACTTGAAGATCAGACACAAAGGCGTGTCCTGGAATAATCCTATGGTTCAATCACAAGGGAGAAGATTGAGTTTCTAGTTTCAGATATGAAGGAGGGAGTTTTATCTTATGTAAAAATCAAAGGGCAATTTCCATATCGAATTCCCAAATGTGAGGTGGTCACAGTGAAATGATCAAGGCAGAAGGACAGTTTCATTCAGTGCTGCCTAAGAGTAACATGTGATGATCATTTGGTTAAGCCATCCTGAGCCGTGTTTTTGGAAGAGGTAAGAAGATGGTTATGCAGACCATATGCAATGTTCCCTCTAATTTTTGACAGGCCGTGTGTGCAAAAAATTTCTTCTGTGCAAATTGTTGTGCGCGTGGTGTTTCGCTGTGTGTGCGTGCACACGCGCACTGCTTAGAGGGAACAGTGGTCACATGATCGCTCAACTGAGATCAGTAGCAAAATGGAGCTGGACTGAATGAATGAGAAGAGCCACAGAAGCCATTTTGCAGAATGAACTGCCTTGCATGCACAGATGTGCAGGTATCTCCTTTCCTGAAGCTTCCTGCAATGTGTGCAGCTTCAAGATGTGCCATGCTTTGGAGAATCAGCCCACATATGGAGGTATTTAACTTGAGACACAGTTTTGAAAATCTTGAGCTCTGCCTGCACAGCACCGAGCACATTTGCTACTGCCTTATAATCAGAGGCCCTCCAAGCACTTTACAAACGTTACTGAACCAAGTGTCCTAACCCCACTGAGATGCAGGTATTATCATCCTTTTGCAGATGGGGGAAAACTGCAAAGAGGACCAAATTCATCCTTGGTGTGACTCAATTGAATTCAGTGATGATACAGCAGGGCTGATTTGGGTCAGAGAAGTTAAGTGACTTCCCAAGCTCTCAATACAAGTCTATGGCAGAGTAGGAATGGAACCCAGATTCTGTGGACAGCCCGTCTGCGGCACCTGGCATTGGCCACCATCAGAAGACAGGATATTCGGCTAGATAGACCTTTGGTCTGACCCAGTATGGCTGTTATGTTCATCTTGTGCTTAAAGCACGAGCCCATTCAAAGACTACAGGACTGGGTATAATGTACATCATTATATAGGTAAAGAATTCCTTAGAAATACAACTTTTATCTTGGTGTCATGATCAACCCTTTTCCAATCCGAAGTGTTCAGATTCTTGTAACGGGTACAAATTCTAAACATATATTTCTAGCACTTCTCCCTTCAGATCTGTAAGCCTCAGTACAGTCCCCTCTCAGACAAAGATTATAGCCTTACCTCGCCTACACCGCTTATCCCCACACCCCAGAGACATCTGGGTTGCATCCTTCTGCCCCACGACAGCAGATCAAGTACCTCTGCTCACCTGAAATACTGTCCAGTCACAGACTCCAGCTCCTCAGCCACTGCACAGTATACGCTGGTCTGGGCTCCTTCGCGTGGAGTCTTCAAGAAGAAAGAAAATGTCTTCCACAGCAGAGTCATTAGAATCGAGTGCCGGCCCAAACTGGAATGAACAGTGCCGGGGTGCAGCGAGTTTGCAGTGACTCCAGTGCCTACAGCAAGAGGGACAACAAGGAGCATGTATCAAATCAGACCCTGCCTACATGCTCTAGAGCCTCCTTAGAAGGAAGGCATTAACAGCCTTCCTGTTTTACCCCATTATCTAAATGTTAAAGAAACAAAAGGTCCAGATGCAGATATAGTGGGGCAAATTGAACTCCCTTACACTTGCTTGCTGGAAAGGTGGACAACATGTCACCGCAATTATGAACGCTGCACCATTTTAGTCGTTAGGCCTTTTACAAAGCAGCCTGGCAAAAACATTAAAGGCTTGCCCACTGCTTTGTAAAGCACAGACCCCTCCTGATTTACTCCAGTACTAGGACTCTAGATAAGAGACCTTATCTCTATTTTTCAGACTTTGAATCTCATGAGAGATGAGCAAACCTCAGCTGTTCCACCATAACCTTTGATTCCTATGCTGAGCACAGAAGCATTCAAAGCCTTTTCAGTAGCAGTCCATGGTTCACAATTGCTGCTTTGTCCATGGGGATACAGCTCCTTTGTTTGCAGATTTGCTTTTGGACAAGTGTTGAAAATGATGAAACCTATTCCTCTGAGTACGGCCAGCTCACTCCCTCGCCCTGAGGGTAGGGGCACAGCCACTGCCTTAGGCCAACCGCTGGTCCCTCTGGATTGACTGCATCTGCTCCCACCCACCCTGAACACCTGCCAGGGACCCACATAAAGTTTCTTCCTTACCCCACCTTGAATATCTTCTGCACAGGATCTAAGTACAGCTACTTTCTAGCGCCATTTTGAATGCCACCCTCCAGAACCCAAAGGATCTGAGTAAGCCACATCTGGTATACAATCATATATTTATCATATCAGACTCACCTTGAAGGCGTCTAGCCAGCTCCCGGGTGAAGAGTACATTGGCCAATTTACTGTGACAATATGCAAGGCCCCAGTTGTAGCACTTCTCACCCTGGAGGTCATGGAAGCGGATCCTGCCTCCATGATGAGCCAGTGAGGACACATTCACTATGCGGGCCGGGGCCGACTGCTTCAGGCACTCCAGCAGCAGGAAGGTCAAGAGGAAGTGACCTAGGGAGAGATGGGATTTGTTTTACTTTGCCTTTCTGTTGTGCCTTCCATCTTAGGATCTCAAAGCACTTCAGGCCAAGTACTGAGACAGCTCACAATTAGCCCCATTTCACAGATGGGAGATGTAAGACACAGGCAGGTCAGGGCCCAAAATTTTTCAAGTGGCCTCTACTTGTGGGTGCTCAAACAGCTGGAACTGGTGAAAGGTTGCAGGAGATGGTAGTCCCATTTGCCAGCTCTGTATCCTCAGAATAGGCACTCTGTGGGCAGTGAAAGGGCAAGCTTCCCCAGTACTGTTCCTCCCCAAGAAATTTAGGACCCTTCCAAAACAGCTTAGGTCTCTACTGAGGCTTAAAGTACTCTGAACTTCAGTTATTTCCCTGCATTCTTTGGGGCAGGAGAGGAGGAGTCCTGGATGCAAAGTCTCAGCCTGGGATTTTTTGCCACCAATATTTATTAAAAAGGCACAGCCGGCTCTGCCTGCCACCTCCAACTCTCAGATGCTTACCAAGGTGATTGACTCCCAGATGTATCTCAAAGCCATCAGCCGTCTTTGAGTAAGGGCACAGCATCACACCTGCATTGTTAATGAGGATATGTAGCTCCTTCTCCTCTGCAAGGAACAGATGGGATGACACATTAAACAGGGATCCCCTGACAACCGCCCAGCACCAGTATGGCATAGATCAGCCAGAGAACTTGAGCTGACTGAGCTGCGGTTGTCCCTCCCCTCCAAAAATATAAAAAAAGATACCTCCCCAGTCTAGTACTCCAGCCTTTGGTGATTCCCCATCATGCAAACAAACCAAACAGCATCTTTTCAAGCAGGGGAGTGTCTGACAAAGTCCACTCGCAACAGTGTGCCCTCCCTCCTGGTTTAATATTGCTGGCAGTGTTGTGGGGTAGAACTGGTCCAGCCCATATGTGCAGGACAGACTATTACCACTTTGCAGCCTTGCTTCGGGGCAGCATAAACCTATGTCATCACAGGGAACAACTCCAGTTAAAGTAATTGGGACTCATATAGTAAGTAAGAATAAATATATCAGAGGGATAAATACCAGAGAGGGAGAGGAGTTATTTAAGTGCCAATGTGGACACAAGAACAAATGGATACAAACTGGCCATCAACATGTTTAGGCTTGAAATTAGAAAAAGGTTTCTAACCACCAGAGGCATGAAGTTCTGGAACAGCCTTCTAAGGGGAGTAGTGGGGGCAAAAACCTAACCGGCTTCAAGGCTAAGCTTGGTAAATTTATGGAGGGGATGATATGAAGAGACTGTCTACAATGGCATTTAGCTAATCTGCGACTGCTAACAGCAAATATCTCCAATGGCTGGTAACATGGCACTAGATGGGAAGGTCTCTGAATTACTACAGAGAATTCTTTCCTGGGTTTCTGGTTGGTGGGTCTTGCCCACATGCCCAGGGTCTAACTGATCACCATATTTGGGGTTGGGAAGGAATTTTTCCCTCGGTCAGATTGGCAGATTGGTTTCTCACCTTCCTTTGCAACATGGAGCACAGGTCACTTGCAGGTTTAAACTAGTGGAAATGGTGGATTCTCTGTAACTTGAAGACTTTAAATCATGATTTGAGGACTTCAGTAACTCAGCCAGAGGTTGGGGTCTATTACAGGAGTGGGTGGGTGAGGTTCTGTGGCCTGCAATGTGCAGAAGGTCAGACCAGATGATCATGATGGTCCCTTCTGACCTTAAAGTCTATGAGTCTATAAGAAAGGGGCATTTTCACAGTCACTTTAATAATAATACTGAGGACTTATATAGGACCTTCATATTCAGCTCTCAAAGTATTTTACCAAGTTGGTTAAGCCATGACTTGCCCAAAGTTCCACAGCAAGTCAATAACAAAACTTGGAATAGAACCCAGTTGTTGCAACTCCCAAGTCGATCTGTCTGCTACACCACATTTGCTCTTCAGAACTAAAGAGCAGAGAGCTGCCCTTTTGATCAGAGCTGGTGTTAACCAAATACCATCCCCTAACAGTAAGTGTGACAGTATCTAGGGGCCATACCTGCTAGGAAGTTCTCAGCAAACTCTCGGATAGACTTGGTATCTGCCAGATCCAGCTTCTTCACAATTACTTGTTGGTTCCCTGTCTCTGCTCGGATCTCACAGGCTGCTGCTTCCCCCTTTGCCATGTCTCTGCAGGCAATGATCACCCTGGCACCTGCAATGGGGAAAGGACAGCAGAAATACAGGCTATGAGCAGTGGGGGCAGGGTGGGGAGCCGGGACAGAAAGGCAGGTGGGCTACCCAAAGGTTTACAGATAAATTTGTGAGCAATAAGTGGGTAAGTCAGGGGATTAGTTGTCAAACAGCCTTTCTACCTCTGAGTTACCAGCTTAAATCCAGCCCAGCTAGGTAGCGACCAAAGGGTGCTACCTTCTCAAGACTGTTCTTTGGTTGGTGTGAAACAAGCCTGAAGGATCTCTGTCCAACTCCTTTTGGGCAAGGTGTCCACTGCACAAAACCAGCAATATTGGTCCTACCAGACTCCCACATTGGTAGTCTCACCATAGTGGCCAAGGTTTGAATGGACTCCTTCACCTAGGTGGCCTTGGCTAGGGCACGGTTTCTAAAATGATTAAGAATGTAATTTAGCCCCCTCCATAGTAGTTGCCCAAATAGCTTTAAACCTAGTTAGCCTCAGCCATGCTGTAACAAAGACACACACCAATGAAACTAAGTTGGTTCCCAGCCTCACACAGATGGAGGGGGTCTCATGCTAACTTCCATGGACTAAGTTCTGAAAGTGTGTCTGGGAGTCCACCAAAGTGCAGTACTGAAGCTATAAGGGTCACCTACAGTAAAATTATTATCGAGTCAGGAGACCTGCTTCCAGCATTGCTAAAAGTTTAAGTGTCGTCGGGATGTATAACCATGTTATAGACACAAAGAATCCTGCATCTTGGTAGGGGATTAGAAAAGATGACCCATGCAGTCTCTTTTAACCCTATGATTCTATATTAAAGCTCTGGGCTCCCCAAGGGTCTAATCTAGTTCCTAGGACATGGTTGATTCTATCTTCATTATAACTTTTAGCTGTGTTTTACTGGGTCAGAGGACAACCATATGTAACCAGGTCAGAGGACAACCATATGTAACCAGGTCTCCAAACTCCATCATAGTTGTAGTATAGATGGGGCTGTCAAAATAATCCCCTCCTAGCTCCAGAGAAGAAAACAATGACTTCCGGTGAAGATATAAATTACAGAGGGACTTTCGGAGGTGGAAGAGGGACAGGTGACTTGCCTCTTTGTGCGAGATCTCTGGCTGTCTCCTTTCCAATGCCTGTGTTTGCTCCCGTGATTACCACCACCTTCCCATTCAGCTTAGCTGTTGACTTACACACCCCTCCTGCTATGTACCTCCTAGAAGAGAGGACAAGAAGAGGAGCTACTAGGGATTTACAAGAACAGTTTTCTGGTTATCAGGCTCAGTCCTGGGGACTGGCATTTAGTGTTCTGTTGTCCTGCTTGCTGGCTTTGAGCCAGCCACTTAGTTACTGGGTTCAGAACAATTGGAAAGACATGGGGACATTTACATAAACTGCCAGTTCCACGTTCCTGTTTTCTTATACTCCCTCCATGGGGCCAGCTACTGCTCACTCTTCTTAGAGGTCATTACAGCCACTGATGCAGGTTCCCATTCATCTTCCAAACTTCTGCACCCCGAAGTAGACAATATTCCAAGCTGCCCACTCTGCTATAAATATATCGGTATGTAATGCACTTGAGTCCTGGGGGTCTTGAGTCCTGGTTTCCAGTGGCTGCAGCCCAACAGGGACATAAGCCCTGGTACTCTGCCACCTAGCCGAGAGCTTCCTTTATTTAGTTCAGGGGATAGATCTGAAGTTTTCCATGTCATGCTGCATGCACTAGAGCTGGGGACCACAATGTCTGCATATATGCAGCTGAGGGTTTGTTATGAGCACCACGTAACAGGGGGCTGTGGTACACAGCCCCAGAGCAGAGAGGCCTATACACAGCCTAGAGGCAGGAGTAAACGAGAGGCAGCAGGATTAAGGGAGTTGACGGGGGAGCTGCCGCGGTCGACTCGCCGCCATGAGGATGGCCAGGTAAGTCGAACTAAGATACTTCAACTTAAGTTGCGTATCTTAGTTCGAACCTCCCACACACACACACACACACACACACACTGTAGCCCAGACCTGTATTTCTCTATTGGGTGTTGTAAATTCTTCACTGATGTGTAATAGCTTGGCAGTTTGCACATAAGTGGGATGAGAGTTACCCTATTGGCTGCTATCAGTTCTCTCACAGATCGTCCAATGATCTTCCTCTTACCAAGACCATCTGAACTAATCTAGGTTTCAGAGTAACAGCCGTGTTAGTCTGTATTCGCAAAAAGAAAAGGAGTACTTGTGGCACCTTAGAGACTAACCAATTTATTTGAGCATAAGCTTTCGTGAGCTACAGCTCACTTCATCGGATGCATACTATGGAAAGTGTAGAAGATCTTATTATATACACACAAAGCATGAAAAAATACCTCCTCCCACCCCACTCTCCTGCTGGAAATAGCTTATCCAAAGCGACCACTCTCCTTACATTGTGTATGATAATCAAGGTGGGCCATTTCCAGCACAAATCCAGAGTTTAACAAGAACATCTGGGGGGGGGGGGAGGGTAGGAATAGGCTACCTTCCATAATGACTAAGCCACTTCCAGTCTCTAGTCAAGCCTAAGTTAATTGTATCCAATGTAGCCTATTTCCCCTTGTTTTTTCCTACCCCCCCAGATGTTCTTGTTAAATCCTGGATTTGTGCTGGAAATGGCCCACCTTGATTATCATACACAATGTAAGGAGAGTGGTCGCTTTGGATAAGCTATTACCAGCAGGAGAGTGAGTTTGTGTGTTGGGGGTGGGGGTTAAGAAGGCCCACCTTGATTACATACACATTTTAAGGAGAGTGATCACTTTAGATAAGCTATTACCAGCAGGAGAGTGGGGTAGGAGGAGGTATTTTTTCATGCTTTGTGTGTATATAATATGTTCTTCTACACTTTCCACAGTATGCATCCGATGAAGTGAGCTGTAGCTCACGAAAGCTTATGCTCAAATAAATTGGTTAGTCTCTAAGGTGCCACAAGTACTCCTTTTCTTTTTGTGAACTAATCTAATCCATTCTCATTAAAGGAATTTAAAAGAGCCTGAGTTGATTTGCATGACCAAGAACTGGGTCAGATGTCCCAGCTGTAACTCCAACCAAGACAGCGTGGTTACAGCAAGGGAAAATTTGGCCTTCTTCCTTCACATTTTTATGGATTGACAATTATCTTCTTAATTCTTTGAAACTTCATATTTCCCAAAGTAAGTTGCCACCTTACATCAACTTTAAAGAGCTCAGAGATAACAAAAAGGCAATTATAGAAAGTTTACAAAGCATTTAAAGTGGCTACCTTGGGGTCAGGTTAGGTGCGAAATATGGTCATTTTATTGCTAACAGTACAAAAGGTTATTTTAACCTGAGAATTGGTTCAGAGAATCATAGAAATTAGAGCTAGAAATACCCAGCAGGTCTCAATCCAGCCCAAGATCAGGAGTGAGTACAACATTGCTCCCTACTATTTCCTAGATACAGGGTTCAAGGTTAGTCTAACTAACATTTTAACTTGATGAAGTCAAAAAAGAATCCCCCGTCCAAACCCTTTCCAAAAGCAAGCAATCTATTAAAATGTATTGGAAGGAAAACAACTTTCTTCTTTTACTTAATACTCTACCCTAAGCATTTATTGTCATACTATTTTTATGCAGCACTTTTATGCCTTTCAAGTGCTGCACAGACATTAATATAGTAAACCTCATAACATCTTGGTAAATTATCTATAAGCTCCATTTTACAGATGGGGAAACTGAGGCACAGAGAGGCTTGCCCAAGATCGCAAAGCGAATGGACAGCAAAGGCAGGGTTCAAACCAAACATAGCCTGGCTGCCAGTTCCCTGCTTTAATTGCTTGTTAAGTCTGCTTCATTTATAAAGAGGAATGGAGAGGTTTTAAGACTCACAGATAACATGATAACGTAAACCCAGGTCTCAGAATCCTGGAAACTCTTCCTTTGAGATTTGATGTTCACATTTATTATCTAGCATATTACCCGATCTTTCTCTAAGTGCAATAATTAATAAACTGATCTGCCTTCTCTACCAAGAATGCACTTGCTGGATCCCCATTTAGCAGAAGTAAAAAGGTGCATGCTTTTTAAAGGGTAAAAGGGTTTACACAGTAGCTAATCAATCATCTAATACAGACCTGATGTAGGGAGCTGCCATGAACAGGAGAAGGGGAACACAGATGAATACTCCCAGCACGGTCACCAAGCAGTTTAGCATTGCTGCTGTCTGTTGTTTGCCCTCCCTTTCAGTGACTCTTGTCTCTCATGAGAGATGAGGGAGGGCCAGTGAAATACACCGGCTAGGGAGCATTGCATGCAGGGAGTTGTAGTCCTACCCATCAGCTTTGTGTGCAGAAAGGCAGAGCACACCGTGCTGGGAGTTGTAGTCCAACAACCCAGTCTGGGCAATGTGCAGTACTGGTGGAAAAAAACAAAGGGTCATACCCAGTGATTTCTCTGCAGGGAAAGATATACCTTCTCCCCCAAAATAAAACAAAACTGCAAGCAAGTCAGTTCCTTAGATCTAAAGGATCAATAACTTCCTAGCCACTGAGTTCATTTGTTCTCTACTCTATAACTTTCTGAGGTTTGCTTTATCATTTGCTAAATGTCAGCAGCACTTCTGGTCTGATAGATAAAGTGCTCTTAAGAGTCCAGAGAACCTGGGCTCTATTCTGGACTCTAGTGTTGCCTTACTAAGTGACCTTAGGCAAGTCATTTCACTTTCTCTCTGCATCAAACCTGTAAAACAGGGCTAACAGTACCCACCTTGATAAAGCATTCTGAGGTCTAAGCATCAAAGTGCTCTGTCAAGGTTCCTTCCCCACTCTGAACTCTAGGGTACAGATGTGGGGACCTGCATGAAAAACCTCCTAAGCTTATCTTTACCAGCTTAGGTCAAAACTTCCCTAACGTACAAAATATTCCACCCTTTGTCCTTGGATTGGTCGCTACCACCACCAAACTAATACTGGTTACTGGGGAAGAACTGTTTGGACACGTCTTTCCCCCCAAAATACTTCCCAAAACCTTGCACCCCCCTTTCTGGACAAGGTTTGGTAAAAAGCCTCACCAATTTGCCTAGGTGACTACAGACCCAGACCCTTGGATCTTAAGAACAATGAACAATCCTCCCAACATTTGCATCCCCCCTTTCCTGGGAAATGTTGGATAAAAAGCCTCACCAATTTGCATAGGTGACCACAGATCCAAACCCTTGGACCTGAGAACAATGAAAAAGCATTCAGTTTTCTTACAAGAAGACTTTTAATAAAAATAGAAGTAAATATAAATAAAGAAATCCCCCCTGTAAAATCAGGATGGTAGATACCTTACAGGATAATTAGATTCAAAACATAGAGAACCCCTCTAGGCAAAACTTTAAGTTACAAAAAAGATACACAGACAGAAATAGTTATTCTATTCAGCACAATTCTTTTCTCAGTCATTTCAAGAAATCATAATCTAATGCATACCTACCTAGATTACTTACTAAAAGTTCTAAGACCCCACTCCTAGGCTATCCCCAGCAAAGCAGCATATATACAGACAGACCAGACCCTTTGTTTCTCTCCCTCCTCCCAGCTTTTGAAAGTATCTTGTCTCCTCATTGGTCATTTTGGTCAGGTGCCAGTGAGGTTACCTTTAGCTTCTTAACCCTTTACAGGTGAGAGGATTTTTTTCTCTGGCCAGGAGGGATTTTAAAGGGGTTTTCCCTTCCATTTATATTTATGACATGCTCTCAATGCAATATTTGAAGATATTTAAATTAACTGGCTAGTGTGTATATGCACTCGGAAGTGATAAAATGTGTCACAGACTCTATATTGCTAACAACTCAGAGAATCCTGGGGTCCTTTTGCTCAAGTGATGGAGGTCTGGGCCTTTTGTAGCAGCAGGACTGGGGTTCTAGCCATGCTGTTATCATGAAGTTCCAAGTGACATGCTGTGCAGGATAGTGACAACCAGGCCACCCTGGTCAGCCACAGATTTGTTATGATGTAGCTCTACTTCATTTCACGGCTTCCAGATGAGTCTTTTTCAAAACGTTGCACATCTCAAACACAGGTTCAACATCCACATTTCACTCACTGAACAGCCAGCAAAGCAGGAAGTAGTTCTGATCGCTCTAAGATGAATTACGTTATATTGGCATCTACTACATCTAGTGGCCAAACTAGAAATTCCCAGATGAATATTTGTGTTTAGTCTCTTTTTGGTGTTTGTACTACCCTGTTTGGTGAACTATCATCTTAAAACACAAATAAAGCTGAGGGATCTGTGCCACCAGGAACAGTGCTCTTCTCTCAGCCAGGATGTTCAGAAAGAAACACACAATTCAGAAAACAGCAGTTCTGCAGGTTTAATTATGCAGAAGGAACTACCTGAGCAGAAAGCTCAGGCTGGAAGACTCATCTCTTCCAGGACTGTTTGGAGCATGATCCCATTCAAACATCATGCTAATGATGTCAGTAAATTACCTTTCTTCAACCCCACTTCTAGGTTTCTGTTATTAGCTCTCAAAAAATGTAGATGATTTTGCGCGTGTGTGGAGAGAGAGCTAGGAGAAAGTATGGCATTTCCGAATGAATGATCAAGACAATTAAACTGATGGTCATGCTGCCTCCTCCAATGGGCCCTTTACCAATGAAGAAGAGAACTTAATGAATTTAGAATCTGGGGCAATGGGTCTGCTTTGCTTCCCTGACAGCTCTGGATTTTTCACATTTTCTAAAGATTTAGGTGCAGGCACTGGTTACAAAAAAAGAAGCTATCAAAATCCAGTTTCTTTAATTCACCAGAACTTTACTGATCAGTGTTTTCATATATAGATGGCCAAAGCTGGCAGCTCTCAGTGGACCTATAGCAAACACACATCTGTAGTTTCCGATACAGAGGTCATTTTGAAAATAACTTGTTTTGTTTGCAAGCATCCTTTAAAATTAAAAGTTTTCTAGTGCTTATGTCACATACGTATATTTATGATGGCTGGTACCAACCACTATAATTAAAGTTGAAAAAGTTTCATTTATAACTTCCTAATTTCACACTCATAACTTTCTGAAACATTCAACTTTAGTTTTCCATATTCAGTCTATGCCCAGCAGTGAATTTTTCTGGAAAGGGCAAACAAATATCTTTCAGACATTTTTGAATTATGAGACTGTGAAAAAACACACTTCCAATTATAAAATAATTCTAATAATTATTTTTAAACATAGATAAAACCAAACCAGCAAGAATTGAAAATTGGCATGAACACAGTCCTCACCAAGAAATAGTGGTGCTTTTGGTTGGCTTGGTTATGATTTACCAAAGTTCTAACTATTTGAAAATTGCACAGTGACCATGGACAATAGAAAATTTCCCTATGAATCCAGTTAGATATTTAACAATAGTTACATTGTATAGTAGGCACTCCTACTTAATTATGCAGGCATTTAAGTATTTGTGACAGTTTGGGGAATCTGCCTATGTAAATTTATGAATTCCATTTGAGCGAGAAAGAGATTTCATACAATATGACCTTTTATATGGATTAAATCTTCCATTTTATGGCATGAACCTGACAATGCCAACTCTGAAAGAAAGGGCCATTAATAGCCATCAATAATTGAATAACCTTATTTTAGCAGATAGGGTGGATTGATTTAAACTGAAGGGATTTAAATCTCCAATTTTAATCATGACTTAAATCAGTAAGCAGGAAACCTTGATTTGTACTTATTAGTTATTTTCTTTAAGATTGATTCTCATTAGTTGGTAACCATTAAAATATGTTTCAGAGTAACAGCCGTGTTAGTCTGTATTCACAAAAACAAAAAGGAGTACTTGTGGCACCTTAGAGACTAACCAATTTATTTGAGCATGAGCTTTCGTGAGCTACAGCTCACTTCATCGGATGCATACCGTGAGAAAACCTGGATTTGTGCTGGAAATGGCCCACCTTGATTATCATGCACATTGTAGGGAGAGTGGTCACTTTGGATAAGCTATTACCAGCAGGAGAGTGAGTTTGTGTGTGTGGTTTTTGGAGGGGGGTGAGGGAACCTGGATTTGTGCAGGAAATGGCCCACCTTGATTATCATACACATTGTGAAGAGAGTGGTCACTTTGGATGGGCTATTACCAGCAGGAGAGTGAGTTTGTGTGTGTGGGGGGGGGGGGCGGAGGGTGAGAAAACCTGGATTTGTGCTGGAAATGGCCCAACTTGATGATCACTTTAGATAAGCTATTACCAGCAGGACAGTGGGGTGGGAGGAGGTATTGTTTCATGGTCTCTGTGTGTATATAATGTCTTCTGCAGTTTCCATGGTATGCATCCGATGAAGTGAGCTGTAGCTCACGAAAGCTCATGCTCAAATAAATTGGTTAGTCTCTAAGGTGCCACAAGTACTCCTTTTCATTAAAACATGTTGATTTGCAACTAAATATAGACCTTACATTAAATTTGTGATTCTTTTTGCTAACTAGGAGATACCCCATATCTATACACGTTTATTTAAGCAATTATATAGCTTAATTTACATTTATTCAGATTCTTAATGTTTACATTTGTATTATGTTACAAAATGGTGACTGATAAATTTCTTATTTATTAGTGGATTAAATTTTACTTGTAATTTGTGTCAAGCTCTCTTTGGAAGGAAATTTCAACTGAATTAAAAATGTACAAAATGAGCATTTTTAAAAAAAAAATATGCTGATACAGAAGAAAAGAACTTTATCAAAAAGTTTATCAAAAGATGTTTCCCATTTAAAGCAAACTGATTTATTAAACAAAGGAAGTATTATCTATAATTAGTGAACTGAAGTGATTATTTCTGGTGAATATCCAAGGTTTTAGAAGATCTCATCTTCTCAAACCTAGATTTTATTCATATATTGGAAGAGAAAAACAATCATTCCTGCTTTTTTAACTTCCAATTGGGTTCTTAATTTCGAATGAACCAGTCATTGAACTGAACTAGTTTAATAAACTGAAATGAAGAAAATATTCTCTCTGCACCTGTGGAAGAGGCTATTGCTTTCAAAAGATGGTTTGGCACTTCAAGAAACTGTGATTCCAGGTCCTTAGCCATTGACTTCCACTATTTTAGGGGTTTGACTTTCTTTAAATCTTGGCAGCAAACATATACTGCTTGAATGTTATTTTTGTATATAATTTAAATTATTTTAATAAATTATAAGAAGTTTAGGCCTTAACATAGGTTATCAATTTCAAATAAATAGGCTTATTTTTAAAAAAATAATATACTTGTATTTAATTTAAATGTTTTAAAAATCTAATTTTAAAAAGTCTGATTTTTTAATTTTTTTTTTAAAAATCCATTTTTATCCACCCCTGCTGGCAGAACAATGGAGACTGTCAGCAGAGCTATGAACTGTTAATGATCCTCAGTAGCCAGCAGCAGACAGAGGAATAGAGAATGGAAAAACCCCAGGGCAAGGACAGGAAGAGACAAGGTATTAGAAACTGCTTTTAAAAGGAGACAAGCTCCTTAGCAAGATAGACCATCACCAGGAAGAGAAAACTGAGTAGGAATGAGGTGCAGGACAGCCCTGGAACCCATAAAAACACTGACCACAAACCAGGAGTGAAGACTGGAGGGAAGGGTTTGCATTCAGATGCTTGTTATTTTTCCATAGATCTGTAAAGCTGTTGTGCTCTCCTGAGTAAAATGCGTATGGTTATGAAGTGCCTTTGCAAAGTCAGCATGATCCTTCATTTAATTGTCATGTTGTCCCCAAAGCATTAAACTGTAACCCAGAGCGCTTGCGCAAGAGGAGCGCTGGTGAAAGGTGTGCTTAAGCTACTGGGGAAACTTCGGGCGGTCCACACTCTGCCTTCGAAGCTAGAGCAGCTGTTAACAGGGCTCTATATCCCAAGAGAGGATACCAGCATTGGAGTCTGTACCCTGAGAGTTTTCAGAGTAACAGCCGTGTTAGTCTGTATTCGCAAAAAGAAAAGGAGTACTTGTGGCACCTTAGAGACTAACCAATTTATTTGAGCATGAGCTTTCGTGAGCTACAGCTCACTTCATCGGATGCAGTGAGCTGTAGCTCATGAAAGCTCATGCTCAAATAAATTGGTTAGTCTCTAAGGTGCCACAAGTACTTCTTTTCTTTTTACCCTGAGAGTGTGTCTGAAGACCAGACATAGAGACAGTCTCTGAATGCTACTCAGACCCAGCAGGGTTGGAAGCACCCAAGATCCAACAGTTGCAACCAATACAGCAGGTGATCTTCCATAAGGAAGAGCTCAGCCAGGGCTCTAACACTTCACTTCTTGTTTCAAGGAATTTAACAATTCTACTGGCAAGACAAAAATGGAGCCAATTTTGTATTCTAAAATCCGAATGGGGGGGGAGGGGGAAGGAGGGCATCCTTTGATACCTTTGAAGTTCCTGAAAGAACTTTGCTTCCTAAGATGAGAGTTGCAGCACAGTTGATGAGAGCAGGAAATCATTTGATGGCCTACATGAGATGAATGACAGGGTCTCAGGCTAGTTCCCTGTGGTCAGGTGTACACATCACAAAAACAACCACCACAACTACCACCACTTGGACCCCTATATGCATCCAACAAAATGGGAATTCACCCACGAAAGCTCATGCTCCAATACGTCTGTTGGTCTATAAGGTGCCATAGGACTCTTTGCCTCTTGGACCCCCTTTAAGCAAAGGGTAAGGAAGAACTTACTGAACGGGGCATAGAGACTATTAACCCTAAAGGGAGTCCTCCAGGTCACAGTTGAAGTACAGTGTTAAGCACTAAAGTGGCCACGGATAATTAGAGTTTTACCTCCTCCCATTTGGAGAGTATGGAGTTTACTCACTTCTCATTTAAGAAATAAAGATTTTAGTTACTCCCATTTTCCTGTGACAAGCAAATTGTGGC
Organism: Lepidochelys olivacea; assembly: GCF_965140295.1. NCBI lineage: Eukaryota > Metazoa > Chordata > Testudines > Cheloniidae > Lepidochelys > Lepidochelys olivacea. Next base: position 59,390,730 of record NC_140416.1, read on the forward strand.
TGTACAACCACAACAACTGCTGTGTGAGTCATCTATTGGCTGGTTACATCCAGCACCAGACAAGTGGCCTGTAAAATCTGCAATAAGCATCTAATGCTACTCCATGTATGGATTGACTGAATACATGTATTAATTATTATTATACATACAAATTAACTGTTCTTTTTCTGATATGATTATGATTTGAAAATTAAGGTTGGGAAGCAAGAGTTTACCCACTCCTTTTTTTACCACTACTGTTAAACCATGTGAGAAAGTTTATATTGACTCTTTCTGTAATGTATCTCCTTGGACAGGAGACTTCAGTTTCAAGATCTGCCAAGCCAGAACCTGAATTAGGTTCATATACATGCAAAGCTACTGCATTGGATGACACAGCATAACAAACTCAACATACTAGGTTTCTCTGTGATTGCTGGTATGTGCACACCCTTGCTATATTTTTCAGGGGAGCAAACCACCTCAAACCTTGCTCTTGAATGTGCTTGCAGGGCAGGACTCTTGCACATTTTCCATTCCTTGCCTGCACAAAGCAATGGGGTGAAACAGGTATAGACTGTGCGTGGTCACAGCAATTGTTGAACAAATTTTGTTGCTTCAGAACTGAACTTTACCAGCGGTGATAAAGGCCCACCCACCACATTGTTATTCATAGGCAAACAAGGAGCAAGCACAATACTGTCAAACACAACTACTCTAGAATTCTCATTACACAAATGATCCCAACACTCTACCAGGGCCGTGGACACCCCATCATTCTGAGGGCCAAGTAATAGCTTGTAAACCATCAAAGGGTATTTTAAATACAATTTTTCCCAACATTCACTTTTGATCTGAGTCCAAATCTGGCAAGTTTTGGCCCCACAGGTAACTGAGGCCACATGGCTCCCAGCTGCCTGTACCCAGCAGGAATGGGAGGGGCCCACCCTGTCCCAGAATAGAGAACTACAGGGCAGTGGCTGTTCCCCTTGTGACAGACAATCCTACCGTTACCAACCCTCCAGGATCGGGCTGGAGTCTCCAGGAATTAACAATTAATCTCTAATTAAAGATTGTCAAGTCATTAAATCTCCAGGAATAGTCCCACCAAAATTGGGGGGAGGACGCAGAAACCCCCAGGGATGAACGGCAGCTGGGAGAGAGATGAGAGAAGGCTCCACCCGCAGCATTGTCGGGTCTGGTTGTTCACAGCCTTGGGACCTACCCACCTGAAAGTCCCGTGACTCCCGCGTGACCCTCCCCACAGCAGGACTACCCTTCCCAACATGCAGCGCGCGGCACGGAGTTTCGGGGCCTCCTTCTTGAGGCGGCAGGGATAGTGCCTGATCCGCAGAACCGCGCTAGTCCTATTCGGGAATGGAGACTCAGACCCCAAATGCTGCTCTCGCAAGGCGGTGGGGAACTGCGCGGTGAACTTCGTGGCCAGAAGGGCGGTGCCGAGTGATTTATCATCAGGCGCTACGAGGGGCACCCTCCTGGGCGGGACGAGTGGCCGGACCGATGAAGCCCCGACCTGCGGCCCGGAAGTGTCCGTGAAGAGCAGGCGATGGGACCGGGATCCTAGTAACAGGCGAGCCGGCGGCTGCTGCCGCTGCCGCCATGGCGGGTCTGGGCTCCAGCTCCTCCGAGCACTTCGAGCGGCTGCACGAGATCTTCCGGGGGCTGCAGGCGGAGCTGCGGGGCGTCCCGGAGAGACTGCGGGGGAGCGCGGCTGGTGAGGCGCCGGGGGCGAGCGTGGGGCCGTTATTACGTTGGGAGGGGAGCTGGAATTCGCCCCCCACCCCACCCCGTCTGTCTCCTGCCCGGTCCGTGGCGAGCGCGTAGCGCGTCTCCCCGCAGCGCGGTGTCGGGATCCCCCGGAGCTGGCGGGCGCGGGAACTGCAGATTTAGGTTTGGGGGCAGATTTCTCCAGCCTCCGGGGCCGCCTCCGAAACGGCAGGCTCCTTGGCTGAAGAGGCGCTACAAGCGCTGTCGCAAGGGACCGTGAAGAGCGCAGAGCGGGGCCTGGCCAGCGGGACGCGGCTCGCCCCCGCGCCCCGCTGCTTGGGGCAGTCAGGGGAGCGATTTCCAAATTCCTAATGCCGCTATTGGGCCTCCCCGGAATGGCAGGGAAGGCGCGGGGGGGGGGGGGGCGGAAGCTTGCAGAAGCAAACGGCAGGCAGGTGCGCCTGGCTTGTGCCTGACCCGACCCCACCCCGCGCCAGGACCGGCTGGCATCCCGCAGTGCCCAAAGCTTGAACTGTGTGTGGAGAAGGCTCGTCCCTTGGCTAGATCCGCATCAAAATCTCCTCTCTTCAACCCTCTCGTCCGTGTTCGGTCTTTCCCAGTCCTCGTGCTGGCCTTCCGTAGCAAGCAATGTAGCCTTACAGAGTCACCACACTTGCGCTTGTCAGTTTGTAGCTTACAGAGGAGCAGAGCTGTTCTTGAGAATTTGTATTTCTGGTTGATGCAAGTAACAAGTGTCAAATCAGCTCGAAAATCCAGTAGGTTCCAGGGACAGAGCTGTTCAACTTCCAGAACAGAAACCCTCTCACTTTGTGAAGCAGATGGGATAATGCTGTGGGCTGGGTAGCTCAGGGGATTGATAGTGGAATACAGAGTTTTCCAACTAGCCAGAACTAATTGGCCCAGTCTTATTAGCAACCTTGGAAGAGACCAAGAACTATGTGGGACATGTAAATAGAAGTCTGACCCTTAAGATGATCTCAGCTAAATGCATGAGGCATGCTAATAGGGCAGTGAGCAGAAGATTGGACTGTCCTTTATTTATCCATAGAATATGTATTACATGATCTTCCATCTCTGAAATTGTGAGGCCAGAACCAGTCACTAGCACTACATTCCCAAGAGTCTTTTAAAAAGCTATGTAGAGAGGTAGTGTGTGGATGTCTGCAGAGGTCTGATATACTGCTTGCTCTCTTTGAGCTAATTCTCCTGTTCTCTTCTCCTCTGGAGCAGCTGCTGGTGGCTTTGCTGTCTTGGAGGGCACACTCTGGGGTGTTGGTTTTCAGTAGTTCTGCTTTGCTATATGTTACTGGTTAGTTATTGCCAGTTTTGTAGCTTCACCCTTGAGCATGCCTACTTTTGGGTTAACTAAGATCCCAAGCCTGTAAACACTTATGCGTTATTTTTGCCTTTGGACAATCCCACTGACATCACTGGAATTACTTAAATTTGTGTAAGTATATGTATGCTTTGGGCATTTGGCATCAATCTTAGCACAAACAGGAGAGGCAGTGTTGCTCTATGGGGCTGCAGAGCTGCACTCTTGTGTGGAGAAAGTTTTCTTGTTCATTTAATGCAGGTCTACTGCATGAATTGCATTTCCCTTCTGAAATGTTGGAATCTTGCCCAAAAGATTGTTAGGTGGAAATCTAGACAAATGAATTAATAATATAGCTATCTGAGTCTTCCTGTCAATTTTTGTAGTTTTATTGCCGTGTTTTTCCTATTTTTAAATGATTTTCTCTTCTCTGTTGCTGTGGGAGATTTCTAGATTATGTGGGAGATTTCTAAAGTGAAGCACTATGTGTAATGGGTTTCAGAGGGGTAGCCATGTTAGTCTGTATCCATAAAAACAATGAGGAGTCCTCGTGGAACCTTAGACTAACAAATTTGGGGATAAGCTTTGGTGGGATATAACCCACTTGATGAAGCTGTTTTACTACCATATAACGCGACCTGATATAATGCAGGTTTGCATACAACATGGTAAAGCTCCAACACGCTGCTCTGAGCAGCATGTCAAGGGTGCTGGGGCCGAGGGCTTGGATAAAGGGCAGAGGGTCTCGGGGGTGTCAGGGGCTCTCTCCCACAGAGTCTGAGAGGCAGGAGCTGTGGGGGGGCACTTGGGGGCCCCACAGTCCCAGAGTGGCCCAGGGGATTAGCGGGGGACTGGGAGCAGCCTGCTCTGCTTCCCTGGCCCCAGCCATGTTGCTTGGGGGAAGGGATCCCCCCCTACACTCTCTCTCACCCGCTCCACTCCGCCAGTTCCTAGCCATGGCGCTCTGCTTCCTGCCGCAGGTGAGTGGGGCCGGGGCAAGGAAAGCGAAGCAGACTGGGGCTGCATTGCTCCACTTCCCGCTGCAGGTGAGTGCGGGGGACGTCCTTCCCACCGCTGGTGAGTGTGGGGAAGTTGGGGAAAGTGGAGCACTGCGGCTGGCAGGTAGCAGAGTAGAGTGGGCTGTGGCATGTTGCTCCGCTTCCCGCCGGTGAGTGCCTGTCAGGGGGTGAGGGGTGTGGATAGGGGTCGGAGCAGTCAGGGGACAGGGAGTAGGGGGGTTAGGTAAGGGGTGGGGTCCTGGGGGTGATTAGGGATGGGGGTTTCTGGAGGGGGCGGTCAGGGAACAAGGAACGGGGAGACCAAAGCAAGTTTGATATAACGCAGTCTTACCTAAACATGGTGAGATTTTTTTGTCTCCTGAGGACCACGTTAGGGGTAGAGGTGTATGTGTAATGTTGTCAAATGTAGAAAGTAATACTGGAAAAATAGCTTCCTCAAATTTTTCAGTTTTAGTAATGTTCAATGTAGCAGATACTGATAAGTAGGTAAACATTTTATAATGGAATTATTTCTCTAAAACAGAGGTTCTCAAACTGAGGGTTGAGACCCCTCAGGGGGTTGTGAGGTTATTACATGGGGGGTCATGAGCTGTCAGCCTCTACCCCAAACCCTGCTTTGCCTCCAGCATTTTTAATGGTATTAAATATATTTAAAAGTGTTTTTCATTTATAAGGGGAGTTGCACTCAGAGACTTGGTATGTGAAAGGGGTCACCAGTACAAAAGTTTGAGAACCACTGCTCTAAAAGTTGATGGTGGCCCTTGAATTCATCTGGTGAATTCTGGTTATATTGGAAGAAGGGGATTGTTAGCAATATGAGTGAACCTCTTCACAATCAGGAAACTACCTTACTTTGGAGAAGCCTGACACAAAATTACCTCAATTACTTCTTTTCTCTGCTAGAAGAGTAAAAAGGGCAAATAGTCCTTGTTCTATGGTATTTGTTAGTCGTGTGACCGTCAGGATTAATTATTGTGATTCTCTGTACCTTGTACAGAGACCTTCAACCTTCTAAAAAGCTACAGGTTGTTTGTTTAGGCTCCTCATTAAATACTGAGTTGAATATCTAAAGATACTTTTTATGAGGATTATGAAACCCAGATCCTAACTACTCATGGTCATTAACAATGTAACAACACTTCTTTCAGTAATAGAAATTTTAACCCCCAAAGTCCAGTCTGTATTCAATTTGGCTATTAACTCCATACTTTCAGTTTGCTAAAGTATTCTCTACGTCTTGTCTTATGCTGTTTTGTGGTATTATTTTTGCAGTGTTAAACTGGGACCGTTTTCCATTCGTGACATGACTGCATTTCTGTGTGTGTGTGTGCAGTGATTCTCCAAGCTTTGAAAAGGGTTTTGGAATGAGTATAATGAGGTATATTAATATTCAATCCCTGATCAAATGCATCATCCAAAAAGTGGAAATCTGGTTATTTAAGCGGGTTGAAATTTTCTGAAGTACTTTGGACAGTTTCTTGCATCACTTTGGAGGAACAGCAGCACCACTGAAAATTCCATAGTTATATTTTTCTGAGCTGCACTGTTCCAGAAACACTCTGGCTGAGGGAGGGCCACAAGGGGATGGGGAGGGGGTGGCTCAGTGGGGGTGCAGGCCCACATGAGGATGGCAGAGGCGGTGGTGGAGGACCACATGGGGACAGGGGCAGATGTGCCTGAATATGAGAGGCTAAGGGTCAGCCAGGGTCTGCGTGCGGGAGGCTCCCTAACAATCCCCGCTCCAAAAAAAAAAAACCAAAACCCCAACCCTGTTCCATACATCTTACTCACACCCAACAACTCTCCATGTTCACTCCCAGGCTTCTTCCCAGCAATTACTTCCCTCCTCTTCAGCTCCTCCATTACCCCTGACTTCCCCAAGCCTTTTCACTGCTTCTGAGGGGTGTGGGAAATATGTTTCTGTATTGTAGTTTAAATGAATTATTACTCAGAGTTCTGTATTAATATGCCTAGTAAGGAATCTATTTGTTAAAATTTCCTGAATCTTGTTTGTTAGATATCCTTGCTGACAGGAATTTTGAAATAAGTTACCAAAATAATTGAAACTGGTGTGATTACATTGTGTTTTGACAAAATATTCATAATTTTGCAGATTTTTAAAAAAAAATCTTTTGATGCAGAATTTTTAATTTTTGGTGCAGAATTCCCTCATGAATAGAAAGTATACATTTGATGCAACTTCTTATTCACTTATTACTGCAGTGAGGAGTCTATTATGTTAGCACTGACAGCTAGTGTTATGGTCCATACAGTGATTAGAGTAACTGCCTTTTTGTATTATTTGAGAACATAACTTTTCCTTGTTAGCTGACAACTTGAGCCAGTGTCAAAGCTACTTACAATTAAAATACTGTGGTGTAATTTCACTTTGGGCTGAAAGGGAAACGGAAGTCAGACAAGTTACAAAAATAAAAGGAGCTATTTTAAAGACTTCGATATTTTCTCAAACTTCTACCAACTGAGAGTTTGGTGGAGTTTGGCTTCTTTAGGGGACCAGAGTTGCAGGATTTCATAACAGAAAATTTGACCTTGTAATAGAGCTCTTGTTGCTATTGGAACTATGGAGAGACTGTAGTCTCTTCATAATACTGCAGTTGGAGTAGATGAGTTTTGTCATGTTAACCTGTGGGTTTTTTTCTTTTTTTTTTTTTTCTTAAGTTGATTTTGTTTGAAGTCAGGACAAACTTGCACTGGCTTCTAGGAGAGATGAATAATAATTCTTTTATCAGAATTCTTCCAAACATGACTGCCCTTTCCCTTTACAATGCTCTAAACCAGTTCTGTGGCCTTCTCAAGCTTTCTGCAAGCTTATAAAAAACATACACTATTGCAAGCTTTTGTACTGGTGACTCCTTTCACATAACAAGCCTCTGAGTGCGATTTCCCCCTCATAAATTAAAACACTTTTTTTGTATATTTAACACCATTCTAAATGCTGGAGGCAAAGCGGGGTTTGGGGTGGAGGCTGACAGCTTGTGGCTCCCCATATAATAATTCGTGAACTCCTGAGGGGTCCCCAACCCCCAGTTTGAGAACTCCTGCACTATTGCTTTCTTGTAGCATCAAGGGATTAGATGTTTGTTTAGAATTCTGCTTACACAATACCATTCCAAATTATCTTTGCAGTATGAGGGTGCAATAGGCTCTGCAGGTAGAAGCATCTAGCAAATGCTATATGTATCTGTTCAGGCTCTTTTTAAAAACAAAACACAACACATTGCCTTCAAAAGCCCAGACGCTCATTACAGGGACTCAGTAGCAAGTGGGCACTTCACATTAAAACTGAAACATACATAGCTCATTGGGGTGACATGGATAATCAGCTTAGCTAAGGGAGATGTCCATTCAGGCATTATTTCAGTATTATCTGAGTTCTTGACAGTATCCCTTACTGAAAGGATTCTAGATTACCTATGGATACATAAAAAGAAAAGGAGGACTTGAGTCACCTTAGAGACTAACAAATTTATTTGAGCATAAGCTTTTGTGAGCTACAGCTCACTTCATTTGTAGCTCACGAAAGCTTATGCTCAAATAAACTTTAGTCTCTAAGGTGCCACAAGTCCTCCTTTTCTTTTTGCGGATACAGACTAACACAGCTGCTACTCTGAAACCTATAGATACATGAATTTCTTCACCTACTGCTGAAGACAGTAGCTGTCCAACAAAGCAAGAGAAGGATGCTGTATCCAGTAGAAACTGCAGGGGGAAGATAGAATGAAACTACGTAAATGGAATTTTACTTCTGAGGGCATTCTGCACCAAAAAACTAAAAATTCTCCACACAATACTTTAAAATTCTGCAAGTTTTCTGCATGCTTTATTTGTCAATAAATAAATGCAGAGGCTCCAGAATGGCAGTAGGGAGCACAGGCCAGTGGCTGCATGAAGGTGGAAGATCACCCTGCAGCCCTCCCACCCCACACCCTCAGGACACAGACTCTGCAGTGGGGCTGCACCTGACCCTGACACAGAACAAGGTCTGGGCCTGCCCCAAGAACACCCTAGGGCCATGCCACTCTGCGCCAGGTGCACCAGGAGTGGGGCAGATAGGCTCAACCAGGCAGGATCCAAGTGTGGAAGGGGTCAGTGTGGGGGAAATCCAGGTGAGGGGATTCTGTGTGGGACAGTCTGGGTGCAGGCAGCTCAGTGGGCGGTCTAGGTATGGGGGGGATCTGGTTGCACAGAGGCTTGTGGGGTGGGGGGGGTTACAGGTGCAGAGGCAATGGGACTTTGCAGGGGCTTCCAGATAAAGGTTGTTGAGGCTCATTGTGGAGGTCTCAGCAGGTGGGGTCTTGGTGAGGTGGGGGTATGGGTGCAGCTAATTGGCGGTCAGCAGTGTGGCGGTCTGGATGTGGGGGCTCAGGGTGGTGCCAGGGTGGGGGCTCCAGATGCAGGGGTTGAGGTTCAGTGTGGTGGGGTTCAGGTATGGAGAGCTAAGGAGGTTCTGGATGTACTGGGTGAGGTGTGGCAGGGGTGTCTAGGTATGGGAAGTCTGGATGCACAGGGGTTGGGTGGATGGGAGAGCAGCTCCTCATAGAGTGACCCCTCCCCCCACAGCTGAGGAGTGATGGGGACAGAAAGCAGGGGAGGATGCTGAGTTTCCTGCAGCTGGGGGAGGTTTCTAGGGTTGGGTCTGACACTCCTTGCGGGTGAAGAAAAAGTCCCATCCTCTCTAGCTGCTAGTCCCAGCTGATCCCAACTAGCAGCTGATCCCAACTCAGGGTAGGAGCCACTGGCTGGGGTGTCCCCAGCCCCATGGTGATTTACTTGTCCGCTAGCTGCTGTGGGTGCCTGAAAAATGGTACCTGTGCTGCTAGGTAGTGGTGCGTGTCTGCTCTTGTAGCTTCCCTTTGCTTTCCTGTCAGTCATTTTTTGGTGGGGAAGCAAAGAAATCTGCGCAGGACATGAATTTGCATATGTAGTGGTGCAGAATTCAGCCAGGACATTGGGGTTAACTTCTGCTCAACTTACAGAACTTTAAATACCACAAGATAAGCAATTGTTTGAAAGGCATACCAACATAGGTCTTTATGACTTTCCTGAGTTAAGCACCTTTTTCAGCATAGTCCTGGGAATGGAGTTTTGTTGAGTCTCAGAAATCAGCAATATTTTGGTCTTCCAAAGCTAGCGGCCTGTGTTGCTTTGTGTGTTCATTTCTTGATCACGATGTGGTGGGTTTTAAGTTCTCTGGCCCTTTATAAGAATTTTCTGGTGGTCCCCATTTTAAGCTGAACTTTGGCCTGGTGTCCTGTTAGTCAGCTTCTTCCTGTTAACTCAGTCTTCTGTGTGATGTTCCCATCCTATGGTGGCTTGAGATCTGTTTTAATTTCCTTGTAGCATATTTGATGTGGTTCCATTTCTTTTCCAGAAGAGAAGAAGAAACTAATACGAGAATTTGATGAGAAACAACAGGAGGCAAATGAAACGGTAAGGATGTGGCTGGAATTGTGACACTGGGGAGGAGAAACCCAAATGGGACATCAGCCATACACTTTTATTTCCCTTTCTCCTTAGAAATGACTTATTCAGGTCCTTGTGCTTCAATCGTGATGGGGTTAGTGCGGAGTGCACATCCTCTACTTTTTTAGATAAACATGGTTCCATTCTCCAAGACTCAAGCATGCAGTTTTCACTAGCACTAAACTCAAATGCCACCTCACAATTACCAAGCAAAGCAGCATGCAATCAGAATCCTTAGGATTCTTCGTCTTGTAGGGGGAACTCCAAGAGATAAGTAGCGAATTCCTGCTTTACGCTCTCTTCTGTTGCAGTTCTGTGTCCTAGAATCATTTGAACATGGCAGTCTAATCCCCTCTTCTTCCTTGGTTTGTGCGATTGTCAACGTTATGGATGCTGAGCATTCTAATCCTGTTCTGCCAGAAACCTATAATGGGCAGAGCAGTAAAAATCAAGATGACTCTGTATTTTCACACTTACGGGTTTTGTGCTGGCTCATGGCACCCAACGGTAGAACCCTCTCCAAGTAGTGCTTGTTAGAACGTGTGTGTGCCCCTTTCTATGCCTGCCCTGAGCGTTTCTGAAGCCTAGCCCAGCGGTTCTCTTAATGTGTGTGTTTTTTGTTGTTGTTGCTGGCCTTGGAGTGTGGTGAGGTGGAGTGGTCTCCCTCCAACTTGAGTGAGGGACCACTATCCTCCCCCTGGACCCACTTCACCAGAAGTAACGGGACAGGGCAGGAAGTATAAAGGGAGGGCCCTGCTCAGTTTGGGCTGCATCAGGGAAGGAGGTATACATCTCTCCTAGGGAGCAGAGCCTTCTGTGGGACCGTGGATCAGCAGCTGAGCAGACCAGCGCTGTACTGCCTGAAGAGACAGAGGACCCTGAGGAGTGGCTGAAGTCGGAAAGTGTGTCAGGCACAACTGTTTGATTTGCAGGCGGATGTGGTGGAATCCGGTCCAAGGGTTGTCCAGATATCAAACCTTTATCAGATGAGACATTACCTGTCTGTTCATAAGAAAGATGATTGAAGTATTCCTGTGGTGGAACCCAGGACTGCCAGTCCCTCCAGTAGCTGGGATCTGGAAACATACCCATAAGAGAAGCAAACGAGTGAGGAAACCCAGGCTGAGAAGGAATGAATAAACCAAGCCTCTTAATTCTTCAAGGTTTCAGAGTAGCAGCTGTGTTAGTCTGTATCCGTAAAAAGAAAAGGAGTACTTGTGGCACCTTAGAGACTAATAAATTTGTTGGAGCATAAGCTTTCGTGAGCTACAGCTCACTTTATCGGATGCATACAATGGAAAATACAGTGGGTAGATTTTATATACACAGAGAACATGAAACAATGGGTGTTAACCATTCAGACTGTAACAAGAATGACCAGGAAAGGTGACCTATTGCCAGCAGGAGAGCGGGGCGGTGGGAACCTTTTGTAGTGATGATCAAGGTGGGCCATTTCCAGACTTTACAAGAACAGTAGGAGGGGAAATAAACAAGGGGAAACATGTGTTGGAAATATTCCTCTCTGAACAACATATTAACCCACAGAGACCTTCTTACCAACCCTACAAAAAGGAGGATTCTGGGTGGACTCACCAACAGACTGGTCTTCTACATAGATTGTTTCCGCTGACGTGCACGGGCTGAAATTGTGGAAAAGCAACATCACTTGCCCCATAACCTCAACCGTGCAGAATACAATGCCATCCACAGCCTCGGAAACAACTCTGACATCATAATCAAAAAGGATGACAAAGGAGGTGGTGTCGTCATGAATAGGTCTGAATATGAACAAGAGGCTGCTAGACAGCTCTCCAACACCACTTTCTACAAGCCATTGCCCTCTGATCCCACTGAGGGTTACCAAAAGAAACTACACCATCTGCTCAAGAAACTCCCTGAAAAAGTACAAGAACAAATCCACGCAGACACACCTCTAGAACCCTGACCAGGGGTATTCTATCTGCTACCCAAGATCCATAAACCTGGAAATCCTGGACGCCGAATCATCTTAGGCATTGGCACCCTGACAGCAGGATTGTCTGGCTATGTAGACTCCCTACTCAGGCCCTACACTACCAGCGCTCCCAGCTATCTTCGAGACACCACTGACTTCCTGAGGAAACTACAATCCATCGGTGATCTTCCTGAAAACACCATCCTAGCCACTATGGATGTAGAAGCCCTTTACACCAACATTCCACACAAAGATGGACTACAAGCCGTCAGGAACAGTATCCCCGATAATGTCACGGCAAACCTGGTGGCTGAACTCTGAGATGCATAAGCTTTTGTGAGCTACAGCTTACTTCTCTAATAAATTTGTTAGACGCTAAGGTGCCACAAGTACTCCTTTTAATTAAAATAATAGAAATATCAGGGTTGGAAGGGACCTCAGGAGGTCATCTAGTCCAACCCCCTGCTCAAAAGCAGGACCAATCTCCAATTAAATCATCCCAGCCAGGGCTTTGTCAAGCCTGACCTTAAAAACTTCTAAGGAAGGAGATTCCACCACCTCCCTAGGCAACGCATTCCAGTGTTTCACCACCCTCCTAGTGAAAAAGTTTTTCCGAATATCCAACCTAAACCTACCTCACTGCAACTTGAGACCATTACTCCTTGTCCTGTCCTCTTCTACCACTGAGAATAGTCTAGAACCATCCTCTCTGGAACCACCTCTCAGGTAGTTGAAAGTAGCTATCAAATCCCCCCTCATTCTTCTCTTCTGCAGGCTAAACAATTCCAGTTCCCTCAGCCTCTCCTCATAAGTCATGTGTTCCAGACCCCTAATCATTTTTGTTGCCCTTCGCTGGACTCTCTCCAATTTATCCACATCCTTCTTGTAGTGTGGGGCCCAAAACTGGACACAGTACTCCAGATGAGGCCTCACCAATGTCGAATAGAGGGGGACGATCACGTCCCTTGATCTGCTCGCTATGCCCCTACTTATACATCCCAAAATGCCATTGGCCTTCTTGGCAACAAGGGCACACTGCTGACTCATATCCAGCTTCTCGTCCACTGTCACCCCTAGGTCCTTTTCCGCAGAACTGCTGCCTAGCCATTCGGTCCCTAGTCTGTAGCTGTGCATTGGGTTCTTCCGTCCTAAGTGCAGGACCCTGCACTTATCCTTATTGAAGCTCATCAGATTTCTTTTAGCCCAATCCTCCAATTTGTCTAGGTCCCTCTGTATCCTATCCCTGCCCTCCAGCGTATCTACCACTCCTCCCAGTTTAGTATCATCCACAAATTTGCTGAGGGTGCAATCCACACCATTCTCCAGATCATTTATGAAGATATTGAACAAAACTGGCCCCAGGACTGACCCCCGGGGCACTCCACTTGACACCGGCTGCCAACTAGACATGGAGCCATTGATCACTACCCATTGAGCCCGACAATCTAGCCAACTTTCTACATTCATCCAGCCCGTACTTCTTTAACTTGCTGATAAGAATACTGTGGGAGACTGTGTCAAAAACTTTGCTAAAGTCAAGAAACAATACATCCACTGCTTTCCCTTCATCCACAGAACCAGTAATCTCATCATAGAAGGCAATTAGATTAGTCAGGCATGACCTTCCCTTGGTGAATCCATGCTGACTGTTCCTGATCACTTTCCTCTCATGTAAGTGCTTCAGGATTGATTCTTTGAGGACCTGCTCCATGATTTTTCCGGGGACTGAAGTGAGGCTGACTGGCCTGTAGTTCCCAGGATCCTCCTCCTTCTCTTTTTTAAAAGATGGGCACTACATTAGCCTTTTTCCAATCTTCCAGGACTTCCCCCGATCGCCACGAGTTTTCAAAGATAATGGCCAATGGCTCTGCAATCACAGCCGCCAGTTCCTTTAGCACTCTCGGATGCAACTCGTCCGGCCCCATGGACTTGTGCATGTCCAGCTTTTCTAAATAGTCCCTAACCACCTCTTTCTCCACAGAGGGCTGGCCATCTATTCCCCATATTGTGATGCCCACCGCAGCAGTCTGGGAGCTGACCTTGTTAGTGAAGACAGAGGCAAAAAAAGCATTGAGTACATTAGCTTTTTCCACATCCTCTGTCACTAGGTTGCCTCCCTCATTCATTAAGGGGCCCACACTTTCCTTGGCTTTCTTCTTGTTGCCAACATACCTGAAGAAACCTCTCTTGTTACTCTTAACATCTCTCGCTAGCTGCAGCTCCAGATGCGATTTGGCCCTCCTGATTTCATTCCTACATGCCCAAGCAATATATTGGTCATACTCTTCCCTGGTCATATGTCCAACCTTCCACTTCTTGTAAGCTTCTTTTTTATGTTTAAGATCCGCTAGGATTTCACCATTAAGCCAAGCTGGTCGCCTGCCATATTTACTATTCTTTCGACACATCGGGATGGTTTGTCCCTGTAACCTCAACAGGGATTCCTTGAAATACAGCCAGCTCTCCTGGACTCCTTTCCCCTTTATGTTAGTCCCCCAGGGGATCCTATCCATCCGTTCCCTGAGGGAGTCAGTCTGCTTTCCTGAAGTCCGGGGTCCGTATCCTGCTGCTTACCTTTCTTCCCTGTGTCAGGATCCTGAACTCAACCAACTCATGGTCACTGCCTCCCAGATTCCCATCCACTTTTGCTTCCCCTACTAATTCTTCCCGGTTTGTGAGCAGCAGGTCAAGAAAAGCCCCCCCCCCCTCCCCCCCCAGTTGGCTCCTCTAGCACTTGCACCAGGAAATTGTCCCCTACGCTTTCCAAAAACTTCCTGGATTGTCTATGCACCGCTGTATTGCTCTCCCAGCAGATATCAGGAAAATTAGTCACCCATGAGAACCAGGGCGTGCGATCTAGTAGCTTCCGCGAGCTGCCGGAAGAAAGCCTCATCCCCCGGTCTGGTGGTCTATAGCAGACTCCCACCATTATGTCACTCTTGTTGCTCACACTTCTAAACTTAATCCAGAGACACTCAGGTTTTTCTGCAGTTTCGTACCGGAGCTCTGAGCAGTCATACTGCTCCCTTACATACAGTGCTACTTCCCCACGTTTTCTGCCCTGCCTGTCCTTCCTGAACAGTTTATAATCATCCATGACAGTACTCCAGTCATGTGAGTTATCCCACCAAGTCTCTGTTATTCCAATCACGTCATAATTCCTTGACATCACCAGGACCTCCAGTTCTCCCTGCTTGTTTCCAAGGCTTTGTGCAATTCTACTCTCTCTAAATGAGAATCAGACCTCGGATCCGCTATGGACCTTTTAGGAGACAACAATGGACCTAGAGGATGGTGAGGAATAAAAGATGAGAAAAATCTGTTTGGAGACCCAGTAGAACTCTTAGGAGGAGGTATGGATTGATTTGAAGAGACACTAATAATCTCTCTCCTTTTCTTTAAATGAGAAGAGGAATCCGACTGCAGAACTTGTAAAGCCTATTTGCCAATATCCATAACTTGGATTTTGTGGAATGCTCCAAATGGGGAAGATGCACATCAGCCACCACAAAAAAAAAAAAATTGTCTTTGGATCCAAGGGCAGTCCTGGAACAGGAGCAGAGGCAGGAGCCAGTCCCACCAATGTGGAGAGTACTTGATCCAGAGAAATACTCAGATCCTCTCCCCCCGCCCCGGCCACCTCTGATCTTCAAAGTCCAAACTGGAGTCGACTTTGGCTTCTGTGGTTCCAACCCTTAAACCTATGTCAGACTTGGACTGCTCCAGTAGGTGTGATGCATGGGATCTGGCACCACTAAGAATGGCTGTCTTCTCCCTTGTCTTCCTTTTTGGAACTAATATAGCCGTAGCTGCTGATGTGGCTCTAGGTTCCTTGGAAGGCAGCTGACCTCTTCCCACCAAGAGTGCCTTCAAAGTCTTGATGGCTTTAATAAATCCGGAGCTGATCCCAACCTCCTGGAACCTGTACACAGTTTAGGGTTGCTGGAGGAGCTGAACCTGGTTTGTTAGATTTCTGATCTGGAACCAGAAGGTTTACCAGCAAAAGCTGTAGTCTATTCTGCCTCATTTTATGCACTCTGGGCATGAAAGCCTGGCAAATAGAATATCCAGGAGGAGAGCAGCCTTCCCCCCCACAGACCCTTCAGATACCTAATATGGTCATCCACCTGTGACCCAAGAACATCTTAGTGTCAGCTAAAAGAAGGATGCACAGGGGTTACAGGAGTCTCCGAATTCTGGCATGTAGATTCTAGTTCACCAAAGTGCCTTGTGTGAGGTTTCAAATGAAAGCCAGTGTCACTAGTCATCAGTGTCACTGAAATGTATGTGCATGTACTGTGCAAGGAGTTATGTATCTGTTCCAGAAAGTTATGTTCTTAAGCATGTAAAGTAAAAGCAGGTCACCAAAAGGTGACCTGCCTTAGACTTTCTCCCAGATGGGAGGCAAGATACATGTATGTCTTTCAGGATGTAAATTAAGCTTTGTGAACTAATACAAAGGATGACCATTTACATCGGAAGTCAGATCTTAACAAAGAGATGTGAAGTAAACAGGAAAGGACTGCACAGACATAAACAAGCTACAGGGAATTATCCTGTCTGTGGGGAAAGATAACGAACTTTGGATATAGTTCTAGAAGGCAAAGAAAACTCTTGGATATCCTGCACCTAGGACTAAGTAAATGGATGACTTGTCTGCATTCGTGAAAGTGGGGTCTCGGCCAGCCTTGGTTGAAAATACCGTAGAGGATTTTGGTTGAAATAAACTTCTTTATACAGGAGGTTAACCTGTTAGTTAAGTTTAGTCTCTAGAAAGCATGTTATGATTGTGTTTTGTATGGAAACATTTGTTTCCAATATTCTTTCTTACTATTACTTGAATCTTTGATAACATCACAGCACTTAGGTATATTTAATTAAAACAAGAATAAGGTTGTTAAGTGAGGTGCTTGTCCTGGGTTGAAACTTACAAGCTGATGTGTACTGTTTGGTAACAGAACCTGGTAACTGAGTGTGCAGTGCGGAAGGGGCAGGGAGTGCTCTAAGAACTTGTGGGAGTTGGGGTGGGTTGGTATATACCCATTACTACCTACAGAGAGAGAGCAAAGACTGTGGAGACCTGGAAGGTAGTGCTTGTACTGCCAGAGCTCTTGATTTCAGGGAGCTGATCCACGGCAAACACAGACAAGACTGCTTTGCTCTAAGGCAGTGTTTCTCAAATGTGGCCATGTGTTCACATGCTGCCACCAGGGGTTTTTCCTGCGGTCATGACTGCCTCCTGGGCAGAGATAGGGGAGGGGACAAAGCAATGGGGCTAAGTGGGTGGGCTTAACCCCCCCCTTCAGCCTTGGGGCTCTAGCAACAGGCTTGGTACTTCAGTCCCTTGCCCCCAGCTTCAGCTGTGGGGCCACAGGCTCTTGGCTCCTGCCCCCTGGGGTGGCGGGGCTCCAGTCTTCAGCCCCTCTCCCGCCCGCTCCAGGTCTGGGCTTCAGCTGGACCGGTCTGACTAGACACCATGGTCGAGGCGAGGAGCAGGGTGAGCCTGGGGTGCGATACTGCTGAAGAGATCTTGGGCAATGGGGGGAGGGAGGCAGAAGCAGTGGGTCCCAGAGGGGGTGATGGGGAGTCAGGGGTTAGGTGGGGGCTGGGGAAGGTGACAGGGGCTAGAGGCGATGGGGGAGGCAACAGGGGTCAGGTGCACCAAAATACAACTGTACATTTTTATTATTGAGTCTACAAAAAAAAACAAACCCAAAAAACATAAATGACAATGATTCGGAAATGTGCATGTGTGCATATTTATTTGTTTTTCCTAAAGTTAAGTATTTTAGGAAAATTTGTCAGAATGGCCCCAAGCAAGAGTTGGTGGCCTCAGGTTGTGGTCACCAAAAGTTTTGTTGTGAAAACCCCAGCTCTAAGGGGAGGTAGTAGTGAGGTGCCTTACAAGCCTGGGTACTCCAGGGAGTATCACACCATCTCCAGGAAGACAGCTGGGCACAAAGCACACCTCTTAAACCTTGGCTTTTTCTTTTTCTTTGGTTCAGCTATTACAGGGAACTGAATCTCACCAACTATACTAAACTATCAACATTTATTACTATACTAAAAACTACACTTAATTCTTGATGTAGTTATCTGGCCGTGGATCCAAGATGGATTGGAGTGGTTCACTTTTGTCTGGCACAATAGTTGGAAGGAACTGAAGTAGTAGAGGGTGCTGTGCTCCTTATATAGCCTCGCCCTCAGAACATTTGGCTATGCTCGGGGAGGGGTAGAAGAGGGTGCATGTGCGCTCTAATGGGTACTGCTTGGAGGAGATTCTATCATTAGGTAGCACCAGGTGGCGCAATACCCGTAAGTGTGAATATGAGAACCCTGCAAAGAAGAACATTGCGATGCAGGATTATTGGGGCAACAGAAGATGTAAAGCAACACAAAAATGTCCTTTTTTTTTTTTAAAGCTGTAACAATAAAGGCTTAAAATTTCTTCTGCTCCATAATTATGTAATGGTTACCTTTTAAAAACTTTATTTCTTTGAGAATTCATGTATGTCCCAGAACTCTTCCGTGGTTCTTCTCATGGGAACACATACATGTTTTAAACTCCACTTACTGCACCATCTAGTTTTGCTGACATGGTGGTCAATTACACAGGTACAATAGCTTGCTGTACTAGATATATGGATTGCGTATTTCATTTACATTAGCTTTAATGTCCATTGTCCATCACAGGACAATCCAGATGTTTTTTTTTTTGACCCTGTAAATTTTGTGGTGATGTATCATTTGGGCTTTTGTAGTTTTTAAGAATCACGTTTGTTGAATCTCTGAAACATGACACAATAGATTTGAAAATCAAGCTACTAGAGTAAGTGGTGGCTTCGTCATCTCTTGATATCTTCATATCAAGACTGGAGGATTTTCTGGACAATATGCTTTAGCCAGTGTAAGAGACTGCGGAAGACTTTTATGGCCTAGCTAGGGAACTTCCGCTTTCTCGAGGCCACCCAGTCACTGTAGGACATGGGGAACCAACTTCAACCGGTTTTAGGCCGGTTTTGTCTGCCTTGAATGGCCTGTTGCCAGGTAGCAGAAAGCCCCTTTAGGGAAGTACCTAATTATATATTAATGAGCTGTTTCTGTGTACTGCTTATTATGGCTCGCTGGTTGCCCCTTCGTCGGATTCCGTCCCAGGCAAAGCTCCAGTGTGCTGGGTTCTCCGCCTCCGTGACAGCAAAGCTTGGAGTCCCCTTTGCGGGTGTGTCACTAACCTTCAATAAAGCCAATAACTCGCTGCTTAGCTGCGTGTGGGTCTCATTTTCTCATAGTACCTCTGTCGGCCTGCAGTGCTTCGAACACCTTGGCCCGGAACAGCCAGACACAAGTTATTGGGCTCAATATGGGGTAACTGGGTGAAATGGCATGCAATAGACATGAGGTCAGACGAGATGATCTAATGGTCCTTTCTGGCCTTAAACTATGAATCTGTAGTAATTGCCATTCTTTCCTGATCCATCAAAGGATTATTGGTGTAGAGATCCATACATCTGCATGCTCCCACTTCTCTTAAAATAGAGCTGGACTTTTTTTTTTAATGAAGCATTTCATTTGACCAGAAATGAAATTTTTGTTGACTTTTTTTGATTTGACCAACATTCCTGAATTTGTGGTTGAACCCTCCATGTGGGGTGCCCCCCCCCCCTTTTTAAAACTTTTCGGAACTGCCAGCAAACTGAAAAATCAGTTATTCACCCAGCTTTAGTCACATGTCCTATTTAGAGATGTACTGAACTGCTCAGTGTTCAGATCTGGAAGTTTGGTTGATGGCCTGTCCACTTGTGCAGATGTGATTGGAAAGTTGACACCAACCTAAAACTGTTTAAAGAATGTGAAAAAGGACAAAGTACAACTATCAAAATGTTATATAGAAAATCAATTTTATAATTTTGGCTTTAGTCTCTTTCACTGAAGCATTCCCCAATCCATGTCTTGTACCAGAGTCCACATGTATACCAGTGTCTTAGTATTCTCTTGTTCTTATTGGGATGGTGAGTAACTATACAAATCATATTATGGAAGGTACTGATGACATGATACTGACAAGTATGACTTGTTCAATATTTTCACTTCAAGAAATGAAATCGTAAACTTGAAATCTTAATTCAGAGAACGCTCTCTATGATACTGTTGGGACTTACCTTGTTAACTTTTGGACTCTTTTTTGAGGGAAGACTGTTTAACACCATATGAACCCTGTGCTGTGGATTGGACAAAATGAAGCCTGTGGAATCATGTAATCTTGTTGTCCCATACGTTTATGTGAAGGTGTGACTTGTGGAGACTTCTGGCCTGGTATGCAGTACTTCATCTTGAGCCAAGCAGCTGCTGGGACCTGTAGACCTGTGCTATGCCTCTGTAATAGATGAGGGCAGCTACAATGTCCTCCCTCACAAAATAGGTTCATTCCTTTGACTCCTGTCAAGTTGAGAGTACATCTTTGGGTTGGGCATAGTTTGAATACCCCCTCTATATTAGTAGAATGAATGTGGTAATTTTTATAACTTTTTCTCTTCAAAGCTGCGGGAGATGGAAGAAGAACTGAAATATGCCCCAGTGTCCTTCCGCAACCAAATGATGAACAGAATCCGGACCTACAAGAGAGACCTTGCCATGTTCCAGAGAGAGATTAAAAGCACAGATTTGGGGTTGGGTCTTGGAAGTCGGGGGGACACAAAATACGGAATCTATTCCATGGAAAATGAGCAGAGTGTGAGTGTCAAATAAATATTAACTATATTTTAAAACTCTTGATTGTGATACAAAGTGAATTCAGTTGTAGCTAGCTCTGCTAGTTAATGTTTCTGTCTTGCCCTCCTTAGTTTCTGAGCTCATGTAACTTGGCTGTAAACCTACTCTGCATAATAGGGAGTATTTCTCATGAGAGGAAAATTGTACCTGGAGCTCTTTTAAAAAAACATGTGTCAACTTGGTAAGAATGAAAGAATAAACTCAAAATAACAAACTTGCTTTTTAAGAGATGCTCAAATAGCATTTGGCTCAATCTATTTTTAAAAACCTAAAAATAGATTTTCATTAAACCTACTTAAATACTTTATTTAAACATTCCTTACAGCACAGAAAACACAAATGTAGTAGTGCAGGAAAAAAATTAAACGACCAATTTCATTTCACTGTCAAAGGTGAGTGAAGTAGATATATTTAAATGCACCGTGTAGCATCAATGGTAAAGCTATCTTTAAAATTCAGTTAAATAATTCAGGTACATGTAAGAAGCCATCTATTTAAGTAGCATATTGATCTGGCCACTCAAAACTTTTAAGTACCAGATTTTAGTTTTGTTTTATTGTACTGTAGACAGTTAACTCAAAGTATGAGTGAACTGTAGAGACTGAAATCACCTCCAGTCTTAAAGCTCTGAGGCACATTGATCTGTGTGGGAAGTTTGTGGTGCTGTCCATCCTGCACCTGTCCTGTGGCTGGATTATTTTAGTCTTCGGTATACCTTTCACCAGATCTAAAACTACAGAAGCCAGAAAACTTTGAAGACTGAGGTGCTATCCTTGATTTGTCTGGATATTGCAGCATGAGGCATTTATTGCCTCCCTTACAAATAGCTTAGTACAGGATGGTAGATTAAAGACTTTTTCAAAATTTAGGAAAATGTTCTATTCTGAGGGCCAGTTCTGATCCAAGGTCAGTGAGCCTCTCTCATCCTGACAGGTTTCAGAGTGGCAGCCGTGTTAGTCTGTGTCCGCAAAAAGAAAAGGAGGACTTGTGGTACCTTAGAGACTAACAAATTTATTTGAGCATAAGCTTTCATGAGCTACAGCTCACTTCATTGGATGCATTCAGTGGAAAATACAGTGGGGAGATTTATATACACAGAGAACATGAAACAATGGATGTTTCCATACACACTGTAAGGAGAGTGATCACTTAAGGTGAGCTATTACCAGCAGGAGAGCGGGGCGGGGGGAACCTTTTGTAGTGATGATCAAGGTGGGCCATTTCCAGCAGTTGACAAGAACCTCTGAGGAACAGTGGGGGTGGGGGGATAAACATGGGGAAGTAGTTTTACTTTGTGTAATGACACATCCACTCCCAGTCTTTATTCAAGCCTAAGTTAATTGTATCCAGTTTGCAAATTAATTCCAATTCAGCAGTCTCTCGTTGGAGTCTGTATTTGAAGTTTTTTTGTTGAAGAATTGCAACTTTTAGGTCTGTAATCGAGTGACCAAAGAGATTGAAGTGTTCTCCGACTGGTTTTTGAATGTTATAATTCTTGACGTCTGCTTGTGTCCATTTATTCTTTTACGTAGAGACTGTCCAGTTTGGCCAATGTACATGGTAAGGGGCATTGCTGGCACATGATGGCATATATCAATTGGTAGATGTACAGGTGAACGAGCCTCTGATAGTGTGGCTGATGTGATTAGGCCCTATGATGGTGTCCCCTGAATACATATGTGGACAGAGTTGGCAACAGGCTTTGTTGCAAGGATAGGTTCCTGGGTTAGTGGTTCTGTTGTGTGGTTATTTGCTTCAGGTTGAGGGGCTGTCTGTAAGCAAGGACTGGCCTGTCTCCCAAGATCTGTGAGAGTGATGGGTCATCCTTCAGGATAGGTTGTAGATCCTTGATGATGCGCTGGAGAGGTTTTAGTTGGGGGCTGAAGGTGATGGCTAGTGGCGTTCTGTTATTTTCTTTGTTGGGCCTGTCCTGTAGTAGGTGACTTCTGGGTACTCTTCTGGCTCTGTCATGCTGTTTCTTCACTTCAGCAGATGGGTATTGTAGTTCTTGTAGGTGTTTGTCTCTGTCTGAGGGGTTGGAGTAAATGCGGTTGTATCGTCTAAGCCAAGTTCTACAATGGATCGTGTGGTGTGCTCTGGATGAAAGCTGGAGGCATGTAGGTAGGCATAGTGGTCAGTAGGTTTCCGGTATAGGGGGGTGGTTATGTGACCATCGCTTATTAGCACTGTAGTGTCCAGGAAGTGGATCTCTTTTGTGGACTGGTCCAGGCTGAGGTTGATGGTGAAATGAAAATTGTTGAAATCCTGGTGGAATTCCTCAAGGGCTTCTTTTCCATGGGTCCAGATGATGATGTCATCAATATAGCGCAAGTAGAGTAGGGGCATTATGGGACGAGAGCTGAGGAAGCGTTTTTCTAAGTCAGCCATAAAAATGTTGGCATACTGTGGGGCCATGCGGTTACCCATAGCAGTGCTGCTGATTTGAAGGTATACATCTCATCCTGTGACTTGGGCTACTTATTTGCACGAAAAGAGGATCTTGATGGCCTAGGCATTCCATCTGCTGCTGCTGCTTCTCATATAATCCTCTGATTGTGTGACCTCAAAAAAAATCTCCACAGCAACCAATTGTGAATGCTGTAGATAAAGGAATGACTTAAGGTAGGGATAAAAGGAGCAGATAAAAACAAAGATCCTATTTTTAAGTAAGTATCCCCTAATGGTAGAGGGAAGTGAGATTAAAGGAAGGAAAATGTGACACATTTATTTCTAACCAGAATGTTTTAAAACCTTTCCCATGTAGCATCTGTAGCCCTAAGACTAACCTTTCAGTTGACTCCTTTTTCATGTCTTTGCTAGGTTTAAGATGAACCTTTTTAACACTATTTTGAATGTAGTTTTGGGACGTGTGTGTGAGAACTACGCCAGGCTTCTTTCTGTTTAACTACTCTAGGAAGCCAAGAAAAAACAAGCTGTAGATATTTGTCCCTAAAATCATGCAAATGATAAGGCACAGGAAATCCTAGGTTATTTCTTGTTTCCAAAAGAGGTTTTCTAAAGAGAATACGTTTGCTATCCTGGACTAAATCTCTGCTGGAGTACTGTTAGTCCCAGTTTTTGCATTTACTGGAGATAGATTTCTTCATAACTTTCTAGTTTTGTGGTAATATGCAACAAGCCTATATTACAACAGATACAGAAGAAGAGTCCTGAATTCTCTGCTCCAGTCCCAGTCTACTGATTTTTGAGGCCATCCTGTGCTGTGGATTTTGAGGGAGTGGGGCACAATTGAGTTTAAGGTGGGAAAATCAAATGAACCTAAATATGGAACAGCATCTCTTGCTCCGTATTTCAGCCTCTAGCAGTGACTGGCTTGCATTTTATGGTTGTGGCTCTTAAGGATGTAAACAAGGAAATCTGTCTTTAATCTTTTTTTGGCTCTTATAACTTTGTAGTGAGAGTGAGTGTCCTCTTTCTTCCTCCTCTTACAGTAGTTTGTTTAACTCTGGCTTCCTCCCTATTCTCTAGAAATGTTGCAGATAAATCTCTCATCCATAGTAAGGGCTAATACTATGTAATACAGAGTTAACGTACTATATACTTCCAAACTTGATTTGTCTGCTTCTGTTAACCTAAAAGGACCTTGTCGCTGTTTATAGGCACATGGTCTATATAAAGCAATGCATCTCAATTCTAGAGTGCATCAGCAGCCAGTATGGTTTTGCTCCCATGTTTAACAGCTAAACAGTACAACCTATTTTTTAGACTCATCTGCAGTTGCAGAGGGGGTTGCTTCTCCAGGGGACAGACAGCCTGAACCGAGCCACTCAGAGCATTGACCGTTCACATCGGATCGCTGCAGAGACTGATCAGATAGGTACCGAGATAATCGAGGAACTTGGGGACCAGCGAGAGCAATTGGAACGCACCAAAAGCAGAGTGAGTGTAAAAGCTGTGGGCATTGTAACATAGCCTGGCATTAGCCTATTGGGAACGGTAGCCTCTATGGAGATCTGGGTGCTTCCATCAGATGTTTACTTCCTGGGTATGAAAGCTGCGATATGGACATCTGGAAAGAAGGAGCAGTTAGAGTGGAGGACTGTAGATTGGTGACAAATAAAAAAATTGCCTCCATTTGTTCAGCCTAGCAGTCCATAAACTTCCACCATAAAGAGCACTTTGCCCCCAGGAATACACTGTGAAGTGGAATTTCAGTTCATTTCCGTTTGGCTTTGAGTCCTATGCTAGTGCCTGGATCCTGTTTAAACTTTAGTCATTTTATCACCCTGACAGTGTGAAGTAAATGGAAGAGGCTAAATCAGTTTTTAACCTGAGTTTATATGTGGATGAAATGGGCTAGATTACCCAATAGGTCTCTTCCAGCTCCCTGGGGCTAAGGCAGGAACTAGCCCAACAACTAATAATGTAAACTATTAATAGTGGTTTTAAACTATGTAAACTTGACCTAAAAGTTAGGCTGTAACCACTGAAGCCTTTCTTTTTTTGAGTGAAGCATTGTCAAAGTGCAGTTTCACTCTGATCTAGTTATTGTGTCCTGGATCTCTGTATCAAATTTGCTCACTTAACAAGTGAAGATGTTTTCTTACCTCTAGTTCTGCAAACTAAGCCTGTGCACAGTTGAGCTTTGGTTATTTCCGAGTAGTATCACCAGTAATGAAGATTCATTAGACCTTTGGCTGCATTTCTACAATCCTGTTGCC
Organism: Lepidochelys olivacea; assembly: GCF_965140295.1. NCBI lineage: Eukaryota > Metazoa > Chordata > Testudines > Cheloniidae > Lepidochelys > Lepidochelys olivacea. The sequence goes on from NC_140416.1 coordinate 59,415,681, forward strand.
CTCAGTAGATTTGCACATGAGTAACGGAAACTTGGTAAACTAATATATTGATGTACAAGAAAGAATAGAATCCAGCATTCTATTTTTAGCATGATAGCTTAATCAAAGGTCTTCAACCTGGGAATCACACCTTTAGCTCAAAGTGTACATTTACCCATCATCCCAGTTTCATATCCGATCTTGGATTTAATGTGAGTGACTCCCTCTCCCAGAGTAGGGCTGTCTGTATAGTTCTGTCAGCAGGCCTCTTGAATCAGGTCAAACCAGCATAGGCTATTTCCCTGGGAGGCAAAACTTTAAAAGTCTTGTTACCTGTATTGCTTCAGCATTGGGAATTTACAGTCATCACTCCCCTCTAACTATTGTTCCTGCAGGAACCATCCGTTCATCCAGGAATACAATCACTAGCCAGCCCATAAAGATGTACAGTATTTTATAAAGCTGATCCAATAACCCGAATATTCTGTTTCCGAAACATTGCATCTGTCAAAGCTACTTTCTTCTGAAGCTAAGAGTTAATGCAGTCCTTTGGATATACCATCCTGTTAAACTTGTTCAAGGAGTTATGCATTTATAGTGTGCTTTCTGTATGCTGTTCCCTCTACTGAAATAGTAATCAATACAAGCTCACCTTCTTTTTGTATATGCTCCCTTAACAAAGAGATGAAGTCTAGAACTGTTTGTTTTTTAAATGGATTCTCCCAGAGCTGTGAGCAGGAGATATTTGCAACTGTATAAAAAAGGTGCCAAAAGTGGTGACTCTTGGCAGGCAGAATGGTACAGATCTGCCATCACAAATCCCTTTTCACATAGGATCTAACAGGAGTCATAGTGTTGTGTTTATGTGAAATGAGTGAATTCCACTCATGCAAAAACATACTAGTGTTGGCATCAGGCTGGAACCAGCTTATTGTTTGCTTTATGATCTGCACAATCTGATTTCTGTGAAAGCACTTGCTGCAATGAGTGTGGGTTTGAAAGCCTGGGCATAAACAGATCCATTTACCAAGGGTGCTTGTGAATGTAAATGGAGGGCAAGTGGCATGCACTTCTAAAGGTGCTCTGAGGCTATGTCTACCTCATGGACCTTCTAGCAGCTGGTGGAAGAGAGCTTGCCTGCAGGCATAATTAAACCACCTCCAATGAGCGGCAGGAGATGCTCTCCTGCCAACATAGTGCTGTCCACACTGGCACTTTTGTCTGTGAACCTTATGTCAGTCAGGGGTGTGTGGGGTTTTTTTCCTTTACACTAACACCTGTCTGTCAGGGGTGTGGTGAAACAACCACTGGTTTGACTCATTCAATAAGGACAACTGGCCTAATTTCCCTCACAACCCATCTCCTTGAACTTCTGGAGCAGGGCTGACCAAATTTTATATTGAAAGCTGCAGTGACCACGTTCTGAGTCTCAGGTTTGCACCTGAGTTGTTTATAATGTGACAGCTTTTAAAATGCATAACCCTAATTTGTTTTGCTTGTTTCTTACTAGGGTCCTTCTTGAACCCAGATCTTTTGTTTGCTTAATTCATTGTGCCCTCAACTAACTGCTGGCACACTGTGGGTCAGAGTATAAGGTTTGGCTCTGTGCCTTTTATTTCCCTTCAGAAAAAGTGAAATCTAATGTTTTTCTTTGTAGTTAGTGAACACAAGTGAAAACTTAAGCAAAACCCGTAAGATCCTGCGTTCCATGTCAAAAAGGTGAGTTGTGTGACGAATTTACTTACCTTTTAAAACTTTAAAGCAATGCTAGCCTCCAATAATGACCAATCCCAGACAATTATGCCTTTCTTCTAAATCTCAAAATAAGATATGACCAGAAAACTATTTACTGTGCAGGAATTGCCTCACCCAGTACCCAAATGCTGCTGCCACCTCTGATAACAGTGCAGCAGTTCTACAGCACACAGCAAAGGAAATTTAAAATACCAGAACAGATGGGGGCTTTTAGGTAAACAGAGTAACTGAAATTTGCCCAAATAAATGGGCTACAGTCTCTTTAATATTCCTCAGTGAGCAGGTATTGAGAGACAAGGTGGGCAAGGTAATATCTTTCATTAGACCAACTTCAGCACCATAAAGAGCTCTTTCAGGTCTGGGAAAGGTACTCAGTCACAGCTAAATGCAGTGGAAATTAAGGTGCCTTAATTTCACTACCTGTTTTTCTTTCCTTTGGAATAGTTTAGACTAGAGTTCAAGTGGCACTCTAGTCATTGTATAGACTAACTGTAGTCTTCCCTACCCTATTTCTATTATTCTGTTCTGGATTTCAACACCCTTTTCAAGGTAACAAGCTGATGACTGTATTCATGGGCAAGGTGTATTATGCATTTTATAGAATACTCCCTGTTCTATTCCTTGCTAACACATTGTTAGCTTAAAAAGGCTGGTCACTATGCAGAAGCAATCAGTTGATACTCAAGATTCTTAATTCCTGAGTGTCAATTCACAGTGTTACCTTGCACTTAAGGTTGTGGTTCCTCTTTTCTTAAATAATGCATCTTGTCTGTGCTGTTCATCTTCAGTTAGCACCAGTGTCCTGCTCTAGAACAGGAGTCCTCTGTACACTCCATTAACCTTCTTCCATGTTGAAATTAGGCAACTAACTTACCAAAGCTTGTGGAGGTTCAAACAGCCTACTGATTTGTTTTTTTCTTTGTCCATGAGACAACTTTTTAACCTGCTACTGCATTACAGCTTGCTGTGAGTTCTTGATGACCTGCTTTAGTCATTTATGTAAACTGTATGTGGAATGATCTTTAGCAACCATAGTAACAAATGAACATTTTGGGGAATGCAGAGGTGGGAGAGTGTGCTGTAGTTCAAAAGGAATTATGTGGGGGAATTTTATGGCCTGTTATACAAGTCAATAGTCCCCTCTAGAGGTCTTTTAAAGGCCAAACATCTTTAAAGACCATTTTGGCTGAGTACAATAGTATCCTCTGAAGAGCCAACTCATTTTACTAGAAAGTTAGAGGCCCATACACTGAGTAGTGGTGGCTTATGCTCCTAAGAAATAACGGACTTAATGGGGTAGTCCTGTCCATCTTACAGTGTGGAAATAAAAGTTGGAGAATGCAGCACCACTGCAAGTAGTGAAATGGAGAATGTAAAGAAGTCCCAGAGAACTGTTAGAAAGCTGTTTAGTGTAGGAATCACTGCTTTGTCCCTTCTTCCTAGTTTTGAGAACATTGTGGAGAATTCTCCACAACAGAAGTACTAAGCTTAGTGATGAGATTTAAAGACAATCAACTTTTGGTAACTTTAGTTCTCAGCTGGAGTGTTTACATAAAGAATGGAGCATATACAGGAGGATATTCCTCAAGACCCAATAAAAGTCTTCACTTACCATGAGCAGCATGATCCTAAACTCCCTTTTCTCTTTCTAGAATTATGACTAACAAGTTGCTGCTGTCGGTCATCATCATCCTAGAATTAGCCATCCTAGGAGGTGTGGTCTACTACAAGTTCTTCCGCAAGAGCTGAACTTGCACAGCCCAGATTGTTCCCCTTTGTGTCAAGGATTATGTATAGACATAGCTGAGAAACGAGATGGCAGTAGCTCCAGAAGAAGTGGATGAGAGGTCTACTCCATTTGAAAGTCCTGTGGTTGAGCTGCCAGGTTCTGGCAGCATGTTCAACTGAATTATGTACTGACTCTAGAAAGACATGCAGGTTATAAAAATGCAAAGACTGACTGAAGTAATGGCAAGACAGTAATAAGGTAATTGTTTTATTACTTGTCTAAATTTACATACTTCTAAATGAATAAAACAGTAGTTATTGGTCAAATGGAAAACTAGTCTCTTTTTAAAACAAAGTAAAACACTTCAAGTGTTTGATAATCTATCCACTCAAGTGCCTCAGCAGAATGCCCAATGTGAAGCGTCTTCCATCATGTGGGGGTCCTAAATCCTCACTTGCTCTTCACTGTCTGATTCATCTGGTGAATTGGGGGTTGGGAGTTCATCAAAAACAGCATGTGCTCCTTCTCTGGTGTGCCCAAAGCATGTTGCTAGCACATCTACTGCAAGACTGGCTGTAGCATTCACTTCCTCTTGAGAGGCTCCAAGCAATGGGTTTACTTCAACCAGGTCCACAGCCGAAAGCAATCCTGAGAAGGCAAAACACATTACCCCCAAGGCAGGAAGATGCTGGACTTCTGTTCCTGCTATTTGATGGGTAGTTTCACACAGCTGCTGTGGCAGAGCCAACACTATAATTCTATTAGTCACTGAGTAGTTCAAGGCTCATATCCCCAACCTTGCATTTTAGAACACCCTGGGAAAAGGTAAGCCTATCCCCAAGTGCAATCCATGGAGGCTGCTTCTGGCTAGCAGATGCAAATAGTCAACCTGTCTGAAGAACAGAACTGGGAGGCCCCTAGGGCCTCTCATGTTCCTGGAGGCAGTACTAGTCTACATTATGACCAGCAACTGTACCACCTCCACACCTTTCCCAAGCAGCAAAAAGTGAGATGACAGTCTATCCATAGAGGTACTGCACCTATCTGGCTCTAGACTCAAGAAAGCAATGCCTTGCCTCTTTATGGCTGGAAGATCTTTTCGAATGTAAAGGTGGAAGTTTAAAAATGAGGAAGAGAAGCTGAACATCGGCATTTCAGCTATGCTTCTGGAGTTTAACTATGAGAAGCTGGTTAAGTTCAATGTCTGGCAAAGTAGCATTGGCATCCACTTAATATTGAACCTGGGGCTTAGGTTAAATGCCACTCCAGATCTGTCTAGCACACAGTATCTGAGCACATCTCAATGTAGAGTTAAGATTGTCAACCAAGGAACAGTAAATCCCTTGTGAGCAGAGGTCCTAAAACACACAAGCCATTTAACTATAAGTGCATTTAATATCTAAAGTGAGGTGTCCTAGCCCCATTCTGAAAAGCTTATGGTACCTTTAAAATTTGTTAAATGTGCATAGCCAAGTCTTGTATTAGCAAGACTTGTGTTCTGGGATAGAACAAGTAGTTTATTCATAGAAACAAGAGTGATCAGTGGACTGTCAGAGGCTGAAAACTCAAATGCTGTCTCCTTTAAGTTCTCTCCCCACAACTCCAGTGGAAGCTTGAACCTGGGGTTTTAGGATCACTTGCAAGATGACCAGATTTTTAAAACTGGGTATTTTTAATGTTACCACACTAATGCAAAAAAGGAATATTGATGTAAAACTGGTCATTCATGCATATGTAAAGTTCTGAAAGTCTGCCCCATCTATTCACTGCTATATAAAATAGGGACCTATACCATTCTGATCTACTGTACCATGCCCCTTCAAAATCATTGATCTAAAGTTTACTACTTAGCTCCTGTCAGTCTAGTTATAAAGAAGCAATTTGAAATGCAAAACAGGTCACCTTAAACCTGTCTCAAATAACTTCTTGTAAAGGTAGAATTAGCTCTTGGCTAAGAGGCTTGTGTGATAATTGGGTTTAATCAAACACTGCTGGTTGATTCTTACCTGTATTGTGTATTTCCTCTGTAATGTACATGCCTTCCCGATATGTTAATCCACCTAAAACAGGAGTCCCTGTTGCTGGAGCCAGCGAAGGATCAAAAGCATCAATGTCAAAGCTCAGGTGAATTGGTCTTTGCCTTCTGCAGAATAAAATAAAATAGGTGGCTTAATATTCTGTGATCATATATGTGGTCAGGACCCATCTACTTCACAGCACACTAGAATCAAGTTTAGGGCACCACTTATTTTCACTCTTTCCCATTGTTTAAGCCCCCCACAAACTATAGTTCAGAGGTGGGAAAACCAAAGGAAAAAAAATGAAGTGTTTCTTTATGCTGGGCTGGCCACACCTGCCATGTTAAAAAAAAACATCCCAAAGCAGAGTTCCTCTTTCTCCCTGACCCTCAAAGCATGTGCCAGGAAAGGGGGAAGTTTGTCACTTCATCTCTGTTCTACTGCTTAGCTCAGTTGCTGCCCCAGCACAGGTACCAGTTCCAGCTCTGGCACCTCAAGCCAGCTGGCTCCCTGAAACAGTGCAGAGAGCATTAGCTCAATCTTGTGGGGAAGGCTAGAAAGCAAAAGGCAGCTGGCTGTAGCAAAAATACTGAATTCCAGGGCATCTTGTAAGCCCTGGGGGATAAAGATGAATGGGACAAGTCATCTAGTTTCCAACTGGCTGCAGACTTGCATTAGTGCAGCAGTTAACTCTGAAAACATTAACTAGGAGGAATTTCCAACCCATAAGGGCTAAAAAAAAAAAAAATACGTTGAAGAGTGAGATTCTGTGCCCATGGAAATTCAGGACCAGAGAGTGTGCTTGATATGAACTTTGAAAGCTCCAGCGAGTGCCTTAACATACTAGAAGGCTAACAGTAACTGAGTACAGGGGCAGACCTGGTGCGTTAAGAGCACTTCATTGCTGCTGCCTAGTGCTTACCTCCCCTAACAGCTCTTTAAAGCAAACGAAGTTGTTGTGAGCTACCTAAGCTCTATGGTTACTATCTGAGCCACATTAAATGGTGCAGACTTAACCTTTTCCTCACACTTTAGTAGCCAGGTACTGGATTCTTCAAGATGTGGGTGAAGGCACCACTTGCATCCAGCCCACATTTGTAGCAGCTAATAGTTATAGGAGGGCTGTTCCAGACCCAGGGTGAAGTAGTTTCATTTCAATGTCATCGAAGAGCCCAAGGATTAAATCCAACAGACTGGACTTCAATCTTGAAGCATACTTATTGGAAATTTGCACAGCTGCTAGATGTGCTGTGGATAAGACTGTCACTCAGCTACGTATCACCAGCAGTAACTGAGCACTCCCTTTCCTTTTAAATAACGCAGAGAAAGAGGAGGAGTGTGCTGATAAATAGTGGTGTGGAAAGTAATACGTCAGACCTGCACGGGTTATCAGAGATTCTCTAACACATTAACAGCTTACAATTCAGGAACTCATGTTTTGTCTGACACAAGCAGCGTCTGTTCATCTTCAGTGACAAGGTACCTGCTCATTAGTTGTTCAAATGTCCTTTCCATAACTTTCTGGATTCCAAGGCGATCAATGTCTCTCATTGAGAAATACTGAATGTCATAGTTCTTCAAAATATAGCTGTTAAAAGAAAATGTTAAAACTTTCTTGCTTTTGGCTAAAATGTTTAGTACAGTGATTCTCAAACTTTTGTACTGGTGACCTCTTTCACATAGGTGGGTTGCACCAGAGGCTTGCTTTTAAATTAAAAACACTTTAATATATTTAACACCATTATAAATGCTGGATGTGAGGTGGGGCTGACAGCTCATGACCCCCCTGTAATAATCTCCCAACCCCCAGTTTGAGGACCCCTGGTTTAGTACTTTAAACCTCAAACCCTCACCACCAGCCCACGCCATTTAAATATATGGCACTAGCAAAAGCAACTTCAAACTTCACCAGTAAGAAAAATCCCTCCCCTCCACAGTGGTCTTGCACTTACTGTTCAGCAGGATCCACATCCCTCAGACCAATGTAGACAATATCCGATGTTGAGAGGCAGGGCTTTAGCCAGGAAAAGCCAGGAAGCAGCGGCATCTGCAAGCAGAGAGGGGTGTATATAGCTATAAAGTGACTTCTAGTGCCATCTGTTTAACAAGCTTCCAGTTCACAATGGAAATAATTTTAGGGACTTGTTAAAAGTTTTGACTTTCACTTCCTCATGCTACCCTCTCTCCTCCCAGAGTGAAATCCTCAAGGGGACAGAAAAGCAAGGTCTAATAGACTGGGAACAGGACTACATGAAGATTTCTTAACAATCTCAGCCTTGCCCCTTTCATACTATTTGTTCTAAGACAAACAGCAGCATTTAAGGAACATAAAAAAAAAATGAAGTACCTAGTATTGTCTTATGCTGCTGGCTGCCTAGCAGTGTAGGGAAATAGGGGGCTGTTTCTATTCCTGCTTGAACAATAACTTGCTCCATCATTGATCATGTCACTTAACCTTTCTCCCTCAGTTATACCCATTTCACAGATGGGTACTAGTACTTGACAAAAGGTATCTTTAAGGCACTTAGATCTATGCACAAGAGGCACTACAAGATCATAACTATGTACATGAGACCGTACCATTAAAGGTAGAATCAGCTCAACAGTGGGGGGGGACCCCAGAAGTTGTATGCTATGAAATGCCTTTGGTAAAAGGGAATACCTCACATTAATGGGAGTTGAGCTAGAAAGCAGACTTCCTAGGGAGTAAGACTGTGGCAGCAAGTGTCAATAGAGGAGGAGAGGGTCAACTTAAATGATAAAGCAATTGTGTCAATAATGATACACCCTCATCCAGTTCTGGTCAAACCCTTCCATTGCCTGAGAATAGCAGATTGGCGAGGCCTTTGTACTACAGGGGGCTGAAAATGTCTGCTCTTTTGTACCTTTCATACAAGGATGCAAATAAGTTGCGGGGGGGGGGGGAGGGAATCAACATTATCCCCATTTTACTGATTGGGAAACTATAGCTCTCACCATAGTACCTGAGAACCTCAACTATTAGTGAATTTATCCTCCTGTGGGGCACGGAAGTATTAGTTCTATTTCACAGATGAGAACTAAGCCATACAGAGAAAGTAACTTAAGGGCATTCCAGGATTCTGAGACATTAACTCAGCTCTCTCCAGTCCCAGCCCACTGTCTCTCCATGGAGGTTTTCCCACCCCCAATCACAGTTAGTGATTAGTGCAGAGTCTCAGCAGTGCAATGAAAGCAGGGCCCGCACACAACATTTTGTCACCTGAGGCAGGGAACTCAAATGACGTCCCCATGTCCCCTCGCTTGGGCCAAAACTTTGAAAGGTCTCAATTCTGCCATCTTCCTGTTCTACTCCTCTCATGCTACTTCTCCTTTATTGGGGTACCTAACAACTTAAGTATCAGGGTAGCCATGTTAGTCTGTATCCACAAAAACAACAAGGAGTCCAGTGGCACCTTAAAGACTAAACAGATTTATTTGGGCATAAGCTTTCATGGGTGTAAAAAACCACCTTCATCTGAGGAAGTGGTTCTTTACCCATGAAAGCTTATGCCCAAATAAATCTGTTTAGTCTTTAAGGTGCCACTGGACGACTCCTTGTTTTTCTAAAAACTTAAAATGCCTTGTTCAAAAATTTTAAGTAACTTTCAAATGCCTGAACAGCAAATGTAACTTTTCTTGTCTGCATAGTAAACACTGGCATTTTTATCTGTTTGCATAATCGAAGTGGTGCTTTCTGTGCCTTCTCGGTTACAAAGATCTGAACTGCTTCCTGAAGGTCCACTGTCTGGGCCAGTTCATGCTCTACTGAGATGGTTGCAAGGCTGACCAGCCGCTCCTGTGTCATTGTGGAGCGTAGATGTGTTTTTATTAACTTCAGCTTGGAGAAGCTGGGTTCTCTACTGGCAACTGTTACAGGAAGTGTCAGAAGTATGTGCAGAGCAACAAAAGCATTTGGAAAGAGGGCCGTCATCTTATTTGTGCACCTATATTCCAGAACAGCCTTTGGAGTTGATCCTGCTGAAATGTATCTTGAAAGGGCTTTCAGTTCATCACGTAAATCACTCGCATCAATATCACGCATGTCATCATGTGTCAAAACGGTCTCTAGTGCCCTGCACTGCTGATGTAGGCCTTCTTCAGGTATAGTGAGGAGTTTTGGAATATCATACAACATCCCACATATACTGCTGTGTTCCTTGAGCTGCATGAAACGTTCAGCTGACTGTATTGCACAATCTAGCACCTGATTAAAGAACTCAACTTTGAATTGTTGTTTGGGGTCTCTTATGGGATTATCCCATGCCTTGTAATCAAAAAGAGTCTTCTCTGACTCTTATTTTCCCACCCATTCAAGAATACAGCTTCAGTGTGAAGTTCCTCTGCCAACTTCTGTGCACTCTTCAGAAAGTTTTGAAATCCCTCATCTGACTGGTAAGACAGTAGGTATGACTTTGCTTTGTCCAGTTCTTCCATTGCTCCAGATAGATCAAGGTCAACACCTTCGAGTCTCTTGCTTACAACATTTATTTCAAACAGTATGTCATGCCACAACACTAAGCCACACAGAAGTTTGAAGTTATATATGTTTCTGGTGATTCCATTTCCCTCTGCCACTGTTCTCCCACAAACAGTTCCTGTCATAGCATTATCCTCCATAATGGCAACTATGGCGTCATCTATCTTCCCAATTTGGTGTTTCGAGTGGAGGCGATAAAGCCTATGACTTTCCCATCGTGTGGCACTCAGTGGTTTCAGTGTCAGAGAGGATGTTCCCAGATGTTGCTTCAAAATTTTGCATCAATGAGTTGATGCAGAGAGAAATACATAGATGTTTTGAATTACATTAAAAAATTCAGCAGCCTCACTCGAAGCTGGTGCTGCATCACTGACCACCAAGTTCAATGACTAAGAACTGCATGGGACAAAAAATGCTTGAGGGTTTAACTCTCAGATCCGTGTCTGCACTCCTCTGTTCTTTCCTCTCATGTCGGCAGCATTATCATAGCCCTGACCTCTCATGTCAGCTATCGCAATTGCCATGTCTTCCAGCTTTTTAAGAAGCACATTTGTCATACCAGCTCCTGTAGTATCATCAAATGTCAACAGATTCTAGAAAATGTTCTCTGACAGTCACCATTGCAGGAACATTTGCACTAGGTTCTGTTGTTACAAAATGCACCATTCAAGTCATTTGTTCCATATGGCTGATGTCAGGTGTGCAGTCCAGACTAACAGAGGAATATCTTGCTGACTTCAGATCTGCCACAATCTTCTGTTTGACTCTTGTTGCCAGAAACTGTATGATCTCATTTTGAATGGTTTTTCTAAGGTAGTGGTGCGTGTACATTTCTTGGGTGGTGACTCTTCTGGTGCTCCTGGAGATCATCATCAAACTCAGCCATCAGCTGCGCAATTTTAAGGACGTTTCCATTGTTTGGCACATACTGCTGATTTGAAGTGCCACACAGTGCTAGGTTTTGGGTAGCAAGCACTCTCACAATGGCAATGAGCCTTTTCAGATCGTTTTGCCAGTAAAGAGACTCTGACACAATCTTCTCTTGATGCTGATAGTCTATGCTTGATGCTGATAGTCTATGGTGCCCTTTAACCTTGGTCTCATCTCAAGCTCTTTCCACCTACGGAATGCTCTCTGGTGATTTGCTGCCTTCTCATGGCATGCCAGATTTCTAGCCAGATTTTTCCAGTCCTTTGTTCCTGTAGAAGCCAATGTGGCTGGAACATTAGACTGGAAGACTGTTTTTGCAATAAACACAGTATGCAGCATTCTGGGGTTTTGAGTACATAAAAGCCATGGCCTCTCCACTTTGTCACCACTGGGGATTTCACGCCAGTAATGTGTTGGATGGAAACTTCTATTTTCATGGTCTTCGGGGAACATTTGGGGAACTTGAAGTTTTTCACTTGCTGTGGCCCATGCAGTACAAGGAAGTCCCTCAGGCTACAGCTCAAGTGGGTCCACAGTCCTGGATCATCTAGACTTAAGGAACTGAAGTCAGCAGCAGCTGTTTCTTGCGCCTCCACCACACTCTTCTCTGATGTACACTTTTCTTCAGGAATGTGCATGGTTACATCCATTTGAGATGGAGATATGGATGCTGCAGTAGCTACCAGGTCACCTGCACTCTAACTGGAAGATCAGGCATCTCCTCACCACTCACATCCTCACTGCGCCCGGAAGGCTCACCGTGAACGTGTGTCTATACATCTTAGGAGGGCTCCTTCCTGCTTAGATAGAAAAGCTTCCTTTGCTTTCTCTCTTTTTCTGAATGCTGCCCCAGAGGGGTGTTTTTCTTCTTTCACTCATGACTGCTGTTCTGTGCCAGCTATAGTGGCTCTCAACACTCAACTGAAGGGGACAAATAAGCAGGCTGGTAGCAGGGCCTGACTGAGGGAAGATATCAACGTCTTAAGGGCCTGAATGGCTCCTACTACTTCATCAGCTGACTGCCTGTTCTCCTCAAGTGGGTTCAGGGAAGCAGCAGGAAACAGGAAGCTCCATGAGAAGCTGGTGTTAATCAATCCAGGCTCCTGGGGGTGTTAGAGAGGTACATAGAGAGGAGAAGGAGCCTCTTCTCCTTGCAGCTCCAGCTGCTTTCTGTTATTCCCTCTCACCTTTTCTCCTGCCTGCCTGCCATGTCTCTTGTACCCTCCTTCCTCCAGCACAGCACTCCACCATTTCCGTGCATCTAGAGCAGAGAGAATCCATATGCACCAGCAGCAGACACAATTTTCTACAATCTGGGCTCTAGTGGCACCCCCTCCCACAGTCTGGCACCTGAGGCGGCCCCCTCAGTTCGCCTCATGGTAAGGCCAGCCCTGAATGAGAGATGGAATTTAATCCCAGCTCCGACTCAAAATATGGGACCAATTCCTCGACAGCGCTGTCACCTGAATGGACAGATGGACAATAAGGGGAACACTGAATCTGTAGTGCCTGCAGTGGAGCTTATGTGGATGGGCTGCAGAAGTAACAACAGCAAAAGTTTTTCTCTGTCAAGAACTGGCAAAGGCAGATGTGAAAACGATGGCAAACCTCTTTATATAAATAGCATGTACCTCTATCTAGGTGATTAACATGCTGTCTGCTTTATGGGGGCAGAGTTAACTGAATCCTGAGTGGTTTTACACATTTCCAGGAAAGCAGACAATGGCTAACGCAGCTGCTGATCTTTAATGGATAACACAGTGAATCCACTGCTAGAAGTCTACTTCTGACCCACCCGCAGTGAGCTGCATAATCCAGAGGCCCAGGACAGACAAAGCGACTTGAAAAGGGATAAAAAGATGGACCTGTGAACTCAGAGGGTGGGCCACTGACTGAGGTTCAGAGTAAGACAGGCTGTAGGGGGTACAGACTACCTTGTCCAACTCCAGTGATGGGGGTGCCTGAACTTGCAAGGAAAGGCTAAGGTTTAGGGAAGACAATATACATAGAGGTCTGTTTTAATCCTTTTCCTCTCATGGCCCTATGACTACATACTTTGAAGAGGCTGTTCATTGTCCATGCATTTTTTTTATTCCGATCACAGCAAGTCTAGAGCAGGGGTTAAACCCAACTTGGACCTGCTGGTAAACAGGAGTGCAGCAGATCTGGAGACCCAGTCTAAGAGCGGGGTGAACTGCAGATTCTACCCTGAGCAAAGTACAGGCACAAGCCTGTCACTGGGAGAGGGTGTCCATAGAGAGGCAGCCTGTGAGGAGCCAAACGTACAGCTCACGCTGAGCCATGATCGTTGACATCACTAAGTCAGTGACGTAACAGACTAAGCCCAGGATTGGACACTAGGAATCCTCTGCAACTATGATGCTGTGACCTTGGGCAAGACAGAATGTGTAAGACATTACTACCTACTTTAAAGGGCAAGCAGGGACTAGTCAGTGTTTGTACAGCACTTTGAAAAGGTTGTATACTAATACAGCTAGAAGAGTAGAACCAGAGTATTCTTCAGGCTTATGAGTGATCGGTCTGAGTGAAGGGGGACCCAGCAAGAGCTACACAAGTTAGGGGTAAGCTCTCCTCTCCCAGCTATCAGTGCAGTTTATCTATTACACAAGTACAAATAAAAGATTTTGTTCATGCATAATCCCTTCTCTGGTAATTCAGATGTACAGTCACGCCCGCTACACGAAAAGCCAAACCACTGAACTTTCACGTACAAGCTGTTACCGATTAACAATAAATTATATAAAAACAACGAGGAGTCCTTGTGGCACCTTAGAGACGAACATATTTATTTGGGCATAAGTTTTCGTGGACTAGAACCCGCTTCATCAGACGCATGGAGTGGAACATATAGTAGGGAGGTATAAATACACAGCATATGAAAAGATGGGAGTTGTCTTACCAAGCCGGGGGTCAGTGCTAACGAGCCAATTCAATTAAGGTGGAAGTGGGCTCGTTAGCACTGACCCCCGGCTTGGTAAGACAACTCCCATCTTTTCATATGCTGTGTATTTATACCTCCCTACTATATGTTCCACTCCATGCGTCTGATGAAGCGGGTTCTAGTCCACGAAAACTTATGCCCAAATAAATACGTTCGTCTCTAAGGTGCCACAAGGACTCCTCGTTGTTTTTGCTGATACAGACTAACACGGCTGCCACTCTGAAACCTGTCACAATGATTATATACAGTGTGAAAAGAGGTTATTTTCTTGCACCAGTGGTAAATTCTCCCCCTAAATGGTGGTGTGGTTCAAGGGACCAGAATAAAGGTCTAAAAATAAATCTCCCACCCATCAGCCAGGCCATGATAGCCATCAAAATGTGAGATGTCTGCGGTGTCACACCATAATGCTATGAAAAGGTTCTGTCAGCTGCCCTGGTTCTGCACTGATGCATCCGATGAAGTGAGCTGTAGCTCACAAAAGCTTATGCTCAAATAAATTGGTTAGTCTCTAAGGTGCCACAAGTCCTCCTTTTCTTTTTGCGAATACAGACTAACACGGCTGCTACTCTGAAACCTGGTTCTGCACTGTTACAGGTGGAGGTAGGTGGCCTAAAGTGGGGAGGTTTCTATGCAGTCTTGGGTGCTCTGATACCTGCCTGAGCTTTCTGTGGGACATTGGGGGTGAACCCCACTCAGACCCCCTCCCTCCCACCACAATTCATGCAGCCACCTCTCCTAAATTTAGGTGGATTTTGCCTTAGCAGGGCTCCTCCTCGCGGCTGCCACCATCATCCTGGACTGCCTTGGCCTCAGAAAGCACTCAGCTGCTGTTGTTCCTCCAGCAGTTCTAGGAACCTTGCTCTTCTCTCTCCCCTCCTCTTTAAGGGAGGGAGCCAGCTGAGCAGACCCCAAACCAACTGTTGGGTCACAGGAGTCAGTGGAGTCTAGTCCTTTTCCCACTGGGGAGGGGGAAGGGGAAACAAGGAAACAAATCTGAGGGACCCAGGATCTTGGAGCCTGCTCCTTTCCCCTGTTGTGAAAGACCTATTGGGCTTTGTCCCCTCCTCCATCCAGAAGCAACTGCTGACTCTTGGCCAGGTGAGCTCCTTCTCTCACAGGCTTCTCTGTTCCTTGAGAGAAAGACAGACGGGGACCCAGAGCTGTCACAGGAAGGTCTCCTTCCCCCGCTGACCCATTTTCTACTGGGTGTAACTGGAGGTAAATGCTGACTAGTTATTTCCAGGCTGGACTTTTCAAGGAGTGGCTAGCTCATTACATCAAGTGGTCTTACATTAACTGGGGCCTTCCCTCTGAGGAGTCTGAGTGTTTTACTAACCTCATGCAGGGATTACTGCAGCTCTCTCTGGCATAGAAAGCAGCAGCTAGTTAACAGTTCACATAAAGAAGATTATTCAAATGCATCCCAAGGAGAAACAGGATGGAATTACCAAGATCAGATCTGTGTAATGCACAGCAGACCCCAGGGATCTCATATTTTGATGGCTCTCACATGCTGGCCTGGCTGATGGGTGGGAGACTTGGTGTTTAATGTGGAGACACTTTATTTTGGTCCCTTGGACTATACTACAGATGCTCCTTCAAGGTTTCCAATGCACAAGTAGAACTAGTTTAGCTTGCAGGATCTGCTGGGAGTTCAGTTCAGGGTGGTCTGGCTGCATAATTTCCTTTCCATTGTGTGTAATATGGCACTGAACACTTGTTTCAAACAGTTACATCCTTCCTTTAAGGACAGCCT
Organism: Lepidochelys olivacea; assembly: GCF_965140295.1. Taxonomy (NCBI): domain Eukaryota; kingdom Metazoa; phylum Chordata; order Testudines; family Cheloniidae; genus Lepidochelys; species Lepidochelys olivacea. The sequence continues at coordinate 59,431,311 of NC_140416.1, forward strand.
GATGCATAACCTGCAGGTACCCAGTACGTGCTGAATACACATACTGACAAAGTAGGATACTGTGAAGAGAGCCAGATTTACTGCATTTCCAGCCGCTGTTCTCAGCCTGCAGGCGGTGACCCTCTCCTATTCCCTAACCTGGAGCCTAGGCTGAAGTAGACATGCTCACTTCTAACTAGGTCCCTGATGCAGATGCCACAGACACTGTACTGGTTACCATGGCAGCCCCTATAGTATGCTATAAGAACTTGTACGAGGGCTTCCAGGCTGCAGCCGAGGCAGTGTGGTTATTAAATGCCCTAGGTGTACCAATATCGAGCCTCTTTTCGGGCTGCTGCAGAAGCAGGCCGCTCTTCTTGTGCCTTTAAAGATAATGGTCATCGTCAGCAGGGCACTTCGCCAAGCAGGCTACAAGCAGCCCTGAGCTGTAACATTTACTAGAACGTCTAGAGCTACAGCAATGTATCAGGACAGCCCATGCAGGCCCTGCCCCCGACAGGCTCTGAGGTGGTCAAAATATGGAACAGTTCCAAATAGAGATGTACAAGGGGAGGGTAAAAGGCATGTGAGCTATGCAGGGATGAGCTCGGCACAGCTCCTATGGGCTCAGATGGGGGAGGCTCCCTTTCTGGCTCACCCAGCAGGACTGCTGCCTGCGCACTCCAACAGTCTCCGTGCATTGGCTACAAGAATATGCAGGCTCCACACAGTGTCCAGTTGCTGGATTGGAGCCTTTACTGACGCATTAGGTCTGTTTTAGCACAGGAGACTGAGTGGCAATGGGATATGAAGCCTCTCACCTTCAACTTCAAATCCTGATCAAGCAACTTGTGACATGGGCTCATGCTCTCCATCCAGTTCCTAGCAGATGTGCCTATCACAAAATCCACTAGCACCCCAGCAGTAAGTGCCCCCTAGGTGACAGTATCTACAAAGAGGCCAAGAGCTGAATAAGGAATGTCTCTCTCAGCACTAGCAGTTAGTAGATTATAAACATAGGATGCCTGTAACTTTATCTTATCTAGGGGATAAACGGGAGATCAACCTCAGGGGCAGGTAAGTCAGCACCTTTCACCAGAATTGAAATTAAACAAACAGTGTGCTGTACAGTAACCTCTCCCTCCCTCCAAACAAAACCTAAAGCCACTTACTTTATTCTGGAGCTCTCGTAACAGAAATGAGACTGGCTGTCCATGGAGGTTTCCAGATTGAGTTGTGAGAGGGGTGTTGATATCGGCATGTGCATCCACCCAGATCACACAGAGGTGAGGGCACTGCCGTGTGTGGCCACTGATGGAACCAAGCGCCAAGCTGAAAAGTACATTAAACACACGTCCTACTGAACAATTCCAGGGACTATGATAAACGAGGTTGCCACATTTCAAAATGTTCAATATTTGCATTGCAGCATCTCATCCCAGTAAGACCTGCCATCACCACATAAACATCAGTGTGACATGTATCACTATGCATCATGATTCTGCATAAAACTCTGAAGTAGTACACGAGTACTGCGATATGGGGGCAGGGCTTTGCTTTTTCTTCCTTCAGGCTCTCTTACCAAGAGCCCTCCCACCTCTCTAGCCTTCACCTGTCCCAGGTCCAGGTGAGCATCAACAGAACCCATCTCACCCCTACCTAGCAGGCTCATCTTGCACAGTCACCAACCGAACTCTGTTGGCTCCAGCCATTTTGCCTCATTTCAACACAGCCCACCTCCTCCCTGCTGTTCCCAGTCTGGGGGCAGAGACAGAAGAGGGATGTGACATTTGGAGAATGGGAAAGAAGAGGATATGGAGGTAGACTTAGGACTCTCTCTCACCACAGCACTCCCTAGCCCCTCCCCCCAAATCCTTTAGGAACTAGCTGGTCCCCAAAGAGTTACACACCTGTCCTAAGGGTTAGTGTCCTGCAAGCTCCCTAAAAATATGTCCACAAAAGTCAACATGGGTGAAGCTGACCATATGAATTCCCTCAAAAAAGGGCAGCTTCATTTGTTTTTATTACTTGCAGCTTCCAAAAGAATTTGGAAACAAGTCACTGCTGTCTGTTACTTTCTAAGATCACTTTTTTATTGCTTCTTTTATTCTGCTGGTTCTTGGAGTCACAGAATTAAAGACAAAACAAATATTATGTCCCCACATGGTACTGCCAGGAAAGTAGGAAGGGGCTTTCAACACTGCAGGGCCTGGGAGTAGCAGATACTCACAGCAACATCATCACGCAAGCAACTTTGACACTCTCCCAATCTATGCCTTGCAGAGCTTCTATGGCCCCAGACCCCTCATCCTTTCATCTCAGTTTTGATTTACACCAAAGGAGATACACCACCTCAAACAGTTAACTGTCAATCTGTGACATTCAACGGCAGCCACCACTCTCATCCAGCTTGACTCACCTATGGTCACCTCCCATGGTTACACAGCTGTGTCCAGCAGCCACTGCTCCGCTCACAGAGTCAGCCAGCACCTGGCTGGCTAATCCCACAGAGCGTGGGTATTTGACCAGGTTGTTATACAGCTCATCATTGGGCACTTGAGTGAAACTCAGATCTCCAAAATCATACACTCGGCAACCTGGTAACACACAGAGCAGCAAAAAGGTGGGTTAAGTCTGGATTCAAATGCCCCAAAAGGCATTCTAAAAACCTAGTCATTGTGAGAGTGTAATGCTGAAAGAAACAGGTGCTCCCCACCCTATGCCCTGCAGCTCACCAGTAACTATTAGGATATTGCCCTACCAGACACCGCCCGACCTTACTGCATCAATAGCACTGATTCAGCCATTAGAAAGAGCTCTGAAATTTCCAGCCAGCTCTGGCTGGAGTTAAGTGTGTTACAAAGAGAAACTGCCTCAGGGCTCCCATCCCACTGGGCACAGCAAAACACAGCAACAGAGCTATGAGATTCTGAGATACATATTCAGCAGATGGCGAGGGTTGCAAAATAAACAAGAAATTAGAGATGGCTTCCTGAAAGACTCCCCTGGTGTGTGCACACCTACCCACTGACGATTAAAAGTATTACCATTTTAGGGTCTATTTACATGGACAGTGAAAGGGGTGGGGTGGGAAAACAAGACATTATATATATATATATATATATATATATATATATATATATATATAAGGCAACACAGCCAGTCACTAAGTATCAAGTGTCTTGGGCTGATGGAGCTCTGAATCATTGAAATTTTCCACGTTCTTTTGATCTGTCACAGGCTCAGAACTTTGATGATGTTCTTTACAAACGTATCCAGATCTGTCGGAATTCCCCCGGCCTATCAAGACAAGGACCTAGCTGAAGATAGGCAGCTATGTTTAAGTAACTTACAGTGGCACAGGGACAGCAGATATAGAAGGGCAGTTTCCTGCCTGTTATACAGTGCAAAGGAGTAGAGGGCTGCTGAAAAATGAGTACAGGGTGAAGAGTAAAAAGCCCCAGAGACATAAGAACCGCCTTTTTGGCTCTCTCTTACAGGACGTTAATTTGTGTCCAGGCAGAATGACTTTGTGCCTTTATGCCATGTTCTGAGATTGCTCAGGACACCACCACATATCATGATGCTACAAGACCAGAGAAAAACCATTTGGGAGTCCTATTAATCCTGCACATTGGACAGACATGGAACTCAAGTGCTGGAATTTTTTCCCTCAGCAGTATCCGTAGCAGACTGGCTCTGGCACCCCCTGGAGGGGCACACGTACGCTGCGGTATATGAAGCACTGCCGGCTCCCCCCACCCTCAGTTCCTTCTTGCTGGAAACTCTGACAGTGGGGAAAGAGGGCGGGTTGTGGAACGTACATGAGCAACTCATCTCGAAGAACACCAGTTACAGAAAAGGTAACTGTCTTTTCGTCAAGTGCTTGCTCATGTCCATTCCAAGTGCCAACAGAGGTGGGTAGGAGTTCATGGACATTTAGATTGCAACACAGCTCTGCCAAACCCAATGTCATCTCTAGCTTGCTTAGTGATGGCATAGTGCGCCGTGAATGTGTGAACTGAAGACCACATCGTGGCTCTGCACATGTCCGGGAGGGGAATGTGCGCCAGGAAGGCCTCCGAGGACACCTGAGCTCTGGTCGAGTGGGCCCTCACGATTGGCGGTAGTGGGACCGGGGCCAGCTTGTAGCAGTGTTGAATGCATGAGATGATAGTTGAAAATCCTCTGCGATGACACCAGAAGGCCCTTCATCCTCTCTGTCATGATGAAGAGGTGGATCAACCTGTGGAAGGGCTTGGTATGCTCCAGGTAAAACACCAGGGCACGTCCGACGTCCAGAGCATGCAGCCTCCTTTCCTCCCCAGTGACTTGGGACAGGAAGATGTCCTGGTTAACAGGGAAGGAAGACACCATCTTTGGCAGAAAGGCCGGATGGGATCGCAGTTGAACTTTGTCCTTGAACACCACCATATACGGCAGCTCCGATTATCAGGGCTTTAAGCTCTGACACTCATCTCGTGGATCTTATTGCCACGAGGAATGTGACCTTCCATGACAGGTGGGAGTCGGAGCAGGAGCCCATAGTCTCAAAGGGCAGGCCCGTGAGCCTAGAAAGAACCAAGTTAAGGTCCCACTGTGGGATAGGAGCCTGAGACGGCGGGAAGAGTCTCAAGGCCTCTCAGGAATTGGACTGACATGTTGTGGGAAAAACACTCTGACCTTGGATTGGCAGGTGAAAAGCGGAGATAGCTGCAAGGTGCACTCTGATGGAAGAAAGGGCCAGCCCCTGGTTCTTAACATGGAGCAGGTAATCTAAAATAGATTGTAAAGAGGAGCATGTTGGAGAGATGCTATGCTCAGACGCCCAGTGGGAGAACCTTGTCCATTTGGTCAGGTAGGTTACTCTAGTGGAAGGCTTTCTGCTTTCCAAGAGGATTTGCTGTATCTTGTTAGAGCAGGCCTGCTCCTCCAAATTCCACCAAGCAGAATCCACGTCATGAGGTGGAGGGAGACAAGGGTTGGGGTATAGGAGATCCCTGTGATCCTGCAAGAGCAAATCCAGTCGGTCGGAAAGGGGCCAGGGAGCGGCCACAACTAGGTCCATCAGCGTGCCGAACCAATGTTGGCGTAGCCATGCCGGGGCAACCATGATGACTTTGCCTTGTCTCTCTTGACCTTAGACAGAGCTCTGCTGCTGAGCAGGATCGGCAGGAACGTGTACATCAGAGCCCCCGACCATGACAGGAGAAAGGCGTCGGAGAGGAAGTCTTCGCCTAGGCCTTGTAGGGAACAGAAACGATGATATTTCCTGTTCTGTCTGGTAGCAAACAGGTCCACTTGGGGCGTTCCTGACTTCTGGAAGAGGGTCTGGGTACCTCCGGATGGAGTTAGCACTCATGGCAAGAGAAAAAAAAAAAAAAAAAAAAAAAAAAAAATGATCGCCTCAGCCGATCAGCCAGCATGTTCCCAACATCGGGGAGGGGACAGGCCTCCAGTTGGATTGCATGGTCGATGTGGAAATCCCACAGCTGGAGTACCTCTTGGCAGAGGGCCAATGCACATTTTCCCCCTTGCCTGTTGATGTAAAACATTGAGGCCATATTGTCTGTCAGCACTCACCACCTTGCCTGCCAGGTGCGATAGAAAGACTCTGCAGGCCAAGCGTACTGCTCTGAGCTCCTTGATGTTTATGTGTAAAATCATCTCCTCCAGGGACCACATGCCCTGGGTCTGGAGGCCACTGAGATGTGCTCCCCAACCGAGGTGTCTGATATAAACTTGATCGAGTGATGAGGGCTGTTGAATGGAACTCCTTCTAGGACCGCCCTGGGGTTGATCCATCATCATAGCGAGGTAAGTATCGTTGGTGGGATGGTAATCTTTTCCAGGTGATCTCTGGACTGGAAATAGATATTCACCAACCACTGCTGTAAGGGCCATATCCTGAGCCTGGCATGGCATGGCAGACGACATACATATGTCCCAGCAGATGCAGACAAATTCTGGCTGTGATCGGGGGAATGCGGAGACTCCCGCGATGAGGTCCAGCATCGTCTGGAATCTCTCCTGCATGAGAAACACTCTGGAGCAGGTGGAGTCAAGCTCCGCTCTGATAAACTCTATCCTCTGCACCGGAATGAACGTCGACTTTTTGCCATTTACCAGCAGGCCCAGGAATCTGCACATGGCCTGCAGCATCACAACATCCTTCTAAACTTGGAGTGGCCTTTGAAGAGCCAGTCATCTAGGTTTGGGTAGATCTGGATACCTTGACATCTGAGGTAAGCAGTTAATACTGACATGCACTTTGTGAACACCCTTGGTGCTGTTGTGAGGCCAAATGGGAGGACCGCGAACTGAGAGTGGTTGGATCCCACCATAAAGTGTCTGTGACCTTGAAAGATCGTTATGTGGAAATAGGAGTCCTTCAAATCAAGGGCGGCATACCAGTCTCCCAGATCCAAGGAGGGGATGATGGAGGCCAGGCAGAACTTCAGCTTCCTTAGCTATTTGTTGAGGTCTCGCAGGTCCAGGATGGGATGTAGACCACCCTTGGCCTTTGGGATTAAAAAGTACCAGGAACAGAACCCCTTGTTCCTGTACTTGCAAGGAACATTTTCTACCGCCCCAGCTACAGCAACCCTTCTACCTCCTGCACGAGAAGACTCTCATGAGAGGGGTCCCTGAAGAGGGATGGAGAAGGGAGAGGGGAGGTTAGAAAGAAACTGGAGGGTATAACCCTGCACCACAGTATTGGGGACCCAGCAGTCCAAAGTTATAGTGGTTCACGCGGGGAGGAAAAAAGAAAGGCAGTTGGAAAACAGCGAGAAAGATGGATCCAGAGCTTGAGCCCGATTGGGCAGAGAGTGGCGGTGGGTGGCTCGGACGGCACTTGTAGCCCCTACTCTTCTTATGGGGCAGTTCCTGCCCGGTTTGGCTCCCTTGACCCTGAGATGGCTGCAGTTTGAATCGCTTACAGGCTGGACTGGGAACGTACACCCCTAGAGTTTTCAGGGTAGTGGGGGAGTCTTTCAGTCCATGCAGCTTACTGTCAGTCTGTTCTGCAAACAGGGCCTGGTTGTGGAAGGGGAGGTCCTGCATTGACTGCTGAGCCTCAGCTGACAGACCCAAGAGGAGCAGCCAGGATGCCCTCTGCATGGAAATGCCCGAGGCCATGGTGCGAGCCGCAGAGTCTGCTGCATCCAAGGCTGCTTGGAGGGCTGCTCTGGCTGCACCCATGCCCTCTTCGAGGATTGCCCGGAACTCCATCCTGGACCCTTTGGGCAGAGACACCTTGAATTTGGCCATGGCCTGCCACATGTTGTTGTCACAGCAGCAAGGAGGGCTTGGTGATTGGCCACTCTCAACTGAAGGCTGGAAGACTAATAAATTTTTCGCACAAACAGAACCAGTCTCTTTGAGTCTTTATACTTGGGCGTAGCCCCAAGTAAACCAGAGAGAGGCAGGGTCAACCATCTCAACTACGAGGAAGTTTGGGGCTGGTTCTGTATAGAGATACTCATGCCCTTTAGCTAGCACAAAATATTTGCGCTCAGCCCTTTTTGAAATGGATGGCAGGGAGGAGAAGGTTTGCCATAGGGTATTAATACTTTTCAAAAACCCCTTGTGTAGGGGTAAAGCCACCCTGGCAGGTGCCATACAACAAAGAACATCAAACAACAAGGCTGATGGCTCCTCAAGGGGAGCAGCAGGCTGCTCTAGGAGGAGGACAGACTGCTAGTCCCCCAGTTTCCAGGGAGAGGCCTGACGCACAACAGAGCCTATACCCTTGCCTGTGGATGGGCCAGACTCCCTGAAGAGAAGGCAGCTGGACTATATGCTCTGGTTGCTAACCAGCAGACACATAGCTGGACTGTGACTTAACCAAGGCCGCCCCCTGACGATCCAAAGGAAGAGAAGCCAGTGGCTCACCTGGGACTGTTTTGTTTTCCTAGTCCGTGTTCTTTTCTTTGTTCCCTTGCAGCCCTGGAAGGGGTAAGACTCCAAAGGAACTCAGCTGAAGTACATAACCCCGTCACACCCCAAAGGGATCAGAACCACAACACCGCCACACCAACTTTCACATTTTAACAAACAAGGTCACAGTATGTAAATGAATCAAAATCAACTGGATGCCAACTGGAGACACAGGCAACTCACTGAAATGAATACCTTCAAAACAGTTTGCAACCACCTGGAAATAAAACTAAATTTTATTTTTTTTTAAAAAAGGAAGACAGCATCTTCAAGAAGGGGTTCCCTCTCCATTTTCTGCTTTTGTTATGGAAATACTCGTACAAAATGCAAAAAGTTTGGGCTTGGAGCAAGAATAAGCAGGACAGTAAATAACTCTTGAGGGATGGTTGAGCAGCCTGGCTTTTTCCAGCAACGTGTCTGTCTCTAGACATATCAAATGCTTTCTGTAGTTGCAGAGTCTGGCTCAGATTTCTCTGGATGACTTAACAGTCTTGGCTGAGAATGTGCATCTGAGAGGACTACATGAAAACACTCTCAGGAGCAAAACCACTCACCTTCTCCTGGAGCCTTTACAATATACACTCTTCTTACTAGATATTATTTAAACACCAGAGGCTGGGACTTTAGCTAAGCAAGACAAGGGTCCTACTGCAAGGATCTTACAAGCTGTATTAGAAATTTTATTAAAGCTAGTGTTAAAAAAAATGATATAATCCATAGGTTGGAAAAAGAGTGTCTGTACGTCTGGGTATAGTGCTTAGATTATCCACAAAGTTTGTCATATTATACATAGAGTATATAATCAGCAATAACCCAAATTTAGGTAAATAGATTTAACAATACAGGTTAGATATTAGAATTTGAATACTTGGGTACATCACTCATGAAAAGGTTGTACAGAGATTTGGTTGTGGAAAGCAAAAATATATCAATGAGTGGAGACTGTCCCTCAGTAATTGAGAATTAGGTTGGTTGTCCATTTAGAAAAATACAATCTATGAGGAAAGCATGTTAGTTGTAGTATGTGCAGTCAGGAAAGTAACAACAAGCAGCACACACAAGATAAATAGGATGGGATGCAAGAGAACTGACTAGTGACCTTGAGACAACTTTATTTATCTCTCTCAGATATAAGATAGATAGATGAGGACTATTAAACTTTATGATCAGCCGCCCAGGAGCTGAAGTTAGAATGATGAACCAACACTTACTGCCAGCTCCTAGCCTCTCATTTATGAGTCTGTTGAATGGCAGAGTGAACCAACAAGTGAAATGAACAAGAATTTAAGTCTATTTCACTTGTACTTATTATAGCCATTTTCCAGTCAGTTTCTGTTTCAGGTCTTGCGCACTAGCATCATAACTGTAGTCAAGTTTGGAACACAGAAACTGCCATACTGGATCAGCATGTGATGTGAATCCTAGTGCAGCATTCTTTAAAACAAATAAAAACCATAAAAACAAACAAAAGGAACAACAAATGGCACTTGGCTGTTAATCAAGTATGCAGATAGAGTACGTGGAGTATGTGCACCCAGCTCTGGAAATAGAGTTATTCTCTCTCTAGTCTTCCTAGAAAGACACTTTTGAGTTACTTTATATGAAGGATGCTATAGCTTTAACTGCAGCAGCTCCTAGTAAGGTTAGAGACAACCTACTGCAGAAGATTAAGAACAGACAATTCAGCCCCTCTCCAGCATCTTCTTAAAACAAAACAAAAAACCCTCAAAAGCACCTAACAGCCATTAGTGAATATATTACTCATTTATTTTACTAAAAGCCTACCAACCCCCTTATTAATTACCTACAGTATTCCCCCCCCCCCCAAAATGTAGATGGAGGAAACTGAGGATTAGAATAGCTAACTAATCTGCTCAGTGTCATACATATTATCTGAAAAAACCAGAGACAGAGCAAAATCTCTTTATTCCCAGTTCTGTGCTGTCATCATAAGACAATCCTTCTGCGCCTATTTTGTTTTTTCTGTTTCTTAATTTCAATTATTATTTTGTACTAAGTTTTAGGAAAGCAGCCACATAAAATATTATACACAAGATATGTGAAGTTGAACTGTCTTATGTACATAAACGTCTCCCTGTCCTCCTGCACCAATCAGCATTTTTGGAGTTCTGTCTCTGTGCTCTTCTATGTTTCTTTAATTGTCTCTTCTATGCTGAGGAGACTAGTTTCTCTCACTGAACCAGCCTAAGAGGCAAACACGGCAATAAAGGATTTAAATGCACGTGAACATGATGTTTAAAAAGGAAGAGAATGATGCCAGGCATAGAGAGTGGGCAGACACTGAGCCAAAATTCCCTGGGCAGATCAGGCAGTGCACCTCTACCAGTTCTGGATCTCCAAACAACTGTCACCTCAGTCCAGAACTGCAGCATCTTCTACCATTCCTGTGCCAAATTGTGTCTGTTTCATGCGGTGAAGAAAGTTTCACTGGAAAACTGGGATGCGACCAGCAAACTCACACTTGTGACCTAACCAACAGTAGTTGAAAAGACCCTTTTCAAAATGAGTAATTTCCAGACACAGCTGGTTAAAGACTAAATAGATCACTGCCTGACAATTCTGTTCCTTCTATTGGTGCAAATCAGATATATCAGATTATAACTACACACCTGTCTGTCAAAGCTAATTGTCAAAGGGACTCTCAGCCCACAGGGTTCCTCCCTCTGCCTACTAGGCTAAGCAACAGCTGCTTTGGATGCCATCACTTCCCTACCAAGACTAGAGATAAACCTCTTTATTATACAGAGGTTCCCAGTTTGTAAATGGGAAAGACGTCAGAGAAACATAATAAATGATTTAAGGGCTGGAGTGGCTGATTTATGATAGATAAAAAGGATGCTATCAGCTCAAATCAGGCTCAAGCTTTAAAAGATAAGTCAGATCAAATGGAAATATTTTCATGATCTTTTTAAAAAATTCCCCTGTAGCACTTACGACCCACACTTTGCAGCACTTTGTTACTGACCAAGAACCTGAAATTTAAGTGACCTAAAAACAAAGAGGAATTGTTTAGTGTGTTTTCATGGTTAGAGAGATGAATGCCAAAAGTAAATAGACTGTCTACCTTAGCTATCTATTTTAGAATTTTTTGCTGCCACCCATCACCATAGTATCTGACAGCCTTCTATGTAAAATCAATTCATCACAATAGCCAAGCCCCTAGTGATGGATTTCATGGAGTATCTGGCTCGCCTCTTGTTTCAGGGTAAAAACTCTGCTTTTTTGGGATGGGGGGGGTGTTGTGTCTGTTACAGGTTTTGGGTGCTAGGGGAACGTTAGCGTGAGTGTCACATTTATGCTGGCATAACTAGCAAAAAGACAAACATTCAAATAGTTTTTAAAAACCTAATGTCCTATCTGTTTCGTAGGTAAGCAAACTTGTGATAAATAGTGGTGTACAGGGATGGAAAGCAGGTTATGCAGTTTTGCCACTTTCATTTGGTATTCAGTGAGTATGCAAACTAAGTGTAATTTATACAGCAAAAGGGATGAGAGTCAGGGGTGGATGAAGCAGGAAAAGCAACTAACAATAAAGTGCAAGATAAAGCAGTTTCCCACCGTCCCTGTCTTTTAGTATGTTTGTACAGAACCTAGGACATATGGGGCCCCAGGTTTAGTTGGGGCTTCTAGGCATTACCTTACTACTACTAACAACCCCATGAGGTTGGATTTTCATCTTTGTAGCACCTGTTTAAATACAAAGGGATTCCACTGACTTCAATGAAGGTACTGATCCTCATACTTCACCTTCCAAGAAGTATTTAAGAGTGTGACCAAGCAGAAGAAAAGTGTTAAAGACCAAAAGTAATGCCATGAAACTGAGCAATCAAAAGTTTAGGTTGAATATGAGGAAACATTTCCTAACAGTAAAGTCTATTTGGCTGTGGAATAATCTCCAGGGAAGTGGAGAATGCGCCATCACTGAAGATATTTAAATCTGGACTGGACAAAGAACAAGAGAACACACGATAGGATCAGCACTGCACTGGCTCCTGAAGTGGGGCCCGGATGGGGCTTAGTGATTCTTTCCATCTGATATCTAGGATTATTTTCAAAACAATTTTAAAAAATTGAACTTCGAACAGATGTTTACGTTCTATACTGCAATTCAGCAAACATGTCCTAGCTACTCCAAAGGAATATCCAGACAGCCAAGCAAGTCCTGCCCTCAATTTGCAAGGAACAGCACAAACTGACCTGGGTTAGCCCGATTTCAGAGCTGACCAAGCATCTACATTAATGTATTTAATGCAGGACCATATTTAATCAAACTATTTAGGATCTGCTCTCCTTGGTGCACATGCTAACTCCTGGATATCTTTGGGGAAGATAAAATCCTAACAGACTGGATGATGTTCATTACTGGCCTTCCCTTTAAGTGAAATGCACCTCTTCACTTAGCTCCCACAAGAGGAAACTTGCACTAGCAGATAAAATTCCTCTAAATCCGTGCAGGGAAATTATTTCTGGCCCAATAGTTCTGGAAACTGAGGATCTCCATTTAACCACAACATCTCTACAGTGCAGGCAGCAGCACCACCCTGCTAACGTGGCTCATTCCTGAACCGTAAGCCGCAGCTCTAGAGCTCACAAGGAAATTCAGTCTTCATGCCCTCTCTGCTGATACTGCCACTGCGGTGTTTTTTTGTGATGCAGGGACTAGAGTGCTGGCAATTGAATGGGGATACCACACAAAGAGGCAACTGGAAAATCATCAGTCAGGAATGACCTTCAATTCACTACTTGCTTGGGCTGGACTGGAAGTGATCTAAAGGTGAAAGACTTCCATAGCCAGTTTCCAGGCTGCCATTCTAAACGCTGGGACTACTATGTAGAAGGCTGACTGATACACCATGCAAGCAACCGGAAAAATCCCACTTTGACCATTTACTGCTATATTTCATTATGTAACTGTTTGCTCACACAAAAACAGTAATCCTGCTTATACAATGGCTCTTCCATCTCCAATTACTGCCGTGGATACTTTGTGACTCATCAGGCAGGCAAACAGGCAAAAGGGAAAGGTTTTCATGGAGAACTAAGAATGATCTCTAAAAAACATCCTTAAACACTCCCTTTTCTCTGTACAAAAGAAGAGGCTACTAGGTACAACCATCCCTCCCACAGACCAGATCAGAGAGCCTGGGCTCTAATGAAGCCAGGTAGCTTTTTGGTAGCTGGCATGCCATAGTGGTGAGCTCGGGATGTACTAGGCTCTACTTGTACATCTATGTATGCCTTGCAGGCACTTCTGTATGAATGTCAGCAAGAGGACATGATTAGAGAGCTAGCAGATGAGTCATTCATTATGACCGTGACCCGTCCATAAAGAAGCCTGTTGTGAAGCAGTTTTAATCCACTAGGCTAAGCAGAGAAAAGTCTCCCCTATTGACAGGAGGGTTAGGAGATGCTGTCTTCTGTATAGATGTGACTCTAGGACACGCAAGTGTACAACATCTGGGGATTGTGTGATCAGCTCTGAAGCAAGAGGGCAGAATGGCAGCAGGAGACATTGCTGCTTCTAAGACTTCCTAAGCTGTGGAATAGTCTCCTACTGGAGAAGGATCAGAGCGCGATAAATTTAACACTAGGCTGAAAAAAAACAAAAAAACAAACCACCCAGTGATTTTTTTTATTTTATTTATATACATATACATACACACACAAGCATTGACAAGAAGATGCACTGAATGGTTTAATAGGGCTGTCTCATCTATTGTATTTCACACCCGGACACCCTCACCCTACTTCTCTGCACATCTTATGAGATTTAGCGCCAAGAAAACATTTCTTTAATCTGTTTTAACACTAGATGATCTCTATCTTCTGCCCACCCACAAAACCAAAACAGTCAACTACCATTCAAACTCAGTGCTCTCAAGGTTGTCCACAAACCGGGACATTTCCCAGCTCATCACATTTCCCCAACCTCCCTCGTCTGCATATCCCTCCCATGTCAGTCAGTGTCCCACGGGGTCTGGGCCCTCAGACATTAATGGGTGCCCCAAAAAATCAGTTTCTAGGCTTGGGAAACATTTACATTGTAGAGTTGCATCAGAACAGGATATTCTGATGCAACCTCAATGTGTTGTAACATAACATGACAACGTTACTGTGCTGCACAAGCCCTGTAACTGGCAAATCCAGATACTTGGGTAGCCAGTTCCAGGAATTCCTGGAAGGTGGCCAGAAGCCAGAGAATGTGAATTTGTATTTATTATAACTATTCTGACATTATTTTACCGCTTTCCCAAGTTTCCCATGTTATTGAACCCTTTATGGTCTTCTCTGGGTGTCCAAGCCCCAGCGTTAGAATCTTCCCTCACTTACATTTCCAATTTCCTTCAAACCCACAATGAGCTTAAAGCCAGCAAAGCAGCATGTTCCTAACCACATCAGGTCCCACTATAATGAATCTCTCCCCAGTAACAAGCTCACTGTTCTTTACCATTACATGAGATAACATTGATTTTCCCAGGTAGGTAAAGAAAAATAAAAAGCAGGAATGAATCATTGCTTTCCCCAATTCCTTCGGACACTAATAGCACTTCCAAAAGACTCATGAGGGAAGAGACAACTCAGCATTACCAGATCACTTCATTTTGGGGGCCGGGGGGGGGGGGGGTAGAGTTAGCTTTTTGATAGCTGATTTGGGTGCCAAATTCCTGATATTTTGCCTGATGGTTTTACCACTAAAAGTTGCTTCTTCCACCCAAAAACACCACACTATGGGTTCCTGAAAAAACTGCAAATTTCAAGCTTTTTCAGATCTCATGTCCTTCAGAGGAGAGGCAAAACCAATGTCTCAACCAACAAAATGGTTGTTAAAGATTCCATGGCACCTAAAAAACAAACAAAGGAATATACCAAAATCCAGTTCAGATAACTAAATTCTGCCCCCGCATCAACCCCATATGTAGTTCGAACTAGAAACCCTATTCTTCCCTTCTATCTCAGAGGTGGCTGAATTTTAGCCATGGATCCACATATACATAAAAATTGTTAAGTGCTTTGAGATGAAAGAAAAACAAAGCTCTCTGTTCTTTGACTCCAGGGCCTTATGTCATCTTAGTAAAACTGGGGGTGGGAAGAAAAGGAGAGGGGGATGGACACACAAGAGGAAGAGTTAGGAAATAAAGGTTCCTGTTTTACATCAATTTAGCTTAAATTGATTTAATGGTTTAAATTGGATTAAGAGCATCCACACTGTGATCGAGTGCACTGTAATGATTTTTAAACAGATCAAGTTAAACTGTTGCAGATTTGACAAAACCTAAGGGGGCACATTCCAAGGATCACGAGGCAGAGAATTTTCAATTTCCCAAAAAAGGACATGTGACAGGAAAGTCTCACTTCAAAGAACAAGTAAAGAGTCTCTCCCAGTAATAAAGAGGGCTATGGAGCAGACAGCTGATTATTTAATGAGTGTCCAGACTCCAAGCTGAGTGTTTGTACTTTGATTGTTGGCATCTTCATAGGTTGTAACTAGCCTTTGAAGTTAATACCACTTCAGGCTGGTCTATGCTTGAAAGTTGTACTAGTATAATCAGGTCTGTTGGGGGCAGGGGTGTGTGTGTGTGATTTATTTATTACTGATGCAGATACACCGCTACAAACCCTAGTGTGGATTTAACAGGTGCTTACACTAGTATAACTTACTCCAGTTCGGGAAGCAAACTAAAGTATACTGATATAAGCACCTTTATACTGGTATTACTACCTACACTCGGGTTTTTTCCCCCACACTAATTATGCCGGTGTAGTTAAAATGGCAAAGCTGTCTAGTATCAACAGCATGTTGGAGAAGAGTGCTCACACTATTTTGTTTTGTAGGGCAGGTGAAATGATCACAGGACATTAGATTACACTGGGGACCTTTGTCCAGAGTGGGCTTTTCTGAAAATATTTCCCATCACTGCTAACATAGACGCTGCTCCCCTGGTGCTATCAATGGGTGAGAACAAAAGGGAATGGTGCCGACCAGCATCTTTAACCCCTCTGTAGTCTAGATCAATGGTCCCCAAACTTTTCACATTGCGGCCCCTCCCCCCCACCCCAGGATCCAGGGCTGGGAGCAGGGTTGTGGCTCCTGGGGGATTGGGCGCAGTCAGGGTAAGGGGGCCAAGGCTGGGGGTGGGTTTGGTCTGGGGCCCAGGCCCAAGGCTGGGGGAGGGAGCTGAGGCTGGACTGGGACCAGGAGTGGAGCTGCAGTCGGGGCCATGGCCTGGACCATGGCTGGGGGCGGGGCTGGAGCAGAACTGGGGGCGGGGCTGGACTGGGCTCCCTCCCCAGTGCCCCACACCCTGTGGGGACTGGCCCAGGCCCTGCTGTGCTCCCCCTACCCCTGAATATTCCTCTGTGCCCCCCTAGGAGGGCATGTCCCACAGTTTGGGGACCATTGGTCTAGACCCACAAAGTACATAATAGATGACACACTGATTAAAATGCTAGCAGTTACCTATAACTTTGTCTACACAAGTGCTCCAGCAGTCACTGCACAAGCGTTAGTAATAGTGGAAAATATGAGAAAAGAGGCTAGTGTGGATACACCTTGGGAGATTTACAGATGAAACCAGAAGCTCATATTTTTAAGAAATCCTTATAAATGGCAGGATTTGATTTTTTCATTGGCCCTGGAAACATGGAAAGGTTGAAAGAGCTTTAATGGACTGAGCCTTGAAGGGAGATGGCTGAGATAGGATCTAGGTTTATGATACATTACATGTAAATCCAACTGGGAATTTGGTATTAAACATTCCACTTGGCATCTGCATATGCCCCATGACCAAACTGAATTCAGGTGATGTCTAAATGGAATGGGTGGGAGCTTGTTTCAATGGACTCCAGGCCAGAGAGTCAGACTCTTATTCAATAGCCTAATCATCTCTTGAATACATGGGTTGCCGATGAGAAGAGTGGGCCCAAGCCTGAAACTGCTGTAAGTCTGACACCTGCAGTAATTCACTTCACCAAGAATTGATTGCCCAGCTCTTAGCACATAATGAGTAGTAACAACATCTGCAGTTAAAAGTTTTGCAGCCCCTTCAGTGGGCATCCAGAGGAAGCTCCATGATACATTATGGTAGCAAGGAGACGACATTCTGTGAACCTCCTCTTAGAGCTTGGAGTGTGGGGGCAGAAAGGCCGACTTGCTGTTTTGGAGAAGCAGGTGGTGGTAGCTGCCTTAGAGGCTTCTAAGTCACAAAGGAGTAGAGCTCCTCCCTTTTAGGTTAATCAGCTCTGACAGCAGCTGCCTTCTCCCTACTATGTTGCTCCTGCACAGCCAGAGCAGAGCTCTACTCCTAGAGAGCTTTGAGCTGCCATGTAGAGCTCTTGAGCCTTACAAGAATGAAACACTGCTACTACAGGAGTGAAGGACCCAACATCATAGCACCCTCTCTTGGCAAGTTTCCCTCTACCCCCACAAGCCAGTCCATTAGCCCTCCATGACATTATGTCCCCCTCTCATCTAGTCAGCTGAACTGGGAGGTTGGATCCAGATCCAAACTTCACAGCTAATCGTCCCTTTTAGCAAGCCAAACCAAAAACCCACATCCGGCCACCAAACTCTGCAGCTCAGGCACATCTTTAAACTTCAGTAAGTTGTTTTTGTGTTTAAAAAAATCACACCCGGATCTCCTGTGGTCTGGGGACCCAAATAGCATACCACTGTATTAGTCAGCACACAAGAACTAGGCAGGGGCAGACGAGGACACAAGAGCCTTCATTGCAAGGACAAAAGAGGTGCCCCCCAGGGTGATCAGGGCAGTGTTAGCTCAAGCTGAGGTTATCTACCACTTCTAAGGTCTGAGGAGGGTCTTCTCCTCTGTTAGAAAAGGGGACTGCTAATGCCATTGCCAAGGGGATCTGTGGATTTCAGTTTGTTGAGAGTCTGTACTTCACCTGCAACTGATTGGAGAGGTCAAGGGCCTCCAAGTCCTGAGGCCTCAAGAAATATCACTGTAGGCCAGTCCAAGCCTGCTGTTTACTTTTCTGCACTTCAGTCAGCATGGACAGACAACATTAACAGCGAAAGTTACAGTAAGTGTCCACCACCACATTGCTTTTGTAGGCCAAACCCACTGTATACACCAGGGGCTCCTTCCCACCACCCCACAAGCCATGCTTCCATCTCCATCTATTGCAGGGACTCTCTGCAACCCCCTTCCCCACCATGCCAGGACCCCCCTCCCCCCACAGCCTTTCCCCATCACCATTCTTATTTATTTTCTTTCTGTCTGGAAGATAAGAAATTCAGGGTGTCAGTACTATAATTTTCAGTGGGAGGATGAGCACAGCTCAGACAGAGAATGACATCAAGTTGAGCATAAGGCCTCACAAACTTGGCCAATTAGATTTTAAAATTTTGTCAGTCTCAGGGGTTAGTAGCAAACTTAGAAGGATAAGATTATCAGTAGATGTCAATAAATATCAATTTCACCATCCACACACAAAGGGATGAAAATCTTCATCAGTAATAACTGAAATTTACAGAGACAAAGAAAGAAAAATGATGCTTGAGAGCTTATTATAGTCAAAAATCCAGTGGCTTTTGAATTAGGCTTGTTACAAATAGATTAGTGAACACTAAAAACAGGTAGGATCTGTTGATTTAGGGTTACTTTCTTTGTATAGTTAGACATGTGATGTCGACAGTATGTGTTTTAACAGGTATAAAGCTTTTAACTTTTTGAATCTCACTGCCAAATAATTTTCAGCAACTATGAAAATTTTTAACATAAAAATGAATGCTGAAATCCCATAATTTTGTGCAACTTTTTTGAAACTTTTTTTTTTGAAAATTTAAATCAATAATTGTAAAAAATGAATAAAAAGCCCAAACATCTATCAAAGTTATAAAACAAAAAAACAAGTTGTGCCAAGCCTAGTTATTGGTAACATAAAGAAGGACTAAACTTCCCTCACCTACAGTTTTTGGCTCAGGATTCTGGTGCATTAGCCAGACCCCAGGAAATCTATTTAAGTCTTTGCTGGAGGCTGTTCTTTGCTGTTGCTAGGAGGGTGAAAGGCAGGTTAGGGGCTCAGACTCATCTCAGACAAGTTGTGTAAGACTGGGATGTTCTCTGCCTCTTGGCTCCATCCCTCTCTCTCAGTAAGAGCACAACTGAGCAGCTGAGAAGCAGTGCGTGCCCCAGCCAGCTAGACGACAGCAATACCAACAGCAACCCTTGCTGTAGTGACCTCAGAGTGAAGGGAAAGAAAGGGGCAGCTCAGGACTTCATTGGAAGGAAGTTCAGAAAATTATGCGAGGGGGGATTGGGGGAGAGAGAAGTACAATGTCCAGATGATCTGGGGGGGGAAGGTTAGGGCAGAAGGCAGGGATTGCAAATTCCCTCCCAAAAATATCCATTACTGAGGGTGAGATGTAAAAGGGGCAATACAGGGGTGAATGTACTATGGACATGCAATGAATGTTGAGTGCTTCAAAAACTGCATTAATGTGAAGCTGATATTCTCTGACCTTGAACATGTCAATAAAATATTACATCTCTTTAAGGAGCTACTCAGTCTCACAATATTACCTCCCTCCTCCCACCTAAAGACCAACAGTGGGGGAGGGGGAAGTCACTTAGTTGCTTTGACAGAGTCTTAAGATCTTGGAAAAGGTTTTCAGTGGCTTTGTTCACTCATTTGCTTTGCTGGGAATCAGGAGTTTAATAGTGGAATTTAGGTCCAGAAAATTAGATTAGTCATAACCAACAGTGTTGTGCACACAACAGCTGTTTCAAATTCACTTTATTATCTAATGTGACATTAGAAAGATGTAAATGAATAAAAAGAAAAAGGAAATAGCTGTGGTTTCAGCGACACTTCAGAGCACTGGGAGGGAGGGGAGATGGGAAACTATAGCAATATTGTATATTTGGAGCTCTCCTGCCAGGCTAAGGGGAAAAATAAAACATTCTTTATTGAATTTCAATCTTATTCCTCATTGGACAATAGCCACACACAAAGCACACTCTTGCTCAGTAACTTCCTCCCTAACCTTCTATGCCATAATGCAATAGGCTGTCCCTACCATATAAAACTCTCCCGTGTGGATGCTGGCTGAGTCTGTCATTGCTTGTCAGTGAGGGCCCCTTCTGGCAGAGTCGAAAGCAATCCATACACCACCTGACCCCATTCATCAACAGAGCTGCAGAAATTTAAGCAGCAATAAACCATTAAGACAACAACAGACATGAATAGAAAAGCAGCAACTCATATCAGTGCTGGAAAAAGTGCATTTTAGCAACAAAAGATGAGAAGACCTTGAAAATTTTTAATATTTAAAGGGACAAACAAAAAAAAATTAAGCCCTTCCCCTGCTTTACTGATATTTTGAGTTAGTAAACACTGAGGCCCAGATCCCCAAAAGGTATTTAAGCTCCTGACTCCTATTGAAATCAATACAAATTAGAGGATCTTTGAGGATCTGGGCCTGGAATTTTTTCTCCACCTTTTATTCATTTATTTATTATTTTATTTTGTTTTTTTCCCCCATATGACTTGGGCACAAAACTACACTTTGTCAATTTCACTTTTAATTTTTACTGTCACAAAAAGATAGCATTTCCAGTGTCAAAATAATCAGATATCCCTTCCCCTGAAAATGGGGAGGGGGGAGGGAAGAGGGGATGACCCACAAACCGAAACAAAAACAAAAATGCTGCAAACAGAAGAAGTTTTGGTTGTCAAGGTCATGGAAACATTTCTATTCAGGTTTGATTTGGTACAACCCCTTAACAAAACTGAATTATTAGACCTTTGCTATTTGAAGACGACCCCATAGTTAACTAACTGATTGGTCAAAGAATTTTGCAGTCACTTGCCAGATAAACTATAAAGAACTGCCTAATCCCCCTTGAGTATTATATCCTCCTTTTATATCTGGTAACTTTTGAGTTTCAGAGATTTTAGATAATTTAAGGCTCTCCAGACGCACTTTTTATTTCAGGATGCCTCAGCCATCAATCATTTTTCTATCATGATATGGCCAAAGGCTATGTTGTGACCTACCCAGAGGCTCTGCATGATGCAAAAGGTGAGCGTGGAGTGAGGTGGTACCAGACAACTCATTTATACACACTAAGCAGTGCAGGCTGGAAGCTTTTAGCTACTAAATCATAAGGAGTGGGGAAGAATAGGGTATACTAAAACCTGTATACTAGAATCTGCTGAACATCGTCATCTGCCTGACTAGGACTCCATGTTGGGGAGATGAAGATATAGCTTCCTGGTGATTAAGGCATTAATTTCCCCTCCATGCATACACTTATATGCAATTAGTATCAATAGGATTTACATGCAGGCATCATGAATTAACCCTTTAAGGTCTGACCCTGTGCGCCATTCCACCCGCACACACACAGTCCCAAGGAATACAGCCAGCTTTATAAACTATAGATCAGAGGTCCCCAGTTTGTGGAGTGCACCCCCCTTGGAGGGCATGGAGAAACATTGTGGGGGGGGGGGACACCTTTGGGGTCCTGGTCAGCCCCCATTAAGGGCGGGAAGGGAGTGACACTCAGCTCCACAATCCAAGCCCAGCCCCTATGACTGGAGGGCGTTAATGGGCCACTTCACTGTGAATGGTCCCTTGAAATGTGTTCAATACTTATGCTAAACAATCTGTTCCACCTCCTATTTAGCTGTAACATTTGAGTACCTTTACCAGACCTGAAGAATAGCACTGCATAAACTCAAAAGCTTGTCTCACACCAACTGGTCCAATAAAAGATATTACTTCGCCCACCTTGTCTAATATCTTGGGATCAACACAGCTACAACACTGCATAATGTCACCATACACACACAAACTGACAAAAAAATTCCATCAATCATAATAGAAATTTACAAATAGGCAAAATAAGAAAAGTACTGCTTGCAAAGTACTTTGAGTTTCATTTAAAGATATTTACTTCCTACATTTTGACATGCGATGGTGACAAATTGTTTTAATGGTTAACAAAGCTTTAGCATTTTGAATCCGTGTCTACTGTCATTAATTATTGTAAAAAGAAAAGGAGGACTTGTGGCACCTTAGAGACTAACCAATTTATTAGAGCATAAGCTTTCGTGAGCTACAGCTCACTTCCTCAGATGCATCTGAGGAAGTGAGCTGTAGCTCACGAAAGCTTATGCTCTAATAAATTGGTTAGTCTCTAAGGTGCCACAAGTCCTCCTTTTCTTTTTGCGAATACAGACTAACACGGCTGCTACTCTGAAACCATTAATTATTGTCTGATCCTCCCCATAATTTCCCACAAATGTGAAAGATTAAATTAAAAAAATTAAAAAGCCCCTGAGAGGAGCCCAGAGCTTAAACCCCACAGTTTTGCACAACAACCCATCAGTTTTTTTGTTTTGTTTTGTTTTTAAATAAAAGTCACATTCTGCCAAGTCTAGCTACTGAGACCACAAGCATGAATTCATGTCTAGTATTTGACTTGCAAGTTGCCTGACCCTCTTATCCAGCCATTGACAAAAAAAGCAAGGATACTTGTTTTCTCTGGTTCTGAAGCTAGGAGGGAATGGGCCATAAATTGTTGAGACTACTACACAAGACCAAACATTTGCTTTTGCTTATAGCCAGCCCCACTAACAAACAAGGCAAGATCACATTTTCTTTCTGTTGAGATAGCACTATTCCTATATCCTCTCAATGCAAGACGAGAATTAGATGAAAGATTGGAGACAAAAACCTGAGGTTTTCTTCAGAGAATTCTGGACTCCTTTTGGGGACAGGGCTAGCATATTATTATTAAAGGGCTGAGCTAAGTAGTTGATTATTTCAAGGAGTGCAGTAAATGAATTAAGTGATTTGCCCTTGCTGCTTACATTCTCAGAAGTAGTGTCTGAATGGTGTCCTGAAATTTACACACATAAAAACTGGCTGTTTGGTCTGGCACACCCAATTTTCTGTAGACCAAAGCCTCCCTTATGCACATGCAAATTTGTCAGTCATACATTTAACTGCCCAATACGCACATACACACAATTGATGTCTGTTTTGTGCAAGTTAGTTCTGAGCCACAGAGAAACATTTTTAACAGGAGCATATAGGCTTCTTTCAAGTCTCTATGACCCATTCAATCCTCAGCCTCTCTGCTGTTGGCCCAGTAGAGATACAGGGTTTTATGCAAAAAGAAAAGGAGGACTTGTGGCACCTTAGAGACTAACCAATTTATTTGAGCATGAGCTTTATGGGTTTTATGATTCATCTTACTTCACAGGAACCAGACAGAGACATTTCCTAGGCAGGAAGGTGCCCACCCCTTCCAGCGGAGAGCTCCGCGTGTATGGCTGATTCATGTTTCAACCAAATGAGTCACGCGAAGGCAAAGAGAACGGGGGATACAGGGACGTGCAGTAACCCCAGGCTCCTAAAGGCCCCAGTCATGTCAGCGAGGGGCCACTTTTCCACCCCGCCGCTGCTGCACGAGGCCCACCCCTTACCCAAGCCGGAGAGCCGCTCCGTCAGCCCCGCGTTCCGGATGGCAGCGGGGCCGTGGTCCACCCCTCTTCTCTTCTGTAAGACAAAGGGGCTCCGTCAGGATCCACTGCGGGGCGGGGCGCGGGGCTCACAGAAACCGATTGAGCCGCAGCAATCACACGGAGCCGCGAACCGACCCGGGGGGCGTGTGGGGGGGTAATTTTCCTTCCCGACCGGCCATCAGCGCGCCGCGGGTCCGCTTCACGTGGGCGCGGCAGCGTGCCTCCGGTGTCACAGGAGCGTGGAGAGAACCGACCCCGCAGCCGGGGCCACCCTGGGGAAACCCGCTGGGACAGCGAGACAATGCGGCTACGGCGACCAGCCGAGCACGACCCCCACCGCCCCCGGGACCCGCCATCACTGCCGGCCGGACGGCAGGTTCCCCCCTCCCGCGGCCGCAGAGCGCCTCTTGCGGGTGCCTGGGACTGCCGGTCCCTTTGCGATGCGCGGCCGTGAGTCCCTCCGAGCCCGTCTGCCGCCTGGGGTCGGGACACATTATCACACCCCCCCCCGCCCTTCGGGGGGCGCCTGCTTCCCCCGCGATGCTCACCTGCCCCCTGGAGAACGGGGCTCCGATCAGCGCCACGGAGTGGGCAGGTTTCTGGAGCTGCAGCGCGGAGTCCGCCTGCTTCCGCAGGAGCCGGGCGAAGCTGCTGCGCAGAGACATGATGCTGAGCCGCTTGCTGCTCGCGCTGCCCCTTTTAACCCGCGCGCGAGCGCCGCTACCTCCCTAGCCACCAGCGCCAGAAGCCGGCTTGGCTCCCCCCCGCCCCCACGCGGGCGGAGCCCCGCCCCGGGACACACCCCCAGGTCCCTTCCCGGCGGGCCAATGGCAGCGCGGCCGCCCGGGGGTGTGCGCCGCGCGTGCGCTCGGCTGCGAACCTGCCGGCAACCTGCTCTTCCGGCCAGCAAGGAGCGTCCCCTCCCCCTCCCTGTGTAGAGACCGGCCCCGCCCCCACACGGGAGGTCAACGCCGAGACTCGCCACCCAGGCCCGCCCCTGCCCGCGGGGGGACCTGTCACGCGCCTCTCTGCTGGGCTCCTCTCAGGGGCTGAGCCCTTACCTCTGCCCCGGGCAGCCCCGCCCGGGTTCTGGCTTCTCGCGACCCGCTCCTTTGGGGCCGCTTGGATCCAATGGCCGGGCCCCGACCCCACTGCCAGCGGCCCGCCGCGCTGTGATCTGCCACTACCGGCGGCCACCTCCCGCCGGTCCCGCGCCAGGCCCATTGGCCTGGCCAGCCTCGCGTCTCCCCGCTGCCACACCCTTCTCCGCCGAAGGCAGGACGGGTGACACTCAGCCAGGACAGACGCGGCCACGCGGCATCATGCGCTGCTGGGAGGTGGCCGGAGAGGCCGCTGATGGGCGCTGTGCAGTAACTAGATCGTGCCCAGCCGCCCGTGTCCCCCGTTGCGCCAACCGCCCCATTCCAGCGGCCACGTCTCCCCCCGGCCCTACCGCCGTCCTGGGCTCCCCCATTCCTTCCTGCCATTAGAGACAGCAGCACCTAAAGCATGATGCGCTCCGGCTAGCTTAGCTTTAAGCGTGGGGAAACTTCTCTGGATGCTGTATCACTGGCCCTTCGCTAGCTTACACCCCCGTTTCCAAACAAACAGGGCTGTTCTGCTTTTCCCATACTTAACGGAGGGCACGTCTACACTTAAAACACCGCATCGCTGTAGCACTTCAATGAAGACGCTCTACACCCAGGGAAGAGAGCTGGCCAGCGGGTTTAGTTAATTCGCTTCCCAGTAATTATGTCAGCTGGATTGCCGACAGCGCCATCTATAGATAGGTAGGTATAACTACATTGCTCAGGGATGTGCACTTTTCTCACCCCTGAGCGACATAGTTATGCCCATAGAGGTAGCATAGACCAGACTTGATTTACAAATAACTTCCCTTTCCTGTTTTTTCCCCAGCTCTCTACTCCTTAGAGGAACCATGGTGGTAACATTGCACTTTACTTCCGTTTGGAGTACCAGTTGGGTGAGAAGAGTTTTTCACAAAAGAGTTAACTGAGGAAAGGAGAGCAATGGTAGAGCCCAATATGGGGTTAAGGAAAAGGGAGTTAGCCAGAAATGAATTTGGCCAGAAATTAAAACAATGTCTAACCTTAAAGGTGTGCATCATTTCTTGCTTTTTTCCTTCTCTTTCCTTCTCTCATTTTCATCATCCAATTTCCTTTCATCTATTTTTCTTCCTTTTTATTTCCTGACCATTCCCATTTCTACCCCTACTGGTCTCCTGGGAGATCATTTCTCTCCCCTCCCACCACTGGTCCCCCACCACCTCTAGTTCTTCAATTTTCTCTCCTTGCCCCCTTTCCAACTCCTGGGACTCCCATCTCAGGGTATGTCTACACTACCTGCTGGATCAGCAGGCAGCAATCGATCCAGCAGGGGTCAATTTATCGCGTCTAGTCTAGATGCAGTAAATCAACCCCCGAGCGCTCGCCCTTCAACTCCTGTACTCCAGCTCGGCGACAGGCGCCGGCAGAGTGGATGGGGGAGCAGCAGTAGTCGACTCACTGCGGTAAATCGACCCAAGTACGTCGACTTCAGCTGTGTTATTCACGCAGCTGAAGTTGCGTAACTTAAGATTGATCCCCCCGCCCCAGTGTAGACCAAGGCCTCAGTAGTCCCCATCAGTCCTTTCCACTGTTACTACTCTGTCCCCTCCCATCCCGTCTTTAAATTTGTTATGTTGGTTCCACTTTATTTCTTTCTATTTTAATTCTCTCTCCAAAGCTTCCTCATATTTCTTACTAATTAATTTTCTCAACTTATTTCAGTCTCTCTGCACCATTATTTCCTTCCCCCAGTTTCTCTCACCTTACAGTTTTTCCTCTTCAGACTTCCAGCCCATCTTTCAAAGCAGCTGCTTGTATTACAGTGTGATTCAGTACAAGTGTCTTCTGCTAGTGCCAGGCTTCACCTGCTGCCACACCCAAGGTTGAGGTCCTCTGTATTGTTTCTTCAGACCACCAGTTCCACCCCACTGTTTCCCTACACACTGCAATTATTAATAGTATCTGAAATTATTATTATTAATACGGGACACATAAGACACTAATTTAACCATAAATTCCTTTATTAAGTCCAAAGGCCAAATGGTATTTTATACCGTTGCTTTTAACATGCCTGACAGCCTAAAATTAAGCAATCACTACACCCAATACAGTAATAACGTATTCATAAGCATGTGATCAGTATACTTACAACTCATCCTGGCATGCTCTGTGTGCAGTTAAGGTAGACGGCTCATGTATGATCACATCACCCTCTCCATACACTGCCAACAGCCTGAAAAACAAAACAATTTCTGTGTACCCTTAGTGGGAACCTCTGAACAATTTTAACTGACTAGCATGTCTTTCCCAAGAACCCTTGAAGTGCTGTGCCTGGATAAATCTACCTTTTGTTTGTCCAGGAGAAAGCACAAGTTTTTAAGCACAAGTTTTTAAGCACAAACCAGGCAATTGTGAACATGAATTGTTACATCTTTTTTGCAATTGGGCTGGCTACCTTAAATCACTGAAAAGTAGTACAGTAGAACCTCAGAGTTACGAACTGACCAGTCAACCACGCAACTCATTTGGAACCAGAAGTTCGCAATCAGGCAGCAGCAAAGACAACAACAAAAAAAGGCAAATACAGTACAGTGCTGTGTTAAACATAAACTACTAAAAAACAAAGGGAAAGAAAAAAATTTGACAAGTTAAGGATACTTTCTGTGCTTGTTTCATTTAAATTAAGATGGTTAAAAACAGCATTTTTCTTCTGCACAGTAAAATTTCCAAGTTGTATTAAGTCAATGTTGAGTTGTAAAGTTTTGAAAGAACTGTAACGTTTTGTTCAGAGCTATGAACGCTTCAGAGTTACAAACAGCCTCCATTCCCGAGGTGTTCGTAACTCCAAGGTTCTACTGTATCAGTATTTTGGTGGGCCCCTGAAATACATCATGCACTAATCTCAACATTTCCCTTTGAAAGGGCTGTAAAGGAATCCAAACCTGGTAAGGCAAATCATCCCCTTCACTGAGCAATGAGTTATCCCTAACAAGGGGTTGTTTACCATTTAACTGGTTTAACTCCCCAAGCATTACTTTTTGATTAAGAGCAGATAACTCTGGATCAGATTCTTGTAATGTTACTAAGGCCTTGTCTACACTGACTAGTTTCTGCGCAGTAAAGTAGCTTTCTGCATTGTAACTCCAGAGGTGTACACACTACCAAGCCACTTAGTGCACAGAAACCGTGCAGTTGCAGCGCTGTAAAAAAAAACCACCCCGACAAGAGGCATACAGGTTTCTGTGCTGGGGTACAGCTCCTCGGTGCTGGTATGGACACCCGGGTCCATTACTGCACTTTGATTGGCCTCCGGGAGGTTTCCCACAATGCCTGTTCTCACCTCTCTGGTCACTGGTTTGAGCTCTACTGCCCTGCCCTCAGGTGACCAACCGTCATCCCCACCACTTAAATTCCTTGGGAATTTTGAAAGTCCCCTTCCTGTTTGCTTGGTGACGCGTGCAGTGGTCTCAGTGCATCTTTCCAGGTGACCATGTCTGCTCCACGCACCAGGCGATCCCCCGCTTGGAGCAATGCCGAGCTGCTGGACCTCATCAGCATTTGGGGAGAGGAGGCTGTCCAGTCCCAGCTGTGTTCCAGCCATAGGAATTATACCACCTATGGACAGATTTCACGACCAATGACAGAAAGGGGCTAGGACTGTGACACACTTCAGTGCAGGGTCAAAGTGAAGAAGCTGCGGAACACCTACCACAAGGTGCGGGAGGCAAACTGCTGCTCTGGTGCTGTGCCCACAAGCTGCTGGTTCTACAAGAGCTGGACGTGATACTCAGTGGTGACCCCACCTCCACTGCGAAGGCCTCTGTGGATACTTAGAATCATAGAATCATAGAATATCAGGGTTGGAAGGGACCCCAGAAGGTCATCTAGTCCAACCCCCTGCTCAAAGCAGGACCAATTCCCAGTTAAATCATCCCAGCCAGGGCTTTGTCAAGCCTGACCTTAAAAACCTCTAAGGAAGGAGATTCTACCACCTCCCTAGGTAATGCATTCCAGTGTTTCACCACCCTCCTAGTGAACAAGTTTTTCCTAATATCCAATCTAAACCTCCCCCACTGCAACTTGAGACCATTACTCCTTGTTCTGTCATCTGCTACCATTGAGAACAGTCTAGAGCCATCCTCTTTGGAACCCCCTTTCAGGTAGTTGAAAGCAGCTATCAAATCCCCCCTCATTCTTCTCTTCTGCAGACTAAACAATTCCAGCTCCCTCAGCCTCTCCTCATAACTCGTGTTCTAGACCCCTAATCATTTTGTTGCCCTTCGCTGGACTCTCTCCAATTTATCCACATCCTTCTTGTAGTGTGGGGCCCAAAACTGGACACTGCCAACACACTCTTATCAACCTCCTGGCGCCAGTCTGTACCCGCTGCATTCCACTCCTGCCCCATCACAGTCCAGCACTGCAGACTCCCAGTACCCACTGCACTCAACACCCATCTCTCTGCAGTTTAGCCATGCTGAAGTACAGTACCCACTGCACTGTACTCCAAAGGACAAGGTTGGATATGATACCTGGACATAAACAAATCTTTAACCGTCCTGGGACCCTCCCTTTCCCCATCCCCCTCAGTGCTGATGTGTTTTTTTGTTTGTCTCTCTCCACCGGTTGTTGTTTTTTAATAAAATAATTGTTTTGGTTTGAAAGCAATCTTTAGTCCATTAATTGAAAGCAAACAGAGTCCTGCAAAGCAACAGGCCATTTTCTTAGATCTTCATAGTGCATTGTCTGCACCAATCACAATAATCTCCTAGCATTACAAGCACTGCACTCTCAAGCACAGCAACAAACATTAGTGGCTTTCAGCGTCAAACTGCTGCCTCAAAGCATCCCTGATCCTTATGGCCCCACACTGCACCCCTCTAATAGCCCTGGTCTCTGGCTATTCAAATTCAGCATCCAGGTGCTGAGCTTCAGCGGTCCAGCCCTGAGTGAAGCTTTCACCCTTCCCTTCACAAATATTATGGAGTGTACAGCATGCGGCTATAAACATAGGAATATTGCCATTGGCCATGTCCAGCTTCCCACAGAGGCAGCGCCAGCAGGCTTTTAAATGGCCAAATGCACACTCCACAGTCATTCTGCATTTGCTCAGCCTCTTGAACCGCTCCTTGCTGCTGTCAAGTTGCCCAGTGTATGGCTTCATGAGCCACGGCATTAAGGAGTAGGTAGGGTCTCCCAGGATCACATTGGGCATTTCGACTTCCTCTATGGCGATCTTCTGGTCCAGGAAGAAAGTCCCTGCTTGCAGCTTCTTGAACAGGCCAGTGTTCCGAAAGATGCATGCGTCATGCACCTTTCCAGACCAGCCTGCGTTAATGCCTGGAGAACCACTGAAAAATACCTCTTGCAATTAATGTACTCGGTGGCTAGGTGGTCTGGTGCCAGAATTGGAATTTGCATGCCATTTATCACCTCTCCGCAATTAGGGAAGCCCATTTGTGCAAAGTCATCCACAATGTCACGCATGTTGCCCAGAGTCACGGTCTTTCAGAGCAGGATGCGATTAATAGCCCTGTTCGATCAACAAGACTCCAACGGTTGACTTTCCCACTCCGAACTGATCAGCGACCAATCGGTAGCAGTCTGGAGTAGCCAGCTTCCACAGTGCTATCGCCACACACTTCTCCAACGACAGGGCAGCTTTCATTCTTGTGCCCCTGAGCCGCAGAGCTGGGGTGAGCTCATCACACAGTCATACGAATGTGGCTTTTCTCATGCGAAAGTTCTGCAGCCACTGCTCGTCATCCCAGACATGCATCGCGATGTGATCCCACCATTCAGAGATTGTTTCCCGAGCCCAAAAGCGGTGCTCCACTGTGGTCAGCACCTCCATGAATGCCACAAGCAATCTCGTGTCTTAGCTACTATGAATGGCAAGATCAATGTCGCTCTCCTCTTGCCTTTGTAGTTTGAGGAATGACTTGTTGGTCAGAGTGAGCAGCATATTGGTTAGCAGTTTGGGATCCATTCCTGAATCCTGAAACAGGCAGGGCACACAGTACACAAACTGTTGAAAGATAGTGCCAAATGTGAACAGCAGCACAGGGATTGATGGGATGCAAAACAATGCATCACGGGGCATTGAGACTGGACCTAGGATGCTCTGCGACCCCCTCCACCTTCCCACAAGTCTTAGAAGCAAAAGAAAAAGTGGTGCTCTGTGGGATAGTTGGGGATTGGTCCTGCTTTGAGCAGGGGGTTGGACTAGATGACCTCCTGAGGTCCCTTCCAACCCTGATATTCTATGGCTGCCCAGAGTGCAGCACTGTGAATAGCGCTGCAAGTGCCGCAAGTGTGAACATTCTATTGTGCGGGCAGCTGTCAGTGTGAACACACAACAGCGGTTTCCCTTCTGCACTCTCTGAGCAGCGCTGTAACTGCCGGCCCTGTAACTTTGCAAGTGTAGACGTGTCCTCAATCAGTGTTTTCTGTTTGTGCTTGGGTGGTAACAGCAAGGATTGGATAATCAGGGTGGGACCCATACCACAGCCTCCCTAGCAGCAGCAGCTTCATCCACATTTATTCTTCTTCCTTACTTCCTAAGTCTAGGATGAGCTTTTACCTTAACCACATATATCACCGAGTTACCCAATTTATCTGCCAATTCCTATATATAGGACAAAAGGGCTTGAGAAGCGTAAAGGCTTGTGATCTGCACTACAAAATGAATTCATACTCCACCCAGGGAGGTATGTTGTCAAGGCATCACAGATCCACTGAGTTTGAACATATCACACCAACCAGTACTTGTCCTTTATTACAGAGTGATAATGCCTTTGACACAGCAGCCACTTCAGTACGCTTGGCTGAGTGTGTACTACACCTGTGCTGCAGAGGTACAGCTGCCTGAATGCGGGGAGCTCAAACAGCAAATCCTGTGACTAGGGTCCCTTTTTGGTGACAGGGTGACGCATCAACATATATTGCTAGTCCCTCAGGCTACCGCCCTTCAGAATTTAACTTATGTACTGCTTATGGGATAAAAGGGTTAAGGGCCCCTTTTTAGAGAAAATTTCTCCAGAACACTCACATGGAGTACAATTAACAATCCTGCTGGTAAGGGTGACTGGGTTTTTGAGAGGACAGACTTCAAGATGGTGCTCTTCCAGCAGCAAGGACCATGTCATTTTAGAACTTGACACTGTACCATTTTTGATTTTACCAGACAAAAGATACTTTTAAAGAGTATGAGCCACATAGTTTTATGCGTCCCAGCCCCACCAGAGATCTAAAATATGTCAGAGCCCACTAAAAACCCAGTAGTATTTTTCATACAGGTATACTGCTTTTCAACTCCATTTAATACCCAGGAAGCATAACACTAACGCTTTTCTCTGTTGTGAGATACTGAGTTAATAGCTGAAATGGCTGTTTCCCTGGTTGCTACAAACAATCCAAAAGGTTTTGTATAAGCTGAGGTGCTAAGAACTGGAGCTTGTGCTAAAAGCCTCCTAACTTATACGCTGGCAGGGTATGCTGGGGGGTATCCATTCCCACTCTGTCTTCTTCTGGGGGAGGTGGTAGAGGGGTGCAAGGATTACAGTGTAACCAGGGATGAAATCCCCCACAAAAGCCTGTCACACCCAGCAGTGATCTAGTGTTGTTTCTGAAATAGGGAGGGGCAGTTCTAAAAAAAAAAAAAAATATCACATGAAGCTTTTGTTTGGAGCATACAGGCCTGGTTGTAGGGTTAGTCCCAGGAAGGAAATCTCCTGCTTCATGAGCTGAGCCTTTTTTGGCTTTAGCTTTAGTCCAGCTTTCATTAAAACCTAACACAGGACTTTTAATACCATTACCTGTCTGCACCAGAATATCATATACATCTTACCCAACATTTTAAAAGGTTTACCCAACCCTAAACCATCAGTTGCATTCATTTGCAATTTACTAAGGCATTTAAATGTTGTATACACTTGCTTTAGTTTAAATACAATTCTTTTTTCTATTTACAAAACATTCCCATATAGATTCTCACTCCCTAATAACCTTTACTTTACACCACAGTTAATCAGAACTTTTGGATACAATTTTTAGTGGTTAATCATCATTTCTTACATTCACTGATCTTTCTTGGTGCTGAGTTGGTTTCTGCTTCCAAAACACACAGCCATCTGAAAAAGCCTCTTTGGAGCCATGATAGGATTTTAATTAAGTAGTATGTCTTGTTTACATTTCTTTTACAGTATACACTGCATGTTCCATAGAAATGCTCACTCCTTTCATAATTTAACTTTCACTTTTTTATTTGCTATAACTTATTAGCCATATCAATTATATATATATACACACACACACATACATATACACACACACTATACATTAATATTTTATTTTTCTTCTGCAGCTCTCTCAGCTGTTGCTTCATTACTGAAAAAGGGATGCAGGATCTCTCCCCACTATCCCAGTTCTGCCTGTGCCCTTTTATTCCCTATTTTCATTCACTGGTTTATATTTAACATTTATAACTTAATTAAAAAAAAGTTAAACTTTGTAATAGCACTGAGACACCCAAAGTGTTAACTAACAAAGTTAAGACTGCCCAGACATGTTGGCTGCTGCTCAAAGAGTGTGTGTGTGGGTGTCAGCTTTGCAATCTTGAATGAAAGATTTGGATGGAATTTTAATGGAATCTTTTAAAAGCCAATTCATTTTAAACATACAAAAGAGGGTACTACAAACTCTCTCTCATCAACAGAAGTTGGTCCAATAAAAGATATTACCTCACTCACTGTGTCTCTCCATAGTCAAATAGTTCTAATCAGACTGTCACTCTGCCAGCAGCAGCTATTTACAATTGATTATTTACAGATACATTTCTCCAGAAGCGTCTTTTCCTTCTAAACAGCTGTAAAGGCTTTTTGGGGACAAAACATAGTTGTGCCCAACTGATCTCCCCTTTACATAATTTGTTTCATTACTAAGGCATGACTGCATGGAGTTGTACTGCCATTACTGGGTTTCACTATCAACCCAAGCATTTTTTTTTTTTTTTTTGGTAAAACACCAACATTCTGTAACATTTAATCACTTCTAATTTTTTAACATTTTATTACTTGCACTACCCTCGACTATCTAGTCCCCTCTGAGCTCTGCAGAGTTAATTTGCACAAAAGCTCCTTTTAATTGCACATACCTTTTCCTTAAATTACTCACTAGTTTTTCCTTGTTTAATAAGACACTTCCCAAGACCGCACTAGCTACTAACTTCTGGGACTATAACTCTTCTGTCTTATCTCCCAGAATAACATTTCTCTGCTGACTTTTTCTTAGTCTCTAAGTTTATCTTTATGTTTTTTGCACTTATTTCTTAACTTAGTACACTTTGCCTGCAAAGCTGTACTCACTAAATATGGTCCTTGAAAGACAACTGCTTTTCACTTTGGATTTATGCGACAGACATTGTTTTTTCCTTCCAGGAATCTTTTCCATTTAGCTTGTTTCCTTCTCTACAACTTTGATTTGTTCTCTATGCTTTTTGCATTCATCCCTCAGGGTGGCATATTTCGTTTGTAGCCACCAGAAATAATGCTTGTGAAACTGCTGCTTTATTTTGGCTCTCTTTGCCTTAGGATAAAAGAAGCTAGATACTGTTTTTTCTGTGGCTGCCAACGGTTTTTTTTGTTTTTTGTTTTAATTTCAGTGGCATTCAACAGACTTCTGCCAAGCATTCTTTTACATAGGTATCTAGAATACCTCCCTCTATTCCCCTTATTTTATTGAATTTCTCTTTTCAAGAGAATTCTATATTGTCCCTAGATAACAGGTCCGTTCACTTTGGGGGTTTACAGCAACTAAAATTGTCAGGGGTCCTTTCTGGTCACCAAAAATTTTGGAATCATTAATAGTATCTGAAATTATTGGAGACCACCAAATGCTAAATTTAATCAACAATTCCTTTATTAAATCCAAAGACCAAATGGTATTTTATACAACTGCTGTAAACATACATAGCACCCTAAAAATGAACAGTCACTACACCCAATACAGTAATAAAATATTGATAAGAACATGATCAGTATACTTACAAACAGGCCTGACCTAGGGAAAACCATTTCATCTTCAGCATGATCAGGCAGGATCTGAAAAAGAACCGGCAGCTTCATGGCTCTCTTTATACACTTCAGCTAACTTGCTAGCTTTAGCAAAAACCCAGTTTGAAGCAGTTTATCCTTGCTACTTTCTTTCCTCCAAGGCCTTCCTTTCGGCTCCTCTCTCCTTATTACCAGCTAAATAATGGGATGGTTTGTACTTGTTTCTTTTAAGACCGTTTTCCTTTGTCTTTTTGCTTTATCAGTTACTTTTTGAACCACATATATCTTTTCCACACTATAAGTAATAATACTTATTATTTTCATGGCCTTCTTTTACTTGCTGATGGGGGCTTTTCCGTACTAGCCACAAATTATAAACCAAACTTAAGCTAACTTTAATTCTTTTAATTTCATAAGTACCTCTGCAGCAGGCATTCCTAGGCATGGGTTCTTCAGTTCCCGCTCTTGTCTACTCCTTGTGAGGTATGGTGACAGCAGCAAGCCCTCAGGTCCAAAGAGTATTCACCCAAAAGTTCTGAAGGATTTAAGAATTAAGTGGGTGAGCTGCTAACAAAACAATGACAGGTTTCAGAGTAACAGCCGTGTTAGTCTGTATTTGCAAAAAGAAAAGGAGTACTTGTGGCACCTTAGAGACTAACTATTTATTTGAGCATGAGCTTTCGTGAGCTACAGCTCACTTCATCGGATGCATACCGTGGAAACTGCAGCAGACTTTATATACACACAGAGAATGTGAAACAATACCTCCTCCCACCCCACTGTCCTGCTGGTAATAGCTTATCTAAAGTGCTCATCAGGTTGGGCCATTTCCAGCACAAATCCAGGTTTTCTCACCCTCCACCCCCCACACAAATTCACTCTCCTGCTGGTGATAGCCCATCCAAAGTGACAACTCTTTACACAATGTGCCTTATAATCAAGTTGGGCCATTTCCTGCACAAATCCAGGTTCTCTCACCCCCTCACCCCCCTCCCAAAAACCACACACACAAACTCACTCTCCTGCTGGTAATAGCTCATCCAAACTGACCACTCTCCAAGTTTAAATCCAAGTTAAACCAGAACATCGGGGGGGGGGGGGGTAGGAAAAAACAAGGGGAAATAGGCTACCTTGCATAATGACTTAGCCACTCCCAGTCTCTATTTAAGCCTAAATTAATAGTATCCAATTTGCAAATGAATTCCAATTCAGCAGTTTCTCGCTGGAGTCTGGATTTGAAGTTTTTTTGTTTTAAGATAGCGACCTTCATGTCTGTAATTGCGTGACCAGAGAGATTGAAGCGTTCTCCGACTGGTTTATGAATGTTATAATTCTTGACATCTGATTTGTGTCCATTTATTCTTTTACGTAGAGACTGTCCAGTTTGACCAATGTAAATGGCAGAGGGGCATTGCTGGCACATGATGGCATATATCACATTGGTGGATGTGCAGGTGAACGAGCCTCTGATAGTGTGGCTGATGTTATTAGGCCCTGTGATGGTGTCCCCTGAATAGATATGTGGGCACAATTGGCAACGGGCTTTGTTGCAAGGATAAGTTCCTGGGTTAGTGGTTCTGTTGTGTGGTATGTGGTTGTTGGTGAGTATTTGCTTCAGGTTGCGGGGCTGTCTGTAGGCAAGGACTGGCCTGTCTCCCAAGATTTGTGAGAGTGTTGGGTCATCCTTCAGGATAGGTTGTAGATCCTTAATATTGCGTTGGAGGGGTTTTAGTTGGGGTCTGAAGGTGACGGCTAGTGGCGTTCTGTTATTTTCTTTGTTAGGCCTGTCCTGTAGTAGGTAACTTCTGGGAACTCTTCTGGCTCTGTCAATCTGTTTCTTTACTTCCGCAGGTGGGTATTGTAGTTGTAAGAAAGCTTGACAGAGATCTTGTAGGTGTTTGTCTCTGTCTGAGGGGTTGGAGCAAATGCGGTTGTATCGCAGAGCTTGGCTGTAGACGATAGATTGTGTGGTGTGGTCAGGGTGAAAGCTGGAGGCATGCAGGTAGGAATAGCGGTCAGTAGGTTTCCGGTATAGGGTGGTGTTTATGTGACCATTGTTTATTAACACTGTAGTGTCCAGGAAGTGGATCTCTTGGGTGGACTGGACCAGGCTGAGGTTGGTGGTGGGATGGAAATTGTTGAAATCATGGTGGCATTCCTCAAGGGCTTCTTTTCCATGGGTCCAGATGATGAAGATGTCATCAATATAGAGCAAGTAGAGTAGGGGCTTTAGGGGACGAGAGCTGAGGAAGCCTTGTTCTAAATCAGCCATAAAAATGTTGGCATACTGTGGGGCCATGCGGGTACCCATAGCAGTGCCGCTGATCTGAAGGTATACATTGTCCCCAAATGTGAAATAGTTATGGGTAAGGACAAAGTCACAAAGTTCAGCCACCAGGTTAGCCGTGACATTATCGGGGATAGTGTTCCTGACGGCTTGTAGTCCATCTTTGTGTGGAATGTTGGTGTAGAGGGCTTCTACATCCATAGTGGCCAGGATGGTGTTATCAGGAAGATCACCGATGGATTGAAGTTTCCTCAGGAAGTCAGTGGTGTCTCGAAGGTAGCTGGGAGTGCTGGTAGCGTAGGGCCTGAGGAGGGAGTCTACATAGCCAGATAATCCTGCTGTCAGGGTGCCAATGCCTGAGATGATGGGGCGCCCAGGATTTCCAGGTTTATGGATCTTGGGTAGTAGATAGAATATCCCAGGTTGGGGTTCCAGGGGTGTGTCTATGCGGATTTGATCTTGTGCTTTTTCAGGAAGTTTCTTGAGCAAATGCTGTAGTTGCTTTTGGTAACTCTCAGTGGGATCATAGAGTAATGGCTTGTAGAAACTCGTGTTGGAGAGCTGCCGAGCAGCCTCTTGTTCATATTCCGACCTATTCATGATGACAACAGTACCTCCTTTGTCAGCCTTTTTGATTATGATGTTTCATATTCTCTGTGTGTATATAAAGTCTGCTGCAGTTTCCACGGTATGCATCCGATGAAGTGAGCTGTAGCTCACAAAAGCTCATGCTCAAATACATTGATTAGTCTCTAAGGTGCCACAAGTACTCCTTTTCTTTTAACAAAACAATGTAATTTACAATGAAAGCTAGCTGATATTCTTGAGGACTAGAAGGTAGGCAATATTAGGTTTATTTTATTAAAGCATTAGGATTAAGTTTGACATTTAAAGGCCAGTATCTTTACTTCAGCACTCGGCAAGTTGTTTGAAGCAATATTAAGAAGAACACCTGTCCTAGAGAAACACAATACAAGACCCAATTAATGTGGGCTTTAACCGAGAATCACATCCCTCAATTTAGGAGAAGTCTTTGAGGGTGACAAAGGAAAACCAGTTGATATTATTGGTTCAGACTTTCAAAAAGCTTTAAGCAGGTTCCTCATAAGAAGGTGTAGTTAAGGAAACTAGATACAGGGTGTAAGAGAAGTTCTTTTGTGTAACAGAAATTGACAGAAACAGAAAAACAAACAGAAATAAGTCATCAGTTTTTAAATCATGGAATGAAGCAAATAAGAGGATATTGCAATGATTTATACTAAGAGCAGTTTAAACTTATTTATTAAAGATCTGGAGAGGAAGGTAAACAGTGACCTGGCAAAATCTGCGCATGACACAAGATTATTTAGATTAGTCAAAGACTACAGAAGACTGAGGAAGTTCAGAGGCACCTGAGTTAGAGAATTAAATAAAATTCACTGTAGATAAATATGATGCTCACAGAGAGGAACAGTTTAAATTTCTAACACTGCTAGATTTTAAAATAAACAGATATTCAGAAAAAGTATCTAGCCGTACCTGTTGACAGTTTATGATAGAGTCATTATGGTTTAGTAGCCAGGAAAATATTTGGGAGTCTCTTTCAGACTCTCTTACCTTAGGATGGGTTTATCCTATTTGTCTGAACTTGATTTTCTAGGACTCCAGGAGGATGCTAGCGTGTGTCCTTGTTATAGGATACACCTGGCAAGACCAGGTAATCACCCTGCTAAGAGTGGGACTAGAGAAATTTATACCAGCATAAAGCCCCACTGAAGTCAACAGGGTTCTGCCTGCATGTTTTACCTTATTAGGGCTCAAGCACTAAGTAGAATCAAAACGTGGCCATTCATTTCAATTACAGAATTGAGACACCTTGGGCCTGATTGTCAGAGGTGTTGAGCGTCTGGATCTCCCCATGCCTTTATCTGGATCGGGAGTGCTCAGTGCTTCTGAAAAATCAGGTTCAATGGAGCTCAGATTTAGATGGGAGGCCCCTACAATCAGCAGCCACGGACAACCTGGGCCTTCGCCTTTCACAAACTACGGCTCTTCGTGAGGAGCCACAACCACGCCTCTGACTCGGTGCCTGTGAATTGGGCCAGCACTGCTGTGCGGCGACCACTTGCGGGTACGGATAAGGGCACTGGGAGACTTAAGTTCCCCGCTGAACGAGCCCATGGGGCGGAGGGCAACAGTCTGTCACTCGGGGGCCGCTTCTTCAGCTGGGCGGCCCCTGGCCTCAGGCTCCCCATCCCTCAAACAGAGATCACAACGCTCCCCTGCTCCAGTAGGGGCCTGCGCACCCCAAAGCCGGGGGCTGCTGCGTAGGGCGGCTCGGCCCCGGACTCCTCGGGCAGCAGCTCCCGCGGGGGCGGGCGGTTCAGGGGAGGCAGGAGACCGAGTCAGGTCAAAGGGCAACACGGGGAGCGAGCCCGGGCGGCGGCGGAAGTGAGAGCTCTGTACCATGGAGCTGACGGCAAGTGGTGGCTAGAGCGGCGGGCAGCCGGGGCCGCTCTGCGCGGCGGGCGGCCCGCTCGGTGCGGCTGGCTGGCTGGCGGGGCAATATGGAGGAGGGGGTGTACCGGGCCGTGTCCGGGGGCCGCATCGCGCTGCAGCGCCGCCAGTACAGCGCCTCCTGCCGGGAGTTCTCGGTGCGCTGCCCCCGGCTGCAGCTGCGCTCGCTGAGCGCCGCTACCTGCTCCGTCTGGCTGGCGGCTTATGGGCTCTTCGTGCTCAGCCAGGTACCGAGGGGCCCTCCGGGCCCGCCCCGACCGCGCCGCCGGGGCTGGCGGGGGCCCCCAAAGCCTCCTCCGCCTTGCGGGCGCCCAGGTCATGCGCCGCCACGTTCTCCCAGCCCCCGTGAGGGGCCCCCGAAATCCGCCGTCAGGGGAGCCCTGGCGTCAGCCCGCGTCCCCTGCGCCCCATCAGGGTCCCCCATGGCCCACTGCTCATTATCAAAGTGCTGCAGTCTCCAGGCGGGCACGGAAATGTCATTATTTAAAAGAAAGGACCTTTTGTCATTATTTACCCAGGGAATCCCTTTGCCCCCAGCACCTTCGCACACAGACACCAGGCAGCAGCCAGCGCCTTAAACCGGCGCAAATTCCGAGAAAGGCATAACAGGAACAAAAGTTAAAGGCAGACAAATTCAAGTTAGAAATAAAGCACAAATTTAACAGTGAGGGTGAGTAACTGCTGGAAGAAGTGAGCAGGGAAGTGGTGGATTCTCCATATCTTGATGTCTTCAAATCAAGACTTTCTGGATGCCTTTCTGAAAGCTATCCTTTAGTCAAACTGAAGTTGTTAGATTCCGTATAGGATAGGGCTGTCAATTAATCGCAGTTAACTCGCGATTAACTCAAAACAATTAATCGCGATTAAAAAATTAATTGTGATTCATTGCAGTTTTAATCGCACTGTTAAGAGACTACCAATTGAAATTTATTAAATATTTTGGATATTTTTCTACATTTTCTGTCCTCTATTCTGTGTTGTAATTGAAATCAAAGTGTATATTTTGATTACAAATATTTGCACTGTAAAAATGATAAACAGAAGAAATAGTATTTTTCAATTCACCTCATACAAGTACTGTAGTGCAATCTCTTTGTCCTGAAAGTGCAGCTTACAAATGTAGATTTTTTTTTTTTGCATAACTGCACTCAAAAACAAAACTATATAAAACTTCAGAGGCTACAGATCCACTCAGTCCTACTTCTTGTTCAGCCAATCACTCAGACAAACAAGTTTGTGTACATTTACAGGAGATAATGCTGCTCTCTTCTTATTTACAATGTCACCAGAAAGTGAGAACAGGCATTTGCTTGGCACTTTTGTAGCCAGCATTGCAAGGTATTTAAGTGCCAGATATGCTAAACATTCATATGCTGTTTCATGCTTTGGCCACCATTCCAGAGGACATGCTTCCATGCTGATGATGCTCATTTAAAAAAATAATGAGTTAACTAAATTTGTGACTGAACTCCTTGGGGGAGAATTGTATGTCCCCTGCTCTGTTTTACCCACATTCTGCCATATATTTCATGTTATAGCAGTCTTGGATGATGACCCAGAACATGTTCATTTTAAGAACACTTTCGCTGCAGATTTGACAAAGGCAAAGAAGGTACCAATGTGAGATTTCTAAAGATAGCTACAGCACTCGACCCAAGATTTAAGAATCGGAAGTGCCTTCCAAAATCTGAGAGGGACGAGGTAGGGAGCATGCTTTCAGGTGTCTTAAAAGAGCAACACTCTGATGTGGAAAGTACAGAATCCCAACCACCAAAAAATAAAAACAGCCTTCTGCTGGTGGCATCTGACTCAGATAATGAAAATGAACATGCATCGGTATATCTAGCCCCCAGATGTAGAAATCTAGGGGCTAGTGAGCATGAACACTCACTCCATCTGACTTCAGCTGCTATGATGGCTTATGGAGAGCAAGATGATGCACCAGGTAGCTGAGACTCTGATAATACAGGACAAAGTAAATTCTTAGAAGTGAATAGAAAGCCAGTTCCTAGCAAATGGATGTAATATATCACTATTCAGGAAGACTGACTGATGTTGCTGTTAAGTGATCTTTAGGGGTATCCCCATGTAGAGCATTACTGCAATTCTGCTTGAGCTGAGCTTCTGCTAGTTCACATCCCAAGTCTTGGGCTCACCCAGGCTCTGGGAAGGCAAAGATGCTCTGTCATCTTCATTTGATGAAAATGAGTCAGAGTTGCACGACAGCCACATTCTGATCTCATTATTTTCCCAGAAGCCTCAGTTAGTTTGTAAGCTTCTTCAGGGCAGGGATCATGTATCTTTTATGTATATGGATCCATGTCTAGCATATTGATGGGAGCCAGATTATATACACTGAACAGGAGAGATGAGTGTCTGGAAACCCACAGGAGATATTTCTTGGGGGCAGAGAAGTGATCACGGAGAATAATTCTCTCAAATTTTTCTGAGGGGAAGAAGGGCACTCCACTAGCAATACCATCTACGTACTTGTGGTCATGTGTCAACAAGACCTTGTGGGCAAAGATTTTAAAGACTGTTGACAGATCTAAAAGAATAGGCATAAATATCTGACCTTTAGCATTACTAAGAGATTGTGAACAACCAATGAGACCAGTGCAATCTCTATAGTTTATATTGAAGCCAAAAGATGGACTGAAAAGGCTCAAGAAAGTCTGAGGACTACAGTTAACACTAGCATTGCCATACGACAACCTTCTCAGTGACATTTCCCAGAAAGCAAAGATAAGAGACCAGGGTGATAATTGGCAAGGT
Organism: Lepidochelys olivacea; assembly: GCF_965140295.1. Classification (NCBI taxonomy): domain Eukaryota; kingdom Metazoa; phylum Chordata; order Testudines; family Cheloniidae; genus Lepidochelys; species Lepidochelys olivacea. Next base: position 59,473,427 of record NC_140416.1, read on the forward strand.
TGTCAATGTCAGAAGATAGTTTATTGAGCAAGGATTTAACAGCCACTTGTTAGTGGGGGAATTGTATCCTAAATTCCTGTAAGAAGGCATTAATCTGTCAGCAATTGCCCCCAGTGCCTTCCTACTTGATTATACAAGCTGTGAAGAACACTGATCCAAGCTGTACACCATTGGTTGAAATTCTTCCATTACCCCAAGAACCTGAGCCTCAATCTCACCACCCTCTTAGTGCAGCGCAGGACCCCTTTCTCCTGTAACAGTGCTAGCGAGCAGTCCAGCATCATTCCTCCTTCAAGACAGCCACCAAGGATTATTCAGTTTGGGAAGTGGCATGAAATGAGTTAGAACAACAGAGTTTTGGTCCATTAGTGATAGAATTAATATTTCCTATGCTCAGCAATGTTCTCTCTAAAATTGGTCCTGGGGATAGAGCACTGGATTTTGAGTCAGGACACCTGGATACTATTCCCAGCTCTCCAAGTGACCTGCTGCTTGAGTTTAATCTAATAATTGATTTAGCATGTATTATTTATATTGTAGTAATACCAAAAGGTCCCAAGATCAGGGCACCATACAAACACCTAGCAAGGCACAGTTCCATCTCCAGAAAGCTTACGGTCTAAATATACAAGACAAAGCATTGAAGAAAGGGATAAGTATTACTACCATTGTACCGATCAGGGTACTAAGGCAGAGAAATTAAGATTAATAAAGGTCACACATGGCAGAACTAGACTGAACTCACATCTTCTGATTCCGATCCAGTGCTTGAACCACAAGACCATCCTTACTCTCTAATCATGCTGGGCCTCTGATTCACCATCTATAAAAAAGGGGCAATACCTGTCTATCTTTGTAAGTGTAACTGCATCATAATCTGCATTTATATGACAGTCTGTCTTGTATGATATAACTTGGTGTTTTGGGGCAGAGTTAGTAGAACCCACTGGTCAGTTATAGGTCCCCCTCCAGGCCTGATCCACTGAGGTATCAGTCTGTTACAGCATCCAGCCACAGAGCTTGGCACTTAATTAAGTTCAAGGTATAGAGACTCATGCTTCCTGATCTAGAGGTTAGTCCACAGTGTGTCAAGCAAGATGGGAACTATCAGACTTTCATGGATGACCCTACAATTTACTGTACATAGCCCCATGTCTATGCTTGCATGCAGTTAATTGCAGGGTTGGAGCCTAAATGCCTGTTTGGTTTTCTTTACAGAACAGCATGGTGCTCTCAGCTGCTATATTTATCACCCTGATTGGCTTGATCGTGTACCTGCACTTTGTGAAAATTGACCACGAGTCCCTGTTAGTCATTGGCTCACTTGGCATCCAGATGACCTCATCCTATGCTTCGGGCAAAGAGAATACAACCTTCATTGAAATGAGCCAAGTGAAGGACGTGGTCATCAATGAGGCCATCTATATGGTAATCAGCTCATACAGCCTTTCTTCTTGTACAACATAATCAGTACTGCATCTGTTATGTTTTCCCATGTGTTTGGGCTAGGAACAACTGTTTTAACTGGGCAATGGATTCAGATTTTGTTGTCAAGGCATGAAATTCTTGGACTGGTGTGGTGTCCTTAGCTTCACCAACATTATGTTCTATATTCCTGATTTCTCTTCCCATTGCACCATCTTTTTCCTTTCTGAACCCTGCTGGAAAGAGGACATTTAAAACAAAAGGCCACATTCATCCCTGATATAATGAAGTTGATGGTAGTGGATTTACATCAGGGTGAATTTGGGTCAGCGGTTGTAAACATTCCCTCTTGTGCTATTCCTGTGAGTGTTGGTCCCGATGTCAGACACACCAAATGGTTTATAAATCAGAAGACAGACCACAATACATCTCATTATGTTTGTGGTTTTCTGATTTTGTTTAAGGTCTTACGGGAAAGCCGCAACTATCCTCTCAATTTATTGGAGTTGATTTCATATTAAAAGTGTAATATTAAATGTGGCTAAAATTGCACATATATTGGGTGACAGTGGAGGGAGGGAGTTGCAGTGTCAATGTACTGTAATGTAAACAGGGCCTTAGAGACTGAGGTGCATGGGCTGTGTATGTTTTGGGATGATATATTGGTGTGGGTGGGTGGGTTTGGTTTGGTTGTTTCCCTAGATTTGTTCCCTTCCAGTGTAGACCGGGTACAATTGTGCTTGGCTTGTAAGATTTGAAGAGATCTCAGCTGTAGATGGAATGGCTGCAGGAACTCCATTTTCCTCTGAAAAGTATTTTAGAGAACGCTTTTGAAGTTGATTGGTATAGAAAGGAGATACCTGGCTTCTTGGAATGAAAGAGCAGGAAAACCTCTTGGAGTTCATAGCACTGCAGTGCAGATCTTAACCAAGACCTGCAAAAGAAAAAACAACTGAGCTTGGACATGTTGTTTTTTTTTTTGTCTTCATTTTGATGGCTAAAGAAGGCTTGAAAGTCTTTAAAATTTGTTTTTTGTTGCTTTAAGTCTATTCAGGTCTGATTAGTCTGGAAGACTCTATGTGCTGCACTAAATAACAAAATGTTACCATGTTTGAACACAGTCATGAAGAAGTGAGTCTACTAACAGGATGTCACTGGCAGCGTCTTTGTAGTCAGTGCAGACCAGGACAAATCCTTTCTTGATTCTTCACAATCCTGTTTAATTATGATATAATTTTATAGGAAAGACAAATCCTGTGATAACTGGAGAATTAGTAAAATGATATCATGAGTCAAAAGGGTGTAAGAGCGGAAGGAATTTTTAGTCAGACTGTTTAAAACACTTTTTGTGTTTGCTTTTTGTTAATACCTATTGAACTACAGTGACTGATGAACATTTTGGAAAAACAACGTCTTTGTTAAAAATTCAGCACCATTACCCTTTCAGTTAAAGGGAAGGAGATCACAATATCTATGCTATAGGAGCCTTAAAAGATCCTCCAGCAAAACCCAGAAAAACAGGGCATTCCTGATATTTCTAAGGTAAAACACAGTTGGGAGATGAGAGGAGACCACATCATTTTAAAGCAAAAATTGTTCCTTGTTTAAATCAGCTGTTGGTGCTGAGTCATCTCAATATGCCTTACCCCTTCCCTCAGGTCACTTTTGTTAGGAACAGATCCCCTCTCACTGATAATTTAAGGCACTCTGATAAAATTCTCATGCTTTGTTGGTTTTTGCTTTTGTTTTTTAGCAAAAAGTTATCTATTACCTGTGCATCCTTCTCCAAGATCCTGGGGAACCTCATGGGGTGTCTGAGGTGGTGCCGCTCTTTCAGGTGAGAATGAAATGGATTGTGGAGAGACTCAGATTTGTAGTTTGTTGGTATTACTGGGGTTCTCAGCACTTTTCATTCCATAACCCCTCACTCAGCCCATTGCAGTTGCTCTCTCCGAGATGTGCCTCGGAGTCCGCCAGCTTGATTCCTACAGCACTTTATAGCTGGTGCCACAGGAGCAGTAGAAATTAGTGTTGGGAAAACACTTTTGGCTCTCGTGTAGTCCATTCTGGATTCAGAGTAGGAATAGAAAGATGTGCAAATCTCAACCCAAGAGAAAAGCTCATTGGTCAGCCTAGGAACCAAGGCTGCTGAGTTTCATACAGCTCGGTTTATCTGGCTTCTGTGTGTCGTCTCCTCCTCAGGCTATACAGTGCTGCCACCAGTAGAGTCTCAGCTACCCACGTCAAAGGTTCTGGTAAGGAGGTACTCTGAAGTAAGTGGATGGTCTCTCCCTTTTTTACCCAATGACAATCAAAGGTATTGAAACAGAAGTGGTGAGCTGAGACCTCTGCTTAACATTACCTTCTTTCCTCTCTTCTCTGCCCATTTATTTGTACGATCCACTTGTTGTGACTTGTCGTAACCTAGGTTATGAGCTCTTTGGGGTTGGGAATTTCTTTTTACTGTTTGACTCTGTACGGTGCCTAACACAGTGGGTTTTCCTTTCACGTTCCTAGGCACTACTGAAGTACAAATATAGTAATAACAAATTTTTGTATACTTTGTATAATGTAATGACTCTACAGCCTTCTCTACCTGTGAAAATTACCTACTGCTGAGTGTCAGGTTTTAGCCATGGTTTCTGAATCACTACTGAACACAATTTGTCAATGGCTACACACAGCTAAATTGCATTCAGCTGCACGTGTTGCTGATGATAGGCAAAGATCTCAAAGATACTTACAAATGTTAATGAATTAAACTTCTTCAGCAAATCCATGTCACTTGCAATGAGTGAATTCCTTACAGCTCCACCGAGAATCCTGGCATCGGACTGTGATCTCAGCTGCCTCTATTCATTGCCAATGCCAAGGGATAGGCTTGTATTTGGGTGTGGTTTCTCGATTCCACCCAACTCTGAACAATGCTACTTTCAAGGGTATACTCTGATACTTGTATTTGACTCTCCTTTAACCACTCACTACCAAGGACCTAGGAAAGAGGATGCTTTAGTCTGAAATGCAGTACCCCTCAAAAATTCTCACCTAAGACAATCTGACATGCTCACTTGAGGGTGCATTCACAGATACTTTAACAGGAGCAGTAACCTCTTGTTGCCTCCACTGTACAGTCTTTATTTCTCTCTGTTATGCCAACTTTAGAGAAGGCAATTTTAATGAATATCATCTGACGGAGCCCGTTAACACGTCTGCACTGACCTGACCTATTGTTCTCTCAAGCTGCCATTGGCAACATTTACAAAGATAACTTTTAGGTGGACTTCATACTACACTGCTGTTTTGGGAGCTCAAAAGTCATAAAACCCTGGGGGACTAGATGACTCAGAAGGTTAGGAATGGGATACAGAACCTTTCACCTCTCTGTTGGCTTTAATCTGACCCAGGTCAGTAGTGACAAAAAATCATTATCCTTTGACTGCCATTTAGTGATTATGTGGAATGAATTGGTGGTTTCAGTCCACGTCCTCTCCTCTTGTGGACAGTAGTAGAAGAGGCTAAGCACTGTGGAGTCTGAACTCCCCTTTCTTAAAGGTAGATCCTCCAGGGCAGGATCCAGATACATTGGGTCAATATGAGGAAAGCTGCTTCTTATGGTAAATAGAGGAGGAGTAATATATGGGGGTAACGATTAGGTTATGGGTCTGAGAATCTGGACACCTGGGTTTTATTCCACAGTCAGAGACTGATTTGCTTTTTGAAAAATCCTCTCACCCTCTGTGTGCTTCAGTCTTACCTATCTGCAGAATGTAGAACAACACTTAACCATTTTTATAAAGTACTTTGAGATCCTTGGATGACAGGTGCTGTATAAATGTCAGTAAGTAATAGTATTCTGTTTCCTCATCATAAGTGATATTTGGACCATGTGGATGTTTTGCAGCTATGGCATTGATGGCTTATTATAAGGGGGTCAAGGCTGGGAAGCACAGACTAACAAAATGTCAAAAAGGTAACAATAACATAATACTCTTGGTGGAATGCATTTTGGCATTACATATTATATACACCAGCATCATAGTGCTCAGTATGATATATGTACAAGGCCAATAAAAAGAAGCTGTAGAGATCTCACCAAATCCCCCTGTTTACTGAGTTATAGTTAAAGCCCAAGGACCACTGAGGCTTAGCAAAGGTTCATTAGTAACTTGCCAGGAACCTGAAAGCCACATTTGATTAGTATAAGAGGGAGCCAATTGCAGTAGTGCCCTTCTTTATTATGGAGGTAGTTCTATCTCCTGTCAACCAGGTCCTTCTGGTTTCTCTGTAAATACTCCAAGTACTGACAGTGGACGATTGCTCTGTCTCATGTCACATAATTTGTTCCCCACCCTCTCATGAAATATATATGTGTTTCACTTGTAACAAATGTATGTATTAGCATGTGCAGTCAAATTTTTTCTTTTCCCTGCATCTGGCACTGATTTACTGGGCTAAATTAAGCCATTGAATTTAGCAATTACCCCTCCTCATACCAACGTTCAGTTTGGACAAGTCCTCTGAATAAAATCAGTTTATTCGTCAATAAAAAAGATACGCTTACTTTGAAGAGTATTGTGAGGCTTAATTAGTTTACAAAGCCCTTTGAGAACTTCTGAAAAAATGTTACTATTATATTATTACTGAAAAGTCAAGGAATTTTAAACTGGAAAAATGTTACTGTTATATTGTTGGTGAGATTGGGAAGTTCAAAGTTGTGGTTCCTGTGACTATTGTAATTCTGTCCTGTTGCACATGTATATTGAGGCATTAAATTAAAGCTCAGATTTAGTAATACAGAATGCTACATGTACAAAGGATAAAAGTTCCAGTTTCTGTGTGACCCATCAACTTGAATATTCTAGCCTCTGGGTGTTTAAAACCTCAACCATAACTTTGCATTAATTTAAAGAACAAAGTGGATGTCCTGTTCCTTAAAGGGACTGCATTGACAGCCTTGAGGACTGAAGTCCTCTAACCACAGTACAGGTACAGCACAGGCTATGTTCATACAATCATTCCCCTCCAATCTGCCTCAGCCCTTCCTTGGAGCCTGATGGATCACCTCGAGTTGTATGGATACAAGAGGAGTTCACTCTATAGAGTCATCATCTCGCTTCAGAAAAATAATCTACTGCAGATGCCTTGCTTTTGAGTTCCCTTTATATCCATGCCAATGGTAGCTTGCTTTGTGTGAGCCTTCTTCCCGCTCCTTCCTCCATCTGACAAATGTTACTGTGGATGAATATTAAAACTCTTACCTCTTCAGCAACTAGCCCAGAGCCTGACTGTTTTTCCTTGACCTCTAGAGCTCCAAGCCACGTCTAGACTGTCTGGTTGAAGTGTACCAAAGTTGCCAAGAAATCCTGGAGCAGAGGAAGACTTAAAACTTCATCAGAACTTTAAACTAAAAAGCTCATCAAGGTAGAAAACTCACAGCAAACTAGGATAGATTGTATATAGTAAATGAACCCCAGACCAAAACAGTCCTGCAGTTGTCCTTCATTAGATGGTGCATGTAGACTGTGATCCAGCAGCAAGTGAAGTTGTTGCTAGTGCCCTGGCTGGTGGCCCACGGTTATGGAAAATTTTTTAGCCCATCCACAAAATCTATCCTTGCCAAGATGATGATGTAAAAGTTAATGATAAATTTACTTGGCTGTCCAAAATATTAATACAACTCAGATTAGTAGAATTTTTCAAGACTGGAGCCTCAGAGATGGGATTTCCTTCCCCGCTGCCCACCCTGCCAATAGAGGGATGGGACTAGGTATGGGGAGATCATGCAACAAATTTATGCTCCTTTAATAAATCCTAAAACAAATTCTGATAAGCACACATTACAACTTTGGCCAAATTGCCAATAAACCCACAAAGAACAAACGAACCAAATGCCCTCTACAGTGAATATTTGTATTACATTTTTGTTGTAAAATTCTTTAAACCTTTTGTTTGAAAAAGGAGGTATCGTCCCTAAGTGAGCCAAAGCCAAGCAGATGTGCGAAGAGGAGAGCTCTGGTTCTCTGGTCTGAGGAGAGCTAAGAGAAGGGAAACTTGCCCAGGAAAATGCCAAACTTACTGCAGCATTTAATTCTTTGTTTTCTGGACTGTTTACCAGTTAGTTTGTTTGGATGGTAAAGGCCACCTATACATGTCTGGGACTCCTTGCGTGTGTGGGGAAACCTGCCACTGATAATGTTGTGTAATGAGAATGTGTGTAAATAAAGTTTTTATTGGCTTGTGCCCTTGGGAGTATTTCATGGTGTGAATTTGTATTGTACCTCATTGTTATCCTGAAGATTATTGTAGCTTTTAACTAAGATGACCTAGAGGTGTGGGTCTTTTTTGAACTCTTTCATAATAATATAACCTGGGCAGCTAAACCTTTGCCTACCTAAAGGACAAGTCAGCAGCTCATCAGGAGCCTATGGCTCACACATAATTTGCATAAAAATGGAGCTAGGTGTGTCAGTATGCAGTGCTCCAGCTGCTAAGATGGCAGTGACTCTGAAAATGTTAAATTTACACTTTAGAAAGAAATGCCTTCCTATTACATGTTAGCACATAAGGCAAGAGCTCTGGGTTCTGCCACTGACTTCTGGGTGGCCTTCGTTAAGTCATTTAACCTTTCTGTGCTTCAGTTTCTCACCCATACTTTAATTCATGTCTTAATTACTGAAGTCATACCTGGAGTTGTACAGACTTTAAGAGCTAAATCTTGTCCTGGTATAAGCTGGTTGGACTCCACTGAACTCAATGAAGTTGCATCCTTTAAGAGCGGGTGCTGTGAGCCCAGGCATAATTGAGGTTTGGCCTTTTAAGAGTGGGAAGCCATGGGAGGTGTAGTTTCCAGGAGGGATTGTTTGAGATCCTGTGAGTAGGGACTGTGGTTCAGTGAGTGAGGGGAATGAAGGTATGAGGTGGGGTGGTTTCTCCTTGGTTGTAGGCTTCGGGAGACAGCCAGGTCACCGGGTAGAACAGAGCTGGGAAAAGACATGCGAGAGATCTAGGGACAGGATAGAGAAAGACCCTGAGGAGGGACATTGCCAGAAGGAAGTAGCCTGGGCAGGATAGTGCAGAGGGATGTTGAAGAGAGTTGATGCTCAATTAGGGGGTCCAGGCTGGGACTTTCAGTGACAGTGGGAGGAAGCCTTCTGTCTATGGTTCTGTGCCAACAAGGCAAATAGACTGTTGAGCCCAGGAAGATGGTAGAAGAGGACCTATGGGTGAAGATACTATGTGGCCCTGTGAGGGTGCCCACTGAGTGAACAGGAAGAACTACCTAGTCTGAGGAATGCTGGAAAGTTGTTTTTTAATGCCAGAAGGGGTGGAGTTCTTGTGGCTTACCTGGAGGCCTAAGTCACCTCAGTGACCCCAAGCACTGAGAGCTGGAGGCCCACCAGAGAGAAACAGTGGGTCGGAAAGGGAAAGTTGAAGCAGGTGCATGCCCAGAAGGCAAGGGAAATACGGCCATCTTTTTAACATGCCTACTTACATCCAGGCTGGTTTTGTCTTCTAAAAGATTGTCACAATTTGACAAACTGCTGCTGAAATGCTGATTATGATATAATGAAACAAACACAGCTTGAGTCACTGACAACTGCATTTTATTAAGAACAAAAAAACCTCACAGTATCTCACAGTTATCCTTTTACATACAGCACAGCAGTTAGGCTTCTGTTATTCAGTATCTCATTCTACACTTTAGAAAATGTCCAGTCATTGCCAAGGGTGTTGACGAAAATAAAAAATTAAATTCTCTACCCAGCAATCAAAAAAATAGTTAAGCTAGCTACACAGTTTTCTGAAGTCAGGTAAGCTATAAATAAGAGGTATATGGTGGCATTCATCAAAGTGGGGGTGTTCCCTGAAATGCTCAAGTATTGATGAATGCTCACAAGATCTAATGCCTAAAGGAACAACATGCCATGCTGTAGAGTTTAAAGTGCAGTTATGGTCAGAAAAATGACAGTAAAAATGGCCCGCTTCTTACTCAATTTCTCTGCTTCCTGTGTATGAGTCAAATCGTTAATGTAACAAGTGTTACTCCCGTAGGGCTTTGTGCATCATTAACACAAGTAACAGCTCAATTCGGACTGAGGAATCTTTGTTGCTGGTGATAACGTAAGAGGCAGAAGGCCAGCTGGATTCTCATATCCCAGGGGAGGATTGCAGTGCAGGCAATTGGAAAAAAAAACACCATTTGACTCAAATTGGCACATTTGTACTGGGATTAGAGAGAGAATAAATACCAGAGACCACAATGTCAAGATATGTAGTCACTTTTTTGACTATATCTGCAACTTTTAAAAGGCTAAAAATCAAAACTTTGTCAAAATTATTCTTTGACTCAGAAAACCCACAGCTCATCTCAATAGTGTGATGGGAAAGTCCCCGAACATGTGAGAACTCGGTAAATTACAGTATATGTAAATCAGGTCTCCAGGATTTATCAGCTTCAGACCTGCTGTTTCTGGCACATTAACTTTCACCAGCCCACCAGCCTTTCTATATTTTAGAGCCCTAAAAGGATTCTGTCAAGAAATTGCTTAGAATCATACAAGATAATTTTCCCAGTTCCATGCTCTTCACTATTTGTGCCTAATTAGTCATTGGAAGCTTGAAATTGAAACCTGCTTTCTTTCTGTAATGTCCTCGTTGTATACACTGGCTTGTTGTAAGGTTGCTTGTAGTTTGCAGAGTTGCTGATGGGCACGAAATTAAGCACATTGACAATAACAAAACAGTTTGCTCATTCTGAATGCTGGGCTGGAAGAACTGGTTTGTTACCGTAGAACAGCTCATGGGGACTGGATTCTTTTGGTGCAGTGCCCATGTCAGCTAGGCAGAGCACATAGTTTGTTATAGGTTGTTCGTGGGTGCTGGGGAGATGACAATTTAAATTTTTTTAAAGCTTTTTAGAAAGCTAGAAGATTGATGAGCACAGCATAAAAACCTAGCTTGGTAGATTTGTGTGTCTTTGAAGAATAATTTAAAAAAACCTATGTGAAACCTCTACAAAAAATTTCACATTTTGGCCCTTCCGACTTTGAACAGAGTCCCTTTGGGACTGGTGAAACAGCACTAGTTAGGAAGGCCTGAAGGACAGTATTTGGGAATATATTTGCTAGCCACTTTCCCTTGCCCTAATGGTATGGTGGAAGCTGGGGTTTGGAAGTAACTGCACCTATGAAATTAGTGTGGTCTAGCTATTTCTAAAAACTACAGCAGTTGCTGGAAGACATTATAAATACAAAACTCATTTGCCTTGCCATCCCAATTCGTAGAGATCACGTGCAGTAATGTTATACAGTAGTGAACACATCCTGAAATACATACAATATAGTGGTGAACACCAAGATTCTTTGAAAGCATGTGTCAGGCAGGGGACTGGGCATGATAAATACAGCCCTGTGGTGGAGACCTAGCTTTTTGTCCATTATATAGACCAGCCTGGCATTCCATGGTACCTCAGTCCTGCAGGAGTAAGGACATCGTCAGACATCTGTTCCAGTCCTATTCACTCTTTACTAAGTTCTCAAAATGCAGAGATGTTGCCACATTTCTGCCCTAATTTTACTAAAGCAAAATTGCCCTGGCCTTTGTTTTTAAAGTAGTATTAAACTCTCCTCCTGTACTCTCCCTTTTCTCTATAATATGCTCTCTTCAAAGACAGACTGTGACATTTCTTTGCTTGTCAGCTTAGCGTCCTTTCATCTAGTCAACTTTATTTTTTCCCTATGTCTTTCTTAGACTACAGGTCAATACAGGCTCAGGACTGCATCAGCTTTTGAATCTGAGCACCAATCACATTGATGTGTCAGCACAGCTGTGGGGTTAAGTTCACTTGTAGTCTTGGTTTGCATGCATATTCAGCAGCACAGTACAAAATATTGTAGGTCATACAGAAAGACTGGTTATTTTAACTTGTTTTGGGGTTGGCAATAGTGAATTTAAACACCACTGGAAAGTCTTTGGAACATGGAGGACATTCACCACCAGAGCATAGGGTTAATGTTGTACCTAAACTACATGATAGGGTCACCGTAAAGCTCCATTATATTACTCTTTACACTCTGGTAATTGTCCTGTTTTGGTGCATGTAATTTCTGATCCAGGAATATAAAACTTGTCATACTGGCCGTATTCATTATGAAGTATCCTTGCAGAAGGCTCATACCACAGTTCTCATCACTGTGTATTATGCTTGAAACACACAAAAGTCAAAGTCCATTGCCCAAGTTGCTTACAGTCTAATTCAGGTGAAGGACAGGTAAGTTAATGATTCAAAAGTGAAGTGGACATACAGGATTTGTCAGGAGACGAATGGTGAAAAGCTACTGAAAAGGGATGTGTTAAGGATACAAGAGAGCTCACGAGGAGCGCAAGAAGTGGGAGACAGTTTCTAGGCATAGGGGATGGTGACCTGAGACAAGGTGCAAAGCCCAGAATGGGAAGGGGCACACTTATAAGAGCAGCTTGAACATGACGTGGAAGTAGGGTTGCGAACCCTCCAGGATTGTCCTGGAGTCTCAAGGAATTAAAGATTAATCTTTAATTAAAGCTTACATCGTGTGATTAAAAACTCCAAGAACATGTCCAACCAAAATTGACAACCCTATGATGGAAGGAGTGCAAAAGCTAGTGAAGAGATTCAGAGGGAGTGATGTGATTGGAGCAGCAAGAAGGGAAGATGACCTTAGCCACAATGTTTAGGATAGCATGTAGCAGAGAGAGGAAATGTGGACAGACCCCAAAATCTAGTCTTTAGAAAAGAAAGGATATTACCTCTAAACATACTTCATACCACACTAAGGAGAGAGAACTGGAGTCTGCATTAAAACAGGATACATAAACAGCAAAATCACGGCAGTCCTCAACTCAAAATTGGGCAGCTTGCAAAAAAACCCAAAACCACTAAAGCCCAAAGTCACTGAGAACAAGCACTCAGAGTAGTGTAGGCCCCTTGGTAGTACGGGGCATGGAAGGAAAGAAACACTGGCTTTGAGTTTCCCAGAGCTTTTTAGTTGGCATTGTGCTCAAAGGCGAGATGATGTTCAGAGAAGGAGGTGCAGGAGACAGGAGGGGAGTCAGTGCACAGTAGTTAATATAGCTGGCAATTAGAAGAGTCACCTCAACAATCTGTGGGAGAAAGAAAATGATTAACGGTAGATCAGTTAGAGGGAAAATGCACTTTGGTTTCCAGCACCCATGTGCAGAGAAATTGCTGAGTATGGCAATGTCTGAAAGCTGAGTTGCTCTATTTAGGGCTGAGCGAATACATTTAGGGCTGGGTTGAATGGATCAATCAGTTTGAGGCCCACACCCATGAGGGGCTTCCCAGGTTGAAAGCACAGGAGGGTTAGTGCAGAAAGGAAAGGAACAATTCCTTTGGAAATACACCAAAGGCCTAGCAGGTTTTAATACACAGTTTTTCTGCTGCCAGGTGGAAGGGACCTATTTTGGTGTTTGTCTTATACCCACCTTTGGAGCTGCCATTCTGAAAAGTAGTTTTTCAGTGCTGTTTTTCCCAGAACTCCTATCCTTCCCCTGACTGACTACAATCATGAAGTCATCCCGACAGCCTCCAAAGGTCAGCACAGACGGGTATGCATAAGATAGCCTTAAGTGCTGCAGACAATGGAGAGAAAGTTCAATCAGCAACTAGATTCTTTTAAAAGAAAAAAAGTTTCCCCAAAGAGTACTCTTGTTATTTGCTTAGGCAACATCAGATTCCCAGTAATGAAAACAGCTGTAAGCAGCTCTGCTGCACTGAACAGAATGTCGACATACTGTTAATAGTCCAAATTTACGCCCCTGTTTGGGATTTAGCTTTATTGGTAATTCAGATAACAAAGAAACATCTCAGCCTAAGCTTGATCCCCGTATTAGGCTGTTCCTAAGATTTCCCTGCAAGCCCGGTGCCTAGCTGCCTCTGAGAGAGATAGTCCAACCGTTTTAATAGCCTGGTTGGAATTAACAAATTGCATCTGCCACTCTGACTCAGCAGTAATGACCCTGTATCTTTATGCACGGTTCAAATACAGAAAACCTTTTCCATCTCTAACTTCTGTGTGTCAAATCCTGGTCCCATTTGAAGTCAATAGAAGTTTACCATTGATTTTAGTGTGGCCAGGATTTTACTCTATGAGTCAAGATTGTGGGAATGTACTTCTGCAGGGACGAAGTTATTTTTCTCAATCAACATGCTTCACCATACCATAGTGTTGTAATCCAGTATGCTAATGCCATCTTCATTCACAGCTATCCAAACTGGACAATCTTCCAAGGGAGAAGGAAGGACAGGCTGGGGAAATAATAAATAATTTATACAGGTATTTATACAGCAGCGCAAAAATAAGAAATTTCCACCATATTTCTTGGGTATTGAGGACAAGCTAGCAGGGAACTGAGATTCCTGTACATTAGCTAGCCTGACTAAATTTATTTAACTTGCAATAGCTACTTCATCATTGCATATCTTGTAGAACTGATCCCAGTGACTGATATAATCTTGTTCATGAGAATAGTTCATCTCCATGGTTTTAAAATCTGTTTTCTTTTAAAAATTAAACTAAGTCAGCATACTGAAAACTGAATGTAATGCTGGTCCAAGATGCCAGTTTGACAGTCATAGTCTATTCAGGTTCTTGTGTTGCTTCCATCACCATGGGGTCTGAGGCTGACATCCTTTGTTCTTCCACAGAACAGGTACACTGTGGGCAGCAGCAATGCAGGTGTCCCTACACGGTCTTCTGTCAGTGTGCTTCAGTCCTGTCCTCAAGTAACAGGGTACTGCAGCTCAGTGTCCTAGACTGATATTGCCAAGAGGCCAATTAGTGCCAGTTGTGGGGTATCCTAAGAACTAGACTCAGATTACCAATGCATTTTACCTAGGCCATCAGAAAGCAATGGTCACTGTCAAACAAGGCTATATCTGAGCCAGTGATTTAGATGAGACAAACTCTCTAGCCTATTAGCAATCCCCTGAGCTATCCAGTACCTCCACAGTCATTTCCCGTATACAGTATTTATAACATGCCAGAAATCCTGGGGGAGGTGGCAAATCTATGTCCATCAGAGAATTCCAGCCAGAGGGACAATGGTGTTTAGAATTTATTTTGTGTGAGATGTGTTACTGAGCCTTGACATGGACTGAGGATATCCAGGGACTAGAGTTTCCTTCTCAGGAAACTCTATGCTTTAAATTAAGCAACTCAGAACTGCTAATTATTTAACATGAGTTGTGCTCATGTGTGAAGGTTTTTATCTCATCAGAATGAAGTCTGTTTTATCAAAGACAATTCAGATTGTTTGGTAAACACAGGAGACACTGTGTTGTGCATTATTGTTATGGCTAATGCCACTAATTTGTCATGGGACTCTGTGCTGTGTTATTGTTATGACTAATTCATAGTTCTGGCAGTGTAACTATCAGAAAAGTGTCAAACAGATTGTTCTTTAAACTCTGGATGGAATTATTGTATCTTCTGCTTTTCAACCCCACTGACTCCAAATGCTTGTGATCTTTCCTGCTTTTACTGGTGACAGCCACGGAATTTAAGGAAGCCTGTATGCTCTCTGAACTCAAAGGAAACTTCCAGTTTAACTGCACACAAGGGCAGTACTTTTACTTTAAGATTTTATTTCAGAAAGTCAAGTACTTTGATTGCAAAGCAAGAGACCAAAGGATCACAACTACTATCTGCAATTAAGAGCATGTCTACACTATGACTATACTGGCATGGTAGGTTGGCATGGGGTTTTTCTGTCAGTGTAGGAACATCACCTCCGTGAACAAAATTAACTGTATTGACTGAAGTCCTCTTCCACTGACCTCACTATGTATATACAGGGTTTCATGCTGGCATGGCTGTGTCAGTGAGGGCTGTGGTTTTTTGCACATTCCTGACATGGCTATACCAATATAACTTTCCTGTGTAGACCTGGCCTTAGGGTATGTCTACACTGCAGGCAGGTCTGATTGCTGCACATGTAGACATACCCAAGCTAGCTCACTAAAAATAATAGTGAAGCTGTGGGAGCACTAGCTAGCCATTCTAGTATAAGCCTGCCTTGTACCCTGGGTACCAATTTGGGTGCCTAGCCCATGCTGCCAGCTGTGCTGCTGCAGCTTCACTGCTATTTTTAGCAAGTTAGCTTGATCTGAGTTAGCTCAGGCATGACTATGCATGTAGCGATCACACCTGACAACTGCAGTGTAAACATACCTTAATATGGGAGGATGTAGTAGACTAGGTCTCTAAGTTTAGGATGGTTGAAAGGTTAGAACAAACTGCTAGAAGCCAGGACTCCTGGGTTCTGTTCCTGGCTGTGCCACTGATGTGATTCTTGGAAAGTGAACTTAGCCAATCTGTGCTTCAGTTTCTCTCTTTGTACAGTAGGGATAGTAATACTGTTTGCCTTCCTCACATGAGAACAGGGATTGTTGCACAGTGTTACCTACAGAATTGAAACATCGGTTCTCTCCATTTACATGTCACTAGCTACAGGGTATGATTTACAGAGGTTTTTTCTTTTTTCTCCTCTGGTAAATACTTAAGGAATACTATTTTTTAAACTATGTTTGCTCTTGTCATCAAAGGCACAGTATTGATCCATAAGGATTTGTCTACACAAACACACAGTTTGCAGCAAGCTGGCATGTAAATCTGCCCTGCACGAGCCTGCTGCGTACTAAGTGTCCATGTAGACCCTGCTGCTACGCGCTAAGGAACTTTTATGGTGTCGCAGCAGGGTTCATGTAGACAATTAGTGCCTGGCAGGTTAGTGGAGGGGAGATTTACACTCCAGCCTGCCACAAACTAAGTTTGGTAGACAAGTGCTGACTCCTAAGATCTTCAGCGTGTAATTTGTGGCACTCTAGCAACCCCTAGTGTCTCTAAAACATATTTGTCTTCTCTATTCCATCTAAACAGATGGGAAACTAAATACAGCTTGGTCAGCCAGATGGAATGGTATGGAAAGTGCTGTACCTCTAAATAACTTCCAAAGGTGGGGAGAACGGGTTCCCCATGAGGTATGAGCTCTTTTAGCAAAGACTGTAATAGAAGCTGAGCTGAACAAATTTAACTTGGGGGGTAAAGAAACAAAGTACTCCAGCAAGAAGCCACTTGTGATTACCTTCGCAGCAAATACCTTGGCTCCAAAGAGAGGCCATTTCCGGGCCACTGTCAAATAAATTCTAATGCATTCTAGTGCAGAGCATCCCTGCAGCATCATCCACTTTGTAGCCAGCCAGTCAGCCAGCCGCCTGTGGGAATCCAAATTACATTATAACATTTGCTCATGTCTTCAAATAACTTATTATAAAAATGTTACATTTATACAGTGTTTTTCATCTTGAAGGGCTGGAAGCATCTTTTAAACTACTGTAGGCAGAGCTGCTAGCACCACCTATTATTTAAGTTGCCCAAGACATCCTAGGATAAGATCTTATTCAGTTGTTCATAAGTTTGTCAGACTTTAACCATTTGGGCTGAAGTTTTCCATGCTGGGCATCTGCCTCAGGCTGAATCTTTTTGGAAAATTTTAGCCAAATGGTTCAGTCATCTAGGAGAAGGAGGCTAGGGGAAAATACATTATCTCGTCCAGGTTAAAAAAAATCTGGTGACCTTTTCTTTTTAAAGCTCCAGTGACCCCATGCTTTGGAGCAGGGATTTGAAATTTGGCAGGGGAGTAGCCTCCGTGTTAAGGCTCTGCTTTTTCACATCTCCATGAAAATCTACCCAGATTTGGTCAAGTCATAAATACACGCTCAGAGACTTCTTCAATTCTAGTCACTAAACGCTCTGAAGATTTCATCCTCCGTGAGCATGCTCGAGTATCTCACAGCTCCAAAGTACAACTAGGCTGCACATACACCATCCTCACAGAGAAAGTGAGTGTGCTCTATACCGTCACAGCTCCTATTTGGGACTAAAGTGTGCATGTGCCATCCTCACTGAGCATGCTCTAGGCCAGGACCAGACTGTTCCTGTAATTGCTGCTTCAGGGTGCTCTGAGCCAGGATGGAGCTGAGCACTGGAAATGAGAGCAGGGAAACTGTTTCTCCTGTGCTCTCAATGACTCCCTTGCTGACGCCCAGGCACTGTGGAGGAGGAAGCTGTCAGATTTGAATATAGAGGGGACAAAAGCCATGCCAGAGGGGTAGGAAAGGATTTGATTGGGACAAGGAGTGTGATGAGATGGGAAGAGGGAAGGAGATAAACTGTGACACTAGGGGCTAGAGGAAGGATGACTGGGACTGGCTGGGCATTTGAGCAAGGAGCCTAGGATTGGGTAGAGGCAAGGGAAACTGGAACTTGTTGGGCAAGGAGACTAAGACTAGGAGCTAGGGGGAGATTGGGATCCAGTAAGTGAAATGGATCAGATGACTTGGAGCCAGTTGGCTGGGGAGGGGACACTGAGATTGAAAAAGGAGCTGGGGGGACTCTGACTGGCTGGATAAGGAATGTGGGACTAGGAACTAGTGTTTGGGGGAAGAACAGAGCAGGGGGAGGAGAGACAGATCTGAGAAGTAGTTGGAGTGCAGGGAGAGAACTAGGACTGTCTGGGTAAAGAGACTGTGATGAACCAGGGAGACGGTAAACGGGGCAATGAGTGGGGGAGGGGAAGTGGAGATCGGGACTGTGCAGGGGATGAGACTGGAACTGGGAGCCAGATGGAGGGAAAGGGGGGAGTGGGAACTGGGACTGGCTGGGCAAGGAGACTGAGATTGGGAGTCAGGGGGAGATTGGGACTTGAAGAGTGAGCCTGGAGGGGGAAACTAGATCCATCTGTGCAAGGAGACAGGGCCTGGGATGAGAAGTCTGAGGAGTAGAGACTGGCACAGGGTAGGCAAGGAGGATAGGACTGGGACAAGGAGACAGGGTGAGGAAAAGACAGGACTGGACTAGGGACAGATTGGAAGGGATGAGGCAGAAGGAGTCAAGCTTGTGGGGGAAGAGGCAGAAGTCTGTGCCCACTAGAGCACACTCCCTTCCAGAGGCTAGAATGGAAACCAAAGATTCTGAGTCTCACCATTCCCCTGCTGTCAGCAAATATCTGTGATAACCACTGGTAAAGGGTGTGTCTCAGTCTCCTCTAGTGCTGGTCCTGTAGGATAACACCTACTGTTGCTAACAGTTACTCCGTTAGCTCCAGTGGCAGAGGTCTGTGCTGTTGACCTAAAGGTTCCAACCCTGCTGATGAACCATGTGGGTGTCAGTATGATGCTGGATGATGGAATTTCTGTATATTCAGTTTGGTTTATTTAAAACCTAGGAAATTACACATTAAAAAACGACATTAGAAGAACATTACTAAGGTTGCAAAGTCAAGCAATCAAAAGTTAGGAGATGCCAGAATTAAGTTTGTCTGTGCAACCTTAATTTGGCCCTCTTGTGCATATGCAATATGATACAATCTTTAATTATATGTCAGTATTTTTTCCACAGGACCCCTGCCTCCTTCAGTGCAGAGGAAGGAACTGCTGTGGGCATGATCAGGATTTTGTTGTGAAGGAGGCTGATGTCTGTAGGACTCCTGTGTCTTTTGTTGCAGAAATTGGAAGATCTATGGCAGTGGTGGGCAACCTACAGCCCACAGGCCACACGCAGGCCATCAGGGTAATCCACTGGCAGGCTGCCGGAGAGTTTGTTTACCTTTGCGCGACCGCCCGCAGCTCCCAGTGGCTGCCGTTTGCCGTTCCTGGCCGAAGGGAGCTGCGGGAAGCAGTGGCCAGCATGTCCCTGCAGCCCGCGCTGCTTCCCGCAGCTCCCATTGGCTGGGAACGGCGAACCACGGCCACTGGGAGCTGCGGGCAGCCGTGCAAATGTAAACAAACTATCTAGTGACCCGCCAGCGGATTACCCTGATGGGCCAAGTTGCCCACTACTGATCTATGGTGAATGAGGCAGGGAATTGCAGGAAGAGAAAGGATGATCTCATAGTTAAGGCAGGTGAATGTTGCCCTGGACAACTGGATTCTATTCCTGCCTCTTCCACAGAGTTCCTGTGTGAATATTAATTGTTATTATTATTTTATTTATTATTATAGCAGCACTTAGGAGCCCCTGTCATGGACCAGGACCCCACTGTTCTCGGAGCTGTACAAACAGAACACAAAGAGTCCCTGTGCCTGGTCAGCTGACTTCAGTTAGGTTTAAAAGAGGCATTTGGGCCTGGGGAAAGAGAGATTGAGTGAGAAAGGGAGACCTGGTGAGTCAGAGCTAGAAAACTCCAGGAAGCAGGTGCAGTGGACTGCCAAAATTCCCCTCAGAGGGGAAGCAGTGGGAGACTGAGTGGTAAATGGGAAAAATCCCCTGAGAATAAAATCCCAGGGTGACCTGAAGAACTGTAATCTATAAAAATAATTTATATTAAATTAAAAAACATATTAAGCTGTTTGCTGTCAAATTTTAAAGAACATAAATCTACTGACCTGGTGCAAGTCACTAGCTAAAGCACCTGGAACCAGTTTGTTGAAGTGCTAACCCAGCTTTTGACAACCTTCTGCAGGTACAGCAAGAATATTTCATTTATTTCAGTTTGTTCAATGAGTTCAGTTCAATGACTCTTTCACTGAAACTTATGAAACTGACTGGAAGTTGGAAAAAGCAGGAAAGCTTGTTTTCCTCTTCCAATCTATGAATAAAATCTAACTGTGAGAGAATGAGATCTATTAATTCTAAAATTTTAAGGGACATGTGACCAACAACAATCAGTTCAATTCACTAATTACAGACAATACTTTCTTTGTTTAATAAATTAGTTGGTTTTAATTGCAAAACATATTTGATAAATTTACTTTTTTCTTCTGTATCCAGCCAATTTAAGATTATTTAACTAATAAAAACAAACTGATTTTAAAATGCTGTTTTTGTGCATTTAATTGAATTTCAGTTTCCATCCAAAAGCAACTTGACACAAATCACAAGTATAAAAACTAATTTAGTAAATAAGAAATGCATAATTCCCCATTTTCTAACATAATAAAGTAAAAATTAAGAATCTGAATAAGTGTATGTTAAGCTATGTAGTTGCTTAAATAAATGGGTATAGCTGTATCCTGGTTAGCAAAAGAATCACCACATTTCATGTAAAGGCTATATTTAGTTACAAATCAACATGTTTGAATAGTTATCAACCTATCAGAATCAACCTTTCTTTAGGAAAGTAACTGAAGTACAAATGCAAAACCAGATTAAAATTCTCTATTTAAATCAACATTTTCTGCTTCCTGATTTAAATCACTTTCATTTAACTCGGTCCACCTTGGAAGAAATTAACAATTCTGTCTTCGGAACAGGGTTTGAATAGTGAGCAGTAAATATGGCCTGGGGCCACACATTGAAAATGTGGAGAAAATAAAATATTGAGTAGCTGCTCATTGATTGTACACTGAACGAGGCAGGGATCCTGTGGGGAGGAATAGTATGCAATAATGTAACTGACGACTGTATCATAATGCATATGCACCAGGGGGCTGAACTAAGAAAACCTTAATTCTGGTATTTTCTAACTGTTGAGTGCTTGACTTTGCAACCTTAATAATGTTCCTTTAACTGTCTGTGTAAAATATAGGGATCACTTCACCCACCGCAGAAGTGCAGCCCCTTCTGTAACAAAAGCACATCAGTTTAGCAGTGCAAAGCAATACTGCACAGCAGTTCAGGACAGGGAGTGATGGAGAACGGAAACAGTGGAAATGTATAGTCTCAGAGGATCTATGTTGGAAGCTCCCACACCTTAACTGAAGGGGTGATGTTGTTGAATTTTTAACAAAGGTTTCCTTTTTTCAAAATGTTAGTCAGTGAAGTTAGCGATTTGGTAGGATCTTATGCCATGGTTGTGCAGGAGATAGAGAGGTTCTTTGCTTCCACATTATTATTGTATTGTGATAATTTCTAGGAGCCCCAGTCACTGACCAGAACCCCATTGTGCTAGGAACTGTGCAACAGTATCTGCAAAATCTCAAATAGTAGCTTTCTTCCATGTGGTAGAAGCCTGTCTAACCCAGGCTGTCTTCTCCCAAGGAGAAACCATTTTTCAGGTGCATACCTTAGTACCATCATCACCTGTCACTTCACAGTTAGACCGTGGTAAAGTTAAGCAGCATGTCTTGCTATGAGAACATGAAATCTGCACCAGTTCATTCCCAGGTAGAGTTAATATATTAGTTCTGATCAATAAAGCCCTTAAAAGACTTAGGACCTGCCTATCTCGGAGATTGCCTTGCTTCCCCGACAACATAGCTGAGATCAGTGGAGTCCCCTGAGCTAGAGCTCAGTTGGTACAGATGCGGATTCTTTTTTAAAAAGTGATGCTTAGACTTCAGAATTCACTCTCTCATGGTCCAAAGAAGCCCAGATTTGTTGAACTTTAGGGCATACTTCAAAGCCCATCTATTTGGCCAGACATTTGGAGAGAGTTGTGGTTTGGAGGGAGTTCAGATAGGGCATGGCTTTTGATTTGGGGCATATCAGGATTGTTGGAGCCAAGGTGGGTAACACAGGTTTTTTTAGACTGGCTTCCTTTGTGCATAGACGGGTGGCTTGTTTGCGAATTCTGTTTTAGTCTAGGTTGGCTTGTATATCACCTTTCAAGGGTATCTATTGCCTGGGATCTGAGTTCTTTTTATACTTATATGTTGAATTCAAAATAAGTGTGTGTATTTAACTTGACAGTTTCTCCTTAAACTTTCTTTCTAAATAAGAAAAGGGATGGATGTATTATGAAGTAGCAAGTGGTCTATTTTTTTTCCCCACAGCAAAATTTTATATAACCGAACAAGGCCCATTTTAGTCTCACCTGAGATGCTCAGGGGTAATGTTTTGTTTGTAGCATTTGGGATAGAATTTGTCCAAGACCTGTTGGAGAAGATGTTGCATTTTGGACTGTGGTGTCCCCCCAGGGCTTGAAGATACTGGTCGATCCAAGTCTCCATATTCCACCTGCACCAGAATGTTAAAGGGTTTTGGTTTATATCACAGTGAAAAATGACAAGGTCTCGCATCAATATCCTTTCCATACAGAGCAAGTGACTCTTAGGGATAGGCCTGCCCAGGAAATTTCTTAAATCTGTGGAGGGTGCAACAAGATTTGGGCCAGCCACTCTGTGTGCCAGACAACTGAACTCTATGTATTGCTATTTTTTTCCCAGTTGGCCAATAAAAAAAACAGCTTATTTGTAAACTGCATAGGCAAGATTGCCCAGCCTGCTGCAGTGCAAAATTGCTAGAGATATATGGGGGAGATTTCTCCCTGCTTAGGGGAACTCTGCTGGAAGAAAGGGCTCTGCTCCCTCCAGTGCCGGCTGTTCCCCATAATCCCCAGTAAGATCCCCAGGGATCTTAAAAGCCTGGGCTGGGTGGAGAGGGGATTCCCCCACTGGGGTAAGGTCTCAGATGGATCTCATGCCAATGGCACAAATTAAGGCTATTCCTTGCACCTTTCACCTACTCTGGAGCTGACGGAGTGATGATCAGGGTTCCACAACTAGTTCCCCGCATCACTCCCACCCCCACTGTACTCGAGCTCTGCTTGAACAAGGTGGAGAGCCCCTCCCCCTCCCCCTCCTCCTCCTGTGCCTAAGGAATGTCCTTTTCAGGGTACTTTTCCCTGATTGGCTTCGTGAAGAGACTCACCATTTGCTTGAGCCAATACAGCAGGTCAGTTAAAGTCCAGTAAGACACAAGTGTCCTGTCTACTACAACAGCACTTGCCACGCAGTGTGAATAAATCCACAGTGGTAATAGGGTACATGTAACTTACATATGGAGGCCTAATTTAGGACCTTGCAAGATGCTTTCCCTGGGTGAGGTTCTAGGCTGTTAGCAATATAACAGGGAGGGCTCAGACCATGAGGCTAAGAGCAGAACAGTGATGTTTTAATATCTCCATCAGAATGGCTGTGCAGAGCTGTTTTGAGGCTTTCCCAGGCTGGCTGTGTTTTCCTCAAGCTCTTGCTAGAATAGAATTCCTTTGAGGGAATGATGGATGCACACATGCAATCAAAGCAGTAAACATCATCAATGACTGTCTTCCTGCAGGAGCACCTGCAACAGACTATCTTATCCCCTCTTTTTGTATTAAGACCGTTGCACATGGATAACACTGCTTCTTAGCTTGGTTTCAGTTTTTCACTGTTTATGGTGAATAATTTACTTGAGTGATGTTGGTTTGGCATGACGTGACTCATTCTGTGTGTGAGCAGTTTGATAAGAAACACCATCTCTGTTGTAGCAGCCCTAATTGCTTAATTGAGGGAATGCAATGTACAGCTTGGCTGATGTGCAGCCCAACTAACTGGGCAACAGGACTTACACTTACAATAGAGCACATGAAAATGGCAGGGTCATTGTAGCATGTGGGGAAAGGGGTGTGAACTTTCTCCTATCCTTCTGCCCCAGGTTCTTTATAGAACAGAAATAAACAGTGACGAAAGATCACCACCAGATACCCACATCTTTCTCTTTGGACAGTCCAAAACAAAGCCTAAAGAGATGGTTTCCCTAGCGCAGGGTTTCTCAAACTGGGGGTTGTGACCCTCAGGGGGTCGCAAGGTTTTTATGTGGGGTTGGGGGGGGATGGTCATGAGCTGTCAGCCTCCATTCCCAAACCCTGCTTCGCCTCCAGCATTTATAATAGTGTTAAATGTAAAAAAAAAAGTGTTACTCCCACAGCACACTGGGCTGGTTGCTCACCTGAGCCATCAAAGCCACCATTTCCAGAGCCAGCTCCTTATTGACAGGGAACCTCCCACTGGCTATTTCACTGCTGACCTGGAAGGCCAGCAGCAACCGCTCTCTATCTGTCTCACCTTTTGCCTGGTTTCGAAAATACAATCTAAAAAGGAGAGAAATGCAGGAGAAAAGGTACCAGGCACTAGCTGCGAACAGAGTTGAAATAGTCATTATTTTCAAAGTGAGTTTTGTGCATTAGAAAGGAGTTGTACTGAGAGCCCTGAAGACTAAAGCCCTCTGTTCATGGACAAGGAGAATAGCTTTTGAAGCCATTCCAGTCTGTGAGCCATCCATTTACTGAAAGTGTCTAGTTAGCTTAGCAATATTTTATAAAACTGGGGGAAGAGATTCCCTTCCGTTAAGTACAGACATGGATGGTATTTATTAGATGGCCTTTAACTCCTCCACCTATCACAGAATCCAGATCTAGCTCTGACGAAGCTACAAAGAGAGTATTGCATGAACCTGTCGTTCCATTCCCTTACTTGTGTATGGGTGCTGATACAGAAAACCTTGATATTTAATTCTTCAGTTCCTAAGGAGGGCTTACTTTTGCTAGCAGTGTGGAACCCTTCAAAAGGATGTCATGACCTCACCCTCACTCACAGACAGCTCTCCATTGGCTCCCTATTCCTTTCAGAGTCCACTTCAGAAATGCCCTTCTTATGTATGAAGCCCACCATGAACTCAGTGCAGCTCTCCCTATGGATCTGTCTCCTACTTCCCAACTGTCCCAATTCATCTAGCATCTCTCCATTGTCATACAAGAGCCTCCTCCTGTGCAGCTCCTGCCATTTAGAACAGGCTTTCTGTATTTTCTTGTCCCAATGACTTAGTTTCATTGCAAGGCTCAGGCAGTCTACATTTCCCCCCCAGCAACATAGACCTATGCTTTTTCAATTCTCTCTTGCTCTTATGTAGTATGTATTATTTAATTTTGTTTCAGGATCCAGCCTGTATGGATGGAGCTACACAAAACTTTAGTTGTACTGTATCTAGTTTTTATTTGGTTCCAAGTCTGTTATAACTTTCACAGTGTATTGATTTGATCTTTCGCCCATATACCCCTTCCCATACATTTGGGAATGGAATGCAGCCAGACTAAAGGTTTGTCTACACAGGGAATTTGTCTACACAGGGAATTTTTCTGGGATAGCTATTCCTGATTAACTCCGTGTGTGGATACTTTTATTCCAGAATACGAGTGTTTTATTGAAAATTAACTCCATGTGTGGACACACATATTCTGGAATAAGAGTGGATTAAAAATTGATTAAGCTAATCAGGAATAGTTAATGTGCTTATTATTATTTATTTGTATTATAGAATCCACAAGCCCCAGTAATGGACCAGAACTCTATTATGCTAGGTGCTGTACAAACACAGAACATACAAAGCCCCAAAGAGCTTACAATTTAAGTATAAGACAAAAGATGGAGACAGATAGATGGGGAGAATACAAGGAAACAATGAGACCATATAGGTCAGGACATCAGCTGCCTAACTAGTGTCAGTTTTTTGTAGGCCTCCCAACAAAGCAGAGTTTTGAGGATGGATTTAATGTGGATAATGAGTTAGTTTTGCACATGTTTATGGGGAGTTTCTCCCAAATACGAGAGACAGCATGAGGATGCTTGTTTTAAAACTTTGTGGTGATGAAGGCTGACGTCATAGGCCAATTAAACATGGGAACTGACTTTTCAATACTGAATGAAAAATGATATGGTAGGGATGGGTCATGAAGAGCCTTGAAAGTAAAGACAAGTAGCTTTACATTATTATGGATTAGTTTTCATGTGTAGACAAGCCCTAAGCAAGTTCTGCCAGTTCTAACAGTATTGTAAAAAGTTATAGGCCCTGTAGGTGGATCTCTGCTCTCAATATTTAACGATGACTCCCTCAAATCACTCAGACCTGAAGAAGAGCTCTGTGTAGCTCGAAAACTTGTCTCTCTCACCAACAGAAGATGCTCCAATAAAAGATATTACCTCACCCAAGTTGTGTCTCTCTCAAACTATGCACAATACCTGCTTTTATAGGTCAGCTTCACTATTCTTGTGCTACCTTCATATTTCCCAGGATGCAGTTCTTTCAAGGCTTGTTCCCATTTTGAAATAACATCACAGATCTGTAAAGAGATCACAGAGAGACAAGCTGCTTAAATGAAAAGTAAGCAAACAAACTTTGTGGGGTTTGGGTATGGAAAGGAGAGAGTGGATCAAGAACACATTCGGCCAGAAAATCACATACAATTCCACCATACCTTTTTTTCTTATAGACAACACATGATAATTAGAGTTACAGACATACTTGCTGACAGGAATTTTGAAAAAAAATGACCAAAAATAATTGAAACTGGTGTGATTATATGGTGTTATTTTGACAAATAAAATATGCAGAATTTTTCAGAATTTGAAAATACTGTGTGCAGAATTTTTAATTTTTTGGTGCGGAATTCCCCCAGGAGTTACTGGCTGCACTGTTGTCAATGGAAAGTTAGGGCATATTCAGTAACATGGCAGGAAGTACCTGGTACCTTCATCAAGAGATGGTATGTGTGTATTTATCAATTCAGTCACTGAGTTTGAACTAGATGTACCTGGCATCCCACAGCACAACAGGAACTTGTCTTGACTAGCATCTATAAGTGTAATGTTAAATCGTGCTAGCTAGCTCATTCTGACTAACACCATGTAACACTCTAGTCAAGACAAGGCAAGTTCTACTTCTGCTGAGAAACTCAAGGCTCCTTACTAGGCTTTAACTCTTGCTTTGTCTTTATTAGACTAGTGGGGAGGGAATTACCTTCACATTGCCCTGCAGGCAGTGTTCCAGATCCCTGCCAGAAGGATCATCTGTAAAGAGGGAAAACCCAATGTGGGATGGTTTCCTCATTCCTGTCTCCTGGTTCAGTCGCTGGAGGAATTCATTCACAGTTGAGGAACCATCAAAACCCACGACCTGAAATGGAACAGGAGATTAAAGTAATTAAATAAGTCTATCTTGGGGGACAGAACTAGCCACAAGTGGCAAAAGAATGTAAACACCAGCAAAAGCCCAGTGTAGGACTCAATTACCTGAGAGGTACCCGGTGCCCATGTCTTACCTGGTAGGTTCCATTCATGAAGTGCACTGGAATGCTGAAGGGGAGTGAATGGTGGAAGGGATTCCGCAACAAAATAGACACAATCTCCATGCGTGAAGGCTTGGCTTCCCGTTCTCCAGTGTGCAACGTGCGCTCCACAGATCTCTGACAGTAGATGGCATACTTGCCTATTTCACTCCTAATCCCAGGGTGAGAGCGTGACAACACAAACACATGCTTTGGATACACTTATTGTGCCCATTACCATTTCCTCTCCCCAGTGACTCTCTCCCCGGCATCTTGCTCAAGTGAAAATGTGTGTATTTGCAAATGTCCTTATTCACCTCTACAGAGTTGGAGATTAGATTTGATTCAGATAAACAAAGACGCGTTAGGATTGAGATCCAAACCTCTTCAGAATGCAAATCAAGGCTAGATGCTAGGTTCTCTTTTAAGATTTATAGAATTTTCTGCTTCCACCTATTGAGATCTGGGAACGAGTGGGCACAAGTTCGCCTGTGTCTAAAGATCCCTCTCCCAGTCGAAGGGTGGGAGCAGCTGAACCCGGGACTCAAATAATTCCAGGGGACAACTATGGAGAAAACAGGGACAGGAGTGAGGTCATAGGACCATTATCAAGGAACCAGAGGGTGACACCAAGCAGAGAACCCTGGACAGCGCCCACAGTTCCTCAAAAGTGTCTAGGGAACCAGCAGATGCTGCCCAGAGGAACTCTGCCCAGATACGTGATTGAAGAGAGGAACGGAAGTAGATCCCAGAGTCACAGAGCACCTCCCCACCCAGCATCCTCCTCCTGGTTTAATAAATGGCCACTTTAGCCAATGCCTGGAGGAGCTTGATGAGGAGGTCCTGCTACTTTGTGGGGCCATGGTCAGGGTGTGCATAAATCAGGAAGCGTGGGGAAAAATTCAGACAGAACCTTAGGAGAAGGTTCTGGAGGAGCCGGAAAAGGGGCTGCAACCTGGCGCACTCTAAATAGACGTGCTCCAGCATCTCCCTCACTCCACAAAAAGGGCAAGTGTTCGGGATAGGGGTAAACCACACCAAGTACACGCCCATGCTCACGGCTCCATGAAGGAGCCGCCGGCTGATATCCCTGGCAGGCCGTGGAACATCAGCAAGAAAGATTATACAGACTCTTTCAAATTCCAGGAGAGTTTTGATTTGAGTTTTTGACAAAGGTGTATCTAAGCCTGTGTTTGAAATGACACAGCTGTTTACCCACGTTTAGTCTTCATATAGCAATAAACCACAACAGGGTGTGCATTACCTGGCCACTGATACATGCCCCAAGAGTATAGGGAGACTAAAGACTGAAGTCCAAGCTCCTTAAACTACCCAAGAAATTTATTAACAGACAACTAATGTACACCCCAGGATGGCTTATTGCTATGGGTACCCGCATGGCCCCACAGTATGCCAACATTTTTATGGCTGATTTAGAACAACACTTCCTCAGCTCTCGTCCCCTAACGCCCCTACTCTACTTGCACTATATTGATGACATCTTCATCATCTGGACCCATGGAAAAGAAGCCCTTGAGGAATTCCACCATGATTTCAACAATTTCCATCCCACCATCAACCTCAGCCTGGTCCAGTCCACACAAGAGATCCACTTCCTGGACACTACAGTGCTAATAAACGATGGTCACATAAACACCACCCTATACCGGAAACCTACTGACCACTATTCCTACCTGCATGCCTCCAGCTTTCACTCTGACCACACCACACGATCCATCGTCTACAGCCAAGCTCTGCGATACAACCGCATTTGCTCCAACCCCTCAGACAGAGACAAATACCTACAAGATCTCTATCAAGCATTCTTACAACTACAATACCCACCTGCGGAAGTGAAGAAACAGATTGATAGAGCCAGAAGAGTTCCCAGAAGTCACCTACTACAGGTGACTAACAAACAAAGAAAATAACAGAACGCCACTAGCCGTCACCTTCAGCCCCCAACGAAAACCCCTCCAACGCATTATTAAGGATCTACAACCTATCCTGAAGGATGACCCAACACTCTCACAAATCTTGGGAGACAGGCCAGTCCTTGCCTACAGACAGCCCCCCAACCTGAAGCAAATATTCACCAACAACCACATACCACACAACAGAACCACTAACCCAGGAACCTATCCTTGCAACAAAGCCCGTTGCCAACTGTGCCCACATATCTATTCAGGGGACACCATCACAGGGCCTAATAACATCAGCCACACTATCAGAGGCTCATTCACCTCCACATCCACCAATGTGATATATGCCATCATGTGCCAGCAATGCCCCTCTGCCATGTACATTGGTCAAACTGGACAGTCTCTACGTAAAAGAATAAATGGACACAAATCAGATGTCAAGAATTATAACATTCATAAACCAGTCGGAGAACGCTTCAATCTCTC
Source organism: Lepidochelys olivacea (assembly GCF_965140295.1). Taxonomy (NCBI): domain Eukaryota; kingdom Metazoa; phylum Chordata; order Testudines; family Cheloniidae; genus Lepidochelys; species Lepidochelys olivacea. The sequence goes on from NC_140416.1 coordinate 59,503,117, forward strand.
TGGTCACACAATTACAGACATGAAGGTTGCTATCTTAAAACAAAAAAACTTAAAATCCAGACTCCAGCGAGAAACTGCTGAATTGGAATTCATTTGCCAATTGGATACTATTAATTTACGCTTAAATAGAGACTGGGAGTGGCTAAGTCATTATGCAAGGTAGCCTATTTCCCCTTGTTTTTTCCTACCTCCCCCCCACCCCGCGACGTTCTGGTTAAACTTGGATTTATGCTGGAAATAGCCCACCTTGATTATCATACACATTGTAAGGAGAGTGGTCACTTTGGATGAACTATTACCAGCAGGAGAGTGAGTTTGTGTGTGTATGGGGGTGGGGGGTGAGAAAACCTGGATTTGTGCTGGAAATGGCCCACCTTGATTATCATGCACATTGTAGGGAGAGTGGTCACTTTGGATAAGCTATTACCAGCAGGAGGGTGAGTTTGTGTGTGTGTGTTTTGGGGGGTGTGTGTGAGAAAACCTGGATTTGTGCTGGAAATGGCCCACCCTGATTATCATACACATTGTAAAGAGAGTGATCACTTTAGATAAGCTATTACCAGCAGGAGAGTGGGGTGGGAGGAGGTATTGTTTCATGGTCTCTGTGTATATAATGTCTTCTGCAGTTTCCACAGTATGCATCCGATGAAGTGAGCTGTAGCTCACGAAAGCTTATGCTCAAATAAATTGGTTAGTCTCTAAGGTGCCACAAGTACTCCTTTTCTTTTTGCTGTTAAAGAAGCTCTTGTTTGTTTTCATCGCTTGCATGTTTTCTTGTTGGTATGTTTGTGGCGGGGAGTGCGGGGGAGGTTAGAGTGTTATGCAACATAACCTTCCACTCTGAAACATAATTCCTACTAAAAGGTTAAAAGGGTAGGGAGAAGGTGATGGAAGGTCCTGTTTGGTTTTAAATAACTTTTCTTATCTCTTTGGAATTCAGTTTGGGTTTGTTAACCCAGGAATCCCCCTTAATTTTTTTTTTATTTGCACTCCCCCCAGCCTCTTTTCCTGTCCCCCCAGAATCCCTACTATCCTTTCAGAAGCATTTATACTCACTGTCTTTTATAAACAGTCATATGGACTAGGAAACATTCCCACTGAAAAGTGGGTCAAAAGTGATTGAAAGATGGCTTCTGAACAAGGACAGCCTGGCACCTTGGAGAAGGCTTCTTATGTCATCTCCATCCCCAACTCACCTTTGCATGGGTCAGTCATAAATTAGCCTTACTGTACTACAATCCTGTAGTTGATACAGAAAGGAATGGAAGCAACATAGCCAGTGAAAGAAGAAGATGGCATGCTATTTACCTGGGGTCTGCATGCCGCTGCAGGTGTTGTTTGATATACCAGAGGAAGTGGTGCTGAGGAAGAAAGAGAGGAGCACACAAAGCCAGGAGCTGCCAGCACTGTGAAGAGAAACAGGCCACCAACAAACTAAGGTATAATCACTCCTCTCTGCTCTTGTTGCCAGGTATCCATGTGGAAAACACTCGGGCCAAGAATTTGAAGAGTGACTAGGATTTTTGGGTGCTTCCATTTTTTGGGTGTGCAACTTGAGATGCTTTAAAGGGGCCTGATTTTCAGAGGCAGGTGCTCAGCACTTTCTGAACATCAGGCCTCTTTGACATCTCAAATTGGGCACCCAAAAATTCAGGCACCACAAATCAGTTGTCACTTTTCAAAATCTTGGCCACTGTAACTAGAGCTGTGAAAATAGTTCCCAACTACTAATTCAGTAAATTTTGCTTTTTTTATTGTCTGCAAACAGATCACAAAACTCTCAGAATTACTCATTATTTCAAATTATTCATAAATTTCTCCTGCTGGTCATTCTTGCTCTCTACATGATTTGAACTGGGAATATTACAATCAAGAATCCAATAGACACTTTGGCTCAGATCCACAAAAATATTTAGGATCCCAACTTCTACTGAAATCAATGGAAGTTAGGGACCTAAATACCTACGGGGATCTGGGTCTTTGAGTTGTAATGGATGCAGGCAGCTAACTTAATAAGCACATCACAAAATTCAAAATGCACATTCAAGTGTAATAATTAGCCAACAGGATACAAAGCATGATTAAGTCACAATTAGACATGGAACCAATACCCTGTGACTTAGGCAACTATTCAACGCAACACAAACTGAATTTTGCAACTGAACAGTATTTGGAATTTGCTTTTGGTGAATAGTTGAGCATTCAACCTAAACATGCTTTTGCAAGTAAATTGCATTACTCAGTACTTTTTTTTTTCCTTTGCGCATCACATTTCAGATTATTTTTGCCCCCACAATCCTTGAAATGTTTAAGGTGACTAGTCTTTTATGGGGACTAGACCTAACGCTAATTATTCAACATATGGAAGCTTGCAGCCTGGAAGTGGCCGAGCAAAGCTCACCTGAATAACTGAGTGGTTCTGAGGCTGCCGGCAGCTAGTCTGTTTAACCAGTTGGCAGTAGATTTCATTCTGTAGCTCAGTATGTGTCAGACAGACTTGCAATGCTGTCTGAGCAAGTGACACATGGTAATCAATAGATGGAGCCTCCACAGGGACATTGATGAACAGCTGACAGGACTACAAAAAAGGGAAATTAGCATGTGCGGTAATAATAATACTTCATTTTTCCCCCACAGCACCTTCCAGCTCCAGTGTGGCTCAGAGGGGAAATGAATTCTCCAAGGTGTCACAGCACATCAGTGGTAGAAACAGGGAGAAAATCCAGATCTCCTGACTTCCAAGCCTATGCTTTAACCTCTACTAGGTCAAGCTTCTCTCATACAAACTTTCTCCCCTTGCCCTATATGCTTCATACACAGACTGGTCCTTAAGTAGCCCATCCTTTGTAGCACGTGCAGAAAGCTACAATCATGCAACATTACACAGCAAGAAAAGCCAGGAACAGAATCCCTGACTTCCAGCCCACTGTTCTAGCCATTATGCTATACTGCCGCTCCATCCCCGTTACGATTGGGGTCTAGGAATGATGCTAAACATAGGGGAGTTCAGATTACCCCATTATTATAAAAGGCATCTTGGTCACACTAATAAATCTGCCACTGGGCTTCATAGCTTGGCAAACCAAGGGTGCTACAAATTTATGATAAAATACTCAGAGAAGTATCGGGGGTAGTTTGTCTGTATCCACAAAAACAACAAGGAGTCCGGTGGCACCTTAAAGACTAACAGATTTATGTGGGTAAAAAAACCACTTCTTCAGACAAGAAGTGGGTTTTTTACCCACGAAAACTTATGCCCAAATAAATCTGTTAGTCTTTAAGGTGCCACTGGACTCCTTGTTGTTTTTAGTCAGAGAAGGTGCCTTTATAAATGATAAAATACTGCAACAGTCAACAGTAATGACCCCAAACACTACAAGTGAGACTACTGTAAGATGCAGAGTTTCAGACTATTCCTGTACCATACTGTAGGATTCTTTTATAAAAATTTATTATCCCATTTTGTAGAAGGGAAAACAGAGGCACAGAGGTTAAGGAACTTTCCCACTCTCACAGGGTGAGTGAGTGATAGAGCCATGGTTAGAATTCATTAGTCCTGAATCAGTCCACTGCACTAACCCCCAAACACAACTTTCTATTGTATCTCTCGTGTCATTGAATGCAGTTGTTTTTAAGAACCCTCTCCACTGTTACCTGCTCCCCTCAGCAATCCTCTAATCTCATCCTTGCTTTCTAGTCTTAGGGCTTGTCTACGCTTAAAACGCTGCAGCTGCGCCGCTGTAGTGCTTCTGTGCAGACACTACTTATGCCGACGGGAGGTTTCTGGTAATCCTCCTCTCCGAGAGGGTAGCTATATCAACAGGATAATTCTCCTGTTGACCTAGCCCTGTCTACACTGGGGGTTAGGTTGGTTTAACTGTGGATTTTTCACACCCCTGAGTGACGTAGTTATACCGACCTAATTTCCTAGTGTAGACCAGGCCTTAATGTTGGCATTAATGTTTTCAGGGCTCAAAGCGGAGGGAGAGATGTGGAAATCAGGTGATGAGTTGCCTACCCGAGGTACCCTGGCTGGAAGGCACTAGGGAGTCTGACAATAAGTTGTTTCCTCTCTTTCCAGTGCTGCTATTGGAGAAGAAGATAGACAAGTCCTGCAATTCAGAAGCTGGCTCTGAGATACCTGCTCCCCCACTCCCCCACCCCCCCAAAAGTGAGGGCCCAAGTGGGTCTCTGCATAGAATAAAATACATCTGGTAGACAGATTGACCTTTTTTATTACAATTGACACATTAGCCCCATCTGTGCCAACAGTAGGGGCAAACAAAGCCGCAGTAAATGTCTTGCACAGAGCTTACCCCTCCCTTAAGATATTTGAGTAGAACATCTGAAATCTTTTATACTGGTTCTTTGAATACCTTGAAGAGCTTGAGGGCTTCTGTCTGCAGCGCCTCTGATGGCAGAGTAGTGAGGGAGGTGTGCAGTCCATCCTTACTGTAGCACAGCATGGGGTGTTTCCACAAAGGAGATTCTGGGTGGCAGATGAGGTAAAAACATGCAACCTCAGAAACGTAGCAGTGTAAGTTTGGTACAAGGTGAGACAGACTCTCCCAGCAAAATCTCCCATGCAGAGCCGCCTCAGATCCCTGCAGAAAAAAAACCTGGCCCAACTAGCAAGCAATTAGGGCAAGCAGCATTATATTGGGCCACGTTAATCCTTGGTGTCACTCTGTTGACTCCAGTGAAGCCATGACACTAACAGTGGCCAAGTAGCTATGCATGCCAGCAAGTAATGCCAGATGGCTCCAGAGAGCAGCCCTGCGATTTGCCACCAGGTCATCTGAGAGCTTCACACAGGCTGGACTGTGGTGGGAAGCAGCTCAATTTGTTGATGCACATGGGAGACCGATTCTGTGAAACAGACACACACTATTGGGATCTTTATCAGTGGAAGTTATTATGGCACATTCATCAAAGCTCAGAGACAGTTTATGTCTCTATGTGGGTGTGCAGGAGAGAGTATGTGCGTATTCAGGGGTGTGAGAGTGTATCTGTGCATGCATGTTGGCGCTAGTACGCGTGGTATGTATACCTCAGAATGTGTGCAGGTGGTATGTGTGAACGTGTCTACATGGAGATGAGTGAGTAAATAGATGTGTATGTATGTGTGAGACAGTATATGCATGTCTGTGGGAATGAATGTATGTGGCTGTGAGTGTATATCCAGGGATATGTCGGTGTGGATGCACACATACATACATACATGGAGAGCTAACTGTGTGTGTGTGTGTATGTGTATGTGTGTTTGAGAAACAGTATATGTGCATGCAACCATGATACATGGGTAAGTGAAACTCAAGGCAAACAGTGCCAGGGAGTCAGAGATTCAGACTTTTCTCTCTTAAGTTCTTATTTATTAAGAACATCCCAGATTTGGATCAACTTTCTGTGCTCAGTATTTACTATAGTTTGATCTGCAATGTAAGAGGAACTGCAGATCCTTTGATAAATTAATTGACAGAGTAGGTTCACTGTAGTGCCTGAGTCCTTTGCTAAAGTGCAACTGTCTAATTAGAGGTGAAAGATACCCTATCCCGTTACTGATCTATCGAGCCATTCCCTCTACTCTTCTGTGGCTGTATTCAAAACAGTGACAGAGATAACTATTCCGCACCCTTTCCCACTATGGAAAGATATTTTGGGGTTTTACTTACGTGAGTCTCCCTCTGCATCCAGTAATTTTCCAATTAGCTGTTCATATGCTGTGCCCACTTTGGCACTGCTGCTGCCTGCTGCTACTGTCAAATGGTACAGCCACGTATCCTAGGGATAAAGGAAAGAACAGCATGAAAAGAACAGGTAATGCTGGAAACCCAGGACATTTCACTGTCATCTTTATAAATGACCAGCCATCAAGGTGCCAAAAGCGAAGGGTCACCATTAAAGGTAAATATGTTTCTCTCTCTCTTAAACACACACACACACACACACACACACTGGGGTTTGGAAATCTTGGTATCCTGAGCCCTCAGCTGCAGAGAGGGCAGCAAAAATGAAAAATAAATAGAAGGGAAAAGAAAATCATTAAACCAAAATCTCAACCCACCTGTTGGGGTTGAGTTTGGGAAAACTTTTAAGTTGGATCTTATTTTATCCAAACTGGTTTAATCATCTGTATTTTCCACTCACTGGTGCCAAGTTATACCAGCATCACATATCCCTGCTCTCCAAAGACACCAGCTCATACCTTCTCGTGTTTGGTACCAATGAGTAAGTAGGTGGGACTCTGATCTTGCGGGTGAATCACCAGGGTGTAATGGGATGAGAGGAGACCCCCTGCAGTGGCTTCATAATCTTCATCTGAGTCACAGGAACGGTCCACCTCCTCCACCTTTGATTTGCATATGTGCAAATGCCCCAGAGGACACTGGGAAAAGGAAATGAACTAAGATAAGTATGCTGTCTCAGTGTAGAGAAGATGGACAAAAAGAAGAAACTGAAACCAGGAAACCCTGGTCAGATTGCTGGGAGTGCTAGAAAATGCAAGAACTAAACTATAAAATTCTATGTTCAAATAGTTGGTTTTAAAGTGATAGTATCATTTTGCATTTCTGTAGCACCTCTCCCCCTTCATGAGCCTAAAGTACTTTACAAACTATGGCCCCAATCCTATTCCCATTATTATTATTGTATTGTACTAGCACTAGAATCCCAATCAGGAATTAGAGCCCTTATCACTGGGTGACTGGACCCTTTAAGGAGCAGGGTCCAGTACACATGGGACTCATCAGCTGCCTTCTAATTGGGTTTAAGTGAAGGCACCTGGGCTGTAGGGGAAGGGCAGCACAAATGAGAACTGCTTGATAGCAGGCTGAGATTCAGAGAAGGGTGGGTGAGAACTGCCTGAGGAGAAAAAGGGAGCCCCCAGGAGAAGCAGAGGAGAGCTGTACAGAGATCCTATGGGAAGAGCAAAAGGTGAAGAATGTTGTTAATGAGGTCTGGGCAGAGGTGGGCGGAGCCCATGCAGAGTTACAAGAGAGCTTGTACAGAGGCCTTAGGAACCAGGGGAAGACCCAGCCTGATTAAGGGAATCTGAGCCTGAAACATGAGGGTGGATGCTGAAGGGTGAGTCGCAGGGGTAGGACTCACATGGGTAGGGAGGCCTGGGTGAGTGGAATGCTCCGGGAAGCTCTCTTGCAGCAGGCCTTAGTGGAGGGCTGTGGGAAGTTGAGCCCAGAACACGGGCTTGCCATTCTCTGAGCAGGGGTAGGACTCGCAGGTACAAAGACAAAGGAAGTGAGAGAGAGACAAGTGGAGCAATCTGGGAGACAGCAGGAATCCACTTTGTTAGTTATGTCTCTGGTATTTTTAAAGACTATTAATATATTTGTATTTATAGTAGGAGGTGTAGACATTTTTGCAGAGTGGGAGGTACTAGTTGGGGCTGAAGTGAGGGAGAGGATGGGATTGTTGGAGTAAGAAGGGACAGTAGGTAAAGGAAGATAGAAACTACATGAGACATAGCAGAAGGAACACAAAGTACCTTATCCTCATTATTTCGATAGTAGTAAAAGATTTTCCCAATCAGTGCGCACCAAACCAACTTAGAGTGACCATGCTTCACCTACAGGAAGGACAAAGGAATGAAAGATTTTAACCTAGGAACTGGATCCTAGTGCAATGCCAGCAGTAGTTTTGGGGATTTTTTCTTCCCATTCAAATCTCTTGTTGGAAGGTTCTCTACACTAGTTAGTCTGAGCTAGTGTAAACTATCCTTCATTTGTGATCCCTGCAAAGATGCAGGGAAACATTTTCAAAAGCACCTAAGCCAGTTAAATGCTTTTGAAAATTGAATGTAGGTGCCTAAGTGATTGAGAGTATGTCTAGACTGCACAGAAAACTGTGTGGCCCTGAGTCTGAGCCCAGGTCAAATGACTTGGGCTCGGGCTGCAGGGCTAAAAATAGCAGGATAGACGTACTGCTCAAGCTGGAGCCTGGGCTCTGAAACCCAGAGAGGTGGGAGGGTCTCGGAGCTTGGGCTCCAGCCCAAGCAGGAATGTCTACACTGCTGTTTTTAGCCCTGTGGCCCAAGCCCCAGTCAACTGACCTTGGCTCCAAGACTTGGTGCTGCAGGTTTTTCTTTTCAGTTTACACATATCCTGAGATCCTTTTGAAAATTTTACCCAAAGTGACCTATTGTTGTTGTTTTTTGAAATGCAATGTAAAAAATATATGAATAAAAATGTTTAAATAATGAAAAAAATTCAACATACCAAAGCAGACCAATAGACTATCTAGTCTAGTGACCTTTCCCCTGCTACACAGGAACAGACCAATGGCTTCCGGGGGGTACATCAACTCATCTAGATATTTGCCTAGTTTTACAACAGGCTAAATAAAAAGCACTAAGAAAGTCAGTACAAACTAAAAGTTCATGCAGACAATGACTTGTTTATATTGCTCTATATCAGGGGGGGAAAACTTTTTGGCCTGAGGGCCACATCGGCATTGCGAAACTGTATGGAGGGCCGGGTAGGGAAGGCTGTGCCTCCCCAAACAGCCTGGCCCCTACCCCCATCCTCCCTCTCCCACTTCCCGCCCCCCTCAGAACCCACAATCCATCCAAACCTGCCGCTCTTATCCCCTGACTGCCCCCTCTTGGGACCCCCGCCCCTGACCACTCCCTGGGACTCCACCCCCTATCCAACCCCCCCTGCTCCCTGTCACCTGACTGCCCCGACCCCTGTCCAGACCCCCACCCCCAGATGGCCCCTCCAGGACTCCCATGCTATCCAACCACCCCCTGTCCCCTGACTGCCCCCAGGACCCCCTGCCCCTTATCCAACCTCCCCACCCCCTTACCATGCTACTCAGAGCAGCTAGAGCTTGCAGCCCCGCCACCCAGCTGGAGCCAGCCACGCCGCCCACACTGCACAGCAGGAGCAGTGGACCAGAGCGCTGGCGGTGCGGCACACTGAGGCTGTGGGGGGAGGGGGGACAGCAGGGGAGGGGCCAGGGGCTAGCCTCCCCGGCTGGGAGCTCAGGGGCCAGGCAGGATGGTCCCGTGGGCTGTAGTTTGCCCACCTCTGCTCTATATACTATACACTGAAATGTTAGTACAATATTTATATTCCAACTGATTTATTTTATAATTATATGGTAAAAATGAGAAAGTAAACAATTTTTCTGTAATAATGTGCTGTGACCCTTTGTATTTTTATATCTGAGTTTGTAAGCAAATAGTTTTTAACTTGAGATGAAACTTGAGGGTATGCAAGACAAATCAGACTTCTGAAAGGGGTACAGTAGTCTGGAAAGGTTGAGAGCCACTGCCCGGAGCAAACTACAGACCAGCCAGACTTTAGTCTTCACTTGGACATTAGCCTGTGCAGCATGAAAGAGCCCCATAATGGATCTTGTGCAACACTGTTCTATGGGGAGAATAAAAAATTATTTCCTGACTCCCAAGTAGTGATCATTTTTTGTCCTGAAGCATGAGAATCCATAGTGCCTGGAAGTGTATCCTGACTAACATAATTGCCAATGCAATTCTTATATGAATAAGTGTTCAATCCATTTGAAACCTTACTAGACAATTTCCTTGATAATATCCTACAATAGCAAGTTCCATACGTTAATTATATGTGACATTATAAAAGCATTTACTTTAATTGGTATTAAATATTTTGCATTGTTCTTGCACTGTACTATTGGAGAGGGTCAATGTGTCCTGATAGGATGCTCTATGCCATTCTTCAGTGTATATAATTAGCACATCCTCTTTCCCTGCTCCTTTGAACTTCAGGAATCCACCTCTGCCTCTCTGTAACCCCCCAAGTTTCCAGGGAGAATTAAAACACACACCTCTTGCAGGCCCTCAGTATATAAACCCAGAGGCCTGTTGTCTGTCAGGCCATTGGGTGTGGAGGGAGACTGACTGGGGTAGAGCCACCTTACCTTGGTGAGCCAGCCTCTCACAGTGGGTTTGGCATCATTCTGAGGGACAGCAGCAGAGCTGGTCACCTGCACCTTGAGAACACTCTGCAGAACACGGATCCATTCTTCCAGGATGTTGGGAGAGTCTGCAGTCAGGAAGTAGGTCCTCTTTTCAGTGATGAGCTGGAGGGAAAGGAGGCAGGGAAATGACACTGTCTGATCACGTGTGATCGCTCCTTCAGATGTTGAGTCATATGGTACTTTTATAAGAGTAAAGGAGTTAACCCCTATGTCCTTGGCCAAATTCAAACTCAAATAGTTACATGCTACATCTGTAAATTCCCCCCATGTTTTTGCTGGATACTATATTTTTCTTCATTTCCTCTCCTGTTTTGCAATGTTGCTTAGGTCTATTAAGTAGCTGCTCTATGTCACTATAGAGGTAGCTGCATTTTAGTGGTGGGTAAAGTAGTGTCTATCTGTTTATTTATACATCCATATTTATAGCCAATTGTTTCCCTCTGCCTTCAATAGCTTCCAAAGTGCTTTGGGGTCCTTTGAGAGGAAAGCTGTTCCATGAATACAAGATATTACTATTAACTCTCAGTTAACTTCAGTGCGAGACGGGCAGAAGGGAGCTCGCTGTATGCTAGTCCCACTCAGAATGCAAGGGAAGCTTTAATATCTCGTCTCCTTTACAAAGAAGTCCCCTGGCATTGATGCTTTGGCCGAGGACAAGTAAGTAGGGCTAGTGAGGGGCCAATTTCAAATGGTTTGGAGACTCAGTTTTGTGATGCACCCAAAATTGTAGATGTTTCTCCAAAGCATATGAGAATGGTCTCGCCAAGAAGATTCTTTGTACCCCTACTTTTGGTTGAGCCAGAAGCAACACAATAACAGTCTCTCTCACAGAGGTTCAACCTTTCTTAAGAAGGTGCTGGCTGCACAGAGGGAAATGCAGAGGGGGAAAGTTATCTGAACTTCTTTAAACATCAGAAAGCTGGGTTTGAGCTTTAGGTTGCATTTCGGACCTTTGCTCATTTTTATACAAAACTGACTGCCTCCCAAGCTGAAACACAAGGCAAATAAAAGCCAGGAAAGTCAGTACACATCTGTCATGACCAAGTACACCATCCAGACTGAAGTAACTCCTCTCCCACTTAGCCCTGTTTACATCCTTGAGCATGTGGTTATGTGCAAGGTCAAAAGGCAATTCTCACCTGAAATGTCTGGGACCCTTCACCCCGAATGATCTGGCAAGTAGAATTCAGCTCAACCTGCCCCTGAGGCTTGCGGATAACATCGCTCTGTGGAGAGAAAGGCAACATTCTCAAAAGGATCAGCACTAGCTTCACCAGCCAGCTAGAAGTATGGAGTATGAGACATTATGCCTGGATGCATCTTAGGCAACATGTGGCTGCCTCCCTAGGGACAGACTGAGAGGTGCCTCCTCCACCAGGCTAATGAGAACTTAGCTCCCAGGGACAGAAGTACAGCACACCCATAACCACAGGCACCACCAATATGAGATATCCCCACACTATGCTAGCCACGAATGTGCAGAGACCGAAGAGCAGAATGCTTTTTATTTAAAACTATTTCTCTGTTGAGGAAGTTTTAACAAATTTAGAAATCTGTAAATGTCAGACACAACACAACCATCATTACAATAGCGAACTTTTGTTTAGAGAAACATTATACAGTAATAACAATCAGATCTCTCTTTTTAACAGGGTGTTAACATGTTACAGAGTGAGCATCTTCACACTATCCATGACATGTTCTTTTAGTGTTTTGTGTTGACTTATTTTTTTTTTGAGTGAAATCTCTGATTACATGCATTTAACAGACCAGGTAAGTCTATCAGATGTTAATATTCAAAAAAATTGAAAAGGTGTGCTGGGTTTTTGGTTGTTTTTGTTTTTTTTTGGCAGGTGAATGTACTTTGTCTGAATATTGAATAAGTGGTAACCAAACATCTAAGTATCTCTTTCCTCTGTCTGTTTTGCTGGGTACGTAATTGGTGCACTAAATTTTCCATAACTCCTCCCATATTTTTTTGAACAATTCCACCAGAGTTGAACTATTTTTTTCTCCAATGAGCAGCTATAAGAAGCAGATCAGCCACTAGCTGATGAGAGATGAAATCTTAATTTCCTTTTGTGGGATCATTTCCACTAGGAAGCCGCCAGGAGGATTACCAAAAATGAATCAATGAGTGGTCTGCAGGGCTGGCCTTTATGTCATCTTTAGGATTTCTTATACTGTGCACTTTCAAGGGTACATTCTTACACAGGTATGGAAATCCATGCAAGACTAACAAACTAATTGCCTTTTGGCCGAATGGTGTACAAGTGCATACTTCAGTAGCAATATTGATAGGCACCAGTTACCCTTGACTGGCTGGTGCTTCTTAGTCATAAAACTGGATAATTTCCTTTTCCTTTTTTACCTTGTAAGCAGATGTTATTTGAGCCAAATGGGTATCCTTCAGAAAATGGAAACCCAGCCCAAGTTAAGTCTATAGAAAAGAAAATGAAATAATAGTAGATAAAATGTGAGAGAGAAATTAAGAGTGCAAAGTGGGAATTGAAGAGGAAATAGCCAAAAACATAGAAACAAATAATGACTTTTTTTTTTTTTAATAGAAGCAGGAAGCCTGTTAGGAAACTGTTGAGTCTACCAGAGAGTAAAGAGAAAATTTAAGGAGAATAAGGACATTGCAGAGAAACTAAGTATTTCCTTTCTGCAGAGGATGTTCCTCAGACCTACTTTTCTGATCTGTTTAAGATGAGGTGCTGGAACAAAATGATAAATTTAAGAGCAACAAGTCGTTAGGTGCAGATGGGATTGATTCAGGAGTTCTGAAGAAATTTAAGAATGAACTGGGTGAGCTGCTAAAAAAGTTATGCAATATCTCATCAAAATAAGTTCTTTGACAGAGGACTGGAGAGTAGCAAATATTGTATCTATCATAACAAAGGCACTAGGAATGGGTCTGGGAATTACAAGAGAGTAAGACTTACTTGAGTACCAGGAAAAATAGTTGAAACAGTATTTGAAAAACTGAATTATAAACACTTTGAAAAATGTGATATGGTAGAGAGTAATTAGCATCGTTGCTGTAAAGGAAGAGAGACCCAATTTTCCTACCCTTTAGAACAGCTTCACAAAATAGTGGATAAAAGAGAGAACATTTGCTCGATGTGTAGCAGATGTCAAAAGGAAAAATAAAGATGTATTAGAAAAGAACACTGAAAGTATTGTAATGCCATTACAGAGTTCAATTGTGTACCCTCACCTGGAATAATGCATTTAATTCTGGTCACTCTAGCTCCAGAAATGTGAGGAAGGCTCAGAGATGAGTAACAAAAATTATTAGGGGCCTAGGAAGGCTTCTGTGTGAGGGAAAATAAAAAGACTGCCACTGTTTAGAGAACAGATGTAAATAAAAGAATGAATGATATGGTGATGATAAATGGGTGCTCATGTCTACACTTCTTTGAATATCTCTTTTTACATTAACTTGAATGACAACAAATTTAAAACTGATAAAAGGAAACCTTTTTTTTTTCTTACCCAATTCATCTGCGGAACTTGCTGCCATTAAATAGCAAAGAGATCAAAAGTTTGTAAGATTTTTAACAGAATGAGGGTTTATGGATAATGAAAACATCTAAAATTACCATAGGTCGGATTTAAAAAAAAAAGGTTAAAACCCACTCATGTTTCAGGTCATAAGCCAGCCGCAAACTGATGGGAATTTAGGAAGAAATATCCCCTATGTGGGGATAACTGTCCACAACAGAATTTCTTGCACACATACCCCACCCTGTGACACAGATCATGTTGGCCACTTTTGTAGTTGGGATTCTAGACTAGTGGGTCCTGTTAGCTGATTTGGCAATGTCTACATTCCAAGGAAATCATATGAAAGAAAATGTTAACGTGGCACAGTTAAGCACTTAAAACTTAGGAAATATGAAAATTAAAGTTAAACTGGCAACACAAATCAGCCCCTTGTTTATATATTGTAGTACTCCTTAAATGATCACATACCACTAGGTGGAAAAAAATTGTATGCTATTGTATTATTTGAGAAACAGTGTGTGACCATGCAATTAACACTGAATTGTATGTTTATACAAGGGGAAGAAAGAGTTAAGAGTCTGTGGTCAGTTCTAACTTCTTCACATCTGAGTGCCTACCTGCATACCCTTAATGTTGCACTAGCATTTATTTTTGCATTTGCTTTTATATTACAGTAAGATCAATGTGAGGATAAACACTTTTTTTTTTTTTTTTTGCTTTCAGTGGTCTGTGTGTTGTCAGTCAACAAGTCCCAAGCCAGTTCCTAGTGGATACGTTGTTATTTCACAAAAACCACCACTACACACGGCCCCTCTGTCTGAACAGAGAAACCCATGACTGAATGGAGACTCCCCTCATCGTTGAGGTCATACTCCAGGGTTGGGGTGAGGCACATTGGCAGGGTAGTGGGGGACAAGTCTGCACTGCAGCTGCCCATGTGGTCTCTGTTATATGAATAAACAGAGGATTTCAGTTGCCAGGGCTAGCTGTGTGGCACCTTTCACCAGTTAATGAAACTAACTCAGACTTCAAGCGGCCTTTCCCCTGTGTCTGACACTGGTGTGTTTGCTTCTCACTCACCGGAGACTTGTAGTACATGATTTGTCCATTTCTCAGAACAAACCAACGTCTCTTCCATGTCTTCACCTGGCTTCCCATCTTCAGCAAATACCCTGATTTCTCCATGGGCTCCTAGAGGATAAAGGATAGGTGGATTATCCTGAGCCCAAGATGAAAGCAACTGAGAAGTGCCCACATGAAGGGCTGCCATCTGCCAGGTCTCCAGCATCCCCCATCTTCTCTTGAGCTCAGATTGTCAGATGTCAGGGCCCACATCACTGCATAACTTTGAGAATCTGCTACTGCTCATGTATGTGTAAGTACCATGGTGGATGTGTGGGGCAGTGAAGAAGGTATCTGAAGGCAGGACTGGTCATGCTTTCACAGCTTGCCTGAATCACTGAAAATTATTTTCCCATACAATGTGCTAAGCACTCTTCAAACATAAATGAAGTAAGGATAAGCTCTAGGCAGCAGTAAGTCTCAAGCCTCTTGCATGTATACTCCTTTACTTTCAAGGATAAGAGAGTAAAAAAAAAAATGGGTGGAGGGATGGGTAAATAATGGATTCACATGAGAAATTCATTGATTTTTAAGGCCACAAGGGACCACAATGATCATCTAGTCTGGCCTCCTGAATAACACACAGGCTATAGAGTTGGACTAAGTGGTCCCTGCATGAAGTCTATAATTTGTGGCTGAGCTGAGGAGATGGGAGCTTAAACAAAATATATCTCACGCCACTGAGCTATGTGCTTCACCCTTTGTCCTTACCTTGCTGCTAGGCAGGAGTAACGTGGTGGCTGCACAGCAGCATTCTCGTTGATGCAGCATGCTGTAGCTGTGCTTGCAGAATCAAGCCCATACCAGCAATGATAAAGTAACACTGGGTATTTATGGAATGCTTTTCATTTGGTAATCTCACAGCTCTTTACAGAGGTGTGCAATTATCTTTACCCCCATTTTATAGAGGAGGAAACTGAGGCACCGAGCGGTTAAGCAACTTGCTTGATATCACACAATGAATCAGTGGCCGAGTTGGCAATAAAACTTGGGTCTTGTGACTCCTGCTATGTTGCTCTAATCACTAGATCAAAATGCCTCTCATGTTTCCAAATGAAGAACTTTTTGTTTCTACACAAATGGGTGAGGTCACAACCATACCCTAAAGAAGAGTGGGATGTGCCAAAAACTGGTATGGATAATCAAACTTCATGCTGATGGCCCCGGGGTCAGGAAGGACTATATCCCCAGTGCTCAGCACTACACAGTTGGCAAAGTACATTATGGGGGTTCCTATGAAGTATCAGGCAGTGGCTGATGCCAAAGACAAGCTGGATCAACAGTCTGATTTTGCATGGCAGATCCTTCATACTGTAGCTTTGCCACTTCCCTTTCAGGGTCAGTGCTGTGTCCATATCCCAGACTGATGTCCGAGGGGGCATAAAACTTACACAGCCGACTCCGCCATCAGTAGAATAGGAAGATGTCCGCTGCAGCTTGTGCTCTGGCTCTGAACAGTCACCATCCAGGGAGTAGGCATCAGGGGGGATGGCATAATCACTCTCTGAGCTCAGCGAGGACATAGAGACACCTGACAGGAATTAAGGGACAGTGGGAATTTTAGGTGCTCAGGATCGCTGTGATATCTGTAACTTGCAGCCTGAGCCTGCGCTGCCTGAAAAAGCCTCCAGTTCAACCCCAAAGCTACTTGGTTCAAGGTGACCAAGTCAATCAGATACTGTTCCAACCCTTGGACAGCCAAACCCCACCAACCAGGCCTGTGAACCCAGTCTTCTCTAAACCCCACCACCCAGGCCTGTGAACCCAGTCTTCTCTAAACATGAGAATGGGAAGGAATTCTATAATGTAATGAATTCAGGGCTGCCTAAACACAGGCAAGATACTCAATACCCAAACCACACATGATAATTTTAACTAATAGAGCTCAAGAACCTCTGCTGTCAAACCACAAGCCTCTCCCACTTGAACTAAAGGAAAACCAACAAGGAGTCTGGTGGCACCTTAAAGACTAACAGATTTATTTGGGCATAAGCTTTCGTGGGTAAAAAGACACTTCTTCAGTTGCATCTGAAGAAGTGGATTTTTTACCCACGAAAGCTTATGCCCAAATAAATCTGTTAGTCTTTAAGGTGCCACCAGACTCCTTGTTGTTTTTGTGGATACAGGCTAACATGGCTACCCCCTGATAAAGGAGAACCCTGATCATCTGTTACTAATAGTGCAGCTTCACTTTCCGTAATCCTTCTGCCTCTAGATTCCAGTGGCACACAGACACATTCGCAAGTACAGCACAGGAAGAGACCATTTTAAACTATGTATAGCATGAGAAGAGACAATTTTAAACTATTTACACAGAATTCAGGCTTATTGTTTGCCACTTGCAATGATGGTGCTGCTTTTTGGAAAGTTAGATTGGATCCATAAGTCAGTTCTCATTCTCATGTTTTTCACCTTCACTTATACTGAACAGGATGCAATTTATCTGATGCTCCAAAGGCAGGAAAGAATTGTGCACCTTTTTAAGTGTCATTTGGCTTCTGATTCAGAATTTACCAGATTTGACAGAGCTAACAGGCGCCAACAAGAAGTTGATTGACATGAGTTGGCATTAACATGCCTAACAGATGGCCTGGAAAGAAAAAGGTGTTTCTTTTAGCTAATGTAAAAAAGCTCATGATTCCAAGGATCTGTGTGTCATAATCATTTGGCTGTAACAATCAAATGGGGAGATCCCCAAACTGGTCCTGGTGTCAGAGTTCCACCGTAAACTAAGAACTATTCTAGAAGACTGGTTTCTACTGAGCAATGGTTGGCAGCCCAAGTCTGCCTGCTCTCCCCATCTTACTGGTTCACCTTACCACGTTTCACAGCACGAGGACTGCCTGGCATGCTGCTCTTTCTGATCTCAGATCCACCATTGGAGGTCCTGAAGCTGGCATGGGAGCTGCAGTCATCATCAGAGCCTGAGGACTCATCTAAGAAAGGAACGTTGCTGATCTGGGTGGCTTTCTGGAAAACAAGCCTTCAAGATCAAAATGTGAGGAAGGGGGAGCTCCAATACAGACACATGCTACAATTCATAAAGAGACAGCACAGGCAGAACAGGCCAGTCTCATTTCTTCAAAGCTACCCAGGCCCTCACACCCCACTCACCATCATGCTGAGGTTTTCAACTCTCATTCCTCATTCTCCAGGGACTCTCCAGGCCATGTTCCCCTCCAGGTCCCATATTCCCGAGTCTCCCCAGATTTTATCTTCCTAGGGCTCCACAAACCCAATCTTTCCCCTTAGGCTCCCAAGATCCATCTTCTATTTCATTCTCATTCACCCTCCAGACTCCATCCTCCAAGACCTCACTAGTCTCCACCATACCCATCTTCCTGAATCTTCCCAAGAACTGCCTGGTCTCAAACATATACCAGGGTTCCATCCTCCCTGAATGGGGATCTGTAACTTCAGTGGACTGAACCTTTGTACATTTCACTTTATGCAAATTTGATGATGTATTCACGGATTTAGCAAGTTGCCAATATTGCCCTCAGTTTGGCAAAGATAAAATAGTTTTAAATATATCTATTACTACCATGTGTGTATGTGGCATCTGCTGCTCCACTGCAGCCTGTCAGCCTGCAGGGCTCCCTGGCATTCTCAAGCCCTCTTGTCTGCTCAGTGTTGTCCCTTGCTACTCTCAAGATGGTAGCAACTCTCCCCATTCTTTTCTTAACACAAAAGGTGAAGTAATCCCTTACCCCCTTCAGCGTGGTGTAGACTGGAACCGTGACATTTCTGTAGATGAGGCAAGTGAATGGCCCAGAAGCTGAATATGATGGAAAATTCAAAACTAGAAAATTTAGAGAAAGAACAAAGACTGGTGAAAAAACAGCAGGTTTTAATGGAGGGAAGTAGGTGTGATGGCACAATGTAGCAATAGGGAACCCCAACAAGACAAACTAGTGAGAAGGAGGTAGTGTCTTCCTGGAAGACTTGATCTTGCAAAGGTTGTGGGAGTTACTAATTTTGGAAAGTTCTCGGAGGTACTGCACTTTCTCTTCCATGGTGCCTACAGGACACCTCACCCACCCTTGCATTCCTCCCAGGCACAGTGAACCACATAGTGAGAGGCAGAACCAGCAGATTTTAGCATTCTGGTGGATAAGTGCATGACCAACCATGACTTAACTGAACTAGGGTGAGACTGTTTGGCCATCTTACTAACAGAGCACACAAGAAAGGTATTCCATTGCTCCTCACTTTGTGGGCCCAGGGCTAGCCTTAGATCTATTCAATCCCTATAGCTACATAGGATCAACTTACCGAGGTTCATACACATACCAGAGATGCCAGCCAGAGCACTATGCCCAAGAAAGTTAGTGCCAGAGGGCCATGCCAAATAATTAATTCCCTAACTACCCTCCCCATCTTCATTTTGGAAGGTTCCATGCCTAGCTTCCTGTGCCATTTTGGGAGGTCACCAAAGGTTATGGGAGTTCAGAAATAGGTGGAAGGTGATGGCGGGGTCACCACAGCCTGAGAGCAGATCACAGGCAGGCAACAGTAGGGTATGCAGAAAAGTGTCTTGTCATAAGTGCGGAAGGAGCTAAATTGGTCCCCCCATAGAAGTTACTTAACATAGAGGCCAAAAAAAATCGAGGATTGGTCCTTCAGGGTATTTCTGTGCTGCAACTGAGGGCAAGCCTCCCAGTCCAGGTCCACAGACTCATGCTAGCATGGTTCATGCTACCGTGCTAAACATAGCAGTGTAAACATTGCTTTGACATTGCAGCTCTCACGCCCTCCCGCAGGCTCAGGAGCCCGAACAACATCTACACAGTTATTTTTAGTGTGCTAAATCAAACCCTGCTTAGCACAAATCTATGGACCTAGACTGGGAGACTCGTTCTGAGATGCAGTGTAGGCATACCCATCTAGGCCCAGATATCTTCTTCAACCTGGCTGACAGCCAGGGCGAGATCTGATTTGAAAACAGGCAAGAAAAGGAGAAAACATGAACAGCCAGAGGCTAATGTCCTACAGCCTCAGCCTAAGCTCTCTCTGGATGGATCTTATCTCAAACTTACTCTGGCTGGGAGAGTCAGTCCCGAGGGCCACCTCCGACAGCCTCATGCCAGACTTGGCTACTGCATAGATCCGACTCTCCTAGAACAATAGCATTGCATAGGGTAATGGTCAGAAAAAGCACCAGAATATAAAAATCAAATTGTAAGTCAACTGAACTATTTCATTTGTTCAGATCTAATGGCCTCACGTCCCTTTTTGTCCCGACTGGCAGCCACATCCATTAAGGAAAGAATCTCTAAGGAGAAACTGATCCATCCCACTGCATGGTGGTTGGAAGGGAGCTGTAGTTGTGATATCCAGTCCCACCCCCGAATCACAGCTGAATTGCTGGTAATGCTACAGAGATTACATCCTCAAGCTGGGCCATCTATACTCAATCATCAGTTTAAATAATAATTTAGAAATGCTGGTTTCATTGCTATGCAAAATGCATTAAAATGTACTAAAAAAAGATCTAAAGTGAACATCTGTGAAAAATTCCCATTCTTTGCCAAGAGAATGGAGGCAATGGCTGGAATTATTTGAACAAGCCTTGGTCTGAGTTACCATAACATATGGCATTTCCTCTCTAAAGATTTCAAAGAGCTTCACAAATGACACAAATTCCATGGGGAAAAAATCTGACACTAATGCAACATTAAGCTTGAGAAATCAAGCAGTCAAAAGTGGGCAAACACAGAGTTAAGATTGGAAGATAATCCTTAATTCTGCAACCTCACGCTTATTCCTGAAAAACGCTATCGCTGTATAATTAAACATTGTCAAATAATATATAATATTACACATAAACTACATGAAAATCAAGCACCCAAAATTTAGGATATGCCAACATTCAGGTTAACCATATGCATATGCATTATAATACACTCATTAATTACATGAGCACATTCTATTTTTTCCATAGGAGCCCTGCCTCATTCAGTGCACAGCACGAACAGTACTCATTGAATGAGTAACTATTCAATAATTTGGTTTCTCCTCATTGTTCATTGGGTGGCCCGATGCCTTATTTAATACACACAGTTCAAATCTAGCCCTGAAGAAAGTTATTAAATTCTTTATGGAAATTCTATGGCACTCATGACTACAGTATCTGAGAGTTTCACAAACATTAATTAATTTATCTTCACAACACCCTTGCGAGATGAGTGTGTGGTTTTATCCCCATTTTACAGGTGGGAAACTGAGGCACAGAGAGATTAAGGTTAAAAGTGTCCATTAATTTTGGGTGTCCAACTTGAGACTTCGGACCTGATTTTTCAGCGAGCTTAGCATTATATAGCACTTTATATGTTCCAAGCACAGCTCCCATTGACTTCAGTTGCAGCTGTTAGTGCTGAATATTTTTGCAAATCAGACCCCAAGGCACCCAACTCAAGTTGGGCACCCCGAAAATGAGGAATGCACAATTAGTGACCACCAGTGAAAAATTAGGTTTAAGTCAGTGGTGCCCAAACTTTTCCTGTGGCGCCCACCCTTACCAATAATGCAATCTTTCCACATGCCCCCTGCATTCCCGCACAGTTGGCTAAGCAGAAGAGCTTGGGCTAGAGGCAGTGCTGGTCAGGGGGTGGACAGAGAATGAGGGCAAAGCTGGGGTGGGGCTGGAGGCAGAGGGGTGGAGCGGAGCTGCAGCTGGGACTGGGGCAGAGCAGGGCTGGGGGCACTTCCTCCCTGCCCCCCATCGGGACTGGCCTGCCCCCCCCGCAAGTTCCACCCCCTGAATGTTCCTCCATGCCCCGCCCCTAGGGGGACCACTTTTTAAAGTGACTCGACTAGCATCACACAGGAACTCTGTGGCAGAGACAGAAACAGAACCCAGTTCTCCAAGGCAGCATTCAACAGCCTTAACCATGAGACTGTCCTTTCTCTTCCTGCCTCATTCGCCACACACCTCCCAAATTCTGCAATAAGTCAGGCAGGAGTCCTACAGGCAACAGCCTCTTTCACAAT
Organism: Lepidochelys olivacea; assembly: GCF_965140295.1. NCBI lineage: Eukaryota > Metazoa > Chordata > Testudines > Cheloniidae > Lepidochelys > Lepidochelys olivacea. The sequence continues at coordinate 59,524,717 of NC_140416.1, forward strand.
ACAACCCTGATTCATCCCCAGAGAAGGTTCATCCTGTGCACTGATAAAGGAGGGGTCCTGTGAAAAAACTGTGTAATTAAAGGCTATGTCTGTACTACAGGCTGGGGGCATGATAACCAGCTCACGTACACATCCTCATGGTAGCTCAATGAAAGCTAGTGCCAGTTGTGCACACAAGCTGGGAATTACATCCCTCGCTCATGATATAGACGTAGCTGACTATATCATAAAGCACATGCATAACGGGGCCAAATTAAGGTTGCACAGGCAACCTTAATTCTGACATTTCCTAACTTTTGAGGGCGTGACTTTCCAACCTTAAAAATGTTCTTTTAATATAGTTTGTGTGTGTCGTTTCCTGAGTTTTTAAAAAAACAAAGTGAATAAACACCCACATGAGTCCTCAGCAGGGTTGGAACATTTAGATCCCCCACACAGACTCTGCCACTTAAACTAACTGGTACTAAGCTAAACTAATGGAGTAACTGGTACTAATATTTGTAGGCTGTTATCTTCTATGTGGGCTGGACACTAGAGGGGGATGACACACATGCTTTGCCAGTGCCACATTTTACTTTTGCTGATAGCAAAATAATGTTGAGACTTTGGAATATGGAGTTCCTTTTCAGATTCTGGAGGGAAGCATTCTCTAGTGGTGACAGTTCTTTCTGACCCTGTCTCCTACAATAGTCTGTCCCAGTGCTATTTCTCCCCGTCCCGCCTATCCGGCTTGTAATTTCACATGGGAACAGAATTAATGATGAACCTTCAACTGTAGATTTGCATTTCTTGACTTCTGAGTTTGATCACTCAACATTAATATTTCTTTGGTGGGAATTTTTTCCAGAAATCTTTTGCTTTTGTTTTTTTAAAGAAAAGAAAAGAATAAAAGTTGCCAATGTGAACAGTATGTTCCATTATCAGGAACTATTTGGCTTGATAAAGATGGCTGCCTTCATAAGTAACTAAGGTTGCCAGGAGCCAAACAGCCCAGATAAAGGTCATTATAAGCCTTCATCTAGGCAACCCAAGCCCAACCATTATTGACAGAGGCACCCAAGTACTGATGAAAGCTGAGCAGAACAGTATCCGTAGTGTCACCTGTGTTTCTTACCCAGGATGGGAACCTGTGCAGTGGTGGAGTGGGAGGTTTGCCTCCTGGGTCTAGTGGTCCAACTTCAGAATTCCCAGCTTCATTTTTGCCTGAATCAGGATGCTGATCAATCTCCACACCCATCCCAACCTTTCCCCCCACTGGGCATCCTTCTGTCTCCATCTTCTCTGGCAGCTCATCATCATCAATGTCTGTCTCCTCCACTTGTGCAGGGCAGAGTGTTGAGGTTGTTATGGGTTGGAAGGTGCCAACCTCTGTGCTCATTACATGATGGAAGCGATCAGCACCGGGCTGGGGTTGGCTGTAATGTCTCTTTGCTAGCTGGATACTGTCTCTTGGGGTGCTGGGTGTCCGGATTTTTGGGAGAGTCAGACTATTGCCTAGTCCACATTCCCTCCCTGAAAAGCTTGGCTGTGTTGAAGTAATGAATGATGGCAAATCCAGTGTTGGCTCTGCAGTTGGGAGACAGCCATCAGGGGTACTCATCATTTCCCCTGAGGATGAGGAGTCCAGCCTGTGGGAGCGGAACTTGGCACTCAGCTCATCTGAGGAGTTGCCCAGCTCTGATTCCATCTGATCTGAGGTGCTAAGAGAGCTCTGGTTTCTCCCCAAGGAAGACTGGAAAGCCAGGGCTTCAAGGACACTTGCGGACTCAACTGCAGGGTCCTGTAGTGTGGGATCAGGGCACCCTGAGCTACTGTCAGAGATTACAGTAGAGAACGTATCTTTCTCTACAGAGGGCTTCCAGTTCAATGGGTCACGGATGACCCTGAGCATGTTCTGGGAGGGCAATGATTTATTGGCTTCTTCTGCAATGGAGGCTTCATCAACGAGGATCATACTTGGTGTAGGGGGAACACCTTTAGCAGCTCTTCCCGGACACTCCTGTTTGACACCCATCCCAAGGAGCACGGGATTCTGGTCTGGTTTCTCAAGCAAGGGTGACAATAGCATTCTGGGCACCATAGGATTATAGCTCCAAAGAGATTCAATAGGAGGGATGGTTGTCAGATCTAAAAAGAGAGAAAAAGGATAGTTAGGGCATTTAAATGTTTTTTGTCCAAAGTGTTGCTTGTTAGGATGAGTTCCTGTCAGATGTATTTCAGCCACGGGGTATGTCTACACTGCATGTGGGAGCAATTCTCCCAGCACAGGTCCACAGACTTACATGAGCAGAGCTAGCATTAGCATACTAAAACCAGTGTTTAATTTGTGCCAGGGTTTAGCCCCAGCACCTGTGGGCTTGCCACATCAGTTATTAAATTTACAAAATTGCTTGAGACCCAGGACCTAATTGCTTGAGCCCTGGCACCTCTTTCATTACAAATTAAGCACTGACTAAAAATAACTGCGTAGATGTTGTGGCTCGGGCTCTCAAGTCTCAGGGGTGGAGAAGGTAGGCTTGAGAGCCTGAGCTGCAGCCCAAATCACAACGTCAAAGCAATGTCTACATAGGTATTTTTAGTGCAGTAGCATGAACCCTGCAAACATAAGCCTATGGACCCAGGCTGGGAGGCTCACTCCCAGATACAGTAAAAAGATTACAGTATTTGAGTATTACAGTATTACAGTACTTGAGCATAAGCTTTCGTGAGCTACAGCTCACTCATCGGATGCTCCGATGAAGTGAGCTGTAGCTCATGAAAGCTTATGCTCAAATAAATTTGTTAGTCTCTAAGGTGCCACAAGTCCTCCTGTTCTTTTTGCGGATACAGACTAACACGGCTGCTACTCTGAAACCTCCCTGATACAGTGTAGACGTATTCCTTGGAACAGACCAATGGTCCAGCTACAATAGTGTCCTTTCTCTGACAGCAGCCAATACCCAGTGGATCAGAGGGAAGAGAAATGCCCGCAGTAACTTATATACCCATGCAACATTATGTCACAGGTGAGCTAACGGGCCAGAACCTCAGCAGTGTAAATCAGTATAGCCCCTGTGATTTCAGTGGAGCTACAGTACATTAAACTAGCAGAGTATCTGGCTTGATTTACTTCTATCCCCAGCTGGTGATCAGTGGATGCCCTGAACCATGAAGATTTGAGAGCCTTTGCGACTATTACCATCAGCTAAAGATGCTACCTTCATTCATATGAATGTCTAAATTCCTTTAAAATCTTTCTAAGCTGTTTTCCCCAATAATATCCATGGTATCAAGTCTCTTAAATGTATAATATGGTTTGTTCATAAGAATTTCCCTATTTAGGTTTATGTTTTCATTCCATATGTTGTTGTGTTACAGGATGGGATAAACAGGAATGCCTGGTTGGCCTTCCAAATGTCCCTTATTTAATGTCTATATAATACCTCTGCTCTGTCACTTCTTTCTCTTATCTTCCATACTGCGTAGTCTTAGAGACTATCTGAACTCTACAGATACCTTCTAATGGCGTCAGTGAGGGTGTGGAGAAGGATGGCGTACCCCTGCTCAACTAGCAGGAGGTTTGGCCTACAAACCCCCTAGGTCAGGGATATCCATGGGGAGGCCATAGGCCTCCTCAGTGCCTCTTGCCTTTATGGGAACATCATGGGAGCACACAATCCTGTAACTATCCAGTAGTCACTGACCCTGATCCTGCCCTCTGGAGATGCAGAGTGAGTTTTAGAATATGAAGGGGAACTATGAGTAGGTTAATGGTGACAAAAATAAGAATACTTTGTATTTATATAGGGCTTGTCAGCCAAATTAATACCCCAAAATGCTTTACAAAGCTGGTAAAATAAGCAGAGATATGCTCCAAGGTCACAAAGCAAGTCCGTGGCACCATGGGAACTGAACCCAGGGCACTTGTCTCTCAGCACTGTGCTTAGGTCATTAGCTCATAGCTACTCTAATGGCAGGACTGGTATTAAATTTTCAATGAATACCTGTGGAGCTGGTGAGGGAATAGCACCTCAGAGGGCAGCCATATCTCCATCCTGATCCCTCCCCTAGGTATAGGGCCTGATCTGAACAATGCCTTCATGTGAGTTTGGAAAAGGAAGTGCGGAAACTGCTCATTGAAACTCTCTAGGCCAGATCTGCTAGGGTTTCAGCCTTTCTGCCCAGGAGGGCCAAAGAAATGGTCTGGCCCCTCATCTTTTTAATCTTTTCTCAGACAGAAACCCACACCCTACCCCTATATGTCTAATAATGTCAGATGCTCTTCTCTGGAAAATCCTGACAGCCTAGAAAAATTTGTGTAGGGTCTGCAATAGAATGGAAATTACGTGGATCATTTCAGGTCTTCTGATAACCTTGACATTTATATTGTGTCTTCTGTCCCAAAGAACCAGATTCCAAGATGCTTTAGATAGAAATTATATATATATATGAATATCCAGGAATAACAAGATATAATTGATAATGGTGCCTGAGTATCATAGACTTCACAAGCCTTGCTCAGTGGCCAGCAGGGTTTACAAGGTCAATACAAATTGAAAGAGCACATGGACGGAGGAGAGGACAAAGGGTAAGGGAAATTATTGCTTATTATGGAGAGAATAAGGGTGGGATCCACAAAGGGACTTAAGCATTGCAACACTGAGTGTCATGGCACTTAACTTTTAGGCTCCTAGAAAATCACAGGAATATGCTGCAATCCACAAAGCCTGAGTTAAGTGCCTAGGGTCCTTATACAATGAATTGGAGAGACAGACACCTTAAAATGTGATCCATAAAGCCAGCATGCTAGACATGGTGCCACCTAAGCTAGCTAATGGGGGATGCCGATGACAGGGGTATATGCAAAGCCCCACCTCCCTAAAGGCATTCCGCACCTAAGTTTGGGCTGCAGGGAGGCAACCATCTCTGCTTAGCGATCCATGAACAGGGACCAGCCACCTGAAGTCAGGCAGCTTAGCTGCCTAAGGTGTTTCTTGCAGGAATGAATTAGGTGCCTGTCTCACTCCACATAGAACAGCTGGACAAAGAGGAGAGGGTTCTGCCCCCTGCCTTTTGACTTTTAGCCCAAGGATTAGAACATTGACCTGAGATATAGGAAACCCAGGTTCAAGTCCCCCCTCTCTGCCAGAAGGTAGAAAGGATTTGAAAAGGAGTCTCTAACCACTGAACTATCGGATATTCTCATGTGGGGTTCCCTCAGTCTCTCCTCTTGAAGCTGTTCCACTGTGGACAACTTATGAAGAAGTGATTGGCACACTAACCACTGGGCTGTACCACCATTCTCACTTTCTCTCTCTCTCTCTGCGTCTCAATGACCGTTTAAGTGTTTATCCACAATGGAACAGTCCTGGGACTTATGTGACTAAACCTAAGGCTTAGGCCCCTAGGTACCTTTGTGAATCTGGGCCTAAAACCCACATTCTTGAGAAATATCACAGGATGACTGGCCCTTTGAGAGGGAGCAGAGTCCTGTGCAGCTGCGACTGATTACCTGCTGCCCAACTGGGCTTAAGGGAAGGCACCTGGGTCTGCAGCACAAGGCAATAGGAGAGGAAGCTGCAGAATAGTTTGAGACAGTAGGGGAATAAGACTGCAGCCTGCCTAGCCCAAAAACCGGGAAGAATTAGAATGAAGCTGGAAGGCTTGGATCCTCTTCTGTGGGAACACCCAGGACTAAGTTTGACACACTGTGGGGTGGGGGAACAGACTGTGGGTGGGTGTTGGAGTGGACTGGGGTGAGAAGGATTACTAGTACTGAGTGTTTTTGAATTGTATATACATAAATTAGACCCATTAGAGGAATGTTTTAAGGACTCTGGACTGGGAGACTTATTTAAGGAGCCCTGAAGATGGAAGGCAGGGTGCTGTACTGGGCATATATGTCCTCTTACTAGATATAAAGGAACAAGGACCATCAGTGCAAGACCCTAGAGGCACAAGGAACTGACTGTGACACCCACCCAGTCCTAATATGATGCCTGTATAAATTCTCCCAACCCTGACATCAGTGTAACTCTGCAAAAAAGTCATTCATATGAAATATTACAGTATGTTTCCAGAATCCCAGGCATGTTGGGAGATGCCTGTAGATGAAGCTGTTAATATCAGCATGGCTGGTTGCAAGAGATTTATCGGTCTACTGAGGCCTCTCAATTTAGCCTGGCAAAGTGAGTCTGTGCAATTAGGTGGGGGTAGGGGTTGGGTGGGCAGTGCTGAGCTGTCTGCTGTTCAGTGGGTTGGGATCCAGGGAACACTTAATACTAGATTATTAACACAGCTTACCAGTCATTCTGTCTGTGTAAACAGCCAGAGCCAGAGGGGATGAGAGAAACCCACTTGCAAAGCACCTGACCGGAAGTGTGCTGGGATTTGGCGAGAACTTTGCATGGTTTCCCTGGTGATGGAAGGGTGGGGGCGAGGCATAAAACATCCCAGAATAAGAGTTTAGCAGGAGAGAAATGCTCCCTATCTGCCTAGTGCAAATCTAGGTCATCTGCTCCCATTTCTAGACTTTTTTTTAAATGGACTCAATTTAGGCTAGAAAAGTTGGGGAAAAGGAAACTCCCTCCTTTTAACAATGAATTATATTCTGATGAAAGGTGCTGGATTCACAGTCCTAGAGAAGAAAGCCTTCTCTTTAGCCACAGAAAAGGTCAGGGGTGCTGGAAAAATGTATGTAGTGGGTGCTGAGAGCCACTGAACCAAACTGTAAACCCTGTATATAATGGAAACCACTTCAAGCCAGGGGGGTGCAGTAGCACCCCTAGTTCCAGCACCTATGGAACAGGTACAGCAAAGGCATAGGCAATGTAAGCTTCTTCCTTATCTGCCAAAATGCCTCAACCTTGTGCCGGAGGGAACACTCTCCTCCCTCCCCCCAGAGCAATGGGGAGAGTTCAGTCTTCTTGGCTCAGTCAGTCCTTACTTCCACTCTGGTAAGATGTCAACAAGAAGTCCAATAGTGCCTCTTGTGATGGTGACTCTCTGGCAATGTGGATGCCTCTACCCAGGGAGGAAGTATAGTGAAATTCATCAAGGACTTGATCTTGCACTACTGAAGTCAATGAAGGTTTGCCAATGACAGCCTTGACCCCCTGAGCAAAAGGACCAGCCAGGCCCATTAGCTTGGAAGCAGTCGCAGCCTCCTAAACCAGAGGTCCAAGATTCAATCCCCACTGGAACCAAATAAGGAGCATTGTTAGGATAAAAGCAACTTGCCGTCTATAGCTTCTTCCATCCAGATGGTTTTACAAACATTGATATAATTAAGCCTCACAGGTCAGCATTATTGTTCACATTTCAAAAATGGGCAAATTAAGGAACAGAGGTTATGCCACTTGCCCAAGTCATACTTACTAATCTATGGCAGAACCCATGATTCCTGACTACCAGTCCTCAGCTGGTTACTAGGTTACAATTCCAAAATGAACATATTTACCTTGTAATGCATCTTGAAGGGCTTCAATTTGCTCTGTCAGCCTCTGATTACAGTTTTTCAGGTGGTAATTTCCTAGCTCAAGCTATGAAACAATAATAAAAACTGAAAAAAATTATTCACACACTCTCCCCAACATTAAGAAGTGTTTAGGTGTCTGACTGCAATTAAGTGTCAAGATAAGAACAAGAAAAAGAACAGATAAATTTAACTTTAAGCTCTGAAGCCCTTCTCAGCAGCAGCTTCTGCCAGTTGGAATAGCCCTTCTGCACCTACCCACTCTTCCCAAATATCCTTGGAAAGCACCTTTCTTCTCCCCTGCATAGGCCCCATCATTTCTCTCACTGCTATTATTTATAATTTACCTGTAAAATATTTTGGAAAACAATTGGTATGAAAGAGACAGCTAAACTACTATTACTTGGGAGTGTCAGCTTTCCTTCCTCTTGCACACAATGTAATGGGATACCCCCTGTGCCAGGAGGGACTGGGTGGGGAACACATGAAGTTAACCCTCACGAATACATATTCAAGGGAGGGGAAAGAAACACATCACAGCGAATAATCCAGGCAGTACTAAAGAGACTGGGGACTCTCACCCAAACACAGGGTTCACATAAAGAATCCCTGCACGACCTATAGGTGTAAAGCACCATGCTAACAACTTCCTTCCTGAAACAAATTGAGAAATCCAAAGTTTGGAGATGTATGTGTGGCCTCAATCCAAGGAGTAAAGAGTTACTGAGTCTTTTAAAAAGTGCTTTGAGATGGGACAGCAGGAAACTGATCCAGTGCGCACTGAAGTCAGTGGAAAGAATCCCATTGACTTAAGTGGGCATTGGAATGAGGTAAAGCCCCAGGAGCTGAGAGGGGTTTGGAAGAGAGGGGAAGGGCAGACATGAGGGAATGCCATGCTGGAGGAAAACAGTGTCACACAGAGTTAGTAACTTTAAGGAATAGCAGGAAATAAAATGGCTATGTGCCAGGTGCTGCCTCAGGAGGAATGACAGGAACTGCATCTCAGGATTCACAGGAGAGGGTGACCGTGGGGAAGTCTTTTGCTTCCTCTAAATGAGAGAACAATTTACTTCAAATTCTGGTTCTTGGAGGTGGAAATCTGATCATGGCAACTCAGCACCAGTTTACTCCATTAGGCACAAACTTTGCCCAAATCAGTAAATTGTCCTAAGTCAAGGACAGAGGATCTGCCCCTGCATCATGAGTTGTGTGCTCTGGCAAACATTAACTCCTTTGTGGCAGTGAATATCTTTACTCCTGGGGAAATTCTGTACCAAAAAATTAAAAATTCTGCACACAATATTTTCAAATTCTGAAAAATTCTGCATATTTTATCAAAATAACACAATATAATCATACCACGTTTCAATTATTTTTGGTCATTTATTTCAAAATACCTGTCAGCAAGTATGTCTGTAACAATACAGATGACAAAAAAGACCCCCATGTGTCCCTCCACTCCCACTCAGACAGCCATTTTCCCGATCCCCATGTGGCCCTGCACCTCCCTCCCCACAGTGGCCCTGCGCCTCTACTCTCATTCAGCCCCTGCCCCAGTCTGTCCCACACTAGCCCTTATGAGCCCCCCTCTGACTCTCCAGCAGCCCCACAGTGTCTGTCTCCCCATATCCCCTTTCTCCAGACCTAGCCCCACAGGCACTGTGAATAAGGCAGGCTTTTTCTCTTCCCTAGCTGGCCAGGAGCTGTAGCTCTGTTCTATCACCACAGCGCCATCTGGTGGGAAAAAGGAGGAACTACAGCAGCTTTCCAGCTGAATGACAGGTTTCAGAGTAACAGCCGTGTTAGTCTGTATTTGCAAAAAGAAAAGGAGTACTTGTGGCACCTTAGAGACTAACCAATTTATTTGAGCATAAGCTTTCGTGAGCTACAGCTCACTTCGCTGTAGTTCACGAAAGCTTATGCTCAAATAAATTGGTTAGTCTCTAAGGTGCCACAAGTACTCCTTTTCTTTTTCCAGCTGAAGTATTTTCTGCTGAGGCTGCTCTGTTCTAACACTGTAGTGCCCTCTTGTGGGCAAAAGATGGAACTGCAGCAACTTTCTGGCAGAAGCTTTTTTCAGTGCAAAAAATTAAAAATATGCATGGCACATTAAGTATGCGCCTGTTCAGTGGCGTTGAATTCCCACAGGAGTAAGCCAGTGTAGGAGAATACAAGCATTTAAGACAACATTAAAAGTTTCACTCAGTGCAAGAAGAGACCTGACATAAAGAGTTTCTGTATGTAGATATCACCCACACTCCAGTCTGATGGCTGGTTAGTTAACTGGGTGGCACAATAGCTATGCCTTTGAGTGACCACATTTTGTCAATGACTTTGGAGAGCCCATCCTGCCTGTTGGCATGAGGCAGTGGTACAGAATTCCCCCAGGAGTAATAATATCTTGCTTTTATTGTCCATACAAAGTGCTCGATTTACAACTCCAGCAACATATAGAATCACCACTCCCAACTGCACACCACAGAAGCTGACAACAGGCTGGAGACTCACCTCTCTTAGCTTAAATGTTACCCATTCCTTGATCTTGGCAGCTTTGTCTTGAACAATTTTAGCTTCCTCAGCCCTCAACTGCTTCTGTGGCAAAGAGAGGATTAAATGTATTATGGGAACATGGTCATGATGTTCTTAGTGGGTTAATGTAGCAGTAGTGGTTTATAAACTGGAACTTCCATTTAGTGAAGTGGTCCCAGGACTAAAGTGTAGTTAGATATTAATGCTCACCTGGCCTCTGATATCAGGCCCCTTTAAGGTGTCTGGTGATTTCAAGATCCACTTGAGTCATTTTTGAAAATTTAGGCTAACAATTCCAGGGTATCTGTTTTGGGGCCCTGTTGTATCTTGGCCTAATTCCATCTTGAGCAATTACATTCTGCCTCCCAGAGTTTCATTTGTACATAGTCTTCTACTCCTCTTATCCTACATTATTATGTAATGTTGCTCTGCGGTGTTAAATAGCTGTAGTTTTCCACCCAATCGGTGGCTACATGTCAGTGGAGAATTAAACAATTCCTGTGTGTACCTTGTAAAATGTTTTGCAGTCCTTCAGAATGAAGAGAATTCTATAAATGTCAATAGTTCTATCTGGAGCTTAGAGGGCAGGTGTTAGAGTTGGAGGTTTAGGAAGGATGGTTACTTTGAAAGCCTGAAATCCCATCAAGGTCCCTGTGACACACAGCTGTTGCTCTCACTGAGAAACCAAAGTCAACGTAATATAATCGGGGACAACAGGCTCAAGACCTGAGACTGGACACCCAGGGAGCAGTGGGCTGTCTATAGGTGGTATATTGTCACAGAGTGACTGAGCCCCTTTTTAGGAAGAATGTGTCACACCTCCTGTGACTGAACTGGTGTATCCTAGCTACCACTGATTAGGGGATGAGGTAGCATCTGGGGTCAGGAGATATAAGGAGGCCTGGGAGTTGGAAGGAAGAGAGACAGGCCAAAAGCAGACAGATGGAGACTCTGGAGCTTTGGTTGAGCCTCTAAACTTTATCAGGAGACGATGGGGATAAGCCCAGCAACCTTCTATTTGAAGGAAGATTGAGGACTGAAGAAGAGTCAAAAGTGACAAAAGGCAGCAGAGCCAGAGGCTCTAGTTTATGCCTTTGAGATGTGCTTAATCAAAAACTATCCTGTGACAAAACTGTTCTCAGCCCAAGACAGCACTGAAATGTTTGGAGGGACCCTGGGAGGGAAGGGGGAACTGAGTCAGGGTGCCTACGGGGCACCTTCCTACCATGAGGGGAAACTCAAGGAGGATTTTACAGGTATGTTCTGTGTGTGTACAGTGCCTAGAATAAGTTCCTGGCCAGGTCTCCTAGGTGCTACAATAATATTACGAAGAGTAATGTTTGAGAAATCAAACAGGGAGTATTCTTCCCAAGTGATTGCCAGGGTAATGACACCATGCCATCAGCTTTGCGGTTATGTCATTTTTCTCTTTTTCCCTTCTTAAGGGAATTTGCTGCTGAAAGATGCTAGACTGATACTGCTGGAAAGTGAAGGCCTCTGTTTAGCCTCAGATCAGGTATAGCGTGGGTGGTGGCAGTGCAAGGCTCCCCACTCCAAAAATAGCTTAGATACCTTACAAGGAGAAACCAAGCCTACGAGCAAGAGGGAGAAGTTCAGTCTCCCTGGCTCCTTTAGCCATTGGCCTCTCTACTGAGGCTGACAACAAAGGTGACAATTGTGATAGTGGTTTTGTGCCAAAGCTGCTGGAGGCTTTTATAACATGGAGTCTAGTTCATTAGAAACTAAGGATAGTAAAAATGATCACTCGCCTCCTTTTTGCACTCTCACAAAGTAAGAGAATAAAGGGTTCACTCAATCATTGGCACGTACAGATACAACAAATAAAAATAAAACTGCTACTTCATTGTTTTAATTGCTCTGTGCAACTCAATGCCACAGCAGCACATCTAGTTCAGATACTGTTTCTGGATTTAAATAGTCCTGGATAATTCTATGACCAAATAATGACTCTTACTTTAATATGCTTAACTACAAATGTTATCAAATCTCATGCTTCATGTCAGGGAGGTAGCATTCTCTCCCTTTCCCCCCTTGAGTACAGCATTGTAACATTTGCAATGTGTATTACTCTACTTATTTGCCTTCCTCTGAAGCATCAGGTGCCAGCTTCTGCTGGAGATGAGATTTCAGACTTGATTGACCAGTGGTTTGATAAGACCTGGCAAATCTTATATAATGCATTTTACATAGGCCTTTGAACATCAATCAAATTGTAATGACCCAGACTAGATTCAGATCAAAGACAATGGTAAGAGACTCACTATCCTATTACCACACCCCAGAACCACTAAAATCTCTACACTTAAGAATTGAATCATATAGACAACCAGGATGTCAAAGGCTGTTTTCAGTCTGAGATGTCCACTCTCCCAGTCTAGTCTGAATTTAAACCAGTCATCCCAATAAAGCATTTTCACATCCCATTATGAATCACCATCAGCCCAAACTTAAATGGGGGCAGATTTGACTTTGGTTTTGTCTATTTGGATTCCTGTATTTCTCCTTGGCAGGAGACAGGTTTCAGAGTAACAGCCGTGTTAGTCTGTATTCGCAAAAAGAAAAGAAGTACTTGTGGCACCTTAGAGACTAACCAATTTATTTGAGCATAAAGTTTCGTGAGCTACAGCTCACTTCATCGGATGCATACTGTGGAAAGTATAGAAGATCTTTTTATACACAAGATCTTCTATACTTTCCACAGTATGCATCTGATGAAGTGAGTTCCACAGCATGCATCCGATGAAGTGAGCTGTAGCTCACGAAAGCTTATGCTCAAATAAATTGGTTAGTCTCTAAGGTGCCACAAGTACTCCTTTTCTCTTGGCAGGAGAGGAATCTTGCTTTGATCAGAGAACCATTGTACTAAAGACTCGGGTCACCCTACCAGCCAGAAGGAGATTGTTTCCCTTCATAGATTGGCATAGATGAAAGCACATGGATGCTAGAGAGATAAGCAAAGCCTTGCACCATATGTTACCTACAGTCCCACTGGCCCATGCATGCTACAGATCTCCCAGTGGAAGGTGGCTTTACCTGTTTCTCCAGCTGCATTTTCAGTCTGCCGATCAGATCATCCTTTCCTTGCACTGTGCCCAGCAGCTCCTGGTATTTTCTGTATAGGGTACTCTCTGATTCGCTGGTTTTCATATTGGCCAATTTCACCTTCTCTTCCATTTCTCTGACCTGAAAGATACCCTCACACTTTCACTGTAATGACCATGGGTGGTGGTGGTGGAGTTAATGAAAATTGAATGTGATGGCATGAGTTTCTTTAATGGTAACCACTCTGAATGGGGGCTCATCTTTATGATGGAGGGAAAGAAAGAAAAATCTGACCTTTGAAAAAAACACTCTTACAGGCCTAAGGTACTCTGCAATTAATTTTATTTTCAAATGCAGTGTGTTCAGTTCTGACATTGCCACTGGCATCATTAGGGGACAGGGTGAAAGGCAATGAGAAACAAGAGAAGATACAAGTTTGTATCTGAGCACTTCACAATCTGTGGTAATAGGGAGGCCATATAAATACCCTACATTATATAGAAAGGCAGGGCTCTCTACACTGACTACTGCGAATACCATATTGAATTATTTACCCCCATTAATACCAGATTCAATACTTCAAGATCCTACTTGTCCTCTTCAAAGCCTTTGTGTTGTAACTACACTGGGGAAACTTACCAAAAAACTCCCACTGCTATGATCCCTAGTTTAGACAAAGCTTTGACAGCTTCTGGTGGTTTTGCAACTGTGCAGGTTAAACCTGCTAACTAACACAGTGGTAAAAATGCTGAAACCCATCAGAGCCTTGCCTCCCTTTGGGCTCCCTTCTATTCTACTTTATGTAGGTTTTTATACCATGCTTATCACTGTAGTATTTGATGGCCTTCTAGTAGTGCATTAAGCCACCTAACACTTGTGTGTGTGCTCTCTCATCCTCTCCCGAGAGGGAGAAGCATGTGCAGTGAAGTGTCTTGTTTTGAGGAAGGGGGAGTGTTTTAAATATAACTATCTGCAGCTATGTGTTTATATTAGAGAAGGCAAGGTCAAAATAATGCACCCTGCACTTGGAGTGGAAAGTGGTGAGGTTTGTGATGGTCCCTAGTTCCTGGAGGAGTTCATGAGACAGTCTTAGGCTGACCACCAAAGAAAGTTCTGTCTCCTGCACAGATGAGCTTTACTCTTGTTAAGAGTCCATTGTCCCAGTGGAGCAGAGTTGTTGACCACAGTCTCCATCCTGGAGCTTTAGATGATCCTTGTGGGTATCTTGGGCCCAGGTCATGGAGTGCTTTGAAGATAAGGACAGACCTTGAACTTAATTTGATAAGTCTATTGGAAGCCACTTTAGCTAGTGGAAGACAGGTCTGATATGTTTGCCATAGCCTGTGTTGCTGAGAAGACAAACATTGCATTTTGCAGTAGCTGGAGTTACGCAGAAGACAACACTGCATTCTGCAGTGCGGAAGACTTCATGCCCAGGCATTGCTATAAACCATCTAAGAGGTGATGAATGAGTGAATAACTGAGGCCTGACCTTTGTCCACTAGAATGGGATGGAATTTTCTAGCCGAGTGTAGATGGTAAAAATGTTACTTGCAGATGCTGCTATGTGAGAAAAATCAGAGTACACCTAGGCTATGGACTGAACTGACCAATTGTAGGCACGTGTCTTCAATGACCAGAGACTGCAGCAGGGCTGCAAGTCCTTCAGAATACTTTCATCTGCCCACCAGCATCACCTCTGCCTTGCTTGGGTTTAGCTTTAGCCAATTGGTATTAATTTAAAAGCTGATCTCACACAAGCACTGGGCCACCTTGGTGGTAGTGGTGTGGTTGTACATGGTAAATGACAAGTATTATCTGAAAATTGCTGGCACTTGAGTCTGTGCAATCTGACCAGTTCACTTAGTGGGTGCATATAGATGTGGAAAAAGATCAGAGAGTAAATTGATCCTTGTGGAACTCCACCAGTAAGGGGTGCAATTTCCTCATCACTGCTTGTTGGGAGTGATATTGCAGGAAGGGCTCAGCCCAGGGGTGGAAAAACTATGCCCCGTGGGCCACATCCAGGCCTTGAGCTCCCGCCAGGGAGTGGGATTGGGGGCTTGCCCTGCTCCACGTGTGCCATGGCTCCTGGAAGGAGTGGCATGTCCCCGCTCTGGCTCCTACATGTCCCCACCCTAAACTCCACCCCCGCAGCTCCCATTGGCCAGGAACCACGGTCAATGGGAGCTGCAGGGGCGGTACCTGCGGACAGGACAGCGCGTAGAGCCACCTGGCCATGCTTCTGTGTAGGAGTTGGAGAGGGGACATGCCACTGCTTCCAGGAGCTGCTTGAGGTAAGTGCCGCACAGAGCCTGCACCCCTGACCTCCTCCCATGCCCCAACGCCCTGCCCCAGCTCTGATCCCCCTCCCGCCCTCCAAACCCCTTGGTTCCAGCCCGGAGCACCCTTCTACACCCCAAACCCCTCATCCCCAGCCCCACCCCAGAGCCCACACCCCCAGCCGGAGCCCTCACACCCCCCTCACCCTTGCCCCAGCCTGGAGCCCTCTCCTGCACCCTGAACTCCTCATTTATGGCCCCACCCCAGAACCTGCACTCCCAGATGGAGCCCTTACCCCCTCCCGCACCCCAACCCCCAATTTCGTGAGCATTCACGGCCCGCCATACAATTTCCATACCCAGATGTGGCCCTCAGGCCAAAAAGTTTGCCCACCCCTGGCTCAGACCATTTTAGCACATTCTACCCTGGACTTCTACTATCTTTCTCAGGTGAGATGGCAGAATCTCATGGTCAACAATGTCAAATCCGGCTGAGGTCCAGCAGGATGCCAACACTAGTTCATGTGAACAGGTGGGAATTCTTTTGTATTACAAAGTTTTAGTGCTCTAGAATCTGACTTTTCTTTGCAACCCTCTGAGACGACTACTACTACTTTCTTTCCCAAGCCTATTTCCTAATTCCCACTGTTATCATCATCATCTAACCCTGTGAAGTGTCTGAGTCTAGTTTGTATGGAAGATTCTATAAAGAACTTGTTTTGCTAGATAGTAAAGTTCCTTACCAATAACAAACTGACCTCCTTCAGCTTAACTGGGGGGAGGGATAGCTCAGTGGTTTGAGCACTGGCCTGCTAAACCCAGGGTTGTGAGTTCAATCCTTGAGGGGGCCATTTAGGGATTTGGGGCAAAAATTGGGAATTGGTCCTGCTTTGAGAAGGGGGTTGGACTAGATGACCTCCTGAGGTCCCTTCCAACCCTAATATTCTATGATTCTATGAACTCAGCCTGGTAATTACAAAACTTAATGAGTGTCAAATACCCGGTACCATTGTCTTGTCAGTAAGACTTGAGTTGTGAATAATTCTCAGACCAGCTCTTCCCAAATGCCATTCTGTCTTGACAAAGGCTTAGGGCCAGCATGGCAGAGTGCTGGCAATGACCAGGTTTCTTCACAGATTCTGCATGAGAGAGCAGCTTACGCTCCATTGGGCAGCCCTCACCTCAGACTTGCAGAAGCTGTGTTTTGTCCCCTTGTCTGTCTGCATTAGACAGAGAGAAGCAAACTGCTTCTCCCTTGCACTGAATCAGAAAGGCAGGCATCTGCCATCCCAGCCAGAAAGCTAAGCTCACTGAGTCGGATGTTTTTTATGTGTGTGTCTGATGCCCGAGTGCTGACTCTGTGCTGGAGGCTCAGAGTAGGGACTGCAGACATGTGGTTTCTTTAATTGAGGATGGCAGCTGTGGGAGCCCATTGAATTAGCAATCCAAACAGCCAGTTTCATGGGGTGAAAGAAAACAAAAGACTCTAAACTCCATGGGGAGCCCTTTCATTTGCCAAATGCTTCTTATTCACCCAGAATATACCTGTTTGTGGGAGGGGCAGCTCCACTTCCTAAAGCTGTTGGATGTAATTAAAGCATTTCTACTGAAAAGCTGCTTCTCTCTCGATATTGATATGGGTAGTGCTGTTGGAAAAGCAGCAACTTTTGGGGCCCAAGTCACTCCCCTGGGTTCTGCCCATGTATGGCAGTACAGCCTGGGCTGCAGGCCTCTCACTGGTGGAAAGTGTGCTACGGTAAGGGTCAGTCACAGTGGCACACACCACCAACCTGAAGAATCTCCACTCTGCCAGAAGTACAGAACGGGCTTGTTTTTCCCAGAAAGTGGGAAGAATCGGCTGGAAGGGTCAGCCTCTGTTAGTGGGTTTCCTACAGAGCCTTGGCTGGAATGTAAAACAATGCTGTCCTGGCAGAACACCTGGAGAGGAGAGGTAGATGCCATTGCTCTGCTGGTTCAGGGGGTGCAATTGCCACCTCTGTGTCAGCAAGGCTGAATCAAGGCCATTACCTTTTAATTAAGTCACCAGGTGGTCTAGTGACCTCAACAATAGCAATAGCTACAATCTCTTTGCCTGTCTCACCCACTGACCTGTGTTACAGTCCCATGCTCAATCCTTTCCTAATCCGCTGCCCACTCACTTCTGCCATTATCATCTCAGCATTCAAGAATGAGCTGTTCACAGGGAGCAGGGGGAGGAGAGGAACCTCTGATAGCATGGTGCCAACAACCCAGACATTTTGCACGGGGACCAGCTCGTCGTTAACTTCACACACAGTATAATTTTATTGGGGGTTGGGATGTTTCTAGTTGAGATGTTGCTTGTTTACATTTCATAGTACACTTGCTTTCACTTTGGAAAAACTGCACCAGGGTCAGAGAATCCCACATGAGGGCTAATGGGTCTGGAATTTAAGCTATTTTGTTACTTCTCTGGAGTGATATGGGGCTCCTGGAAGAGAGGAGATGATGCTCCTGGGGCAATGCAAGCTTCCCTCTAAAAGCTATGTCAATGTACTTCAATCCTGAACTGCAGTAGCGCCGGCTATTCCACTCTGAGGCCCCTAAAACAGGAACCAGTGGATACTGACCCCCATGCAACGTGACATAGGTATATAATATCTTGTAATCTTGAGCAATGTCATGGGATTGGGGCCAGGAAATAAGTCAGTCTCACAACAGCATTCCTGTGCATTGCACTGTGTTTTACAGCCTCTATGGTGCCCCAACATTGCACTTCAATCTTGATCTGCAATAGCCCGCTGTTATTCTGTGGTCCAGTGTGACATACTGTGTGACAATTAGTCACTCCATTGGCTTATCTGCCTCCATGCCACAGATCTGTAGGTAAAGGTGCAGCTTCTCTGCAGGATTCTTCAACTATTTTGGTTGCAGAACTGAAATGCAGGTGTCATGTGTTGGGCTTAACTCCTTTAGGGCCACCCTTGAAACTCAGGCAGGAGGATAGCGGGGCAGGACCAGAAATATTAATTCATTGCTCTGTAATAAGTGTCTCCCCAGTGAAGCTTCATAATGTTGGGTGCTCTCTCTACAGTGGTTTGGAGACTATTAAGAGTGCAGGCTTGCTGGGTTCATAACAGTGTCAGTGTTGGAGAACCTCTTACCTGTTTTTCTGCATTCTCAGCCCTCTGCTCTGCCTCGACTACTCTCTGCTCCAGCTCCTGCATCTTCACGGCCAGAAAAGAGATTTGACAGTGAGCAGAATCATTAATTTTTTTTTTACTCATAAGCTGCTGGTTTCTTTAACAGGAACTTTGATCTTTGGCATTCATGGGGTTAACTGGACAGCTCTGACCAGGAAACAAAGATCTTTGATCTCCCACAGCCTACCCTGCCACCCCTTTTGGATTTGCAAGAACCATTTCCTCATTAGTGAGCTTCACCATTCATTACATGGGTCAAAGGAACATCCCTGGTGCCCTGACCCGCCTCTGCAATTTATACTTGGTGGGTTGTCTCTGCAAGTAGTGTGGCTATAGCCCATCCTTCTTTCCTGTGCTTTCTCCAAACAGTGACTCTTTAATAGGGGGAAATAAAACTGAATACAGCTCTGAATGGCTCCCAGTAGGCTACATACACTATCTAAATCTAAATAGGTCGAGTAGATACTGTGGTCTAGCTACAAAAGCAGCCCCTAATCTCACCAACGCTACAGGTTAATGATCATTTAACATTCCTATTGTACCTTTTATCCCAAAGAATTTAACTAACTGGTCCTTAATTGAAGGAAAGCTCACAGCAAAGTCAATGGATGTCTCTGCTTGATTAAAGAGTATGGAATTTAATCCTAAACATACAGGAATTCCTTCACCTTCAGTGAAATGCAGCCATGTCTGGAGTGAAACACAACAACTAGTTAACACACTACATAACTATGTAACGATAAAATATGAAGTCAACTGTATCCAGTTTAAACTGGAGAGAGGATTTAGAGGCAGAATGTAGTTACCCAAGCTAGAATTTGGTGTAGGGCCTATTTTTGCCAAAAATATCATAGGCTTTACAAGTGGTTACAACCTCTGTTGGACAATTGAAGCAAGAAGTGGCACCCCGGCAACTAACACACATGCCAGCTGTCCCTACAGGCCCTACTTATAGCACAAAGTATAGGGTTTTTTCACTCTATTATTCCAAACCACTATAGAACCCCTATAGAGTTAACAGAAACTGTAAACTTTCTATAGACTTTGATAATGAATTGTATCTAGGCCCCTACTAAATTCATGGTCCATTTTGGTTAATTCCACAGTCATAGGATTTTAAAAATCATAAATTTCATTATTTCAGCTATTGAAATCTAAAATTTCAAGGTGGTATAATTGTAGGCGTCCTGACCCAAAAAGGAGTTGGGGGGGGTCGCAAGGTTATTGCAGGGGGCGCGGGAGGGTTGAAGTACCACTACCCTTACTTCTGTGCTGCTGCTGGTGGTGGCAGTGCTTTCAGAGCTGGGCAGCTAGAGAGCGGCGGGACTGGCCGGAAACCCAGCTCTGAAGGCAGAGCTGCCACCAGCAGCAGCGTGGAAGTAAGGATGGCCTGGTATGGTATTTGCCACCTTTCCTTCTGCGCTGTTCTGGCAGCAGTTCTGCCTTCAGACCTAGGCTCCCAGCCAACAGCCGCTGGTCTCCAGTCACCCAGCACTGAAGGCAGCTCAGAAGTAAGGATGGTGGTATTGCGAACCCCCTGCAACTCCCTTTTGGGTCAGGACCCTTAATTTGAGAAACGTTGGTCTCCCCCATGAAATCTGTATAGTATAGGGTAAAAGCACACAAAAGACAAGATTTCACCGGGGGGGGGGGGGGAACGGACACACACACCAGATTTCACAGTCCACGATGCGTTTTTCATGGCTGTGAATTTGGTAGGGCCATGTAGCAAGGTGCTGCTGCAAAAGCACCTAATTAGCCCCTGCTCAGCCAGCTCCAATCAAGAGGAATAGATTCGGACTGGTGTAACAGGCATGATTCCTGGCCTGGGGATTGGCTCCACCTGTGGGCCTGACAAGCCAGTAGTTATGAGGGCTGGGAGCCAGTATGAAGGGGGGCTACCAGGAGAATGGGCAGTCTTCTGGCTGTGGGCTGATTGCTTGGGAAGGAGGGAACTAATCCTGTAAGCCTTGTACGTAGCTCAACACTAATGGTGGGAGAACTGTGTGTGTAAATAAAGTCAAAGGTGCTGCATAACAGGAAGCCTCTCTGAGTTTTATTGGGGCAGTTAGCGGGCCCCAGGAAGAGGGGCGGGCAGAGGACCCTGTTACAGGCCCTAATTATATCCCTGCTATAGAATTCTACAGGATAGTTCAAAAAAACACAGAAAAACCTCACTCTCTATTAAATTCTATAACTTTTTTGAATTTTTTCTTTGGATCCCTAACTAAAGGTCTGTAAAGATTCTGTTGGTTTCATCCCTTCTAAATTCTACAAGACTTTTCCATAATTTCAGTGGCATTTAAAAGAATGTCCCTATTTTTCTTTTCATGTATCCCTTTTTGTAGCTCTCAAATGTTAGCAGGTAAGGAGCACAGCACATCCTAACAGCATGCTGTAGCATTGATTCAGCACTAACTAATTTACTTTTCACTATTGATGCCACATTTCCTCCATTTGCATTTCAATCAGCTAGGATAGTCAAACCAGAGGGTCAGATTCACATCATTATTAACAGAAGACTCAGTTTATCATTCCCCTTGTGATAGGACAGGAGTAAGGCCTGTCAGTGCATATCCCCACTGTCGAGGGGCCCTGTGCCAGGCACAAATCAGGCTCTGCCGCCTCTGTGCTGTCTCTGCAGCAGCCCAAAATGTGTTGGGTGTAAAATGTGATGGGGTATAAGCTAGGCAGACCTGTATCCCAGTGATTGTGTTCTTCAAAACCCATCAGTGACACAACTTAGGGCAGCCTTCAGGATCGCCCTCACCCTGGTCATACCCCCATCCCATCCCTGCCTCAGAACCAGTACTTAATTTGCAATGAAAGAGGTGCTGGGGCTGAAGCAATTTTTTTTTTTTTAACTTTCATAACTGACTCAACAAGCCCAGAAGAGCTGGGGCTCAGCCTTGGCAAGTCCTGGCACAAATTAAGCACTGCTCATAACCCTCTAAATAGAAGAGGCACAAACTACCTCCACTCCTTCTGTGGCAGTATCCTAGAGAGACAAGGTGGGTGAGGTAATAACTTATAGGACCAACACCAACTTCTGTTTGGTGAGAGAGACAAGTGTCCAAATACACAGAGCTCTTTCTCAGATCTGGGAAATGTACTCAGAGTATTCTAACCAATTTCATTTCCTGGTTCCAGTGCTCTAGTACAGTGTGCTCTGCTGCGTCCACAGGTTCGGCCAATCGCGACTCCCACTGGCCGCGGTTCACCGCTCCAGGTGAATGGGGGCTGCATGAAGCAGCACAAGCCAAGGGACGTGCTGGCCACCCGTCCTGCAGTCCCCATTGGGGTAAACAAAACGGTCCGGCACGCCAGGGGCTTTCCCTGAACAAGCGGCGGACTGGCTTTGAGAACCACTGCTCTAGTACAAAGGTGCTGGGTCTAGATTTTCAGAGATGCTTCAGGGGAAGGTTTATATCTGTTCTCTCCTAAAATGAGTAGATTCTTTATTTCAGGGACATATTTGTTTACATTCAGTTCTGTAACTGCCATCACTTCTAATAAAACCTACATTTTGGGCTTGAATCAAGCCCAAATAAAGTTCAGTTCTTATTTCCCTTCTTCAACAGTGTCAAGGATCAGGGGGTAGCCGTGTTAGTCTGTATCCACAAAAACAACAAGGAGTCCAGTGGCACCTTAAAGACTAACAGACCAGGTAACCTCAGGTAACTCCCTTCTCTTCATGTGCCAGTATATTTATGTCTGTATCTGTAATTTTCACTCCATGCATCTGAAGAAGTGGGGGTTTTACCCACGAAAGCTTATGCTCAAATAAATCTGTTAGTCTTTAAGATGCCACTGGACTCTTTGTTGTTCTTCAACAGTGTCATCCCCAGGGCTTTAGCCTCTTCTATGGAAACATTCAGCACTGTCAAGAACTCCTTCCTTCAGAGCCTGTCTGGCTTTGATCCCTCTCAAGCTTTAGCTAGTCCTTCCCAGCTCCTATCTCTCTCTCTCTCAACAAAGTAATATTTGCACACTTACTGATCCTCCTACTGGAGAAAAACACAGAGCTGTAGGATAGGGTCCTGGAGACCCTTTGTGTTCACAGGGCTGTGTTTGAGAGCTTGCTCCATTCCCATAACATTTCCCTGGAGAGTTGACTCCGTGCCAGGAAAACCTGGAGGCCAGAGACAGCACCTAGGAAACACATGGACCTTTCATTCCCTCTTGCTTTACTACAGCAACAGCATTGGTGGATGCTTTTGCAATATGGACTACTACTTGACTCATATGTTCCCTGTCCCCTTTTCCAAATATATTCTTTGCAGTAGGGGTGAACTGTGAAAGATTCAGTTTATCTAAATTCCCAAAACTTAGATGCTTGTCCCAAACTCTTCAGTCTGCACAAGATGAGATTAAACCCAGACCCTTGGAATCCAGGGCCCAATATCACAGGGAGCCTGGACAAAGCGATGAGTATGAAGCAGCAGATGGCAGTTCTATGCACAGCTGTTTGCTGCTGGTCAGCTGCCTCACTTGAGAGAAAGATCAATAACTCAGAGTAGAAGACAAGCTCTCTAGGAGAGAAGTGGTAGGAGCAAGAGACTGTTCTGGGGAGGCGACAGGGTTTTGGGGTAGCCTTTTGGTAGTTCTGGGTACTATGATTTAGTCTTAATCCATCCTGGGTCTGCAAAAAATGTTGGAAGCCTCACAAGAACATGTTCGCATATGAAGCTTCCAGTACTTCCTAATGTCCTTATAGAAGAAGGCATGAGGACAAATTTGGAGAGTCCAGTGGAGAACAACAAAAATGATTAGGGGACTGGGGCACATGATTTATGATGAGAGGCTGAGGGAACTGGGGTTATTTAGTCTGCAGAAGAGAAGAGCGAGGGGGGATTTGATAGCAGCCTTCAATGACCTGAAGGGGGGTTCCAAACAGGATGGAGCTAGGCTGTTCCCAGTGGTGGCAGATGACAGAACAAGACGCAATGGTCTCAAGTTGCAGTGGCGGGAGGTCTAGGTTGGATATTAGGAAACACTATTTCACTAGGAGGGTGGTGAAGCACTGGAATGGGTTACCGAGGATGGTGGTGGAATCTCCGTCCTCAGAGGTTTTTAAGGCCCAGCTTGACAAAGCCTTGGCTGGGATAATTTAGTTGGTGTTGGTCCTGCTTTGAGGAGGGGATTGGACTAGATGACCTCCTGAGGTCTCTTCCAACCCTAATATTCTATGAGGCAGAAGCAGGTGGTAGCAGATAGACAGTTGTAGTTGAGCTCATGTAATACTGACAGACCCCAGTCGCTGGCAGGCGGGATCAAACCTGGGGCCTCTGGAGCTTAGTGCATTAGCCTCTACCACAAGAGCTAAAAGCCAACTGGCTGTTACCTAAGGCTGTAGAGCAGACTTATTTTATCTCTCTCTCTCTAAGTGGCCTCAGTGCCACGAGATGGGACAGAACACCACACCCAAGAGGTGTGTGCGTTACACAAAGAACTAAGAACAGGGATACCTGGTGTGACATTGCACTCCATATGCTTTATGGAAATATGCTTATGAATATGATGTAACTGGAATATGCTTTATGCAAAAGGTCTCTTGTAAGGTATCATTACAAAGCTTATAATGTACTGAGTGTTCATCCTATTTGTATGTATGCATCGTTCTTGTATCTGAAGTTAGAAATATGAAGTATAACTCTGAGGTCCTATTATAATTATGCAAAGTGTGGGCCATTAATGGTGGATTAGAATCTTGATGGCTCCCATTGACTAGAACAACTGGTTGTAGATGGTTTATTTACCTGCAAGCCTTTCTGTAAAGGTGTGGGGTGGGCTAGCCCGTGGGTGTGTAATGAAGAATGAGGTCTCGCAGGACATGTGACCATGTCACCTGATACTGGAATCCATCTTAAATCTGGTACTTTTTCATTTAGAAGGAGGGGTGGGGACCCAGAGAGACAAAAGATTCCCACCTTGTGCCAAAACTATAAAAAGGGATGGAGCAGGACAGGGGAGTGTGGGGCAGTCATGAGAAAACCCCCGCTTTCCACCTTAGCTGTCTGCTGGAAGTAACAAGGACTGTACCACAGAAAGGATTGGGCCCAGACCAGGAAGGAGTCTAGTCTGTGAAAGAAGCTTATTGGAACATCTCTGAGGGTGAGATATTATCTGTAATCAGTTTCTTAATGTATTAGGCTTAGACTTGCATGTTTTTGCTTGGTGACTTACTTTGTTCTGTCTGTTATTACTTGAAACCACTTAAATCCTACTTTTTATGCTTAATAAAATCACTTTTGTTTATTAATGAACCCAGAGTAAGTGATTAATATCTGGGGGAGCAAACAGCTGTACATCTTTCTCTATCAGTGTTATAGAGGGCAGACACTTTATGAGTTTACCCCCTCTAAGCTTTATACAGAGTAAAATGGATTTATTTGGGGTTTGGATCCCATTGGGAGCTGAGTGTTCGGGTACTGGAGGCAGGTGACCTGCTAAGCTGTTTTCAGTTAAGTCTGCAGCTTTGGGGGCATGGACCAGACCTGAGTCTGTGTTACAGCAGGCTAGCATGTCTGGCTCAACAAGGCAGGGTTCTAGAGTCCCAAGCTGGCAGGGAAAACAGGCTCAGAGGTAGTCTCAGCACATCAGGTGACAGTCGCAAGGGGGTCTCTGTGACCGAACCTGTCACAGCTGGGCTCTATTTATCTCTGAAATGATGTGTGACAGAGGACAAAATGTAAAGAGCAATTAAAGTTAGTGGGAGCAGCAGATCAGTCCCTTGGAAAAATTGGGCTTTAAGCATCTCAAGCTGATCACCTAAAATTAGTGCCATCTTCTTGAAAATGCGGTCATAAACACTTCTGGGCCCAAGTGTCCCCATATGTAAAATGAGAATGATGTTACTCCCCACCAGACAGAGGGATTGTAAGCACTAGTTTAATTATTGTAGAGCATATTCATATCCTCAGATGGAAGGTAGCAGAGGGCGGTGTGTGTGTGTGCGCGTACACCCATTTTAATGATCAAACAGCAAACAAAATTACATACACTAAACTTAATGTTTGGTAGGGCTAGCATAAAATATCACAATGAGCACTAAATTCCCCTCATTTTCAGTGTTCTCAGCCAAGAGGCCAAGGCTTTAATGGGCCATGGAGCCTGACTCCTCTCCAGCTTGTAAAGGTAATCCGTCTAGGTGAGGATGGAATAGTTCAGCAGGGAAATGTTATGGAAGCTTGCCTGGCTACTATCCATGCTGCACCTGTTCTGATTCCTGGCCAATCAGTCCTTGGTAATCTTGGCAGAGAAGTCAACTTGGAGGCTATTTAGTGTTAATGGTAGTGGTGGGTCTTGTCATATGAACATAAGTCCACTAAGACTGGAGATTCACCAATACATTTGTCATACAGTAAGCCACTGAATAGCCACCGCCAAATGGTAATAGCTTCTGACAGCTACCAGTATGGGCTACATGCAAACTAGGGACACTTTAAATGTGGAACAAAAATCAATGCTGGATGACCATTGTGTTAGAGTCAGCGGAGGAAAGGGCTTTATGCCCTCACTGTTACCCCCAAGATGGGCATTTCTGTGACTTTTCTCCCCTTGCCTGTATTGCTTAATTTTATAGAAACATCCCCCACCTTATGATTCAAATGAGCATGGAGTTGACAGCTCAAAATGCACCCATGCTCTCTTGCTGAGTGTACCTTTGGAACTTGTCATCCTGGATTTGGGTCTTTACCAGATGCTGTTGAATATCCTAGGTATGTAACCATCTATTAATTCCTGCAGAATTAACTCTTCCTGCTGTGATACCATTATCTCCCACAAGATAAGCAGGACTGGAGCAGGTCAGGACCTGGATGATAGATTTCCAAGAAAACTCATGATTTGTCAGGAAGTATTGGCTTTTCTTCCCTCTGAAGTAGCATCATGGTAGCTGGCTTAGTACTACTCTAACTGGTGACTTTTGAAGGATATAAAACTGAGGTCATGACTACTTGTGGTCACTAAAGATTCCATACACTTTCTGTAAGATTGAGGTGACCAGGCTAAATTACAGATGAGTTAATTTCTGACACCCTAACTCCCCATGCAGTTTAAAGTGAACTGATAGTCTTCACTTCCTGTACTAACCAGTTGTGTATCACCTAATTCACAGGGCCTGCGATGAGACTTAATATACTCCTGTTTGTAAGGCTCTTTGATATTCCTAGGGGAATTAATAATACTTAGTATTTATATAGCTTCTTCCATTTTAAAATCTGAAAATACTTCATAATTATACAGATAGGGAAACTGAGTCACATTGATGAAGTGACTTGTCCCCAGACACACAGCAAATCAGTTGAAGAACCAGGATTAAAAGGCCTCTCTCCCAACTCCATTCCTGTACTTCCACCATTATCCCATGCTATCTCCTGCATATGCTACAGAAAGGCAAAGATTTGTCATTCAAATGTCTCAAAATGAAGCTGCGTCAAAGCCCCATGGCCATATTAAACCCGAGCGTATAAGAGGCTTTTCAAAGGATTGCTATAAGATGCATCCCTCTTCCATACAAACAAGTGAGAAGCCATGCAACTGGTCCCTCTAAAGGAACCTGCCTGCCACGTACATGAACAGACCTCTGCTCATATGTTCAGTCAGGCATTCAAAATAAAACCAAGGCTTAAAGTTAATTTGTTGCTCAGCTTTTTTGTGTGTTCTTTTTTCTGAGAGGCCCATAGCTCACTTGTAACCAGGTCATCATGCTGCCATGGCAACAGTCTGCCATGTCACTCACCAACAGATGATTATCCCCCTCTGTGTGTGAGAAACCCAGAGAGTGGAAATAAATGCCTGTACCAAAGACACACAATCCCTGATGATGTACACATACTCCTAGAACCCAGTCTCTAGCACCTATGGCGGGCTGAGAGGAATGCAGAACTTTCTCATAAAGACATGGTATTTTAGTATCTTTGACATAGTTATTAAGGACCTGATTCTACAAACACCTAAATCTTAGTAACTTTACTCATATAGTTAAGTTTCCATGGGATCAGGCTGTCAATACGTAACCTCACAAGTGCAACTCCACTTCCTCTGTCCAAAACTGCATGGAAAGGACACTGGGTTAAATTGTATTAGCTTTATAAACATTCCTTATGTTACAAGCAGCACTGTAGATTACTCAGTCTGAAACCCTTTTTAACATTTAATGTATTTGCATCATAGAATGTAGAGTATTACCAGCCACAAGGGTTCAAAAATCATTAGTCAGATCAGATCCCCCAAAATATCATTAGATTGGCTTAAAAACCCAAACTCTTTATTTGCCTTCTGGTTTCTGAGTCTTTACAGTACATGTGGTTCACTTTTTCAAACTTTTATCCACAGCTATGAGGGCTAAACATTTTTGAAAGCTGAGATTCTCTTGATTCTAACAGGCAAGGCTTCATTATCATTTGTATTACCCTAGCACTTGGGAACTGCAGCCATGGACCAGGAATGCATGGTGCTAGGCTGTCCCTGGCCTAAAGAGTTTACAATCTAAGTAAGAAATATCAAATATTACAAGACTTGTGCTAAAATTGGCAACACTACCTGTGGAGTATTTTCACTTCACCTCACTTGGATAGCAATGCTAGACTGGTCAGTTTCACTCTGGTCACTTTCCAGTTCTCTCAGTGCTATAATGTTTAGGTTGCAAATGCTCTAAAGGGATGGTTGCTTAACAACTTATTTCCCTTGGAATAAAAAAAAATGGAAATATTTGTATTGTCTTAAATTATGCAATAGCTATTTCTTTTTGGGCAATTTTTTTTTCTTTTTAAAAATTTCAGATAAAGTTCCATAACTGGTGCCAGTTAATTTTGCCATGATCTTCAATAGGAGCAGGAGTGGTTTTATATGGCTGAACAAATTTACTAAAACTGTATATATTAAAGTGTCACTGTTCTGATATCTCCGTAACCATTACATTGATACTTCTCATGAACAACTTGGCAAAAGTAGGGACTTCCAGGAAGTAGGTCTGAGCTGAGTTGCAAGAGACTGTCCACTCAGGGTGATAAGGTAGCAATTTTGGCACACAGAGGGGTTCTACTCTGCAGTGAGGGGAGGGGGAAGAGATTTGGAGCAGGGGTGTGTGGGAGGGAAAGATATATGGGAGCTGAGAAAACACTGTTCTAGTCCCTCATCATAGAGCCCTAGAGATGAGTGTCCTTGTCCTGACAGCACTAAGGATCAGATCACAAACAAATGCACACAACCCAAATATTTTTCTCTGTTCATCTATTAAACAGATGAATGGAAATTGCCAAGGGGTGTCAGTTTGGGATGATGTGAAGGGGACACTTATCCACTGAATGGGAGTAAGCATTTGCCCTCTACATCCCCAGCACACTCATTTCACATAGGCCAGTGGTTCCCAAATGGAGGCTTGTGGGACTACTGGGAATCTATAAGGCACTTCGTGGTCATCTGCAGAATGCTGGTCAGTTATATCATGCTGGTCCTCCTTGTTTTCAACAGCTTATACGTAGTTCAGGGTCTTCATTGTAAAGAAGAGCCTGGAGGACTGTACTAGCAGCTGAAAAGAAGGAAGAGGAGCCAGCCACCAGCAAGTGAGGAATGTCCAGGAAAGAAGGGAATGAGGCAGCCCAGGCAGTACGACTGGCCTATGTGAAATGAGTGTGCTGGGGATGTAGAGGGCAAATGCTTACTCCCATTCAGTGGATAAGTGTCCCCTTCACATCATCCCAAACTGACACCCCTTGGCAATTTCCATTCATCTGTTCAATAGATGAACAGAGAAAAATATTTGGGTTGTGTGCATTTGTTTGTGATCCGATCCTTAGTGCTGTCAGGACCAGGGGAAGGAGAGGTACCAGCTGAAAGAGAAATCTGTGTGGTACAGGAGAAGGAGAGACAGACATTCTCAGAAGAGGTGGGGTAGGGGTTGGGGAAGAGGAAGAACCAGAACAGAGAGAGGGAGGAAGAGCTGAAATGAAGAGCAAAAACAGACAGTAGGATTCTCTCTCCTCAAAAAGAACACTTATTACCTTCAGCTAAACAAACAGATGCTCTCCTAATATACCCTTTCCATGTAAGCAATTGCCATAGTTGCTACAAGGCTGGTAAGAGACTGTGAATGAGGAGTGAGTGAGTCTGCAGACAGTCTTCCAGTTCAGAGAGATTGAACCCCTGACCCAGGCCACCTAACCACGATCAGATGGTGGAGAATCTGTATTCAGCAGGGGCACTGTGTACTGTAAAACTTCACTTGGACAAGCAAGTTCACATATGTCCTGAAACCTGACCCTTAACTTGTCCTCCTCTCCTCTCCCCTCCTGATATACGTTAAGTATATGGGGCCCCGCTCTTTGACCTTTCATTAAACCACATCACAAAGCCATACAGCTGGTTACAGAGTAACTTGATCACTGAACCAAACTGTTGAGATTAGGGAACAAAGGGCCTATTGCTTTGACTGAAGGGCTGGATTAGCCCCAGAGTCACTTCCCTTTCCATAGCAGGGGGCTCCCTGAAGCAGGTGACTATCCCACTGTCCTTGGCCAGGATTTTCATCAAAGGCTCTATGGAGGGGAGAGTCAAACAGGCGTATGGTGTGTTCATGCTCCAGAAGGAGATTTAATAAACAGTTTCATTAGTTTGATGTGGATTTAGTCTAAGAATTTCCATGGAAAGAAATAAAACTAGGAAGTGGCTATACACAGCCTAAGAAATGAGGCTTAGATTTCCTTGGTGTCATAAAAGCTGGTCTGGCTGCCTTAATACCAGGCCTACGCGCTGGCTCTGTACAGTGCATAAAGTTTGCTTAGCTGCCTGGCTTTAAAACTGGTTAGAAAGTGTCCCCAGTATGGACAGGCCTTGGAGGAGCTCAGCCCAGATGCTGCCTTCCCAAAATGAAGTGAGCTGAGAGTTTCTCAGACCTGTATGAAGTGTGAAGTGAACAGGACTGGAACGCTCTATATCATGTTAGTGCAAATGTAATTAAAGTGAAAGTAAGATTGAAAATCACTACAGGGGTTGAGATAACTGTGCTTTCTGAAGGAATGTACAAACAAGGGTTCCTAATGTAAAATGGAGCAAAACTGATGTAGGTCACAATTATCATCAGGGACAGATTAAAAAAGTGTTAGGATGTCTGCAGCTTGCCTACTTAACTGTGACTGAAGGAAATTGCTACCACCATACAAATAACTGATTGGCTGAACCCTCTTAAATTGGATTATCATAAACCACGTTGGATCCAGTGAGGGAATCAAAAGCAAACTATAAGCTGTA
Organism: Lepidochelys olivacea; assembly: GCF_965140295.1. NCBI lineage: Eukaryota > Metazoa > Chordata > Testudines > Cheloniidae > Lepidochelys > Lepidochelys olivacea. The sequence continues at coordinate 59,555,478 of NC_140416.1, forward strand.
TTAATACAGACATGAGGTTAATAAAAGGGGTCCCAGCAAAAATGCATGTGGCTGAAAGTACTATTCTTAATTTCTAAAGGTTAATCCTGTGCCTTATGCTTTGTGGGAACCTGTAGAAAGGCAGTTACTAGAGCTACACTAGCAGGAAATAATTTCACATGAAGAGTTCAAGGAATGAGCTTTGACTTGCAGCCCTCTGCAGAACATAAATAAACCTGCTGTTACCAGAGCATTTCAATCTCACTTTCCAGACAGATGGTGTTTTCCCCTCTTCAAAACACTGATAAATTAAAAAATATAATAGAGAAAAAGAAATCCAGAGGTGGGTGGGTGGGTGTGTAACACAGAATATCAAAAGTAAAAACCTCCTTCTCTCTTCCTCCCCAACTTTGAGTGAATTTAGTGGACAAGAAAGTGAGGGACAGACAAAAAGTAGTTTTTTTTAAGACAGAAAGGTGCTGTACAAGCTTCCCCTGCACAACACTGATAATGCGTCTCAGTCCTGAGCGGCTGTTCCCCTTGACCGTTTTGGCCTGGGACCTGACACAACTGTCACAACAATACAGCATAGTTCTGTACCCCTCTAAGCTCTTCTAATACGAACCCAATCTGGACCTACAGCATCCTCCACTATTGTTGGCCCAAGATCCAAATCAACTCTGCTATTGTGTCTATGCCCTACAGTAGTCAGAGTCATTCCCTGGATAGAGACTGCCAATTGTGCCAGACTGTGTGGTGGTGTGGATAAACAAGAAGCTGGAATAAGCCTGCAAAACTCCTTTCATTTGTGACTTGAGACAAAATCTCAAAGGTCTCCAGAGGTGAAAATTTAAAATATTAAATTCCAGTGAGCCACTAAGGAGCCTTTGCATTAAATGAGTCTGATGGTATAATAGGTCAGATGCACAGGACCCAATTTTCATTTACACTAATGCCACTTTATACCACAGCTGGGAGGCACATCACCATCAGGCTCTTTAACAATATAAAGTGACTATAGTGTAAGTGGGAATTAGGTCCAGATGTAGTACAACTGACTGATTGTTCTTGCTCATTGATTTCACTGCATAGCCCAGTAATAGGTAGGTAGACATGTTCTAGTACATAGCTTTGGCCTCACCTTTTCAGCTAGTAACTCTCGGATCTTGCTAGCCTGCAGACGGAATTTGAAGAGCTGGGATTCCAATGCGAGGCACCGTTTCTGCCAGTCCATGCAGCTGCTGTTCTCCATTGCAAGCTCTGCCATGGCAAAGCTCTTCGTCTCCTTAGGCAGATCCTCCAAAGTACTCTTTAAAAAAAAACAAAACAAAAAAAAAAAAAAAACTGAGAAAAGAAAAATACAAACTTTGAAATGATTATCCTGGCAGGGTTTTTCCTCCATTAGTTCCTGTCCGAGGGCATGTAGGGGAGATGCCTTCTCCCAAAGCTTTTGGCTTTAGCCTACTATGTAGAGAGTTGAATAGTGTAGGTTTCCACCATGCTATTGTGGGGTGTCCTCTTGAAGCCATCCTACCTTTAACACAAGACCTCCAGCACAGCCACTAGGACTGGTAGTCAACATGGACCATCATGAGACAAAGCTTTGTTAATGTTAAGGTTTTTAAACTAAGAGCTGGGGGAAAGCCGACAGCTGAGAGGAGCACATGGTTGGGACTGAGACATTCCTTTGGGGACAATCTATTAATTATAGCAGTAAGTAATATAGTAAGGAGGAGAGGATCGAAGATGATAAAATACGTGTAGGATCTGATGAGAAACAGTCAAATGAAAGAGTCCCATTCAATTACATCACATAATGGCAGACAGCAAAAAAGTGACAATTTTTTTTAAAGTGCTTATACACAAATGCTAGAAGTCTAAAATCTAAGATGGGTGAACTTGAGTGCCTCATATTAAGTGAGAATATATTAATATAATAAGCATCACAGACACTTGATGGAATGAGGATAATCGATCGGACATAGTAATACTAAGGTACAATATATCGGAAGGACAGACTAGGCATATTGGTGGGGGAGTGGCATTATATGTGAAAGAAATGTGAAAGTCAAATATGTGAAAGTCAAATGAAGTAAAAATCTTAAACAAATCACACTGTACCATGGAATCTCTATGGATAGTAATTCCATGCTTGAATAATAAGAATATAGCAGTAGGGACATACTACCGACCACCTGACCAGGATGGGGATAGTGGCAATGAAATGCTCAGGGAAATTTGAGAGGCTATACAAATTTTAAAAACGCAATAATAATGGGGGATTTTAACTATCCTAACTTTTAACTATTAGGAAGGCCAAAAAAGAATTTGAAGAACAGCTAGCCAAAGACTCAAAAAGTAACAGGAAAAAAAATGTTTAAGTATATCAGAAGCAGGAAGCCTGCTAAACAACCAGTGGGGCCACTAGACAATAGAGATGCTAAAGGACCACTCAAGGACGATAAGGCCATTACAGAGAGACTAAATTAATTCTTTACGTGGGTCTTCATGGAGGAGGACGTGAGGGAGATTCCCAAACCTGACCCATTCTTTTTAGGTGACAAATCTGAGGAACTGTCCCAGATTGAGGTGTCATTGGAGGAAGTTTGGAACAAATTGATATATTAAACAGTAATAAGTCACCAGGATCAGATGGTATTCACTCAAGAGTTCTGAAGGAACTAAAATGAGAAATTGCAGAACCACTAACTGTGGTAGGTAACCTATCATTTAAATCAGCTTCTGTACCAGATGGCTGGAGGCTGGCTAATGTGATGCCAGTTTTTAAAAGAGGCTCCAGAGGCAATCCTGGCAATTACAGGCCAGTAAGCCTAACTTCAGGACCAGACAAATTGTTTGAAGCTATATTAAAGAACAGAATTATCAGACACATAGATGAACACAATTTGTTGGGGGAAGAGTCAACATGGTTTTTGTAAAGGGAAGTCATGCCTCTCTAATCTACTAGAATTCTTTGAGGGGGGTCAACAAGCATGGGGACAAGGGTATATGGATATAGTATACTTCAACTTCCAGAAAGCCTTTGACAAGGTCCTTTAGAAAAGACTCTTAAGCGAAGTTAGTAGTCATGGGATAAGAGTGAAAGTCCTCTCATGGATCAGTAACTGGCTAAAAGACAGGAAACAAAGGGTAGGAATAAATGGTCAGTTTTCAGAATGGAGAGAGGTAAATAGTGGTGTCTCCCAGGGATCTGTACTGAGACCAGTACTATTCAACGTATTCATAAATGATCTGGAAAAAATGGGTAAACAGTGAGGTTGCAAAATTCGCAGATGATACACAAATACTCAAGATAATTAAGTCCAAAGCAGACTGCGAAGAGTTACAAAGGGATCTCACAAAACTGGATGACTGGGCAATAAAATGGCAGATGAAATTCAATGTTGATAAATGCAAATCAATGCACATTGGACAACATAATCCAAGCTATACATATAAAATGGGGTCTAAAATTAGCTATTACCACTCTAAAAAGAGAGCTTGTAGTCATTGTGGATAGTTCTCTGAACACATCCACTTGGGGATGTTCAAAATTTGAACACTGATCTGAATTTTTAGCAAATGGCCCCTGATGAACCAATATCCCAGATTCTGAGTGGGAGTCTAGGAGAGAGTAGTTCCTCTTGTCACTGAAGAGAGCCAGGATGGATTGTGCTTCCCTAAGCACAATCCCTCCTAGAGCCACTCCTGGGCAGCTTGGTCCACTCTAGCACCAGTGCCACCAAGCATGTACATTACACACTTGGTCCGGTCCCTTTGTATCTTAAATGGGTTGGATGAACTGGAAAATAGGACTTCTCACTCACAGAAATAGGGTGAATTGGAAAGGCATGCTGAGATTTCCAGTCAACAGGAGGAGGACAGATAGAAAACTCAATCTATCCTGACTCAGTGGAATAGTGAGTTGGGGACAGGTACTTCTGGACTGTAAATGAGAATAAAACGCAATATGTTGTCAGTACTTTGGGATTAGAGAAGGTCCAGTTTCTGGTCTTTATACAGAAAATAGGATGCTGGTGCTTCTAGTTAATAGTGGGTAGATGAACTGAGTGGGAGGATGTTCTGCAGTTGGATCTATGAACTAAATGTGATGAGTTGGTGGTGGTCTGAAAATCTGTAACCATATTAGCAGTCTAGAGTGCAGAATGGGTGGGTAAGAGAGTTCCTAGTCTATATTCTGTGGCTGAGCAGGGATGTGGGGACAGAGTTATGGTTGAATATGCAATGTGATGTATTAGTAAATAACTTTACGGAGATTGTATGAACATAAGAACAGCCATACTGGGTCAGACCAAGGGTCTATCTAGCCCAGTTTCTGGTCTTCTGACAGTGGCCAATGCCAGGTGCTTCAGAGGGAATGAACAGAACAGGTAATCATCAAGTGATCCATCCCCTGTCGCCCAGTCCCAGCTTCTAGCAAACAGAAATTAGGGACACATCAGAGCATGGTTTTGCATCCCTGCCCATCCTGGCTAATGGCTATTGATGGACTTATCCTCCATGAATTTATCTAGTTCTTTTTTGAACCCTGTTATAGTCTTTGCCAGAGGGTGTTGTGAAGGCTAAAAGTTCCACAGGTTGACTGTGCATTGTGTGAAGAAATACTTCCTTTTGTTTGTTTTAAACCTGATACCTTTGAATTTCATTTGGTGATCCCTAGTTCTTGTGTTATGAGTAACTAGCACGTCCTTATTTACTTTCTCTACACCACTCACGATTTTATAGACCTCTATCATATCCCTCCTTAGTTGTCTTTTTTCCAAGCTGAAAAGTCCCAGTTTTATTAATCTCTCCTGATATGGAAGCTGTTCCCTGCCCCTAATCATTTTTGTTGCCCTTCTCTGTACCTTTTCCAATATATCTTTTTTGAGATGGGGCAACCAGATCTGCATGCAGTATTCAAGATGTGGGTGTACCATGGATTTATATAGAGGCAGTATGATATTTTCCCGTCTTATTATCTATCCCTTTCCTGATGATTCCCAATAGTCTGTTAGCTTTTTTGACTGCTGCTGCACTGTAACCTTTCCCAGCAGGACTTACACATTGGCAGGCTGTGGGAATCTAAACCATGAAAACCTGCTGCTATGTGGGGAAGACTGGGAGGATGGGGGATAGGGACGGACACAGACATATTTGTCTCTTGACTAAATATTTAAAGTTCACATAGCCAGAGATTCCACTTCATTAGGAGGCCAGGGGCTTACTGTCCTCCTGCATGACAGCAGTCACGGTAGGGCAAACCTTTGGCTGCAAGCTATTCAAGTGTTGCAGAGAATAGGGGAGATAAAGCCTCATTCATTAGGCTTTTGGAGAAACTGGCACGGTTACCGAGACTGGAGCATATTCAACTAAGTTTATGCTTCCGTTTGCAAACTATAATGTCCCCATTCCCTCTCCTCAGGATCACATGCCTAACACAGTCTGAGTAATCAAGGATGAAGACGACCTTTTGGTAGAGCTGGGCAAATACCTTAAATACGTTCCCCAAATATTTGCTTGACTAAAACTTGGGATTTGTTTTGTCCTTTGACTGCACCTCTTTCATGTTCGTATCCCACAAATATTCTAATGCATAAGTTTACTAGCATGAATGGTTGCCAAAACAGTGAATTTACAGCACTATATACTTTCTACAACTATTCTGAATTTTGAACTTTCAGTTGCAAGTACTTACATTGGAGGAGTATAACTCCTGGAATGGTTCCCAATCAGGAAACAGAAATAATACCATGTGACCTTCTTTACTTAAAAGAAGTAAAATCTAGCCAAAGTAGGTTGGCAGTATAGGGGGCTGAGAAAAATTGTGTCTGGAGGACCCTGACAATTTTTCATGGATTTAGGGGACCTATTGTGTCCTAATATAGCAGCTGTAAAATAAGGGTGATTTCTTTACAATGGGAAGTAGGCTGTTTGAGAACAGAAAGAGAGGCAGCCTCAGCAAACTTATTAAAAGTTATTGCACACAGAGGGAACACAGCTGGATCTAGGCAGTGGTAGCAGGGACTTTGGGAGCTTACTTGCTATTTAGGGTGCAGAGTGCTAAATAGTTGGGATAAATTTTTAACCAAAGACCTTAAGAAACCTGCAGTGGAGGTTTAAGGTGTTACAGAGAAGATAGTCCACTCATTCAATGCAGAGAGCTATGCATCAAGAGACCTGGGCTCTCCTGCCAGCTCTGCTGTTGACTCATACTAGGATACTAAACATTATCTCCCTGCGCTTCATTTCCACCCCCATCCTTCCCAACCTATAAATGGAGGAGTAATAAAAATGTATCCACCTTTGTTAAAACACTCTGGATGAAAATATGGAAGGTATAAATAACTTGAGTTTTAAATTTTTGGATAATTTCATGAGCAATAATCATATCTGTACCTATGCAGGCTACAATGAGGTACTCAAGTCTATCACCTTCTGGCATGAGCTGGTTGCTACAGTTCACTTCAGTTCCCAGAGGTCAGCTGTCCATATCATATACACTACCAACACCATTGTTGTTAGGTGGTGGTCTTGTTGACAGTCTCAGCAGAGAGGCTAAAATGAATGGGGTCACCTACTGAATTCCTTTCACACCCTGCAAGTGCTCTTTCCCAGACTGGGGGTGGAGTATGGTATGCCTATACTGTTCCTTTATTGTGCAATCCATAAATAGATGGCTTAAATATCCAAGGCTGTCAATCTAGCATCTTCCAATCCAGATGAAGTTCTCTCACTCACACATACACCCTAACGCACACCAAAGTGTTACAATCAGTGCTTAATTTGTGCTGGGGTTTGCCAGGTCTGAGCTCTGGCACCTCTAGGTTTGGCAGTTCATAGTCCCGGCACCTCTGGGCTCCCAGCCAGCAACTGCCTCTCCAGCCACCCTGCTCTAAAGGCAGCGCAGGCATCAGCCATAGTGCAGAATAAGGGTGGAAATACCATACCATGCCACCCTTACTTCTGTGCTCCTGCTGGCGGTGGTGCTGCCTTCAGAGCCGGGCACCAGTCAGCAGCCACCACTCTCAGGCTGCCCAGCTTGAACCCTGGCACCTCTTTAATTACAAATTAAGCACTGGTTACAAAGACATTTTGGTGCATTACCATGAAACACCATAAAATGATGCTAGTAAGGGTGGGTGAGCAGGGGGAAGGTGGAAAGTACAAGCCCAGTATTTCACTGTAGTTTAGACACTTAAAAGTTTGGCTCCCAGTTTCCTCAGGTATCAGATTCCAAGAACAATTTTCAGGGAGGATGTGGTGTTTTATCTTAGTACTGCAACAGTGGACCCATTACCCAGACAATCCAGCTATTGCAACAGACACAGATTCTTCCATCCCTCAGTGGGAACAAACTAGAGCTGAAAGACAAAACATCCACAATCCTATGTCCTTGTTCACATCTAAAGAGATAAAACAGAACTGTGTAAAGGTCACAGCCATGGGTCAAAAACCCTACATTTGACCTGCTTTATTTGTCTCTTCAGTAACTGCTTGCAAAGTTCTGATTTTTTTTTTTTTAAGGTTTGTTTTCCAAATATATGCATGAGGAGTCTTACATACAAAATGAAGTAGAATCATTGAATTCAACCACCTAGAATCCACAAGCAACCTTACAATAATGAACTGGTGCGTGCTGCCTCACCTACTTGTGTAATCCTACAATAACAAACTAGTGGAAGGCAAAAATATTCAAAGACACGGCTTTTAGTTACTGAGCCCCCAAACCAGCAAAGCACAGTTAAGTATGTCCTTGAGTAAGTAAGTAAATAATCCAGTTTACTTCAATGGGACCTCACATGCTTACACTTAAGCACACACTTAATTGCTTTGCTGAACTGGGGCCTAAGTGAGAGAACAAGAATTCAAAAAAAGTGAGGCAAAATCCCTGAACATCATGATCTTTAAGTCTACCATCACAAGATAGAAAGAGAGAACTTGTTCCTCTAGATGTAATCACCTCTGAGTCTTCTGCCTTCATCTATAAACCTTAGAAGACTTGGGATCAGAACTTAAGTTCAGCTGAAGTAGTCTGGAGCCCGTAAATATTTTCAAACCTGAGGGAGCCCTTGCAACCCAACCCCTACCCCGACCTGGGGCTGAAGCCCTAAGCCCCAGTGTCCCATCCCTCCTCCCCACAAGCTGGGCTGACCTGCCCATATTTTCACATGATCTGTGAATTAGAGTTCCACATCAAAATGCATGTTCATTTAATACAGGGGAATGACATTGCTCAGGATCTGCATTGTATTGTGGGGCATGCAAGTAACAGACCTGTTCAAAGAATAACATTCTACAAGCCCCAGACCTAAAAACTATTCCAAAATAAGAGCTCACTCCTCTCCACATCACATTTTGCACAGCCCAATACAGCAGGTATATCATTCTCACCTACAGCATACACATACATATAGTCACAGTCTCCTAGGCACACTCACCACTACATCAGTGTTTACATCTCTAGTGCCTGATATACACCATTACTTTAAAGCCAGTGCTCGTGCAATGGTCACGAAAGGTTGAACAACACTATATAACTACGCTGCCTTATCAATGAAGTTAGAACTCTGTTCTAATGTGGCTCTTTGGACAGAGATCATAAGTGAAACGCTGCTCTCTTTTTATACTGGCATAAACAGATTTTAGCCTGACATCTTCATGCATAGATTTTAAGGCCAAAAGGGATTGTTATGATCATCTAGTCTGACCTCCTTTTAACACAGGCCATAGAACCTCACCCAGTAATTTTGGCATATAGCCCATAACTTCTGGGTTGAGCTATAACATAGCATTTAGAAAATATCCAATTTGGATTTAAAGACTGTGATGGAAAATCCACACAATCTAATTATATGGCTGAACTGTTCGTTTTCCTAATTTGATTTTACCCCATATGAAATATTTGGGATATTTTTGCTTTAAAACAACAACAACTGCCTAATCCCCCTAATGGAAAAAAGTTATTAGGGATGTTAATTAAAAATTCAGATGTAACAGCATTCTCAATACCTGTGAAATAGAAAGCAGCTGCTTAATTTAATAGGGGCAGGCTTTTCAAAACTAGGGGTCTAAAGCTACATTCTTAAATCCATATGTACACACTTAAATAAGTGGCCTGATTAAATCAAGGTGCTGAGTATCCAACAGCTCTCATTGACTTCAACAGGAGCTGCTTGGCACTTAGCACTTTTGAATATGAGGCCACTTATTAAGTGCATAAATATGGATGTAAGAACCTAGCTTTAGGCACCTAATTTTAAAAAATCTTTGCTGCAGCTATAAAATTTTTGAGTAACAGCAAAGATGAGCCTGACTCCAAACTCTGGATCCAAAAATTAGGGGACCTAGGTCCAATTCCAATTTTGGGAAATACAAATCTGGATCAGAACTTTGTGATTAATCTGTGACTCTCTAGTAGGACCACCTAACATCCCTGCACTTTCTGATGTTCTAGCCTTGATCTAGAGAGCATCTATATTTTCCACTAAAAGCCTTTTGAAAATGACGAAGAACAAAGTGATCAAGCAAGATGACTGTAAAAGTTCTAAAGTGAAGATCTCCATGCATGTAGTGTTAGGAGAATCAATCCTTTTTTATTGTGAATTTTTATTCCCTACAAAAATGAAAGCCACAGAGACAATATTTCCATATCTCAACTACACATTTCTCCACGCTAGAGCATCTGCTTAAGCACCTGCTGGTCGGTGATGTTCGAATCAGCCAGTCAGTGTAAAAGAATAAAGTGGAAATGCTTGGAACTGCGCGGACAATGCCCCAGATTCTCTCCCCTGAGGCGCAGTTCAGCTCGGGCTGTTTCGAAGGCTCCCAAAAAGGAGTCAGCGAAGGTGCTTGCTGTGTCTCAGCTGAGCAGCAGGAGGCTCCTCCTGGCTCCAGTCAGCACTCAGCGCCGAACCCCCCCATTAATCTAACGCCTCTTCTCGAGCATCCTGCCCCTCCCCCCCACCAGCCCTTCACGCCGTCCCTCGGTTTTCCCCTCGGGGGATGTTTCGGAGTCACCGAGAAAGCCAGGCTGGCGAGGGTGTCCCTCACGTCTGTCACTGCTGGCTCGCAAATCCAGGGTGAATCAAAGCAGGGGAATGAATAAGGCGAAAGAGGCCGGTCTACGCGCCAAAGGGCAGGTTGGGTCAACTGAGGAAAGGAGTGGGGCGGGCCCCCCTTTCTAGCCATGCCAGAGGGATGAAGTGGAGGGGGGACGCTATGAAGGGAGAGGCGGTTTGTCACTTACTCTGTAAGGACGTTGTTCTCCATGGCCCCGGGCTAGCCGGAGGGCCCCCATGAACTGGATTTCTCCCTTGAGCTACAGCCTTCTCCTGGCCCCTCCTGCAGTTTACTAATCCTACCCAGGGGGCCTCGCCTAGGACGCGCCACACACCGCCGCTCGCACACTACCACCCCCGGGCCAGCGCGAGCCCCCGCGGCGGCACCTCCCAAAGACCCCGCAGAAGCCCCCGCCTGGCTTCTCCGCGCAGAAGAGCGAACAACCAGCGCCCGACGCTCCGGCTGGAGGCTGCTTGGCAGTCAGGTGCGGGCACTGCCCGGGGACAGCAGCCTCCCGCCCTCACCTGCGGCAGGCTGCTCATGGGCAGGAGCTGAGCAGCCCAAGTAGCCGGCCGGGGAGGCACGGGGACGGCTCCGAGGCATGAAGAGCTCCCAGCGGCTGACCTTGTGTTGTTCTTGGGGTCTGGTGCTGAGGAGCGGGGCGGAGCGGGGCCCTGCTCCTGGGGCGCTCCCGCAGCCGGCGAGGCGCGCGGCTCCCCTGGGGCGCTCCCGTATCCACGCGCTGCTCGTCTCCGTCCCATTCAGCGCTGTGCCATGCTCCCGGGCGCTCCGCTCGCCTTAAAGCGGGAGAGCCTGGCTCCAATAGCAGGGGCAGCCCTCCAAAGCAGCACAGGAACTGACATCATCGGCCCCGCGCTTTTAACCCCTTCTCTGGCCCTGCGGGGAGGCAGCCGGGCCAGACGGATTCTCCAGCGAGAACTGAAATATTGAAAAGCCTGGATTGGACCCAGCCTTCAGCCCCACGCACCCACCCTCTGGCACTTTGGGGGGCTGAGTGGAAAATGGCACTGAATAGTTGTAAAGAAAACTGGCCACCTGCTTTATGTGGGCCCCAATAACTGCGGCTCAGCCACTTCTGGTTGCCTCCTTTTCCACCTGCTTGGACAAGATCCGTTTACTCGGCCTCCACTCAATGCAGGTTCACCAGCATTGCACCTTCAGCTGCAGCTCCGCCCAAACGCCCTGAGGCATTTTTGGACACAGCTAGGCAGGCTGGGGAACTCCCCCAACCTAGCAGGCATGTCTGGAGGGCAGACTCTTCTTCTTTGCCTCTTGTATACCGGGAAATAAATCCAGCGTTGGTTCCTTGACTGCACCTAGAATCCCCTCTAAACTCAGCAGCATGAGGTCCCTCGTCCATAAGAGTCACAGATCCCAAACCTGTACTGAAATAGTGAGTGTTCTGCAGCCAATCCCTCCAACCTAAGGAGGAGTTTCTGTGCTGGACCCTGGGTGGTCACAGCAGCTCACTTACCCCATTCAGTTGTGTACACCGTTGCAGCTTGGGCACTAGCCTCCTCCAAACTTCCATGCCCCATCGCAGGTTATGGCAGTAGCAGGGCCCTGGGGTCTAGCAGTGGGGTTGTGGCCTGAGTTCAGGCTGCATTAAGGTGCAGGGAAAGGGGATGCGGTTAAGTGGTTGCTGCGTGTTATAGCTGAAGTCTACCTCTGGTTAACAATCCATTAGAGGAACTACCCTCCCCTGCATGCTCAGGCCATCCAGAACAATGGTTATAGAAAGTCTGGGGAACACAAGTTCATGATTTACAAAGTTTTTGGGGGTGTCCACTCTAACATGCCAGATGTTTTACTGGGGGAGATGGGCATTAGCAGCCATCTCTTCAGATCTACAGAACACACTTGCTGGATACTAGGGCAGGCTATATTATTTAAACAGAGCTCGAAGGCTACCTGTCTAGCCTCCCTCAGCAGCTTGCTGAGGTGCGTATGTGTGCGCACGTTGCTTGCTACTGTCCTCTGCTGGAAAGAATATATAACCAGCCTTCCTTGTATGCTTCTAGGGGCTGTTTGCAGAGTAGCTCCTTTAGTTCACTGGAGTCTGGTGTGTATGCAGAAGAGAGTTGGGCCTAAACTTAAAACCAAACTTCCTCAGACTTTGTAGCTTAGGCCACCCATCTCTAGCTTGCAGCAAAAAGATTGTGAATTCTGGTTCAGGTGTTGCACTTCTGTAGCAGTTACCTTAGCAGGATCCAGATGACTTCCACCAATTAGATAGTTTATAATAACAGCAGAAGTTCCCATGGGCATAGCCAGCTGCAAAATAATTTTCCCACATTAAATCACATCAGCTGACATACATGTGCTTTTGAAACCAGGGAGTACAACTTTGTCTCTTGTCTCCAAAGGGGTGTGGTTTGGCAAAAAGAGGGTGTGGCTTGCTGGGGAGTATGTACAAGCACAAAGTAAATTGTAATGTGACTGTAAGGACAATTCCTAAGTTTAGATTGCTGATGAGATCATCCATGTACCACAGAGGCAGAGCTCTGAGACAGTATGAAATAAACAGAGTTTAGACAATAGAACTGATTTAGGGAAGAACAGGGATGAAGAAAGGAGCTAAATCAAATCTTATTACTCTAAGCAACACTGTACATTAAACATACTCAGGTAACATCCTGGTTACAGTTATCCAACCCAGGGATGTCCCTCAGTCTACCCAAGTTCAATTGTAGTCTCCCATCTCATGTTTGCAGCACAGTTCTGCCTTCTGCTGGAATCCCAGCAGAGAAGCAACGGGCAGCAAGTCAGGCACTCAGCACTAGTAAAAAGGCTGATCATGTGATGAAATCAGTAACATATTAAAAACAATATTAGAAGATTTTCAAACTTGGGTGCCTAAAGTTAGGCTCCTAAATCCATACTTAGGCACCTAAATAAGTTTGATTTTAAAAGGGGCTGAGAACCCATCAGCTCCCATTGACTTCAGGGAGAGCAGACTCAGGCTTACCACATTTTCTGGATTCCAAGGAGCATTCTGCATGTTAGTTGAATCAGGCAGCCTGTCCTGCTGCATCAGAAAGGCAGACAATGATCCACAGATGCATGAGAAAGGTGGGAAGGAAGCTGGGCTGAGACAGGCAGAGAGCTGGGCAGAGTTTGGAAAGGAACTGGCAAGAGACAGAAGGTGAGGGCAGGAACCTGAGCAGAGATGGACCTGGTAATGGCAACATTACCACTTTCCACCCAAAGAGATTCCCCCAGTGATTCCCACTTCTGCTGCCAACAGTACCCGGAAGAAAGGGACTCTGGTTGCTAACAGTATGTTTATGTTAATCATTATTCCTGTTGGTTAAAGTATTGTAATAAATAACCAGTGTCAAGGTACCTAAGATTTGCCCAAAGGGTTTCCTTTTAGGGGAGAAAGGAACTTATTGTGACTGAGTTATTTATTTTTGTCACCCTGGTCCAGGTTCATAGAGTTTAAGACCAGAAAGAGACCTTTAAGATCATCTAGTCTGGCATTCTGCACAAGACAGGCCATAGAACCTCACCCAGTAATTTCTGCATCAAGCCCATAACTTCTGGTTGAGCTACAGCAATTTGTTCAGCAGTTGGCATTAGTCTGGGATTATTAATTTTTGTTGCTCTTATATTTTATGTCCATTTGATTTTTTTTAAGGGAAGATTTAATGCTAACAATTTGGAGTTGCTGGCTACTGACCCTGTTGTGTGACCGAGGTATTTATATTTGTCACCCTGGCCCAGGTGCATAGAGTTTAAGACCAGAGGGAGACCTTAAAGATCATCTAGTAGTCTGACTTTCTGCACAACACAGGCCACAGAACCTCACCCAGTAATTTCTGAATCATGCCCATAACTTCTGGTTGAGCTGTAGCATATCTTCCAGAAAGATGTCCAATCTTGACTTAAACACGTCATGTGATGGAGAATCTACCACATCCCTAGGTAAGTTATTCCAGTCATTAATTATCCTCACTGTTAAAAAAAATGCACCTTAGTTCTAACCTGAATTTGTTTAGTTTCAACTTCCAAGCATTGGATTGTATTTTGTTGTGCCTTTTTCTGCTAGATTAAAAAGAAATCTACTGTCAGAAATCACTTCTCCACATAAATACTCATAGGCCGTAATCAAGTCTTACCCTTCTCTTGGATAAACTAAGTAGATGGAGCTTCTTAAATCTCTCCCTATTAGGGTATGTTTTCCAGACTTCAAGTCATTCTTGTCAATGACTTGGTCATAAGACTGGGACCAGGAAATAAAGTCCAGTTTCTTATCAGCACTCCTGTATGTGTCAGACCTTTATTACAGGACTTGTCTTCACTGCTAAATAAGATGTACTTTTTTACTTTGTGGGTAATTAACACATGTGAGCTATCCCAAGGTAAAAGCACAGTGAAGACCAGGCACTTTAGTTTTTACAGGTTAAACTCCCTGAGATCAACCCCTGGCGGGCCTATAGGTCTGTTTACCTCTTGGTTTACCTCATGATAACACTAACATTTTCTAAAGTGCCTAGTTTTTACTGTGTTTTTATCTCAGAATAGGTCACACTCATTAGTTACCCAAAGGGAAAAATGCACCTTTTTTTAGCAGCAAAGACAAGGCTGCAGATGGTAAAGAGGAGTAGGCAATGTGGGAGTAGACAGGCAGAAGAGGAGGAGAATGGTACTTGGTAGCATATTTGTTTTGTATGATCATTGTGTGTCTGGTATTAGGTGGTATGCAGCATATTATGTTTTCACATACCAGAGTACTCCCTGCACCTTTCTCTGAGTCCACAGGCTACAGAGGTAAATGCTGTGTAAGTGATGTCATGCATTATATATCACATGGAAAAACTGTATCAAACTCCATTGCTGTGGGTGTCGAGGTTGCATGTAACCACCCAGAGGGATGAGAAACTCAATGAGGGGATGAGACCAAACTCAGCTGAAGAGGAGTAACAAAAGGTTCTGGTTCAGGGGACTGGAAATAGGATCTAGAACTTTTCATTTCTAGATTGCTGGTTCAAATTCAGACCATCCTGTAGAAAGCAAACACTGTTGTGATCTGATGGCTGTTAGGGGGCTGATATGAAAAGCTGTGGTGGTCTCAGTCCAGTTTTTCATAGTCAGATGTCCACACCACAAAACCTGCAAATACAATTTACACTTCTGACCCTCCCAGTACAGAGGCCAAGGCCTGAGTGGATCCTGGAGACTGAATTCTCCTCTGAACCTGACAGGTGTTTCTTGGAGGTAAGGGGTCGGGTAAGGTGCAGGAGGCACTGTTGCTGTCTATGTACCTGTTTAGAGGATGCATAGAGGATTTCAATTTCCAGAGCTGTCAAGCCAGTACTCTAAACAAGTAAAGAGGAAAGTAGGTCTTGGGGTGCCCTTCTGATCTGTGATTACCTCAGTTCTCAGTGCAAACAGCCTGCAGCAGCACAGTGCTCGGAACAGAATAGGATTTGGAGATGAGCAGAATTCCCTGTTATAGAATCCCTATTTACTGAAGTCTATTTCACTGGAACAAGTAGGTTGGAGTGTTTTGTGTGGGTGAGGGGAGAGAAGAGAAAAGTTTCTAGAACAGATATGGCTGGCTTTGTTGGAAGGGCTTTTGGCTCCCTTCCTGGTCTGACACAGGAGTCAGACATGCAGCTGCCAGATGTTTGCATTCCCTGCTCTGGTATCTTTCAGGCCTGTCAAGGAAATGTGTGATGGGAAGGAATTATCTCACTGGGGGCTTGGGGGAGAGTTTGTATGCAGAGTGCCCCTGCTGTGCTCTCCTCTGCCTGAATCACCCAGGGGAGGTCATTCTCAGGTTTCTTGTAAATAACCATGGAGACAGTGCCAGCTAGAACATTGTCCCAGACAACTGTGCCAAAACAAAGTGGTGATAGAGCAGTTCTTCGTGGGGCTCCCCTGACATGAGACTCCTCTCTCATTAGTTTCCATGGTGACTCACAAAGGGAGCAGGAAGACAAATACTGCTCTCCTAGCAAAGAAGAATAACAAATAGGTTAGTGACTGGCAGTGCTCTTGTTGTGGTGTCCAGCGGAATACCTTAGATTCAGTGCCAGTCCTAGTGCCTTGCTCCCTGACCTGGCCTGGAGAGTTCTACAGTGCCATGCCATGGTGGCAATATTACTGAAGGCAGCAGTTGATGCTGGCAGGTGGCATTAGGTGGCGCTACTACAATGATGCCAAAGTGGTGTTACTAGGCAGCACTGGCAAATGTAAGCAAGTGGCACAGGCAGGTGGCATTACATGGCAGAGGCAAGTGGTATCCCTGAAAGGTGGCATTAGTTAGCACTGTCAGGGGATACAGGCAGTTGGCATTAGCATATGGCATTGGCAGATGGCACAATAGTGTGTATACATGCACATATTCTGTATAGATTTAGCATGCACTCTCTAGGCTTTCTGATATCTCCAAAAAGGTTTTCATATCAAAATATCTGAGGTTTAATCTTTGTAGTATATGAAAAAGATGTGTGCAAAGAATGGTCCGCTAGAACATCCAGTTCATCAGATCCCAGCAGCCTTCACCCACAGACACTGTCCTGAAGGTCTCACCATGACCTGCTCTCCATTACAAAAGCAGCAGACATTACTCTGCACTGTACCTTTCAGTCCAGCTTGTCAGCTGCTGTCTGCCTCTTACTCTTCAGCCCCTCCATGGAGCAACTTGTGATGCAGCAGTGATCAGACATAGAGCAGGCCTCAAGGGTGAAATGAGACAGAGGAGGTGGGTGAGTGGTGAATTTCTGATCTGTATCTGTTTCGTTTTGTAATGTAAGATTTCCGGGAGAATTCCAGGGAAAGGAGAGGAATAGAGGGGGCTAAAAGGTAAGATGGCTTTTAAACATGGCCAAAAACTTTGGGGGGAGGGATAGCTCAGTGCTTTGAGCATTAGCCTGCTAAACTCAGGGTTGTGAGTTCAATCCTTGAGGGGGGCGTTTAGGGATCTATCTGGGGCAAAAATTGGGGATTGGTCCTGCTTTGAGCAGGGGGTTGGACTAGATGACCTCATGAGGTCCCTTCCAACCCTGATATTCTATGATTCTAAAAATAGCCACTAATCTGTGGTGCCTCCATTTCTGGCTGACCAATTTGAAACGTGATAGGCCATATTTTAGAGCTGCTGAGCACTCCCATAGGCTTGCTCGGTGTCTGGTTTTTGACTAAAACACCAGGTTGAAAAGGAACCCTGGTGGCTCTGGTCAGCACTGCTAATCGGGCCATTAGAAGTCCAGCTGGCAGGCTCACTGCCCGGCTCCGCACAGCTCCTGGGAAGCGGTCGGCATATCCCTCCGGCTCCTAGGCTGAGGAATGGCTACAGGGGCTCTGCACGCTGCCCCCACTCTGAGCGCTGGCTCCACAGCTCCCATTGGCCAGGAACCACGGCCAGTGGGAGCTGCAGGGGCAATGCCTGTGGACAGGGGCAGTGCGCAGAACCCCTGGCCACCACTCAGCCTATGAGCCAGAGGGACGTGTCGCTGCTTCCTGGGAGCCACCTGAGGTCAGCACCCCGAATCCCTCCCACACCCAAACCCCCTCCCCCAGCCCTGAGCCCCCTCCTATACCCAAACTCCCTCCCGGAGTCCGCACCCCCTCCCGTATGCCAACCCCTAGCCCCAGCCTCAGAGCACCCTCCCGCACTCTGAATCCCTTATTTCTGGCCCCACCCCAGAGCCTGCACTCCCAGCCCAGAGCCCATACCCCTCCCACACCCCAACCCTCTGCCTCAACCCAGAGCCCCCTCCCACACTCTGAACTCCTCAGCCTTATCCCCCAGCTCGGAGCCCCTTCCTGGATCCCAAACCCCTCATCCCCAGCTCCACTCCAGAGCCTGCATTCCCAGCCAGAGCCCTCACCCCCCTCCCACACCCCAACCCCCTGCCCCAGCCCAGTGAAAATGAGCAAGTGAGCAAGGATGGGGGAGAGCGAGCGACGGAGGGAGTGGGGATGGAGTGAGCGGGGACAGGGGCCTCAGAGAAGGGTTGGGGCAGGGCCTCGGGGCAGAGGATAGGGCAAGGGTGTTCAGTTTTCTGCAGTTAGAAAGTTGGCAGTCCTACACTCACAGTTTCAGTGAAGTCAAGGGGAGCTGTGGGGACTGAGCACTTTTGAAAACGGAACTCAAAGTGTTTCCAACAGGTCATGGAAAAATAATGGCACCCCAAATAAATGGCCACTTATAAAGATGTTGACCTAAATATTTAATCATGTAACATTGTGAGCAGGGCAAGCCTCCTCCTCACAGTGGTTAGAGTCTGTGACAATAGCACCACCTCCTAATAAGTGTCTGTGACAGCAGCTTCTCCTAATGGTATAGGGATAGGGTAACCGAGGCCTGGTTCTGCCTGGGTTATGAACCAAGGGCCCTCTTGAGCACTTTAAGGCAAATGTCCACTACCTACAACCCAGTTAACACTCTTCCCTGGGTCTCTTCCCAGCACTTGGCCCCTCCTTGGGGTGCTTTCTAGTTCGTGGCTATCCCTGGCAATCTGGTTCATAGGCTTCAGCAGGCTAGGGAGTCCAGTGTTGTGCAGCAGCCCTTTCCTGGGGATGCCCTCCTGGCAGAGTTCCTCCCTAGCAGTGAGCACAGATCTGCCGTCTCTCCGCCCACCACCCTGCTGTGCTGAAGACACTCCCTTTTAAATCTCTCCTCCAACTGGATCATGCCCACAGCCCCAGGCCTGAGAGGTTGGGGCTCCCAGGGCCCAGAGTTATTTCTGCATCCTTATCTCTCCAGTGTGGGGTTTATCTGCTCCATCACAAACCTCCTTTTGGCAAGTGCCCCGGCTACAGGAGGCATAGGTATGAATTCCAGACCTGTTCTCTCACTCTGCTGGGAAGCTGGGATGAAATTGTTAACTCACTGAAATCAATGGGAGTTTTGTCATTGACACTCCTGATGATTAGTACACTACAGGAGACTCACTTACAAGTTTCAGTCCTCTTTTCTCATTCCTCTGACGAGGGCTGATTTGAGCACCACTGGAAATCTCTGAAAGCCAACTTGTTTGAAGCCCTCTTTCTGGGTCAGTAGTTGCGTCCTGTTCCCCATACCCTACATATTATTATTAACTGTACAATAATTATTAATAATTAATATACAATAACTGTTCACACCCTGAGCACCCACATACCTAGAGAGAATAATTCTAGACAGATGGCCAATAGAAAAGACTCAGACAGCTCCAAGCATAAAAGCAAACTGGGATTCTTTACGAGGCTGTCATATCATAATGCCACATGGCAAGAGGGCAAAATGACAGATTCCAAACAGAAAATGGATAGTTTTAGTCAGGGGGAGATATGAGTTCCAGACTCAGTCCAGATCTCTCACACTTCTGGGAATCTAGTGTCAATGCCAAGTGAGAGTCATATCTGCTTTACTCACAGATATGACTCCTTCAGTAATAGTAAGGAAATAAATCCCTTGGAATTCTCTAGAATGGGGCCAGAAGAAAGAGAGAGAGCTCAACACTAGGAGAATCTCCCAAGGGTGCCCTCCTGGGTGATCCTTCCAGGCTTCAGGGCTCTGAACCAGAGTTTTTCAATGGAGTTTTTCATGCATTGGTTGTAAAAAATCACCTGCTGTATGTAGCTGCAAGTAGGGCTGGGAGAACATTTTCTGCTGAAACTTTTTTGACAGAAAATTAAGTTTGTAACTAAATGAAGATTTTTTTAGAAAGTGTCTGCTTTCCACAAAGAAATTCAATTTTTAGTTGGAAAACCAAAATTTTTTTTGGTTTTTCAGATGAAAAATTTGGGTTTTGATTGCTAAAAAACAGTTCTTCATTTTGTAGGGGTTTTTGACAAAAGTCAGTTTTTATGTGGGGAGAAAAACATTTCCCAAGTAGCTCTAGTTATAAGCATGTTGCTATATCAATCTGAGTAAATCCCTATCTTTCTTTGTCTCAAACACAGATTCTTGTTTTTTATTTTTTTTTAATGTATTCTGGAGTACTTGGAGCTGTGTTTAAAGCTCTCTGCTGAGAGTTCAGAAGCAAGACCTCCTCAAGTAGTTTATTCATTCACCCTCCTCTGCACGATTACTGTGAAGCTGTCTCTTAGTGGCACCTTAGAGACTAACCAATTTATTTGAGCATAAGCTTTCGTGAGCTACAGCTCACTTCTTCGGATGCATACTGTTCTACACTTTCCACAGTATGCATCCAATGAAGTGAGCTGTAGCTCACGAAAGCTTATGCTCAAATAAATTGGTTAGTCTCTAAGGTGCCACAAGTACTCCTTTTCTTTTTGCGAATACGGATTAACACGGCTGTTACTCTGAAACCTGTCTCTTAGTGCCATCTAGCTGCTGCAATTATTCATGGTTTCTCCATGGTGCCCCAGTTTCCCACTGTAAGGAGGAATGAGTGTCAGTGCATAACTTCATGCCGGGAAACTTTCTGCCTTATAATAACGGGGATAAGGAATTAAGGAAAAATCTAGGCAAGATTCTATATCAGGCATGGCCAAACTGTGGCTCGTGAGCCGCATGAGCTCTTTTACAGTTAAGGTGCGGCTCATGGAGCCCCCCCCCCTCCTATTCTCTGCCTACCAGACTGTGGGAGGGAGCTTGGGGCTTCTGCCCTGTGTCAGGGTGGTGGGTAGGGGCTTCTGCCCTGCAGGGAGGGGAGTCTCAGGGCTTTCACTCCATGGCAGGGGCACTGGCGCTCAGGGTTTCAGCCAGGTGCATGCCCCAGCAGATGCCACCCCTTGGGGATGAACCCCCGAGCCCTAGCAGGCACCGTCCCATGGGGATGAAGCCCCAAGCCCCATCAGGTGCTGCTCTGTGGGCCAGGGTGTGAGTGTCTTATAGCTCTCAAACTTTTGAATATTATCGAATGCGTCTTGGAAAGTCAGTAAGTTTGGCCACCCCTGTTCTATATTTTACTATTATAAAGATAGATACCTAGATTCCATCATTGGAAGCAATATATCTAGGAATTAAAGCAGAGGATTAGCAATCAGGAAACTTGGGTGCTATCTGGTTCTCCCTCTGACTTCCTGCATGACCTTTGGCATTAGTTAAGTCACAGCCAAATTTTGGCAAGTAGTCTCCACTTTTAGATGCGTCAGTTTTTGGGTGCCATATATGGGTGCCATATATATGGGTGCCATATTTTTGGGTGCCATATATGTCTGCAGTTAGGCACCAAAAATTGAGGTTCGCAAAGTTAGTGGCCACTCTTGTGGTCTTAACCTTTCTGTATGTAGATTTCTCCATTAATAAAATGGGTATGTATTTAGCAATATGTAAGCTGGTGTAATTTCAGTGGAATTGCATCCCTTTATAGCAGGCTGGATGGGGCTCAGGAATGCAGTGTTGTAGCCACGTTAGTCCCAGGATAGAGAGAGACAAGGTGGGTGAGGTAGTATCTTTTATTGAACCAACTTTTGTGGGTGAGAGAAACAAGCTTTAGAGCTAAACTCTGTGTAGCTTGTCTCTTTCACCCACGGAAATTGGTCCAATTAAAGATATTACCTCATCCACCTTGTCTCTCTACCTCTGGAAGGCCCTCTGAGATCTTTGAATGAAAGGCACTGCAGAAGTACAAAGTATGAAAGACTCACTAATTTGCACTTTGCTAAATGGGACATCAAACACTGCAAACCAAACAGAGCTCTCTCTTCACATCTCAGGGCTTGTCTACACCACGCAGCTTTTAGCGACAAGGCTTTGTCAACACAGCCTTGTCGCTAAAAGTCAGCGTGTGTAAATGCTCTTTGTCGGTACTTTGTCAGCACTTTTGCTGATGAAATACTTCCAGCCCTGCAAGCGTTGTTAGCTTTGTCGGCAGGAGAGCGCTTCTATCGACAAAGACGTGTTCACACTGCCACTTGTGTCGGCAAAACTTTTGTCTTTCGTGGCGGCGGGGGGGTGGGGGGGGAGCTTTTTTAAGTACCCATGAAAGACAAAAGTTTTGTCTATAGCTTTGCAGTGTAGACATACCCATAGTGTGAAATGTAAGTTCTGCAAAGGAGAGGTGCCCCTGGGGCAGGGAGTCAGTGTTTTGTTTACAAACAGAGGCAGGGTGATTAAGATAAGAAAGGGCTGGTGATTAAATTAAGGATATGGAAGTTTAGCCTGTAAAAGAGGAATCCCTCTGGGGGGGGTGGGGGGGTGACTCAGAAAAAATACAGCAAAGCATTGAGCCAAGATTGCATTCAGAAAAAAGGGGAGATTTTGGGGCATAGGTGAAAAGAAAGGGTCAAACCCAGGGAAAGGCTAGCAGTGTATAGAGAAGTTCCCACTCTACCTGAGGTACTTATGTGGCCCCATCACCATAGTATCTGAGGCTGCGCCTCACAATGTCTAACCTATTTCTCCTCCCAGCCCCTCCGTGAGATAGAGCAGTGCTGTTATCCGCATTATACAGATAGGGCACTGAGGCTCACACAGACTAAAGGCCAGATTTTCAAAGGTATTTAGGCACCTAGTGAGATTTTCAAATGCACTTAGAAGGTTAGGTGATTTGTAAACCCCACTAGATATGTAGCAGCATCTTTGGGTGCCTAAAAACCTTTGAAATTCTGTCTTTAAAGCACTGGCCTGGGGTCAGACAGGAAATCCATAGGGGGAGTGGAACCCAGGTCTTTCAGGGATAGCTCCCAATCCAGCAGACCAGCCTCTCTCTCTGCTGCATACTGCAAAAAAAGAGGACTCTGATAGCTGGGAGCAAAACCAACGTGGCCAGTTCTCTGAGACTCCAGCAAAGGGTCTCAGGATGGATGTCATGGTTGACAGCATCAAAAGCAGCACAGAGGTTAGGAAGGATGGAGAATGAACTCCCAAGGTTCTGCCCCATGCTGGGTTGTACAACAATGGCTGCTGTGCAATTTTACATTTTAACTGAAAACCATTTTGTTTAGTCTTTTTTTGTTTTGAGTTTGAGAAAAGGAAGGAATGAGAAGTGTTGTATGAAGAAAAGGAGTACTTGTGGCACCCTAGAGACTAGCCAATTTATTTGAGCATGAGCTTTCGTGAGCTACAGCTCACTTCATCAGATGCATATCCACGGTATGCATCCGATGAAGTGAGCTGTAGCTCACGAAAGCTCATGCTCAAATAAATTGGTTAGTCTCTAAGGTGCCACAAGTACTCCTTTTCTTTTTGCGAATACAGACTAACACGGCTGTTACTCTGAAAAGTGTTGTATGAGTATCAGATGTGTTTATGCCTCAAATTCTTAGGGTGTCAGCTGTATTCAGGCCAAATCAAGAACAAAGAACAGAAACTGCATCCACAGAGGCCATAAAGTTGACAATTATTGTCATGATTTGTATTATTCACTGGGCACCATCTGTGTGCTCAGCACTGTTCAGAATATGCCAGAAAATCCAGTCCCTGAGCCAATGCATATAAGATGTGTAACTCTGGATAAGATGGCTCAGATATTTAAATATGAAGTGTATAGTTATTGACCACACATGTTATCACATGTTTACTGTGATGTTTATATCTGTGAGTGGAGGCACAGATGGCAGTAGAAGTTTTACTTGATCAAGGACTAGCAGATTTGACCCTCCAACTTTCTTTCCAGAGGAAGAGCTGCCCAGAGCTCCTGTGCCTGTTTATTTTCCTTTCCTGCCTGCAGTGGCCCTGATATACCTCAGAAGTCGCAGTTTTTTTCTCAACTTTAAAATATAGAATTTTCTTGGTGTTTGGTTTTAAATATTCTCCTGTGAGAACTGCAACTCAGTCACTGTAGTGTTGTGTTTAGAAGCCTTCTGGAAAGTAAGTAGCCTTTAAACAGAAGTAAAAGCACTGTTGCCAACTCTCATGATTCTGTCATGAGTCTCATGATAATTGTTTTCCTTAAAGACCCAGCTCCTGGAGTCAAGTGGATAGGTGATGATTTCAGCCTGCATTCTTAAAGAAAAATCAAGTTTCTAGTCCTCGTGGCTGTGGAGAAAGCTTCAAAATGTGACCCTAGTGCACTCTAAAGGCTCAAAAAGCAGAAGGCAAATAAAAAGAACCCCAAATCTGTTATTTTTACATAATCTCATGATTTTAAAAACCAATCTCATGATTTTTGGTGAGCCTGATTCATGATTTTTGCACATTTGGGATTGGCAATTCTGTGAAAGGGACTTGAAAGTGTCAGATTCACTCCTGTTTAAGGTTTAGTTTCTAGTCTATTATTTGTAGTGAGGTAACACCTCTAGAGCCCCAGGCAGGTGCAGTATAAACTCATGGGGCCTTGCCCTAGTAGGATGTTTCCAAAGTTAAATGATCTATTCCAAGCTTGTTGAACTGCAAAAAAGTGAGATGAAGTAATCTAGGTTTTTCTATAATTGTTTCAATTGTTGTATTCAAGAGTTAGTAACAAAGAATATACATTAAAATTTTAAACCTAACCAGTGTCCCTTACGTGACTTGACACAAGATGTGAGAACATGTTAGTATTAGAGCTGAGTGGGTCTAATATTTATTAAATCCTCTGAAATGGCGCCCCTGTGCACTGGACAGCCTCATATCTACGAGAGGACATTTCAAAGGGTATTGCAGCAGCTGTACTGCCCTGGGATTCCCAGAATCATCCCCTCTGCGGCACAACCTCCAGAATTGCCTGCTGGGGCAATGCCCCTCTACATCACTACTACCACGGGCTGTTGTTTACAGCCATAATTTAGCCCTATGTGTCATCAAGTCACATCTGTTAACTCCATTGTCATAAAAGGTGTTTTCTTCTATTAGCCCTGCAGAAGCCAGTAGAGCTATGGGTCTATTCTACCTCCTACAGAAACAGTAAGATTGCCAGCCAAGTGGCAAATGCTGAATCTTCCATGAGTTTTTGTGCTGTGAACATTATCACCAAAATTGATCATATTTGTGGCACTCACAGTTAAAAAAATAATCTATGGACTCTTAAACTGAGCACAATTAATCTGGACTCACTGAAAAGAAATGTGGGAGCCTGTTGTGTCATTGATTATGCAGACACTTTCCTGAGTGTAACTATAAGTTTGGGCCAGCATGAACATCCTTCTTTAAACAGCAAACATCAGAGTTAAATAGTTACTCTTTGCCTTTGCTGTTTGGCTCTCTTGCATACCAAAGCCTTAGCTCTTAGCAACATGAAAACCCATCCTAATTAGCCTTTGCTTAACAATAACTCTCTGTACCATTCTCAGGATGCCAAGATCCTTTTATTCTGGGGCTACAAAAGTGGGAAACAGTTTATTTAAAGCTCTGGTGCAGAGTTTTATGACTCTTTATGTGAAGTGAATTGCACTGTTGCTGTACTTTGGACCTAGCAGACTCAGCTTGAAAACTAAAAGCAGCACTTGAGATATAAAAGGTGTCAGAGTAGCAGCCATGTTAGTCTGTATTCGCAAAAAGAAAAGGAGGACTTGTGGCACCTTAGAGACTAATCAATTTATTTGAGCATAAGCTTTCGTGAGCTACAGCTCACTTCATCGGATGCATATTGTGGAAAACACAGAAGATGTTTTTGTACACACAAACCATGAAAAAATGGGTGTTTATCACTACAAAAGGTTTTCTCTCACTCCACCCCACTCTCCTGCTGGTAATAGCTTATCTAAAGTGATCACTCTCCTTACAATGTGTGTGATAATCAAGGTGGGCCATTTCCAGCACAAATCCAGGGTTTAACAAGAACATCTGAGGAATGGGGGGGGGGGAGGAAAAAACAAGGGGAAATAGGAAATAGGTTACCTTGCATAATGACTTAGCCACTCCCAGTCTCTATTCAAGCCTAAGTTAATTGTATCCAATTTGCAAATGAATTCCAATTCAGCAGTCTCTCGCTGGAGTCTGGTTTTGAAGTTTTTCTGTTGTAATATCGCAACTTTCATGTCTGTAATCGCGTGACCAGAGAGATTGAAGTGTTCTCCGACTGGTTTATGAATGTTATAATTCTTGACATCTGATTTGTGTCCATTTATTCTTTTACGTAGAGACTGTCCAGTTTGACTAATGTACATGGCAGAGGGGCATTGCTGGCACATGATGGCATATATCACATTGGTAGATGTGCAGGTGAATGAGCCTCTGATAGTGTGGCTGATGTTATTAGGCCCTGTGATGGTGTCCCCTGAATAGATATGTGGGCACAGTTGGCAACGGGCTTTGTTGCAAGGATAGGTTCCTGGGTTAGTGGTTCTGTTGTGTGGTATGTGGTTGCTGGTGAGTATTCGCTTCAGGTTGGGGTGCTGTCTGTAGGCAAGGACTGGCCTATCTCCCAAGATTTGTGAGAGTGTAGAAGCCCTCTACACCAACATTCCACACAAAGATGGACTACAAGCCGTCAAGAACACTATCCCCGATAATGTTGTTGGGGACACTGGGGCATGGCCACTAGGTAACTCGAGGGGATGGAAGACCACGAGTGTCGATGAAGCCCCCTCGCACTAGGCCCAGGTGTCCTTGGCCCCCCACTCCCGCCTGGAGGCACTCGCAGCAGCTCTGCGTACTGGGCTCAAGTATCCTTGCCCCCCCACCCCCGGAGGCACTCACAGCAGTTATGCTGAGGATCTGCAACAATATGTTGCAGAGTCAGACTGCCTGAAACTAAGCAAGACCGAACAGGGCAGATATGGAAGAACAATGCTGAATAAAGCAGCTTTATGTATAGTTTAACAAATGATACCAAAAACAAGGGAACTAGCTGGTAACTGGATTGGCTGGCTATATGGATACTTAGGGCAGCTTGCTATTGGATAAGTATGCTGGGAAAAAGGATGTATAAAAGCCTGTGTAACTTCCTGTTCTGTGTGCAGGATTTGAGATCTTATTCTCCCTGTACCTTTTTGCAGCTGCAAATAAACTTTTCTGCTTCTCCACCCCATTGTGATTATTGGGTGTAGCACACCGGGTAGCCTCTCGGCACTGGGTGCCGGCAACAATGTCACAGCTAACCTGGTGGCTGAACTTTGTGACTTTGTCCTTACCCATAACTATTTTACATTTGGGGACAATGTATACCTTCAAATTTGCGGCACTGCTATGGGTACCCGCATGGCCCTACAGTATGCCAACATTTTTATGGCTGACTTAGAACAACGGTTCCTCAGCTCTCGTCCCCTAACACCCCTACTCTTCTTGCGCTATATTGATGACATCTTCATCATCTGGACCCATGGAAAAGAAGCCCTTGAGGAATTCCACCATGATTTCAACAATTTCCATCCCACCATCAACCTCAGCCTGGTCCAGTCCACACAATAGATCCACTTCCTGGACACTACAGTGCTAATAAACGGTGGTCACATGAACACCACCCTATACCGGAAACCTACTGACCGCTATTCCTACCTACATGCCTCCAGTTTTCACCCTGACCACACCACACGATCCATTGTCTACAGCCAAGCTCTGCAATACAACCGCATTTTCTCCAACACCTCAGACAGAGACAAACACCTACAAGATCTCTATCAAGCATTCTTACAACTACAATACCCACTTGCGGAAGTGAAGAAACAGATTGATAGAGCCAGAAGAGTTCCCAGAAGTCACCTACTACAGGACAGGCCTAACAAAGAAAATAACAGAACACCACTAGCCGTCACCTTCAGCCCCCAACTAAAACCCCTCCAACGTATTATCAAGGATCTACAACCTATCCTGAAGGATGACCCAACACTCTCACAAATCTTGGGAGACAGGCCAGTCCTTGCCTACAGACAGCCCCCCAACCTGAAGCGAATACTCACCAGCAACCACATACCACACAACAGAACCACTAACCCAGGAACCTATCCTTGCAACAAAGCCCGTTGCCAACTGTGCCCACATATCTATTCAGGGGACACCATCACAGGGCCTAATAACATCAGCCACACTATCAGAGGCTCATTCACCTGCACATCTACCAATGTGATATATGCCATCATGTGCCAGCAATGCCCCTCTGCCATGTACATTAGTCAAACTGGACAGTCTCTACGTAAAAGAATAAATGGACACAAATCAGATGTCAAGAATTATAACATTCATAAACCAGTCGGAGAACGCTTCAATCTCTCTGGTCACGCGATTACAGACATGAAAGTTGCGATATTACAACAGAAAAACTTCAAAACCAGACTCCAGCGAGAGACTGCTGAATTGGAATTCATTTGCAAATTGGATACAATTAACTTAGGCTTGAATAGAGACTGGGAGTGGCTAAGTCATTATGCAAGGTAACCTATTTCCTATTTCCCTTTGTTTTTTCCTCCCCCCCCCCCCATTCCTCAGATGTTCTTGTTAAACCCTGGATTTGTGCTGGAAATGGCCCACCTTGATTATCACACACATTGTAAGGAGAGTGATCACTTTAGATAAGCTATTACCAGCAGGAGAGTGGGGTGGGGTGAAAGAAAATCTTTTGTAGTGATAAACACCCATTTTTTCATGGTTTGTGTGTATAAAAACATCTTCTGTATTTTCTACAGTAAGCATCCGATGAAGTGAGCTGTAGCTCACGAAAGCTTATGCTCAAATAAATTGGTTAGTCTCTAAGGTGCCACAAGTACTCCTTTTTCTTTTTGAGATATAAAAGACTTTGAACCAAATGCAGCCTGGCGCAAGTAGGAAAAACTGCCGTAGGAAATTTTGGGCCAATTTCAACACTGTTGTAAAAGCTGGTATGGATGACACAGAAAGTGTGTAGTAGTCATAAAACTGCTGTAACATAGTATAAGTAGTAAGGCTGTGTAATTTGCTCTAATTTGTCTCCAATTTGAGTGCAAAATGATTGTAACATACTGTACATACTAATGGGACAGGAAAGGTGTGTAAAATCAAACAACCCCTCCATACATACGTACAACCACCACCTCTACTTTAATTTACACCTGTACCATTCCCAACACTTCCCAGAACAAATTTAGCCCTTGTGCATGTTGGTACTACTTCTGTTCACTTCAATAAGAGTTGAGCCTGCTTATGCCAGAGTCCCATGTTATCTATGGTCCCCAGGGGATACTGAATCAATGAAAGTTACACTGCTTTGCATCTTACACCGACTTGCACCTATTTTCTGATCATGATACACCTATTATGTAACTTCCACCAGCAGTTAGGTTTACTGCTGACTTTGACTCACTGGTAAGAAATACACACACACACATACACACACACTCTGTGGATGAGTAGAAACTCAGAGACTTTTTACTGAATCTTCTATCTTGCTGCCCTCAAAGCAGTGGCACAACTGCACTGGCATAACAGAGTAAACACCTGCATTTCTACACCCCAATTTTTCAATAACTTAGGCCTTGTCTACACTGCCACTTTACAGCACTGCAACTTTCTCACTCAAAGGTGTGAAAAACACCCCCCTGAGCTCTGCTAGTTTTAGCGCTGTAAAGTGGCGGTGTAGACAGTGCACCGGAGCCAGGAGCTACTCCCCTCGTGGGGGTGGTTTTTTTACAGTGCTGCAAGAGCCCTCTCCCAGTGCTGGTGCCGGGACTACACAGCCATGTTCAAGTGCTGCCAGGCAGTGCTTTAACGTTGCTAGTGAAGACATACCCTGAGGCACATAACTGCGCTTGCAAAATGCATGCACAATTATGCACCTAATTGGGATAGAAAATTACCATGATTACAAATGCAAATTGGCCACTGAAGATGCCAATGGCCACAGGTCATTTGCATGTGCAGTTGCCCAGGTAGTTCCTCCTTAAGCTACTGTAAACTGTTCCCCTCCCAGGAAAGTCTTTGATCTGCACTCAGCCATAAACATGCAGAGAGTTTCACAGCCATCCTGCTCCACCAGGGAAACCACTTGCAGTCTGTTTCATTCTTTTTTCTCCGAAACTTTGACCTACTTTCCCTCCCACAAATCTCCTCCTCTAATTCAGTTTGCTCTGTGCTAGTGAATAATGCATGATGTCCTTCAAATCATGTCTATCAGCATTTGCATCAAGAGTCTTTGTGGTTCACTCAGCCTCACCTCCATCTGACATCTCTCCTCCATCAAGAAGCTATGCAAGCGGCATGTTCACTAAAGGAAGGTTCATGGCTGCCAAATTAAGCAGGAGAGTCCCTTCATGGAATGAGTGTGATACATGTTCTTAAAAGAAAACAGTAGTGTCATAGCACAGTTCTTCTGATCATTGCCACTCATTATAAAGAAGTAGGGCTGTCAAGCGATTAAAAAAATTATTTGTGATTAATTGCACTATTAATAATAGAATACCATTTATTTAAATATTTTTGGATGTTTTCTACATTTTCAAATATATTGATTTCAATTATAACACAGAATACAAAGTGTACAGTACTCACTTTATATTTATTTTTGATTGCAAATATTTGCACTGTAAAAAACAAAAGAAATAGTATTTTTCAATTCACTTCATACAAGTACTATAGTGCAATCTCTTTATTATGAAAGTTAAACTTACAAATGTAGAATTATGTACAAAAAATAACTGCATTCAAAAATAAAACAATGGAAAAATTTAGAGCCTACGAGTCTACTCAGTCCTACTTCTTGTTCAGACAATTGCTCAGACAAACAAGTTTGTTTACATTTGCAGGAGATAATGCTGCCCGCTTCTTGTTTACAATGTCACCTGGAAGTGAGAACTGGCGTTCGCATGGCACTGTTGTATCCAGGGTCACAAGATATTTACATGACAGATGTACTAAAGTAGGGGTTGGCAACCTTTCAGAAGTGGTGTGCCAAGTCTTCATTTATTCACTTTAATTTAAAATTTCGCGTGCCAGTAATACATTTTAACATTTTTAGAAGGTCTCTCTCTATAACATAACTAAACTATTGTTGTATGTAAAGTAAATAAGGTTTTTAAAACATTTAAGAAGCTTCATTTAAAATTAAATTAAAATGCAGATCTTATCAGTTTAGTGTGATCCTTGCCCTTGCTTTTTCCTTGCTGAGTTTTCCAGTGTCTGGCACGTATTTGGATAGTTTAAGCTGCACACAGGCTTCTGAGTGATCAGTTGTTAACCAGTTCCGAGAGGGACAGAGGACAGATTTCATGTGTGAAAATACCTGTTCACACAGGTATGTGGATCTAAATGCTGAAAGCATTGCAAACGCAATTTTCTTCAAACAGTTAAATTTCACTGACAGGGACGTCCGTCCAGCAGGTCAGACTAGAGGCCCCATGATCTCTCTAGGTAGCTTTAAGTGCACTCCACAGATCTCCAAACTGATGCCCACTATCTGAGCTTTTTAACTGAACGAGCTGCATTTCAAAATCTTCAACACCCATCCACTGAAATACAGATAAATCCAAGTCGCTTTTGTTGAATTTTTCAAGTTTAATTAGAAAAGAAAGCATTGGACCAAATCGCTGGAAATCTTGAAATCTGTTAGAAAATTCTGATTCCAGTTCTTGCATGTACATTCCAATCTCATCGACACTGACAGTGCAACGTGTCGATAGTGCTTTTATGTGTTGGGAGTAGCGGAAAGTCGAAGTTTGAATATCCCGAGAAAAAACTGCTAGTTTTACAACAAATGCCTTCCAGGTTTCACAAAGATCCAGAACCGTTTGCTCTGCACCCTGGAGACAGAGGTTGAGTTTGTTTAGGTGAGCAGTGATGTCAGTTAGAAACATGAACTTACACAGCCATTTGTCATCATCCAGTTTGGGGTAGTTTTATCCTTTTTCAACAAAAAGGCCTTGACAGTTTACAAAGCGCACCAAAACATTCCACGACTTAGCCACCAAATGTTGCTGTGACGTGAAATGAATGGACATCTAACTTTGCTTTCTTAGGAGCTGACATTTTGTCAAATGTACCCCTCAACTTACAGTGGGAAAAAAAATCACGACAGACGGCACGCACAAGGTCAAACACAATGTGCTGCTCCACGTGATGTGATCGTGATGGAAGCAGCAAATCAGGAGTTAAAAATATCCCAGTACAGTGGTGCTGGAACAATTTTTAAGGTGGGGGTGCTCAGCTGTGTCCCCTCTTGCCCCTGTCTGCACCCCTCACTGCCCCAGGCTGAGGCCAGTGGGCCACAGCTGGAGGCAGCTGCAGAGCCCCGGGCTCGCAGCCGGGACTCCAGGATGGCAGCAGAGCACCCGGGACCGGTGGCCGGGACCTGGGGCCAGCAGCGGGCTGAGCGGGGGCCGGCGGAAGGGGTCCCGGGTGGCAGGGGGCCAGCGGTAGGACCCCAGGCTGGCAGCAGAGCCCCTGGGTCTGGTGGCCGGGACCCGGGCAGTGTGAGTGCCACTCAAAATCATCTTGTGTGCCGCCTTTGGCACGTGTGCCATAGGTTGTTGACCCCGTACTAAAAGTTCATATGTCCCTTTATGCTTCAACCACCATTCCAGAGAACATGCGTCCATGCTGATGATGGGCACTGCTTGATAATGATCCAGAGCAGGGCGGACCAACACATGTTCATTTTTATCATCTGAGTCAGATGCCACAAGCAGAAGGTTGATTTTCTTTTTTGGTGGTTCGGGTTCTGTAGTTTCTTTTAAGAGTTCTGAAAGCATGCTCCACGCCTTGTCCCTCTCAAATTTTGGAAGGCAGTTCAGGTTCTTAAACCTTGGATCGAGTGCTGAAGCTATTTTTAGAAATCTCACATTGGTACCTTCTTTGTGTTTTGTCAGACCTGCAGTGAAGGTGGTCTTAAAAACAAACATGTGCTGGGTCATCCGAGACTGCTATAACATGAAATATATGGCAGAATGCGGGTAAAACAGAGCAGGGGACATACAATTCTCTCCCAAGCAGTTCAGTCACAAATTTAATTAATGCATTATATTTTTAACGAGTGTCATCAGCATGGAATTATGTCTTCTGGAATGGTGGCCAAAGCATGAAGGGGCATACGAATGTTTAGCATATCTGACATGTAAATATCTTACAATACCGGCTACAAAATTGCCATGCAAACACCTGTTCTCACTTTCAGGTGACTTTGTAAATAAGAAGCAGGCAGCATTATCTCCTGTAAATGTAAACAAATTTGTTTGACTTAGTGATTGGCCGAATAAAAAGTAGGACTGAGTGGACTTCTAGGCTCTAAAGTTTTACATTGTTTTGTTTTTGAATGCAGTTATGTAACAAAAAAAAAATCTACATTTGTAAGTTGCACTTTCATGATAAAGAGAGTACACTACTACAGTACTTGTCTGAGGTGAATTGAAAAATACAATTTCTTTTGGCTATCATTTTTACAGTGTAAATATTTGTAATACAAATAGTATAAAGTGAGCAGTGTACACTTTGTATTCTGTGTTGTAATTGAAATCAATATATTTGAAAATGTAGAAAAACATCAAAAAATATTTAATAAATGTCAATTGGTATTCTATTGTTTAACATCGTGATTAATCACAATTAATTTTTTAATCGCAATTATTTTTTTTTATTTAATCGTTCGAGTTAACTGCGATTAATCAACAGCCCTATAAAGAAATGTAAATTCCCTGCATAAAACACTTTAAGGGGAAGTCATGGTTGCACACGTCTAGAGTGGTTAAATCACTCTACATTTAGTGTTGCAGCCCAGTTCCTATTGTAACCCCTGTTTTTTAATTTCCTCTAAAACTCGCAAATAAAGACCTTGGGGGCTGACAATTAGTAAGTTGCCTCTACAGTCAAGACAGAATTTTGCTAACATATTTCACACAAACTGAACAGGGATTCTGGAGCTACAGAGCCCCCAGAATCTGGCTGGCACTTGCAGTTTAGAAATTCCTATAACTGTTTGGCACAATCATTATTCAAAAAGCATATGGAGTACAGACATGAAACATACATGTGAGTGACACCCAGCTCTGTAAATCTGTTGGATTAGTGTCAGATGGTACAGTTGAAGGACCATGTGTCTAGCTAGGATTTACTGAAGTAAACCTTGACCCACTGGGGGAAGCAATCAGATGACATGGTGGAGATTGTATTAGATCCCCTGACTGAGGGAGCTTACATTTATTACTCAGGTTTGTAATCTAAGGGTCTTTTTGGATCTCTTGTTGATTCTGGATTTCTACACACGAGCAGTGGCTAAGACCATGTTTTTCATCTTTGTTTGGGGAGGGGCTGCAGACTTTCCTTTTGGATGTAGACCTTGTCACTGTGACCCACGCCTTTCATAGAATCATAGAATATCAGGGTTGGAAGGGACCTCAGGAGGTCATCTAGTCCAACCCCCTGCTCAAAAGCAGGACCAATCCCCAATTAAATCATCCCAGCCAGGGCTTTGTCAAGCCTGACCTTAAAAACTTCTAAGGAAGGAGATTCTACCACCTCCCTAGGTAACGCATTCCAGTGCTTCACCACCCTCCTAGTGAAAAAGTTTTTCCTAATATCCAACCTAAACCTCCCCCACTGCAACTTGAGACCATTACTCCTTGTCCTGTCCTCTTCTACCACTGAGAATAGTCTAGAACCATCCTCTCTGGAACCACCTCTCAGGTAGTTGAAAGCAGCTATCAAATCCCCCCTCATTCTTCTCTTCTGCAGACTAAACAATCCCAGTTCCCTCAGCCTCTCCTCATAACTCATGTGTTCCAGACCCCTAATCATTTTTGTTGCCCTTCACTGGACTCTTTCCAATTTATCCACATCCTTCTTGTAGTGTGGGGCCCAAAACTGGACACAGTACTCCAGATGAGGCCTCACCAATGTTGAATAGTTACCTCAGGAGTGCCTTTGGGCTCAGAGCTGCAAATGTGGCTGGTGAAGAAAGTGGCCACACACCCACTTAGTGGTAATTCTCAGAGAGAGCACATTGCCCATGCGCTCCAGAGTTTGCACTGTCTTCCACGTGATTTCTGGGTGAAGCCTAAGGTGTTGATTTTGAGTTATGTAGCCCTCAAGTAGTTCTTTCGACCTGAAAGGCTGCTTCTCTCTTCATGTGATGCCACAACACTTGTGTTCAGTATGGTGCTGAAGCTCACAGTTCTGTGATTTAAATTGGAGAAGTTTCCTGGCAGAAGTTTTCCTGTTCTCAGAAAAAGAATCTGGACTTTGAAGTTTACTCATCCCCATGGTCTCACACAGCCTGGATTTGATTATGGTGACAGTCTGCTGCAAAGCTTCGTCTATTGTGCAAGCCTTTCTGAGAGGGAATGTGCTGAGCTGTGGCATGAGTGGGCAGAGAGGTGATAATTTTATCCTGGTTGGCTGACAGTAATATACTGATCTAGTAGTATATTTTTGTATGTATGTGTTTTTATAGATGATCTATAAAAGCCCAGAATTTAGATATATGTTTCTCTGCTCCTGATTATGATGGGCGTCCCACATCCTGCTGGTGGGGCTCTCAGCATGAAAGCACCATTTTTACTTTCTTTGATTGCAGGGATTTCTCTGAATTGAGAAGTCACAGCAGAGCATGGACCACGGCGAGAGAGATCCCACTCTTTGCACAAGAGCTGAAACTCTGGTCAGCGGTAAATCCCACTGCAAACTTTCTTGTGCTGTGACTCTCTGCATAATGGGTGTCTGCACTGCTATTGTCTCACTCAGAGGCTGAGATCGCCTTCTTGGGGGATCCAGGAGTTCTGTTAGGAGGGAGGTGACAACTCTGCCCCTAGCAGCTTTTCTTCATCCATCTGGGGGTTGAAACAGTTCTTCACCCAGATTATTTTTCCTATCAGTTTTTGGCATCTCTAGAATTGTTTCTACAAACAGAAGGTTTCAGGACCCCTTCCAAGAAAAATTATTCTGGCACTGTGAAAATGACTTGAAAGCAGATTTAATTACCACAAGCTGATGGAAGAGCTCTGCTGGAGGATGTCAGCTCTACTGTTAGGCTGTCCATCTGGCAGCACAGCCTTGGTCATTTTTGCTTCCTCAAATCATGGGATGGAGACATTGGGAACAGAGGGGATTTTAAACATTGGGGGAAAGAAGATGACTAGCTGCCCTAGTGCAGAATATAAAGAGAAGAACACACTAAACTGCTAGAGAGCTTTTTATTAACCTCAGCTAGACGAGTGATCTAACAGTCTGAGCACAGGTGTAGGAGCCAGGCACCTCTGGGTTAGTTTTGTACTGATATTTGCAGGTAAGTACACAGCCAAGTATTCATTAAATACATAAGAGGGTATGGAGGTTTGAGGTGTGGTGCAGTGGAGCTATGGCAGGGACTCGAAAGTTAAGCTAGCATGGCCTGATCTGTACGACAAAAAACAGTCTAGCGAGAGCACTTCGTTAGAATAGTTGGCCCCTGACCGTGTTACAGGCTTTGGTCCAATTTCAGAATGTGGTTAAGGCTGTATCTGCAAAGTGGACTCTTTCCAGTTTTTTCACCTCTTTTTTAAACGGTGGTGCTGAAAACTGGACACAGTACTCCAATTGTGACCTCACAGTGCCATGTTTAGTCACTTTTTTAGACACTTGTTAAGACTTATTTTTAAAGTTCAATGTGCTGTACATGAGCAAGCAGGCATTTGCTAATGTTATATTATTATATTTTCTTATTGAAAATGTCGTGAACTGACATTCCCCAATGCTGTGCAGTCAAGTGACTAGTTTTTACAGCTATTTGTATTCAGGTGGATTTCTTCACAAACAGAAGAGCTACGAACACAAATTTTTGTAATAAAATCTTAGATACTGTGGAAAACATGCCCCCCCCGAAACCACCTTTGCAATCCATGTTGGGGTTATGCCCACTATGCTTTCATTACACAGAGGATATATCAGAATTTGGTGGGAGGTTTTATTTATTCAGTATATCAATAAGAAACTGATATCTTTCTGTACTGACTGGGCCTCAAAGATGGGCTCCCTTTCTCAGTCAAGCAAAAGACTCTGAGAACAATTTGGAAAATCACGCCAAATTGTCTCCTTGCCATCTCTTGAGATCAAGTATTTGGCACACAGACATTGTATGAAGATAATCGAAACAGAAAAGGAAAATGAAAACTTATTTATATTATGCAGTTTAAAAGGGCCACAACCTTCCTGATTTAGCACTCTTTGACCCATGTATATTTATTTGGGAGACAAGTGGTTAGGTTAGAGAACTGTGAGTCAGGACTCCTGAGTTTTATTCCCAGTTCTGCCTGATTGGCTGTTTGACCTTGGACAAACTTCTCTGTGCCTTTGTCATAAACATACAGCTAAGGGTAGCATAAAATCCCTCCTTTACCTGTAAGAGGTTAAGAAGCTCAAATAACCTGGTTGGCACCTGACCAAAAGGACCAATAAGGGAAGAAGATACTTTCAAATCTGTGGAGAGAGGTTTTGTTTGTGTTCTCTTTGTTGTGTTCTCTCCGGGACAGAGAGGGACCAGGGCAGGAAAAAAACATCTCCTAAAACCCTACCTGAAATAAGCATTTAAGATTACAAAAATTATAAGTAAAGCAAGG
The DNA here is from genome assembly GCF_965140295.1 of Lepidochelys olivacea. NCBI lineage: Eukaryota > Metazoa > Chordata > Testudines > Cheloniidae > Lepidochelys > Lepidochelys olivacea. Next base: position 59,592,792 of record NC_140416.1, read on the forward strand.
AAATGCATTAGATTATCTTTTGTTTTAGATTGTGAATTTTCCCTATGCTAAGAGGGAGGTTTATTCCTGTTTTTTGTAACTTTGAAGTTTTGCCTAGAGAAGAATTCTTTGTGTTTTAAATCTTATTACCCTGTAAAATTACCTTCCATCCTGATTTTACAGAGGTGCTTCTTTTACTTTTTTCTGTATAATAAAGTTCTGCGTTTAAGAACTAAATTGGTTTTTAGCATTCTAAAAACCCAAGGGTCTGGTCTGTGCTCACCTTGTTTACCTATTTTCTTGGTGTATTATTCTCAAACTCCCCAGAAAAGGGGGTGAAGGGGTTTGGGGGGATATTTTGGGGAAACAAGAATTCCAGGTGGTCCTTTTCCTGCATCTTTGTCTAACTCACTTGGTGGTGGCAGCAATACCGTCCAAGGACAAGGAAGAATTTGTGCCTTGGGGAAGTTTTTAACCTAAACTAGTAGAAATAAGCTTAAAGGGTCTTTCATGCGGGTCCCCACATCTGTACCCCAGAGTTCAGAGTCAGGAGGGAACCCTGACAGCCTTGGTTTACTTGTCTGAATAACAGGTATATTAATATATGCCTACTTCACATGGGTGTTGTGAGAATCAGTTCTGATAAAACTTGGGGATGATAACAAAGATTGGGAAGGAGTGGTAAGTAATGATGAGGACAGGGCAGTCATGTGGAGTGATCTGGATTGCTTGCAAAGCTGGGCCCATTCAAACCAAATGCATTTTAATGGAGCCAAAAGCAAGGTCATTCATCTAGGAATAAGGAGTACAGGTCATATTTACAGAATGGGAAACAGTATCCTGGGAAGCAGTGACTCTGAAAAGGATTTAGGGGTTATAGTGGACAAGCTCCTGAACATGAGCTCCCAGTGCAATTCTGTGGCATAAAGGACTAATGTAGAACTGGTTGAAACTCCAAATTTTCATTCTGTGGGAAATTCTGACATTTCAAAAAAGTTTTCATTGTAAATCAGAACAAAACCTAGAAAATCTGAAATTCCTTCAGAGAGAAAATTCTGAAAAAAATTGTTTAGGAAAAATCCAACTGCTTCAATTTTCATTTTGTTTTTGATCCCCAGCTTGAGCTGGAGTTCTCAGGGCTTCCTGGCTCCCAGCTGTAAGTCCAGAGGTCCCATGCTCTGAGATAGTCAGCATGGCACGGCAGGGCTTCCCTGGAGCCATGGACCCTGGGAGCCCTTGGGTTCCTCTCCCCAGGGCTGTCCACATGTTAGGGGCTGCCTTGGGGTCACAGACCTTAGAAGTTCATCCAAGTTCACACTTCCCAGCAGCCAGTTCCTCAAAACCAAAATCCTTCCACAAAACATTTTGGATTAGATAAATCAGTCTTTTCTAATGAAAAAACATTTCTTAAAAAAATTCCTGACCAGCTCCAGGTGACTGCAATCCTTGGGATGTATAAACAAAGGAGTAGTGAGTAGGGAGGTGATTTTACCTCTGTACACTGCATTGGTGAGACCAATACTGGAATACTGAGCACAGCTTTTAAAAAGGATTTTTTTAAAATTGGAGAGGGTGCAGAAAAGAGCCACAAAAATGATTCAAGGGCTAGAGAAAATACTTTACAGTGGGAGTCTTAAAAGAGCTCAATCTGTTTAGCTTAGCAAAAAGAAGATTGAAAGGTGACTTGACTAGGGTGACGAGACATCCTGATACTATCACGATCATCCTGATATTAAGGGCTTTGTCTTATATAGGCAACTATCCCCTTCCGGCCCCCCTGCCCCCCCAAAAAAAGTTTCCCAACTTTTCACACTTGCTATCTGGTTACTAGTGTATAAGTAACTTCATAGGTAGAAAAGCACAGCTCTTTAGTGTAGTGGAGAAAAGCCTAACAAAAAGCAATGGCAGAAAGCTGAATCCAAACAAATTCAAATTAGAAATAAGGTACAACATTTTAACAGGGGGGTGACTAACCTTGGAACAAACCACCAAGGGAAGTGGTGGATTCTTCATTTCGTGATGACTTCAAATCAAGACTGGGTGCCTTTTGGGAAGATATGCTTTAGAGAAACACAAATTATTGGGCTTAATCAGAGGTAAGTGGGTGAAATTTAATGGCCTGTGACTTACAGGAGGTCACACTAGATGATCTAATGGTCCCTTCTGGCCCTAAACTCTATGAATCTCTGAGATCCTTGGATGTATGGTGATGCAGAAGAGAAAGATATTGTTAATTATTAGTATTTAATGAGCTGCAACTAAACATACAACATTCCTTTTGTTCTGTCCTTGAAAGCCATTTAATGATAATAGAATGAATTAAACCTGCCAAGATAACTAATGGAAGGGACCAGAGGACTGAAAATCTCCACAGAGCGATTTTCTGTGTTTACTTAGACACCTCAGCAGATGGTCAGCTTGGCTGGTAGATCATTATAATAGACATTGCAATATCAGGGTCATCACACAAGCTGAGACCTGTTCTTCACTGAGTAACTATGCCTCTCCTCTCCCTTGTTCCTCCTTGCAGAGAGATTTCTTTCCTTGGTTGTGACACACACACATACACTGACTTGATCTTGTGTGGAGAAGACTAGATGTGCACAAAATACCAAGAGAAAACTTGCAGAGGTTAGTGTTCGAAAACATGAATGGAAGTTGGTATTCTCACTAGGAATGGAAAATATATTATAGTCATCATGGGCCAGATTTTTAAAGGTAGTTGAGTACCTAAAGATGCAGTTAGGTGCCTAATGGGATATTAGGCTCCTGATTCACATTTATTTCAGTGGGCATTAGGCACCATGGGGCTTTTGAAAATTCCGCTAGGCACCTATCTGCATCTTTAGGCATTTAAGTACCTTTAAAAATCTGGCCCATTACGACTTTCATCCTGAAGGATCCTAAAGCACTTCCATTGTTTCTGTGTACAGGAATCTCTCATTGCACCTGTAGGGTGGAACTGGCAGGTGCTAACAGCATGCAGCAACAGTATATAATAGTTTAAGAAAGAAAGTGAAGAACCTCATCAGCAAGAGAAACTGCAGGATAAATTTAGGGAGGCAAGATGGAGAAGAGATAAGTGAATAATTTGAAACAAATAATTTATTTGATAAATTTAGCTGCTTCAAAATTGTTTGTAAGCAGCTTCCATTTGTCTCAGACGTATTCACTATTCAAATCATTCTTGGTCTGTGGCTTATTCATGAGCAGTTCGTTGCGAGTATTCGATATCAGAAATTCAAGAGTCAAGCTGCAGTACTTAGCTTTGAACAGCCTTCCTATATCTCTTTGCCTCATCAGCTCCCCGCTTCATTTCAAATTTCAGATGAAAAGATTTCTCTTTCACTTATACTACTTATTTTCTCTCCTCTTCCTCCATTATTTTTTCTTTTCCTGTTGTAAACCTTGTCCTCATTCCTCCATCCCTTACCACATGCATTCAATCATGGTATGTTGTCATCTGTTGTGTACTTTGTCTGAATTACATTGCAAACACTGCGGGGTAAGGACTTGTTGTTTTACTTGTTGTGTAAAGCACGCTGTACACATCTGGTGTTGTATAAATAAAATATACAACAGAGATATAAAATACAGAGATATTAACTCTCTAACCCATTTTGCAATACAGCATGTATAAAAGACACTATAGAGAATAATATTGTACAATATTTACGTATTATAGTTATCTTAGCTCTGCCACCGACACCCTGGGAGACCTTGGGAAACTCACTTTACCTGTCTATGTCTCAGTTTCCTGACCTAGATCAGAGTCATAAATGAATCAGTAGAAGAGCCAGATATCCTGATGCCCAGCTCTAACCACAGATTTTACAGATAGGGAAACAGAGGCACAAAAACATGAAGCCAAGGTCACCAGGAGATAGAACCTAGGTCTGCTGAATTCTAGTCTGGTGCCCGATTCACTGGGCCACACCGCCGCTCAGAATAGATAATTGCATTGAATTGAAATTTGGCTTTGCAGAATGACCCTTTCAGCACGCATATCAACTCACCTCAAAAGCAATGTCTGGATTTTGCTAAACTGGTGAAAAATAATAGAAAAGAGAGCTACCACCAATCCTTGCAGTATCTGTCGTTTCCACATATGATATTTTCTTTTCAGCAACGAATCCAGAACAGAAAACATGAGGGAGTCTTTTGTTTTCATTAAAAGTTAAAACAAATGCAGAGACTTTTTTATCCTTGAATAACAGCGAGGAATTGGTTGCAAATCTGAAGGCTGAATGCAGTTTGGATTAAATGACAGATTTCATGAATCAGAGTCGTAAATGAATCAGTAGAAGAGCCAGGTATCCTGATGCCCAGCTCTAACCACTAGACAGCACTGTAGTGATGGGTGCTATAGAAAACCCTCAAATAGATAATAATACCTTGGTCTTATATGGTGCTTTACATCCATAGATCTGAAAGCCCTTTACAAAGGAGAGAAGTCTCATTATTTCCATTTTACGGATAGGGAATCAGAGGCACAAAAACATGAAGCCAAGGAAGGAGTGAGAGCAGCAGAATGAGGATGTTGGACTTCAAAAAAGCCGACTTTAACAAACTCGGAGAACTGGTAGGTAAAGTCCCATGGGAAGAAAATCTAAGAGAAAAAGGAGTTCAGGAGAGCTGGCAGTTTCTCAAAGAGACGATATTAAAGGCATAACAGCAAACTATCCCGATGTGGAGGAAAGATAGGAAGAATAGTGACAGGCCAATATGGCTGCATCAGGAGCTCTTTAATGACTTGAAAATCTAAAAGGAACCCTACAAAAGTGGAAACATGGACGAATTGCTAAGGAGGCATACAAAAGAATAGCACAAGCATGTAAGGACAAATTCAGAAAGTCTAAGTATTGTTACAGAAGGAACTGATTATTATTATTTTCTCAGAAATCTATGACTTAGCTCCCTTAGAAGATTCTTCAAACAATTCAAGAACTAGTAGGATTGTGCAGGTAACTATGGCTGGATCCCCCCTGTAGCTGCCTAGAAGCAGCCATGGAGGGGAATCAGGAGTAGTTAATTCAGCTGCAAACTGTCCCAACCACATTTCTGCATGGAAATCTGACCGCTCTGTTGGAGATAGTGCTGTTGAAAGGCACAGCCAGTCCCATGCTCAGTCCTCCACCACCCCAAGCTCTCAGACCTTCCAGTGCTCTGATCCCATGAAGCATGCACCGTGGGCCAGTGAAAGGGTACAAGTGTGGGGGCAGTACCAGAAGAGTCATCCCTCCATTCCTCATGGTTCGTCCTCCTGCTGTTCCCCCCTCATTATAGCCCTCATCCCATTTATCTTCTCCTCTCCCACTATTGCCTCTAAGTCTAACCCTGAGCCCCTCCTACCTGGCTCTCCTTCCCTCACTGTGACATTCTTATCTGTACTAATCTTCCCCACACTCACTCTGCCTCCGCCTTCCATTCTCCTCAGGGTAATAGCTCCTTCCTCTGCCCGATCACTGTAACTAGAGGGAAGAATATAGATTTGCATGTTCATCTCTCCTACTTTTTTTTCTTTTACTCTCTTCCATTTCTGTACATTGATTTCCCCTTCCTGCCTGTGGGTGAGTCTTTCTTTCTAACTAGGGAGCATTCTTTTCTTACTTCCTCACTGATCTTTCCCTCATCTCTCACTCCCCGCACAGCATACTCCTTTTCTTCTCACGCTGCAAAATGGTCTTGGATACTTTCCGAAAGATGCAACCCAACAATAAATTGCATTGCACTGTATCACATTGTGGTCCTCTTTCTGACTAATTTATCATCTATTGTATTTGTAAGGGGCATTTCACTGTAATAGCTAAACAGCCTCCTTTTCAGATCTCTTGAAATCTATTCAAAATAATTATTTTTTTTAAATCAACCACCATATCCTAAATGTAGCAATAATAGCCCAGCTTGCAAAGGTCAGCCGCTGAGTTATAACTCAGCCATATGCTACATTTTATTTCCCCATCAAAATGCTCCATGTTTCTGATACTCCTGTTCTTGCAGAGAAATTGGTGTGGTCAGGTGACTCTGTAACAGGCTGGTTTGCTGCATTGTGGCATATTAGGAGGAATCACATTCCTTTGTGCATAGAACTACCTGAGTGAATATTCACTCAGAATGAGATCCTAATAACACAATATTCTTCTCCAGTGTAATCTGGGCTCTGATATCTGCATGGTGCTGAGCACTTACTGGCTCTGCAACTTCTCTTTGATTCCTGACACTTTTATGCTGAAGAAGTTGTCTGTGATAGATAAGAGTATCTATTGTGGCAGAATCCTTTGATGGTCCCTCATTATAGGGCATCCCTTAATTGCCTCTGTCTGGCACAAACCTGATATTGCCTCGCTCCTCTGACATCAGAATGCAGAGACATAAAATTAAAGTTATAAAAGTGTTCTTATTCTCTCAGATACATTAACTTTGTGCTTCCAGCATTGTTCATAGGTCAGAGGGGACCCCAGTCATCTAGTCTGGCCTCCTACGTAACTCAGGCTATAGAGCTCCCTGAAATAATTCCAGTTTGAATTAGAGCATATCCTTTAGAAAAACATCCACTCTTGATTTGTAATATCCTGTGGTGGATAACTCACCACAACCCATGGTAAATAGTTCCAATGATTAATGGCTCTCACTGTAAAAAACATATGCTTTATTTCCAGTTTGAATTTGTCTAGCTTCAGTTTTCAACCATTGGCTCATGGCTTTGTCGGACTGAAGAACCCTTTATCCCATGAAGATACTTACAGACTTATTAACCATAGAAGCCAGGAGAGACACCTGAGGACTATGAAAAAGAAACATGGAATCTGTTGTTCAGATAGTGCTTGAAGGAGAAAGAAAGAGCCACAAAGGGAGTGGCTGATTGGAGAAGAGAGATCATGATTAAAACATGAGACTCAGAAGCAAGTGTTTTAGATTCTATTTCCAGTTCTAGTACAGACAACCTCAGGTGGTGACACAGGAAGTGTCATTTTATCCATCTGTACCTCACTTTCTCTCTCTGTAAAATAACCAAACCTTGTACTTCCCCGCCTTCTATCAGAGGACCTTAAAAACATTTGTGATGGATTTGGTCACAGAAACTCCCTCAAGACTGTCTCTAGATGTGCTGGGATACCACTGAGAGCAAGCCCCCCTGCCAGAGAAGGCTTCCCTCCACTCCCATCTTGCTGAGTTAGACACTCTAGTCAGCTACAGCACAGACCAAGAGGTTGGGCCACACACCCCCTGCAGTGCACAGAAACTAAGATTCACTTAGCCCAGAGGCATCTCAGGTAACAGGGACTTTTCCAGCACCCAGTATTCAGTCTTTCTGGGAACCTAAACCCCAAATGAATCCATTTTACTCTGTATAAAGCTTATACAGGGTAAACTCATAAATTGTCCACTTTCTATAACACTGATAGAGAGATATGCACAGCTGTTTGCTCCCATAAGTATTACTTACTCTGGTTTCATTAATAAGCAAAAGTGATGTTATTAAATATAAAAAGTAGGATTTAAGTAGTTCCAAGCAATAACAGACAGAACAAAGCAAGTTACCAAGCAAAATAAAACAAAACGTGCAAGTCTAAGCCTAATACAGTAGGAAACTGAATACAGGTAAATCGCACCCTCAGAGATGTTCCAATAAGCTGCTTTCACAGATTAGACTCCTTCCTAGTCTGGGCCCAGTCCTTTTCAGACCAACGTTGTGGTTTATGGCATGGGTCCAGCAATCACTCACACCCCCGTAGTTAGAGTCCTTTGTCCCAGTTTCTTTCAGGCATCTCTTTGGGGTGAAGAGGCCATCTCTTGAGCCAGCTGAAGACAAAATGGAGAGGCTTCCAGGGCCTTTTATATTCTCCCTCTTGTGGGCAGAAACCCCTTTGTTCTTCTGTGCAAAATTACAGCAACAAGATGGAGTTTGTAGCCACCTGGGCAAGTCACATGTTCATGAATGATTCAGCTTTTTGCAGGCCAACGCCATTGTTTACATGTTAGTTTGAATGTTCCCAGGAAAGCTCAGATGTGGATTGGCATCTCTTAAAGTCCATTGTCAGTTAAGTGTTTCTCGATTGGGCACTTACTCACAATAGTCCTTTTTCAAGAAGCTGACCAAATGCTTTATTGATGCTACTTAGAATCAAACACATCAAGATACAAGTACAAAGCCAATATTCATAACTTCAAATACAAAAATGATACACACATACAGACAGCGTAATCATAACCAGCAAATTACAACCTTTCCATAGACACCTTACTTGACCTCCTTTGTACAAGATTTGGTGCAACTATGGGACCTTGGTTGCCACAATGATCTATGCAGTCAAAGTTCATGTTAATAACATCACAACGTTACCAATGTTAACTAGCTAATCCTCCTCTTTGGAGACTTTCTTTCAGATAGATAGGTATTATTTCCATTTTACAGATGAGGAAACTGAGGTACAGGGAAGTTACATGCTTGCCAAAGGTCACACAGGAATTCTGTGTCAGGAGCCAAATCTCCTGACTTCTAATACAGTGGTTTAATCACAAGAACATTCTTCCACCATGCAAAGAGCAGGCAATTTTGCAGAAGAGTTAACCCAGAGAAAGAAGGGAATCTGATTCTGTAACTTTAATTTATTTTCATTATTCTCCATCGGCAAGCTTAGTCAGGGAATAATCTGAAGAGGACTTTCTGGTGGAAATGGAAAAATGGTAAAGAGATTGTTTCAGCATGTAGCAGTGAAGCCTTCAAATATATATTTCTTGCTATGTGTGTCTGATCTCATACACTACAGGGGTGTCAGTGACAACAAATGAGATTGGGATCTAAGTTCCCTCCAAGCTGCGTGGCTGCCTATTAAGCCCCATACAGTGGCTCAGGGCTGCAGCAGGGAGAGGCTCCCCTCCTTGCCGGCCCCAGCATGGACCTGTCCCGGACTTGCCATGGCTGGGGGAGAGGAGCTGCCAGGAGGTGCCTCTCCCCTGGCCCTGAGCTGCCGAGGTGAGAGAAAGCTGGGGGGAGTCCTCTCTCCCCACCGAAGCCCCGGGGAAGCCTGCACCTCAAACCCCTTATCCCCAGCCCCACCCCAGAGCCCGTGCCCCCTCCCACATGCCAACCCTCTGCCCCAGCCCTAAGCCCCCTCCCACACTCTAAACTCAGCCCCACCCCCACCACATGAATTTTGTTATGTGCACCAATATGAAGGTGATGTGTCACATATGACCTCCATATTGGTGCACGTAACAAAATTCATTCCGCACATGGACGTAAACAATTAGAGGGAACACTGCTTGGGATTATATTCTTTGACCTTTTTTTTTCTTATGTTTCTTAGGTGTTTTATACATAAATTATTATTAATCAGAAATCATATGTGGAATCTGTCTTGTATCTACATTAAGGAAAAGTATTGAAATGACTGTGCAATGCCTAGTGTCCATTCACAACAGCTGACCCAGGCCTTTGACAAGCATTGGTTACCACGTCTGAGAGCAGGTTTTTAGTTAGAAAACTGAGCGGAAAATATTTACCACTTTACAGAGGTGTGAATGAGTGTTTGCAAAGGACCTTGAGATTGTAACAGGTTGGTTTGCCCCTGGGCTGGAGAGCCTGGGGCTAAACCAGCTGTGATTACAAGATGAGCCAACCTGAGAGGAATCAGAAAATTAAAGTATAAATGGCAGTAGGAAGGTGAGGAGGATAGGGTAGTTGGTTGAGGGAAGTAGTAGAGCCTACTAGAAGTAGGAAGCCCTGAAGTAAGTGAAGGAAGCCCAGGAAACAGGATGCTGCGAGCAGCTGGAACTGGTGAAACACTTTGTGTTTGTTTTCGGACTTTTGAGTTCTGTTTTTGATTAAACTCTGTTGGCCTCCAGGAGCGGCAGGTTTGTAGAAACTTTGGTGATGCCCAGAGGGGCCCCCCCCCAAACTAAGGCTCTGTGAGGGAGTTTGGGTGGGGGAAGGAGGTCTGAGGTGCAGGTCCTGGGCTGGGGCAGAGGATTGGGGTGTAGGATGGTTGAGAGGTTGGGCTCTGGGATGGAGTCTGGGGTGCAGGTTCTGGGGTGGAGTTTGGGTGCAGGCTCCAGGCTGGGGCAGGGGGTGGGGGTGAGGGTTACAGGCTCTGGGATGGCGTTTGGGAGCCAGAGGGGGTGTGTGGGAAAGGGGTGGGGGTGCAGGCTCTGTGGGGGAGGGTGTGTGTGCAGCGCTTACAGGGAAGGGACTGCCATCACACGTGGCTTCCTTCTTCCCCTGCTGCCTCTCACCATAGCCTCACTGGGGGTGGGGGATGGGGCTGCTCCTTGCCCAGCGTTGGGCAGGGGGGTGGGGGCAGATCACAGGGTCAAACACTCACCAAAGCCCCAGCAGCTGCTCAGGTGAGTGAGGTCCACTCCAGATGTCTCCCACCAGAAGCCCCCTCGGTGTCTCCTCCTGATGCGTGCACAGGGAGGGGAGGGCTGCTAAGCATGTGTGCGCCTCTACCTCCTCCTGAGGTGCAGCCGGCTGCCTCAGCCTGCCACCAGCAGGGCTCTTGTGCTGGGCTGTAGCTGTAGGCGGCGGCGGCAGCAGCAGCCGCCAGTGCAGGCAGGCGAGGGAGAGCTGTGCCGCTTTCTTTCAGGCAGGGATGCTCTGGGGCCTGGGTGAGGTGCGTGGGGGTGGGGTGGGGCCGGTGGGGGCCGGGGGCTGCTCCAGGCAGGGCTGGGGGAGAGACCCAGCTCCAAACACTGGTGGAGCAGGGGCCCCAGCCCTGAATATTCCGGGAGCCCGGGCACCACGGGCCCATACAACTCCTTGCCCCTATTTTGGATTGAGAAGGTGACTGGAAACTGAGACAGGAGTTCTTAAAGGCGCTCTCATGAGGGGGAAATTGAGGTAGGTGGCAGACACTGTACTAGAGATCATCCAGTAGAAGGTCAAGAGCCTAGGATCTATTCCAGCTAAAGAACCTGAGTAGATAATAATCCAGACTGAGGCAGGAATGATTGAGGCCTGCAAAGATTAGGTGACCCAAGTGCTCTCTTCTAGCTCCTATTTTTGTGTCCTTTGTTTTGGGCCTTTGTCCCATATTTTGGCCTTGGCAAGCAAGGAGGTATGTCATAGCTGGAATACTGATGGGAGGGAGGTGTCTATTTTTCCTGCAACCCCTCATGGCAACTACAGCATGTAACACCAGGATTCTGAAGCATCACCAGGAAGTCAGTTACCTGCCTTGGTGGACCAGCAGTCTGATGGCGCCTAGCAAATCTTAAATTCTCAGGAGCTGGTACCTGAGTTGCTTCTGTGTTTAGCAGCTACAGATGATGCAAAGTCCTTGCGTGTAAATTTACCAGGTAAATTATTAAAAATTGGAAGAACTGCGCAGAGGGGAACGGTGACCTGAATTAACCCTTAGCAAGCCAGAGAGAGTGCGCTGGAAAGCCGATCCTGCTCTATAGGAGCTGCTGTAGGTGCAGGCAGAAGGCCAGGGGGTGGGAGCAGGTGAGCTGAGGCCTGCAGCCAGATGATTTTCCCTGCTAAAGTCCCCTCCACCATCACCTCCCTGTACCGCAGCTGGCTCAGGACAGCAGCGAAGGAGTTAAGGGCTGGTGCGGGAGAAGGCTGGCTGTAAGGAGGGAGCATGTGCAGTTTGCAACCGCATCCATGCTACGGGTTAGTGTCACTGGAACATTTAATCTCCAGCAGCCGCCGCCTCGAGCCATCCATGGAGGCGAGGAAGACAATGCGCGGCTGAGCGGAGGAGGCGGGAGAGGCAGGAGCGAGGCAGAGCGTGGCCGCAGCAGCTGCCCTGGAGCGCTCTCTCCCCATCTCCGCCAGGGTAGGGGCAGTGGGAGCCAGTCCAGGCCTCCCGCAACGGAGCTGGCGGATGCTGGGCTGGGCGGGGGGATGCCGGGCCGGCTTGGGAGCCGGAGGGAGGGCTCTGGAGCCCGGCCTCTGTTGCTTTCGGTTTCTCGCTGCGCGGGCTCCGGCTCCGCTTCCTGCCGCGGGAGAGGAGTTGGAAGGGGGGTGAGGGGGCACCTCGCACCCGGAACAAAGCGGGCTCCGGGGCAGAGGCGGAGGGGGAGGGGGTTGCCCGGGGCAGCGGAAGGCAAACCCAGCTGGAGGGCAGCGCCGGGGGCTGGGAGCCAGCGCAGCTGGAGCGGAGTTGCGGGGGGTTGCGAGAGGGAGCCGGAGCCGGGGCCGGCCACGAGCGGGGCGCTGGAGCCACACGGACGATCCCGGGTCAGGGTCTGTCGCCCTCTCCCGGGAATCGGCATCCGCGTGGGGCACCTGGCAGGCGCTGGGACCCGGCTCCCAGCGAAGGGAAGGCGCCTCGCCTCGCCTCGCCTGCCCCGGCAGGCTCCGGCGCTTGCCCGCCCTGGCTGATCAGACGGCAGGGCACAGGCAGGAAAGACCCCTGGCACCTGCAGCGTCCGGGGTGCTGGGGAGGGTGCTGCACCTCTTGGCTTGAAGTGGTTTCTATCATATATATATATATATACACACATACATACAGGGTTTACATTTGATTCAATGGCTCTCAGCACCCACAGTATACAAATTGTCCCAGCCCCCCTGCTTCTGCTCTTTCTCTGCGCCTTCCACGCTGTGCCGGTCTTCCCCTCCTTCCTTTGTCCCCTGTGGCTGTGAAGAGCCGGGGCTGGCATGCACTGTGGCAGGTGGAGGGTAGGCAAAGTTTCTTTGTGTGTTTCACATTCAGCCAGAGCTGATTGAGATGAGGGGCAGGGACCCTCCTGCGGTGTACTGGGGGCTTCCTGGTAGAGCTGGCTGAACAATGTACATTAACCTGGTCCCTTCGGCAAAGCAACGGGTCACCTTTGACACACAGCATTTTCTGTTGATTTGGGGAAATTTTTGTTTTGGGAAACAAATGAAATGGTGTTTGAATAGTGTCCATGTGCCCTGATTTTTCTGAACAGCATGGCTCAATTTTTCTCTGCCCAATGCCATTCATTGTTTTGACATGAAACTAGTTTTTCAAAAGGTTGGATTGGGAATCAAATGTTTTGATTTTATTGAAATGAAGAAATTTTCAGAATTTTGTGTTTGCAGAAAACTTCTTTCCTGTTTAGTTTTTTTTCCTTTTTCGGAATGGGGGGGGACGACATTGAAATTCTTGAGGTTCCCACTAAACTGAAAATCTGGCTTCTGCCCATCCCTAGTCCTTGGTACCGGGATTTTTTAAGCTACCCTTAGACATTTGTGATGGCTGGGATATTAAGAGGTTCCCAAGCCCCTGTCCAAGCTCGTGTGTCACACCAGGGCTTCCTTGTCTGGTTTTGGCATCCTCTTGCGCTGGACCTGATAGGAGCCAAGGTTCAGAAGCTGGACCTGCTCTCCTTCCCACCAGAGGCAAGGAAGCTTTCCCAGCTTCAGTATTCCTTTCAGTTTGTTGCATTGCTTAATAACAGGAGGATCCTCTTATTTCCCTCTTGCCCGCTGGAAAAGATGGTCCCTCCAGGAGCTGAAAATATTTATAGGCAGGATGGTGAATTTGATTACCTGAATTATATTTATCCAGTGTCTGTAAAAGAAATAAAGCACTCAGAGTGCAACATCCTTTCATTTTCATGTATGCAAATACATTAATACTTATACTGCATTGATCGGGGACTTGATAGCAATAGATGAGTCTATGATAGATAATAAATCCCAAAGGAAAATTTTTCAAAAAATTGAGTGAGCAGAAAAACAGCAATTGTTACAATGAGACCTCTACTGGCAGCAGCCACTGCAGGCTACAAGTCAGGCAAGCCATTCACTATGTACCAAATGTTAAGGACATACTTATGTCCTATTTACATCAATGGGATTTTCACCTCAGCTTAAGTACTTCCCTGAAGTGCGGTCATAATGAGCTGGTCCAACATATTCCACACATAGATGACAGTAGTGAACATGTTCCCAACAGTGACACAATTCATTGCTGCTGGGAAAAATGTATTACACTTCAAAGTGGATGGGGTATGGTAGGGAATCTCCTCCCTGAGTTGTGTTGTACATGTTGATGGCCTATTCTGCACTGCTTATGCAGAGGACCCTTCCATTTGAGAGACACTATTACCATTTTGTAAAAGGGGAAACTGAGGCACTGTCAGTAGTAGATCTGGGCCTACAACCCAGGAATTGACTCCCATGCCTTGGTTTAACCATTAGTTAACACTGCCTCTCAACAAAGGATAACAGGGAGAGCAAGGCTCACTTATTATTTTTTGTTGTTATTGTCGGGCCTAGGAGCTCTAGTCATGTGTCAGGACCCTGTTGTGTTACATGCTGTACAGACACAAAATGCTTTGAGATCCTCCTGATACTTTGTACTCTATGTGCATTTTATTAGCTTATCTCCCCCTACCCAGGAAAAGTGGTATACAGGCACTGGAAAAAATATTTACTTTCTCCTTTATTGAGGTTGTCACAGCATGACCAAAAGGGAGGTCAGTATTATTGTATCTGTTCTACACATGGGTGAAAACTCAGGCAGACAGAAAGTGAGTGACTTGCTCAAGGTCACACGGTGAATCAGTGGCAGAGCAAAGAATAGCCTCTAGGAGTCTTGCCTCTTATAGCTACGCTGCAATCAGGCATTGTCATTGTAGCACCTATAGATGTGCCCGAGCTAGCTCAAGTAACAATGGCAATGAAGCCACAGCAATCTGGGCAGCTTTATGGGCTAGCTCTGCCAGTCCAGGAGCCTACATTTCTACTTGCGTGGCTGCTGACTATGCGCTAGTTCCTTGTGCTAGCTTTGACCTAGCTTAGGTCAAAGCTAGCTAAGGTATATCTAGACATGCTGCAGTCACATCTCCCAGTTGCACTGCAGACACCCCTCCAGTGGCTTGCCCATGTCACAGTACTACATATAATATAAACTCCAGAACTGACACAACTATGGCCCAGTTATAACAAACAAGCAAAACACCCTAATCAAACAAAAAACAAATAAATCCAGAATAAATGGTTGATCTATTTGATTAATAATGACTTGTCATAGCAGCAGTTCTGCCCGTAAGGGTCAAATCTTGGCATTCTCACAGTACTGCAGATTAGTGTAAAAAAACTCATGGAGGGTCATACAAATGATCCAGGGGCTGGAAAACAAGCCTACAATGTGAGGCTTAAGGAGCTCAACTTATTCATCTTATTGAAGAGAAGGTTGAGAGGTGACTTGATCACTGTGTATAAATGCTTACATGCGGAATGAGAGAGCTGATCACCAGGGATCCTAGTTTTCTGTGATTGAAAAAATACCAAAATTCTCTGATTTAAAAAAAATAAAAATTTGCAGTTTTCCATGATTAAAATGAGACACTGAATTTTAGTTTCCCTAGCCACAATACATACAGGTATCAATAAAACGTTGTATTCAACTGGTATACAGCGGAGCCCCATTTGTCCAATGTAATTGGGATTGGGGCCAGACTGGATAATCAAAAATTCAAATAATCTGGAGAGTTTCATCCCCGGGTGGCAAGGCTCAGGGTGTCAGCCCTGGTTTGTAGGGAGAGCTGGATAATGGAGGTGCAGATAAACAGGGTTCTTGTTTTTATTTTTTCACAAAATGTAAAAACTAAAGATTCTATGTAAAAATGCAAAATCTGCGTTTTTCCATGGCAAACGGATTTCTAGGATTCCTGCTGATTACAGAGGGCTTTTCAACCTTGCTGACAAAGGCATAAAAAGATCCAGTGGTTGGAAACTGAAGTTAGACAAATTCAGCCTTGAAATAAGACACAGTTTCCTAGCAATGAGGGAAATTAAATATTAGAACAGCTTACCGGGGTGGGGTGGGGGCTCATCATTAAGAAGACATAGGATATCTTTTTTTAAAAGATATACTTTAGTCCAGTTTCTGGGAGAAATTCTACAGTCTATGTATGCAGGGGGGCAGGCTGGATGGTTGTGGTAGTTCATTCTGGCCTTGGAATCTGTGACTTTATGAACCATTGTGTCCATTCCCTTCTTTTATGGGCCATGGAGACAATGGGAAGTTCTCCATTTCCCTCAACATGCTCATAATATTTGCAACTCTGCAGTAAGACAATGACAATCTCATGCTTCAAGGGCTTCAGCCATTTGCCTGCTGGGGTCAGGAAGGAATGTTTCTTTTCTCTAATGCACAATTGTCTAGATGTATTCTGAGGGGTTTTCCCCATCTTCTTCTGAAGCATCAGCAATTGGCCACAACTGGATACAGGGTGGACCCGTGCTCTGAAGTGGTACAGCGAATCCTCCGTCTTGATGCCTGGCGGGTGTGTTTTGCTCATCTGCTCAGGTTCAAACTGATCACCAGATTTGAGGGCAGGAAGTAATTCTCCCCCCCAGCCCAGATTGGCAGAGACATTGGTAAGGTGCGGGTTTGTCTTCGTCTGCAGCATGGAGCATGGATTGCCTGCTGGATCTTCGGGTCATATCTCACCTAATCATTTCCCTGCCATTGCAGGAACCTTGGGCATCGATGGCATCTTGGTCTCCTGTTTTCTGCCTGTGGTGCACATTATTAGTATTATTAAATGTATTATCATGGCACCCAGTCGGAGACAGGACCCTGTTAGGCTAGGTGCTGTACAAATACAGAGCAGAAAAATACCCCCTGCTCCAAAGACCTTACAATCTATGTATAAGACAAGAGACAACAGTGGGATACAGACAGATGGGGTAGTACAAGGAAACAGTGAAACAATATTGGTCAGCATGATCACCAGCAGTCGAACTGTTGTCAAATTATTTGTAGATATCACAGAAAAAGGAGTGTTTTGAAGGAGGATCATGAGTTAGTTTTGCAGATGTTTACAGGTAGCTTCTCCCATACATGAGCAGCAGCATGGGGGAAAGCAAAAAGGTGCTTGTTTGAAAATTTAACAAATGGGTGATGGAATCCGGCTTCCTGAGCTAATCAGAGGGAAGAGTTGACCTTTCAGTACTGAATGAGAGATGATAGGTAGGGTAGGGATAGGTCATGAAGGGCCTGGAAAATGAAGACAAGCAGCTTACGTTTGATGTGATAGAGAAGGGGGAGGCAGCAGAGGGATATAATGAGAGGGAACATGGTCAAAGCAATGGGCTAGGACAGGGGTTCTCAAACTTCATTGCATTGTGACACACTTCTGACAAGAAAAATTACTACATGACCCCAGGAGTGGGGACTGAAGCCTGAGTCTGCCTGAGTCCCACCGCCCAGGGTGGGGGGCCAAAGCAGAAGCCCAGGCCTGTAACCTGAGCCCTACTACCTAGGGTCAAAGCCCTCGGGCATCAGCTAGGGTTGCCAACTTTCTAATTGCACAAAACTGAACACCCCTGCCCTACCCCTTCCCTTCCCTGAGGCCCTGTCCTTCTTGCTCCATTCCCCCTCCCTCTGTTGCGCACTCTCCCCCATCCTCACTCGCTTTCACCAGGCTGGGGCAGGGGGTTGGAGTGGGGAGAGGGGTGAGGGCTCTGGCTGGAGGTGCAGATTACGGGGTGAGGCCAGGGATGAGGGGTTTGGGGTGCGGGAGAGGGCTCTGGGCTGGGGCAGGGGGAATAGGGTGAGGGGGGGGTGTGGGCTCTGGGTGGGGCCAGAATTGAGGGGTTCAGGGTGCAGGAGAGCGCTCCAGCCTGGGGCGGGGTGGGAGGGGTGAGGGCTCTGGCTGTGGGTGTGGGCTCTGGGGTGGGGTTGGGAATGAGGGGTTTGTGGTACAGGATGGGGCTCCAGGCTGGGCAGGAGGTTAGGGGGGTGCAGGCTCCGGGAGGGAGTTTAGGTTTGGGAGGGGACTCGGGGTAGGGGGTTGAAGTGTGGGAGAATGGTTGGGGTGTGGGGTCCCTGTGGTGCTTACTACAGCTCCTAGGAAGCAGCCGCCAGGTTCCTGTGGCATGGGTGGCCAGGGGGACTCTGAGTGCTGCCCTCATACTTGCAAGTGCCACCCCCACGCCTGCAGGTGCCACTCCCGCAGCTCCCATTGGTCACAGTTCCCGGCCAATGGGAGCTGCTCAGCCGGCACTTGGGGCGTGGGCAGCACGTAGAGCCTTCCTGCCCGCTCAAGCATCTGGGGCTGCAGTTACTTGGCAGCCACTTCCAGGAGCTGTGTGGAGCTAGGGCTGTCTTAGCGCCGGGCCTCTGCTGCACCGCTGACCAGACTTTTAACGGCTCAGTCAGCGGTGCTGACCAGAACCGCCAGGGTCCCTTTTTGACCAGGTGTTCCAGTCAAAAAACGGACTCCTGGCAACCCTAGTTGCAGCCCTACGCCCCAGTGAGTCTAATGCCTGCCCTGTCACAACCCACTTTGGGGTCCCAACCCACAGTTTGAGAACCGCTGGGCCAGGAAAATGATCTTTGTAGCGGCATGCTGAATGGATATAAGTGGAACGAGATTGCATCTCTACGGACCAGAGGGAAGAATGTTGCAGTACTTCCAACACAAGATAATGGGCGCCTGGATGAACATTTTAGCTGTGTGGATGAATAGGAAGGGCCCTCTCTTAGATATGTTATGCAGAAGGAATCTGCAAGACTTAATCATAGCCTGGATGTGAGGACCTAGAGAATGGTTCAGGTCAAAGATGATAACCAGATTATGGGCCTAAGTGACAGGCAGGATGATGGAGTTGCCTGCAGAGAACAAGAAAGTTTAGTCTCCTGAGTACGGAATGGTTTAGTCTAACCCAAGTTATTGGGTTCAAAACAGGAGTAACTAGGTGAAATTTAATGGCCTGTGATATGCAGGAAGTCAGACTAGATAATCGAATGGTCCCTTCTGGCCTTAAACTCTCTGAAACTATGAAGGCAGAGAAGCAAATTTTTCACGGAAAATGAAAGGAAAGTGTCCTGAAAAGACGGCTACAAAACAGTAAAGATTTGGTAAAGCCTACTATTTGTGAGGAGGTGAAGGCTACAGTGGCATATGTTAGAGAGCTTATTCCTTCACTCTCCCACTTCCCTGGTCCTTCTCGCATGAACAGAGAGCAACAATACCCGAAGTCCGAAGGTGCAAACAATTAGATGTTTATTGGGGTGAACTTCCAGCAAGCTTAAATACAAGTTCCTTTTTCCTTATTTTCGAATCCCAACTTACTTCCTGTTTGCCCCTAATTTATATAGTAATATTCTTAGCTATACCTTAACCAATCATTCTACTGAAATTTAACTAACCAATCCTAACATATTGTAACATGATTAGCTAACCAATTATATCCCACCACAATAATTAGATTACACCCAGCAAAATTAACTATACAGCAGACAGAAACAATCACAGAACCAGACAGAGACCATGCCAATAAACAATAGCAAAGTGGGAACTATAATGACAAAACAATACAGAAGTGGGGATTTCACAACTACATCTATAAAGACATAAGAATTTCCCAGCTGTGTCTACTGATAAGTGAGTTCTTACCAGACAGAAAACTATCAACCTCAATTTCCTTTTACATCTTCTAGGCACTTCCCTTTCTCTGGAGGTGATAGGCACTATCAGGACAGGATTGTATTCCTAACAGCCCAATAGCACCTTCTTTCAATGTGACTAGTTTGGAATGTGAGGATGTGACCGGTCGCTTCCCAGCTTATGGCTGCCTCTGTCGCTTAGCCAAAGGCCTTAGCCTAAGAACAGGGCCTCAGACTGTCGCAGTAAGAGAAGGACCTTACACTGGCAGACAGTGATTTTGATTCTTTCTTTTATACCTCTAACTAGCCAAGTGATAAGAATACACCTAAATTCTTAAAGTACAGGCCTTTGCAGACAGGCCTGAATATCTATATCCTAACAGCATAGAAAAGGGAGCTGTTTGTCATGGCACTAGAGCCATACAAGTAGTAGGGTAGTGGTTATTTCTGTTGATGCTATGTCACCCTCAGGATTTTGTGTGTTTCTGGATTTCATTTAATAAAAGTCATATTTAAATAAATAAAGTGAAGGGGCTTCCAGACATGGCTTTCTGTGCCAAACTGCCTGCCACCCTCAGCAAGATAGACTAGAAAATTTGTAATGCTAATTAAAGGGAAGGAATATTCTTTTCCCCTTGGGTTAATTATTCTGGGGAAACAGGGTCAATTGCTCTGAGTAAACTTGTTGTTTACTAGTGGGAGTCAGATTGAGATATTTTTTCCTTTCTCCACCTTCCCCTACTGGAGAGTTTTGTATATTTAGATATGTTCTGGGGCTCTTGCATCTTTCTTTGCGTAAGGCATTGGCCACAGATGGAGACAGGATCCTGACTAGAAGAATGATTGGTTTGTTCTGCTTTGTCAGCTCCTATGTGGCCTGAGAGTGAAGCAAGACTTTACAAAGGTACTTTTGGTTTTGGTCTAAACTGAAGTGCACTGGGGATGAATTTTAAGCATCCAGCAGTAGGAGTTCCACCTTCCAGAGAAAAACCTATGTGTAACAAGAAGGTGAAAGTGGCTATTTTCTCATTTATTTTCAAAGGAAGATTTAGCACCAAGGGAGCTAAATATACTGGCAATTCCTGTGCTCGTCATAGCCAACAAGTGAATATATAAAAATGGCCCCATTTTGCTTCTCAGATCTGCTTCCCATAAATACCTTTGAGTAAGGTCTGCTGCTTGTATCATCACAAGAAATGTTTCCTCCTGTTAGCCCTGCAAGCCCAATACAGATGTAGTAGAGTGAACTGGAGTCTGTTCTGCATTCTAAGTCAGCAACAGAGTTATCTGGTCAGCTTCTAGTCTCTCCATTATCCATGATGATGTGTAAGGCAAAAAGACCCAGATAGTTTTTCACATCCTAGATGAAGGTTGTGTGCTGGCAGTCAGAAAAAGCACATTCTTTTGAGAACTGAGCGAGCTGGATTTGGAAGTCACACAAGAATGGGCTACTGTGTCAGACCAGTGGTCCATCTAGCCCAGTCTGTTGTCTTCTGACAGTGGCTGGTGCCAGGTGCTTCAGAGGGAATGAACAGAACAGGGCAATGTATCAAGTGATCCATCCCCTGTTGTCATGGAGAGGGGATAAATATGATGTTTTTTACAGCTCCACTTTTCTGCCTATATCTGCACTTTAAGGTACAAATACCATCTGTGCTGGACACTTGTGACATGAAGTTTAGGCGGTGATTCTGTCTGATAGTGAGTAGGAAAGAAAGCAAACTGAGTTGAAGCTCTGGCTCTGCAGCAACAGATACTAGCACCTGTGCCAGTTTGGAATGATGCGCCCCTTTCTGGTTGGTTAGCATGCCACATTCCTGTTAGCTTCTTTGTAAGTGATTGTGGAAGTATAACATTGTATAAGTATAACGTTGTATAAGGGGACATGCTGGATACATTGTATATGAGAGGGCATGCCAAAACATGTTACAAAGTATCTGAGGGAGCACACGTAGGGACATTTAGCTTTTGAATGGAGAAGCAATTAAGATAGAGCCAGCATGTCTAAGAAGCAGACATCAGAATGGAATGTGTGAAGGGCAATTAGTTAAGTTAACTGGAAGTTGTTAAAGGAGATTGTTAAGGGTGGCAGGTAATTGAAGATATGTGACTGGTCTCAGGGATCTCGAGGGGTGGTGACTAAAATCTTTTTCTTCTTTTGTCTAACTTCTCTGTAACTTGTTCTCCAAAAAACTGTATAAATTAAAAGACACAAGCCCCACTCGGGGGGCTCACTTCTAAATGTATTAGCAGAGCAGCTTTGCTAATAAAACAGAGTGGTCTGATAAGTTGTGAGTCTGAGTCAAACTTTGACATGATACACCCATTGATGTCTGTTACAAGTCAAAGGTTGTTCATAAACTCAAAGGCACCTAACTCCTTCCCACCACCCCATCCCACAAAATGCAAAAGATATAGGTAATTTCCGAGGTTGCATGTGTGCATGTTCATAACTGTTTTTAATGTAATATTAGCCTGAAGGGAAGCTGAGCAGCTTTAGAAGTTTCTCTTATACACTGTAAATTCCACTCTGAGTGGGGAATCGGAACTGGTTCCCGTTAGTGGAGGGCAGGGAAGGATTTATGTCATCCTCTGCTTGCATATTGCCATTAAACGCAGCTAATCAAATCTAGTACAGTAGTTCAGAGCAACCCCACTCCTAAACCTTCTCCTTCTCCACAATCTTCTTTTCAAGCTCTTCATAAAAGTTGGATTAGCATATAAAGAGGCTCTTGTCCATTAAGTCTTCACTATCATGTGTTATCTTTCCTTCAGTTGTACAAGGCTAGAGCATTAGTGCTCATTAGATCAGCATTGATGGGGTAAGCTGGCAAGTCTTGAATGATCAGTGAACTCCTTTCTTGCTGGATCATCCCCCTCAGGCTGATATGTTTGTCTTGAATTAAGGCAGCATCTACCAGAAGTACATATTATAAAGAAGCTCTGAAAATCAAACTTCTGTCCTTGAGTTCTGCTGCTCCATCGCGGCTAGTGGGGGGAAAAAAGGGATTCTAAGTTGCTTTGTGCTGTCAAATGGCTGCAGTGCTCCATTTCGGAGGTGATGCACTTCAGTGGTGCTTGTAGTAATCTCTGTATAGGTGTCCTAGATGTAAAATTCAAGGGGGACAAACTCTAAAAGAGCATAAATGGGCATAGCTCCATAAATCTTGTCCAAGGTATTGATTTAGATCTATAAAAGCCAATATTAGCCTGGGAGCATAACGCAGTAAAATCTCATTCCATGGGCAAGTTAGTGATAGAACGGTAAGGGAGGTGTCATTTGACTCGTAAAATTCTACAGAAGCATAATTTAAATGGTGTCATCCTCTGTAGTGTGGCAGGGGAGATTCAGACCCCCACCTCCCAGCTTCAGGTCCTCCAGTTGGTGGAAATTTTAATAATACGATGTTGTCGGAAATGGGTCAAGTTGGATATCATTCAAAAACCCTTTCTGCATGAACACAATGGTACCAAACCAGACAAACCTACTACAATTATGTAGTTATGTATTTGAGAAAATGTATAAAAATCAACTTTTTAAAATTATACTTTAACACAGTGATGCAATGCTTATATAAAAAAGATGTTGATCTTTGGTAATCCAAGGATAGTTAGTCTTGACACGTAGGAGTGAAACCATTTATTTATCAAAGTCATTATACGTGTCCTCTCTGTCTAGGGCACCACTACTAGACCTGTCACACTGATCCTCATCTGCGCCACACTCTCACATCTCTGTGCAAGGCAGGCTGCTGGTCAAACATTTGCAGGACAGTGAACATCCTGGTCTTTGCATACGAGCTTTTGATTACCTGAAGGATTGATTTGGGAGCACGTGATATTTCACACATAACTGGTTTGATCAGTGCATCCCGCAAGACTCATCCATGCCTGATAGTGAGAGTTTCTGGATCCGCTCAATCATCCCGGAGCCATTCCATTGCTTGATAATTTGGCCTCTTGATAGCAGGTATGAATGCATCCCTTGTCAGTGGCAGTTTTTCTCCATTTGTCTATTTCTTGGAAAACATCCACAAGCCTAGCTCTGCAAGTGTCATAATGTTGGTCTTCAAATGGTAAACTCAGTATATGAATGCCTCCAGTGCAGTTATGACCTCATCAGAGAGACTCTCAGCTGTTCTGAGGATCCTGAGAGAGAGGAGAGTCTTTGGAAGCTGAATCAAATGCCTTTCAGTAAGATAATTTGTTCTTCCCTGCCAGCCTTCCAGTAGTGTCACATCCTGAAAGGGTGAAGAAACCTGGCAGTGTGGTGGCTTTTAATGGTGTGAATGATAGGAACACACCTTCTGAGAGAGAGACAACGATTCTATTTCCCAGCAGCAGGCACAAAACCAGAATCTTGCAAAAATCTTGGGTAGTGTCTCACAGAAACACTAGAACATCTGTGTCTTGTGCAAAGATCTGGAGTTTAGTAGCATTGATTTTTCTATGGCATTGATGACATACAAGATAACTTTAGTGTCAGCTTCCTCATGAGAACTATGAAGAAACTCTACCGAACAGTGCAAGGCAGCAGCTTCATTATGCCATCCAGTGTCAAAATTCTTAGAGCAATTCTTCACATGCTGGAGTATTTTTCCTGTAAGGTATGTGGTTAACTCATCCTTTGTGTGAGTATGAGACAGTAACTTCTTCACTGTGACGTTGGAGATGTTCATGAAGTCAGTGATTTTTGTATTGGACAGGTGCAATATCATGGAGTCTCTTCTTTCTGGTAATATTTTTAATTAATTCCTCTGCATATGTATCAAACACCAGGTGGACTTCGCCATAGGGCCAATATTTTCTCTGTAGCCTCATAATGAAGTGTTCAGCCAAATCTCAGCAGGTATTAACAGTTTTTGGTTTGTCAAGAGTTTGTACCTCAGCCATACCAACTATGATTCTATGCTGAAAGGCCTCTGGTTCATAAGATACTGGTCATGTTGTCAGTAGATGCTGGCTTAGGAAGCCATGCAGGATATGTATTAGTTTGCTTTTTGCCTGGCACATATAAATTGTTCTGTCGTATTGAAATGTCCATTGTGGCACCACGGAAAACTCATACTTCAAGTCTCACATAGATCAAGCTCATACTGAGATTTGGACACAACCAGGAAATGAGCAAACAACGACCTGTCTGTGGTTAGCCCTGTAACAGTCCTGCCACACCTTCACTTTGACTTTCTTCTTTGCATTCGAGCACAGCTTTAGTCTGTTTTTGATCAGAGCCCATAGATTGATGGAGCCTTGGATAATTCTTTGAATTTTGAAGGTTTCATACATGTGGTGACCTAAAGTATCCATTTGACTGACATCTTTAGCTATCATATCCCTGAAGACTGCTTTCATCATGATATTAATGAGCTCCTGTCTGTCGTACTCGAATAGTTTGCCAGTATGAGTAAACTCATCCTGTAGCTTTAAAATTTCCCCTTCTTGGCATTTAACAATGCCTAATGAGTCTAGATGGTGCTTGCTTACTTCTGGGGACAACATCCCAGCTATACTTAATGTTTTGTTCTAAATTGGATGGACTTCTGCGGTTGACAGGAAACACCAGGAAAGAGTATTTGGATGCTGTGCTACCAACCCCATAATGACTTTCACTGCTTTGTTTTCCTGTTCTAGGTTTTCAGCTGAACCAAGTACACAGAAGGGAACTGGCGACCTTTTTTAACAAGTCAATTTCCTTTTTGAAATTCCTCCCATGTGTCAGGGTCAGACTTTTCTCCACCTGCTATTTCAGTGAGGTATAGGGCAATCATTGCAGAATAGTTGGTTAAATCTAAAGCAAAAAACTATTTCACAAACCGCAATGTTCCCTCTAATTTTTTCCATCAATTTGCGGAATGAATTTTGTTATGTGCAGCACCAATACTGAGGTAATGTGTGGATGTGCACTACCAGTAGAAACAAAAAACCTAAATATAATATATATATTTTTTAAAAGCCCGCTCTCCCTGTCGCAGCCCCGGGACTGGGGGAGAGGCCTCTTTCCCCGCCACAGCTCTGCATGCCCCAAGCTCTCCCATCACTGCCCCCCATCTCACCCCACTGTCCACACCTACCCCGATTCCCCACCTCACCCTACACATCCTCCAGGCCCACCTGTGCCTACGCCCCCTGTGCTGGGTGTGTGCCTGCACTAATCAGGTGTGTGCCCCTTGAAACCTCTTGTGTGGTTGCGCAGGCATGCACCTTAGAGTGAACACAGTCACAAAGTCTTCCAGAGGTGTGAGGTGCAAATTCAAATTAGCCGTCCTGACAGATCAAATAAAGAGCAGCAAACACCTGTCAACAGCTGGCATTTGTCCCGTCATCTTCATGTTTCTCCTGATCCTTGATGAATTTCCTCAACCTGCCTTGCCAAAGCCAATTTATGGGCACACTTCTCATAGCATGTAAGATGCCACTGAGTGCTGTGTTTAAGTAGGTCCTCCACTGTGGTATTCTCCAAAGATTCTGCTACTAGTTGGTACTCTTCATCTCCCCACTGATGCCTAAAAATGATTGAGACAAAAGTAAAAACAAGGATTTTGTAATAAGTTACTTTGAGATTGTAATTAGTTACTTAACATACATTACGTAATTTTGTGCATGCTGTTCGATTCTTGTAATTTTTGGCTTGATGCTGATGTCTTAACCAGTGCCTCATTACAACTCATTTGGCATAATAAACAAAGCTGACAATCAATACCGCTGGTCCCCTTTTTTTTGCTGATGATGGCAAATGAACTTGAAGCCCTCCTTCCATTTATATTAATCTGTCACATTAAAAAAATTAATTGGGTATCATGTTCTGAGCATTAATTGATAGCACAATATTGTTAGTGAAGGACCATAATTTAACTTTTTGTGAGGGCTGCATGTTTGACGTATCTGTGCTAAGATATAATTAAACATTCTTTCAAATATATATCTACATAATTGTTCTATGTTTGTCATGGTTGGTACCACTGTGTTCCTGAGAGAAGGGACTTTTGAATGAAATCCAGCTCAACGCATTGCCAATGACATTGTGTTATCAACATTTCCATCTACCAGAAGATGTGGTGCTGGGAGCTGGGGAGGAGGTGAGGGAGTATCCCTGCAATGCCGCAGAGGGTGACACCATTGAAATTCTGTAGATGTTTGTGAATCAAATGACTGCTCCCTTACTTTCCTATCATTAACTGGCCCATGGAATAAGACATGCTCCCAGACTTTATTGTGTGTGGTTCTTGGCTACCTCCGAGACTCCCATTCCCTTGTTACTGTATATTTGCTCATAGTGCCTAGGTCTGAATGTCTGGTTGCTGGGCATTCTCAGTGGAGGGTTTGCTATTCTGGAATTCTTGCTAATCTGACAAAGCCCAAGCCAGTTGAGTTTCAGGGCACCCTCTTGGGACCATGTATCGTCTCGGACTTTTGCATGAGCAGGTGATTGTGGGAAAGACATTCCAGGTAAATTCTTGAGGAGGAGGAAGTCTCCTTCTTTGTTTTGTGATTTTGGTGTTATAATGTTGTGTACATTTTCTTGGAGTGGCTTGATGGGTGCAGTGTAAGCAGATCGAAATAAATATAGGGTCTGATCCCGCAGTCCTCTCAAAGGCACATTATCCAGTGAGGCTTTTAATTGGCAGCCCACTGGAGGGACTACAGGATCTGGTGAATAGTTTGTGAAATACTTTGAAATCTACCAGGATGAGATCAGCTAATATGAGATAGCAAGAGAAGCAAGACAGTAAGGTATGGTAACAATTCCATAGTGATGTAGGACCTCACTGTTGCCACTCTGATGCTCTCCATGGCCATTAAAAACTTCACAAAGACAATAGGGAGAAAATTCAGATTCCCACCACCTTCCAAAAGCGCAAGCCCTTGCTGCTTGGGATAAAGGAGAATATCTGTTATATGTGAACAACATGGGGGCTATCCTATGGAGTTGAGCAGTTCAGATGCCAACCAGTAGAGGGTAGTGGTAGATGTATAAAACAGCCAGTTTATTATAATATTACGATAATATACAGTTTGGAGATAATTACATGTTTTGGAAACAAGGTCTGAGATTTGACTTTGACATTGTGAGGTATTAGTGATCACCATAAAGGTAATAAAAGGCATGATACTTTTGTAGGTTTGTTAGAATTAGATCAGTTTTCAAAGATGAAGTCCATAAGTAGAAGACATCCATTTCTAAAAATGTTGCACAGCTACTGAATTACACCTGTTCATCAGAGGGGGAGCTCCATTAATTTTTGTGATTGCTTTTACTCCAAGTTTAAGTTTGTGTGTTACTCCATTTTTTTGGCTACATCCCAGGGATGGGAATGAGGGAGGGTATCACATTCCGACCGGAGAGACATACTTTTCATATTTTGGTACTTGAGATACCAGTGAAGGAAAGGTTTCAGAGTGGTAGCCATGTTAGTCTGTATCAGCAAAAAGAACGAGGAGTACTTGTGGCATCTTAGAGCCTAACAAATTTATTTGAGCATAAGCTTATGTGGGCTAAAACCCACTTCATCGGATGCATGCAGTGGAAAATACAGTAGGAAGATAGATAGATATATACACAGAGAACATGAAAAAATGACGGCTAGTGGCGTTCTGTTACTTTCTTTGTTGGGCCTGTCCTGTAGTAGGTGACTTCTGGGTACCCTTCTGTCAATCTGTTTCTTCACTTCAGCAGGTGGGTATTGTAGTTGTAAGAACGCTTGATAGAGATCTTGTAGGTGTTTGTCTCTGTCTAGGGGTTGGAGCTCTGTCTAAGGGTCTAGGAATCTCAGAAAGCCCAGATTTGTGCTGTAACCACTGATCTCTACTTTATTATCAGTAAAGAGATTAAATGGGTTGGTTACTTGTGGCAGTAATTTTTTTTGATTGGGTAAGGAAACATAAGAATGACAAATGATTATGTGACAATGATATCTAAAAGTGTATGTGACACTTAGGAAAAGGTTATTCAGACAAGTTTCTAGGCAACCGTGTCCTGCCTTTGATTACCAATCAGCCAATGAGAGTTTGTTCTGATGTTGTAATGTTTGTACTCTAATCCTTGATAGAGCATGTGTGGGTCGAGTTTTGTGACAACTGGTCACTTTGTTTAGCGAACACCACAGCTCTCATCCTGCTAAATTAATTTTATTTTAAAGACACACTATTAAGTCAAATTTGACCTCCAATTTAAATTTGGCAACTTAAAAAAGTTTTTATAAAACCTAAGAGCAATAGAAATGTTTCAGTTATTTTAAAATACCGTAATTCAAAAGTAAATTTTTATAAATAATTCCTTTCTGCAGTGTTTGCAATCCAAACATTTCAATGTTTTGCTGGTGCCTGAGAGCACAAATGTGACAAATATGAAACTGACCGGTCTATTATTATTTTCATTGTTGAGCAGAGAAAAATTTAAAAAGTGAATAATATAAACAGCAAAAAAGTAATAAGAATTTAATAATTGAAGGCACTTAGTAGTAATAGCACTTAGGAAAATATGTGTTTGTTTTTAAATGTTGATTTTAACTGGGCTACGTCCTGTGTATGAAAACAGTTGTAGTCAGAATTTTTTTTTTTTTTTACACTTAACTATTACTTGAAACACAGGAAAAGTCAGATTTTGCTCCTGGCAGCAAACTGCCAGGAAAATATTTGAAGACATTATAATTCTTCTGTGATACAGGCATCTCCCCAACATTTGTGACACGCAGGGTGGCAATGAGGCAGTTAAAAAGAAATGTTGTACTCTGAAGTGCTACTATTGTGATTCCCAACTCTTTGCCTCAAGTTTTCACTTGGGCTGCTGTACCTAGTAGCATTTAGGAAAAAGGATAACTCGTGCATAGCACCTACGATTGTTTGCTTTCATCATTTGCATCTAGAAGTTGTCGTCACTGTACAGACTTGGCTTGAAATGTACAGTAGAGCAATTGTTCTCTTTGGTAGGTGGGGAATGTGTGGTAGCAGTATACGGCAGATAACTTGCAGATTCGAATTCAGGGCTTTCATAGGGAAAACTCAGCTGTGAATATGAGCTCATGTTTTGCCTACTAGTCGAAGTTTACAAAAGTTCAGATTCCTGCTGATCGCTATACAAATTTCAAAAGGCATATGAAGAACTTTGGGTGTCTAATACACTGTGACACAGCGCTCTCAACCGTATTTTCATAAGAGACGGGGTTGAGTTTCTGAAAACAGGACTGGGAACCAGGAATTCCTGGTTTCTGTTTCCAGCTTTGTCAGTAACTCACAGAGAAACATTGGGCAAGTCACATAACCTCTCTGTGCCTACATTTCCTATTTGTAAAATGGCACTTAATACTCTCTCATGGAATTGTTGTATGGACTGATTAGTTAATTAGTTTTGCAAAGCACTTTGAAGAAAAGTTCAAAGTAATAAATGAACCAAAATACAGAAAAATACGTGGAAGAAATACAGAAACTCCCACTTTCCAGTCAAGAATTGACTCCCCTTTTTTGTTTGGTTACTGCAGATACTCTTATTTGGTGAACAGAACAAGTGGTTAATCCTACAAATGTGCAATCTCCAGCCTTGTTTACACTGGGAACGTTAGTGCCCATATTACAACAACTGCCAGCAATGGCGCATCAGTGCGAATGGTACAACAGTGTAAGTGCTAGTGGTTCATTGGGTTCCTAATAGATGCCTGAGCCTGGCCTACGCTAGTGGATTTTATTTATTTCTGTCTAGGTATCTTGATGACCCCATCACCATTATCAAAAGATGCCTTCACAAGCATTTCACCTTTTAAGCATTGATATTGCAAACATGTCAGCTTCGTTACAAATTGAACGCAAAAAAAATAAAATAATTTTGGACCCTTACAGTTGCATTACGTGCTCCAAGTATGAGGCTGAGCATGCATCCTTGTCCGTTCTACTTTACTCATATGCTTTACGATATACTATTTCTCAAATAATATTTTTCATTCAAATGTAGATACACACATGTGCTTAAGGTAATACAGACTGTATTGTAGTGCAGCTGCATTATTTTAGTGAAAGGAGGTGTCTCTAGCATCATTGTGCCCCCTCATCCCATGATAGGCCACTGGTTACAATTGAGTTGTAGGTAAAAGTGCTCCCTACTGAACCCGAAACACCACTTCCTAGAGCATTGAGTTTTTCCGTGGCAGTGGAGGCTCTCATCTCAGCACTGTCCCAAGATGTCAAATTCCACAAACTTAACAAGGTCAAGATCACTGGTCTAGGTAGTAGAACTGCAGGTTTTTTTATTCCTGGTCTCTCATCCTGAAATATCTAGACCTATCTTTTTTTTTTTCTTCATTCTTAAATGGGGATGGGTGGGGTTACAGACACCAAAAATGTCTGTGGAGATCCAAATATATAGAAGAGAGCTGCCTTCTGCTCCCCTCCCACTAACCTAGTTTTCAGAAGATAGACTTCTGACCATGAGTTCTGTCCTTGATTCTAGGGCAGCTCCCAATACTGTTTAAGTAAATAGCAACACTCTTATTGGCTTGAATGGAAGCAGTGACCGTGACAATATGGTGCAAAAATATAAAGAAGAAATTCATGCTATGGCCAAAACTTTCAAAAGTAGCCACTGAATTTGGGTGTCTAAATTGAGACACCTTGGACCTGATTTCAGAAGTGTTGAGCAATGCACAACTGCTGTTTAAGTCAGCTAAAAATCAGGCACAAGGCACCCAAAATAAGTGTCCACTTTTGAAAATGTTGGCCTAAATTTTTCATAAGTTTTGCCCCTGTTTCGTGCTTCAGAACTGGCAGTCAGGAGCTCTAGGCTATTTGTGTGCACAGGAACTGTTTCAACAGTTAAAAGCTATTTCACCTTTAAACGAGAGAGCAAAACTAAGGGAATGAATTGGAGTCATAGCCATTAGTTTAAGTACAGTAGTGCATTTTCCATATGAGAGTGAAAAGTACATTCCCAAACATAGAGGATGGATTTGCTCAGTGAAGGAGTTCTGAATAACTGCAAACCTTTCTGTTCGTATGTTCTTTCTCCTCATTTTTTTACAAAATTAATTATGGACTGATAGATTTGGCTATCTAAAAATGTTCACAATATTCTCATTGTTTTGGGGAGAACAGTTATATGCTTTCTCTGCATCTCAACCATACAAAGTTAAATACAAAACCCTATAGCCAACTGAGACAAGATATGTAAAATTAAATTAACATACAATTAAATTTTTTAAAAGCATTATAAAATATATAACAATATAAACCACAGTTAACCCAGTTACAATAGAAAGGCCTTTTCCATATCTGATCCACTAACACAATCTTACTATAATAGCAATGTTATTCTCAGAAAGAGAAGCCTAATTAGATTTAACTCTATCTAAGTAAATATGAAATGGGTGCCAACTCTGTGTCTCTAATTCCCATGGCACATTGATTTAATTAAATGTTTATACTCTTATTAATTATTGTGTAAATCTTGGTGGGAGGGTTTTTGGAGGGGGAGCTTAGTCATTTAATCTGCATTCATTTTATTGGAATACTTTTTTACATTACTACTGTATAAATTAAAGCTGAAGTTTTTGAAGGAACCTAAGGGGCTTAGGCACACAAATCCAATTCAATTTCAATCCTAAATCGATTAGGCTCCTTTGAAAATCCCAGCCTGTATGTAGTCTGATACGTAGGGCTTGTCTGTACATGTAATTGTTCCTGATTGAACTCCATGTGTGGACAATCTTTTTTCACAGTAAAGTGCCTTGTTCCTGTTTAGCTTAATGCACAAACAAGGCAGTCTTATTCTGGAATAAGTGGGTCCATATGTGGAGTTAATCATGAACATCTCCATGTGTAAACAGGCCCTTAGAAGATCAGGGACCATCCTGTAATGATATGTTTATACTGTGTCTAGCACAATGGGGCTTGGACTGCTAGACACTACATCCGTACAACTGCTATTACTAGGTAACTTAGGACAACATCATTCTTCACATACTGGCTGTTGTCTCTGTTAGTCACCTTTTGGTTGGGTTTACATTCTTCTGGACAATAAAATAGGGGCAGCAGACAACTGTAGGGAAAACTTTGAGTTAGTATGATTTGAGTTAGTGCTGATTCTAGCTGATTCTGATTGTTTGTTACTTGGTGTAGGGAGGCAGAATGGCCTCATCTAACCTCGCTCTGCCCCCTCTGGAGGAAGTGCAGGGGCAGAGCAGGAAGTATAAGAACAGGGCCCTGCAGTAGGGTTGCCAGGCATCTGATTTTTGACCAGAACACCCAGTTTAAAAAGGACCCTCGCAGCTCCAGTCAGCACCGCTGACTGGACTGTTAAAAGTTCGGTGGTGGCGCAGTGGGGCTAAGGCAGGCTCCCTGCCTGCCTTGGTTCTGTGCAGCTCCTGGACCGGGAGCCTCCTGAGGTAAGGGCCACCAGGCTGGAGCCCACACCCTGAACATCCTCCTGAACCTCAACCCCCTCCCACACCCTAACTTCCTCCCAGACCCCGCATCCCGACCTGCACTCCAACCCCCTGCCCCAGTCCTGAGCCCCTTCCCGCACCCAAACTCCCTCCCAGAGCCTGCACCCTGAATCCCCTTCCGCACCCCTCATTCCCGGCCCCAGCCCTGAGCCTGCTCCCACACTCCAAACCCCTTGGCCCCAGCCTGGAGCCCCCTTCTGCACCTCAAGCCCCTCATCCCCAGCCCCACCCCAGAGCCCACAGGCCCAGCTGGAGCCCACCCCCCCCACCCCAACGCCTTGCCCCAGCCCAGATCTCCCTCCCCCACACTGAACACCTCATTTCTGGCCCTACCCCAAAGCTCGCACCCCCAGCTGGAGCCCTCACCCCCTCCCACACTCCAACCCTCTGTCCTAGCTCAGTGAAAGTGAGTGAGAGTGGGGGAAAGCAAGCGACTGAGGGAGGTGGGCTGGAGTGAGTGGGGATGGGGCCTCAGAGAAGGGGCAGGACCTCAGGGCAGGGACGGGGCAAGGGGTGGGGCAAGGATGTTCAGTTTTGTGCAGTTAGAAAGTTGGCAACCCTACCCTGCGGTGCAGCCCAGATAGGGCCGGACAAGGGAAGGAGATGGATGTCCTTCCAA
This sequence comes from Lepidochelys olivacea, assembly GCF_965140295.1. Lineage (NCBI taxonomy): Eukaryota > Metazoa > Chordata > Testudines > Cheloniidae > Lepidochelys > Lepidochelys olivacea. The sequence continues at coordinate 59,626,145 of NC_140416.1, forward strand.
GGGAGCTGATCCCTCAGCCGAGCCCGTGACTGGGAGCAGAAAAGAAAGGCAAACCACTGCCTCAGGAGACGGAAGGCCCCGGGGGGAGACTAGAGGAAGGACCACCTGATCGTGACACTGAGGGCCAGGTCCCAGTGGTGACGGAGTACTGCCAGCAGGATCCAGTAGAAATTAGCCCAGGGAAAAGAGATTTTGTTCAGGGTGTGCTGCCAGGCAGCGAGGCAACTATCACATATTTCCCTGCTGATCCCGGCTGGGATTGCCTGCCATGTCTAGGGCCCTGGGCTGGGACCTGGTGGAACAGGGTGGGCCCGGATCCTCCTCCCCCCAGCCTCATACAGGGTCTGGTTGCACTCTAATCTTTAGGCCAGAAGGCCGGCAATATATACTGTTTAATTGCTCAGCCCGCATTCAGAGGGCCTGAGCCATAGAGTATTGTTGTTCACCCCACACCAGGAGGCCTGAACTACCAGCCAGCTGGTGGTTTGCTTAATCCTCCTTCAGAGGTTTGAACTGCTATTTGGGCAATTGTGCAGCTGCAGTCCAGGCTGCCTGACAAAACTGCTGGTGGTCGTACTGACTCCTCACCACTGCCGGAGGAGGCACCCTGGCCCTGAGAGATAGGAAGGCTACACTTGGGCTACAAGAACATTGAAAGGCTCCAAACAAGATTGGGACCCCTTTGTGCTAGGTGCTGTACAAACAGTTAGTAAGCTTTCCTGGTTCAAGGAGCTTACTGTGAAGGACGTGGGGCTGCTCTGCAATAATTTATGAATTATTGACTTTCTTGGCTGCAGCCAAGTTACACAGATTACTTACCAAGGCTGGGACCCAAAAGATCAAAGGACAATAAAAATTTAAGACTCTCTGCCCAGAGACGAAGTGAGGGAAAAAGGCCTAAGACCTGTGGGCAGCACTCAGAGAGACCAGAGAAGGGGTCTGAGGTGCAGGTGGCTTGGCAACTGTGGCACTTAGAATCTAAATAGATGATATAACAGACAAAGGATGGGAGGGGAAACAGAGGCACAGAGTTGAAGTTACTTGCTTAAGGTCACAGTGCAGGTCAGTGGCAGAGCACGGAACAGGATTCAGGTCTCCTGAATTCCAGTCCCATGCCTATCCCACTGGACCATGCTGCCTCTGATTTTCTTTCTTTCCTTTTGGATCACATTGTTCTGGTCACTCATAATTAGTTGCTTAAACAACTGTGATGTTACTATCTCTTTAATGCAGCATAAACGGGTGCACTCAGGGCCAATAAAAATAAGCACAGAAAACAGCAGCTAGGGACTAAAGGAAAACAGCAGGTAAAGAGTAGAAGATCTTGTGGCTAAAGCACAGGGGTGTGTCAGAAGATCTGGATTCTATTCTTGGCTCAGCAAAAAAGTTGATGTATGATTTCAGGCCTGACTCACCATTGTGTTACTCCAGTTTGACACTAGTATAAATCCACTGGGCTCAATTCACCATTGCTCTGTGCCTTATGTAGTCATTTATACTAATTGCAGAGTGGGCGTAAAATGCTACCGAATCAGAATGGTTGACGGACACAGTCGACTTTATGTACTTGATCCAGGCAGCTGTGGTTGGCATTGCAGGGTAAATGTAACAATCCACAGACTCCACAGTGGTCGCAGAGAGTGCTTGGTGGGGCTGCAGTGTGTTTTGTGCACCTAAAACAGGAGGCCTAGTATGGATGATCTGATCGTTACAGCCTGCAGCAGTTCAAGCACACGGTTATTAGCTGCACCAGTGCAATTCTATAGTGTGGACCAATTTTCATTAATAGCTCCCAGTACTTGCAGTACTTCCTGGTCGTCTTTATCTTACCTTAAAGAAAAGGAGTACTTGTGGCACCTTAGAGACTAACCAATTTATTAGAGCATAAGCTTTCGTGAGCTACAGCTCACTTCATCAGATGAAGTGAGCTGTAGCTCACGAAAGCTTATGCTCTAATAAATTGGTTAGTCTCTAAGGTGCCACAAGTACTCCTTTTCTTTTTGCGAATACAGACTAACACGGCTGTTACTCTGAAACCTGTCTTTATCTTACCTTATAACTCTGTTTATAACAAGGCAATCCCCCTAATATCTCGGTGTGGAATATGTGCAACTCACATGGACCCAACTCTCCATTCCTCCTTTGATTTATCCTCTGTCCCAATGGGGCTCATTCTTAGTGGCTCTCTTCAGGAGATCCTTGGCTGTGGCATTCTTCACTTCTACTACTGGGGGAAATCCTGCCCAAAGAGAGACTGTGATATCCCTTAACCTCCCAACCAACCTCTCCCGTACCCCACAGATACTTCTCCTTTAGTTAACAATTGTTTTACATAGCACATCTGAACTGCATTGTGCAGCTGAATTTGCAGTTGGGAACCAGGTGATTCTCACGCATCCCCATCAGCTGGGGAGGGAAAGAGATGAGGTTGATTGCAGAAATGCTGACATGGGTAAGCAATATGAGCCTAGGGCTCCAAATGTGATCTTGCTGCCCTTTACTCAGCTGAAAACAGTGCTTCAGTTGGTAGAAAACTGTCATCCACTGAACTGTAAAGTTCAGGTCAGCACTGTGGCAAGGTTACAATAAACCAGGTGTCAGCAGGGTTCCTCAGAAAGCTGCTGGTGGTCTGAGCTCTTGGAATGAATCCAAAGGTTGTGTCCGTGATGAAGCTGTGAGCATGGTTATTAAAAAAGCTGGTAGGAGTAGTGCAAGTGCTGCTTCTCGCTTGCCCTCAAGAGCCATTAAAGGAAGCACAGACATCTCCCATTACTGTTAAAACAAAAATCAAGCACCCGGGTGGGCATAAAACCCCCCAGAGATGTTGGCAGCTGAACAAGGCTATGAATAATTCATCCCTCAGATGCCTCCTGTGTGTTCCATCCATTTAGGCTGCTCAGAGTTCTAGCCACTGAATATGCAGACAGATCTACTTCCAAAGCTACAGGGACAAAACCCTACAGACTGTGATTGCCGCTTCTGTGAGCTTGTCCTCCAGGAAGCTGTTGCAGTGACGTTTCCCAGGCCAAGAAAGTGATTCTGTGACCTTTGCTCATCCTGCAAGCCGTGCTGTTTTTTGAAGCAGTGTCACTCAGCAAAATTGGGACTAGCCGTTTTCTGGGTGAGTAAATGAGCTGGGGCTGAGCTGGGAAGTAGTAGTCTGATGTTTTCTACAAGAAGGTGTGTGATGGGCTAGTTGGGCAGTGGCTCTTTGCTTTGGGAATTTGCACCTTGAACACTAGTTTATGTGCCAAGCAGTCTCTTGTGAGTCCATGTTTGAAAACAGTCTAGGTGGCCCCTGCTGAAAGTTCCCGAGACACGAGTAAGGATTTTTCCCAGCCCAAACTGTCTCAATGGAAGAGAAGATGTTAAATGGTTGTGCCACAGCCTATGTGAAGTGAGATAGTTGTTTCAGCTCATTTGCTAGTGAGCGGTTGTAAGCATCATGCTTGGCCACCTTGTTGGCAGCCTAAGCAGGGAGGCTGAAGATTCACTCGACTACAGAGTCTGATTTCCCCTCCCACTCCCACAGAAGTTCCTCTTCGATCAGGAGTGAGTTTTTTTGCCAGGGCAGAATGAGGGAAGGCTGCACTGAAGAGAAAAAAGGGCTTTGCTTTCCAGGGCTGTCAACCTGGTACCTGTTCCTCAGCACAGAATTCACATATTAGGCTGCAGAAACCTTTCTTATAATTTACCCCTTCCCTGCTGCTGGTTTATGTTAAAAATCTCTCCAATCATTCTATTCATTGTCGTCATCATCATCATCCTGTTCCCATTTATGGCTTTGACATTTAGGGCAGCGACGAAAGCACTCTATTAGCTCTGGTCAAAGGATGCTGCCAGTTAGGTTCATCAGCATTCCCCCATCTCTCCTCCACATCCCCTGGAATTCCTGTTGACCCAGAAGGCTTTTTCCCAGCTTGCAGACTCTCAGCTGGCTTTCCCTCACTGTAATCACAGCAGCTACAGAGATGACTGACTGCTTAGGGCAAGAATTTAACCCTTTGCATGTCATGCTTTTTGAGATATCTATCATCTCAAGGACATTTCAACTGACCTGCCTTCCAGAGCTGCCTTCCCCCAAGAAAAGCTTGGGGAGGGGGAAAGGTGGGATGACAAACTGGTAAAGAGAAGACCACCTCTTAGCTGAAAAATATTTCATGATTTCGTTTTGAGCCAGCTGATAGGACGTGTATCCTGGACTTGCCTTACTCCTCAAGCTAATGAAGGTAATATTCTGGCTTTCTGGGTGGAAGGACTGCAAGTGTTTTCTGGTTTTTCTGTGTAGGGAAGGACAGGAGCCTCCGAAATGGGCATCTGATGGCACGGGAAAAGAGGGATTATTGATGGTACAGCGGGAGAGAGGGCTGGAAGGATTCATAAAAACGGCTGGGGGGACCGGGCGCCAAATTGAAATGGCAGGTGCTTGTGGGTGTCAGGTAGTCTGGAAAGAGGTGAGAAGGAGTGCCATGGAAGAAGACAAAAACAACGAGGCATCCTTGTGGCACCTTAGAGACTAACAAATTTATTTGGGCATAAGCTTTCGTGGGCTAGAACCCACTTCATCAGATGCATGGAGTAAAAAATACAGTAAGCAGGTATAAATATACAGCACATGAAAAGATGGGCGGGTCAGTGCTAACTAGGCCAATTCAGTTAGGGTGGATGTGGCTTATTCCCAAGAGTTGACAAGAATGCCACCAGCCATCACCTACAGCCCTCAACTAAAACCTTTCCAGTGCATCATCAAGGATCTACAGCCTATCCTGAAGGACAATCCCTCACTCTCAGAGACCTTGGGAGGCAGGCCAGTCCTCACTTACAGACAGCGCCCCCCAACCTGAAGCAAATACTCACCAGCAACTACACACCACACAACAGAAACACTAACCCAGGAACCAATCCCTGCAACAAACCCTGCTGCCAACTCTGTCCGCATATCTATTCAAGGGACACCATCATAGTACCTAACCACATCAGCCACACCATCAGGGGCTTGTTCATCTGCATATCTACCAATGTGATGTATACCATCATGTGCCTGCAATGTCCCTCTGCCATATACATTGGCCAAACAGGACAGTCTCAACGCAAAAGAATAAATGGACACAAATCAGACATCAAGAATTGTAACATTCAAAAACCAGTAAGAGAGCACTTCAGTCTCCCTGGACACTGAATAATAGACTTAAAGTGGCCATTCTTCAACAAAAAAACCTTCAAAAACGACTTCAATGAGAAACTGCAGAACTGGAATTAATTTGCAAAGTTGACACCATCAAATTAGGCCTAAATAAAGACTGGGAGTGGATGGGTCACTACAAAAAATAATTTTCCCTCTGTTAATACCCCTTCTTGTTAACTGTTGGGAATGGGCCACATCCACCCTGATTGAATTGGCTTCGTTAGCACTGACTACCCACTTGGTAAGACAACTCCCATCTTTTCATGTGCTGTATATTTATATCTACTTACTGTATTTTTCACTCCATGCATCTGATGAAGTGGGTTCTAGCCCATGAACGCTTATGCCCAGATAAATGTGTTAGTCTCTAAGGTGCCACAAGGACTCCTCATTATTTTTGCTGATACAGACTAACACAACTACCCCTCTGAAACATGGAAGAATACATTACTTATTAGGAGAAGAAATACACAGACAAAGCAAGCCGGGTTTTTCATTTGTGTCTGGGTGGTTTCCATAGCAATGTAGCTGTGGAGCCCTTTGTGCTGCTGGTCTTGAGCCTCACGGCAGTTCCACTTAATAGTTTATAAGTGCTCAACTCTCATACCAAGGGAAATGTATCCAACTCAGAAGTGGGATGGAAATCCCAAGACAGGCAACTGTGGATACTTATGTTTATTGTGTTTGCTGTGTCCCCTGAACAAACTTTAACACCAGAATGTTGGAAACCATGGCTCCTTTGCTTCCAAGTGTGAGGCACTGAAACTTCACATGGATTTTGGGATAATACAGTAGCTTCAGCAGCAGCAATGATATTATAAGCACAAGGTTCTGATGACCCATGACCCATCCCTTGCTCTCACACACACTACAAACCATTAGTACTCACACCTAACACATTCAGAACACATACACCAATCTCAAACATACACTAATCACAGGCACATACCTAACGCATTCAATACACATTAATTGATCACAGGCATAACCTTTGGACACACATGCTTCTGTCACACACACACATCTATCACCTCACTTGCATATGCGAGTCGTAAGGGCAAGAGTATGATTATGGCTGCAGGTAGGTCATGAAATTGTGGATTCTAGTGTTTTCATGGGGGGGTGGGGTTGTTTTTTAATAGCCGTGACTTCTGACATTTGAGGATTTTTGTACAGAGTAGGGTGGATCTGACTGTTAATAATTGAAGGTGAGAACATTTTAAAAATGGCTTTCAGGAGAGGCTGAGAGAGCATCATCTTTCTTTGTTTCAGCTAGTGGTTTGTCAATTGGTCATAGGGATGGAAGGGCACAGAATGTGTGGTTTCTCTGTTTTTCTTTGGGTGTGGGGAAAGTCCTTGAGCTAACATAGCTGGTTTAAGAGGTGACTGTACAATGCTGCTTTTTTCAAAGGCCGAGTTCAGGACGGGGATAGAATCATAGACTTTAAGGTCAGAAGGGACCATTATGATCATCTAGTCTGACCTCCTGCACAACACAGGCCACAGAATCTCACCCACCAACTCCTGTAACAAACCCCTAACGTATGTCTGAGCTACTGAAGTCCTCAAATCGTGGTTTAAAGACTTCAAGATGCAGAAAATCCTCCAGCAAGCGACCTGTGCCCCATGCTGCAGAGGAAGGCAAAAAACCCCCAGGGCCGCTGCCAATCTGCCCTGGGGGAAGATTCCTTCCCGACCCCAAATATGGCGATCAGCTAAACCCTGAGCATGTGGGCAAGACTCACCAGCTAGACACCAGGAAAGAATTCTCTGTAGTAACTCAGATCCCACCCCATCTAACATCCCATCCCATCACAGGCCATTGGGCATATCTATCGCTAATAGTTGAAGATCAATTAATTGCCAAAATTAGGCTATCCTATGTTGAAGAGTGACATTCCTCTGCCTTTCTCACCGGTGCACACCCCACCCCCATTATACACCAGTCACAAACATGCATACACCAGTGGCACCCAGTCATGCACTTCCCTGTGACTGCCACATGAACTAACACAAACAGCATACCCACTTATCACACTGACTTGCACACTACCAGAAGTATCAATCTTGTGCACACAAATCACACACAGAGACACCAGTCAGACATGTCCTGACTATACTCCTATGACTAATGCAGCCATGCCACACAGAGCCTTACATATGCGCTATGCACCTGCCACCTTCTTGTACAACACTTACCCGCACACCAACACCTGACATACATCAACTAATCATATGCCCAGATGTTTACAACAACCAACCACACATGTACCACTCCTCCATATCCACCTGCATGCACTGATCTCTCTGAGCCCCAACATCACTGCACAAGTTGAATTCAGTTTGGATGGCAGCCTCCCATCCTGAGGCCTGTCCATTGTTTTCCTAGGTATGAAACATCGGCATTGTTGTTGGACGCTTGTTTTTCCATTTTCCTGAATGGAAGACCCTCTTCTAGGGTCTTTGTTTTGCTTGTTTAGAGCTGATGTAATGAATGTAATGGGTGCGCTGTTCTCTTTGTAGAAATGAATGTTAATTATTTTCAGCACACGAATTACACTGCTAATGAGAAGCTGTACTGCAGTGATAGTCCCTTTAATTACTTGTTCTTAAGTGCTGTACCGAGCTGCTTTTGAACATGCTATTAAATGCAAATGCCTGTGTGTCAGGGTTCCCTCCCTACTCTGAACTCTGGGGTACAGATGTGGGGACCCGCATGAAAGACACCCCGTAAGCTTATTTCTATCAGCTTAGGTTAAAAACTTCCCCAAGGCACAAATCCTTCCTTGTTCTTGGATGGGTACTGCTGCCACCACCAAGTGAGTTAGACAAAGATTCAGGAAAAGGACCACTTGGAGTTCCTGTTTCCCTAAAACATCCCCCCAAGCTCCTTCACTCCCTTTCCTGGGGAGGCTTGAGAATAATGTACCCACCAAATAGCTTAACAAGGTGAGCACAGAACAAATCCCTAGGTTTTTAGGACATTAAAACCAAGCAGATTCTTAAAAAAACCAGAACTTTATTATAAAGAAAAAAAAGTAAAAGAAGCACCTGTGTAAAATCAGGATGGAAGGTAATTTTACAGGGTAATCAGATTCAAAACACAGAGGATTCTCCTCTAGGCAAAACTTTAAAGTTACAAAAAACAGGGATAAACCTCCCTCTAAGTATAGGGAAAATTCACAAGCTAAACCAAAAGATACTCTAACGCATTTCCTTGCTACTACTTACCATTTCTGTAATTTTAGATGTATCATTCAGTAGAAGCTGGATTACTTGCTTGGTCTCTCTCTTTGTCTCCCGAGAGGACAACAACAAAAACCTTCCCCCACAGATTTGAAAGTATCTTCTCCCCTTATTGGTCCTTTTGGTCAGGTGCCAACCAGGTTATCTGAGCTTCTTAACCCTTTACAGGTAAAAAAGGGATTTTATGCTACCCATAGCTGTATGTTTATGACACGCCTCCCAAATCATAAATGGTGCTGGAGAGCCTGCTCCACACTGAATCAGAAAAGATGGCCACATCATCCAGGTAGGCAACTGCAGATTCTCCCAATCATGCTAGGAGACTATCTACAAGTTTCTGGAAGGTGGCAGGTGCATTTCGCAGCCCGAAAGGGAGCACATTAAATTCATACAGCCCTACATGGGTGATAAAGGCTGACCTTTCCTTGGCGGATTCATCTAGAGGTACTTGCCAGTACCCCTTGGTTAAGGTAGAGATGAACTGGGCACACCCACGTTTCTCCGATAGCTCATCTGTGCGTGGCATTGGATAGTTGTCTGGGTGAGTTAGAGCATTTAGCTTATGGTAGTCCACGCAAAAGCGTATCTCCCAATCTGGTTTGGGGACTAGAACCACTGGAGACGCCCAGGCACTGTTAGAGGGGTGGATTACACTCATCTGTAGCATGTTTTAGCTTGAGGAGACACCTGGTATTGTTGGGCTCTAATTGGGCGAGCATTACCTGTGTCAATGGAGTGGTATGCCCGTTTGGTCCATCCTGGGGTGGCTGAGAACGTCGGCATGAAGCTAGTGCACAGCTCCTTGATCTGCTGTTGCTGCATACGTCCAAGGGTCATGGAGAGGTTCACCTCTTCCACGCCACCATCACTTTTTTCTTTGTAGTACACACCTTCAGACCACTCAGCGTCATCTCCTCCCTGGGCTGTAAACTGACAAACCTTTAATTCTCTGGAATAAAAGGGCTTTAGAGAATTAACATGGTACACCTTAGGCTTTAGGTTTGAGGTGTGGGATGCTATGAGATAGTTAACAGCTCCCAGGCGCTCTTGGACTGTGAATGGCCCTTCCCACGACACTTCCATCTTATGGGCCTGGAGCATCTTCAAGACCATGACCTGGTCCCCTACTTTGAAGGAACACTCTCTGGCATGTTTACCATACCAGGCTTCTTGCTCTTCCTGAGCATCTTTTAGGTTTTCTCTAGCAAGAGCTAAAGAGGTTCAGAAGGTGTTTTGTAGGTTGGTTACAAAGTCCAGAATGTTAGTTCTTGGAGAAGGCATAAACCCCTCCCGTTGCTGTTTCACCAACTGTAGTGGCCCCTTAACCTCATGGCCATACACAAGTTCAAATGGTGAAAACCCTAAACTGGGATGTGGTACAGCTCTGTAGGCAAAGAGCAACTGCTGTAACACTAGGTCCCAATCATTGGAGTGCTCATTCACGAATTTACGTATCATGGCCCCCAAAGTTCCATTAAACTTCTTCACCAGGCCATTTGTTTGGTGGTGGTAAGGGGTGGCAACCAAGTGATTCATCCCATGAGCTTCCCAAAGGCTTTTCGTGGTCCCTGCCAGGAATTTAGTTCCTGAATCCATAAGGATGTTGGAGGGCCAACCTACCCTGGCAAAAATGTGTGTTAATGCCCGGCACACACTTTTAGCCCTGGTGATGCATAGAGCTACTGATTCTGGCCATCGGGTGGCAAAATCCATGAAAGTCAGTATGTACTGCTTTTCTCTGGGTGTCTTTTTTGGAAAAAGACCCAGAATATCCACAGCTACTCGCTGAAATGGAATCTCAATTACAGGGAGTGGATGGAGAGGGGTTTTAACCCAGTCTTGGGGTTTTCCCACTCTTTGGCACACCTCACAAGATTGCACATAGGTAGAAATGTCCTTGCCCATTCCCTCCCAGTGGAGTGACCCCCCCAAATAGTCTTTGGTCCTGTTCACCCCAGCATGGCCACTAGGATGATCGTGGGCCAAGCTCAAAAGCTTTACTTGGTACTTAGTTGGAACTACCAACTGTCTTTGAGGATGCCAGTCCTCCTGGTGCCCACCAGAAAGAGTTTCCTTGTATAAAAGTCCTCTTTCTAGCACAAACTGGGATCGATTAGAAGAGCTGAGAGACGGTGGGTTGCTCCGTGCCACCGTCTAAGCTCCCTGGAGGCTTTCATCTGCTTCCTGCTTGGCCTGGAACCGTTCCCTTGATGCTGGAGACATGGATTCACTGGATTGTGGACTTGGGCTTGGTCCCTCTGGAAGTGATGTAGGTGATGGGGCTGTTTCTGTTTACCGTGAACCGCTCTCCGCTGGTGCACTATGTTGTGTTTCAGGCTCCAGTTGAGCCTCTTGCACAGGTTTAGCTGCTGCTGTTAGTGCGGGCTTGGGGGTGCCCTCTGGTGTTGGAGTTGCCGATGGATTTGCAAGCTCTAGATTCAGTGCTGGCAATGGTTCTGGTGCTGGTTGATCCACCAGTCCCGGTTCTGGGAGTGGCTCTGGCTGGGTCTCTGCGACTGGATTCACTACTGCTGTCGCAGACGTTGGCATGGGGTCTGGTTCCATCCCCTCACTCTGAGTCTCTGGTAACACAGACTGAGCCCTTGTAGCAATCTCAGGAACAGAGCTAGGTGCGACAGCTTGTTTAGCCTGGCTGCGGGTGACGATTCCCACCTTCTTGGCTAGCTTCACATGGTTGGCCAAGTCTTCCCCCAGCAGCATGGGAATGGGATAATCATCATAGATTGCAAAAGTCCACATTCCTGACCAGCCCTTTTACTGGACAGGCAACTTGGCTATAGGCAAGTCAAAAGAGTTTGACTTGAAGGGTTGAATCGTCACTTGGACCTCTGGGTTGATTAAGATAGGGTCCAGTAAGGATTGGTGGTCCACTTGTGCTCCAGTGTCCCTCCATGCTGTAATCTTCTTCTCGTCCACACTCACAGTTTCCCTTCGCTCTGAGGGTATCTGGGAGACATCTGGACCTGAGGACCTTTGGTGTGACCCCAGTACAATGAACTGTAATCTATTGGGGTTCTTGGGAAAGTTGGCCTTTACATGCCTCAGCTCGTTACATTTAAAACATCGCCCAGCTGACTGATCACTGGGGCGAGGTGGGTTGCTGGAGAATGGTATGGTGGGACGATAAGGTGTCTAGGGTTTTCCTTGGGGTGTAGTTGGGGCCTTGGGCTGGTATGGTGTGGTCTCGGGGTGTCCCTTCTGATATCCATCCAAACTGCGACCAGGGTTGTTCCTCTCTGCTACCTCCACCCATTTTGTTCCGATTTTTTCTGCCTCTCTGGCAGTCTGGGACTGCTCGTATTGATCAGCATAAGAAGCAAGACTTTCTGCTGAGTCCATTTTCTTATCCCATAACCACTGTTTTACATCATCATTGGTCATAGTCAGGAACTGCTCCTGTACAACCAAATCACACATTCCTTCAAAGCTAATTACAGCCCTTCCTTTGACCCATTTATCTAAGAGATCCTTCATCTGGTTTACATAAGCCACATTACTTAGTCCAGCCCCTCTCTTAAGGGCTCTAAATTTTACTCTGTAAGTTTCAGGTGTAATTTGAAATAGTTTCAAAACCAAATTCTTTATTTTACCATAGTCAGAAGCATCCTCAATAGGCATCTTGTTGAATATGTCCAGAGCTCTTCCAGTCAATTTTGCTACCAGTGTGGTCATCTTGTGATTGTCAGGAATTGCATGGAGGGTGCACAGTCTCTCAAAGGTGAGGAAATATTCAGCAATATCACTGGATTCATCATACTGTGGACATAGTCGCTCCCATTTGTGGATTTTTGGGGAAGTGGAGCCAGCTGCTGAAGGGTTCCATCGTTTCCACTCCATCACCTCCAGTTCATGCTTCCTCTCTTTTTCCCTCTCCTTCTCAGCATGCTGCCTCTCTCTTTCCCTCTCCCTTTCCCTCTCCTCCCTAGCAGCCTTTCTCTGGCCACTTGTGCATCAATCTCCATCTGTCTGAGTTCTAGCTGTCTTTCATGTTCCTTCTTTCTTTCCTCAGCTTCAAATCTGGCTAATTCCAGTTTTTTCTGGACGTCACTTTCTGTCATCCTAGCTTTTCTGCGCTTATCTTAGCTTAACCCGAGAGCTAGAAAGGGGGGGAAAAACAGCTTGTGAATTCCCTTGCAGGACTTAACTACTCTGCCCTGAGGCAGAGAAAAAAAAAACCTCCAGCTGCTCTCAGCTAATAGGAAAAAAAAAAGTGTCCTTTTTTTAAAAAAAAACCAACTCCCTCCTTTCCAAGCAGACAAAAGAAAGAAAAAAAAATCCTTTTAATATCCTGAGGTTTGTGCTTCTGGTTCAAAATGATCCCACTGCTACCACCATGTCAGGGTTCCCTCCCCACTCTGAACTCTGGGGTACAGATGTGGAGACCCGCATGAAAGACACCCCGTAAGCTTATTTCTATCAGCTTAGGTTAAAAACTTCCCCAAGGCACAAATCCTTCCTTGTCCTTGGATGGGTACTGCTGCCACCACCAAGTGAGTTAGACAAAGATTCAGGAAAAGGACCACTTGGAGTTCCTGTTTCCCTAAAACATCCCCCCAAGCCCCTTCACTCCCTTTCCAGGGAGGCTTGAGAATAATATACCCACCAAATAGCTTAACAAGGTGAGCACAGACCAAATCCCTGGGTTTTTAGGACACTAAAACCAAGCAGATTCTTAAAAAAACCAGAACTTTATTATAAAGAAAAAAAGTAAAAGAAGCACCTCTGTAAAATCAGGATGGAAGGTAATTTTACAGGGTAATCAGATTCAAAACACAGAGGATTCTCCTCTAGGCAAAACTTTAAAGTTACAAAAAACAGGGATAAACCTCCCTCTAAGTATAGGGAAAATCACAAGCTAAACCAAAAGATACTCTAACGCATTTCCTTGCTATTACTTACCATTTCTGTAATTTTAGATGTATCATTCAGTGGAAGCTGGATTACTTGCTTGGTCTCTCTCTTTGTCTCCCAAGAGAACAACAACAAAAGCCCAAAACAAAAACCTTCCCCCACAGATTTGAAAGTATCTTCTCCCCTCATTGGTCCTTTTGGTCAGGTGCCAACCAGGTTATCTGAGCTTCTTAACCCTTTACAGGTAAAAAAGGGATTTTATGCTACCCGTAGCTGTATGTTTATGACACTGTTTCTGGCTTGGAGATGTATCTTTGGACTCCCTGGAAGAAATGCTTTGCTAAGTTTTGAGTCCATGTGATACAGGCAATTGAACAAATGGGCATAGTGCTCGGAGCCACCTAGGCAGGAACCCTCCAGAACAACCGTTTGCTTTATTTTCTGTATGAATTCTGTGCTGGTGAAAATGAAGGATTGTTATTTCTATTCCAGTAGTGCCTGGAGGCCTCAACCAAGATCAGGGCTCCACTGTGCTAGGTGCTGTAGTACTATATAACTAGACATGGTCCCTTCACCAAAGAGCTCACAGTCTAATGAAGCAAGACAGGCAAAGGGTGGGTTGGGAAATTGAGGCACAGAGAGAGATGAAATGACTTGCCCACGGTAGTGAGAGAGCTGGGAATAGAATCTAGGTCTCATTAGTCTTAGGGTGATCTATCCACTGAACCACATTGCCTCTAACGTTATGCTTATAGCCAGTACGACTAATAGTTTGACTAGAGCCAGCAGACATATTGCACGCTCGTAGTGCAGGTCACCTTCAGCCAACTCCACAAGTACACTTTAGCCCTGATCCCTACGTGTTCCTATGCTTCTCTCCCTGAATCCTGCAGGTCTTCTCCTTATGTCCCCCAAAGTCTTTTCTACCTAAACTGCTGACAAAATGGCATAGTTTATGTCTGTTCTGAGAGAGTCACTGTACTGTAGCTGGTATTCAAGTCCTGGTGCCCTCCCAGCAGCGCTGGTCAGTCTGCATCTGCAGCACCTCCTTTTATCTGAATGCTGGACCACCTCTGCAAAGGTACCTCTTGTTTTTCTGCAGCACCTTCACCTGTTCCAGTCCTGGCCCCTCTCACCATTCTCCCAATGCACCTCAACCCTGACCTATCTGATGCCCATAACTTGAATTGTGAGACTCCGAACACACAGTAAGCTCTGCCAATGCACCTTAGTGTAGTTATTCCAGTCACAGGGGAGACGTGGGAGGGGGTGGTACTGTATTACTGTCACTTGCCAGGGAGGAGGAAATGCTTGTACAATGACCATGTTAGGAGCCAGTGAAAGATGGAGTGTTGATAGGATTCCAAAAGTCCAGTGCATCTCAGAGTTACAACAGGCAACTTCATGTGTAGTTAAAGCAACTAAAAGTCAGGGGATTTTTGGAGCTTCAAAAGGAGCAAAGTGGACCCCAGGAGACAGAAAACCCTACCCAGGAGGGCACTTTCAGCATGATGTGCTGAGAGTTGTCCCCAGAACTCTAAATGGCCCAGCGTGTCTTCTGGAATAAATGTGGACACTGGGTATAAAGAGCACCCTCAGAATGGTTGCTCTCCCGAGTGTGGGGCATCCTAGCAAACTGGGCTGATCTCCTTCATGGGGCAGTTCCCACCTTTGTTTGGGTTTTCTGAGAGGCATGTGTCGAAAGCTCAGTTCAGTTTTGTCAGTTTGGCAGGAGAATGCCTTTTCTCTCTCCTGGCAGGCACTGCACCTGCCCCTCATGTTCTCTTTGGAGCAAAGAGGTTGCCGAGCTCTGGGAGGCTGAGTGGGTGGGTAATGAGTTTGAGTCTGCATCGCTGGTATCAGACTTCTGAGGGGACGATAATCCCTGGGGGGGAAATTCTTGAGAATACAAGTAGGTCATTTGTTTGTGCTTCTCGAACTTCCTTTACTTTTTCTTGTCTTCCCCTCCCCCTCCCCCACTGGCTGTTGCTTGGCTGCTCAAAATGCTCTGAAGCAGTTTCACAGTGTTACTTTAAAGCTTGCTGTTGAGATAAAAATTATGGTCCAGGCCCTCCAATGCAGCGCAGTCACTTTGTACCACACTGCTGGCATAAACTGCCCCGACAGCTGGTGGAACAGGCCCAGGCAGGGTCACCCCAGCGCAAGGGTGATCCTCCAGTGGTGCAGAGATGACACAGGAGTTTATGCATCACTTCCTGCTGCTGTGGTCGGAGGGGAAAGAGGTGTGGCCAGAGGAAATGGGCATGGCTAGGACACCCCGTTGCTAAGCCAATCCTTTGTTATGTTTTTGCTCTCTTGATGCTATTTACAAACAGCTGATTAAAGCCGATTGCAAATGGCTCCAATATGTTGAAGGTGGGGAGCTAGGTTGGTCAGAGGTAGTAATAGGATGAGGACAGTGCACAGATGGTCATTTAAGCCACCTTTGGACACAAACCTCTGATGTGGACTCCACAGATCATCTGCTTCCCATATTGAGGTCCACATATATACCATGTAAAGTTCCCTTACCTGCCTGACTAATAACACAATAATATTTTTGATCATTACAGTGGAAAGAATTTTGAAAATCTTTGCCCCACTGAAGCCATTTGTCTATTCTTTGGACTTTACTCATCTCTGACAGTGAAACTAGACAGCTCAGTTTCATCTTGTAGGTTGCAAGCCAGCGCTAGGCTAAGTTTAAAGGGAGTATAAAAACCTACTAAATCTGAATGATAGCCTTTTACATTGACTTTGCACAGGTGTAAATGACTGCACAAGCTCCAATGCAGTGGAGAATCAGGCACTGTGAGGTGTCTGTATGATATGAGGATTGATTGCATATATTTCAAAATTAATGATTTGGGGATCCATAGGTAGCCTGGTACTTGTGGATTTTATCAGCATCACTTCCTTTTAGTGTGGATGGAGCCGAACCATTGAATTCTTGCTTGTCACTGATAATGCACCTCTTAGAATAGGCAACATAACACAATATATTCATCTAGTGTGTTATACCTACTTGGTTTCATGTAAGCTCCTCCGCACTGTGCACATGCCTACCTGAAGAGAAGAATGGGCAAAATGCCCAATGCCAGCTACTTCAGGGCTGTCAGGGTGCAGTTTGAGAGCCAGGACCTCCAGGACTCAAGGATTCAGGCACTGAAGCTGCAAATCTTTTGTCCTTTGTAAAGAGTGGGACAACACTGGCTCAGTGGCTGGTTCCATTTGTTCTAGGTTAACAGATGTCATGCTTGCTTAACAAGTTTTAAACATGGGCTAAAACTAATTGAGGCTAATTTAGTTTAAACACAATTTGGTTGGCCAGGCTGGACAGGACCAAACTGTGTTTCACTGATGTTTAGAAACTGTATTCTGGTTTAGATAGCTATCAGGAGCCCATCACCATAGCATTTAGGTGCCAGTGTCCCCATGTTCACTCAGTCCCCTGCCCAGAAAGACATTGTGCAAGTTGGTGTGCACCAGGAAAAGAAGAAAAAAGAACAGTCTCATTGTACAGTGAGTGAGTGTTGAAATAAAAGGTTTGCTTAGACTTCGTAAGTCAGTTATGACCTGTCAGGTGAATAAGTGATCAATCAGAATGGTACCAAGGCGTAATATTGATATGTTAGAGACTGAACCTCAGTAAATCTGTCCCTTGGAGATGCAGTTATCAGCATTCCTAAGAGCTATGTGCCTGCATTAAGGAAGGAGCACGGGTCCTTAGTGTTTAGCTACCAACTAAATGTATCTTTTTTAAAATAATGAACGAAGTGGTTATTTAGATGTTGAAGGTATTAATTATGTCCATTGCTAAGTAAAACTCAGGGGCTGAAGACTGAAACCAGCAGTTAAGCTCACTATAACTGCTGTAGGCATATGGATGGCAAGATCAAGGGCAGGAAATACACCTATCTCTGAGACTCCTACTACAGAACAGTGCAGTAATTAACAATACAAGATACCTGTGCCATAGCTGGCTGAGACTATTCTTTCTCTGTATAACAGCTGTTAATTATATGCCACCTGGCTAAGATTTATGTTACAGTTCAACAGGTCAGCTGATCTGGTAGTTCAGTTAAAGGGCCAGGTGTCCTTATATGATTCAAGAGCTTCTCGGTGCTGCAAGCTCAGCACTGTGGTGCGTCCCTTCCTTCCAGTGCAGAGTGTGGCACAGCCATAGCTGCTGCCTTCTCAGGCAGTTAGGGTCTGATTCTGGGAAGAGCTGAGTGCCAGGTGAGGAGGAGACCCCCAGCCTCTCTCAGAGGGCGTCCGCTGAAACTAATAGGAGTTAAAGTTGCTCAATGCTTTTTTTCCTTCTCTTAACAAAACTAATTTTTTTGGGAGGGTGGTAAATTTCCTGAGTGGCCAACTAAATAAAAATGACTTCAGCTGCAGGCAGGAAGTGGCCTTCACACCACTTCCTCTTGGGAGTTACTGTGCAGAATGAGCTGCTATGTAGTACGAGCACTGACAGAACGGGGTTCTTTCTTTCTACCTTCCAGCCAACTGGGAGCAGCCTTTGCAGTGGGATTTAGCCTCCAAGATGCTGTGGGGTGCCTGGAAACTTAGCCTCTCAAGAGAAGTGAGCAAGGTACATTATGTCTCAGTGTGCTGGTGGGTTTTCTGAATGAGAAGATGTTCAGTTTGATACTCTCCCTGAGACGTGACATAGCCTGATACCAAGATGATCAGATTAAAGTAATTGAGCAAACAGTGTAGTTCTCTGGTAGACCTTGGACTTCTTCTCTTTTGCCCCTTATGTCCATGTGTCCAGAGGGCCCCTGGGTGACTATTGTTAATGTTTTTGTAAAGTTAGTTCAGTGTTTGTAAATGGTGTTGGTTTGACAGTCCGGAAGATTCATGTGCTCCGTTTATACAAAAGAAAGCAAAGCACCAGCAATGACTGAGTCTGTTTTCCCTATAGCAGTCTGTCGCAAGGCTGCCCTGGAGAGACCTGCCTTTAGGGGCAGGAGAGGGAACTCAGAACTCCAGTCAACTATGGAGACTGGCTTCTCTGCTGAGGATAACAGTGAGAGCCAAATAGTGTTAACTGTGGCGATGGTTTGATTATAGAAATATGGGGGTGTCAGTCATTGGGACTGAAACGTATACAAGAAAACCAGAGAGAGGGAGTCAAATGTGCTTTGGGATAGGGAGAGGGGCTGACAAGACAAGACACTCTCTCAACAGCCTCACTCAGAAAGCAAACAGGATTCTAATTTTCAAATTCCCCTTTTCTAAAAGGAATCCAACACTGACTAAGAAACGCTATTAGTACAGAAAGCTCTCTGGGACAGGGACAGTCACTTTATGCCTGCACAGTGTTTAGCACAATGGGGCTCCCAAACTGGTTGAGATGTCCAGATGTACTGCAGTATAAATGCTGTAGTAATAATAAGGAGCTTTATGCTTTGCTCTGGAGTATCTGGCACTAGACACAAGCGGAAAGGATAGAAGACACAAGGGAATATTGTTCATTCCTGTGTTTGTTAGGTTTTAGCACACTTTTATTTTGAAAAGGTTTTCTTTTTGGTTGATCTATAATGTTTGTATTCTATCCATCCATTTTAGGAAACAATGGCAATAGCTGTGTTTTTGTGAGCCTCTGCTGGGTGATGGTGCTAAGATTTAAGATCCCAGTTACACTACAGAAGTCTGAGCTAGAAAATCACTTTTTAAAACTAGCTAGTCTTGAGAGTGGTTTCCAAAAGCTGTTTGAATCAAATTATGCCACATCTATTCAGGTAGCAATGCCAGATTACTGGAAACCATTTTAAAATTGATATTTAAGAACAATTTCCTAGCATAGTCAATTTTGTAGGGTAGAAGGGACTGCGTGAATGATACAATCCTACCTCAGCCATTTTATCTTTTATCTGCACACAGCAGCTGTTGCGCTGTGGACAGAAGGAAGGGTTGCAATAGTCCAGCACAGAAACACTTACCTGAGAAGCTGTAACAAACTTCCTTTCAATAAAGCTGAAACAGTGGCTTGTACCAGGAGAAATTACTGTCTCCTTAACCTCCCTGAGCAGGTCTATTGTCTGTACAGTACTCTTCTCAACCGTGACTTGCCTGAACACCTTTTAAATTGGACTTTTCTGGCTGTCCAATAGTTTATCCAATCAAGGGAAAATGTTCTCCGGTCACAGTGAGATACCCAGTCATCTTCCCACCAGCCTCTGCCTCACTTCCTGTGTTTTCTTCCTGCATCCTACAGAGCAGAGTGGTGCTGGTCTGCCAAGGAGGAGCCTCAATGGGTAGTTGCCCAGTGGTCCAGTTTGGAATTATACTTCCCATGTTAGCTGTGCAATTGAACAAAATACTCAGATTAAGGTAGTCCTAAACAGGCTTCTAAACACAGCTGTATTCTAATTTAAGGGACTAAATTGCTCAAATGTATCACTTTAAAAATATTTCTTTACTCTCTGTGTTCACCTGTTTGGACATGCAGCAGCTTTGTATCTCTCCTGCTCTCTTCCTTTCAATAGATGCCTGGTTGATACTTGAGCGCAGCTTGCTCTCAGTGATCCATCAGCAGCCCAGGAATGAGAGGAAAATGGCCTTTGCTTTCCAGACCAGTTAAGGTTCTCAGGCAGGTTTGTTTGAAGGATCCTGATAAGAAGAGAGTGGAGTCATGAAACAAGTTGAAATATTCTGGTATTCCCATATTTACCTGGGCCCTGTAATAGCCACAGAAGAGCAATGCATCTTCACTAGCTCCTTCTCACAGAAGGGATCTCCAAAGGTGACTGACTACCTAAGTATAGCAAGGGTGGGGGAGGATTCACTAGCTTGTCTCCCAGATAGCCCACCCCAGGAAGACCTCTACAATAGTAGAGGTTACATTTTTAACAGTGAGGGTAGTTACCCACTGGAACAGCTTACTACGGTTTGTAGTGGCACAGATAATTTTTAAATCAAGGCTGGTTGTTTTTCTAAAAGGCATGCTCTAGTTCAAACAGGAACTAATTCAGGGAAGTTCTATGGCCTGTGTTATGCAGGAGGTCAGATTAGATGATCACAATGGTCCTTTCCACTTTATAACCTATGAAACACACCTTCTGTCTCACTCCCTCCAGTGTGTTCCTTCTTGCTCCTCCATTACACAATCACTGCACTTCTCCATCCCACCTCCATTAATCCACTGCCTCAGATCACTCATCTGTTTTGTTCTGCAGCCTTCCCAAAATGGAGGGGGCTTCAGCTCCCCACACTCAGCCTCTCATTTCCTTCTGTGCCTTCTTCTCTGTGGTCATTGAGAAGCTAATAGAATTCTGGGCCTGTAGTTAGCAGGTTGGAGGAATCTAAAGCAGCAGTAAGGAAAGTCTCCCCACCTTCTAGCAAGGATCAGTCCTATGTAACAGGGCTCAAACCCCAGTCTCCATTTCCCACTGCATCCCTGCCTTCATCAGGACTGCGCTAGTCTCCTCCATCGGAGCATGGGTATTGGCTCCTATTTGGAGTGCTAGCTAGTGGGAAGGGAGTGAGAGTTCAGCATGACAGCGTTCCCTGCCCCTCGGGAAAAGAAGGCTTCCATTCAGTGACACCCGTGCTAGCCCACCCTGCAAAAGGCTGAGAGTCGGATTAGAACTAGCAGCCTTGGAAACTTTTGCCCTCTGAGGCACAGTTGTTGTCAGTACTTCAAGGAGAATGTATTGCAGATATTTTGTCATGATTGGTGAAGTTGCATCAGCCCTGAAGTTATTTCAGGACTTTCGATGCCCCAGGAAACTGCAGGATAGTGTCACACAAGGCTGGACGTTCCCATCAAAGATGAATTGCCAGCTAAGCTTCAATTTTAGAATCTTTATTTCTGGAAAGAATATGAAAGGCAGAAAGGCACACCTGGATTCTGCAATACTAGGAGGAGTTCATGGCACCAGAAGCTAGAAAATGATCTTTAGATGCATAGGCAGAGCATGCTGGCTCTAGAAATCACAAAGAGAATCAACATGGGATTCAGTCTAGAGCCAGACTGTTGGCCCAAGCCAAAGTGCAGAGGGTGCAAGTAGGGATGGCAGCATCTGTGCAAAGGTGGCTTAAATCTCACCTTGTGCTCTTCTTCATGCAGGGGCCAGTCCCTTTGCACTTGGAGTAGCATGGAAGGTGCCCTAAGTTACACCAGGCTGCAGTGGCCCCAGTGGATAAAAATGCAGCTAAAGATCAATAGAGGTCAAGTGCAGGGGCATCCCGGGCAGGCCATCTTTCTCCTGCTACGCTGGCAGCAGGGAGGAAGGGTGGTGGGAGAGCCCCTGCAGTGGCTCTATGCCACTAGAGCAGGGGTCGGCAACCTTTCAGAAGTGGTGTGCCGAGTCTTCATTTATTCATTCTAATTTAAGGTTTCACTTGCCAGTAATACATTTTAACCTTTTTAGAAGGTCTCTTTCTAGAAGTCTTTAATATATAACTAAACTATTGTTGTATGTAAAGCAAATAAGGTTTTTAAAATGTTTAAGAAGCTTCATTTAAAATTTAAATTAAAATGCAGAGCCCCCCCGGACCGGTGGCCAGGACCCGGGCAGTGTGAGTGCCACTGAAAATCAGCTCGCGTGCTGCCTTTGGCACATGTGCCATAGGTTGCCTTGCCTACCCCTGCACTAGAGTATCCCCCTTGCACTGGGAGGATCTTCCCCTGGCTAGTTAAGCCAGCTTTAGAGCCACTTTTCACTGACAATGTAGAGCCAAGCAGCTGTCCTTTACTGGGGAATCTGTCCTGTCATTTATACAATGTCTTTTCTGATTTTACCTGCCCCTTCTGTCCCTGTTCTCCACTGTCCTGGTCCTTGTGTACTTGCTTGCATCACGGCACAGTGAATGTGATGTTGGGTAAAATGCAACTACTCTGATTTGGTAGCATTTTATGCCGTCTTTGCAAATGACAGCACAAGGCAGTGGAGAATCCAACTCACTGTGTGGGACTACTCTCCTGGATTTCAAGTTCCCTGCAAGAAGGTCTAAAGTTCCTTGCCCTCCTTATCCTTTGGACAAATGAGCATTGACTGTGTGGTGGGGCCAGCTGTATCTAAGCCATAATAACTGGGGATTCGCGGGTTGCTCATTGTTCTCTATTTTCAAGTGTCTGCATTGAAGAGTGCCTGGATAATAGAGAATAAAACTCCCCACTAATTCCTCTGACTGTACAATATGTTTCCACTGCTAATGATACACTTTGAAAACCACGGAGGCAGTGAACTAATCCTTGTGGTAAGCTAATTGCTGGAAGCCAGCAGGAGAGTGGTTTATTCCCACAGAAACTGCTTAGGGGACCTACGTTTCCCAGTTGTAAACACAGTGGCTCTTTTCAGAAATGTATCCTAACAGTCATGCCCACCAATGGCAAAACTTCAGAGTCAGTTTTTATGTTGCACATTTGTTTGTTTTAAAGTAGAGGTCCTGTGCTCAGTGGTTGTGATGTTTTGTTTTGTTTTTGTTGTTTTTATTAGGGAGAAGGAACCTTTACTGGAATTGGCCAAGTAGCTCCCAATCAGAAAAGGAAGAAGGAATTTTAAGGTCTTTGGGGACAAATTGCAGTAGCAAGGAAAGGACGTATTTTAATGAATAGTCAATAGGTTTTTGAAGTGTATCCTCTCCTCATCCCCATCCAGGAACTATATGATATTTGTATCACCTAGAACCTGTGAACTAGGACCTAAGAACATGGCAGAACTATGTTACTGGAGACTCTCAAGGGACTGTCTGGTCAGAAAGAAACACACAATACTTCGAGGATTATTATGAGGAATTTCAGGAATTTACCAGATTGGTAAATGGCAGCAAATACAAAGGTTCCTGCGCTGGTATTCGGAGGAACTGATTCCGTGGCATCTCAACCTTCATGTGATAGAAGGAAGATGTGCTTTTTGGGGC
This sequence comes from Lepidochelys olivacea, assembly GCF_965140295.1. Lineage (NCBI taxonomy): Eukaryota > Metazoa > Chordata > Testudines > Cheloniidae > Lepidochelys > Lepidochelys olivacea. Next base: position 59,649,324 of record NC_140416.1, read on the forward strand.
GTGGGGGAGGGTGGAGGAGCTACCCTTGAAGGGTAATTATACTGTATGAGAGAGCTCTGGAATAAGATAAATATATTTCACAGTGGAAAGGATTTAAAAAAAAAATTTTTTTTATAATGTCTTTGCCTTGGATGTTCAGAAAGGTTTATAAGAGAGAAAGTTCTGGAGAGAAGAAAATTTGTTTCCCTCAGTTGTACCTTTACTTGGAAAGCGGTTTGGAAGCTGTCATTTTGTTCTCCACTAAATAACAGGTACAATTGTAGAAGCCTAATTTGCCTGAGACAAGCTAATAGAGTTTGTCAGTTCAACATTTCTAAAATCAATCTTTTACTCTCTGCTTCTAGCTCCCCAGAAGCTTAACATCCTACCTATTTTACCCTTTTCTATAGCACTTTCTGTCTGAGAATCTCCAGGCATTGTACAAATGTCAATGAAAGGTTTCAGAGTAGCAGCCGTGTTAGTCTGTATTCTCAAAAAGAAAAGAAGGACTTGTGGCACCTTAGAGACTAACAAATTTATTTGAGCATAAGCTTGCGTGACGCAAGCTTATGCTCAAATAAATTTGTTAGTCTCTAAGGTGCCACAAGTACTCCTTTTCTTTTTGAAATGTCAATGAAGTAAGCCTCACAGGACTCCTGAGAGGGAGGGAAGTTGTGTTATCCCCATTCGTCAGGAAACAGGCAGAGACAATTTAAGTGACTTGCATGAGGTCACACTAGCAGAGGTAGCAATTTAGATGCTCCTAATTTTGTGCCTTAGCCATAAGACCCTATTTCCTCTAGAGCACCCTTCCTAAAGCTGGTATGTGTTTTCATTGCCAAATGTGGCTTTCCTCCATTGCACACTGATACTGGTTTTGATTATCACAGTTTGCTCAGAAGAGCTGGGCTGAACATGTTGATTTATTATTGTAGGGTTGCTCCTGAGCGCTGGCTTGCTCACGTTGATCAGTTATTGTAGGGTTGCTCATGAAGGGTGGGCTGGTGGAACTGATTTTCTTTTTGGAAAGAAGATTTGTATCTTTTCTGAACAAATTTCCCACATTTAAAAAGAACTTTGTGGATTTCCAAATGGCTTTAGGAAATCACACAAGATAGGTGACAGTGCCCTGAACTTGATGGTGTCCTCCCTTGAGGTCTGCTAGCTGCAGTGACAGTGCAGAAGGTGATGGGGACTGCAGTGCTTCCTAGGTGGCTGGATGCTGTCAGCTCCAGGATTCACGCATCATTTTGCAAAAACAAACCAATGAGCCGTGATGCACGTAGTACTCAGCTGATTGCTACGCTTGCTGCCATCCACTAATACAATATTTAGGCTCAAACTTTCAGAAGTTGCTACTGTTTCTGATTGCACCAATATTTGGGTGCCCTTCTTAACAGACTAGGGTCTTGATTTTTCAGAAGTACTGAGCACCCACTTCTCCAATTAGGAGGTCTGAATGCTCGGCTCCAATGACACAAAACAGCCCTAAAGCTGGCTTGGAAAGCTACTGGAGGATTTCCCTGATGTCAGGGGATCCCTGGGTGCTGTTAAGCCACTATCGCAGCTCCTGGGCCCAACCACCTGCGCCTGACCGCTCGAGCAGGAAGAATAGCATCTGATATTAATTAGAACAGCCCTGGCCCTGAGGGACCTTTCTGGCAGCTGGAGACTACTAGGCTTTCTTCGTACTCCTCCAATGCTCCCTTCCGCTGCCAGTCATACTGGTTTATTGTATGACAGGGGTCAGTCCAGAGGCCGCTGAGCCCCAGCATCGGAGGGGGGCAAATGCCTTTGTACACCCCCCTTTCAGCTCTGCGGAGTGCTGCTCAGCTGCAGCTGAGGCTTTGGCCTAGGGAGAGCAGAAGTAGGTCCTCAGCTAACATTATCTTTCTTAGGCTTTTTCTACATTTACAGCAGAGTGCAGCGTATATACGCTGTATGCCCCCCAGCATGAGTATAAGTAGCAGTGTAAGTGGGGAGGCACTGCTCAGGCGAACACACCAGAATCTTAGGGTATGTGCCCTACGCAGCTCTCTACGTGCCCCTGCCCACACTGCTATTTTTAGCAGGGCAGTGTCTCACTGTCAGAGCCTTTTACTGCTGCGTGTAGCTACACACTGCAGTGTGGACACAGCCTGCTTCTCACTGTGGCATGTAGCTTCAGGTACCCTCCACGCCTCCACCAGTGTAGGCCAGGCCTTAGACTCTTTGTTCATTGCTGTGCTGTGAATTTTCTCTCCTGGGAATTACACTGGGCCTGTCCCCTGTGAGCACCTGGAGGTAGCCAAGCAGGCAAGCTTTGAATGGCCAACCAGTGATATAAACAGAATCTACTTGTTGAGAAATAGACAGGTGCCACAGCATAACCTATTAAATACAAGAAGTTATCTAAAGCAATGAAAACAGTGACATACATAACTTTTGAAATCCAGTTCACAGCAGAGACTACCACAGACTTTGGGTCGAATGCTTCTTCGTAAAGTTACATCTGTTGTTAGGGAGAGCCAGGGATTATATTTTTATGGGTCTGTAATTCCGATTTTGTGTACATTAGGATCCCAAGGTGGATGGGATTTCAGTTTTTTATGGGTCTTTCATGTGAGTCTGGCACTTGCAGGACTATTAGAAGGTCCTGAAATTCGTAGGCATCCTCCTTGCATAGAGCTACACGCTATGGTCTTTAAGTGTCCCCACTCTTCTTACAGAGACCATGCAATAGTATGCAGGAGTGCCGATAAGAGAGTGAACTTTATTTCCTCTCCCCAGTCACCTGACCCGGGTGAGAGATACAAAGGTTAATACACTTGTGACATAACATGGATCAGTATCCACTGACTCCTGTGGGGGGGCTGTCCCCCACCCTACTGCCAGTGAGTGACCGTCATGAACCCTTGAAAATATTCCAACTTGGCCAGGCCATTCATTAGTGATTAAGAAGCCTTTGGGGACCAGAGTGGAGTGCTGGTAGGAGCCAACCCCTCACTCAGCAGCACTTTGCTTTAAGTAGCACAGAGTTTCTCCTGATAACCCCCGCACATGTGGCCAAAGGATTTAAAACCTTCCTGCTAATACTATGCCTGCAATTCGTCTCCAGAGTAGCCTGGCTGGCTGTGAATGAAATGCCAGTCTCAGCCAAGGAGTCAGTCTGTCCCAACAATTCTTCATAAGCTGCTGGATTGCGTGGACAGGCACACATGCATTATTTAATATGATAGTAGCAATCAGGAGATTAGAATCAACCCCCCATTCTATTAGGCTCTGTACAGATACAAAACCTTGGTCTAAGAATGTATGTGGGCCATGCATGTGTATGACGGATTACATGTGAGCGTGCATAGACCAGGGATGAGCACATGGGTGCAAGTATTCAGAGGTGAAGACATAAATAATTACATATATTTGTGGTTATATTCATGCCTGTCAGTACATGTTGGTGCACATGTCAATGTGGGTGCATGCCTGCTGGTGCATTTATGAACGTAGGGTGCAGGTGTGAGAGTTCATATATGTACTTGAGTGCCTGCAGACATGTGCATGGGATGTGAGTGTGTGCCTACAGTACATATGCCAGACAGTAGAGTTATCTGTATAGTAGCAAGCATCCCTCATCCTATTGTAAACATAGAGCCTCTGTCTTCATGGCTCCCAGGTTAGTGTTGCCATCTGCCAGGCTTAGTTGCAGTTTTCATTCTCTGCCTTACATTTCGTGGCCCCTGCATGAGGGTAATGGGAAAGTGCAAGCTTTATATTCTTCTACTGCCATTCTCCATCGTTAAAGTCAGTAAAATCACTATATTAATGATGATGCCTTCATGTTCTCCCTTTACTCTGGGGGCAATCACCTAGCGAAATGGACTGGGGCTGCCTTACTGCTCCCTTGCAATGAATCGTGCCTTCTGGGCAGCATGAATGGAGGAGTATTACTGTTAAAACCCACAAGGACTCAACTCCTTTGACCTAGCTGGTAATTGGATTCATGTAATCTTCTTTGGTCGTCATTCTTTTTTATTGTATTCATATTCTCTCTGGGAGAGATTTGAGAGATTGGCAGAGATCAGCTGCTGCCACCAGCTACAGGATGTATTGGACAAGACACTAGAAGTGATTGGGAAGGTGTGGGCCCTGGAATGGGAAAGAGGCAGACATTAAGAGGCAATTACACAATGTAGGTTTGGGGTCTTGTTTGTATCTTTAAAAAGTGTATTCTTAAAAACATGAACATATATTATAAAATTTATTCTCACTTATTTTGGTGAACTTCCTTAAAAATTTAAACTTAGTGATGATTGATTTAAAAAGAAATCTTTGAATAAGGAACCAACTTCAGCCTTGTTAAAATTCACCTGAGCCTACATACATACATACATCCCAGCTGGGGGAACTCTCAGCCTCCAGTCCCCCATAAATTTGAAGAAATGTCCCATGAAAAACTTAAATAAATAAATATTGGCAACTCAGAGGTAGGTAAGTTACCCTGAAAAGCATCCAAGGTAAGCTTGCCAGCCCCTGTGGGGGTGCAGGGTGGATACGTAAGATCCAGGAGAACCTTTGGAAGACCGGGCACAGATCAGCTGATTTGGCCTTGCTCTCCTGCTGTGGTGGACCTTCTAGGTAGGAGAACTTTGACAAGTAAGCAGACCATCTTCTCCATTTTTGATCACACATGCACATGACACACATTAGCATGTTCCACAAAGTGCTTATGTGTGGCAAATCTGCCCTGCTCTGTGGGTCCCACATCACCACACTTTCTGATCACTTCTCTACTGCTAGCCTGGATGCAGCTTGGGCAATGGATAGTGTCCAGCATCAGAACAGAATGTCAGCATCATAGTTGTGCTCGCTCTCAGATATGCACACATGCAGAGTGGGCTTCAAAAGGGAAAGTGACTATGACTGCATGATCTCTGCATATAGCTTGCTCTGTGTAAAGGACCACATCTCAGGTTGTTAGACTGCATCGGGGTATTGGCTTGTGTGGTGCAAATATTGGTTGGGAGGGGGCAAGATAACCTTTTCTTTTTCCCAGTGTATTTCTTACGATGGGAGGAAAAGGGAAGAATTAGCTCGCTCCTACTTTTAACTTCCGGAAGCATTTCTCTAGTCGTATGTGAGGCAGAAAGATGCTATCTTCCCCCTGGGAATTCCCCCTGAGGAATTCCACCATCATTTCAACAATTTCCATCCCACCATCAACCTCAGCCTGGTCCAGTCCACACAAGAGATCCACTTCCTGGACACTACAGTGCTAATAAACGATGGTCACATAAACATCACCCTATACCGGAAACCTACTGACCGCTATTCCTACATACATGCCTCCAGCTTTCATGCTGACCACACCACACGATCCATCGTCTACAGCCAAGCTCTGCGATACAACCGCATTTGCTCCAACCCCTCAGACAGATACAAACACCTACAAGATCTCTATCAAGCATTCTTACAACTACAATACCCACCTGCGGAAGTGAAGAAACAGATTGATAGAGCCAGAAGAGTTCCCAGAAGTCACCTACTACAGGACAGGCCTAACAAAGAAAATAACAGAACGCCACTAGCCGTCACCTTCAGCCCCCAACTAAAACCCCTCCAACGCATTATTAAGGATCTACAACCTATCCTGAAGGATGACCCAACACTCTCACAAATCTTGGGAGACAGGCCAGTCCTTGCCTACAGACAGCCCCCCAACCTGAAGCAAATACTCACCAGCAACCACATACCACACAACAGTACCACTAACCCAGGAACCTATCCTTGCAACAAAGCCTGTTGCCAACTGTGCCCACATATCTATTCAGGGGACACCATCACAGGGCCTAATAACATCAGCCACACTATCAGAGGCTCGTTCACCTGCACATCCACCAATGTGACATATGCCATAATGTGCCAGCAATGCCCCTCTGCCATGTACATTGGTCAAACTGGACAGTCTCTACGTAAAAGAATAAATGGACACGAATCAGATGTCAAGAATTATAACATTCATAAACCAGTCGGAGAACACTTCAATCTCTCTGGTCACGCGATTACAGACATGAAAGTTGCTATATTACAACAAAAAAACTTCAAATCCAGACTCCAGCGAGAAACTGTTGAATTGGAATTCATTTGCAAATTGGATACAGTTAACTTAGGCTTGAATAGAGACTGGGAGTGGCTAAGTCATTATGCAAGGTAACCTATTTCCCCTTGTTTTTTCCTCCCCCGCCCTCTTCCCCCCCCCAGACATTCTTGTTAAACCCTGGATTTGTGCTGGAAATGGCCCACCTTGATTATCATACACATTGTAAGGAGAGTGATCACTTTAGATAAGCTATTACTAGCAGGAGAGTGGGGTGGGAGGAGGTATTTTTTCATGCTTTGTGTGTATATAAAAAGATCTTCTACACTTTCCACAGTATGCATCCGATGAAGTGAGCTGTAGCTCACGAAAGCTTATGCTCAAATAAATTGGTTAGTCTCTAAGGTGCCACAAGTACTCCTTTTCTTTTTGCGAATACGGACTAACACGGCTGTTACTCTGAAATTGGCAAACTGACATTTGAAGCCTCCATCTCAGTGCCATCTTGCAGTCCTGAGCCAGAAAATCTAGCTCTGATCCTAAAACCAGGTTTCTGTACGGTAACACAGCCCTTTAAACGTAGACTGTCAGGCATTTTGCTTTGAAAGTGCCCTTGTCAACTGCAGATAGAGGTTCTTGGCTTCTGTCCTGTCAACAAATTCTATGATTAACCACAGAGGCCTTGCCAGGCAAGAAAGGGAGTTCGGTACGGTCTGTTCCCAGGTACACAGTGGGGGAGGATGATGTGTAATTTCAATACTTAGACCTTTTCTCTCTCTAATTCTATCAGCAGATTGGGAAGGTAGCTCCTAAAAGGAAAATGGTAGCAAATGCTGCGCTAGGTTAGCCCTGTTCAGACAAAACATAGAAATGTAGGCCTGGAAGGGTCCTCCATGGGTCATCTAGTCCAGTCCCCTGCAATGAGGCAAGACTAAGTATTATCGAGACCATCAATGACAGGTGTTTGTCAAACTTGTTCTTAAAAACCTCCAATAATGGAGATTGCACAACCTCCCTAGGTAACTTGTCCTACTGCTTAACTACCCAGACAGTTAGGAAGATTTTCCCAATGTCTAACCTGAATCTCCCTTGAGGCAATTTAAGCCCATTACTTCTTGTCCTGTCATTAGTGGTTAAGGAGAACAATTCATCACCCTCTTTATAACAACCTTTTTCATACTTGAAGACAATTATGTCCCCCTCAGTCTTCTCTTTTCCAGACTACCCAATTTTTCAATCTTTTCTCATAGATCATGTTTTCTAGACCTTTAATCATTTTTGTTGCTCTTCTCTGAACTTTCTCCAATTTGTCCACATCTTTCCCAAAGTGTGGTGCACAGTACTCCTGCTGTGGTCTTATCAGTGCTGCGTAGAGCGGAAGAATTACTTCTCCTGTCTTGCTTACAACACCCCTGCTAATACATCCCAGAATGATATTAACTGTTTTTGCAACAGTGTTACAGTCTCATATTTAGTTTATGATCCACTGTAATGCCCAGGTCCTTTTCTGCAGTGCTCCTTCCGAGGCAGTCATTTCCCATTTTGTATTTGTGCAATTGATCGTTCCTTCCTAAGGCCAGGTCTACACTATATAAACATCCATCGGTATAACTACATCGCTTAAGGGTGTGGAAACTCCCTCCCCCCGCCCCTGAACAACGCAGTTATACCAACCTAACCCCTGGTGTAGACCGTGCTATGCTGATGGTAGAGGTTCTCCTGTCAACATAGCTACTGCCTCTCATAGAGGTGGATTAACTACGTTGACACAAGAAGCTCCCGTCGGCACAGTAGCATCTTCACTAAAGTGCTACAGTTGGAGCTGCGCCAAGGTAGCGTTTTAAGTGCAGACCTGCCCTAAGTGGAGTACTTTGCATTTGGCCGTATTGAATTTCATCCTATTTATTTTAGACCATTTCTCCAGTTGATCAAGATCATTTTGAATTCTAATCCTGTCTTCCAAAGCCCTTGCAAACCTTCTCAACTTGGTGTCATCTGCAAAATGTATAGGTGTACCTAATATACCGTAATGCAGTCATTTATGAAGCTATTGAATAGAACCAGACCCAGGACAGTGAATCATTGATAACTACTATCTGAATATGGTTTTTCAACCAGCTGTGCACCCACCTTATTGTAGGTTTGTCTAGGCCAGGGGTTCTCAAACTGGGGGTTGGGACACCTCAGGGGGTTGCGAGGTTATTACATGGGGGGTTGCAAGCTGTCAACCTCCACCCCAAATTCCACTTTGCCTCCAGCATTTATAATGGTGTTAAATATATTAAAAAGTGTTTTTAATTTATAAGGGGGGTTGCACTCAGAGGCTTGCTATGTGAAAGGGGTCACCAGTAAAAAAAAGTTTGAGAGCCACTGGTCTAGGTTATATTTCCCTGGTTTTCTTATGAGGTCAGGTGAGACAGTATCAAAAACCTTACTAAAGTTGATATATATCACAGCTACTGGTTCCTCCCCACCCCGGGACCACATGGCTTGTAAGGCTTATTATCCTGTCAAAGGAGGTTAGGTTGATTTGACAAGAACAAATCCATGTTGACTATTACTTATTACTTTATTATCTTCTAGCCGTTTACAAATTGATTGTTAGATTATTTGCCCCATTATCTTTCTGGGTAGCAAAATTAAGCTGTCTGGTCTATAATTCCCTCGGCTGTCCTTATTCCCCTTTTTATAGATAGAGTACCTATCTGCCCTTTTCCAGTCCTCTGAGATCTCTCCCATCCTCCATGAGTTCTCAAAGATAATCACTAATGGCTCGGAGAGCTCTTCAGCCAGTTCCTTAAGTATTCTAGGATGTATTTTGTCAGGCCCTGCCAACTTGACATCGAACTCGTCCAGCTTGGTCTATGCTGAAGTGCTACAGTGGCCTAGTTGCAGGGGTGCAGCTGAGCTGCTGTAACATTTTAAGGGTAGACGTATCCTAAGTAATTCTTAACTTTTTCTTTCTCTATTTTAGCCCGAGATCCTACACCATTTACACTGATGTTTCTTGTGTTAGTTGTCCGATGACTGCTAACCTTTTTGGTGAAAACTGAAGCAAAAGAACCTAAAGAAGAGCTCTGTGTAGCTTGAAAGCTTTTCTCTCGCCAAAAGAAGTTGGTTCAATAAAAGATATTACTTCACCTGCCTTGTCTCTCTTATATCCTGGGACCAACAGGGCTTTAACACTGCATGAAACAAAAAAAGGCACTTAACACTTCGGCCATTGCTGCATTTTCATGCTAAGTTTGAAGGTACCTTTTTCACTTTAAACATCTGAAATGTAAAGTGAATCTAGTGCTGGAGAAAGGTGCCAGTTTCACAGCCTTGAATAATTGAAGTCCTCCGTTTTTCCACTCAACTTTCTAGAAAACATCTCATACTGAGAACTAACTTTAATAGCAGTGGTGGCATCTGGTCAATTAGGAAACAAAAAAATTATAATTAATTCTTATTATAACAATCCATAGCCCACTAACAACCCCCATCCCAACTTCTTATGCTAAACAGACTGTTCCACCTTGTATTTAGCTGTGACACTCTGTGTATATCTACACTGCAATTAAAAACCCAGGACTGGCCTGTGCTAGCTGACTCTGGATCACACGAAGTGGGTATTTAATTGCTGTGTACATGCATGGGCTGGAGCCCGGGCTCTAGGACCCTGTGAGGTGGCAGGGTGCCGGAGCTCAGGATGCAGCCCAAGCCGGAATGTCTACACTCCAGTTAAACAGCCCCTTAGCCCAAGCACTGTGAGCACGAGTCAGCTGGCATGGACCCGCCATGGGTTTTTAATTGCCCTGTAGATGTACATTTCCCAGACCTCAGGAAGAGCTCTGTGTAACCTTGAAAGCTTGTCTCTCTCACCAACTGAAGTTGGTCCAATAAAATATATTAACTCACCCACCTTGTCTCTAGAACTAATTTATATCAATCTTTGCAGGCAGCTTTCCTAACAAAAAAGTGTCCATATGTGACATCCTGGGAACAGGATGTGGCTAGACAAATTACTCCAGAGGAATGGGGTTTCATCTGGAAGAGGACCAGCAACATCAGTAGGTAGCACAATAAAAGAAAATGTCTTTAAGATACTGTCAATGGCACCTTGCACTAGTCAGGTTAAAATAGAGAGAGGGATTGAATGGGGATAAATGGTGAAGAAATTGTGGTGAAAAAGAAGATTTTAATGCTTATATGGTGGATATGTCCAGTCTTTAAAGAGTATTGGGTTGCAGTCTGTAACAAAATACCACAAATTGTTAGATGTTTATTACCAAATGATCCGCTGGCAATGCACCTTGGGCTTCTTATTGGAAATGGTCAGACACAAAGAGGAAAAAGAATTAATCTCTCATCTTCTAGCAAATGCTCAGCTATTGGTAGCCTTTCACAGGAAAAATAGCTCAACTATAGAGGAATGGCTTAAATAAAAAGGGGGTGGGGTTGTGGTTATGGAAAAATGAACACACCAATTACATACCCAGCAAAATGGACAGAGGACAAATAGATACGTAGATATTTGGTTACCTTTTATTCAATACTCAAAGTGCGTTCACTTTCAAAAACAAAACTACACCTGTCCAGTTTTTTAAATGTTAATATTTGATATTCAACAGACCTAGTATGTCTATGTGTAATCAGAGAGTTCACTCCATTTCATAGAATCACTAGAAACAACTTTGGGGTTTTAATGATGCTAACTCTGTAATTTGGCAACACCCTGTTAAATAGGAAGCTCTGATGATGACTGTAGTCCTGTATAATATCTCTTTAAACAAAAGCTCACTGCCATATAAATATCAGAAACAATCATTACAACAAAGATTTCTAAACATGTGAGAACTTCCTAAATAAATAAAGGGTTGGGTTTTTTTTGTTTTTTTTTTTCAGTGCAGCATGAGCAGTAGCAGAACAAGCTTTGCCTATGCTGCCCACTGCCAGGGGGACCTGAAAGGATGACCGCCAGGGGTTGGAGAGGAGTGCAGTCTGTGCCCCATTTACTTTCAGCTGTAAACAATCAGCAATGTGCCATCTGTGGGGCTGGCTTTGGGGAAGTGGACACCTGTCTTGCTGGGAATTGCACTGATATACCCCAACTCATTACCCACCAGTCACAGAACAGCTATCAACTCTTAAAAGCTTTTTGATCACTACTGCTGTCATTTCATTAGGAATCCTGTCATCACCTTCAAGCTTCTCTTTGCCTTTAAGACTGTTCACAAATCTGCTCCTTTGTTCTCATCTCTTATCACATCTAGCTTCCATTTCATAGATTCTAGGGCCAGAAAGAATCACTGTGATCATTTAGTCTGCTTCTTGCACAAATGGCTCCATGCTTTCTTTCAGGATGCCCCTTGTGCATAAAATGCTGTCTTTGAATGAATCTATAAGGCCACTAATCTCTCCTCCTTCCTGTCCCTCCTCCAGAGCCACTTCTGCTGTGATATTTACAAGAAATCAGCAGGGCTAGGGGTGTAGTGCTTGGGGATTAGCTGGTTTTTATAAACACTTAGATGATTTAGAACCACTGTGTTGTGCAATTGCTAATCTGTGTAATTATGTGATTTTATTGTTTCTTACATCTCCCCCTCACATTTCCCTTCTGTTTGTTACTCACATGTCGCATCTTGTATAGAATAGAATGTAAGTACTTCAAGGTAAGCGCTGTGTCTTCCTATACATTTGCACAGTGCCTAGCAGGAGGGGGCCTGATTTCATTTGGGGACATTGGGCATTACCAAAATCCAGGAAAAGAGAAATGCAGGCCTTGTTTTGGAATGTTTTAATCAGCAAGGAATCTCAGGGGTCAGCTGTAGAGCTTGTCGAAAATTTTTCAATGGGCTATTGTCCCATGGGAAAATGCTGATTTACTGCTGTTGAAATGTTCCCTGGGAACATGTGAATTGTTTCAGATCTTCCTCAGAACATAGGCAGGTTTCAAAACCAGCATGGATTTTTGCCATCCTTAGTAGCCTCAGTGGTGGACTGCCCTGGAGTTGAGACTCTTGGGCATCCAGGCCCGATGGCTGCACAGCAAGGCGTCTGGGAGCCAGGGCTGAGCCGAGAGCTTCAGAGCTTTGGCTTCTAAGAAGATTTTGATTAGAAATTTTCTAAATGAAATGTTCAGGTTATTTCAAAATGTTTTTTTCAGAATTACCCTTCTGCAGGAAATTTCAAAGTTGCTACTTTTCATTTTGAAACAGTGACTCTCTCCAAAAATGTTGGAATTTCTCACAGAAAGGGGCATTCTGACTTTCAAACAACTCTGGTTAGGAATTGATGGGGTTGTCACTTGAGGCATATGCATAGGGATAATGTCTCCACAGAATTCGCTGGGAGTTATGTACATAGGTGTGGCTGACACTGCTGTCAGTTGATAAGTGCATGGTTACCTGATTCATTCCCAGCACAGCTGATAATTGTGGGCAGTTGAGTTTTCATTCGTGATTGTCACAAGGCTCAAAAAAGACCAGTTATGGTCTGTCTGGTGAACTAGTTGCCAGTGCAAAGTATGGCCTGCAGGAGGCCTGTGTTCAATTTCTGGCCTCAGTCTCCCATTGTGTGGACTAGATGCCTATTTAGAAAAATGAGAGAGAAGAGAAGAGAGAATGTTGACTTGGCCTTGGGTTAGTCACCTGGATGGATAATTATCTAATAAGTATGGAGTGTATATTATCAGTAAAGAATGACTTTCCTCTGAGAGCACCACAACACAGCTCTGGGAATGCTGGCTGTGCACTGGAAGGGGTGAAGTTTTAGTCTGGACAGCAGTTACAAACCAGATGCACCTGCACAGCAAAGCTGGCCACCAGAAGGGGGCACTGCTAGGTGGACACATCTCCCCAAGTGTTTGATCACCAGTGGGCAGGCATAAGGCAACTGGACTTGAACAGAAGCATTTGTGACTTTGAGAGAAGGTGCTTACTGCATCTTTCAATGCTTCTCTTTCTGAGTTTTATTTCGTAAGGCCCCAGAACATTTTGAAAAGACATTTCGGAACTTACTGGAAAGAAAGACCTGAGTATGCAGACATCACTGGGGGTGTGGGAGTTCTCAACCAACAGAATGCAAACACAGCTCCTACAGAGTGGGGGGAAAGTTAGAAAGGCTTGTGGAAATGACTTTAGAAAAACCTCAGCCCTGGACTGTGTCCTCCCTTCTACTAGGTGGTGAGGACTCCCCGACTCTTCTCCTCTCCAGACAGTGGTAGCTCCCTGTGGCTTGTCTTCCCTGGATAGGAGTAGTTCCTCTAATCCTTCTCATAGCTCCTGTCGTCCCTCAGACACTGTCCTGGCCTCCCCACACTCCATCTCCGACTCCTACCTCTAACTAGTGGGTGTATATATATCTATATATATATATATCAGTTTGCTCTTCAAATCATGTGAAAATGGAGGAATGATATGAAAACTTATTGGCCCAGGTGTCTCAGCTGTGCTGAAAAGGAACCAAGTAACAGCACATTGAATAACTGCTGGCAGTTCCCCTGATCACCCTCAGGAACATTAGTGACATGCACTGCATTGAAGCTCTCATGGATGTTACACCTACACATGTCTCAGGCTACAACCCTATTGCCCTCTGATCCTCAGAGTTTCTTGGCTGATTAAATCATTCTTAGGTTGGGGTCTGAATGGCTCAGAGAATTTTCGAATGACTTTGTAGTCCTTCACTTGTAGGTCAACCAGTTTGATATTGACCCAAAGTCTGTAGCACCTGAAGGCTGGTCAGTGGCCTTATGTAAAATGAGTTAGTGGGAGGCACGGTGTGCCTTTGCAGGTATCCTGCCCACAGCTCCCTCTGGCTTCTTGGAATAATTTGTTCCCATGCCAGAATACTTAAAGTAAGATCCCCCTAGTTGGTATCATTTATTAAGTCTTATTGGCACTTTGTTCACCCAGTTCCAAACCTTGTTCCCTGTAAATCAGGAGTCCTACAGCCATCCTTCTTTGGCTTGTGCTGTGATTAAAGCAGGGGTTTTTCTCCATGACTGAGGAGTCCCACGGCCTTCCTGCTGGGGGCCTATACTGTGATTAGAGCCAGTTTCCAGCTCTACTTCACAAAGCACCTCTTCTCTCCTTTGGTTCCGGGGCCTCACAGCCCTCCTGGGGCTCTGCTTAGCAGACAGGCTGTCTCCTTTCTGAGCTGTCTGTCTTTTCTGCTCCTTTTAGCTTTCTGGGAGCCTCTCTCTTTTCTCTAGGTCTGGACTGAGTTTTAAGCACATGACCTACCTGTTATGTCGCTACACTAATTTTTCCCACCTGAGGAGGAGGGTTGAATGAGTCATAGGTGAGGCTGGACCCATTACCTCATAAAAGGGCCAGTCACCCTGTGACAGTGAGTCTCAGTTCATTGCCTAGTGGGACAGGTGCGCACTTCACAAAAAACATCATGACAGTGGGCGCTGGTTGGTCATCTTAATGGCTCTCATATAAGAGTGAGTGGGCCATGGGCACTCATCTGTCTTCCATATGTTCAGTACTACCCCGATCCTTCTCCTTTCTCAGAAACAAATAGCAGAATAACCTCCTCTCCCCACAATAATTTTCCTTCCCTTTATGCCATTTTTAGGTAAATCTCCTCCCTCTGCCATCTTCCCTCTGTCCATTATTTGGCTGCCTTTTCTCCTTTGGAAGTCTTCCTTCTCTCACTCACCTCCTGTGCAATTTCATACTGTATAGAGAGAGGCATCATGTTACAGAGCAGGGCGGTTTTACGCTCTCTCTCTCTATGGCATTGGTAAGACCACAGCTTATATTCTGCAGTCAGTTCTGGGCATCTTGTACCATAAAGCTGTCCAGTTCAGAGGGCGCCTGAGGAAGGAAGTTAGAAAGCAGCATCTGAACAAGGGACTGGAGAAACTGATTTGTAAGGATTAGACTTTTAAAAACTGAACTGGTAAGATTCATTTCTGGTATAACTCTACTCAAGTCAATGGAGTTACACCAGGATGAACTTAGGACAATGTGTATAGCTTGGCTAAGTAGTGATTTAGACATGATAAATCTCCACAGATATTTGAAGGATGTAATAGTAATTGTTGGGGGGAGGGGTGTTGAACTTGTTCAGGGTGATGAAGAAGTTATTCCCTTTTGAAACCTTTTTCTCCACCCTCATGTCTATTCCTGTAACTTACACTCCAGTATACAGACACAGAGTCCTTGTTCCAAACCCCCACTCAGCATGACTAACTATATCTCTACTCTCAACTTTCCTTTTTATTCTCACCCTTTATGCTTCCTGTCCAGAAGCCAAATCTGAATGTATTTCAGTAGATCTCTTGTGCCTTTTGACTGTAAATCAGGCAATTCTGTATTATATCAAATGCTTCCCTGAATCCCAGATATCTTATGTCTGCCAGTTCCTTAATGTACAGCAACGGTTCAGTTGAACGGGACAGGTGTAACAGCTGAGAACACTCCTCTTTGTTCCTCTCACTAGCCAGTTTACAGAGCACCCTCAAATCCCTGTTTGCTAAACTGAGATTTCTGGGGGCATGAACCATGGAGGGCACCATAAGGGTCTAAGATTATTTCAATACCTTACTTTCCTCATCTGTCCCACATTGCCTGGGATTCAGCAAGGGGGGAGAGGGGTCAGTGCTACTTCTTTCAGAACTAAAGGACTTTTTCCTCCTGTATTTTTCATAGTAATACTTATTTCCAGTAAGCTGATTTGTAGTCACGCTACCCTTCATCTCCCTCATTACCACTGAGCACCAGCTCGATCCAAGTCCTCCTGGTAGGGCAGTGTCCAGGAAACCTGCGGTGCTGCTGCCTGATTGCCAGCCTCTTAGTCACCAATCTGTCAGCTTTCACCAGCTCTGGTTTTGCATCTCTGGTTAATCCTGTCCTCAAAAGGGATATGTCTCATTTCTTGACTTCCCTCTTGTCGATGTTGTTAATTTACTCGTATTCCTCCCAATGAGATGAGACCCAGTGATGTCCTTATTGATTTCGGCCTGTCTTTATTCCTTTCAGAGTTCCGGCTGGGGATTGTGTGGAATGATGGCTGCTGCGGAACCCCTGACTGCCTTCTCACGGTGGTACCTCTATGCCATTCATGGCTATTTCTGTGAGGTGATGTTTACGGCTGCCTGGGAGTTTGTGGTCAACTTTAACTGGAAGTTCCCAGGTGTCACCAGTGTCTGGGCGCTCTTCATCTATGGCACCTCCATCCTCATCGTGGAGAAGATGTACCTGTATCTGAAAGACAAGTGTAACATTTTAGTGCGATGCCTCATTTACACCCTCTGGACATACCTTTGGGAGTTCACCACTGGCTTCATCCTGCGCCAGTTTAATGCCTGCCCTTGGGACTATTCACAGTTTGATTTTGACTTCATGGGCCTGATCACCCTAGAGTATGCCATCCCATGGTTCTGTGCTGCATTCATCATGGAGCAGCTGGTTATCAGGAACACCTTGCGCTTGCGATTTGATGAAAATGCTGAGCCAGGGGACCCCAGCACCACAATCGCCTTGGCCAATGGCCATGTCAAAACCAATTGAACAATAACCCAACGCCACACTTAAAGTGAGAGAGCCCGCCCACATCCCAGACTGGTCTCAAAGACTGATACATCCTGTATGATACACAATCCCCTTTATGATGGGGTCATGCATGGGATATAGCAGAATAAAAATGGAACCAATAGATTTTCTATGGATTTTACATTTTTGGCCACAAGAAGCAGTGTCAGCTACTTCTTGGTTAGGTAGTTTCTGACTTTTAACTTATTATGGGAAAAAAAGGCCTGTAAGCTGCATTTTACTGTATGTGGAGAAATGAGAGAAAATGCTACAGTTGAAATGTATACAAAAAACAAACTAGTGGATGGGCATAGACACTCCGGCTAAATTAGTGATTTGGCTTACTCCATTAGGCAATATTCAGGTGCTTGCTTGCAACCAATACCTCCCATGGGACCTGAGATGCTGCAGGATCAAGGAAAATCCATCTGCTGTTGAGAACGACCCAACAGTGGTGCTCTACTGGGGAGGTAGACAGCGCCCCCTCTTTTGGTTTCCCTGACCTTCCCCTGAGGTTCTTTATTGCACCATGGTATGTTATGGTGCTGGACATCTTGCTGGATTTATATGAAACTTGTACTTTTTGAATTCTCAGTCCTGATACTCACTCGAGAGTTTTCCCCACTCCTTTTTATAAATAAAAGGCCTTTTCTGCCGGGTGAATTCCACCATACTCTGTGCAATCCGAATCACGGCAAAGTGGCCAAAGAGAGAAAAAGCTGAAGTCTTCCCCTCACAGTGGAACTCATCACAAGGGCTGCTCCAAGCTCCAGCTCCATTTCCAACCAGGCAAACCCAATGGAGATGCCACCTGGGGTCTTCTGCCTTCCTTCCCAGGGATTTCTCTGTCACTAAGGATGCTGATGACTTAATTCTGACTGCAGCCCCTTGCACTGCCTGATGTCAGAGTCCTCATTTGACTAAGGCAGCAACCAGGAATCAGTCGGAGTCCTCTGGAACAGACTCTATCGCCTGTGTCTATTTCCTCCTGCACCAGTTGATCTTGTCTCAGCTTGGTCCAGTGTTCTCCTCCGAGTACTGACTTTATTTTTCCTTCCCAGATGCTATTTTAAACTAAGTACAGCAAACCCTCTCCATAAAGCTGATTTGGGGCAGCACAGGATGTGCCTGAGTGCCCAATAACAGGGAGTATGCTAAAAAAGAAAGTTTCTAAGGAGCACAGTAGGACTATTCCTCGATTTCCTCCAGTTGAGGATGGGGTTGGGTTGCGAGAGGGGCAGCAGAGGGGCAGCAGGGAGATGGAAGGGCTGCAAGGTACTGTTGCTCTACTTTAGAGCTATCTCAGCTAGAGAGAGTTTCAAATTTAGCCACTTGGGAACAATCCTGAGGCTGTGGGGGAGGTGGTGGCATGAAAGATGCATAGCTCTGGCAGCCACAGATTAATTGTCCTGAGGACTCTTCTTGGCTGCTGGCATAAGCAACAAGGATGCACTGTACCACATGTTAGTCTTCTCTCACTCAGAGCTTTATGAGGAGGGTGTGCTGTAAATAGGTATATGAGGCCTGATTAATTCCAGGTGTCATTCCACTGAAGTCAGTGGCATTGTACCAGCAATGAATTTGGTTCAAGATGTGAATGTGTGTGTGATTGTGGAATCTAGCTTTTCTGTTGTGTTGGGAATGGCTGAATTATTACCATGTTGGTCCATGACTGTTCTCTTTAGCCAGTACTCAGCTCATAAATCTGCCCATTGGTCTGTGGAATTCCATTCCAGAGGGAAAAGAAACTCTGTTGCTATCAATGGAATTGTTTGTTGGTAATGCTGCTGCTTCTGAACAAGAATCAACACACACAGTGTTAATTTTTTCTGTACTGCACAGAGTGCAATTGTTTTATTCCTCCCTATGCCCCATTTCACATGACATCCTTTGCCGGCAACGGACATGTGAAAGCAGTGGAAACAAGGAGTTAATCAGCTCTGTCCTGTGGTATGCAATGCCTCCGGAAATACCCAGAACATAGAGAGAGGTATTAGTATTCCCTTTTTGTAGTTCATTAAATTAAACGAACAAACAAAAAACAGAAAACAGAAACGTGTTTTCCATGCTCTGATGCCACTACCATGAAATCAAAGAAATAATAGGTTCACTTTATCAGCCAGGTAAATGATGGTTTCAAATATTTAGATCTCGGCAAAATAATCACTTTGGGTATACAAATAGCATACGGGGGCAATTCATAGGCAGTAGAGTCAGATATTAGGGGGTGGGGTGAGGGAGAGGAGGTGCAGACAGGAACTGAGACATGCCTATCCATTGTGACCGTTGCATTCATGAAGAGAATGTGTGAGGGTGACTAACGTCAGTGTCTAAATCCAAGGACCCTTCTCGCTGCCCAGTTGAACTCTGGTGTAGCACTGCCTTCCATGCAGCATGCAATGTCTGCGTCAGGCCACGCCCTCACTTTGGAGCAGGTTGACCTGGAACTGTGCCGTTACAGAAACATTAAGAAGGTTTAAGTGGCTTAGTGAATTGGCAGCACAACCAGTGACCGCACAGTTATGACTCCGTGGTGGGGGCAGCTATCCACGGTGGTGACCAGCACCTCAATCATGTGTTCTTTGGCTTTAGAAACTCCCCAAGTGCAACTGTTCTTGCACAGCCACATAACAATCAGTGGTTCACTTAAGGAACGGTCCCTGAGTGGCCTTTTACATGTGGTTATATCATGCAAATCAGACCCAGTTGCCCCCAAGTTACCACTGTGGCACCTATTCAAGCTTATTTTTCACCAATGACTGACAAATACCGCTCATCCTCATGGGGCTCTAATTTACCCACAGAAGTGCACTTTACTTGCAGTTTGCACAGCAGGAACTGAATTGGACCCAGTACATTATTAAATCACTGTGTAGCATCCACTGGATCACTCTCCTGCTATTACTGGGTACCCTTGCACCTTCCAACAAAGACACCATTGGCCACATTTCCAAAAGTGCTGAGTGCTCTACAGTTCCTGTTTTCAATGGCACCTGCTAGGTGCTGAGCACTTCTGAAAAGCTGGCTATGTATCTGCTGCTACACCATGCAGGTCTCATTTCTCTTTCTGAAGAGCAATGCGGCTGCAGTCAGAGATTTAATCTCCCCTTTAATACAAGTGAATACTACTGATAACATTTTACAACAAGGGCGCCCAAACTGCATGACAGCGAGGCCCACATTAGCAGCTCCTCAGGAACCTGGGAGCTATACCTAATTTGCAGAGACATTTACCAACACCCTCCCCCCCCCCCCAAAGGCCTAATATTTGCTTGTACATGTATCTTCTTCAATAGATTAAAATTGCCTGTTTGAGTTCACCAGCAATAAAAACTTGTGATTTATCAGCTTTGTCCTCACTCTGCAGCTATTGGGAGAGGGTGGCCCAGAGCTGCATTTTTGGATACGATGGGCCACATTTAGCCCTTGGGCTTCACTCTGGGCACCTCTATCTTATCTTTCAAAGCACCTTTCATCCCAAAGAATCCCCAAGCACGTCACAAAATATAGACACTGGTGCCTTGTGCACGTGATCGTTCCTGCTTCCAAGAACTTGCCAGTGCAGAACGGCTGATATTAAAGCCAAGTTAGCTAAACTGTTTAATTTCAGCATTATGATCTAGATGCAGGGATACCAATGTACCAGGTTCTGGTAAGTCTTCCCACTGCTTCTGGTCTAAGTCTGTTTTGTAATTGAAATCCTCCTTGCATAGAGATAATCCTGTCAAGGCTTTGCTTGAACTACAAATAGTTGAATAAAAGTAGGCGAAGAAAGACTGAAAGCTTGAACAGGTTTGGAATTAGCAAACAGGTAACCTGAGACCTGCTGGGTGCAGCAGCACTGGTCGTCAGTAACCAATTTACCAAAACCTGCACTGAGGGAAAAGGGATCTCATATTTAATTTGAACTTCTGCCCTTTCTGCATTATGAATATAGTACACAAGTCACTAGTAAGATGAGACTTTCAGATGAGTTTAAACAAAATGTCCTTTTGTTTCAGCGTGTCCTGGCTTTTCTGAATTGATGCAACATACCATGCAAGAGGTAAGTTTACAGACCACTGCTCTCTGCTTCCCATTCCTCCTGGCTTTTAACCAGGATCTTCTATTAACAAACAAAATGCGTTTTTTTCCCCTTTCCCCCTCACCTGTACAATAGAAGGATACCATTACAATCCCTGCTTTTGAAAACAGAAAGTGTCACTGCTTTCCTGGACTCCCTTCCAAGTCAACTGCTGGTCCTGCAATGCCACACCTCCATCCAATGGCTTTAGCATTCACCCTACAGGGGAAGGTCACGGAGCTGAGGAGAACTCTAAGAGCGTAGTTCAATTTTTAGCAAATAGCTAATTACATTTCTGTCTCTTACTACCCCAAAATGGGCTTTTCATGATCTGGAGCCATTGAGAAGGGGCTTTCCACGATCTTTATGTAACCCACACTTGCAGATTGTGGCATTCTATCACTGTCTGGAGCAGGGGTGGCCAACCTGAGCCTGAGAAGGAGCCAGAATTTACCAACGTACATTGCCAAATAGCCCCAATAATACATCAGCAGCCCCCCCATCAGCTCTCCACCCCCCGCGCCTCCTGATCAGCTGGTTCGTGGTGTGCAGGAGGCTCGGGGGGGGGGGGGAGGTTGAGGAGTGAGGGCATGGCAGGCTCAGGGGCAGGAAGAGGTGGAGTGGGGGCAGGGCCTGTGGCAGACCCAGGGGTTGAGCAGTGAGCACCCCCCGGCACATCGGAAAGTTGGCGCCTGTAGCTCCAGCCCCGAAGTCGGTGCCTAGACAAGGAGCCGCATATTAACTTCTGAAGAGCCGCATGCGGCTCCGGAGCCACAGGTTGACCACCCATGTTCTAGAGGGTGGGCCAGGCACAGAGGTGGATAATTCTGTTTTAGCTCAGCCAGTACAGATTCATGCTTTTTGATCCAGTGCTCTCTGCTTCAACCCCCACTGTCAACAACCCATGCAGGAGCATCATGTTATGTGCACATCAGTGGGATTAGCTTCCCTTTTCTCTAAGTTGCCTAGGGCTCAATTCACCCAGAGTCTGCCCTCCTGGCACTGAGTCTTACGGCTATCCAGTTGGAGAGGGATTACAGTGGCACAAGATGCCCTCGGTCCCTGCTCTACCAGGAGCCCACAGGCAGCTAGCACAGCCCCCAAAGTAGGCAATGCTGCTTTGGAAGGGCCAAAGTTAGGGTAGCTGGGGATGCATTGATTAGTTACTGACCTGTGGAGCCCCTGCTGCAAATGGAAAGTGGTCCTTCTCTGGTGGAGTGCCCAATGAATATGGCAATGCAAAGGCTACCTGTCCTTCCGCAAGGGCAAAGCCCTCCTAAAATGCCAATACTTGCATTGTCTCAGAGAAGGAGGGGAATCTCACATCTGTTAAGTCTCCTGTTTCCCTGGGAGACTCCTAGTTCTATGAGTTCCCCAGTGAGTGTCTGAACCACCTGGGGAAACAAGGAGGCTTAAACAGGAAGTGGGGGTGAAATGCTCCATCCTCAAACCCTCATCTTTATGGTTTTAGCTAGGTTGCTCTGGTTTATGGATGGAGCAACTTAGCTGAGACCTTAAGGACCAGAGGTGGATGGGGTAGCGTTCACCCTGACCTCATGTCAGACCTCAGAGCTGTTCATTTCCTGTGTGAAGCAGGGAAGGGCTTTCACAGGGTTAGCTGGGGCTGTAGCGAGATGAACAGCAGGAATAGAGCCAGCAGTGATTGCAGAGCAGGGGCTGGAGATAGAGTGACCAGATGTCCCGATTTTATAGGGACAGTCCCGATTTTTGGGTCTTTTCCTTATATAGACTCCTATTACCCCCCACGCCCTATCCCAAATTTTCACACATGCTGTCTGGTCACTCTAGCTGGAGATGGCATCTATGATTCCAGCTGTCAGAGGAGATGGACAAGTGTGTCTGAAACAGCCCATTAGTGATGGAGTCTCCCACTGAAGGAACTTGGCTCCTCCTGCTTGGGGCTTGTTTGGAGTCTAACATTATTAATGGCATTAATGTGGCATTTTTCTTGGTTTAGCTGAAGGAATACAGGTCTCATCCCCTCACCCTGGTGTCTGGGCTCCTCGCTCCCCCTCCATTAGTGGCTGTTGGCATTTCTGATATGAGACACTCCATCAGACTGCCAGCCAATACTATTTTTAAACAATAAATCCAAATGTTTGACTTCAGTTTTTATTTATGCTTCAGTTTCATTAGGACTTAAAAGACACCTAACTATCTAGTAAAGTTATTTATTTTTACAGATGTTATAACATGCCTATCATGGTTGGGGTGGTGAGCAACTGTTACTGCATGAGGGAGCAGGAATGGAAAATAAAAACAACTTGTTCATTAAAAAGACTACTTATGCAGATGAGTCCTATGCATATTAAATATGCAAACTGCAACATTGCATTATTTGCATAAAACCTGCAGATAGCTGGGTCATCGGATTTACCAGACACAGGGATATACTTTACACCCACTTCTCCAATGAGGGAAGTGGAACTAATCCCTGGAACAGAATGTTCCCCTCCTACCGTTACCACCTGGGGTGGACTCTCTTTTCCATAATGGCTACCCCATTCCCAGCATAGCCACCATAATCTGAAACAGACTTTCCCTGGTGTTTTGTTTAGAGTAATAATACTACTTAGTCTTTTTGTGGCATCTTCCATTTCAAGGGATCTCACAGTGCTTTTCACACATTAAACCTCATGTCAGCCCTGTGATATAGGTCAGTATTATCCCCATTTAACAGTGAGTGAAATTCAGGCATAGAGAGTATTGCTCACATGTGGGAGCAGGGGCCCTCCAAGCCTCCCAAAGATCTTTTCAGCATTGGAAAAGTGGGCTTATCTCTGCCCATCTCCAAAAGATTCTAGATTTGGAGAACAGACAAATTCCATCCCATGAAAGTCCTGGGATGAGGGAGAAAGGCCACCTGACTTTGGACACATGGAGCTGAGTTGGGAGCAATTTGCTACTCATCTCTCAGCTTTTTCCATCTGAAGACTCAGGTAAGGCTGGGTGAGGGCTATTCAAGATACTGCCAATTGTTTTTCATTTATCCAGTACTGCTTATTGGGTAAAATTCTGAAGTACTCACTCAGGGCCAGATTGACTTCAATTAAACTATGCTGATTTACACCAGCTGGGCATCTGGGCCTCAGACTTCAGTGGGGACTTAGCTTGAATAAGGGCTGGGTGAGAACTTCATGTGGTCAACCATTATAATTAAATGTTTCTAAAGAGCCCACCATTGTAATCCCTTGGGCCCCTGCTGAATGTTGATTAACTCTTAACCAGTATACATTTAAACTTCTTAATCCAGTCCAATCTTGCCCATAGAAAGACATTTGTCTCTTGATACAACAATGGTACAATTAGTAGCTGTTCTTGACAGTTCACTTTTACTGGCATTTCCCTAGTATTCCTATCCGCTGTGTGGTATAGTTTGTTTTCTGAACCACAATACTGCATTGTAGCTTACATATTCTGAATTAGCTTTTGTTATATTTTCCCAGTAATGTTTAATTGCTGTCCTATTAACTATTTCCATTTATTTGTATTTAATCTTTATATTATGGTAGTGCCCAAAGACGCCAGTTACGATCAGGGTCACATTGTGTTAGGCACATGAGCACTGGAAGCTCCCTAGAAGTGAGGGGCCACTGGCGCCTGAAGTCCCATCCCCCCTGTTCCCCCAAAGCCCCGCCTTTGCTCCGCCTTTTCCCATGAGGCCCTGCCTCCTGCTTTCTCCTCTCTGACTCTTCCACCTCATTGCTTGCCTTTAAGGCAGGTAATAAGCTGGAGGGCATAGCCTTCCCACTTTTAAAAGTGATGGGACAATGGCCCTCTGCCTGCCGCCCCCAGCTAGGTGCTGTACAGACACATACAAAGACACAGTTGTTGCCCCAAAGATCTTACAGTCTAGTGTTTATGACACTTCATTACCAAGTAGAGTTGTACATACTATGTGGCTAGCTTCAATCCAGGGGTAGGCCAATGTAATCCCAGGAAGAAAGGCTGCTGCAGGGAGATTGTGGCAGTGTGAAGACAGCTAGGATACAAAAAGCACAAAACAGCTGGGATTTAGTGTACTATGTAGGGCAGATGGCACTTATAAAACCTGGGGCTCAGAACATTTTGATGTCTGCTCGTTGAGTTACTGCATGACAAGCCAGGGTGTGAATCTACAACACACCAGTTTGCCGCATACCAAGTCACCAAGTGGACGTTGCTACCGTGCAGTGAAAGTCCCCGAGTGTAGCTAGTTGCTGTGCTGTAAATTTGCTGTGTAGACAAGAGACACGTTCTTGCTGCGAGAGTGGAAGGAAGAGCTTTGTCTTCTATACTAGGTGTGTCTATGAGGTTTTTGTTGTTTTATGAAGGAGCTCTGTATATCCACCTTCACAGTGACCTTCCCTGCATTTAAATGGGTGCTTTCCACTTTTGGACATGGTAACTGCTGCATATAACTTCCTTGTTTCTCTGCAAAGCCTCCTTACTCTAATTCCTGGGCCTGCTTTAGAGGTTGTCTGTACATTTCTGGTTCTGATACTGTGTTAGACACACTAGGCTCCCGGAACAGGATCAGCTATAGGAGGTTGCCCAAGGCCCTGCATAGTTATCAAAGTTTACAACTGAAAACATAGATATCCAGATTCTGCATCAGAAAAGGGCTACACTTGCAGCAAGCTCAACATAATTTGTTGGTCGGCAAAACTGGCAAACAAAGGGGACAGCGAATTTATAGCAGGGCTGTGTCTGATTCAAAACAAGATAGCTGTGCCCATTGTGTCTGCCAGCCCACCTCATCTTCCTCAATGGAGTACTCTCAGGTGAAGATTTTGAGTTGGGGCAACCAGCCAGGTTAGTGGATATACTGTGGTGACCATCTGCTCTATCAATTCATGTTGTTGCTGTTACTGAGCCCACTATATGTCACAGCTTCTGTTGCTGGATCACTCACAATCTGCAAGCAGGAGCTGTTGGTCTGTTTCTCTACCAGCCATGCTGGCAGTCTGTCCATTTCCAGACCCTCATTAACCTGGTTTTCAATCATGGGCACTGTGATGGGACATGCTCCCATCCCTAGCAAACTTAACCAGTGTCCCTTCACTCAGGCGGTGCCAATTAGGTGCACCTGCCGAGCATGCGCTGCCCAGAAAAGGGGAGCTTACAAAGGTGAAGCTGGCCAAAGAAAAAGTGGGGAGTTTACACAAGAGGAGAGGCTGGTAGAGCTAGCTCTAGGCAGCAACTGGCCTTCCCGCCACCCGCCATTTAGGGTAGACAGACACTCTAGCCCTGAGAGGGGCTCTCCATCAATGCCCTACAGCTGGACTTGAGGAGCAGCACCAGGGACTGGAGGTAACTGGAGTCAGAAAGGACCCTAGGAGTGAGCTTGCCCAAGAGTGGGGTTCTGGGGAGGATGCAGGGGCAAGAGATGATGGCTGAGCCCTGGCTGACTACAGGCATTTAAAGCTGGATATATAAATCCTTATTTAGGCAGCTAAATAAAAGTGGGCTGCTTGCTGATCAGCTGCAGGTTCCACAGACTTCAGTGGGATTTGGAAGTGCTCATACTTCTGAAAATCAGGGCACAAGACACCCCTATTTAAGAGCCTAAGTTTAGGCACCTGAGTTTGAAATTGTCATCCTGTGTTTGCGTTAGAGTGTCTGAAAAACTGAATGTAAGCAGTTTCCTCTATCCTCTGTGAATCTGTTTGTCCTCCATAATTAGTTTCAGCTGAGTCTGCCTATATGCCTACAGGGTAAGGGTGCTCTGCAGTCTCTGCAATGAAGGAAGACATCTGCTGTATGGTAGTTCTTCCCTCAAAAAAGGAGTTTAACAGTGGGCAGGGCTCATATATGCAGGCCCATTTTTGTACGTGCAAACTGGAGAGAACCTGAATCAAAGCCCAGCATGTAGATCTAGATTAAGATGACAGTTCATAGTTTAAGAGGGTCTGTAACTAGCTGAATCTGAACACATTAGCATTGAGGAAAGCTGCTATTCATATCTGCGTTTGAAATCTCCACATTTGGGGTGTTTGGTTCCTCGTATGCAGTTAGACCCTTGGAAAAAGAGATGTGGTTTGGACACACGGATGGAGTCTGCATCAGGGGCTTTGGTTCAGGCTCCTCTCGGGGGTAAATGTATAATTCTTTTCTGCTTCATCTCTAAAGGAGGAGGAATCTATGCTGCTGGCTTAGGGGCATCTTCCAGTGTCTTTGCTATGGGTTTCATTCCCCTCTTCATGAGCTTAGGGGATGTATACTATCGTTAATGAGAACTATGTGCACTCGCCTAAGGGAGAACAGACCAATCTGAATTCCCAGATTCATTCCTCTTGTTGGACTGTTCTTGGGAGCTTGAATATGGATAGAGTCTTTATACTGACTATCCCACTAGGGATACAACAGTGTATTTTCCACAAAGTCCTATTGCTACTCAACTTCAGCTGGTGTCTTAAATGTGCTAGATGGGGAGATCCTCCAAGGGAATTACTATGAGCACAGGGAACTCAGTTTAACAGGGTAGATAAGACTCTAGCAGGAATATGGTAGGGATACTGCTGCAAAATGTATGGGGCATCAGATTGGATGATCCAAGTGGTCTTTTCTGACCCAATCTGTCTGACTTTAGGAATCCCCATTACAGAAACAGACATGCTAATCAATGAAGCAGGGGTATTATGCTAGTAACATGCAAAACAAGCTTCCTTGAGCTGTAGGGAAACAGCCTTACTACAGAACATGGACCAATGACCTAGATGCAAAACCAGTTTTTCCTCAGCCTCATTGGCTAGAATAAAGTTTTCCCAGTTATCCTGTCTGTCCTTAAATTCTATGACTCTAAAATGTCTCTCAAAGCCCTTGGTGCCAGAACTAAAAATCCAAACTCAGTTCCATTAACAAAAGAATTTGTCCAGCATTTTCCTGCATGGTAATGAGACATCTCTATCACTTTCCATCTAGCCTCTTCTACCAATGTCACAGCGTAAGGAGAATCTTCTCTGCTAATTTAATCAACTCAGCATGAAAGCAGAGAAGAGAATTCAGCAACAAATACTGTAAACAGACAACAAAACTCATCTACATCTGACAGATGGGTACATGGATTAGCAGATAGCAAGATATTTTAGCTGCAGAGATATTTAACAGCGGGATATTGGTCTGGTTCTTCAGCTAAGGGAGACTGGAACTAGCATGGTAGTCATAATGATGTAGCGTGACACAATGTTGTTCTTAAGCTCACAGGGAAGGCAGCACTGCCCTGGCATTGCACTTTTGATAAAGACAGTGGTGCCTTTGAAGCTTCATGAATGGTGAAGACAGCACTGTCCCTGGCAGCATGCTCTGAGTAATGGCTGTGATTATCCTATCACGGCATTCTCAGCAAAAGCAGTGGTTACTCCTGGTGCCAAAGGCAGTGTGGCTCATGGCGCTACCATGAAGGTAAAATTGCTCCAGCACTGTGTTTTTGGCAAAGGCTGCATGTGAGCTTCTGGCTTCCCACCTCGACCATAAAGCAGTTTTAAATCTTAATTTTGGCTTATGCTGTGTACAGCCAATTAGCCCCCCATTTCCTTTAACCTTCAAACTCGCTGAACAAGCAGTTTACTTTCATAGCTTCAATTCCATTCTTGATCTTCTCTTCACTCAACCAAAATTCCTCTCGACAAGGCTTCTGACCAATTTGTAGCTGGCCTCTGCAACATTCTCATCCTCTGTTTGCCTGTTTTGCTATTAGCTGCCCTTTACAAATAGAATGTCCTTCCTGAGGTGACCCACCAGGAGCTACCCACTCCATATTCAGGTGCTTCAGCAAACCAGCTGATTAACTGATCTATTTCACTTATTTATCCTATGAGTGATCTGTTTATTGTGAAGGAGTCAATTGTCACAGGGGAGGGAAATAAGAATACTGGAACTGAAGTGGGGTATGAGTGTGAAGGTATATAAGAACACTGTGTGGGGGTGAATTTTCTGTGTTTAAATTAAATACAAATAACCAAAACAACACAGACAAACATGTAGCAGAGAAGTCGTGTTCCTATCTTGCCCCGGCTCACTCTGCTTGTATGTTGTACCTTTTTCCTCCTTGGTACATTGTGTTCTTTTCCTCTTCGTTATGTCTGTCCCCGTCTTCGGGGCAGGGACTTTGTCTTCCTCTGTGTTTGGAAAGTGCATACCACATTTTGGGCACTGAGGCAATAGAAGGACATACATAAGACACCCCCTTCTTCGGTGACCTCAAAGTTAACGGACATTTTTTTGTCAGACTGATTAATTTGCTATGCTCCATTTGACCTCTTTGCAGCTATGTGACTTCCCCAGTACAGCAGAGAGGCCATGTCTACACTACGAAATGAGGTCAAATTTATAGAAAGTGGTTTTGTAGAAAGCATTTTTATACAGTCGATTGTGTGTGTCCCCACACAAATGCTCTAAGTGCATTTAGTCGGCGGAGTGTGTCCACAGTACCGAGGCAACCATCGACTTCCAGAGTGTTGCACTGTGGGTAGCTATCCCACAGTTCCTGCAGTCTCCACCGCCCATTTGAATTCTGGGTAGAAATCCCAATGCCTGATGGGGCAAAAACATTGTCGCGGGTGGTTCTGGCCCCTCCCTCCCTCCCTCCATGAAAGCAACGGCAGACAATTGTTTCGTGCCTTTTTTCCTGGGTTACAAGTGCAGACGCCATACCACGGCAAGCATGGAGCCCGCTCAGCTCACCGTCACCATATATCTCCTGGGTGCTGGCAGATGCAGTACTGCATTGCTACACAGCAGCAGCTCATTGCCTTTTGGCAGCAGACAGTACAGTATGACTGGGAGCCATCCTCGTCGTACTCCAGGGTGCTCTTTTAGCCGACCTTGGTAAGGTCGGTCAGGGGCACCTGGGCAAACATGGGAATGACTCAGCCAGGTCATTTCCCTTTTAAGTTTTGTCTCATGGCGATTCAATCCTGCCAGCAGTCCTACTGCACCGTCTTCCACCGAGCACCCAGGAGATGACGATGGCCAGCAGTCGTACTGCACCGTCTGCTGCCAGCAAGATGTATAAAGATAGATGAAGTGAATCAAAACAAGAAATAGACCAGATTTGTTTTGTATTCATTTTCTCCTCCCTCCCTCCGTGAAATCAACGGCCAGCTAAACCCAGGGTTTTGAGTTCTATCCTTGAGGAGGCCATTCTGTTTCTCCTTGATGCAAAGCCACCCCCTTTGTTGATTTTAATTCTCTGTAAGCCAACCCTGTAAGCCATGTTGTCAGTCGCCCCTCCCTCCGTCACAGCAACGGCAGACAATCGTTTCATGCCCTTTTCCCTGGATTGCCTGAGCAGACGCCATAGTACAGCAAACATGGAGCCCGTTCAGCTCTCCGCAGCAGTTATGACCATTGTAAACACCTCGCGCATTATCATGCAGTTTATGCAGAACCAGCACCTGAAAAACCAGGCGAGGAGGCGACAGCAGCTCGGTGATGAGGACATGAACACAGATTTCTCTAAAACCGTGGTTCCCAGCAATTGGGAGATCATGGTTTTACTGGGGCAGGCTCATGCCATGGAATGCCGATTCTGGGCCTGGGAAACAAGCACAGAGTGGTGGGACCGCATAGTGTTGCGGGTTTGGATGATTCCTACTGGCTCCAAAATTTTCACATGTGTAGGGCACTTTTATGGAACTTTGTGACTTGCTTTCCCCTGCCCTGAAGCACAAGAATACCAAGAGGAGAGCAGCCCTCACAGTTCTCAAGCGAGTGGCGATAGCCCTGTGGAAGCTTTCAACGCTAGACAGCTACCGGTCAGTCGGTAATCAATTTGGAGTGGGCAAATCTACTGTGGGGGTTGCTGTGATGCAAGTAGCCAACGCAATCATTGAGCTGCTGCTATCAAAGATAGTAACTCTGGGAAATGTGCAGGTCATACTAGATGGCTTTGCTGCAATGGGATTCCCTAACTGTGGTGCGGCTATAGACGGAACGCATAGCCCTATCTTGGGACTGGACCACCAGGGCAGCCAGTACATAAACCACAAGGGGTACTTTTCAGTGGTGCTGCAAGCACTGGTGGATCACAAGAGACGTTTCACCAACATCAACGTGGGATGGCTGGGAAAGGTTCATGATGCTTGCATCTTCAGGAACTCTGGTCTGTTTAAATGGCTGCAGGAAGCTACTTCCCAGTCCAGAAAATAACTGTTGGGGATGTTGAAATGCCTATAGTTATCCTTGGGGACCCAGCCTACCCCTTAATGCCCTGGCTCATGAAGCCGTACACAGGCACCCTGGACAGTAGTAAGGAGCTGTCCAACTATAGGCTGAGCAAGTGCAGAATGGTGGTAGAGTGTGCATTTGGACGTTTAAAGGGTCGCTGGTGCAGTTTACTGACTCACTCAGACCTCAGCGAAACCAATATTCCCATTGTTATTGCTGCTTGCTGTGTGCTCCACAATCTCTGTGAGAGTAAGGGGGTGACATTTATGGCAGGGTGGGAGCTTGAGGCAAATCGCCTGGCTGCTGAATATGCGCAGCCAGACACCAGGACGGTTAGAAGAGCACAGCAGGAAGCGCTGCGCATCAGAGAAGCTTTGAAAACCAGTTTCATGACTGGCCAGGGTACTGTGTGACACTTCTGTTTGTTTCTCCTTGATGAAAACCCACCCCCTTGGTTGTCTCTAAATTCCCTGTAAGCCACCTGTCCTCTCCCCTTCGATCACAGCTTGCTTGCAAAGGAAATAAAGTCACTATCATTTAAAAAACATGTATTCTTTATTAATTGATTATAAAAATAGGGAGATAGCTCACAAGGTAGCCCGGGTGGGATGTGGGAGGAGGGTAGGAGGGAAGGAAAAGGCCACTTTAAAACTTCTTGAATGACAGCCTTCTGTTGCTTGGGCTGTCTCCTGGGGTGGAGTGGTTGGGTGCCCGGAGCCTCCCCCACCGTGTTTTTGGGCGTCTGGGTAAGGAGGCTATGGAACTTGGGGAGGAGGGAGGGCGGTTAAACAGGGGCTGCAGTGGCAGTCTGTGATCCTGCTGCCGTTCATGAACCTCCACCAGATACTGGAGCATATCCATTTGATCCCACAGTAGCCCCAGCATTGCCTCATGCCTCCTCTGATCTTCCTGCCACCACCTCTCCTCACGTTCATCGGCCACTTTGCTGTACTCTGCTATTGTATCCCTCCACACATTCTGCTGAGCTCTGTCAGTGCCAGACGACTGCATGAGCTCAGAGAACATTTCATCGTGCGTGTGTTTTTTTTCACCGCCTTACCTGAGATAGCCTTTGGGACGGAGGAGGGAGGCTTGAAACATTTGCAGCTGCTGGAGGAAAAAAAGGGAGTGAAGTATTTTAAAAGATACATTTTACAGAACAATGGCTATACTCTTTCACGGTGAACAACACTATTCACATTACACAGCACATGTGATTTTGGTACAAGGTCGCATTTTGCATCTTATATTGAGTGCCTGCGGCTTTGGTGTTAGAGATCACACACGCAGTGCCAGGCAACAGAATTCGGCTTGCAGGCAGCCATGGTAAGCCACAGTCTTTCGGCTTC
This sequence comes from Lepidochelys olivacea, assembly GCF_965140295.1. Classification (NCBI taxonomy): domain Eukaryota; kingdom Metazoa; phylum Chordata; order Testudines; family Cheloniidae; genus Lepidochelys; species Lepidochelys olivacea. The sequence goes on from NC_140416.1 coordinate 59,681,487, forward strand.
TGCAACCTTCATAATAGCAGCGCCCTCTTCTCCCATACCAAGCAAAGCACGTTGAGTTGGCCATTTAGTGCTGAGGTTTTCCTGTTAACGTGCAGCAGCAAAAACCAAACTAACCCCCCCAGATCCAACTCTCTGGGATCATCTGTTTACCCCTCCCTGCACCGTGTGGCTGGTATCAGGGAAGATCCCTGCTAGCCAAACACGAACAGCTCAGCACCAATCCCCCGCCCACCCCCACGTGGCTAACTGTGGGGAGGGTTTCTTTTCAGCCACAGGCAAGTAGGAACGTCCCCTTAATTAAATTCCCCTATTTCAATCAGGTTACCATGAATGATATCACTCTCCTGAGGATAACACAGAGAGATAAAGAATGGATGTTGCTTGAATGCCAGCAACCAGGACCATACGCTGCCAGGTTTTGTCATGCAATGATACCAGATTACTTGCTACTAGCATGGCGTGGTAAAGTGTCCTACCATGGAAGACAGAATAAGGCTGCTCTCCCCAGAAACCTTCTGCAAAGGCTTTTAGAGTACCTCCAGGAGAGCTTCATGGAGATGTCCCTGGAAGATTTCCACTCCATCCCCAGACACGTTAACAGACTTTTCCAGTAGCTGTACTGGCCACGAATGCATCCCAAGTCCTCAGGGCTACTTAATCATTAAAAACGCTTGCTTTTATAATGTGTATTATATTTAAAAAGGTACACTCACCAGAGGTCCCTTCTCCGGCTTTGTTGGGTTGGGAGGGTGTTTCAGTCAGGGTAATAAAAAGATCCTGGCTGTCGGGGAGAACAGTGTGCGGTGTGCTCTCCTCAAGCTCGTCATCCTCCTCCTCATCTTCCCCATCCACAAAATCCTGAGGCATGGCGGAGAGTACCCCATCATCAGAGTCCACGGACTGGGGTGGGGTAGTGGTGGCGGCCCCCTCTAGAATTGCATGCAGCTCAGCATAGAAGTGGCATGTCTGGGGCTTTGTCCTGGAGGGTGCGTTTGATTCTCTGGTTTTCTGGTATGCTTGTCTGAGCTCCTTCAGTTTCACGCAGCACTGTGTTGCATCCCTGCTGTAGCCTCTGTCCCTCATGGCCTCAAAGATTTTTTTGAAATGTTTTGGCATTTTGTCTTTTGGAACGTAGTTCTGATAGCATGGATTCCTCTTCCCATACAGTGATCAGATCTAGTACCTCCCGTTCGGTCCATGCTGGAGCTCTTTTTCGATTCCGGGACTGCATGGTCACCTGTGCTGATGAGCTCGCCTGGCCAAACAGGAAATGAGATTCAAAAGTTCCCGGGGCTTTTCCTGTACACCTGGCCAGTGCATCAGAGTTCAGAGTGCTGTCCAGAGCGGTCACAATGGTGCACTGTGGGATAGCTTACGGAGGCCAATACCTTTGAATTGTGTCCACACTAACCCTAATTCGAAATGGCGATGTCAATTTCAGCGCTAATCTCATTGGGGAGGAGTACAGAAATTGGTTTTAAGAGCCCTTTATGTAGAAAAAAATGGCTTAGTTGAGTGGATGGGTGCAGGATTAATTTGATTTAACGCTGCTAAATCCGACATAAACTCGTAGTGTAGACCAGGCCAGAGACTGTGCAGCTCCCAATGGGCAGAAGGATTTGCGTGTAATGTTGTTAGAGTGATTTCCCTAAACTCAGCTCTATTTTCCATCTGTTGTGTGCTATTACTTTCACAGGACACACAAGGAGGTGAGATGTTGGCCGGGCACTACAGAAATCTCTTGGGTCACCATGCTGAGCACTAGATAAAAGAACCCTACTTAGTCCAACAGAAAGATACTGTTTTGTGTGTGAGAACTCTTTTCAAATTGGGTTATTTTTGCCTTAAAGCCCCAGTGATTCATTATAGGATTCTGCAGTGAATGATTTTGGGCTCTGATGGCTGAGCTCCATTCAGATTTAACACAGCACATGCAGCATACACTGCCAAAAGATGACAGTTCTTCATGTACAGTAGGTCTCCTAGGAGATGATACGTACAGGGCCAGCATAGCAGAGGGGTAGCATTGGGCTGCCTCTATGGCTCCCGAGGACGGTGATATACTGTTACAGTGCGAACATCTGTAAAACACAGGGCATTCCTGAGGGGGGGTCAGCAGTTGACTCTCTGATACTGAGAGGTAGGTGAACCCCTCTGATCGCTCAGTGGAATTGTACCTCAAATGCCAGGTGACTTTTATAGTCAAATCATAAGCATTAGTCAAATAGCTTGCATTTCTGTCGTGTCTTTCATCCCCAGCTTTGGGCACAGCCTCACTTAGATGAGCAGCTCTTACTCACGCACACAGCCCCTTAGTCCCCCCCTCCGGATTCCAATGGGACTATACACATGAGTAAAAAGTACTTGCCCCAGCAGAGGTTTGCAGGAGCAGGTGCTTTTTGTACAGTACAGTAGTACGACTCTACTATTGAAATGCAGACATATCTGGTGAAGACGTCCTCATCACCTGGCCAGCATATAATACACTGCGCAATACAGGCAGGAGAGGAAATGCAGCAAACCTCTACTACTGCATGAAATGCCATGGGATCATTAATGCACACACAGAAAGGAGCTCAGTTTTTAAGATGTTCTCAAAAAACTCCAGCTCTGCATGACATTCAATTTATCTGTTTCAGATAATGAAGGATTAAAAGCTGAATAAACCCCACTGGGATATGAGCTTCTGGTTCCACAAAGTCTCAGTATTCCTATCCTCAGCTCAGGCCCTTAAAACACCTTCAGGCTATCACACCTGTTAACCAACCAGGCATCAAGTCGAGACTATGCTATAACATGATCTTGCTTCTAATGCCTTGTTATTGAAAGACATTGCAGGACAAATTCTGGCAATTCTGGCATTCTTCAGGACCAGATTCTCCATTGCCCTGCACCTTATATAGTCATTTACACCAATGGCAAGTGGGCCTAAAAGGCTACCAAATTGGAAAGGTAATAATGATCCATACCTACTTTGCACTAATGTACTTGATGACACATGGGGCAGGGCAACCGAAAACCTAGCCTTCAGTGGCTATTCAGTCCCAACTTTTTGACTTCACTGAGAGTTATGCCTGAATAAGCACAAAGCAAAAACTAAGGCAGGATTTCAGAATTTAATTCAGAGTGCTGAAAACTGAGCCAGAGAAAGAGCTGGTTTCAGCAGGTGCATCTCAAAGCCTGCAAAGCCCTATCCAGAGATCAGTTTTCAAGCATTATGGAGCTATGCGCTGCAGCTGACTCTCACATACAAAATGCCCCATCATCTTTTCCATGTGCACAACTTAATACCAATCAAAAGGTAAATGGCAGGAAGCGTTAATATGTAGGGATGTAATAAATATGGTTAGGTAACCTAGTGAGCATTATGGGGGGCTGTAAGGGCTTATATATAAAAAGCTCTAAAAAAGACCACAAAAATACCTAAAATAACCCCATTCCCCCTTCACTGTGCAACAGCAGCCCTGTGCTACAGACACGCTATCCCCCATGTACTGTAAGAGGGTAAAATTAATAATGAATATAGGGTTGGATGTCCTACCTGTGCTATCCTGGCACCTGCCCCCTTATTGGCTAGTAGCAGCATTGCAGTATTCCACATAGGTTTGCCAGACATCATGGGTGGGATGACATGAACCAAACATTTATTTCTAAATTACTGCTAGGTAAAAAAGCAAAGCTCCCAATGTTGCAGAAGTCGAGACAGGTCCAAACTGCAGAATTTGGATCCAGATCTGAACTTCTTCAAATTTTGGATGGCTGGGGCTGGGAGTTTAGTTTGAGCCCACCTCTGGGGCCCAAGGGTCGGTCCTGGGGCCGGTTTTATTCAATATCTTCATAAATGATCTGGAGGATGGTGTGGATTGCACTCTCAGCAAATTTGCGGATGATACTAAACTGGGAGGAGTGGTAGATACGCTGGAGGGGAGGGATAGGATACAGAAGGACCTAGACCAATTGGAAGAGTGGGCCAAAAGGAATCTGATGAGGTTCAATAAGGATAAGTGCAGGGTCCTGCACTTAGGACGGAAGAATCCAATGCACAGCTACAGACTAGGGACCGAATGGCTAGGCAGCAGTTCTGCAGAAAAGAACCTAGGGGTGACAGTGGACGAGAAGCTGGATATGAGTCAGCAGTGTGCCCTTGTTGCCAAGAAGGCCAATGGCATTTTGGGATGTATAAGTAGGGGCATAGCGAGCAGATCGAGGGACGTGATCGTTCCCCTCTATTCGACATTGGTGAGGCCTCATCTGGAGTACTGTGTCCAGTTTTGGGCCCCACACTTCAAGAAGGATGTGGATAAATTGGAGAGAGTCCAGCGAAGGGCAACAAAAATGATTAGGGGACTGGAACACATGAGTTATGAGGAGAGGCTGAGGGAGCTGGGATTGTTTAGCCTGCAGAAGAGAAGAATGAGGGGGGATTTGATAGCTGCTTTCAACTACCTGAAAGGGGGTTCCAAAGAGGATGGCTCTAGACTGTTCTCAATGGTAGCAGATGACAGAACGAGGAGTAATGGTCTCAAGTTGCAGTGGGGGAGGTTTAGATTGGATATTAGGAAAAACTTTTTCACTAAGAGGGTGGTGAAACACTGGAATGCGTTACCTAGGGAGGTGGTAGAATCTCCTTCCTTAGAGGTTTTTAAGGTCAGGCTTGACAAAGCCCTGGCTGGGATGATTTAACTGGGAATTGGTCCTGCTTTGAGCAGGGGGTTGGACTAGATGACCTTCTGGGGTCCCTTCCAACCCTGATATTCTATGATTCTATGATTCTATGGGGAGAAGTTTGTTCAGAATCAATCTGATAATATCCTGGTCACTGGTGCCATTGGTCTTCAGACACAAGGTATCACTACTGTTGCCCTTGTTGTACCTTAGCTAAAATAGTGGGGCTAGGAGTGGTGGCAACACCAGATTTTTCTCTCTCTTTTAAATAGGAGGAAGAAGAAAAGTGTTAGACTGGGTGGAGTCTGGGGCAAGTAGGGGTGGGTTCACAGTGAGAACCGCCTGTATGGGAGGATGAAGAAGCTGACCTCCACCACAAGTATGTCTCCTGTTTTCACTAAAGCACGTTACATTTATGTTATTTATAGATTTAGATTTATGACAAAATATACTTAAAATGTGCCTGTCCATTACTCTAGGCACTTTTGGCAGATATTTAGGAGAACAATCCAACTAAGATCCACAGCTAATCCACAACACAACTCAAACCCCAGCCAAAAGCTTCATCCAAGCGAACCAAACATCAGCCTTCCTCAGGCGCTCTGGGCTGATGACAGGGCTCTCAGCCTCTTTAGTGGCTCCAGAATTGCTCTTCAGAGACAGCACGCCTGCTTGCTTACTGATTTTGAAGCAGCTCTGATGTGCTTTGCGGAGGATTTCACAGCTCTTCTTGATGAGAATGGCCCATGGGAAGCAGGGCTGGGAGGATGGGGGAGCTATGGAGCAAAAATGGAAGGGGGAAAAATATGTGTGGGTTACGAAAGGGACATAGATAACAGCTTGGGGAAGGCTGCTATGTCATTTCACAATTGAAAGAAATGAATCTGTTTTTCCTAGCAATTCAGGAAAAGGAGGATGAAAAAATTGTTTAGGTTTATAAAATGTTAACTGGATTGGTGGTATTTATACTGCACTATTTAGCTAATGGTCCCACAAAATACTACAGAGTTTGAGGTTTTCATTCTTTGTAGGAAATCAATGTTCTGGTTAATGGAGAGATTGTGGCACTTGCTATCTGGGAAGTGCCAAGTCTCTATAAATAAGGCAATAGAAGCCAAAAATGATCAGTAGTACAAGAGGGAAAATCCATTCCTTGCCTTGACTTGAAAACCGCTGCCCCCACACTATTTCAGTCTCTGTTCCCTCCACATCTCAGATGATACATATGAGTCCTGAACTGCAAAGTACCACCCATTTTTCAGTCCTCGGAACATGACCACAGCTCTTTCAATGCACCTCTGTCTTGTCCTACAGCATATTCTACTAGCCAGTCCTTGTTTACGAAGGGAAATTGGGAAGTCTATGATTTTCTTTTCAGTTGACATTCATTTACCCTCCCAGTTTCTTTTCTCTCTGACCACTTGGGAAAAAATGGCTGAAATAAAAGATTAATGTGTTTATCTCCTATATTACTAAGCCCCCAAAGGCTTGAGTCAGTTCACACCAGATGTACATCTGTGTAACTCCATTTATTTCACTGGACTTTCTCCTGATCTACACCAATGTAAGTGGAAAATCAGGCTGTTATATTTTAACATATATTCCTCATTTAAAAAAAACAGTTTCAGGAGTTAAAAATAAACTAGTCTCACCCTCCTCCTTCCATCTCCCAGCCCTGGTGATTTGTATTATAACTTCAGGCCCAAATCATCAACAATTGCCACTGATTTTGCGTGCCTCAATTTTTGGATCCCCAGGTGGGGACATTTTAAAACCTGATTTTCTAAAATTCTGAAGTCAGTGGCAGCTGGACATGCTCAGCACCTCTGAAGAATTAAGCTTAAAACGTCTCAAATGGAGGCACCCCAAAAGAATGGTCCGTTTTGATAACTGGGGCCCTAGTGTCTGGTACCAAGTTCCAGCTGAGAGGAGGGGAATACCCTCAACTACCAATGAAAGCAGCTGAGACCTTCTGCAGCTGCTTTTGTGTGGCTATGGGGGGACAAACACAGCCAAGGGCAGGACTGCCCCTGCAGAAGCCATGCTTGCAGTGGGAAGAAGCAGCCAGAACAGCCACATACAGGAAATCATTTGTGCAGAATGACTAAATCCTCTGTTGACTTGAAAGTGCCTTTCCTTGTAGAAGCCTTTAATCTGTTCCATTTCCCACTCTCTGGTTCCATGTCCCAGTCCCCTAGTCCCATATTCAATTCCAGTCTGCCCTTGGGTCCATGTCCCAGTCCCACACCCTCCTCAGGCTCTTTTTCCCAATGCCCCACCTCACTCCTTTTCCTACTGGCTCCTTGTCCCCTTGCCACCCCCCCAGGCCCAGCTTCTCGCTCCTCTGCATGCCATCCAGCCTCCTTCCTCCTCCTGGCTGTCTGGGCCCCAGCTGGGGTAGCACTGAGAGCATATGTAAGACAGGCTCCCTACTATCAGTTCCTGTGGCCTGTGCCAAAGTGGCCCAGAGCAGCCAGGAGGTACCAGTATATAAAAAAAATCCTGCTCAGCCCCTGCGACCCTGGGATGGAGCATGCTCAGTGCAGAAGGAACCACTGGAGAAAGTTAGCTGCCACACCAGCACGTTTCTACTGAGCGTGTTTGAATTGAGAATTTTTGGCAGCTCACAACTTGGCTAAATTTGAGCAGATTTTCACAGAAAGAGCAAAAGGCACAAATAGGATTACATTAATGCAAACTAGGTATCTTTTAGTCCACACTAGGAGTATCTACATGGGGCAGATAAAGCACAAAATGTTAGTGCACACTGCAACTCACACCCCCATGGTCTGCATTATGGGGCTGTGTAGACAAACCCTTAGCTCCCTTTGAAAGAGAATTCCAGAGTTCACAATAAATGCAGAGTCAGTGCACTACAATGAATTGTACAAATCTCAAAGCAGATTAACTCAAAAGGCTGCGAATTAAATCCCAGTGTAGATAAGTCGGAAGCCATCTTTGTCTGTGCATAGCGTTCCTTCCAAGTTTTGTCATGGACTAGTTAGGAGAGGAGGACAGAAGCACACAAAATATCTATTTAAGCTGCAATCCTCCCAGTATTTAAGGGCTGGACACCTCCCCCGTAAAAAATCCGGAGCACTGGATTTTATGTCTAGCACTGCTACTGACTGTGTGACCTTGGGCAAGGCACTTCACTTCTCTGTGTCTCTCAGTCTTCCCATCTGTGAAATGGGGGCCATGATATCTGCCTAACTCACAGGGGATTTACTCGGCTTAATTAACTAATATTTGCAAAGCACTTGGAGGTTATTTGACAGAAGAAGCTATAGAAGGGCACGAAATATCATTTAAGTCCAAGTTCTATTGGCCAGACTTTCCCCCTCCACTTTTCATCTCCAGGAGAACAAAGGCTCTGTGACATGGTGCATGGGCACTGCTTGCTTCCCAGTATACAAGAGGTTAACTCCAGCTTCCCCTGCCCCATTCCTTGTACAGGTATCAGGAGATGGGCTATAAGAAGGGATGCTGGGGAGGCAGAAGAGGGAAGTATCTGTGAGAGAACAGAGTTAGGCTGGTTCTGTTATATTTGTTTTTACATAAAGTAGGTTGTTCTTAATGCACGATTATAAAGATTTTCTCCCTCTCACAAGAAATCCTTGGTGATTATTGTGCTGTCATCCCACCAGTTTACAGCCTCCTCATCTAAGAGGACTTTAATACAGAGCTATAAAAAGCCTGCAGACATAAATAAGGTCTGCTGCTGTCCCTTTAATCAAAAAAACCTAAAGGAAGTAGGAAGAAGCTTTTGGAGGGCAATCTGCTTAGAAGAGTAAAGGCTAAATGTGGAATAATCCTTGAGGCCTCTTATTTAGCCTGTTATGCTTTGGCCAAAGAGTAAACACAACTCTCCCTCTAATCAGTAGTCCTTCAAAGCTGTAACATGTGAGTTGGTCGGTCACCCTGTGTGTACAACGTGCATCTTCTTGTCTAGCAGCGGCAGCTGTTCTGGTTTGCTTTAGCAAAGGGGCAGGAGATACAAAAGTTCTTTTTTAAGAAAGTAGGTAACTAATGAGAAATGCAAAACTTATTTTTGGGGGGAGATGCAAGATGCAACTTAATAGTGATGCACTAAACAGTGCACAACCCATACTTCCAGTCCTCTGCACGTTGGGGTGGAAAGCAGGGATTTTGGGAACTGCCCCATCCGGAAAAATCTGTTTCTTTAGGTCCCACTTTGAGAGGCATCCCTATTACTTATTTTTTGTACTACCACAGGGCCTAAGAGCTGTAGTCCTGGACAAGGACCCCATTGTGCTAGGTGCAGTACAAACTCAGAACCAAAAAGATAAGGAGTACTTGTGGCACCTTAGAGACTAACCAATTTATTTGAGCATGAGCTTTCGTGAGCTACAGCTCACTTCATCAGATGCATACCGTGGAAACTGCAGCAGACTTTATATACACACAGAGATCATAAAACAATACCTCCTCCCACCCCACTGTCCTGCTGGTAATAGCTTATCTAAAGTGATTATCAAGTTGGGCCATTTCCAGCACAAATCCAGGTTTTCTCACCCTCCACCCCCCCACACATAAACTCACTCTCCTGTTGGTAATAGCCCATCCAAAGTGACAACTCTCTACACAATGTGCATGATAATCAAGGTGGGCCATTTCCTGCACAAATCCAGGTTCTCTTACCCCCTCACTCCCCTCCAAAAAAAAAGGGGGGTGAGGGTGTGAGAGAACCTGGATTTGTGCAGGAAATGGCCCACCTTGATTATCATGCACATTGTGTAGAGAGTTGTCACTTTGGATGGGCTATTACCAACAGGAGAGTGAGTTTATGTGGGGGGGGGTGGAGGGTGAGAAAACCTGGATTTGTGCTGGAAATGGCCCAACTTGATGATCACTTTAGATAAGCTATTACCAGCAGGACAGTGGGGTGGGAGGAGGTATTGTTTTATGATCTCTGTGTGTATATAAAGTCTGCTGCAGTTTCCACGGTATGCATCCGATGAAGTGAGCTGTAGCTCACGAAAGCTCATGCTCAAATAAATTGGTTAGTCTCTAAGGTGCCACAAGTATTCCTTTTCTTTTTGCGAATACAGACTAACACGGCTGTTACTCTGAAACCAAAAAGATGGTATCCCAGGGACAATTGCAGCCAGCGGAAGCCCTGGTGACATGGCTCTGCTGGAGCTGTACTGCTAGGCAGAGGAGGCGGGATTCAGGGTCTTGTAGCTGGGGTGCAGGTATAGAGCCTCCCTGCACATTACTGGCCTCCTGTGGAGATGTGCAGGACTGGGAATAGATCTGCATCTCATTCAGGAAGTATAGCTGTAGGGAGAATACTACTCTTCCCTCATGGAACAAAGTGGATTCCTTTGTGGAATTTTTCATTCTCGTAGGTAACCTCTGGTGGGTTTTATCCCAGGAAAGCTTGATCTGGCCTGTAACGATTTCCCAGGACAGGAGAATGTATTTTCTCCTCCATAAAAATGTGCTAGGTATCAGTCAAATAGTCTAGTTCTTTGGAGATGTCTATTTCTAGACAGGTTTCAGAGTAACAGCAGTGTTAGTCTGTATTCGCAAAAAGAAAAGGAGTACTTGTGGCACCTTAGAGACTAACCAATTTATTAGAGCATAAGCTTTCGTGAGCTACAGCTCACTTCATCAGATGCATGCATCTGATGAAGTGAGCTGTAGCTCACGAAAGCCTATGCTCTAATAAATTGGTTAGTCTCTAAGGTGCCACAAGTACTCCTTTTCTTATTTCTAGACAGCAAGAATAAACGGGAGAATGATCCATCCTGTGCATTTTGTGACTGAACTGGTTTTGGTCTGCCTACACCAGGTCTGTTTCTGCATTGACATGAATAAACTGAATAGCACTGGTTCGTGCAAAGGCAATGGGAGTACTCTCGTGAACAAGTGCTAGGCAGCAGGAGTCAGAGCTGCAGAACTGGGCACTTAGTAAGCTCTGGGGTAGGGACTGTGCGTCTTCTGAGCATGTGCTTAAGTGTTCTCCTCCCACACTGTATAACTCTAAAGAAATAATGAATAAGTAGAAGATAATCTTGAGAGATCTAATGAATAGAGACTCTGAGATTTACCTTCGTTTTTCAACTGGCTGAATAATCTGAAACTTTTTGCTACTGTGTAAAACTGTTTGCTGAAGATACATGTGGCAGGCTGCCTTGGGTTACCAAGAGAAACTGTTGTGCCGATTCCTGTTCAGGAATTTGCTGAATGGGTCCTGTCCTTTACCTAGCAGGAGCCCAGCAAAGTCATCCAAATGATGAGGGATTTACACTGACAAAAGCTGTTAAGTATTCTATCCTCCACCATTCACATCAGGTTAATTCCCCACTGGTTTGCCCTTAGGCATGCTAATTACTATTAAATTCTTGATGGTAATTGATCTGCTTGACATTAGAACACTTTGCTCCTTCAAAATCTCATTTGTTGTTGCTGTTGTACTTTGTTTCTTTGTGACAATCTTCCTCTGGAGCCTCAGTTTAGTGGAAGCTCCTTGAATGAGTGCAGTGAGACTCGATGTTCATGCAAGTAACTCTCAGCTTTATTATCACCATTTTATTATTTGTATTCCAGTTAGGGTGACCGGACAGCAAGTGTGAAAAATTGAGATGGGGGTGGGGCGTAATAGGCGCCTATATAAGAAAAAGCCCCAAATATTGGGACTGTCCCTATAAAATAGGGACATCTGGTCACCCTAATTCCAATAATAGCACCAAGAGGCCCCAGCCAAGATCAGGGCCCTCTTGTGCCAGGCACTGTATATATACATAGTGAGAGAGAGTCCCTGCCTTGAAGAGTTCACATTCAAATAGACAGGAAAAAAGGTGGGAAGGGAAACATAGGCATGGAGAGATTAAGTTACTTGGCCAAGGTCATACAGCAGGCACAGCTGATATTATCATAGAATCATAGGGTTGGAAGGGACCTCAGGAGGTCATCTAGTCCAACCCCCTGTTCAGAGCAGGACCAACACCCACTAAATCATTAGAACAGGAACAGGCAAACTTTTTGGCCTGAGGGCCCCATCAGGGTATGGAAATTGTATGGCGGGCCATGAATGCTCACGAAATTGGGGGTAGGGGTGCGGGAGGGGGTGAGGGCTCTGGCTGGGGGTGCTGGCTTTGGGTTTGGTCCAGAAATTAGGAGTTCAGGGTGCAGAAGGGGGCTCCGGGGTGTGGTGTGTGGGGGGGGGGGTGAGGGCTCCGGGGTGGGGCTGGGGGGTTTGGGTGCAGGAGGGGCTCCAGGCTGGGACCAAGGCATTCGGAGGGTGGGGGGAGATCAGGCTGGGGCAGGGGTACGGGGGAGGGGTGTGGGCTCTGCGGTGGCCAGAGACGAGGTGTTTGGAGGGGGATAAGGGATGGGGCAGGCTGTTGGGGTACTGGGCGGGCTGAAGGCTCTGACTGCATGTGCAGGTCTGGGGTGGGGCTGGGGATGAGGGGGCTCTGGGCTGGGATTGAGGGGTTCAGAGGGCAGGAGGGGTTCAGAGATCAGGGCTGTGGCAGGGGATTGGGGAGCGGGGGGCGCTCAGGAGTGCAGGCTCCGGGCGGTGCTTACCGCAAGTAGCTCCCAGAAGCATGTCCCCGCTCTGGCTCCGAGGGAACTGCGGCCAACGGGAGCTGCAGGGGCGGCACCTGCGGATGGGGCAGCGCGCAGAGCTGCCTGGCTATGCCTTCGCGTACTACGTAGGAGCCAAAGGGGGGTATTGCTGGCTGCTTCCTGGGAGCCACGTGGTGTGGGGCAAGCCCCTGGCCCCGACCTTGCTCCCTGGCTGGAGTGCGGCAAACTCCCGACCCTGCTCCCCAGCTGGAGCTGAGGGCCAGATTAAATGGTCTGACGGGCCCGATGTAGCCCACCCCTGTATTAGAACCTAGGTCTCCTGACTCCCAAACTGGGCCCCTATTCAAATGTGTGAAACCCCTGGAAAAGGTTAGTGAGTCACTCCTAGGCTTGGTTGAAAGGGCATTTGAAAGCTTTGTTGACCATTAGAAATATGTGGATGTTTAACACTTCTTACTCCTTTTTTTGTTTAATAAATATCTTTTGGAGAGGTAACATCAACTATGTAGTAGTGTATAGGGAAGAAGGAAGATGCGCAGTTACATGTCAGTGTTTGAAAGCTGTAAATAGGGATATCTGGGAAGTAAACAGGGGCATGCCTCTTGATCCGTTTGCTTGGATCTCCTTAACAAAATGGTTCATTCTTCTTTAATACAGAAAGAAAAGTTCAAAGAGCCCCCCAGCTGTCAAAACAGCCAAGCTCACTCTAGTAACATTGCTTCAATAACACATCCTTAAGTTCTCCAAATAACATCCACATAGACTAGGGGCTTCTGCCCTGTAGCATGGTGGTGGGGCTATGGGCTTCTGCCAGGGACAACTGGTGCCTGCTGAGAGTGGGGAGGCACAATTTAAAGGTTTGGACATTCCCCCCCTCCCCTTACTCTCAGCAGCCACTCCCTGCAGCTCCCAACCATTTGCTGCTGCCTTTTCACTGGGAGCTAACAGCTGGGCGCTGGAGGGAGGGGCCACTGCTTTAGCTCTATGGGGAGAGGGAGCAGCAAAAGCAGTGGCTCTCCCTGCAGCTCCCAGCTTGCTGGCTCCAGCAGCTACCCTGCAGGGAGGGGGCCTGGCAGCTGCCCCATGTGACCTAGTGCGGCCAGCAAACCGTGGCAAAAATCTGGGGGACATGTGGCCCCCACACACATCGTCTCTGGCTCTTCTGCCCAGTGGGAAGGGGCGTATCGGAGCTTTAGTCCTATGGGAGGCGCCTGCCGGGGCTTGGGGCTTCAGCAGGAATGAGGCTGAAGCCACAAGCCCCAACAGAGGTCTTCCACAGGGCTGAAGCTCCGATACCCCCCTTCCCACTGGGCAGAAGCCTCGAGCCGTGGCAAGTGCCTCCTGCAGGGCTGAAGCCTCAAGACCCCTGGCAGGTACTTCCCATAGGGCTGAAGCCTCAAGATCCCTCTCCTCACAGGGCAGAAGCCCCTAGCCCCACCGTCCTGTTGTGGAACTGAAGCCCTGAGCCTTGGACCAGCAGGGTGCACCTCCTGTGGGGCTGCAGCCCCAAGCCCTCCCCCACTCCAGCAAGGCTGAAGCCTTGAGCCCCAGCATGCGCACCCTGGCTCTTGAACCTCTGAAGATTATATGTGGCTCAGAGGGTCAGTAAGTTTGGCCACCCCTGAGGTAGACAAACACGTGATCTGGTACACAAGGAGACACTGCTGGCCAAAACCAGGCTAGATTTGGCAATTGTAGAATGAATATAAAATAAAAATGGCAAACCTTTTACCTCTTGACAGCCAGGCACCTCTAGCCTACAGGAATATAGCAGCTCTCCTCGACTCATGGGCATATCAGAATTTATTATTCCTTTTGGCTTCTAAATTAAATTATTGTGCATGCCATATTATATGTGGAGCTGGCAGCACTGCCTATTATTACAGTTCCCCAACACTTCCCATTATAAGACCCTCTTTTCAGTTGCTTATAATTTTGCTAAAATTTGGGCTAAAATATTTCATACCAGCTAATTTATAAGCTGATCTCGTGAGTATGATTATGTCTCCCTTTAGTCACTGGTCCTAGCAACTACACAGCCTATTATTGCTACTTCTTAGCCATACCCCTGTCTGCCCCCCCGGATCTGGCAGCCAGGACCAGCGGGTGGGGAGCCAGAGGGCCAGGCCCCAGGGCACTGGAGGCTGGCAGCAGAGCCCTGGCGAAAAGCTGAGGGTGCTGCAGCATGCCCTGCACCCTCATCCCTGCGCCTATGCTTGTAGGTAAAGGAGTTCTCTTTTAGCTTGAGCATTAGGGACCTGTGCTTTTGTTGTTGAAGGCCTGAGGTTCCATACCTACTGATGACCATGGTGTCTGTATGTGTATGTGAACTTAGTTTGTTTTGCACACCCACATAGGGCCAGAATAAGGGAGCCCTAACTGCTGGAGGCATATGATTATGTCAGAATCTTAAGAAAAACTTGAAAATCTGACCCAAATGTAATCAACACAGTGATATCTGCCCACAGCTGCAGATGGCCTGGAATAGTAGCTCTGAGAGGGATGAACTGCCCTATGCATCTTAATGGGGTATTAACTGCAAACTTCACTGCTCTGGGAGAACCCTGCCAACACCACCTTACACTGGTGTGGACAGGAGGAGAAGAGTGCTATAAATCCAGCCCATGCCCCTTGCAGATACCCCTATATACTGGGAGATTTGCTGCTGCTGCTGCAGCTATCCTGCCTTTCTGGAGGAAGAGAGAGAACGCTGCTTCTCCTGAGGTGAGGGGGAACTCTGCATCTGGAGAAGACAAGGAGACCTGTGCTACTGCCACTCTGGGAGAAGTGGGGGGCCCTTGTTATTGCCATGCCAAGTGGGCAATGGGGCTGTGATAGCGCATCCCAGATTGCCTTAATCTGGCCCTGGGTATCTCTATACCCTGCCCACTCCACTGGAATATGCAAACAGCTTTCCCTCCCTTCTCCAGCCTTTTTCATTGCAAGCCCATCTTAAAGTCCATTTTTGATTGCAGACTTTTTTACTACACTAGGTGGCACTCTTTCTCCATTTCAGAGGAGCAGCCGTGTTCGTCTGTATCCGCAAAAAGAAAAGGAGTACTTGTGGCACCTTAGAGACTAACCAATTTATTTGTGCATGAGCTTTCGTGAGCTACAGCTCACTTCATTGGATGCATGCAAATAAATGCTCAAATAAATTGGTTAGCCTCTAAGGTGCCACAAGTACTCCTTTTCTTTCTCCATTTCATCTCCCATCTCCTTATTCTGCTAGTTACTATCTAAGGCTGTATCTCTGTATTTGACACATTGCGTGCTCTTTTACCTATTCCTTAAATCCTCTGTGGTATTTCTCATTTAAGACAACTCCTTTCTTTCTTAGTGTGAACTCCATGTTCCATTCACTTTTTTTGATTGTATATTTGTTGGCTTTCTCATGGCTAAGGCTACATTTTAGTCACAGGTATTTTTAGTAAGTCATTGACAGGTCACGGGCAGTAAACAAAAATTCACAGCCCGTGACCTGTCAATGACTTGTGCTATACCCCTGATTAAATCTTGGGAGTGGGGCTGTGGGTGCTGCGGGGGCGAGACCTGAGGGGGGGTGTCATGGGTGCTGGGGGAGTGCGGGTGCTTGTGAGGGGCAGCCTGGGGGGCTCCACGAGTGCTGTGGGGGAAGGGCAGTCTAGGGGGCGCTGTAGGTGCTTGGATGGGAGCAACCCAGGACCCCAGCTAGTGCTGTGATGGGGGGAGTTGGTGGAGCTGGCAGGCTCCCTACTCGGCTTCTCGGAAGCAGCGAAGTGGCAACATGTCTCCCCCGAAGCTCCTAGCTCCGTGCGCTGGCAGCTCCACAGCTCCCATTGGCCGGGATCCGCGGCAAATGGGAGCTGTGGGGACATTGCCTGCAGGCAGAGGCAGTGCATGGAGCTAGGAGCTGAGGCAGGGAGGGACATGTTGCCGCTTTTGGGGAGTCCCCCCCAAGGTAAGTGCCGCCCAGTGCCCTCATGCCCTCTTGTGCCCCTAAGTCCCCTCCCACACCCAAACTCCTGCTACTTTTGGCCCGAGACTGCCCCAGCAGTGGGCAGTGAGACGGGCCCAGGGGCTGCCTAAGCTGCTTGGGCAGCCCCGGAGCCAGCCGCGCCGGCTGTTGCAGAAATCACGGAATCCGTGACTAACTCGCAGCCTTACTCATGGCCTCTTGCTATATCATATCTTTCACCATGTTTTTATGACTTGCTGCAGATATGGATTAGGGGTTTGTGGGACCCTGGGCCAGAACAAGTGGGAGCCCTTCCCCACCCCTTCCGCCTGCAGTCCCCCACCCCATCATCCCTCTCTCCCGGCATTCCTGCTGGGAAAATGGGTTGGGGCATGGGGGCTTGCCCCACCCCCCCCACCTGGGGGCGCTCATTTTCAGGAGGCCCCCAATTGGCCAGGGCCCTTGGGCACAGGCCCTGTTGGCACAGCGGCTAATCCACCACTGACTTGCTGGTTTTATAAAGTATTGAACTTGCTATTGTATTTTTTTTCAATTCCACTATATTTTTTTATTGCACTACACACGCATAAACATACAGTTCATGGCATGTATCTCCCTCAATATATATTCCAAATGATGTCAACATATTTTTTCAATCAGCTAGGTTAATCTTTCGGACTAAATATTATGACAATGATTAATACTGTAGATAACACAAATAATACTCTTCACTTTTTAGGTGTCTTCCACCTGACGATTCCAAATTACATTGCAAACATTAATGAATTAAGCCTCACAAAGTAGTTGTTTTAGAGGCGTCACTGAGCAGCTAATGGATTTGTCCTAGGCTGGAGAGGGAGTCTGTGATAGGGCTGGCTGGCCATAGAAATGAAATCTCTTGACTACAAGTCCTGAGTTTGAGTCAAAAGATAATCCTTCTCTTATTATTCATTATTACCGTAACTTTATATTTTATACTGAATGCTCCCAAATGATTTGTAGACTGTACATACAGGGGTTGTATATGCTAACTTACTCATGGAATGCCCGAACTCTAGGGTAGGGCATGGCAGACACTCTGCCCCAGCAACGATATGAATGTTTTTCAGAGGGACACAGTAAAGACTAACTTTGGCAACTGAACTGCAAGGAGAATTTAAGTCAACAGAATGTGATTATCCAAATGGATTTGAACAGGATATTTTCTAGCTCCCTACTAGATCTTTTTTCATGTTGCTTTTTCTGAACAGAGGATGCCAGTAATACCAAATTGTGCAGTGGCTTTGTGAAATGGACAAATGAGGACTAATTAGAGACCAACCAAATTATTTTTATTTGTGACCTATGTCTGGGTTCTGAATCCTGTTCTCAATCATTTAGGATTTTGACCAAATAATGTGGAACTTAATGGAGATTTCCATCAATTATGTTACCATACTGTTTTTTTATGAGATTCAAATGATGAGAAATAACTTACCTGATTGTGGAGTGAATCTCATTTCTTTTAAAACTTCGGAGAGCTGGACCCCTAGAATGGTTAGTATTTAGTGTAATCTAAAGCATAATTCCTCTTTCTGTTAGCAGTTCTACTTTAATATTGTGTAATCAGTTAGAATCCAACCCTGCCTTGGTCCTTGAAGGCAACCTTTGGCTTTGCCTCCATTACTTGAATAATTTCTTTGTGGGTGTTTCCAGAATTCCCTGCAGGTTGATCTGACAATTTTCTCAAAAGTAGATTAATGTAAAGCTCTTTCCCCTCATGTTGTAATGAATCTGAATGCTTGTGAATAGATTACTCTGCCATTAGGGTCCCCCCCTTCTCAAGAAGGGAACACTCTCTTTAAAATTACCATGCAAGAATTTGCTACAGGTAGAGACAGCTACCTGCTAACTGGTTTGTACCACGATGATTATTTTATATGCATTTATAATTTGAAATTGCACCAGTGGCTCCACTGTCAGTAAACAATCTTTCAAACATTTTTATGGCTGACTGAGAACAACGCTTCCTCAGCTCTCGTCCCCCAACGCCTCTACTCTACTTGCGCTATATTGATGACATCTTCATCATCTGGGCCCATGGAAAAGAAGCCCTTGAGGAATTCCACCATCATTTCAACAATTTCCATCCCACCATCAACCACAGCCTGGACCAGTCCACACAAGAGATCCACTTCCTGGACACTATGGTGCTAATAAGCAATGGTCACATAAACACCACCGTATACCGGAAACCTACTGACCGCTATTCCTACCTACATGCCTCCAGCTTTCACCCAGACCACACCACACGATCCATTGTCTACAGCCAAGCTCTACGATACAACCGCATTTGCTCCAACCCCTCAGACAGAGACAAACACCTACAAGATCTCTATCAAGCATTCTTACAACTACAGTACCCACCTGCGGAAGTGAAGAAACATATTGACAGAGCCAGAAGAGTACCCAGAAGTCACCTACCAGAGGACAGGCCTAACAAAGAAAATAACAGAACGCCACTAGCCATCACCTTCAGCCCCCAACTAAAACCTCTCCAACGCATCATCAAGGATCTACAACCAATCCTGAAGGATGACCCATCACTCTCACAGATCTTGGGAGACAGGCCAGTCCTTGCTTACAGACAGCCCCCAAACTTGAAGCAAATACTCACCAGCAACCACACACCAGAACCGAGGAACCTAACCTTGCAACAAAGCCCGTTGCCAACTGTGTCGACATATCTATTCAGGAGACACCATCATAGGGCCTAATCACATCAGCCACACTATCAGAGGCTCGTTCACCTGCACATCTACCAATGTGATATATGCCATCATGTGCCAGCAATGCCCCTCTGCCATATACATTGGCCAAACCGGACAGTCTCTACGTAAAAGAATAAATGGACACAAATCAGATGTCAAGAATTATAACATTCAAAAACCAGTCGGAGAACACTTCAATCTCTTTGGTCACTCGATTACAGACCTAAAAGTGGAAATCCTTCAACAAAAAAATTTCAGAAACAGACTCCAATGAGAGACTGCTGAATTGGAATTAATTTGCAAACTGGATACAATTAACTTAGGCTTGAATAGAGCCTGGGAGTGGATGGGTCATTACACAAAGTAAAAGTCTTTCCCCATATTTATTCCCCCCCTCCACTCCCCACTGTTCCTAAGTCGTTCTTGTCAACTGCTGGAAATGGCCCACCTTGATTATCACTACAAAAGGTCTCTCGCCCCCCCCCCCACCGCTCTCCTGCTGGTAATAGCTCACCTTAAGTGATCACTCTCTCATTACAGTGTGTATGGTAACACCCACTGTTTCATGTTCTCTATGTACATATATCTCCCCACTGTATTTTCCACTGAATGCATCCGATGAAGTGAGCTGTAGCTCATGAAAGCTCATGCTCAAATAAATTGGTTAGTCTCTAAGGTGCCACAAGTACTCCTTTTCTTTTTGCGAATACAGACTAACACGGCTGCTATTCTGAAACCTTTCAAACTCTGTACATCTCAGTCTCCCCCATCAGAAAATGGGAATAATGCTTACCCACCTTTGTAAATCAATTTGAGATCCTCAGATTAAAGAGGCATATTAATGCTAAGTAACAGTAATCACATTTTAAAAGTACCTCCATTTTCCCAGTGTATGTAGCTTGAGCTCTGCCTTTGGACCAGTCTCTACAAGGAAAGTAACTTTAGTGGTCCCTTGACTTCTAACATTCCGAGCCTCTGGGCAGCTTCAAACCATCATGTACTTGTATATACACAACCACAGCCAAGAAATTATGGGGGAAGAGGAATTCTCTTATCTTCCACCCCTTGAAAACAAGCCGGGGCGGGTACCTTCCACTCTAGATACACTGCAGGGAGCAAAACCTCTGCACACCTCATACCCACACTTCACTGCGCGCGCCTCCCCCAGAGAACTACACTTCCCAGCACGCCCCGCGCTTGGCTAAACCATAACGCTACAGTTGATTGGTCGGTGGCTTAGGGTAACGGGCCAATCGCTACCCTGGATGTTGCTCGGTAGCTCCACCTCTGACTCGGGGAAGTGGGACACTTTGAAAAAGTTGCCAGGTCAGGGCGCGGGGCCGTTGTGGCGGTTGGATGGTGGAGCCCAAGGGGAGGGGCTCGGCGGCCCCAGGGCAGGAGGAGTGGGCTGCAGCCAGCAGTCGCCGGGCGGGGCAGGGGGAGCCTGGCTCGGCGCGGGAAGGCAGTGTGGCTGCCCTGCACTCCTGCAGTGTGTGTGCGGGGCATCCCCGCACTATCCCACGGGGGAAGCGGAGTCGGGGCAGAGGGAGGGGCGCCCCCCCGCCGCCTGTTCTCTTGGGGGCGCTGGGGTGTGTGCGTGGAGCGACTCGCTCATTACAGCCTTCTGGGCCATGCAAGAAGTGGGGGGTAGGTGGGGAGGCCTCTCCCCCCTCTGGGGGCATTCACAAAGGAGAGGGAACAGCTGGGTGATGCAGTTGCAGGATCCGCGCCATAAACCCTGTCGGCACTAGCAGCATTAGGACCTGTAATTCGGTATCGGTGCAGCCCCGCTGGTGGAAACTGGGATTAAACTGAGGCTATGTATGCACTACAGTTTACCTCGGTATGCGTTATGTCACCCAGGAGTGTGAATAAGACACCCCACGAATGACATAAGTTACATGACCTAAGCGCCGGTGTGGACAGCGCTATGTCTGCAGGAGTGCTTCTCCCACCAACATAGCTACTGCTGCTCTCCGGCTGGAGTAAAGAAGTGGGCGGGAGAACTCTCCGTTTGGCTTAGAGCGTCTGCCCTGACAATGCTACAGTAGCACAGCTGAGTTGCTGTAAACTCTGTAGTGTAGCCATAGCCTCAGGTGTCATTTTTGTACCATAGCATCATCTGAGTAGGGTTAAATAACATGGTGGAAGTAACACTTGAGTCCTGTCTACAGGTTCTACTGTATCCATGATGAATTATGAGTCCTGTAGACAAAACCTTAATGTCACAATGCAAACATGGCAATGAATTTTCAGAGTATCTTGGCTTTCTGGAACTCCCAATCAGTATTTTCCTTCCTTCTTGTCTCCCTGCTAATCTGTTTCATTTTTTTTTCTTCGAGGCTGCTTCGGAAGCAGCTCTTGTCCCTTTGCCTGGTGCAATGTCATGTGCCAAGGGTTATGGGTACCATTCCTGTGACTAATTGTTTTCTTGTCTTCCTGAAACTAAGACAAGTCACAGAATATCTGATCAGACACATGGGTTTTGCAAGAGCAGTGTGAGAGAGACATGAGAGACTGTTGCTACTCTAGAGCTATGCGCTGAGTGTGTGGATGTTATATTAAAATGGAAAAATATTTACTAATTTAATTCTTTTCATGGCTGTCCTTTTAACATCCTACAAATCCTATTCTACGACCAACCTTCTCTTCTCGATCTCCAGGACTTTTACTGCTTTCTCTGGAGGAACCGGAACATGTAAAGATGTATCCTCTGTAGTTGCAGGAGGAATTTAGCTCTTTAATAAAATTTCATGGCAGCCAAATGACAAAGATGTATGTTTTGAGCTCTAAAACCCTATAGTGAGATACATAACAATGAACTCCATTGACAGTTTCTGCACTGCATGAGTCTTCACACAATACTAACATAACCCCAAGGCTTGACCCACCATGCACCAAGATCAGTGGGATACCTGAGGGACGTTCAGAAGAGCCAGTCTCTTTGAAGTCCTTGTTATGAACCCCAGGATATTATGTGTGAAAGAATAAAATGATTGAATATATGTGTAGATAGGAAGACAAATGTGTATAGTTGCTTTAGACGATCTGTGACATCTGCTTTTCAATTGCCAGGCATACTGGTATCTTTTATGCCCTGGTTGAGAGATTAAAGAACATGAAAAATGGTACAATTGTAATATCCCAGCTAATTAATAGATTTAAAGGCCAGAAGGGGCCATTGTTATCTTCATGTCTGAGGTGCAGAACACAGGCCATAGGACTTCCTTGAATTCCTTCTTCGCGTCCAATAGCTGTGGCTGAACTAGATCATATCTTTAAGAAAAACAACTAATCTGGATTTAAAAATTGCAAGCGATAAAGAATCCACCACAACCCCTGGAAAAATGGTCTAATGGTTAATTAGCCTCACTGTTAAAAACATGCACCTTTTTTCTAGCCTGAATTTGTCTAGTTTCAACTTTCAGCTATTGGATTGTGTTATACCTTTGCCTGCAAGATTGAAGAACCCTCTATTATCAAATTTCTGTTCCCCATTTAGGTACTTACAGACTCTGATCAAGTCACCCCTTAACTTTCTCTTAGATAAGCTAAATAGATCAAGCTCCTTAAATCTCTCACTGAGGCATGTTTTCCAATCCTTTAATCATTCTCGTGGCTCTTTTCTGACCTCTAATTTCTCAGCAACCTTGAATTTTGGATACACTATTCCAGTAGTGGTTGCACCAGTGCCAGATACTCTCTACTTCTACTTGATATTACCCTACTTATACATCCCAGGATTGCATTAGTCCTTTTAGTTACAGCATTGCAGCGGGAACTCATGTTCAGATGATTATCTTCTATGACCCCCCCCCCCCCCAAATCTCTTTCAGTCACTGCTTCCCAGAATAGAGTCCCTAATCCTGTATGTATGACCTACTTTCTTTGTTCCTAGGTGCATGGCCTTGCATTTGGCTATTTATGGGTAATTGTTATTTAACAGGAGTTGCTCTGTGATCACTTACACACTCCAATAGTACAAAGATTTGTAATGTCTGATATATTTCCATTCTTTAGAGTAGAGAGTGTGTGTTTGTGTGTTGGTATTGTTTGTGTTGGTATTGCAAACTACTTTTCTAGATTTGTTTTGCTGTACTGTGTGATTGTTTTTCTGTTCACCAGATGTGGGAGCATGGCCACTAAGAAATTAAGAAGAGCAGGGTTATCTCAGGAACTTTGTGACAGGTTGAGTCGGCATCAGATCAATACCTGTCAGGTGAGACTTTCGCTTAATAGATTTATTTTACGTTGGGTTATGTGGCACTTTGACACATGTATGGCCTGCTGCCTTGTAAAAGTGTAGTCTTGAATGTGTGCAGAAATATAACTTCCCCACAAGTTCATACTTTACATTTATATAGAGCCTTTCATCCCAAAGATCCTAAAGTAATGTAGAGATCACTTCTGTCACCAGTGAAATTCAGCTGCCACTTGGGTGGAGCAAGACAATTGTTTAACTACGTACAGCAACACAGTACAAAAGGAAGTGAAGATGGTCAGATTAAACTGAAACTAAAAGTGATGTTTTCGCATTCTCTTCTCAAATCAGAGTTGTTAATCTGGTGTTCTGTGACTTTGTCTGATACAGGATGATTCAGGGCTAGATCCTGCAAGTGTCTGTATGAATGGATCCATAAGCAGATCCAGGGTCTCTGTGCAGAGGCTGCAGTCCTCTGACATGAATCCAATTGTAGGATCTGGCCCTAAGTCTGATAATCAGAAGATGAGACATCATTTGAGGTGGTCTGTGATCATTTTTCAGTTAAGGCAGAGGCTTGTGAGGAAGGCAATATTGTTGTTTCATACCACCCCAAAATGACAATAACTGAATACTTAATTTCTTCCGCCCTCCCCACACCCACTCAGCCCTTTAAAATGTGAGGCAGAATTAATGCCTTCTATAATTCCATTGTCTTCAGTTGAATTGTATCATGGGAGAATTTGGAATATGAACTGATTCTTTATAAATATATTAAATGAATGAAATCTCTTTTCCCCCTTCAGTCCCCAGATTGAACTCTGTTCCTTTTAATCATCTTTCAGGACTTTCTGTGTCTTTCACTCTTGGAGCTAATGAAAGTGACTGGACAAAGTTATTGGAATGTACGGAAGCTTCTTTGCAAAGTCAGCTTAGCTTGTGCTCCCAAAATGCAGACTGTAAGTATCCTTGCGGTGATACTGTTATGAAATCTGACTACAGTCAGTTTTATTTTTACCTAGCAAGGGTATAGTGTAGTATAGGTTTGTTGCAAATAAAATGAGATGGTGTGCCATCCAAGATGTAAACAGTGGGATTCCATTATAAGGATCAAGTCAGGCTATGCCTGTGTTCATTGCTAAATTCAGATCCATAAGACAATGAATTTCTCACTTCAGAAGTGTATAAAAAGAAAATTTTCTTGTCAGAATACAGTGAGTTCAGCTAGGCATTTTAGTGCTTAAGCAGGTTGCTCAGGTTATTACAATAGGATATAAGTAGCACTTCTACAAATGATGTATGTATGCTGAGAGCCACTCAAGAAGATAAGGAATTCTTTCCTACCTTTGAGAATATCAAAGATATTGCTGCTTCCAATCTGAGCCTTACAACTGAAAGTGCCATTGATTAGTGTAGGTGAAGGGTAGGAACATCAGTGCCCATAGAAACTGGTTTTTAGAAAGTAATGTTAGTGCCATAGAGCAGAGTGATCATTAAAGCTATATTCTGCTCATTTTGGAGAATCTCATATTCTCTCATCCTAGGCAAATGGGAATGTGAAGTGGCATGAAGATGATGCATCTGGTGTTAGAGAGTTGGTGAGAGTGGAGGGAAGGAGACAGAAGGTGTGGGCTGCACTCCTGTTGACTGGATTATTTTGGCTACTGTAAGAGAACATGTCTGAATAAGACTGTTGTTGTGTCCTTCCAGCCAGAAAGAAAAGATGCTAATGATGGTAGCCCTCTTGTGGCAGGAGTGGGGAGATAGGGCAGAGAAAACAGGGTGTCAAGATAGTGCAGGTCCAGGTAACTTTTGCTGCAGTTTAAGAATTGGCCAAGAAGCTCTCCAGATAATCAATGTGAATTTTTAATAAATCTTGGGCAACTGGGGAAGTTGCAGAGGACTGAAAGAAAGCCAATGTTGTGCCAGTATTCAAAAGTTAAATGGGCTGACCTGGCTAGCCTGACCTTGATCCGAGGAAAAAATAATGCAGTGGCTGATATGGGATCCTATCAGCAAAGGAAGGAAATATAATTAATGCCAATCTGCATGTATTCTTGAAAAACGGGTCTTGTCAAATGAACATGAAATTGTTCTTTTATCAACCACACTTGCAACCTTGTGAAATATAATGAACTAATATAATGAACTTTTGTAAGGCATTTAACTTGGTGTCACATAAAATTCAGATTAAAATTAGCACTATACAAAATCTAAATAGCACATATTAAATGGATTAAAACTGGCTGATAAATCTCAATGAGTAACTGTTAACTAGGAATCATCAAGTGGTGAGGGTGTTTCTAGTGGGGTCCCACAGGGATTGGTTTTCAGACCATCCTTATTGAATATTTTTATCAACAAGTCTGGGGTGTATTTTGTCAAACAGTGGTTCTGCAAAGGATTTGGGGTCTTGGTGGATAAGCAACTGAACAGGAACTCATAGTGTGATGCTGTGGCTAGTGTGATCCTTGAATGAAAAAAACAAATACTGAGTATGGGTAAGAAGGTGGTAGTCGTAACAACATTGTTCTATACTGGGGTGGGCAAACTTTTTGGCCCAAGGGCCACATCTGGGTATGGAAATTGTATGGCGGGTCATGAATGCTCATGAAATTGTGGGTTGGGGTGCAGGATGGGGTGAGGGCTCCCGCTGGGAGTGTGGGCTCTGGGGTGGGATCAAGGGGTTCAGGACTGGGGGTTGGGTCACGGGAGGGGGTCAGGGGTGCAAGCTCCAGGTGGTGCTTACCTCAAGCAGCTCCCAGAAGCAGAAGCATGTCCCCACTCTGGCTGCTACACGTAGGCATGGCCGGGCAGCTCTACGTGCTGCCCTGTCCGTAGGCACTGCCCCTGTAGTTCCCACTGACTGCGGTTCCATGGAACCATTGGTGGTGCTTGGGGTGGGAGCAGCATGTGGAGCCCCCTGACTGCCCCTATGCGTAGGAGTCAGAGCAGGGACATGCCGCTGCTTCCAGGAGCCATACGGAGTGCGGCAAGCCCCCGATCCCGCTCCCCGCCTGGAGCGCTGGAGTGGAGCAAGTCCTGGACTCCGCTCCCTGATGGGAGCTCGAGGGCTGGATTAAAACGTCTGAAGGGCTGGATGTGGCCCCTGGGTCGTAGTTTGCTCAACTCTGTTCTATACAGACATACTACTAGAGTTCTGTGCCCAAAGATATTGAAAAATTAGAGAGGATTTAGAAAAGAGTAACAAAAATGGTTTGCGGTCTGGAAAATTCCACTCAGAATGGGAGACTTAAGGAGCTGAATCTATTGAGTTCATCAAAGGAAAAGTTAAGAGGTGATTTGATTGGTGGCCAAGAAGTACCTATAAAGAGAGAAGATATCTGATATTAGAAAACTCTAATTGAGCCTGCAAAAGCATAACAAGATCCAGTGGTTGGAGTTGAAGTCAAAAAAATTCAAAGGGGAAATAAGATGGAAAATTTTTAACAATGAACAGACTAAGGGATGTGGTAAATTCTCTTTCACTTGGAATCTTTAAATGAAGACTGAATGTCTTTCTAAAAGATATGTTAACAAAGCCACAATTTCTTAGATTCAATACAGGAACTATTGGATGAAATTCTATGGCCTGTGTTATGCAGGAAGTCAGATTAGATTATCATAATGATCCCTTTTGACATTAGAATCTATATGAGGCAGATCCACAGCTAGTGTAAAATGTCATCGTTTAAAAAAAGACAAATTTTGTATTAATGAAAAAATGTGTGCAAATTCCTTATCACTCCATGCATTCCTTTTTCCAATTAACCTGAACCCAAATCCATCAGGACGTCACTGGAGCCAGTTTTGCTTTGTGGTGTTTTGTGCCCTGAAAAGATCAAAACAGATGTTTTTCATGTACTTGGTACAGTTCCACTCTCTAGAACCTTTTGGCTGAGGATCTCCAAGTTCTTTTCAACTATTAACTGGTTAAGCCTGCTGTCCAGTATATGGGGAAACTGAGGCATAAAAAAGGGTGAGTGACTGGCCTCATATCTTAAGTCAGCTGGAAGAAGAACCCAAATTTCCTGCCAGTCCGGTGCCATACTCACTAGATCAGGCTCACAAAACCCAAAAGCTATGCTAGGCTCTGGTATTGACCTAGGCTTGTTCAAACAGTTTACAAATCTTAATGAACCTTTCAGTGAACTCGAATGGTTTTGAGATGCCAAGTTCAAAATCAGCCAAATTCTTGGTTTTGGGTTTCATTGTGAATGCTTTGCACAGCTCTGCTGACCACAGGGTTAGTATTTCCTTGTTCAAAAGTAGTAGTTTGGCAGATCAAAAGCAGCACGTGTTGGCCAGGGGAAAAAAAGCCATCACTTTTGCAAAGTTATTGTAAAGTGCTTTTTATAATTTGACATTGTGATGTGGGAGAAAAGTTCAAAGCTAGAGTGCAAAAGCCTCAGTGTATACAGTAAACTCCTTTAAATCTACTTAGTGGTGTCTGCATTTAAGTGTGGTGGAGACTCAGGTGAAGAAAGAACACAGGGAAGGATGAGAATATAGTTTAGGATTTGAACAGTAAACTTGTGGGCAAGTATTAAATCATGCTAGATTGTTGGGGAGCAAATGCCAGAAATTTCTCTTGTCAGCTGAATAAAACTTTTTGTGTGTGTGTGTGTTAATTTTTGCTGTTATAGGCTTATGAGATGAAAATGAAAAGGGCTATCAATCCATCCTCAGCCTTCTTATCCACTACCCTAGATGGTTTGGATAAAGCCCTGCATGGTGGAGTGGCCTGTGGATCCCTCACAGAGGTAAAATTAATATTTACAGTTTTTACTGCAGTAGCGCCTAAATGCCACAACCTTTAGTGGGGGTCCATTTGGGCATTATATAAATGTATAATAAATGACAGTTCTTGACCCAAAGAGCTTTCAGTCTAAAATGTATATGTGGGACTCTTCACTCGTACAGTATGTTAAATATATTTTGCTTCCACTTTTCAAGGTAGGTAGGACAACAATATTTAAGAGATGTTTGTGATTATCTTTTCTGCTTAAAAAATTGCTGTTTGAAAATTCTCCTAATGGTCGTAAATGATAAACACTTCATATTTTTTGTAATATGAATGCACCACTCGCTGACACTTTTGAGTGAGGAAAGTTAAATTTTGTAAACAGCTAGTCAAATGTAATTTTGTAACATGATAGAATAGGACCATAGCATATCTGTTGGTTAGAGCTCAAGACTTGAAATCATGATTTTATTCCTGATCTGACATTGACTTGTCATGTGACCTTGGCAAGTCACTCTTTCTCTGACTACCTTAGTTTACCTATCTAAGTTACTAAAGATATAATGGACCATTACAACAAACAGAAGTGTAAGAATGCAAGGATGAAAATTATTTTTATAAGGAGGATCATGTGTAGCTAAGGCTGTAAAAAAAATGTTATAACTTTATTATTTGAAAAATACATATGATAATGTAATTAAAGACTGGATTGTAATGTGTATGCACAACAGGACAGAATTAAAGTTGTATGTAAACCCTTAACTTTGTCACTTTCTGACTTTTAAGTTTAACTTTAAAGTTTTCTTAACAGAGCTTTTGGCATGGCATTTCCTGTGTGTGTGTTAAGATAGAGCTTCATTATCCAGTACTTAGAAACTATGCTGTCTTGCAAAAAGTTGCCAGTAATTGATATACATTCTGTAATTTGCAATTTGCAATGTTGTAGTAATGTGTAATGACAGAATTTGGCAATATAAGGTGCACACAAATTGCTCCCTTAAACTTTTTGTACCTTTTGAATCATTCAGGGGCTGAGGTAAGCACTTCTAGTGACCTTGTTCTCTGAAAACATCCACTCAATGTGCATCGGCAGTCAAAAAAGTGAACAGAATGCTGGGAATAATTAAGAAAGGGATAGATAAGATGACAGAAAATATCATGTTGCCTCTATATAAATCCATTGTACACCCCCACATCTTGAATACTGTGTGCAAATGTGTCTCCCCATCTCAAAAAATATATATTGGAATTGGAAAAGGTTCAGAAAAGGGCAACAAAATGATTAGGGGTATGGAATGGCTTCCGTATGAGGAGAGATTAATAAGACTGGGACTTTTCAGCTTGGAAAAGAGCCGGCTAAGGGGAGATATGATTGAGGTCTATAAAATCATTACTGGTGTAGAGAAAGTAGATAAGAAAGTGTTGTTTACTACTTCTCATAACACAAGAACTAGGGGTCACCAGACGAAGTTAATAGGCAGCAGGTTTAAAACAAATAAAAGGAAGTATTTCTTCAGACAACGCACAGTCAACCTGTGGAACTCCTTGCCAGAGGATGTTGTGAAGGCCAAGATCATAACAGGGTTAAAAAAAGAACTAGATAAATTCATGGAGGATAGGTCCATCAATGGCTGTTAGCCAGGATGGGCAGGAATGGTGTCCTTAGCCTCTGTTTGCCAGAAGGTGGGAATGAGAGACAGGAGATGGATCACTTGATGATTACCTGTTCTGTTCATTCCCTCTGGGGCACCTGGCACTGGCCACTGTCGGAAGACAGGATACTGGGCTAGATGGACCTTTGGTCTGATCCAGTAGGGCCGTTCTTATGTTCTTGTCTCAACCCATAAATATCTTAAATAGATTGATAACAAGTTGCTCAAGATCCATCTACCTTCTTATACTGTGCCCATCACTTAAGTATCCAAATGCCTGCTCTCCTTAACCCCTGCACACCTCACAAAGTATGTAGGAGCCCTCCTTCAACCCTTGCATTTTTTTAAGCTGCCAAGGTGCTAAGGGAGGCCTCCTAAGCACTTTAAATTGCATAGGAACGCACAATATATTTGACTAGATTCTATGCACTTGAAGTAAGTTAAAAACCCTACTACTCGGTATGTAATTTTCAAATGCTCAGAGCTCAATCAAGTCCAAACCAATTTTCTCTGGATCACTGACAGTCACTTCTACTCAGTAAGGGCCATTTCCATGCCAAATTTCAAATTTCAACTCAGACATTGTGGTTGTAGAGCTGTACAAATAAGAAGATTGCAAAAATTCTTTTATCACAGGGGAAAGTATATTTTTCCACTCTTCATAATTCAACATGACTGAACTGTTTTTGCTCAAACTTAAAAAGAAATCACCTTTGAAGCATGAAAGTAATAAGTGAAAATGGGCTGGAATGAAAACAGTATTGCAACTTAAACTGTAGTGGTTTCTGCTTCAGTAAATGCTTATATAACAGCGTTGGGGCTGTGACCTTAGAGACATGAAAGAGACCTGTTTTCTTTCTGCTCCAGGTGTAGACTGATGCACAGATTATCTCCATAGAAGTGCTCAAGAGGGTATCTTGTGAATTTATTTTGTCCCTCATTGAATTAATGAAGGTTTTTTCAGATGTAGGTATTGATACCTGTGTTGATAACTGGCCATAAGGGGGTCATGTTGCACAATCCTGCCTGAAAGTGATCATCACTGTGGCTTAGACTGCATTAGGAAAAAAGAGCATTAGGAAAAAAGAGCAATGTTTCATGGCTGGCTAAAGATGAAACAGCTGCTCTTTGGGCAGATAGAACTAGTACTGAGTCAGATGGGATCTTGAGACTATGCAGATGTCCTCAATAGTGGATGAGCACTTAATTCCTGAAAATACTTCTCTCTGTCTAGCAGTAACTGTGGTTACTCACCTGGGTTAAATCAATGCTTTTCATCCAGATTTTAGTTTCCTCCAGACACTGGGACAGTTGGTGAATTCAACACTATAAATGTTTGAGAAGGAGATTGCAGAGCTACCTTTTATCAGATTATTGATGACACTGGAGCCACTGGTATCTCCCAGGCTCCACTGTGATTATGAATGAGAGGTGACAGGAGTGAGCTATGAAGGATTGTATAAGTGAGCACTCAGGGATAAGGAAAAAATACCTGTCATGGTTCTGGGATCTGTCTAAGAGGAATGAGCAAAACCAGCTTAATGTGGCTCTACATCATGCTGAGTTCCTGTAAGTGAGTTAGAAGTACCTCATGATCAGTATAAAAGGCTGCTGATAGATTTAATAACATTATCTGGGATGCTTGTCTTTTTCCTTCAGCCATAAAGTGACTGTCATTCAGCTTGACCAATACATTCTCCAGGCCATACCTTCACCTGAAGGAGGGCTTTTAGATATTAGCAGAGATTAGGTTTTGCTGGAATTGGCTAGCTACTATCTTTGACTTTGCTTAAGATTAAAGAGATTAAAGACAAGTGGTGGCTACTGAGTCAGTGGGAGTTTTGCTTGAGTTAAGAGACTAAGTTATGAATTCTGCGTCACAGAGTTACAGAATTTAGAACCAGAAGTCATTGATATTCATTTTTGGTCTTTATCTGCATGCACAAAGTGCTGCTGCAGTAGCAAATGATGGGTCCATTTTGTGCCAAAGGCATAAATTTTCTAAGGTGGGCTCAGAGAATGCTCTTTTGGACATGAATACAGATGTACAGTTTTGGAAAATTATTTAAACGTTTTGTAAATCTTTAGGGCCACTTTCCGGTTGGGTTAATTATCACATTGCCTAATGCCCTAATGCAGGTACTTACAGTACATTAAATCTGTGCATTATAGTACTGACTACATGACATGCTGAAGTACATGTCTTCAAAAGAGACACCTATTAGCTTAGACTGGAATTGCACTTGGAATCTGCTCTACAGCAGTAGGCTGGCCTTGGCTGCATTGCTGCTCCAGGGTAATTATATTATATTGTCAGTATTGCACTCCTAAACGTTAAAAAATCACGAGTCGGGCCCCAGAAAATCATGAGACTGGCTTGAAATCATGAAATTTATGAAAGAAAATATAGGGCTCTTTTTATTTGCCTTCTAGGTTTTGAATCTTTAGGGAGCACTTGGGTCACTTTTTCAGGCTTTTCTTCACAAGCATAGTAAAACATTGGTTTTTATTTAAAGTAATCTCCAAAACAGCAAAAGTTGAGATTTTCACTTAATCACTTGACTGCAGGACCCGGGGCTTTAAGAAAAACACCAGATATCATGAGACTTTCAACAAAATCTCAAGAGTTGGCAAGACTGCAACTCTTCTTTGTTTAGTATTAATATAGGTGTTAGTATAAGTCTATCCGCATTCTATTGCTGCTGCTTAATTATGGAGGTGAAGCTTACAAAGAGTTCAGGTCCCAGTCTACAGTACTCTGTATTAAGTCAAGTGATCCTGCAACCTTTAATCTCTCTGATCTGCACCTCCTCTATTAAAATGAGCACCCCGGTGAGCAACATACTAGAAGTTCTTGGGCCGTGGCACAGTTGACCTGAATGTTGCACTTGGGATACTTTTGCTTTTAGACAGTTGGTTCAAGCCTGGGAGAAGTTCTCACAAAGCATGTTTCTTGGAGCATGTTTCTTCCCCGTTGGTGTGGGTAAAGCTTTTACTGTTTTCCTTCCCATTCCTCTTATACTACGCAACAGCAATTGTGGTTTGAAATTTGGAATTTGAATACATGAATCATGAGAGGATGTCAGTGGTATCTTCTACAGCCAAATCTTGTCCTAGCTTTTTGAGTGCCAGAGGCAAATGACTTACACTGTTCTGGCTCTGACACCTTTTTCCAAATCACCAGTGGTGTTTAGGTTAGAAATTAATCATAACTGAAATTTTGTGTTCAAATATCAGAACTTTTGACCAAATCGTTTGAGCAGAAATTTGGTTGTGGCTATTTGAATGTTTAATCCCCTGGGTAACTCTGAAGGAGAATTATCTCCTCAAGACCTTGCCTTCTCCTCCATTAATCTCCCCCCCCCCTCACAACCCCCCCCCAAAACCCTGTTCAGATGTGCCTGGGAAAATAACATATAATGTACTGAAAAAGAAAAGTGCATTTTTTTAAAAGTACAGACACATTAAATACTGTTGTAGTTCTGAAATCTCTATTATCAGGATGGACTCTTGATTTCAAAACCAAGCTTAAAAAAAGACAAACTCATGGACTTTAAGGCCAGAAGGCCATCATAATCATCTAGTTTGACCTCCTGCGTATTGCAGGCCACAGAACCTCACCCACTCACTCCTGTAATAGACCCACAACCTCTGGCTGAGTTACAGAAGTCCTTAAATCATGATTTAAAGATTTCAAGTTACAGAGAATCCGCCATTTACACTAGTTTAAACGTGCAAGTGACCTGTACCCCATGCGGCAAAGGAAGGTGAAAAACCCCCCAAAGTCTCTGCCAATAATCTGGAAAAGAAAAACAAGCTTTCCTGCTTTTTCAGGTCCCAAACAATTTCTCAGTTTGGAATGAATTAGTCCAAAGGAAGAAAATATTCTTTCTACACTGGCAGAAGAAGCTACCGCTGTTAAAAGTGAGATTATCACCTCAACCGTCTCTGAATCCAAGTGCTTAAGTGACTTCCACCAGTTCACTGGTGTGACTTTCTTTAAAACAGCATCAGCAAACATATATTTCTTGAATGGTTCACCCTTAGCTCTGAAGTTTATTATAGTTGGCATTATGGAGGGATGATTGCTGGATGTCCATGTCATAGCCAACTCCTCTTCTTCAGCAGTTAAGGTTTGACCCTGGTACCGAGTATTGAGAATATTTGCAAGAAAACGAGCTGGAGATCGTGTTTGTCCCATTCATTTTTTTAATGCTTGTAATTTAACTCTGTCATTGCATATTTCTCTTTTTGAGATCTCACTCAGTTCCTTCCAGATTTCAACAGGGTCAGCAATAAAACAGCTATTTCCCTTCATTTTGTTCAAGGCTACAGAAATAGGTTTCAGGGTACTCAGCATGGTTCAACATTTCTCTTAAGCCCAGTGCTGAAAACTTTGGCTGTTACAGTGTGTGGCAGGGCAGGGGTAAAACCCCCTTTAAAGCCCTGCCAAAATGCTGGCTGCAGATGGCTGTCTGGTCAAAAGGCCAGGTAGGGAGACATGGGTATGCAGCTGTAAGCCCTAATGAGGGCTAGCTCAGAGCAACAAGCTGGGCCGAGTGGGAACAGCTGGGCTAAGGACTGGGACGGCTATAAAAGCCCTGGGAAAGCCTCAGTGAGGGGGTGGACTGGGAGGAGACAGGAAGGTTGTTTCCCTGTCTTCTTACCTACTGGAAGGAACCTCAAGGGCCAGAAGACCCTGGGAGGGGTCTTGATGTGATTGTTGTTGGGGGAATCCAGGACTGCACAAGAACACTGTAAATAGAGACACAAAGGTGAAACCACTGAAGAAGGTGGTGGGACTCTTTATTGTATGAGCCTAAACACAGGGTGCAGACACAAAAGTGGGAGTGCCGGCACAGACCCTGTGACACAGTGCCATCTATTTTTTCCCGATTTTGTTCACAACTTGTCATCAGATTAGGCCAGTTCTTGATTCAGTGCTCAAAACAGTCCACTGCTGAATTCTATCGCACGTCTTGTGGGAGAGTTAGCTTGGTTCCTCCCACTTTTTTCAGAGCAGCTGCTGCAAAGTGGTTGTTATGGAAGTATTTTGCCATTTCAACAACATTAGCCTTTATTTCTGGAACACTGAAGTCTTTGGCTAGGGGGTGCATCAAATGAGCACTGCAACCATATGTAATTAGCTTGAGACTCTCTTCTAAATTTCTTCTCATCTTGGATACATCTGTAGCATTGTCTGTGACCAAGCTGCATAGTAGTCATATGAATTTTTTTTCACAGTTTGTTATAGCTTTTACTGCTACTTCTTGTAAGTATTCTGCTGTGTGTGCATTTCCTGATGTATCAATTGTTTCTGTAAGGAAGACATTCCTTTCTTCTGTTGACACACACGCACATACAACAGGATCATTGTGGACATTGCTCCACCCATCAAGATTCAGGTTAACAATTTCACCCTCTAGACCTTTTGCACACTGCTCAATTTCTCTTTCATACACTTTATCTAGCAATTTGCCTGCGACATATGCTCTGTTTGGGTGGACTGTATCCTGGTCTTAATGACTGAACCATGTTAATGAAGTGTGGGTTCTCCGTCATATGGAAAGGAGAGTTTGCTGCATAAACAAACTGGGCAATTTTTTCATCAATTACCTCTTTTTGTAATCTACTGCTTCTTATCACAAACTTATCTATGGTTGTTTCTGGATGATGGAGTTTTGCCACAGGTGGTATACTGTGGCTATGTGACCTACATGATGTGACTGAAACACTATAATTGGCAGATAACTCTGAAACTATAGAAAATGATGGTGATCTTGAAGGTGGATAGTCTTCACAATCCTGTATGTTGAGGATGGATTCTCCTATACAAAATAAGTCAATGCAATTATTTAATTATTATTACCATACTGCTCATTTAGTATTACTCATTGCATTCACTGACACTCAGTACTACTTTAAAGGTCAAATTGTAAAAGGAAGATCTGCTTATTTCAGCTATTTATTTTTTATCACAGCTGCATCTAAAATGATAGTACCATAGAGTAACAACTATATTTTTTGCTCAAACATGAGAATTCAAGAATGGTCCAGAAGGAAGGCAGGCAATCCTTAAGAAAGAAGTATGAAACACAAAAGTTTACCAACCTGAAGATCCTGCATGTTCAGACATGTTCCTTTCATCATCTTCAACGCAGCGTCCTCCTAAGAAGGAACACTTCTCATGATGTTGTTTCATTTGGGCAACCAGGCCTTGCATTTCTTTGTTGCACTGTTTGCATTTTGCATGTATGCCTGTCTTACCCGCAGGTAGAGGAACTTCATTAAAATATTCCCAAACTGGGTCTCTTTTATGGCCTGCTGCCAATATGGTTTTTCCCTTCTAGTGAGAGAATGGTATATAATAGATCTCAAATCAATGAAGACTACACTCAGAAGGACCTCAAGACTTCTGGAATATGCTGCTCAAACAGTTTCACTTTTGTTTCTACTGCCTGTCCCTCCCTTCCCACATTTATCTCCAGGCTTCTTCTCCTTGTCCAGATCTATTCCGCCCCCAACAATCTTTCTATTCATTGAACTTTTTGAAACTTTGCACTTTTAGAGAGAGGTACGGGATTGACTCTGTGTAGACAAATTTGCAGAGGGACAATAGGGTTGATGTCTGTTATTTCTCACCTCTATATATTATTTATTTATTTTAAAACATTTTTGCTGTTAACAAGCACGTTATCTCTGGAGACACAAATCCACAGTTTGAGAACTGCAAAACTAGGCATCTCTGATGGTATCTTCTAGATTGAGCACTGAGTCCCATTGGGTAGATAGAAAGATTAAACTAAATAATCTATACAGAAGCTCCTGGAACCCCATAAGATTGGGTCCCTAATCCATGAACTATTGGAACTCCTTTACAAAACTTCTCTTAAACATTATATGACTATATTGTCTCATTAGAATTTATAATCCCTCTTCCATGATGAGATATCTTTGAGCTATAATGTATCTTAATTAAAACTATCTTTAGATAGGTTTTTTCCACAAAAAGCATTTTATCAAAAAAATCCAGTTTAAATAAAAAAAATCTGATTTTTTTTTAAAACCATTGATTTTTATCCACCCTGATTTTAACCTATTATGCATCCCTATTTCTTTAGACCAGGAGTGTCAAACGTATAGCCCTCTGACCAGATGCAGGCTGCTTGATGTACAGGCTTCCAAAAGTGACCTGAGTGTAACTGATGTAGTGATGTCTGTCTGAAACAGTGACTCGGGTTGTGAACACGTTGACTCCCTTTATAATCTCACTGGAATGTCAGTTCTAAAACTCAGTTATGGAACTTCAGTAACAGCAGTAATTATTTTGTTGCTGATCAATTTAAGAGATGGAAAGACAAAGAGGATAGGAGTGAAGCCCATAGGGGAGAGAACTGGGAGTGGCTGCAGGGAAGGCAATGCAGAGGGAAGAACATAAGAGACTCACGGTGACACAGCAGAGGGAGTGAAATAGAAAAAAGAAGATGGGAAGGAAGTGAAACAAAAGGCAGGAATACCACTAGTCCTGAAGCTGAGTGTATTTTCTCATCGAGTGATACTGAATATGACAATAATGAACAAATAAAAAATGACAAATTTAGTCACCACATAAAGGCCATACCTAACCTTTGTGTAAACTCCTCGCTGATATCAGTGGGAACTGTGTTGTAAATTGAAGAGGGGTGCGTGGAGTCCTAACTGCTTATTCTGACCCAGGGGCTGTAATTAGGCCCTTTTTCCCAATGAGTGTAACACCCCTAGTTTATATGAATACTTTTCTTTTTAGGTAACCGGCCCAGCGGGTTGCGGCAAAACTCAGTTTTGTCTTATGATGAGTGTACTGGCTACTCTGCCTATCAGCATGGGAGGACTAGATGGGGCTGTCATATACATTGACACAGAGTCTGCATTTGGTGCTGAAAGGTAAGAAGTATATGTTCTAAAATAATACTTTCAGTTTCTCTAGCACATTTTATCACACAGCCTTAAAATGTTTTCCAAGCTTTAATTAATTAAGCATCACATCTCTGTGAAGTAGGGAGCTATTTTGCAAATGGGGAAGCTGAACTGCATAGTCTGTGACTTCTGATATATTCACTGTACATTGCCCCATAATATATCATAAAGTTTGCAACTAAAAAACTACATGTCCAATTTTTTTCATTTTGCATATTAGTTTCTGGAGTTAGCAGGGAAATTTTTGGGAGGCAGAGTTTCACAAAATGAATCTTTTGAATACAGGAGAGATCTTAGATCTTCTAGATAAGAGGTTTCAGGAACTTGGCCTGTGTACTGGATGTGCTGCTGTTGATGTATTTCATGTGGCCTGACTCTTCAGCATCTGAAGTATGTGTATTTATGTGACTCAGATCTCCAGCATCTCAAGTTTTCATTTAAAAGAAAAAAGGAAAAAGTGTGACCTAGATACGTCTTGGTGCCAACTGGCAGAAGGCACAGGGAGTGCACAGGGGTTTACAGGGATCTATGGGCCAGATATGTGCATAATTGTTCACCAAAGCGTGGTATGTGCAGTCTCTACTGAGAGCCAATAGCCCACTGGTTGACATAATCATTGTGAAATGTATATATAGATAATATTTAAGGCATATGTATCTATATTAAAATCTATGTTCTTAGGATGTTGGCATTAAGGCAGGTCACATACCTCAGAAAATTCCTTTCAGTCAGGAGGCAGCAGTCACCTATCTCCTTGTCTGGTCATTTCTGTGTATTGTATGCATCACAATATAGGCCTAATTGCATATTGAGCCACAGGCAAGAGAGGAGAGTGTGAAATTGATAGGAGAGGAAATTGACAAAGGATTGTTAGGGTCTATGTCTGGGTACAAGGAAACACACAGGATCCTTCACCTAGGAGGCAAGCTGACAGTGTGTCTGTCTCATGAAAGGAGGGTCACAACTAATCTGTCTGTGAAATGTTGCAACGGTATTGGGAGAGTAATATTCTGCAAGACAGGAGAGTATCTTATTAATTAAGTCTAGGTCTAGAATGCATGCTATGATTTTGTTTTATATGTAACTGTTTCCAGTGCTCCTACTTACTATTACTTGAATCTCTATGCTTTATTAAATAAACTCATACTTGATTTCACTAAAAAAAAATCTAAGTGGTGTGTGTTAAACGGAGCAGTGATCTGAGGTGGAACTGGTAAGATGGGGTGTACTGGTTTTTTTGGAAGCAGCAAATCTGTGAACACTGCACGTGTCCAGTAGACCTGGGGCTGAACACTCCAGGGAGGCGCTTGGAGGGCTTGAGGATAGGCACACTCTAATCATTAACCTATAGAGAGAGAGCAAGGCCTAGAAGGGAGTGCTCATGTTGCCAGTGGCCAGTGGAGTAAGGAGCTGACCCATGGCAGGGACAGGTGGTAGCAAAGTGCCTCTCAACTCTGGGTACTCCCAGGAAGTGTCACAGTAAAGTTCTATCCCCCATGGTTGTCAGGTTAACCTTGCAGATGTTTGAAATTAGTGCAAACTGATGCAGTGTTGTCTTTCTGAGTTGACAGATGGTCTGAAATAGTTGTACTGAAAAGTATAAATTCCACTGCCTCTATTAATATTAATGTGCTAACTTGGATGATGACCAGTTGCATATAAGCACTGACTTTCATTGCAGATCATCCTGTCGGAGGGTGGGAAATGGGGTGGGAGTGAAGCCCAGTGCAGGCTGCAGTTGCTGTAGTGATGCAAATGCAGAATGAAGAAAGGAAAAATGGGACACACATACACACACACACACACAGATATGGAAGTGGGAAAGAAAGAGAGAGGAGGATGGGGAAGGGAGAGAAACCCTTCAGAAATAGCAGTGTTTCTAAATGTGAGAATATAATTTCCACTCACCAATGCTAAATGTGATTTAACAGAGACTAATGGTATTTAAAAGTTTTGTTTTACTACAGACAGGCCATAATCTACATTTGATCTTTGATCAAACCTCACATTGACATGCATGGAAAATCCACAGAGAGCTGAAGATCATATGTAGTACTGAGTTTAAATATGTACCATCATAACAGTGGAATTCAGTCCTTTCCAAAATTCACTTTAACATAACTGTTCTAGAAATGTCAGGTGAAAAAGGGCAAATATCAAGTGTATTTAATAATAATTTTTAACAAATAGATAAGCAGGTAAAACCTTTCCTGTCATTCTTTATCTAGACAAAAATTCACTGTATCAGAAAGTCAAGGATAATGTTCATAGCCCTGCTGTATTTTAGGAATAGGGGAAATGGAAGTATATACTGCATCTGCTGTGCCACAGGCTTTGGTCCATGCTTCATGAAAAAGACACTCGTAGGCAGTTGGCTAACTCCCCCACCCTCGCCCCTTTGAGACATTCTTTTTGTCTTTCTGGTTAGGAATTGATCAGATGGTGTGAAAGACTTAGTTCAGGCATCGCCCCCACAGTGTTGCAACTTTCTCACAGGGGTGGGAAAAAACACCTCCCTGAGCACTGCAAGTTTCAGTGCTGTAAAGTGGCACTGTAGACAGTGCACCAGCGCTTGGAGCCACTCCCCTTCTGGAGCTCTGTCCCCGTGCTGGTGCCGCGACTACATGGTAGTGCATGGCAGGCTGGGGTGTAAATCTACAGTGCATAGTTTGCTGCCCACAACTGACCATGATGTAGGCCATATTACTATGCACTAAAAGTTAGTGCACTTTGACTTACTACTGTTTAAACAAAGTGCACTAGGGAGCTTTTAGTGCATGGTAGAAAAGTCCACTTGCAGGTTTGTGGGCTGTAGATTTACACCCCAGCTTGTGGAGTACTAACTCTCTGGGTGGCCAACCCTTAACTTACTCCTGGGGGAATTCTGCGGGACTGTGTGCCTGCAGAAAATGCCCCTCCCACCACACAATTCCTGTGCTTCCCTGCAGAAAATGGCAGGGAAGCAAAGGGAAGCCACGTGGGGGGATGATCATGGGTGCCGTTTTGGGGGGGATTGCCTCCCCCAAACAGAGGTGAGGCTAGGGGGCGTACACAAGGTTATGTGCCACTGTCCCCCCCTCATTTCTGCAAGTGCAGAGCTGCCCAGCTGAAGGAGGCTGAGTCTAAGGGATACTGAACTGGAGCTGAACGCCGCCTCCTGGGTCCTAGTGCCAGTCATACACTTCTTCTGTGTGCTGAGAGCCTTCCTATTTTCTGTGCAACAGTGAGTGACTGTGGTGGGGCTGGATAAGGGAGGGTGGGGGAAATGGGAGAAGTGGGGGTGAGGGGCTCGGGGGAAGAGGCAGTGGGGAAGGAAGGGGAGGTGGAATAGGGAAGGGAAATGTGGGAGTGAGGGGAGGGTGATGGGGCAGTGGGTGAGGGGAATGAAATAGGGAAGAAAAGGGGCTAGGGGGAAGTGGGAGCCTGGCATGCAGCATCCCCTCGGCAGCAGTTGGGGCTCCCCTGTTAAGCAGGCCCATCAAACCCTAACCCTGACAAACCCTACCCCCGTAAATCTGGACCCCTCCCACTAAGCCCCCCACACCCAGACCCTGCTGATGAGCGCCATCTCCCCACATCCAGACTCTCACTGCTGAGCCCCAACCACCTTCACCTGGATCCCCTGCAGAGTTCCATTGCCCTGGCATCCAGGATTGGATACCTAAGCAATGCACTGTTGCAAGCTTCTTCAGCAGTTTGTATAATTTAAAATCATAATTTAAATAATAATAAAATCTTAATAAATA
Organism: Lepidochelys olivacea; assembly: GCF_965140295.1. Taxonomy (NCBI): domain Eukaryota; kingdom Metazoa; phylum Chordata; order Testudines; family Cheloniidae; genus Lepidochelys; species Lepidochelys olivacea. The sequence continues at coordinate 59,722,698 of NC_140416.1, forward strand.
ATAAACAATAATAAATCATAATAAAAAGCCATATCAATGCAATGGATATACTGCATCTTCATCAACAAGCTGTCACTAGAACAGGTAGGTGAAAACATCTCTGTTAATAAGCTATTACCAGCAGGACAGTGGGGTGGGAATAGGTATTGTTTCATATTCTCTGTGTATATATAAAGCCTGCTGCAGTTTCCACGATATGCATCTGAGGAAGTGAGCTGTAGCTCACGAAAGCTTATGCTCTAATAAATTGGTTAGTCTCTAAGGTGCCACAAGTCCTCCTTTTCTTTCTGTTAATACAGTAAACTGAAGTTGTTTTCAGTTACGTTCTTATTTTTTTGTAGCAGTTCAGTACAAAAGTAACCAGTTAGTGACTGAGGAATCTGTACTATATTTGTCTACTGAGTGTATGAAAAGCATGTTCTCTGTTTGTTCTTTCTTTATCTATGTTTATGGTTTGTGAAAAACACTGGATAAAATCACTGGAAACCAAAGCCAAAGGCATTGTGAGGTTTTCCACCCTGTCTGGGTAAAATGCCTCAACCCTGGTCTTCAGGGAATACAATTAAGCTCCTTTCAGTCCTTGGCCTCTCATAATGAATAGTAATCCTTAGCTCTTACAGAACTTTGCACCTACACTGTGCTGTGCAAACATTAACTACATCTCCCTGAAATTGTCAGTACAGATGTCATTTTAGATTAATCATACTGGTGTTTTTTGTGATGTGGACACCTGTCCTTTAGGAGGTGGATTGAAGCCAGCAAATCTTTCATCCAGACCACTCACTGAATGGCTGCCATATGATAACATCACTCCTTATGAAGAGTGTCCTATCCAGAGTAAGAAAATAGTGGTGTTTTAGAACCAATGTACATGTTAGCAAATATATTTTAATGTTTGTAGCCATCACTTAACACCTTCTGTTGAAGCGCTGAACACCTTTAAAATGTATTAGGCAATGTGAAAAAAACAATGCTTTTACCCTGCTCTAGACAGGGCCTTGGGTTAATAATGAGTTGAACAAGACCCCGAAGCTCTGTTCCACTTTGACAAACAGAAGAGTGCGGGGAGGGATGCCCTCTCTTGAGAGGGAGGCCAGTATGTCAGGTAGTTGAGTGAAATTTCCCCTTTTGACCAATATTCCTTTGGTCTTCCCTGGGTTGAATTTGAGCTGCTTCTCATCCAGGTGTTGATCTCCTGTTGGCCTTGTGATATCCTTGTTATGGCATGGTTGCATATGTGAAAAATGAGTTGTTCATCCAGGAGTCATGGACATGTTTTTTGCAATGAAGCCTGTGCCTTCTCATCAGCTTTCAAACTGTAAATGAGAGTAACTCATGTGCCGAAGGAGGTGAGGCAGGATGGATAAAAATAAAAAGTATTTGTTTGATTTAAATTGGATATCTTTTATTGATTTGATTGAATTAGATACATTTTAAAAATCTATTTAAAATTAAATTTGAAATTATGATAATTTGTTAAGGTCTAAATTTACTATAATCTTTTAAAACCAAGTAATTGAAATAAAAAAATAGACAAGCAGTACATGTTTGCTGTCCAAGTTGTAAAGAAAGTCAGACCCCTGACTGGTGAAAGTCACTGGCTAAAAACCTGGAACCAGAGTTTGTTGAATGCCAAACCAGCTTTTGACAGCAGTAGCTTTTTTTTTGTAGGTACAAAGAGAATATTTTCTTCGTGCCAGTTTATTCAGCTAGATCAGTTGAATGACTAGTTCATTCAAAGTTCAGAAACCGATTGGGAGCTGAAAAAGCAGGAACGCTTGTTTTCCTCTTCCAGTCTATGAATTAAAATGAGGTGTGAGAGAATGAGATTTACTGGTTCTAAAATCTTGAAAGACATTGTGACTACAATCAATTCAATTCACTAATTACAGATAACGTTATCTTTGTTTAATAAATTAGTTCATTTTAAAAGCAAAACATGTTTTTATAAACTACTTTTTCCCTTAGGTATCCAGCACATCTAAGATAGTTTTAACTAATAAAAATAATTTTACAGTGCTGGTTTTGTGCATTTTTAAATAAATTCATATTTTCAGCCAAAGGCAGCTAATCACAAATCACGAGTAAAAAAAAAATCATTTTGTAAATAAGAAATGAATCAGTCATTGTTTTCTAATATAAAAATTAAGAATCTGAATACATGTACCTTAAGCTATAAAAAAATTAATTAAACATTTATAGATATAGTGTATCCTCCTGGTAAGCAAAAAGAAGTACTAAATTATACCAACCATTGAGAAACAAACTTTCTTAAAGAAAATAACTAAAAAGTACAAATGCAAAATAAGTTAAAATTGATTATTTAAACCAAGGTATCCTGCTTGCTGATTTAAATCATGATTAAAATTGGTGACTTCATTCACTTTGATTTAACTCCATCATACCTAAAATGAACTAGGAAAAGCTAACAGAAGGACTTGCCTTACTTCCTTTTATCTGTTGTTTTTTCATGCTACTTCCCCCTCAGCACTCAGCTTGCATCAATTTGGAGTTCAGTTGTGGTGCAGAGTGAGTAAGTTATTATTGAACATTGTTACAGTGCTCGAAATGTGCTGTGCAATATACTGGGCTTAATTGAAAGACAAGGTCTCTGCCCTGAAGAGTTAGCTCTGATCTTGTAGATGCAGCAAGTAGTCTTAGTAGTACATAGAGGAAGGAGATTAATGAGAAGGTTATGTTAGTAAGATTACACTGTTAGTCAAGATGTGAAAATGCCTAACCTAATGGTTCAATTAAGAGTTTATTTTTAAATAAAGTAAGCACAAATTATAATGAAAAGTAACATACATTTCCAAAATAGCTTCAGTTTTAATAATATTGTGATTTCTTGTAAAACAGAGGAACACGTTTTATAATATGATTTTTATCTCAACGGTGCAGTGTTTGGGAAAAAAATATCACCCACCAGATGTCACTCTCTTCATACATACAGTATGGAGTGTAAATACTACCGAGCAAAGTTAAACAGTTTCTCTTCCTTGTTCATTTTGAACATTGCAAAACAATTTACAATAATCATAGGGATAAAAATTTTTAAACACCAGTGCCTAAAGTTAGGCTCCTAAATCCGTATTTAGGTACCTAGATAAATGTGGCCTGATTTTTTTTTCTGTGGCTGATAATAGCCCACCTTAATTAATTGGTCTCCTTACAGTTGGTATGGCAACACCCATTTTTTCATGTTCTCTGTGTGAATCTATATCTTCCTACTGTATTTTCTACTGCATGCATGTGATGAAGTGGGTTTTCGCCCATGAAAGCTTATGCCCAAATAAATTTGTTAGTCTCTAAGGTGCCACAAGTACTCCTCAGTTTTTGTTTTCGTTTTGCTGATACAGACTAACACGGCTACCACTCCGAAGGGTGTTTGAGTCCTTCCAACTTGCACTGACTTCAGTGCAATTTGTGGGAGCTCAGCATTTCTAAAAATCATGCCACTTCCACCTCTGTACCTGAGTAATTTTAAGCACCTGAATTTGAAAATGTTGGCCTTTGAAGACTGAGAATTATTTAGTTTCAGAGTTGTGATTGTGGGTTTTTGTTTTTTTTCCAGACCCTGGGTTTTGAATATAATAATGTTTGGGACCAGGTGAAAAACATTCATTGTGCTCTGGATTTTTTGGTTTGATCCATTAATGAGATGCACTTACTAGCATGGCAATAAGCAACTGCAAATCTTAATAATGACAACTAATGGACTGGATGGGTCAGGGACTTGCTAATGGGGTATAGAATATTTCATCTCTAGGCCACTCATTTAAATCAGTCAGTAGTATCACAAAGTTGCTGTCATTTAAAAACTGTTAAGTGACCTATATTGGTGTTTCTTAACAACCGGTCCATGGACTGGCACTGCTCCCTGAGATCTCCCTGACACAGGTTAGGAAGGCAGCAAGCCGATCTTGGTATCAGAAAGATTGAAAAACACTGACCTATGTGAAGCGAGGTGATGGTGAAAGACCTGTCTTAGTGACCCATCACAACCTCCTGCCAGCCATCTTGGGTAACCTCTTGGTTGGTTAACTATATTGTGTCTGTTTTGTGGTTAAACGGAATATTTTATTTGCTGGAGCTGTCCATCTAATGATCTTTCACTGTGGCCTGAAAAATAAATTTCCCTTTTCTGCTTTAGGCTTTCACATGTCTTTTTAAAAATTGGGTAAGTGGCAAAATCAGAGAATTGTCCATTTGAGAAATTTTCATGCTGAAGCAAACTTTTAAAACAGCACATAAATGAAAAACCATTTGACTTGGTCAAGAACTCTCTCCATATCTGTGCTGCTGTTACCAATTTGCATTTGAATCATGATATCTTCCTCCCAGCTCCACCGTTTTGTCCACTGGATGTTGCAGTGATGTCATAAGCCTGTATATATGACATCAGCTTATTGCCAAAGAAATTTCTGTGATGACACAAACTCAGCTTTATGACCTCACTACAGGGTTGAGGCAGAAGAGAAGATGATCTGGGATCATCAATACCCGTATTTAAATGCAAATATCATTGATAATCAGAACTATAGCAATAATACTTTGCACTTTAGTAGTGACTTTTATACAAGAATCTTAAAGTACATTTCATTCAGGCCTGGTCTGCACTACAGAGTTAGGTCGATGCAAGGCAATTAACGTTGACCTAACTATGTAAGTGTCTAAAATTTTGCTCCTGCCAATGTAATTGCCCCACTACACCAACTTAATAACTCCACATCCACGAGAGGTGTAGAGTCAAAGTCGATGTAGTTAGGTCACTGCAGTGTCAGTGTAGACCAGGGGCAGGCAAACTTTTTGGCCTGTGGGCCACATCGGGTTTCCAAAATTGTATGGAGGGCGAGTTAGGGGAGGCTGTGTCTCCCCAAACAGCCAGGCGTGGTCCGGCCCCCGCCTCCTATCTGGGCCCCCCAGGACTCCTGCCCCATCCACCACCCTCTGCTCCCTGTCCCCTGACCACCCCCAGACCTCCCACTCCGACTGTCCCCTGATGCCCCATCCAACCCCCCCCCGTCATTCCTGACTGCCTCCCGGGGACCCCTGCCCCATCCAACCCCCCCTGTTCCCTGCCCTATGACCACCCTGACCCCTATCCACACCCCCAACCCCTGACCACAGCCCCTGACCTCCCCTGTCCTCTATCCAACCCCCCCTGCTCCCTGCCCCCTTACCGTGCTGCCTGGAGCACCGGTGGCTGGTGGTGCTACAGTCACGCCGCCCAGAGCACCGGGTCAGGCCGCGGCTCTGCAGCTGTGCTGTCTGGCTGCCCAGAGCGTTGCGCCGGTGGTGCAGCGCGCTGAGGCTGCAGGGGAGGGGGAACAGCATGGGAGGGACTGGGGACTAGCGTCCCAGGCCAAGAGCTCAGGGGCTGGGCAGGAGTGTCCCACGCGCTGGATGTGGCCCATGGGCCGTAGTTTGCCCACCTCTGGTGTAGACACTAAGTTGCTTACATTGACTGTTACTGACTTTCAGAAGCCATTCCACCATGCCCCTCACTGACAGTACAATCGATTCAAGCGTTTCTGGTGAAGAGACACATCGCTTACACAAGGAGCAAAATCTAAACACGTACCAGTGATATAATTACTGTAGCGGCTGTATGCTGACCTAAGTTAGGTTGACTTATTTTTGTAGTGTAGACATGCCGGTAGTAACTAAACCTTACAATTCCCCTTTGACTTAGGGAAATGTTATTACTTTTATTTTATTCATAGAGGAGCTAACACAGAGAAGTGGTGTCTTGCCTAACTTCACTAACGACTCAGTGGCATAACTGGGAATAGAACTGTCATCCCCTGACTTCTAGCACTCCACTCTGGCCGCTTGAATGTGCTTCCTCCTTGGAAAAGGAAGTCAAATTAGCTTAAAATCTACATCTGCTCACTCTTCCTCTATTTAGTTAATCAAATATCTCTTCCTTTGTGTACTTTGAATTTATGGGGGTGGTGGAAATGGTACAGGAAGGTTGCTGTCTTGTTAGCCCAGAATTTGCTGTGATGTGCCTTTTGAATTTTAACAGGTTGGTTGAGATAGCAGAACACCGTTTCCCTAATTATTTTGGCACAGAAGAAAAGTTGTTTTCAATGACCCGTAGCATTCATCTCTATCGGGAGCTCACCTGTGACAGTGTGCTGAAAAGGTATTGTTTGCTTTGGAGTGCAATGAGAAGCCCATCATTGCTGAATGGACTGTAATGAATGTAATGTTTTACATCTCAAGCTTTATGTACAGTAGTTCACTTCTTTGGCCTTTACATTTCAATAACTAGGCAAGTCTGACTAGATAAAATTAGTGCAAAATGACCAACAACCCTGTATCTTGATGCATGTATTTGATCCCCTTTATTCGGAAGGTTTTGAAAAAGCTTTCTGAGATGTCTCGTTTAGCGTATGACCAATTGATATTAATGTTGCTATTTTTATAATGCAGCAAACTCTAATACACAGCCAGCAAAATGTGGTTTGCAGGAATCCCTTCATAATCCTAGATGTAGCTCTGATGGAGTTTGTGCAGCTGATGGGCTCCTGGCTTTCTCTAGCTCAGATTAGGGTAGAGCAAAATCATCGAAGTGCCTCCTAATTATTCCTCCTGAGTATCTTCCTCCCATCCCCACATTATGAGGGAGGAAGAAAAGAAGATGGTGGGATCGTCCTGCAAATAGAGAGAGGAGCCCCACTCATGACTGTCATCCAGGAAAGCTTTTACATGATGATCCTGTGTTGCCATGTTACTTTGTCAACTTGTGATGATACGTTGTCATGAAGACAGGTTATGATGTGGCAAGGACGTTTTGCCATTCTTCTTGTGTGTATCTGCAAACATGTTAGTAGCAGACTACTTGTGTTGTATACTACCTACAGCCCCATCAGAGAGGATGAACTCTTAGCATATTATTAACCAAATATATTTTGACATGTATATTACATTGCAAGTATGTAGAAAGGGACCTGGCCCAGTGGCTGTGGAGGGGACCCACGGTGGTAGAAATGGGATGTTTCTCCTATGTGAGAAATGAGACAGGGCACAACCTCTGTGTATGCATATCTCCCTGATTACCCCCATGACTGCATGGGACAGAGCAGATCCATATTATGTGTCTCCTCCAACCCTCCACTTTGAAGGGGGGACTTTGGGATACAGGAGCTATGGCAGCCTGAGAGCTGTGGTAGTGGTTACGGAGCGGGATTCCTTCCCCCTTCCACATCTCCTTAACCTAGCAACAGTGACTCTTGACAGAGGGGCTTGGCCATATAGAAAGGTTTTAGTATAATTTGGTGTAACAAATTTATGCTTCTAAAATATTTTTTGTGTGTTAATCATAATATTTATACAACTAACATCCCTCTGTCTGATGTTACTGCTTCACCTAAGTCAATACTTATTATTATTATTATTATCTTTTTTTTAAGGATTGAGACTTTGGAAGAAGAAATCATTTCTAAGAAGGTTAAGCTTGTAATAATTGACTCTGTTGCTTCAGTGGTCAGAAAGGAGTTTGATACGAAACTTCAAGGCAACCTGATGGAGAGAAGTAACTTTCTGGCTAGAGAAGCATCTTTGTTGAAGTACTTGGCTGAGGAATTTTCAATACCAGTAAGTTTTTCCTTTTTTTTTTTTTTTTTTAAAGTCTCTGGCCCACAGTATCATGTCATAAAATTAGAGAAGCATGAAAATGACAGGAAGATAAAAAACAGATGACCATTTTAACAGGGATGGACAAGCCAGTTACCGTAAGCACATCTGTGGAAAAAAAATCATTCTATTTGGGCAGTTCAGTTGGTGACTTTGTTGTGTTTTCCTTAATATTTATTTCAGACTTTAGAGATGACTTTACAAGATTCTTTCTACCATTTCTTTTCAGTGTTTCATTTTCTTTAGCTTTTTGTAAGGCTGTTATCTGTGTTGCTTCAATTTGACTTGGCTCATTTAGTTCCATAACTTCCTTTTGACACTATCGTCTAAACTAGCAGTATTTCCAGTGCTTTTTGGTGAGTCTTACCTGCTGATGGTCCATTTCCTGTCCCTCCTGTTAAATTTTGTGGCGTCTCAAATGGAGGTTGGCTCTTCCAGGCCCAAGTTCTGTGATTGTGAGTTTGGGATCTGGAGCAGCGACCTTCCTTTATGAGTTGAAGTACTCACAGATTTGTGGGAGGAAGGTAGTGACAGTGCACCAGGACACAGGCTTATCAGTAAGCCTAGAGTACCACTCACAAAAAGCTTCAGAACCATACCAGGATTGGGTGAGGTTGATTAAAGTGGTATTACAAGATGTAATGGCTTTGAATGAAAGAAGGGAAAGTTCAGATATAAAGAAAAGCTTTTAATAGTAAGATCAATTTGAGAACGGAAAAAGTTGCCAAGTGATGTCAGAGAGACTCCACCAACAGAAATAGTCGAAGTATAAGAGAGTAAACTGCTGTAGAGACTTTAGAAATGTGAGGTCTTGTCCATCGGTAACTTCTGTGGTTTGTATAGCTGCCCTCTCAGTCAGAGTTATGCATATGTCAGGGGGAGAATCTATCCCTAGCTTAAGAGGAATTGGATTCTGTTTACTCTGTAAAATATCAAGACATTTGGATATCTTGAGAAAATTAAAAAACCCTGCATCTGTGCCTTTAAAAATTGTGTGCAAATGTAGTGTCCCAAATTCCTGCACCCAATGATATTTATAGAGCTAAAAAGAAGCCAGGAAAAATATGAAGTTTGCAAGAAAGTGTGTATTTAATGACACTTTTATTCATATTTAGGGAAAATGTGAAGCAGTTCCCTGGCAAAGAAGAAGATTATAAAGTTTATACTGGAAGATGTTCGTTTCTCTCTCTCATATTTTTTTAAATTTTGATTTTAGTTGTTAAAATGGTAAATTTGGCTGTGAGCCATCCAGAGACCATGCTTATGGCCCTGCTTAGAAACAGGGAGACAGAATATTAATATTCATGGAGCTTCTAATGATTTACAGAGACACTGAATGAATGGAAAAGTTAAGGGTTGTGTGCTTATATTATATATTTCATCCTTTGGACTTGTTTAACCCCATATAAACCATTTACAGTTGGTTAAACGAAAACAAAAGTTCACCATTTAAAGTTCTTCAGTGTATCCAAACTGCAGGGTAGTGTTTTGAGGTACGTATTATACCTGCTGTCTGTTGGTCCTTTCTTGATTTCAGGGTTCTGTCCATGTTTACCCATTAGAAACCTTCTGTGCAGAGGTTTAGAATTCCAGCCATAAATTTCTGCCTCTGAGTTAAACTTGATATTTGCAGCTTTGGACCAGGAGAGAATTTAAGTTCACAATTTAAAAAAAAAAAAATGTAAATGGAGGGTGTCAGAAGTCTTAGAACTATTAATAAAAAAGTTTGCCAAATTGTCATTTGAGCACTAGTAGTCCTCAATACCAGTATTGACTGATCAGTGGCTAATTTACTATTATAATTACTTTTGAAATCTTGTAAAGAGAGTTGATTTACGATTGTTGAAATATTTGTCCTTAGAAATGGACTAAGTCAGAAAATACACCTCTTCATTGTTTTTACTCCTTATCATATCAATTATTATTGGCTAGTTTTTTGTATCAGTTCACAAGGTGAATGCAGCTGTCCTTTTATTGTCTGAATATGTACAGCACATGTATGGAGTTGCTGGGTTACATTAAAAATGTTTAAATTTGTATTGCACAACAGACAGGAGGGTCCCCTGTAAATTAGCATATTAAGAAGATTGGGTTTTGGATGAGAGGAAGTAGGAGGGGTCAGTAGCACTGTCTGTTAAGGTTGTCTGACACTTAGCATTACAAGACCCTTTTTTCAGTTGCTTTTAACTTTTCTAACTTTATCTGTTTGGACTAAAATTTTCTATTTTGAATGGTTGCCTCAAGCAGAATTTTTTTGGAAATTTCAGCTAAAAAAAGAAAATAAGCTTTTTGTTCATATTTAAAAAAATCTGGTGACTTTTTTTTTTTTTTTTTAAAAACAGCTCCAGGTCCACTATGCTTTGGAGTAGGGGTCTGGAATGGCTCAGAACTGTGAATGCCAGTCTCAGGTCAGACTGTCAGAAAACAGGGCGGACACCACAAACCGGTGGCATATTCTATAGTTAGATTTCACCAAGCCAGTAACAAATGTAATTTCCTGGATCACTATATTAGCCTTACCATGGAGACAAGGACAATCCCCCTTAGACTCTCCAGCCTATCTTACCAGCCAGAAAACTGGACTTTGTGATACTAGGTTACTCCCAACTCCAAAGAATTAGTCACTTACCCCAGGTCAATGAATACTTTTGATCTTACATCAAGACAACGCTTACAACCAATTTCTCTAGTAAACTAACTAAAGGTTCATTAGCTAAGAAAAAGAAATGAGAGTTATCGAGGGATTAAAGCAGATAAAATACATTAACAGATAAGTCTAAATTTGTACATCCACAATGATAGTAGAGATGTAGTAATTTGCTAGTTTTCCGTAAGTCTCTCAGAGTTACCCAAAATAACTTTGAGGATCTCTCTCTTGCATCTGGAACACTTTCATTTGAATGTCCAAATAGTTCAGAGATACTAGATCCTTTTTTGAATTCATATTTATAGCTTTTCCACACAGAAAGCAATCTGATAAGTGTCTTTATTCCTCCATGTCCACTTGCTTTGAAAATAGCATTTCCTGTTACAGCCATTAAGTCCTTCATTAGCATTTCCAGGGTTCCATTCCGATATGAAAAAAGAAAAGGAGTACTTGTGGCACCTTAGAGACTAAATAAATTTGTTAGTCTCTAAGGTGCCACAAGTACTCCTTTATTTTTTGCGGATACAGACTAACATGGCTGCTACTCTGATTCCCATTTGATGAATTAATCACAGGGATATACACAATATAAAATGTAATGTAATAGGAAACAAAAATCCATTAGTTTTCATGAAGTTTACACATCAGGTACATTCTTATCTTAACACACATTTGATCTAGAGTTATTTAATTGTCAGGATATACATACTGTAAATGTAATTATAGGGGTATATGCAATGCAAATGTAATGTAATAAGAGACAATTGCTTACTGATAAGTGAATACAGTAACATTAGCATCTCTCTTTTATCTCTATCAGCATATGAGTGAGCTAGTCTGACCGCATACTTAACACTTCTTTGATATTCAGACACAAGTGAGTTGGCCTATGGCTCTGATCTGAGTTGCCACCCTGGTAGACAGCTTCACACTAAGTATAAAATAAAATCCATCAGATGGACACAGACTGACAGGAAGTACAAGGAAACAATGAATGGTCAGCTTGATAGGCAGTGGAATCAGCACACTCGAGGCCTGATCATGGAAAAGGACAGTTTTAAGGGATTTGAAAGAGGATAATGAGGTAACATTGCAGATGTTTATGGGGAGTGCCTTCCAAGCATAAGGACCAGCATTGAAGAAAGCACAAAGGTGCTTGTTTGAAAAGTTAACAAATGGGTGATGGAGGGTGACATCATGGGGATTGTAGCAAAAGTTGACATCTCAATAGTGAATTCAATAAGAGATGATAGGTAGGGTGGGACTATGCAGTAAAGGGCCTTTAAAGTGAAGATGAAGCTTATGGGGGAGTTAGAGGATGGATTCAGGGAGAGGGTGATGTGGCCAAAGCCATGGGGTAGGAAAATTATTTTTGCAGCAGTATTCTGAATGGATATGTGTGGGGCAAGATCGCATTTGTCAAGGCCAGAGAGAAGAATGCTGAAGTAATCAAGACAAAAGATTATGAGAGCCCAGATGAAACATCTTAGAGATGTCTACATCTTGCAGATTCTTTCTGCATAACATAGCCTGGATTTGAGGACCAAGAGAGAGATCCAAGCTGAACAAGACGCCTAGGTTACAGGCCTGAGTGACGGATGTAATGTAATGTAATGTAATCCACAGTGATCAAGAAAGGAGATAGAATGGCAGGCTTGGAGCTCTATTTTAGCCATGCTGACCTGAGGGCTAAAAAACCATGAGGAGATGTCAGAGACAGGCTGAGATTTTAGTTTAGACAGAAGGAGACAATTCTGCAGTAGAAAGGTAGATTTCTGAGTTGTGAGCATAGAGATAACAGCTGAATTTGTTTGCAGATTAGATTACCCAGAGATAACATGTAGAGGGAGAAGAGAAGAGGACCAAGAACAGAACCCTGTAGAACCCTTGCAAAAAGTTGGAGGAGGGTGAGAAAGATCCTCTGAAGGACACACTGAAGAAGCTATTAAAGAGGGAGGAGGAGGAGACACAGGAGGGGGAAGAGTCACAGAAGTCAAGAGAGAGGACAAGATTTCAAGAAGGCCATAATTGATGGTGTCAGAGGTGGCTGACAAGTCAAGGATGGGGATGGAGTACTGGTTATGAACTTTAGCTAAGAAGAGGTCATTGGTGACTAGACTCTGCATGCACCATCCCTTGAGAAACTGAGCATGCTCCTATCAGCTCAGGACTAAAGGGTGAAGCCAGAAGTTCCTTGTAGTTGCTGCTCCTGCACTGGGACTGAGAGCAGGGAGCCTGTCTCTCTTGTGCTCTCAGTGATTTCCCTGCTTGCAGCTAGACAGCATGGAGGAGGAAGCTGTCTGATCTGAATGCAGTGGGGACAAAACCAAACTAGGAAAAGGGAAATGAATAGATTAAGACAAGGACGCTGGTGAGACTGAGATGGGAGGGGAAAGGAGGATGGGTCTGAGAGCCAGAATTGATGGTGGTGGAACTGGGGTTGGGAGCTGGAAATGTGGGTGGATGGGGGAAGGGAATGAAGCAGGAACTGGTTGGGCAAGAAAACTGGGAGCCATGGGGAGGGGGACTGGGTCTGGGAGTCGGGGGGGGGAATAGTGATTTAATTGATTGGGGTGGGCGGGGGGAGACGGGCATTGAGATTGGAGGAGGAGAAGGGAAGAGACTTGGCCCAGCTGCATAAGGAGACTGGGAGTAGGAACCAGTGTGGCAGGGAGTGGGGAGACGAATCTGGTAAGGAGTTGTGTGCAGAGGGAGAGCTAGGAATGGCTGGGTAAAGAGACTGGGTCAAAGAGTCAGGGAAGGAGGAGATTGGGTCAAAGAGTCATGAAGCAGAGACAAAGATTATATGAGGAGCCCAATGAGGGAGACTGGGATTGTGAACTAGTGGTGGGGGCAGGTAGGGGAGAGAGAGATTGGATGAGGAGCAGGGAGGGGAGAATGGAGACTGGCTGGTCAAGGAGACTTGGAGTGGGATGAAAAGCGTGAGCAGTGGAGACTGGGACTGGGTAGGCAAGGAGAATGGGAGAAGGACAGGGAGCCAGGGGTGGGGAATAGACAGGACTGGGACAGGTTGGAGGGGATGGGGCGGTCAAGCTTGGAGGAAAATAAGCATAATAGTCTGTGTGCTCACTAAAGTGTGCTCCTTTCCAGAGTTGGGAATGGAACACACAGCAAATATCTGTGAAACCCACTGGCAAAATGTGTGTCATTCCCCTCCAGTGTCATTATCAGGTATTCTTTTAGCTCAAGTGGCAGAGGTCTGTGCAGTGGATCTAAAGATTGCAACCCTGCTGATGAACCGTTTGGATGTCAATATGGCACAGTCTTTAATTACATGACCATATATGATTTTTTTCCACAGGATCCCTGCCTCATTTAGTTCACTGGATGGACCTGCTCTGGGGATGAATTGTGGTTATGTAGTGAAGGAATCTCTTATCTGTAGGACCCTTGCCTCATTTGTTGCAGAAGTTGAAAGGTGTGTAGTGAATGAGGCAGGGGATTGCAGGAAGGGGAAAGATGGTCTCATAATTAAGGCAGTTGAATGCTACCCTGGAGATCTGGATTCTATCCCTACCTCTGCCAGAGTGCTTATGTGATGCTAGGCAAGACAATTAAACTAAATTTTTCACAGGTAGTCATTGAAAGGAATCCTAAGGTGGTTATCGATCCATTACTAAATGGAAATGGTAGAACTGTCAATAATAATATAGAAAAGACAGAAGTGTTCAATAAATATTTTTGTTCTGTATTTGGTAAAATGCAGCATGATCTATTCATATATGATGATGGTGAAACACTTTCCATTCGAACAGTAACTCAGGAGGTTGTTAAACAGCAACTACTAAAGTTAGATATTTTAAAATCAACAGGTCCAGATAATTTGCATCCTAGAATTTTAAGAGTTGGCTGAGGAGCTGGCTGGACTGTTAATGATACCATTCAATAAGTCTTGGAACACTGAGGAAATTTCAGAAGACTGAAAGAAAGCTGATGTGCCAATTTTCAAAAAGGGCAAACGGGATGATTGGGTAATTAGGCCTGTCAGCCTGACATGGATCTTGGGTAAAACAGTGGAAAGGCTGATATGGGACTTGACTGATAAAGAATTAAAGGAAGGTAATATAATTAATGTCAATCAACCGGGGTATAGAGAAAATAGATCTTGTCAAAAGAACTAGATTTTTTTTGGAAGATTAGGAGTTTGGTTGATAAAGATAATAGTATTGATGCAATAGACTTTTGTAAGATGATTGACTCGATACTGCATGATGCTTAGATTAAGAAACTAGAACAATGTACAATCATCATGGCACACATTAAACAGATTAAATGGCAGACTGATAGGTTTCAAAATGTAATTGTAAACAGGGAATCATAATGACATGGCTGTGTTTCTAGATAGGCTCTTCATAGAGTGGTTACTGGCCCTATGCCATTTAGCATTTGTATCAATGACCTGGAAGAAAACATAAAGTCATTACTGATAAAGCTTGCAGATGACACAAAGATTGGTGGAGTGGTAAATAATGAAGAGGACAGGTCACTGATACAAAGCAATCAGTTGGACGCAGGCAAACAGTATGTGTTTCAGAATGGCCCAATGTAAAGTCATACATCTAAGAACAAAGAATGCAAGTCATACTTACAGGATGGGGGACTGCATCCTGGGAAGCAGTGACTTTAAAAGTGTTGGTGCCCACAATAAAAAAATGTTTAAAAATTGGAGCGGGTTCAGAGAAGAGCCACAAGAATAACTAACAGATTGGGACTCCTTGTTGTTTTTGCTGATACACACTAACACGGCTACCACTCTGAAACCTAACAGATTGGAAGACATACTTTATAATAAAAGACTCAAGGAGCTCAATCTTTTTAGTTTATCAAAGAGAAGATTAAGCGGTGATTTGATCAGTTTATAAATACCTATATGGGGAACTGAAACTGGATAAAAAAGGGCACCTCAGTCTAACAGACAAAGGTGTAATGAGATCCAATGGCTGGAAGCTGAAGCTCGACAAATTCGGTCTAGAAATAAGACTGAATTTTTTTAAGTGAGGGTAACTAACCTTTGGAATAGTTTACAAAGGGTTGTGGACGATTTTCTATTGCAAAATTTTAAAATCAAGAATTGAATTTTTTTTTTAAAAAACATGTTTTAGTTTAAACAAGAATTAATTCAGGGAAGTCATATGGCTTGTATTATGTGGGAGGTCAAATTAGATTATGACAATCTAATCTGGTGAAGTGAGCTGTAGCTCACGAAAGCTTATGCTCAAATAAATTGGTTAGTCTCTAAGGTGCCACAAGTACTCCTTTTCTTTAATCTGGCCATATAATTTATAAATTTATGAATTATTGTGTTCTTCATTTTCTGGGTGCCCAAATTGAGTCTCTGGGGTCTGATTTTTTTAAGAAAAAAAAAAGATTTGCAGAATTGCTGAGGACTCACAACTGCAACTGAAGTAAATGGGAGCTGTGCTTTGAATATATAAAGTGCTGTATAATTCTTTGAAAAATCAGTTCCTAGGTCTCCCTAATTGGGCACCTAGAATTAGTGAATACTTTTGACCTTAATCTCCCTGTGTCTCAGTTCTCCTTTTGTCCTCAAAGGTAGGTATGAATTGTGTGCAGTAAGGAATGGGGGCCATACATTAAACAATGAAGTAAAAGTAAAATATTGAATAGCTCAGTGGTTTTCAGTCTGTGGTCTGCAGACCCCTGGGGAGCCTCAGACTATGGGGTTCGCAAAAGGTGGTTGTTACCATAGAACAGTGGTTTTCAACCTGTGGTCCGTGGACCCCTGGGGGTCTGCAGACTGCGTCTAAGATTTCCAAAAGGGCCTGTGCCTCTAAATTTTTTAGAGGTCCACAAATGAAAAAAAGGTTGAAAATCACTGGAATAGCTTCTTAAATGAGCACTGTATAGTCTGTGCACTGAATGAGGCAGGGGTCCTGTAGAAAAAATAGTATGGGATCATGTAATTTAAAAACTGTATCATAATGTGCACCAGAGGGCTGAATTAATTCTTAACTTTTGAGTGCTTGACTTTATAAACTTAATGTTCTTTCAATGTCTTTTTTTGTTTCTGATATACATATAGATTATCTATCTATCTATGTACACACACACACAAAATTGGTTAAAAATCTATTGTTTGTAGAATACATTGAAGATATAAAACAATATAGAAAGCATTTTTTGTGTTTATAAAAGCTATTAAAAAAAGGGAAATTAATAGCACGGTGCATTAAAGGGCATTTGGATCCAAATGAATGTACCCAATATTGATTCTTTAATAATATACAACAATGATTTAGACTAACTGATCACTAGATTATTAGTATTTTTCATGCTAAAATATTTAAACAATCACCACAGTCTCTCAGATACAAAATTAATTTTTCCCTCATGAAAAAATGGCAGGGCCTAAGCAATTTGAGAGAATCTCTGGATGTATTATTTTGGACTTAACATGGAGTGTGAGTCCTTCTGAGTATATGCCACAGCAAAACATGGTGTTGTATGTATTCTTTGGCTTTTCCATGTTGTACACACTGCTTCAATGTGATTTTGTGTTTTGAAACCATTTTATTAATAAGTCGCATCTTCATCACTCGATGAAGGTGGAAGCCAAAACACATTCTGGATTTACAGATGGGTGAATTTTGTTTGTTTTTATTGTGTGTGTGCATCCCATACTTCACACAGGTATATTGTGCCAAAGTTTGGAGACATTACTAAATCACATCCGAGGAAATGTTCATTCTTGCATTACGTGTTTTCTGAGTAATTTTCCCAGGGAGAGTATGTGGCTGATGAGTTTTACAGTTTAGGTTAATTTTTATATGAAATGCATGTGGTGCTTGTACTGGTCTGGAAACAAGTGATATCACTATTCCAATGAGAGAGAGAGAACTAGACTTGAATATATAGCAAGAATAGTACTGATCATATTGCTTTTCTTGTGTCAGATTTTTAAGTAGTTTTCTGATTACCTGCTCAACTTCTGTAAATATTAATTTCTCTGGGCTAGCCTGCTGATTAGTAGTAACAATTAACAAAATGCATGTGGGTGGCTAGCCCTTCTCTCTAGATAGCATTTTTAAAAATGGTACCTGCAAATGTAAACTATAGGAATAATTCTGTTTAATAAATAAAAGTGGAAAGAAGACTGAGGGAGGCTTAGGATGAAATTCAGCTTTTTGTAATGCCATTGATTTACGGCAGAGATGAATTTGGCTCCTAGTGCTTTGTCCTAAACATTGTGGATGATCTCTTCACAAATCTCAGCAAATGTGTCCTTCTGCATATGTTGAGAACATTGGTCAAAGCTGTTACAAGAAAATGCATATCAGTTTGTTTTTAAAGGGGGGGGGAAGTCCCCCTCCCGCTTCAAAGAGACAAATAGGCTTTGGAAGTGAAATAATTTAATGAGATGGAGAGATTTCCCTTTATCATCTATGAATATAGTGTAAATGAAAGTGGGACATTTTGGGATCAGGCTCTTATGCTGTTTATAATTAACTACTATAATTGTGAGAGTTAAAGGAATGCTCTGGTTAAAAACATGTTTTTTTCACAAATACATTTAATTTCATTTGAGGTTGACACTGTAAAATGGAAAGTTTTAAAAAGGCAATGTACTTATCACTATTTGTTCCTGGTTTATATTTTTATTTCTCTCAGCATGAGTAATTAAAATTTTCTGGTCAGTTTCCCTCTCAGGCTCTCATGCACTTAGCATAGTGCTATATGTTTGCTTTATGAATCCTGTGAGGGAAAGTTTAAATGCAATAGGCTGCTTTCATTATAATTTAAAAAGAAAGTCAATGAAAAATTTTCTTTGTTCGTTCTCAGGTTTTGTAAACTCTTGTTTTCAAAAATAATTCAACTTTACATATCATTTTATGCCTGCAGCGACTCTCCTCTGTCCCCTTCTCTGTCTGCATTAACCAAATAAATTTATGGTATCATCTCAGCTTCATACAGCTAAATGTCTCCAGACCAGAAGTGCTTCTATTGGGCAAGAAGAAGATCTTGTATCTTCTTCTTCTCTAAAAAAATAACAGAAGTACTTGTGGCACCTTAGAGACTAACAAATTTATTAGAGCATAAGCTTTCGTGGACTACAGCCCACTTCATCAGATGCATAGAATGGAACATATAGTAAGAAGATATATATAGAGAGAGATATATAGATATATATACACATACATACAGATAAGTTGGAAGTTGCCATACAAACTGTGAGAGTCTAATTATTAAGATGAGCTATTATGAGCAGGAGAAAAAAACTTTTGTAGTGATAATCAAGATGGCCCATTTAGACAGTTGACAAGAAGGTTTGAGGATACTTAACTTAGGGAAATAGATTCAATATGTGTAATGACCCAGCCACTCCCAGTCTTTATTCAAACCCAAGTTAATGGTATCTAGTTTGCATATTAATTCAAGCTCCGCAGTTTCTCGTTAGAGTCTGTTTTTGAAGCTTTTCTGTTGCAAAATTGCCACCCTTAAATCTTTTACTGAGTGGCTAGAGAGGTTGAAGTGTTCTCCTACTGGTTTTTGAAGTGTTCTACTGGTTTTTGAAAGTTATGATTCCTGATGTCAGATTTGTGTCCATTTATTTTTTTGCGTAGAGATTGTCTGGTTTGGCCAATGTACATGGCAGAGGGGCATTGCTGGCACATGCTGGCATATATCACATTGGTAGATGTGCAGGTGAATGAGCCCCTGATGGCATGGTTAATGTGATTAGGTCCTATGATGGTGTCACTTGAATAAATATGTGAACAGAGTTGGCATCGGGGTTAGTTGCAAGGATAGGTTCTTGGGTTAGTGTTTTTGTTGTGTAGTGTGTGGTTGCTGGTGAGTATTTGTTTCAGGTTGGGGGGCTGTCTGTAAGCGAGGACTGGTCTGTCTCCCAAGATCTGTGAGAGTGAGGGATCATTTTTCAGGATAGGTTGTAAATCTTTGTTGATGCGCTGGAGAAGTTTTAGTTGGGGGCTGAAGGTGATGGCTAGTGGCGTTCTGTTATTTTCTTTGTTGGGCCTGTCCTGTAGTAGGTGACTTCTGGGTACTCTTCTGGCTCTGTCAGTCTGTTTCTTCACTTCCGCAGGTGGGTATTGTAGTTGTAAGAATGCTTGATAGAGATCTTGTAGGTGTTTGTCTCTGTCTGAGGGATTGGAGCAAATGCGGTTGTATCATAGAGCTTGGCTGTAGACAATGGATTGTGTGGTGTGGTCAGGGTGAAAGTTGGCGGCATGTAGGTAAGTATAGCAGTCAGTAGGTTTCTGGTATAGGGTGGTGTTTATGTGATCATTGCTTATTAGCACAGTAGTGTCCAGGAAATGGATCGCTTGTGTGGCAGGGGATTGGTCCTGCTTTGAGCAGGGGGTTGGACTAGATGACCTCCTGAGGTCCCTTCCAACTCTGATATTCTATGATTGGTCTAGGCTGAGGTTGATGGTGGGATGGAAATTGTTGAAATCATGGGGGAATTCCTCAAGGGCTTCTTTTCCATGGGTCCAGATGATGAAGATGTCATTAATGTAGCGCAAGTAGAGTAGGGGTGTTAGGGGATGAGAGCTAAGGAAGCGTTGTTCTAAGTCAGCAATAAAAATGTTAGCATACTGTGGGACCATGCGGGTACCTATAGCAGTGCTGCTGACTTGAAGGTATACATTGTCCCCAAATGTGAAATAGTTGTGGGTGAGGACAAAGTCACAAAGGTCAGCCACCAGGTTTGCTGTGACATTATCGGGGATACTGTTCCTGATAGCTTGTAGTCCATCTTTGTGTGGAATGTTGGTGTAGAGGGCTTCTACATCCATAGTGGCCAGGATGGTGTTTTCTGGAAGATCACTGATGGATTCTAGTTTCCTCAGGAAGTCAGTGGTGTCTTGAAGATAGCTGGGAGTGCTGGTAGCATAGGGCCTGATGAGAGAGTCCACATAGCCAGACAATTCTGCTGTCAGGGTGCCAATGCCTGAGATGATGGGGCATCCAGGATTCCCAGGTTTATGGATCTTGGGAAGCAGATAGAATACCCCTGGTCGGGGTTCTAGGCATGTGTCTGCACAGATCTGTTCCTGTGCTTTTTCAGGGAGTTTCTTGAGCAGATGGTGTAGTTTCTTTTGGTAATCCACAGTGGGATCAGAGGATAATGTCCTGTAGAATGTGGAGTTAGAGAGCTGCCTAGCAGCCTCTTGTTCATATTCCAACTTATTCATGATGACGACAACACCTCCTTTGTCAGCCTTTTTGATTATGATGTCAGAGTTGTTCCTGAAGCTGTTGATGGTGTTGTGTTCAGCATGGCTGAGGTTATGGGGCAAGTGATGCTGCTTTTCCACAATTTCAGCCTGTGCACGTTGACGGAAGCAATCTATGTAGAAGTCTGTATCTTCTCTTTCCTTTTATGTTAAGTCCTCCCTTTTATCTCTGTTGTCAGTAACTTTTGTATTATCCTTAACACTGCACTTTCCTTCTCTGTTTGAGTGTGCAGTTCGGTTAACACCTCTGCAAACTCTATCTCTGAACAAATTAGTGTGTTGGGGAGGCCCATATAAAACTGGAAAGAATTTGAGGAAAAAATATGGAAAAAAAACAATGTTACACTGCCACTGGATATGAATATGGGAAAAATTAGGTAGTCTGTCTTTATTGTGGCATTGATAACCTGTATGTTCTGATATTTCAAACAGCATAGAGATATGTTAACAAATTTGAATTTCAAATGGCCTTTAATTGAGCAATGTCTAGATTGTAAGTTATTTGGGGTGGGACCTTGTTTTCATACTTGTCTGTATAGCATCTACTAGAGTACCTTATTGATGTTATACAAATAATCACATTTGCCTGTTGTTGTCTAGTTCAGGGGTTTTCAAACTTCATTGCACCGTGACCCCTTTCTGACAACAAAGAATTACTACATGACCCTGGGATGATGGACTGAAGCCTGAGCCCCGCCATCCTGGGCGGGGGGACCAAAATTAAAGTCCAAGGGTTTCAGCCCCAGACAGGGGGCCTGTAACCTGAGCCCTGGCACCCAGGACTGAAGCTAAAGCCTGAGCCCAGCTGCCCAGGGCTAAAACCCTTGGGCATCAGCCCTGGGCAGTGGAGCTTGGGCTTCGGCCCTCGGCAGTGGGGCTTGGGCTTTGGCCTGAGGCCCCAGCAAGTCTAAGCCAGCCCTGGCGATCCCATTATAATGGGGTCCTGACCCATGGTTGGAGAACCACTGGTAGTTTTTCCTCCACCTTTTTCTTGAACAAACCTATGTCTGTTTTCTAAATGCCTGCCTCACCATGCCCCTTTTGAGTCTGTCTAAACAGTGAGAACTGTTTTTGTATGTTATGTCGTACAAATGTTTGTTTGGTTAATGTGGTGCTGACTAAGAGGGAGAAGCATTTAGAGAAACTTTACTGTCAGTTTGAAAAATGTACCAGCCGTGTTCTAGCCAGAGGACCAGGCCTGTTACCCAGAAATTATTGTGTACAACTTGGCTTCAAACAGATAGTTTCACAGGCAAGATCTCAATGAGAAGTCCACTTCCTCTTCTACCAGCTGCTGGCAAGAAGGACGATGCTGGGATTTTTAGCAGAGTGCTCTCCTTGGACCCTCTAGTGGGTCCGATCTTTTATATCAGTCTCTGGTATGTGTTGTATGAATTTGAAGCCTCTCTTGCACAATTGCTAGAAGGGAGGAGCTTTCTGTCTCTTCTCCCCCACGCTCAGCCTCCTGGCTGCTGCATAAGTAGAGTTTTCTAATCTAGTCCTCATCCAGCCATTTGGTTGCTGCAAAGGAGATGAGGTCTCCTTGATGCTCTATCCCTTCTTCAACCTCTGGTTTTTCAGTCCTTCTCCCCAGTGAATAACTCCAGTGCCTGACTGCGCTGCTGCTGCATGTAGCTTTCTTAATTAAATTGACATGATTTGTGATAAATTCCTTGTAGGGTTCTCAATAGCAGTTGTGAAGCTGATAAGTTTTGTTAATTTTACTCTGCTGCTTCTTGGAAAAGCTAAGGAGCAGCAGCAGAAGTATCTCTTCAGAATCAGGAAGATGAGAAGATACTGTTGCTTTACAAAAAAAGAAAAGGAGTACTTGTGGCACCTTAGAGACTAACAAATTTATTAGAGCATAAGCTTTCATGAGCTACAGCTCACTACAGTCATTGTATTTGGAAGGTTATCTTTGCAACTGTAAGGGCTCGAGATTTGATGTTTATAAATGATAGATTCCTTAGAAGCTGATGAGTCTGAATATTATTCATGTTTATAAACTAAAGCTATATAGATTTTCAATTACCCCGATTTTATATATACATTTTAATTTCTGCGTTGCATACCTATTGTACAGGGAAGAAGGATGGCCTTGTAGTTAAGGTACAGGATTGGGAAATAGAAGTTTGGATTCTATTCCCAGCTCTTCCATTGCTTCCAGTGTGACCTTTGCAGAGTTACTTAAACTTTGCCAATTTCTCTGTCTATAAAATAGGATAAGAATACTTGCTTGCTTCATAATTGTGTCGTGAGGCTAAATAAATGTCAAGGGCACAAAGATCTTCTGATAGAAGGTGATATATAAATGCAGCGTGTTAAGGCATCTATGATGGTGTTTTGTGTTAATTCTGTGAAAAGACTAATACAAATTAAATCATTAAGAAAGATCACTCACAAAACATGACTTCTGAAAGATTAACACCAACCATACTTGGACCAATAAAAAAATATTAACTTGAGCATGTGCTTGGATCACGTTTTGGCACTGTCCCCACCAACCAGGGAACCAAACTGTGTTAGAAAACAGGACAACAAGAGCTGTATTTGAACCGTGTTTTAATATGGCTTTCAAATACATTTTTCCTTTGATGTAGATAGACCCCCTTCAATGCACTTCAACAGTTCCTGTAACAAATTCTATAAGAAAACATGTAAAGCATTTTATATTCAACTGCATGATTTTTTTCTTCTACATTATAAACTTGTAGCAGTGTTTTCATTCAGGTAGCTGAGTCCATAGGTTTGTTTTTGGTTAGCCATTTCTAGTGTACTCAAAACAGACATTGTTTTTTCTCTCTCTCTCTCTCTCTTTTTTTTTTTAACAAACTGTTGAAGTATAATTGCAGTGAAAATACCTCACTTATGTATAGGATTCACCTTGGGAAAGTATTTTTTGGAATCAGCTTCCAATTGCATTATTATGTACAGTAATAAAAACTAAGAACTTGAGGGAAAATCTGTCAACTGAAGAGCAATGTTCTTACTTTTTCTACATAAATTTTCACTAAATTACTTTTTATTATTGACACAGTGGCCATGTTTAAATTGTGTTCCTCCGCTCCATAGTATTGTGCAAAAACTTTTTAATGAAGGAGAATTATTCTGGTTTACTACTGAATGTGTCAATACAAAGGGAATTGAGATGCTTTTGTATTCCAATGTTGATTGTTAAAAAATTATTCTCAGAAAGCACAACTTTGTGTTAGTTGAAAATGACTAAAATGTAATTATTACCATTTTCAGTACCGATGCAATATGCATTCTTTGTTATAGACCTCTGGAGAATATGCATTTCTGCAGTTTATGGCCTGACACAGTGTTCCTTTTGGAATATCCACACTCATAAAATGTTTAATATTATTGAGAAAAAGGAATGAAAACCACTAGAGCAGTATTTCCTGTTTTCATGGCATGGTGAAATATATAGAAGGAGGTGGTTTAATGTTATAAAATACTGGAAAGTAATTTTTTCTTTGCTTTTAACTTTCACCCCATTATTTTTTCCATTTTACAGTACAAATGACCCTGCCAAAAACTAACATCCTGCATAGATGCAGGTACAGCGTCATGTGGAAGGAAGGAAGCGAATGGCTTTGTGGATAATGTGCAGGCATGGGAGTTGGGAGACTAGGGTTCTATCCCCAGATTTTCCATTGGCTCACTGTGTGATTTTGGGCAAATCTCTTACCCTGGAAGTGTATTGATTTCCCTATCTGTAAAATTAGAATACCTATTTACTTCATGTGGGGGCTATGAGGCTAAATTCATAGGCAGAGTTGGTAGCCTATTCTTAAGGTGGTTGGAACATTAGTATAAAGCCCTGTTTTCAGTTGCTTATAATTTTGCCAGACTTTACTTGTTCAGGGTGAAATTTTCCATGCTAGGTATCTGCCTCAGGCTGAATTTTTTAAAAAAAATTTCAGTAAAAATGGTTCAGCAATTTCCAAGGACAAGATTAGAGAAAAATATGTTTTGTTCAGGATAAAACAATTCTTACAATTGTTTTTTTGGGAAGCTGTAACGCCTTTCTGCTTTTGAGCAGGGACTTGAAGAGGGGGAGGGGCTTTGTATC
Organism: Lepidochelys olivacea; assembly: GCF_965140295.1. Lineage (NCBI taxonomy): Eukaryota > Metazoa > Chordata > Testudines > Cheloniidae > Lepidochelys > Lepidochelys olivacea. The sequence continues at coordinate 59,747,305 of NC_140416.1, forward strand.
AGCTATGTGCCTTTTGCTGTTTCTATGAAAAATTGTCCCAATTTGACCAAGTTATAAGCCTTTAAAAAATCTCAGTTTGCATGTGCTCAGTAGAGATTTGTTGAAGTTTGACATGAAAATTGCCAAAGATTCCATCTGCACTGAGCAAGCTCCACCCCAGTTGCTGCTGCCAGTTGCTGTGACACTAGGCAGCAGAACTGAACAGTACAGGTGAAAAGAGATGAAGGTATCAGTGGAAATGAAAGTGAGGCAGCACATATGATTGCTGTGGAGCTGTTGTTGATAAGCAGATTTTTCAAAAAGGACCATATCCTCCCAAGGAAGAATGAAAAGAGTAAGCACTTTCTATCATTTCCTGGAAACTGACAGAAGAAAAGAAAGGAAACTAATGTTGCAATATCTCCTCCTTCTGAGTCTACAGAAACCCCTTTATGAGAAAACTACACTAGTAGGAGCTTTGGATATATTGCTGGGGTACAGCTGTTTCATACAGTGTCATCTCCTGACAGCCCCATGGGAGAGTCTCTTTCAGAAGTTAATGCTAACCTGTCAACACTGTCTCTCAGAATTTCTACCATGTGGGTTCCCTCCCATGTTTGGGCAGTTGGGTGGGAGTGGTAGTATCTCCAGGGACAGGCAGAGAGACAAAAGGTTGAGGGGAGATATGATTGCTCTCTATAAATATATCAGAGGGATAAATACCAGAGAGGGAGAGGAATTATTTAAACTCAGTACCAATGTGGACACAAGAACAAATGGATATAAACTGGCCACTAGGAAATTTAGATTAGAAATTAGACGAAGGTTTCTAACCATCAGAGGAGTGAAGTTTTGGAATAGCCTTCCGAGGGAAGTAGTGGGGGCAAAAGATCTATCTTGCTTTAAGATTAAACTCGATAAGTTTATGGAGGAGATGGTATGATGGGATAACATGGTTTTGGTAATTAAATATTCATGGTAAATAGGCCCAATGGCCTGTGATGGGTTTTTAGATGGGGTAAGATCCAAGTTACCCGGGAAAGAATTTTCTGTAGTATCTGGCTGATGAATCTTGCCCATATGCTCAGGGTTTAGCTGATCGCCATATTTGGGGTCGAGAAGGAATTTTCCTCCAGGGCAGATTGGAAGGCCCTGGAGGTTTTTCGCCTTCCTCTGTAGCATGGGGCACGGGTCACTTGCTGGAGGATTCTCTGCTCCTTGAGGTCTTCAAACTACAATTTGAGGACTTCAATAGCACAGATATAGGTGTGAGGTCTTTTTTAGGAGTGGTGGGTGAAATTCTGTGGCCTGCATTGTGCAGGAGGTCAGACTAGATGATCATAATGGTCCCTTCTGACCTAAATATCTATGAATCTATGAATCTATGAATGGCAGTACGGTGCTTGAGGGAGCCATACTGCCTTGAGGACAGGAAGGCCTGAATAACAGCATAGATGTTGTTAGCTTCTGTGAATTTACCTTCTGATCTCAAAGATCTTGTGCATGTGAAGAGCCATGAGCCCTGCCCTTATTGGTGGTGCTCCAAACTCAGCCTTGTGATAGGATGATGAGTCAGGAACTGTGAGTTGCAACTTGAGGAGTTTCCTGAGTAATTTCACGCCCGACTTTTTTTTTCTACTGGAGTGTTTGATCTGATCCATACTTTGTATGTCATTTCTTACTTTAATAATAGAGAAACCTATATTTTCATTTTAAACAAAAATATACCTCTCGCTTTTTCTTTGCAGAAATAGGCCTTGTAGTGTAACCCAATTGCTAAGGAGGCTTGTCAATAAAAAGACAGAATTTTTCCCACCAAAAGACTCACAAGGCAGGCTCCTTTTTTCAGTAGAAAATTGGGGTGAAAATATTACACATCTGGGTAGCTGTAACTAAGCATTTCAATACTTTTGGCAATATTCATGTAATCAACCACTACAAAGAAACTTTCTAAATGCACAGTCTCCATCCATAAGTCCATTTGATTTTAACTCCCTTATAAAACATTGTTTGCATTGCTTCTCATTTAGATATGCATAGCATTGTCCCATGTGAGACTTTTGGGTTTTTGTGGTAATATTTTGGGTTATAGGTGCTGACTATGTGGGTGCTCTGGGGCTGGAGCACCCATGGAAAAAAAAGTAGTGGGTACTGAGAACCCACCAGCCACAGCTGTTTGGTGGCTGGGGGAGGGGTTTGGGGGAGGGTGGAGAGCAGCAAGCTGGTGGGGGCCTCGGGGAGGAGGCAGGGCAGGGGCAGTAGGAGGTGAAGTGAATGCAGGGCCTTGGGGGAAGGAAGCAGAACAGGGGTGGTATCTGAGGTCTTGACTTTCTTTTTGGCAGTCTCCAGTATTTTTTTTTCCATCCTATGTTAGTTAGTTAAGTGACTGTTAATATGGGAACCACACACTTTTTTTCTTTTTGGGTCATTAAAAATAACTTTTCATATCCAGAAAAAAAAGACTTAGTTTTCTTTTAATACCTCATGTTTGGGCTCTACCTGCTATCTGGAGGTTCTCAAACTTCAGTGCACTATAATGCCCTTCTGATAACAAAAATTACTACATGACCCCAATTCTGAGCATGCCTGAGCCCTGCCGCCCCGGGCAGAGGGGCCAAAGCCAAAGGACTTCAGCCCCAGGGAGGGGGCCTGTAACCTGAGCCTCACCACCCAGGGCCGAAGTCTGAGCCCCCCTGCCCAGGATTGAAGCCCTCGGCTTCAGCTCTGGGTGGTGGGGATCGGGATTCAGCTTTAGCCCTGGGCCCCAACAAGTCTAATGCCAGCCCTGGCGACCCCATTAAAACAGGGTCGCGACCAATTTTGGAGTCCCTACCCACAGTTTGAGAACTACTGTGCTATACCATACATTCCCTCATGAAAAAACTTGTTTAAGGCTGCTGGCACACATCAGTGGTTTGGTTAAAACAAATAAACCTGCAAATGTTGGAAATCAAGGAAATGCAGAGCTAAAGTTATACTTCTCAGACAAGGCACACAAATTACCTTAATGTAATGTTCCCTGATTAGATTGTGAGCCGTTAGGTACGGGACCATATCTACTTCTGTATTTTGAGGCTTAGAAGGGAAACCTTTGCACCACCTAAGGCTCATTAATGACAGGTTTCAGAGTAGCAACCCCGTTAGTCTGTATTTGCAAAAAGAAAAGGAGTACTAGTGGCACCTTAGAGACTAACCAATTTATTTGAGCATAAGCTTTCGTGAGCTACATTAGGTGACCTGTGAAAAGAAAAGGAGTACTTGTGGCACCTTAGAGACTAACCAATTTATTTGAGCATAAGCTTTCGTGAGCTACAGCTCACTTCATCGGATGCATCCGATGAAGTGAGCTGTAGCTCACGAAAGCTTATGCTCAAATAAATTGGTTAGTCTCTAAGGTGCCACAAGTACTCCTTTTCTTTTTGCAAATACAGACTAACATGGCTGTTACTCTGAAACCTGTCATTAGGTGACCTGTGATATTAGGTGTTCTCTCTCCAGTAAACCTGAGAAGGTCCAAAGGAAGGTGAGAAATGCCCTCTAATCTCCTTTACTCAATCCACCACCTACATGGATTTCCTAAAGTCTGCAAGAACAGTGTGCTTCATTCTTGTGAACCTCAGGAGGTCAACAAAAATGGGCGGAGAGCCCTTGGGCGGATATCAGAGGTGCATTATCTCCTCTTCCATATCCCAATGGACTTCCTAAGGGCTGCAGGAAGAGATAACACCCATGGAATCTTAAAAGGCTTATCAGCCTGTCTCATGAGCCTTTTGGTGGGAAAAATTCTATATTCTTTTCATTGATGAGTCTCCTTAGTGAGTGGGTTACATTTTGAGGCCTGTCTCTTCAAGGAAAAAAGCCAGAGTATATTTTTGTTTAAAACGAAAAAAATATAGGTTTCCAGAAATCCTCTGCTGTCCTGTACTCACTGTGCTGAAGTTATACTCCCTAACAATGTTACTAAGGAAAATATCAATTAGTTTGGTAATCTAACTTTAACTACTGGCCTCTAGATCTCTGCAAGAGGAGCCTAGTAAAGTAGGGAAGTAAGCAGGGAAGGGACATAATAAGAAATCCAGGAGTCTTGTGGACAAATCTGAATTGCTGCTGCTATTTGCTTAAAAAAGAGAGAGAGAGAGGCACAGTGCAGTTGGCTCTGACTAGGGGAGAAGTCAGTCCCAGGAAGGAAATAATCAGGTAGCAATTTTCAAATTTTTGTTTATGGTACATAAGACAGGATTATAATGCTAATTCAGCCGTGCTCATTATTTTTCTGTGATCTACAAGGTGTTGTCTTTCTAACATATTGATATCCAGTGAATTGTTTTGCCCTCCATCTGCAATGTTCACATATGAATCTCTTTAATTTTAAGGAGAGGCATGTCTGGAAGGTAATAATTATAATGAGTACTTATTCAGAACAAGAATTGACAATGTTGTGGTTTTTAGGGCCTGGTTGTGTCAGCAATTGTGTTCCAAGAGGAAATTGTTAAGTCAAAAAACCTTTAAATGTGTGTAATAATAGAATTTCTTATGATGTAATACATGCAGTTCAGGTTGGTGGATGGTGTATCTCACAATAATGAAATGGTGTTCTTTTATAGATACTCTGTATGGCGGGGGCGGGCACACTTTTTGGCCTGAGGGCCACATTGGGTTTCCAAAATTGTATGGAGGGCTCCCCCCCACCCCCCTGGGACTCCTACCCTATCCAACCCCCTTTCCCCAATGGCCCCCCCCCGGGAGCCCTGCCCTGCCCCCTGACTGCCCCCTGCCGCCCCATCCAACCCCTCCTCTCATTCCTGACTGCCCCCCCAGGATCCCTGCCCCCATTCAACCCCCCTGTTCCCCACCCTCTGACCGCCCTGCCCCCTCACCACCACCCCTGAACTCCCCTGCCCTTTATACAATGCCGCCCCCCCCCCGCTCCCTGCCCCCTTACCGTGCTGCCTGGAGCACTGGTGGCTGGCGCTGCTACAGCTGAACCGCCTGGCTGGAGCCAGCCATGCCACCGCGCAGCACAGAGCACTGGGTCAGACCGGGCTCTGCAGTTGCGCTGCCCCAGGAGCTCACAGCCCCGCCACCCAGAGTATTGCGCTGGCAGCGCAGTTATCTGAGGCTGCGGGGGAAGGGGAAACAGCAGGGGAGGGGCCGGGGACTAGCCTCCCGGGCCAGGAGCTCGGGCCGGGCAGGAGTGTCCCGCAGGCCGTAGTTTGCCCACCTCTGCTCTGTGGGTATGTCTACATTGCAATTAGGCACCTGGGGCTCAGACTGCTGGGTTGTTTAATTGTGGTGTAGACATTCCAGCTCAGGCTGCAGCCCAAGCTCTGGGACCTTCCCACCTTGCACGGTCCTAGAGCCTGTGCTCCAGCCTGAGCCTGGAAGTCTACAATGCAATTAAACAGCCCCTTAGCCCAAGCCCCGCGAGTTCCAGTCAGCTGGCCCGGGCCAGCCCCGGGTTTTTAACTGCCGTGTAAATATACCTTAAGTGCTTTACAGACATTAAGTCTCACAGTACCAATGATGAGGGATCGATAAGTAGTGTCCTCATTTTACAGACAGGGAAACATAGACAGGTTAAGTTTCAGAGTAACAGCCGTGTTAGTCTGTATTCGCAAAAAGAAAAGGAGTACTTGTGGCACCTTAGAGACTAACCAGTTTATTTGAGCATAAGCTTTCGTGAGCTACAGCCTCCGATGAAGTGAGCTGTAGCTCACGAAAGCTTATGCTCAAATAAATTGGTTAGTCTGTAAGGTGCCACAAGTACTCCTTTTCTTTTTATAGACAGGTTAAGTGAGTTTCCCAAGGTCAGAGCTTCAACTGGGACAGAAAATTCTTGAATAAAAGGCTTAGTATAATTGAAAGAGACATCTAGGGCATTTTTCAGTGTAAATGGGCAAAAAAAGCTATGCTAAGCATTAGTATGCCTTTTAGAACCATAATAATTTTATGGAGAATTCAATTACATGCATTTCTGTGATGGTTTCTGCCTTTGACAAGAGGCAGTCAAATCTCTGGCTGTACTGTCTGTCCCTGCATCTCAAAAAGGTTTTCTTACCCCTGAGGACAGTTTGTTAATAATTGTAACTCCGATTTAGTATGTATGTACTGGTTTAGAAATGCATCGCAATCTGTTGTGTTTGTAGGCTGTAAGGAATCCATGCATAAAGCATTATAATTGAGGTTAGGGCCGGCCTTAGGGAAAATGGCACCCTGGGCGAACTTGTATTTTGGCACCCACCCTGTCACCTCTGGGCCCCGCTGCTTCTCCCGGTGTTTAATTTATATTGAAAGAGATGCCAGAGGCTAGAGCTCAGCCCTGGCACAAATGAAGCACTGGTAGGGCATCATATACCATGCACCCAGCTCTGAAGGCAACGCTACCGCCACCATCAGCGCAGAAGTAAGGGTGGCATGGTATATGATGTATTGCCCCCTTTCTGTGCTGCTGCTGTGGCTTATGGCGCCTGATGCCTGGCATGTGGCTCAAGGCGGGCTTCATGCTGTCACATGGGGGCTGCATCTTGCCAGAGCCCATGGCCTTCCTGGCTCACCCAGGGCGTCATCTCAGATTTGGGGGTGGGGGAGGGGAAGGAAACTTTAACCATGATTCCATGAAACTTAGGCATCTGAAAACTCTAAGTTTTTGCAGATAATAGCTTAGGAATTAGCTGATGGGAGCACTGTATCTAATTGTTATATAAAGAAAGAAAAATATATACAAACTCCAATTAAAGCCACATTTAAAGTTTATATGTAAATTTGGAATGATCAGGAGATAATACAGCAAGATATTCCCAATCCCAAGCCTTGAGGTATCAATTCTAGAGCTTTAACACAGATATCAGAAACACAACATTTGATACTTTGTACACTATCTTTATTAGAGATACATAAAAATAAATAAAATCTGCGTTACTGCCATTATCTACTCTATTTTAGTCAGTTGTTTTTCACTAAAAACATAATTTTGACATATGTGATTAAGGGTTTTTTCTTTTTTATTAAGAAGAGAATTTGTTTTTCTAATTATTTTGGCATTTATGTTTACCAATCACAATCATGTATGTGACTCACTAACATTTTACTCCATCATTGCTATTGGTATCATAAGTGGAACTGCATTTATTTTCATGCAAATTTTAAGTTATTTTACAGATATAACTAAAAATACCATTTGAAAATAAGAAACCTTTCTCTGCCCGGTGTCTAAAGTTATGTGTTTAGCTAATGTTTTTTAAACTGGCATTACTAAGGTTAGTACAAGCTAAAGTTACATTCTAGAAGGATACTGTTATTTGATTGTACCGCTTTAAATAATGAATGACAAAGCACAATATGGTAAAAGTAATAATGATAATTACTCCAGCCAGGACAGGTTAGGCATTTTAGAACTCAATACTCAAAGAATTAAATTTAAGCATGAGAGAGAAATAAAATTGTGAAATGCACAGACCAGTCAAAAAACTAAAATAACAGCACTTTGAAAGAATAAAATTACAGAGAACATATATGCATTGCAGAAAGTACCAACAAGTAACAACAACAATATAAGTATCTGTTGGGAGGGGGGGGTGCCCTGGGCTTTTGTCCAGTTCGCCCTTGTGTAAGGCTGGCCCTGACTGAGGTAAAGAATTTGTGCTGAATAGCAGATTTTCAAACCATGTTATTTCTCCCTATCCTAAAACACAGAATAAAAATGTATAACCATCAGAGAATACATGACTGAATGCATCCGATGAAGTGAGCTGTAGCTCACGAAAGCTTATGCGCAAATAAATTTGTTAGTCTCTGAGGTGCCACAAGTACTTCTTTTCTCATCACAGAATAGCTGATGAGATTGTAACTTGTTTACCTTCCTTCATTATTAATAGTTTATATCCATCTGTCAGCACTCTATGGCTACAAGATTAGCTAAGTTCTTGCAGTAGCTGTTGTAGGAGTCCGGAGAATATGGTTATCTTCTGCTCCTGAGTTTTGTTTACTGGTAAGAATGAAGAGATTTTTCAGGAAACATGTTAAATTGTCCAAGACTGCAAGTTCAGCTATAGGTGGACATTCTGTTATCTTTATAATGCAGCTCAAGCTGCTTTGTGACATTAACATCTCTGTTTGCTGCAACAGCATATGGGTTTTTGCCCTTTGATTTCTTTTGTTTGAACTATACAGGTTGCATCAGTTAGAATCATAGAATATCAGGGTTGAAAGGGACCTCAGGTGGTCATCTAATCCAACCCCCTGTTCAAAGCAGGACCAATCCCCAACTAAATCATCCCAGCCAGGGCTTTGTCAAGCCTGACCTTAAAAACCCCAAAGGAAGGAGATTCCACCATTACCCTAGGTAACTCATTCCAGTGCTTCACCACCCTCCTAGTGAAAAAGTTTTTCCTCATATCCAACCTAAACCTCCCTCACTGCAACTTGAGACCATTACTCCTCGTTCTATCATCTGGTACCACTGAGAACAATCTGGATTCATCCTCTTTGGAACCCCCTTTCAGGTAGTTGAAAGCAGCTATCAAATCCCACCCCATTCTTCTCTTCTTCAGACAAAATAATCCCAGTTCCCTCAGCCTCTCCTCATAAGTCATGTGTTCCAGTCCCCTAATCATTTTTATTGCCCTCCGCTGGACTCTTTCCAATTTTTCCACATCCTTCTTGTAGTGTGGGGCCCAAAACTGGACACAGTACTCCAGATGAGGCCTTACCAATGCCGAATAGAGGGGAATGGTCACGTCCCTTGATCTGCTGGCAACTCTCCTACTTATACATCCCAAAATGCCATTGGCCTTTTTGGCAACAAGGGCACACTGTTGACTCATATCCAGCTTCTCGTTCACCATAACCCATAGGTCCTTTTCTGCAGAACTGCTGCCTGGCCATTTGGTCCCTAGTCTGTAGCAGTGCGTGGGATTCTTCCTTCCTAAGTGAAGGACTCTGCACTTGTCCTTGTTGAACCTCATCAGATTTTTTTTGGCCCAATCCTCTAATTTGTCTTGGGCCTTTTGTATCCTATCCCTACCCTCCAGCGTATCTACCTCTCCTCCCAGTTTAGTGTCATCTGCAAACTTGCTGAGGGTGCAATCCATGCCATCCTCCATATCATTAATGAAGATATTGAACAAAACCGGCCTGAGGACCGACCCTTGGGGCACTCCACTTGATACCTGCTGCCAACTAGACATGGAGCCATTGATCACTACCTGTTTTGCCCGATGATCTAGCCAGCTTTCTATCCACCTTATCGTCCATTCATCCAGCCCATACTTCTTTAACTTGCTGGCAAGAATACTGTGGGGGACCGTATCGAAAGCTTTGCTGAAGTCAAGGAATAACACGTCCGCTGCTTTCCCCTCATCCACAGAGCCAGTTGTCTCATCATAGAAGGCAATTAGGTTAGTCAGGCATTACTTAGTGAATCCATACTGACTGTTCCTGAAGTTCTTCAAAATTGATTCCTTGAGGACCTGCTCCATGATTTTTCCAGGGACGGAGATGAGGCTGACTGGTCTGTAGTTCCCCAGATCCTCCTCCTTCCCTTTTTTAAAGATGGGCACTACATTAGCCTTTTTCCAGTCATCCGGGATCTCACCCGATCACCATGAGTTTTCAAAGATAATGGCCAATGACTCTGCAATCGCATCCACCAACTCCTTTAGCACCCTCGGATGCAGTGCATCCGGCCCCATGGACTTGTGCTCATCCTGCTTTTCTAAGTAGTCATGAACCACTTCTTTCTCCACAAAGGGCTGGTCACCTCCTCCCCATACTGTGCTGCCAGGTCCAGTAGTCTGGAAGCTGACCTTGTTCGTGAAGAGAGAGGCGAAAAAAGCATTGAGTACATTAGCTTTTTCCACATCTTCTGCCACTAGGTTGCCTCCCTCATTCAGTAAGGGGCCCACACTTTCCCTGACCTTCTTCTTGTTGCTAACATACCTGTAGAAACCCTTCTTGTTGCTCTTAACATCCCTTGCCAGCTGCAACTCCAAGTGTGATTTGGCCTTCCTGATTTCACTCCTGCATGCCTGAGCAATATTTTTATAGTCCTCCCTGGTCATTTGTCCAATCTTCCACTTCTTCTAAGCTTCTTTTTTGTGTTTAAGATCAGCAAGGATTTCACTGTTAAGCCAAGCTGGTCACCTCCCATATTTACTATTCTTTCTACACATCGGGATGGTTTGTTCCTGCAACCTCAATAAGGGTTCTTTAAAATACAGCCAGCTCTCCTGGACTCCTTTCCCCCTCATGTTATTCTCCCAGGGAATCCTGCCCATCAGTTCCCTGAAGGAGTCAAAGTCTGCTTTTCTAAAGTCCAGGGTCAGTATTCTGCTGCTCTCCTTTCTACCTCGTGTCAGGATCCTGAGCTCGACCATCTCATGATCACTGCTTCCCAGGTTCCCATCCACTTTTGTTTCCCCTACTAATTCTTCTCTTTTTGTGAGCAGCAGGTCAAGAAGAGCTCTGCCCCTAGTTGGTTCCTCCAGCACTTGCACCAGGGAATTGTCCCCTACACTTTCCAAAAACTTCCTGGATTGTCTGTGCACTGCTATATTGCTTTCCCAGCAGATAGCGGGGTGATTGAAGTGATGAGAGCCAGGGCCTGAAATCTAATAACTTCCGTTAGTGGCCTGAAGAAAGCCTTGTCCATCTCATTCCCCTGGTCTGGTGGTCTATAGCAGATTCCCACCACGACATCACCCTTGTTGCTCACACTTCTAAACTTAATCCAGAGACTCTCAGGTTTTTCTGCAGTTTCATACTGGAGCTCTGAGCAGTCATACTGCTCTCTTTCATACAATTCCCCCACCTTTTCTGTCCTTCCTGAATAGTTTATATCCTTCCATGACAGTACTCCAGTCATGTGAGTTATCCCACCAAGTCTCTGTTATTCCAATCACATGATAATTCCTTGACTGTGCCAGAACTTCCAGTTCTCCCTGCTTGTTTCCCAGGCTTCTTGCATTTGTGTATAGGCACTTAAGATAACTTGCTGATCGTCCCGCTTTCTCGGTATGAGGCAGGAGTCCTCCCCTCTTGTGCTGTCCTGCTTGTGCTTCCTCCTGGTATCCCAGTTCTGCACTTACCTCCGGACTTTGGTCTCCTTCCCCTGGTGAACCTAGTTTAAAGCCCTCCTCATTCAAATTGTTACTCAAACTGTCAGTGGATTGTGTTGTTTATCAAAGCATTTCTTTATAGATTCTGCTCATAGTTTTCATAGTTCTTGAAACATTTTTTTAAGTTAGAATTATGCTTGTGAAAGTTGCCAATTTGACTTTCTAAGGATCCTGACTTGGAAGGCCCACCTCTGGGGAGGGAGGGAGAGAGAGAGAGAAAGGGAGAGAGAGGGGAAAAAAAAAAGCATTTATTCTTTGTGGGCCATTCATTTTTTGATTCCTCTCCACTCAGGCCATTGAGAAGGTTGTAAGTTGTTTGTAATTAAGATATTTGTTCATTAGAAACTGGACTGAGACTCCAAAGTCATCTTGTCCGGGTTGCCGAACAGCTATTGAACAGCAGCAATTTTATTTACCGCTGATGTGTTCTGGATTCAAATCTGTGATCTGAAGGTGACCTATTGCATTCACTTGTGCAGTCCAGTGTAATTTACATACTTCCACTACCATCTAATACACAAGGCACTAGTTGGTATCACTTGGGGACTGATGGATGCTTCCAGCCTCTACCTACCCATTCCCAATAGTGGCACTAGATGAAACCTGTCCAGACATGAATGGAAAGTTTTCAGATGAAGCGGTGTTGCTGTATGGTGTGATGGGTTGGATCACAGAAACCCCTTTGGGGCTGCCAACTGATGTGCAAAGACTGCTACTGCCCCTGATTTCCCTGCCCTCTCAGCTTGGGACTTCAGTGCCCTGCCTGGTTTGAGCCAGACCTGCTAGCCTGCTGCAAACCCAGACCCAGGTCTGAACCACATCCCTGAACAGCTGTAGGGTTAAACTGAAAGCAGCTTAAGAAGTGTTCCCGTCTTTAACACTCAGATGCCCAACTCCCAATGGGGTCCAAACCCCAAATAAATCTGTTTTACCCTGCATAAAGCTTATAGAGGGTGAACTCATAAATTGTTCGCCCTCTATAAGACTGATAGAGAGATATGCACAGCTGTTTGCCCCCTCCCATGTATTAATATATACTCTGGGTTAATTAATAAGTAAAAAGTGATATTATTAAATACAAAAAGTAGGTTTTAAGTGGTTTCAAGTAGTAACAGACAGAACAAAGTGAATTACCAAGAAAAATAAAATAGAACATGCTAGTCTATGTCTAATACCCTAAGAAGACTGAATACAGATAAAACCTCACCCTTAGAAGATGTTCCAGTAAGCTTCCTTTTACAGACTAGTCACCTTCTAGTCTGGGTCCAGCAATCACTCACACCCCCTGTAGTTATTGTCCTTTGTTCCAGTTTCTTTCAGGTATCCTTGGGGTGGAGAGGCTATCTCTTGAGCCAGCTGAAGACAAAATGGAGGGGTCTCCCAGGTGTTTAAATAGACTTTCTCTTGTGGGCGAATACCCCTCCTTCCCCCTGTGTAGAATTCCAGCTACAAGATGGAGTTTTGAAGACACATGGGCAAGTCACATGTCCATGCATGACTCAGTTTTTACAGCCAGCAGCCGTTGTCCACATGCTACCTTGAATGTCCTCATGTAGACTTCTTATGTGGATTGGAGCCTTCCAAGATCCATTGTGCTTTAAGTGCTTCTTGACTGGGCACTTAACTTGCAAATTCCTTTCTAAAGAAGCTGACCAAATGCCTTACTAAGGCTATTTAAAGTTAAACAAGTATACAATCAGTATTCATAACTTTGAATACAACAATGACACATGCATACAAATAGGATGAATATATTCAGTAGATCATAACCTTTACATAGATATGTTGCATGGCATATGTAGCACAAAACATATTCCAGTTATGTCATATATACATTCATAAACATATTTCCATAAAGCCTTATGGAGTGCACCATTACATATGTTTAAAAGGTGTTGTGTCCTACCACTGTGTCATTTATGTACGTATACCAGTACCTCAGTAGTCGTGATGAAGTCCTTACTGGGTTATAAAAGGCAGAGCCATGTGGTAAATTACATTTATCATTCACAATTGGCTGTCCCATCTGCATTCAGTCCACTCATGCCTTTATAGCTGGACTACGAGTAACATTCCAAAGCTCTGAGCAGTTTCTTCAAACAGTTGTTGTTTAAAATAAACAGAAACAAGCTCTGTCAAAGAAATGTTTCCATTTTTACTTCCAAAAATTCCGAGGTCCAGAACTCGCCCACGATGAGTAGGTTTTTTGAAGTAGTTTTTTTTTGTGCAGGAATGTTCTGTAATATAAATATAATGATAGCTTGAAGGAAGTTCCTATTCAGGTATTTTAATTTCTACCATCCCCTAATTTAATTTCTCTTTTGTAAATTGCCCTTAAATGCTACTGTTGTTTACAATAAGATGAAGTTGGTTTCATAGTTACTTATGAGGAAATCACTCTCTAGTAGTAATTAGGAAACAGACATCTGTTCTCTCAAAGGAGACAAAGATAAATGTGTCAGCTGACACAAGGGCCAAAGATTTGTAAAACCTGTGATGTTCCCTCCCAAACTGTATCCCAGAAAGCATGGACACCATTTTGGATGCAATGAGCAAATAGCCTCTGGATATAGGGTACAGTCATGCGGTCATGGAAAAGTACTAATTCCTATATCAATATGCTGTGTATGTTACCCTTGACCTTTACCGGGTGGAAAGTCAGACCTGTTCAACTATGTGTGATCATGTCACTCCCTGTTGGCTGGAGTACACAGATGCTATAAGGCCTAATACTACCACACAAGTGTAACTGTGTCATGGGCTATCACTATTGTTACGAATCACATTTATTATGGTAGCACTTAAGGGCCAACCAAGATGGGCCCCCATTGTGCTAGGCACTGTACAGACAGAGAGTAATAGATGGTCCCTGCTCCGAAGAACTTACAATCTTACTACAGATAGTCAAGACAGACACAGGATGGAGGAAGGGGCAGGACACACAGACAGAGCGAATAATGTGATGATAGCAAATGGCATGTTAGTGCCAGGATTTATTTAATTCAGGGGTTCTCAAACTTCATTGCACTGTGACCCCCTTCTGACAACAAAAATTACTTCATGACCACAGGAAGGGGGACTGAAGCCTGAGCCCACCCAAGTCCCACTGCTCTGGGGGGGGGCCAAAACCCAAGCCACACCACTCCGGACAGGGGGGCCAAATTTGAAGCTCAAGGGCTTCAGCCCCAGGGAGCTGGCCTGCAACCTGAGTGCTGCCGCCCAAGGCTGAAGCCCTCGGTCTTTGGTGTCGGCCCTGAGTAGTGGGGCTCAGGCTTCAGCCCCAGGCTCCAGCAAGTCCAAGCCAGCCCTGGTGACCCCATTCAAAGGGAGTCCCGACCCACAGTTTGAGAACTGCTGATTTAATTTATTTGGGGGAGAATCAGCTAAATAGAAAAGAAAAGAGCAGGGCAGGGCAGAAGGTGAGGTGGACCAGGCAGGGAAGGAATTGGTGAGAGGTGTGGAGTGAAGCTGAGATGAAGAAACTGGGTGGGGGGAAGAAGGAGGGGGACGGTTGGAGTAAACAGCCAATTAGCGGAGAAAGTTCAGTCAACGCTGTAGAAAGTTCTTTGAATGTCCAGAGTCCCTGCTTTGGCCTCTTCTGCCCCTACCAACTGGAGTCGGGCTGGATCCCCTTTGCAGTGGCTGATGCGGGAGTCACCACCGAGTTCCAGTTCCCCGTGTGTTCATGAGGGGGGGTCTTCTCTGCACAGTTCTTGGTACACAGGGGCGTTGGGGAGAGGTGGGCCCAGCTGGTCTCCATTTTATCCCCTTCTCCCTCTCGTGCAGCAGTCCCTGTTTTCGCTGCTTTTTCTCCTGCTGGATGGAGTCTCTAGTCATTACTCTTGAATTATGGGACACAATGAAAACTGTTGAAATATCAGTTAAATGATGCGCTTTCAGTAAGGGCCAATAGCATGTGCAGTACCATTTTTTTATTATTATTATTATTATTATTACTATTATGTGGTGTTCGGCTGAGCATGCTGAAGATTAGAACGTTGCTCTTGGTATTATCTAGAGTGGTTGCATTGCTAACCTGCCTTTATTTCTGTATTATAAGTTGTTTTACAATAAAATAGTAATTCTTCCTTTGGAGCTAGAGGCCCTTTTCATCCTTGTTTCAGACACTGGAGAAGCTAGGAGTATCCAGAAATTTTTTAGTGGCCCAGTTACAGTAAATAAAATTGGGTTGACACAAATCTCTGAAAGGAAGGTTGGAAAATCTTGAGTTAAGTCTCATTACATACACACAGAAGCTTATGTAATTGCTGTGGGGGTGAAGGGAAGTATAATGTTTTGGACAGTAGGATCTGAGGTGCTTGCACAATGCTTATAAATGACTAGATGTGGAATTTTGCTTTCTTCCTCCTAGATAATTTCCATGTAATAGAATCATTTTGTTGGACTGAATGATTTACAACTTGTCTTGTGCTTGTCCCTTGCATATGCTACCCTGCTCCCTCTCTTGGATGCATGCAATCTCAGAGGAAATCTGAAAATCTGATGTTCCTGTACAAAGACATTGGGTCTACAGCTATTTAAATATAAAGGCAAATAAGTCCTCTCCCCCACCCCCCAATGAAATAAGGGTTGAATACGGGTGAGCTGGGGAAAGAAGACAGGGCAACAGAGGACTCAGCAGCAGCTGGTGGAATGCTGATATCACCTCTCCTCTAACATAGTGCTTGTGCACTCGGGAGGTGGGCAGGCTAGTATTCCTGGCAAGGAAGCATTACCAGCCAGGAATGGCTCTGGCCACGCTCTGGAGCCCCTGCTGACATCTGTAGGAGGCATAAGGTGTGAAGCACACACCACACCAAGTGTATATGAACAGCTAATGTCTCAGATAACCTCTGCTTGGCTACTACATCTGTAGGTGCTCAGAGCTCCTCAAAGAAGCAAAGCCATGATTGGACCCACTCTGTATTTTTATTTTTGAAAAATGCATACCAAAAAAAAAAAAAAAAGACCGTATGTGAATAGTAAAGGTGAATACTAATAGTCCCTATCCAGGCTCTCATCTTTCTGGCCTCACCACTTTGACAAGTTGCCTAGCTGTCAGTGGAGTATGTTGGCTGCAGATTTGAGTTAGTAATGCAATCTAAATGTTAAGAACTAGTGGAAAGTGTCACCCATAGGTGAACCTGGAACCAGGGCCGTCCTTACCCATATGCAAAGTACACAGCTGCGTAGGGCACCAGGAAATTTGGGACAGCCCTACGCAGCTGCGTGCTGCTCCAGCTCCTGCTCCGCCTATTCCTGCCCAGCCTCTGATCCACCCCAGCTCCGCCCCCACTCCCCTAAGCTCTGCAGCAGGGCTGGGCCTGTACTCACCAGTGGTGGGAAGTGAGTGACCTGGCCCCAGCCGCGCCACTGTTGAGTGCTGCGGGGTGGTTCCCCCCGACCCCTAAGCCAGCCCCGTCCCCACTGCCGGGGGGCTGCATAAAACCCCAGAATAGCTAGGGCCAGCCCTGCCTGGAACTATAAAATCCAGAGAATACCTTGCAGTTTTGAGCATACATTGTGGAATCTTGTTTGCTCCTGAGTTTGAAGCGTATGCCATCTATGCAAATAGTCTTCTTTGCTTTGCTAAATTAACCTTACATAGTTGCATAAGTAAACTATACGGCACCAAACACTGATAATTTGTATACTAAGTTTAACTGTAAAAAATGCAAATAACTATAGGACATCCCTCAAATGGTCCAGGTATTTCAGTGGTTTGCACGATATACTAGATAACATCCAGTGATCAGTTGGCATCCTGTTAATCTGTCAAGGGCTGACAGCTTTTAACTGGATCAGCATACTCAAATGGGCTCATGTTTTTGATAATTGGATATATGGTCTGTAATTAGGATACTGTTGTATAAAATACACTGTATAACAGTTCTAAGCATTTCATACTCAATAGAATTCTAATTCAGCTTCAGTTCCCATCCTTTATCTCCCATCCCTATTTATACACACATTTTGTTTCAAACCAGTTAGTTTAGCTGCATATAAAAGAAAGAATGGATAAAGAGAAAATAATTTTAAAATATATAATTCACTACATAGCAAAGATGGCTGGTTCATAATATTGTGCTGTGTATTATAGATGGCATTGTATAAGCAAGAGTCACTGCAATGATACAAGTCAATCTTGTTCTACATATATAAACTAGATGATTTTTTTGTCATGCTTCATTGCACGATCAGAAGCTCTAGATGAAATTGTAGCTTCCTAATTTATCACTGGCCCATGCATTTTCCTGTATTCCCTCATAAACATTTATACACTGAAGTCTTTGTGGCAGAATAAATGTCAGACTTTACAGTAAAGTCTGACCAGTGCACAGACGCTATATTCTAAAGTCCTAGATTGTAATTGTCACATCTTTTTGAGGCGCCTCAGTGAAGTCTGTTACCTATTTAGAGTCGGGGGAATTGCTAACAGGCTTTGAAATCTGTATTTGAGGGTCAAGGGACAGAGTACAGACATTAAAGCCTCCAGTGTTTCCTAACCAGAACCCCTGCTTATCTGACGGTTTCTTTTGCTCTCAAATAATTAAGATTATATTGTATATTACAAAATTTTGAACTCTTATTGTAATTTACATGTATATTGCAATCTTTTTGTGCTGGTATAAATGATATCACAAAGTACAAGCCCTTAGTGCCTTCAAAATGTCTCTTTAGTCACTGAAAATGTTTCTCTTACCACCCGTTAGGGAAAGGTAGGTATCCAGTGAAATGATACCTTAAGAGAAGCACAATTACTTAAATGGAAATTACACACCCACTTGTTCCAGGGCTGAATTGCCCCTGGGAGCGGTAGACCAGATGTGGGAGTTAGTTAAAGCACGGATTGAGCCTTCTTGTTAATTATTTTTACCCAGCACCTTTCCATTCCCTCTTTGTACAAATTACTCATTTTGCCCACCTATTGGATGCCAAATTGGTACAAGTTAGACAATTTTTTGGAACTTACATCCACACTCTGACCAAATTTACACCATTTTTTTCAATCACTGCTGAATTTGGTCTGGAGGCTTCCATGGGAGTTTCATATGCTTACTTCAAGGCTGCATTTTGCTGAGTTTGGCCTGGAGAATTTTGCTTTGTTTCCTCATGAAGTGGCATGGAAATGGTGGGTGGGTGGTGAGTACATGGTGTCCATATCAGAGTTAATCAAACATGACACATGAGATATCAAAGATCCTAAGGCTTGCCTATCCTTGTGGTTATTTTTATTTGGATCATGACATATGTATTTTTGATTGCATATGTGATAACTGAATTGAAGTGCATTATATTTCATTTCCGATTTATTTTCCATAAATATAAGTGCATTGATGGATGGGATGGCAATGACTTACAGGAAAATAATTTCATCCAGGGTTTCTGCTTACATCTTAAACTTCAGGAAAGGACTTTAGATCATTAGAACCCTGAGACAGAATGTAACTCATCACAATCCACTTGTTTCTTTTTAATCTATTGATTTTAAACATATTACAACTTCTTAGTGAATCAGTTACACTAGAAACGATTGTATCTATGGAAAAAGTTTCAAGAATAATGAATGTTGGCTTAATTCATTCTCATACATTTTAACTGAAGTTATTTGATCTACACTTCCCAAGATGCTCCAGTAAATGATGTCTGAATATTCTAAAAATGTCAGTTGATTATGTAGCTGATATCAGTGTGGATTTTGATTTTCTGATGTCATGGCAATTGAATTTTTAAAAAGCTATAAACATTTATTGCCACCTTCCATACTGTGAGCCGTAGGTGTATTGATTTCATCAAGGCATATCATGATGTTTAGTTTGCTAGTGTTGAGAGCCCCATTCCATTGTACATCAATATTTCCTTTTTTGAGATATGTTTTCAGTCACTTAATGAGAGTGTGTGTTTTTTAGTAATTAGGATTTCTGGCTCCCAGGCTTTCTCGGAGTCTTGTTCCCAGCTCTGCTGCTAACCCTTCTGTGTTTGTTTACACTTCTATAAAATATGGATATTTACTAACTCATGGGAAAGTTGAGGCTTAATTAAGAAATGTAAGGAAAATGGTCAGAGATGAAAGCTGCTACAGAACTACAAAGTATTGTGGATTTGTTACTGATTTCAATTTGTATAGAAGTAACTGACACATAACTATGTGAGAAAACCTGGATTTGTGCTGGAAATGGCCCACCTGATGATCACTTTAGATAAGCTATTACCAGCTGGACAATGGGGTGGGAGGAGGTATTTTTTCATATTCTCTGTGTATATATAAAGTCTGCTGCAGTTTCCACGGCATGCATCTGATGAAGTGAGCTGTAGCTCACGAAAGCTCATGCTCAAATAAATTGGTTAGTCTCTAAGGTGCCACAAGTACTCCTTTTCTTTTTGCGAATACAGACTAACACGGCTGTTACTCTGAAAACTATGTAAATGTGATCTTAGCAGGTTTCAGAGTGGTAGCCATGTTAGTCTGTATCAGCAAAAAGTTAACAGTTAGCCTCATTCTTCCTACCCATTTTCTTCATGTTGTTGTACAAACAGTTGGGAGTATCTTGTTCTAAATTAGATTGTAAATGTTTTGCTGTGGGGATTGTCTATTAATGTATGTTTGCACAGCATCTAGCATAATGGGGCTGTGATTCTGTTTGTGGCCATTGTGTTATTCTAGCATTTGACAAATAATAGTAGTCCTCAACACCGAAGCAGTAATTGTGAATTAACTTGCAGCATTAGCAACAGTTAATGCTGTTTGTTACAGAAGTGATAAACGTATAGATGGGATGCTGGAGAAGCTTGCTGTCCTATTGTAGGTTAAACAAATTCACATTTTGGGGTATTAGGATAATTGGGTTATTGTGAGGGTTGTTTTTTACTAGCCACTTCTAAATCAAATACATTACAGCCTTAATTATTCACACTTGTTATGCAAAACTTCCTATTATCTGAAACATGCCAAGCCCTCATACTGATAATTTTAATTACTGATAATTTTCTCATTATCCAAAGGTATTTGATGTCCCCAATGACTTCTGGATATTTGGGGTTATGTTGTATTAGAACTGTTTCTGCCCATTGCTGATGCCTCTTTCACAGGGAAAGCAGCCACTAGATGGTGCCTTTTCATCATGCAACTCTTTAAATTCAAGAGGAAAGTGAGCTAAAAGATGTATAAAGGATTGCTGGCTTTTTGCCTGCAGTTTGGCAGAAAGGAAGAATTTAGATAGCAAAGTAATAGTTTTGACCCCTTTCTCTCTAAACAAAAGTTAACACCATCATTCTGTACTGTTTCAAACACTGCTCTGTTGCAGAGGTGTCAGCGTGTGAATGGTTTGAGTTGTGGTACTCAGAGGCCCAGAACTAGAGAATAGGATAGTGACTACTATAAATCAGGATTGAGCTGAATTTGTAGAGCTATGAAAGAACCAGCCCTGGAGTAAGAGAAGTTCTGCAGGTCAGGTTTGAGGTAAATTGCCAGAGCTGTTGGTAAGACCAGGAGTAGAACAGCAAAAGTTGCTGCATGTCAGGATTAAGCTGGTGTATTAATTCAGTGGTGTAAAACCCAAGGATGGAAGATCAAAGGGTGCTGTAGTCCACTGCTGTGGCAGAGGATTCAGAGGGTAGTTGGCATAGTGTCTGTAGGCATATTAAGTCTGATTTAGCCAGCTTGATCAGTCTTTCACTCCAGTGCAGAATAATCGACACTTCACTCCAAAGATTGCCACTTCAGTTACATTTAAGTTTATCTTTATAAGTTTAATATAATCGAAGGCGATACAATTAATAAATTGCATAAC
Source organism: Lepidochelys olivacea (assembly GCF_965140295.1). Taxonomy (NCBI): domain Eukaryota; kingdom Metazoa; phylum Chordata; order Testudines; family Cheloniidae; genus Lepidochelys; species Lepidochelys olivacea. Next base: position 59,768,189 of record NC_140416.1, read on the forward strand.
ATGTTCTCATCTCTTGTTTAGTGAGAATTGAAACTAGGTATTCAAGGGGGGAGTGTTTTTTTTCACTTGACCTATATGTATTTCCCATCTGTGAGCCCCCTGGCAACATGCATAAGAACCAAAACACAACTGATAGGTGAAAGGGGCACTGCCTGAGCTGACAGACCAAACACTTAAATACTCATCTGCTCAGTACTTTAAAAAGAAACTGCATGGCTAAGCAATTATATTTTAAAATCTTTGCAGGATCTTCCTATTAGATGTGCACAGTTTCAGACACCAGTGCTGTCAATGGGGGGAAAAAATCTGTTTCTCTCAGGTATGCGCTGCATTGTATCAATTTTCATTGAAACTAGCAAACCTCAGACTCCTTTCTTACCTCTCTGCAAAATTTCCTGCTATAAATTGGTCATGTGTTTGCTTGTGTGTACCTCATGACCATTGCAGAATATTTGTGGTATTTTAAACCCTGCATTGTGTGCATGATGGTGTTTAGTTTGGAAATGAAATTTAGTTTAATCACACATGTTGAGCTTGGTGTTTATTTTGGAATCCAGAAGTGGGAAGGGTCACTTTTAGTATTTTATAAGTGTAGACACAGTCTGTTACTTGATAACCGTGTGCAAGATTGAACTCAGAAATCAATATTCAGAACAGTGTTGAAATGCTGATGACGTTTGGGTATAGCCTCCCATTCACTACACAATTTCAAGTATTTTCAGATCTCTCTCACAAGGAACAAGACACAAAACCCTAGGAGTTAGTGACAAAATGGCTATTTGTTTAATAGAAGATTTTGAAGTATTGTGCTCTACATGCTACTGGAGTGGGATGATTTGGAAACAGTAAAAAGAACGGGAGTACTTGTGGCACCTTAGAGGTTAACAAATTTATTAGAGCATAAGCTTTCGTGGGGTACAGCCCACTTCATCGGATGTGTAGAATGGAACATATAGTAAGAAGATAGATAGATATATACACACGCACATACAGAGAAGGTGGAAGTTGCCATACAAACTGTAAGAGACTAATTAATTAAGTTGAGCTATTATCAGCAGGAGAAAAAAACTTTTGTAGTGATAATCAAGATGGCCCATTTAGACAGTTGACAAGAAGGTATGAGGATACTTAACATAGGGAAATATATTCAATATGTGTAATGACCCAGCCACTCCCAGTCTCTATTCAAACCCAAGTCAATGGTATCTAGTTTGCATATTAATTCAAGTTCAGCAGTTTCTCATTGGACTCTGTTTTTGAATTTTTCTGTTGCAAAATTGCCACCCTTAAATCTTTTACTGAGTGGCCAGAGAGGTTGAAGTGTTCTCCTACCGGTTTTTGAAAGTTATGATTCCTGATGTCAGATTTGTGACCATTTATTCTTTTGTGAAGAGACTGTCTGGTTTTCCCAATGTACATGGCAGAGGGGCATTGCTGGCACATGCTGGCATATATCACATTGGTAGATGTGCAGGTGAACGAGCCCCTGATGGCGTGGCTAATGTGATTAGGTCCTATGATGGTGTCACTTGAATAAATATGTGGACAGAGTTGGCATCAGGGTTTGTTGCAAGGATAGGTTCGTGGGTTAGTGTTTTTGTTGTGTAGTGTGTGGTTGCTGGTGAGTATTTGCTTCAGGTTGGGGGGCTGTCTGTAAGCGGGGACTGGTCTGTCTCCCAAGATCTGTGAGAGTGAGGGATCATTTTTCAGGATAGGTTGTAAATCTTTGATGATGCATCTACTACAGGACAGGCCCATCAAAGAAAATAACAGAATGCCACTAGCTGTCACCTTCAGCCCCCAACTAAAACCTCTCCAGCGCATCCCTCACTCTCACAGATCAAACTGACTCTGATCAGGAGCACTTCCCTACAGAGCCCCCTGCCTGTAACAGGACTAGAGAATTTAAAGTGATACATCACAATTGTAACACAGTTTAATACACCATCACTATCACAATATCAATGTTTGAGATAGGTTTCAGAGTAGCAGCCGTGTAGTCTGTATTCGCAAAAAGAAAAGGAGGACTTGTGGCAGCTTAGAGACTAACACATTTATTTGAGCATAAGCTTTCATGACCTACAGCTCACTTCATTGGATGCATTCAGTGGAAAATACAGTGGGGGAGATATATGTACATAGAGAACATGAAACAATGGGTGTTACCATACACACTGTAACGAGAGTGATCACTTAAGGTGAACTATTACCAGCAGGAGAGCGGGGGGGAAAAACCTTTTGTAGTGATAATCAAGGTGGGCCATTTCCAGCAGTTGACAAGAATGTCTGAGGAACGGGGGTGGGGGTTGTGGGGGGGGAAATAATCATGGGGAAATACTTTTACTTTGTGTAATGACCCATCCACTCCCAGTCTTTATTCAAGCCTAAGTTAATTGTATCCAGTTTGCAAATTAATTCCAATTCAGCAGTCTCTCGTTGGAGTCTGTTTTTGAATTTTTTCTGTTGAAGAATTGCAACTTTTAGGTCTGTAATCGAGTGATCAAAGAGATTGAAGTGTTCTCCGACTGGTTTTTGAATGTTATAGTTCTTGACGTCTGATTTGTGTCCATTTATTCTTTTACGTAGAGACAGTCCAAAACCAATGTACATGGCAGGGGGGCATTGCTGGCACATTGATGGCATATATCACATTGGTAGATGTGCAGGTGAATGAACCTCTGATAGTGTGGCTGATGTGATTTGGCTGGTGTCCCCTGAATAGATATGTGGATACAGTTGGCAACGGGCTTTGTTGCAAGGATAGGTTCCTGGGTTAGTGTTTTTGTTGTGTGGTGTGTGGTTGCTGGTGAGTATTTGCTTCAGGTTGGGGGACTGTCTTTAAGCAAGGACTGGCCTGTCTCCCAAGATCTGTGAGAGTGATGGATCGTCCTTCAGGATAGGTTGTAGATCCTTGATGATGCATTGGAGAGGTTTTAGTTGGGGGCTGAAGGTGATGGCTAGTGGCGTTCCGTTATTTTCTTTGTTGGGCCTGTCCTGTAGTAGGTGACTTCTGGGTACTCTTCTGGCTCTGTCAGTCTGTTTCTTCACTTCAGCAGGTGGGTATTAGAATCATAGAATATCAGGGTTGGAAGGGACCTCAGGAGGTCATCTAGTCCAACCCCCTGCTCAAAGCAGGACCGATCCCCAATTAAATCATCCCAGGCAGGGCTTTGTCAAGCCTGACCTTAAAAACTTCTAAGGAAGGAGATTCCACCACCTCCCTAGGTAACGCATTCCAATGTTTCACCACCCTCCTAGTGAAAAAGTTTTTCCTCATATCCAACCTAAACCTCCCCCACTGCAACTTGAGACCATTACTCCGTGTTCTGTCATCAGCTACCACTGAGAATAGTCTAGAGCCATCCTCTTTGGAACCCCCTTTCAGGTAGTTGAAAGCAGCTATCAAATCCCCACTCATTCTTCTCTTCCGTAGACTAAACATCCCCAGTTCCCTCAGCCTCTCCTCATAAGTCATGTGTTCCAGTCCCCTAATCATTTTTGTTGCCCTCCGCTGGACTCTTTCCAATTTTTCCACATCCTTCTTGTAGTGTGGGGCCCAAAACTGGACACAGTACTCCAGATGAGGCCTCACCAATGTCGAATAGAGGGGAACGATCACGTCCCTCGATCTGCTGGCAATGCCCCTACTTATACATCCCAAAATGCCATTGGCCTTCTTGGCAACAAGGGCACACTGTTGACTCAGTGTCTTATGGTACTTGTAAGAATGCTTGATAGAGATCTTGTAGGTGTTTGTCTCTGTCTGAGGGGTTGGAGCAAATGCGGTTGTATCATAGAGCTTGGCTGTAGACAATGGTTCGTGTGGTGTGGTCTGGATGAAAGCTGGCGGCATGTAGGTAAGTATAGTGGTCCGTAGGTTTCCGGTATACGGTGCTGTTTATGTGACCATCGCTTATTAGCACTTTGCTCACTTCCTATTCTAAACTTCTGCATAGTGATATCTCCAACACCGTTAGATAGTAACTGTTGACAATTGCTGCCATTTCAATGGTACCACTGTGGGACTTTTCCATCTCTAATTTATGTGATCTCAGGTTGGCAGATGCAAGAGCACTGTGAAAATGGTATCCCCATAGGGGGAAAAAGCTGAATAGCATTCCTCTGAGTGGCTGCAATAGTATGTGATCAACCATACTAGAAGTAGATTGAGGAGGGAGTGAAGCAGAGGAAAATGTTGGGTCAGAAGGAAAGGGCGTGTGAGAGAATCTGAAGATCTGTCTTGGACCAAGATAACTTGAGTTCCCTGCCTGAGAAGGGTGACAGCCTGAGTCTGGTTGGCATATATGCCATGTGTCGGGATAGTGGGTGAGACTGGGCATACTGTATCAAATTTATTTGATATAAAAAGGGCAAATTTCTTCCTGGGTGTAGCTGACATTTGTCAGCAGAAATACTGGACTCCTAAACAGATGCAGTAGATGGCGCTTTAGTTCTGATTTTGAAGATACAGAGGAGATTAAGGCTAACTCAGCTCTTGAAGAAAGAACAGGAGTACTTGTGGCACCTTAGAGACTAACAAATTTATTTGAGCATAAGCTTTCATGAGCTACAGCTGACTTCATCAGATGCATTTTCCACTGAATGCATCCGATAAAGTGAGCTGTAGCTCACGAAAGCTTAAGTTCAAATAAATTTGTTAGTCTCTAAGGTGCCACAAGTACTCCTGTTCTTTTTGTGGATACAGACTAACACTCCTGAAGCTCTTGAAGACTTTTTTTAAACAGGCAATATTTAATCAGAAGAGCAGTTTCAAAGCTTTTGCGTTTGATAAGATAGGCACTCCCTAGAAGATAACAAAAAATCTTTTTCAGTACAAACATGTTTTCTCAGAGTCCTTGATTTTCTTTCCATTTGCCTCTTTGAAAATAAGACATTTTCAGTTTGAACCATAAGTACATAGGGGCTAGTGGTATGCTCATTTTCCTTTTAAATGTTGCCAGCCTTTTTTTAAAATAATCTGTTCCTTCCATCAGTTTCTCCAGTACTCTTTTCTTTTTTTGTTTCCTGATCTCTTTCTCGCTCTACCTCCCCCATCCCCTGCCCATCTGCAGTAGTAACAGAGTTTCAGAAATTTGTTAACGAAGTGGGCTTTTAGGAATAAAACTTTTTCATAAAACAGCCAGATTGTTGCACAACAGATTCCCTTATTCTAGCAGTGCCTGAATGCCAGAGTTTTGTCTTAAGGGTCTGTCAGTGTTTCTGTTAATCGGAATGTAAAATACAGGGATGAGGACACGGGTGGCAGGTTTGTAGAAATTTTGGTGGTGCCCAGAACCTGCCCCCGCCCAAACTCCACCCCCCACCTGCCCAAGGCTCTGGGAGGGAGTTTCGGTGGGGGAGAAGGTCTGGGGTGCAGGCCCTAGGCTGGGGCAGGGGATTGGGGTGCAGGCTTTGGGAGGGAGTGATGGGAGGGGGTGCAGGATGAGGGCTGTGGGGTGTGGCTGCAAATGAGGGGTTTGGGGTATGGGAGGGGCTCAGGGCTGAGGCAGAGGGTTGGAGTGCAGGGGGAGGAGGGCTCTGCCTGGGACTGGGGATAAGGTGTTTGGGGTGTTGGAGGGGCTCAGGGTTAGGGTAGAGGGTTGAGGGTGCGGTGGGGGAGTGAAAGCTCTGGCTGGGGGTTTGGGCTCTGGAGTGGGGCAGGACTAGGGATGAGTTTGGGGTGCAGGCAGGCTGCTCCAGGACAGGGGCCAGAGAGGAGGACTCCCCCCAGCCCTTTCCCTGCCGGCAGCAGCGAGCTCTGGGGGAGGAGCCCCCCTTTCCCGTCCCCCCAGCAGCACACTCACCCCCACCACTGTCACTGCATGTGCTCCTAGGGCCCCTCTCAGGTCCAGGAATCTCCCTCGCCTCCCCTGTGGTGGGTGCTGGGGGTGCTGTGTGCGCCTCCTCCCTTGCTGTTGCCCCTGACTGTAGCCTCACTGGGGGTGAGGGATGGGGCTGCCTCCTTGCCCAGCATGGGACAGGAGTGGTGACTGCGTGCGGGGGGGCCCCCTGTGCTGGTGGAGGGTCCCGCTGGAAAAGGGAAGGTTCTGAGGTGGAAGGGCAGGCTCAGTCAGTCTCCCCTGGCAGTTGAGATAGGGGGCACTAGGACCCTGCAGCAAGGCAGCATGGAGCTGCAGGGCAGGGGCAGGGGCAGGGACGCTCTGCTCCAGGGCCCCGGGGAGGCGTACGGGGGGCCGGGAGTAGCAAGAGTGGGCTGGGGGACACTCAGGAGAGGCCCGGGCGGGGGCGTGGCAGGTGAGGGCAGGGGGGACACCCGGCCCCAAATATTGGTGGAGCTGGGCCCCTGGGTTTTGAATATTGCTGGTGCTAAGGCACCAGGTGGAGATATAACTCGCTGCCCCTGGATAAGGATATTCTAAGTCAGTGGTTCTCAGCCTGCAGCCCAATTAGCAGAGAGCTGCAGTCCATGTGACATCCTCAGGTCCATAGAGGTAGTATTGGATGCAGTCCACATAACACATTGTGGTAAATAGGTTGAGAACCACTGCTCTAAGTGCTTACCTAGTGCTATCTTCAGTGCTGCCCTCATGGCCAGTACTATCTAGTCTTTTATTTCTTTTCAAATATCCAGTTTTCGGTACTGGTGAAAGGTACTGGACTAACAGCCCTGAAAGCTGAAGTGGCAGTAGACATTTCTCCCATAGAGCTCTGCCACCAGGACTCAACTCTGATCTGCAGGGACCCTTCAGGGAATAAGAGGATAGCTCAATCTCTGTTGCCCATTCATGCCTTTGGCCTTTCTTTCTCCAAGTAGTGTTGGTGTGATGGACACATGCAACCCAGAATGAAGCCCCTAATAATCATAGACTCATAAATTTTAAAGTCAGAAGAGATCGTCATGATAATCTAATCTGACCTCCTGCATGTTGCAGGCCACAGAACCTTGCCTACCCACTCCTGTAATAGACCCATGACCTCTGGCTGGGTAATGAAGTCCTCAAATCATGATTTAAACCTTCAAGTTACAGAGAATTCACCATTTACTGGACTGAAACCACGAAACTCATTTCACATAGATGTCTGTGTTGGTGGTGGTGTTCCGTCATTCTGCCAATTCTAGTCTTTTCTAAGGTGATAGATATCAACTTGTCAAAGCTGAAAGAATGTCTATACAGCAGTCTGTCTGCAGGAGGGCAGAACTTTTCAGCTGTATATCTTTCATTTTATTGATAAAATGGCTCATTAAGTGGAGATGTTTGTATTTGGTTAAAAGCATTTATGTGATAGTTTGTAATTGCATCCTTTGGGGGAATGCTACATATTATAATAGTGTTAAAATAGTAAAGGTCAGTGGCAATTAATATTATTGGGAATATCTTGGTTTGGTTTTTGGACTTGACTACTCCCAGGACAGAGAGGCAAAGCTTCATATCTGTGGGTACTAAAGTGTTCTGGAGGGGAGGGCACCTAGCACTGAAGAAGGAGTGAGAAATTCAGGACACTCTGTGGTGCAGAGCCTAATAAAAACTTTTTTTAGCAGCTTGTTAGTTGTGTACATAAAGTCCTACTTCTTTCTTATTTTGAATGAGGCTTCCAAATGCACCAACAGAAGGTACCTCTTTGCCCAGCCAGTTGGCTAAAATGCACATCCGTATGCAAGGACTGCCTTGGAAAAACACATACATTTCATTTTAATTCCAGGCTGCCTTCCCGCCATGGCTGCCTTCAGAAGCAGAAGAAGTGAACTAATCTGGAATCTTGAAAGTAAAGTACTTAGAGAAGCCCTGGGGTTTACTGTAATTCCAGTTGGCATAATTGAGGAGAGGAACTGTACACCCTGTACCTGATATTTTAAATTAGTCTTCCTTTGATCTGGTCTCTCAGTTAAACTCAGATCCAAATCAACACCCTGCCGCTATATGTTGTTTAGCTTCACTCATTTCTAAGGTCTGATGAGGAGAGGGGAGTTCTTGCCTTCACTTTCTGTTTTTGATAGAGAAAATTATCTTGGCTGCCCTCCCTCCCAACCTGTGATTTTATATTGGAACTTTAACCCTGAATAGCCGCCTCCTTCTTCTAGTGCTTGCTCATGTCCATTCCACATTAGGTGTGTGTGTGCTGAGTGCACTGTTGCCGGAGATTTTTCCCTCAGTGGTATTCATCAGGCCGGCTATAGCGGCCTCTGGTGCCACACACTTATGTGCTGGTATAAGGGATGCTGCTGACCCTCTCAGTTCCTTCTTACTATCCGTGATCGTTGCTGGAACAACTCCTTTTGCTTTGGCAAGGCATTTTTCAGTGATTTCTTCTCTGTATCCTAGTTTATTAGTTTTAGTATAGTTGTAGTGTAAATGTTGTAAATAATACTTGTGTAGGTAGATAGAACCTCTCCTTTATCATTGAGGGGCTCCCTTCGCCCCTGAGATCGGGCATGCCCCGGTCCTGGGCTTCCTTGTGCCTCCTGTGGCAAGCCTATGCCCATAATCGACCCACAGTCCAGTTGTCTGAAATGTTTGGGAGAGGCTCACATAAAACAGCGCTGTCAGATTTGTTGGGACTTTAAGACTTGTACTATGAAAACCAGAGGCTAGACTGAGGGCTATCCTAATGGAAGCCGTTCTTAGTCCAGTTTTGGAGTCAAGCTGCTCGGATTTGGCATCGAGCACTTTATCCTTGGTGCGAAGAGCTCCTCTGGTACCACACACATCCCGGCACTGTTCCCCATCTCCGGTGCTGAGGAAGAAACATAAAAAGCAGCGCTGTGAGAGAGGGCACTTGCTGGTACTGAAGAAAGGCAAGCAAGGAGAAGGCAGTGGAGTGCAACTTGTGTTGGGCTGCTCCTCCTATCCCGGTCCCATGGCGGCACCATTGACTCCACCCAGAAGGTTGAGTGCAGTGCAAGACCCCCTGCTGACACCAGGCAGTCATTGCGGCACCAGCGGAATCACAGTGTCTTCAACCCCAGAGGCTTTTGTTGTAGCAACCAGGAGCTTCTTATTGCTCCCAGTACCACCGACTCCAGTGGGCCAACTTCCAGCTCTGATGAGCATAATCAGGAGAGAGCATGGTGCTCTGAGCTCCTTCCCAGCACTGGGACCTTCAGTACCTTCCAGGGCAAGCCAATCCTGCTTTCTTCTGTGAGGTTGTCCCCGGTCTGGCACTGGTCCCCAGACACCCAGCTGATCGGTGGAAGTGAGGGGTACTGGCCCCCCATGGTCACTTCAGGAGAACTCTGTATCGGAGTCCGAGGTGGAGCCCTATACCCATCCCAAGAACTGCCACCAGTACCCATCTTATGTGACACTGGACCCCTGTGCGAGACCCCTGGTACCTGGCCAGATGGACTGTGGTCTATGCAATCCTATGTGGTCTATGTGGTCTCTAGAATCCATGGGGATTTCCCCTGGTACTTGGACCATCTTCTCACTGATCATTCTCAGTTGCTTCTGAGAGGAGGGCCCCTGCATCGCTCTGGTCGGCACCAGACCCTGACTCTGGTACCGAACCCTGTATGGATACACAGAATGTGGGCTGCATGGAGGTAGTTGAGGTTGAAGTAGAGGAAGAAGCCTCACTCTGGTACAGGCCTCTTCCTCCTCTTCCCCAGACAAGGCCGTCTCGGGACTGAGCAGCTCGCTGCCACAAGATGACTTTAGAGCCCATCATGAGCTTCTAAAGAGGTTAGCAGCTAATCTGGGGCTAGAGGTTGAGGAGCTCAAAGAAATGTCCCATAGCCTTACTGACATTTTGGCTACAGCAGCACGATCTAACGTAGCACTACGGATTAACAAGGCTGTAATGGGTCCTGATCTTCTCTCCTTCCCACTTGGAAGAGGTGAAGAAATACTATGTGCCAGCCAAAGGGTACGAGTAACTATACTCTCACTCCCCTGAGAGGGATAGACAGGGCCAAGCAACTGCTACTTCCAAACGGAAGGATGCAAAGAAACTCTAGGAGAAAAATTTATTTTACAGGTGGACTACAGCTATGTATCTCAAACCAGCAAGTCTGGCTGGGGAGATACAATTACAACTTGTGGGACTCATTGTCCAAATTTAAAGACTCTGTGCCTGAGGACTCAAGGCAAGAATTCTCTGCCCTGTTAGAATCCCCAAGCTGCTGCTATTTATTTTGTATAGAGTGCTATTAAGTTAAAATTGATTCTGTGTTGAAAAACAGATTCCTTTTACTATGATGTAGATTATATATATAGTTATATTCCTTGTTCCACCCTTTTTGTATGTTGCTTGTTGTCTTATATTGTAAATTCTGCATTGATTTTTTTTCTGTATGTATTAGCATAGGCGCCGACTCCGTGGGTGCTCCGGGGCTGAAGCACCCATGGGGAAAAATTGATGGGTGCTCTGCACTCACCAGCAGCCAAGCTCCCCGCTTTGCCCCCCCCCAGCTTGCCTCCGCTCCGCCTCCTCCCCTGAGCGTGCTGTGTCCCCGCTTCTCCTCCCAGTGCTTGCCGCTGCAAAACAGCTGTTTCGCGGTGTAACAAGCTGTGGGAGGGAGGGGGGAGGAGCAGGAATGCAGCGTGCTCAGGGGAGGAGGCGGGGAAGAGGCGGGGCCGGGGCGGGAATTTGGGGAAGGAGTCCAATAGGGGCAGGGAGGGGGCGGAGTTGGGGTGGGGACTTTGTGGGAGGGGTTGGAATGGGGGCAGGGCAGGAGCAAAGTCAGGGCGGGGCAGGGGTCGAACACCCACCAGCACCAGGAGAAGTTGGCCCCTATGTGTATTAGGATAGTGCCTACCATAATGGGGCCTTGATCTTCATTGAGGCTTTGGAAAGCTGCTCCAATATAAATACTATATGATAATATTGGTCTTACATTTTAGGAAAACAAGCTTTTGCAAAACCTACATTTTAGGCCACATTTTAGTGTCCATTTAATTTTGAAAAGCATGGAATCACATATAAAGTATTACATGGTCTTTGCATACAGATATCAAAAAAAGAGGAAAGTAGGCCAATTTTGGGGTGTTGCAACCTTCGCTATATTACAAATTAACCATAGAATACCTACTAGTGATACGCAAGCTTCCCCAATTAGAATGAACCATAAGAGGAACATATTTAAAATGTCTCTTTTTTTTTTTACAGGAACATTTTTATGTAAACCATTGTATAATGTTTCTATGTGCTGTTAAACAGTTAGCATACTCTCTCAGAGGTGTCTGCATTTCCTTTCTGACAAGAATGATTCCTATATGCATATGTGTGGAAAGTGCTTTGCATTCCGTAGAGAGGAAGGGCACTCCACTCTATAAAAGTATGCTCTACAAATTGTTCATTGTTTTGATCATTGTACTTCTAGTTTTAATTATTTACATGTAATTGAAAAACATATTTTTGTAAAGTTACATTAAATACAACAAATTGGTTAAGTTAGGATTCAGTCACTTACACTGATGCTGTTTAAATAAGTGAAGTTAACCAATTGTGAACTCTGAGTAAACTCTGCTAAATGCATGTAGAGATCAAATGAAACTGTTAGACAAGCACTGTGGTAAGCATACAAAATGCATCCATCATTGCCTTGCATAAGCAATCAGAGTTTAAATTACAAGTCCATTTCAGTTTGTTGCTTCCTTAAGTGAGCATGAGGAATCTCATCATGATTACTTGACAAACGCAGTCAAGCTTTTTGGCTTTTCCCTAAGTATTGAAAAAACAGATGCTTTCAAACTTGCTGGCTTTTAGAGAATTTGTGGGGAGATGATCAGATATTCTGCTCATGATGCAAGTACATATAATTGGTAGATAGAATTCCTGACACCCAGTGTGCAGTCTGAGTGGTTTGGTTGGACTGAAGATCTCTTAAATGGGATTTGAGCAGTGGAGGGGAATCCTCCCAATTCCTAAAGACTGGGCCACTCAGAACACCCTGGTTGTGACCTGTAGCCAGAGCCGGCGAGGGGCACTGCGCCCCAACCTCGGGGAGGGTACCACACCGAAGGCGCAGGACCCTACCATGGTGGGGAGGGAGCGCTGAGGGGCACGGCTCAGAGAGGCTGTGGCCTCAGACCCAGCCAGTGAGAGGGAACCGGGCCCCATCCCTTCCCCAGCCACTGAGTTCTAGGCCGAGTTGCAGAAAGATCCCTCCTTGCGGAAGCTCAGGGACCTGGCTGACCTCAGTGTGGTTGGTGTGTAAGTGCCTATTGGATCTACATAGCCACAGATTTGCTGGTCCCATTCCCTGCTTCTCACCTATTCTGTTTTCCTCTACCACAAAACTGAGTGTTGAAACACAAGGGACCCACACAGAGCCCCTTTGCAGCAGAACTGCACTGCTTCTGCTGGGCAAGAGCCCTCTGAGGATAGTAATGCACATAGGGGAGAAATTCGGCCCAGATTGCAGTGAATACAATTTAAAACTTGAAATCAAAACAATTAGAGATGATAAAGCCCCAAAGGAGATCTAATCCATCACCTACCAAGGGCCAGTGCAGAATGATTCCTAATTGTATATTCTCCAGAGTTTTGTCCTGCCATTTTAAATGTATGTAGCAAAATGCAATTTAAAAACCTGGATTTAAATTCTGCCCTGACTTTCAACCTGTGATGCCCTAGTTAAAAATCAGTAGGATTGCACAGGATGTGAATCAGGGCAAAATTGTCTTGGGTTTGATTGAATCAAAATTGGCCCAAACGTGTCAGGAAGTGAGAGATTCGGTGGAAGTAAAGGCTAAATGGACTCTCTATCTATTGTAGGTCAATATATACTACCAGTGTTTAATTTGTGCCAGGGCTGAGCATTTCATAGCCCCAGCACCTCTGGGCTTGCTGCATCAGTTATGAATATAAAAAAAAATTCTCGAGCCCAGCACCCTTTTCACTACTGACTCAATGCCTTGTCAAAACCAGCTCTTGGATGAAGAGCAGCTGTCTAAACCTGTACCTGGGCAAGCCTAAGGTTATGTTTGTCAGTCAGAGCCACTGTAAATAACTCAATTCTTTTGAACACCGCTGCCCCTCCTAATATAGATGCCATTTGTTCTGAGATTGGTCAATTGGTTGTCTGGGGTTCTCTTGGGCTTCTCAGTGCTACTGGTTGTCCAGGTAATTATAGTGGTTTCACAAAGTGGCTGTCCCCAGTAAAAGAAGTAGGTCCAGCTCCCTGTGCCAGAACAGGTGCTCCAATTTGGCCAATTAAGAGGGCAGGGCCACACCTGGGGGCCATAAAGGCCTGAGGAGAATCTAAGGGAGGAGACCCACTTAGAGAGTGACCTGGTGAATCAGAACTGCCTGCGTTGGGGTCAAGGACAGGTGTTTTCCCTGCCCATTCTTAAAAATGTCCAAGGATGGGGTTTCATAATCTCAGTTCATAACTAGTTCCAGTGCTTTCCTATCCCTATAGTTAGAAAGTTTTCCATAATATAGTAGAACCTCAGAGTTACGAATGGAGGTTGTTCGTAACTCTGAAATGTTCGTAACTCTGAACAAAATGTTATGGTTGTTCTTTCAATAGTTTACAGCTGAACATTGTCTTAATACAGCTTTGAAACTTTATTATGCAGAAGAAAAATGCTGCTTTTAACCATCTTAATTTAAATTAAACAAGCACAGAAACAGTTTCCTTACCTGGTCCAATCTTTTTCTTTAAACTTTCCTTTTATTTGTTAGTAATTTACATTTCATACAGTACTGTGCTGTACAATATTTGCTTTTTTTTGTCTCTGCTGCCAGACTGTGTTCTTCCAATTCCAAATGAGGTGTGTGGCTCAACTGTATCTGAGGCTCTACTGTATCTAACCTAAATCTCCCTTGCTGCAGATTAAGCCTGATTACTTCTTATCCTAGCTTCAGTTGCTGCGGAGGACAATTGATCACTGTCCTCTTTATAACAGCTCTTAACATATTTGAAGACCGTTATCAGATCCCTCCCTAAATGTTCTTTCCTCATAGGTCAGGTTTTCTAAATGTTTTATCAATTTTACTGCTGTCCTCTGGACTCTGTGCAATTTGTCCACATCTTTCCTAAAGTGTGGTGCTCAAAACTGGACATAATACTCCAACTGAGAACTCATCAATACTAAGGTAAAGTGGGATAATTACTTCATGTGATTTACATACGAGACACCTGTTAATACACCCCAGAATATTAGTCTTTTTTGCAACTGCATCACGTTGGCTCATAAATTCAAGTCATGATCCTTTTCAGCTGTACTACTGCCCCGCCTGTTATTCCCCATTTTGTAGTTGTGCATTTGATTGTTTGCTTTCTAAATATAGTACATTGCACTTCTCTTGGTTGAATTTAATCTTATTTCAGACCAATTCTCCAATTTGTGAAAGTCATTTTGAATTCTAATTCTGTCTTCCAAAGTGTTTGCAACCCCTCCCAGCTTGATGTTATCTGTACATTTTATATGCATACTGTCCATTCCATTATCAACAACATTAACAAAAATATTGAATAGTATCAGCTCCAGGACAGACTCCTGCAAAATCCCACTAGATGTGTCCTCCCACTTTGACAGCTAACCATTGATGCTAACTCTCTGACTTCAGTTTTTCAACCAGTTGTGCACCCACCTTGTAGTAACTTCATCTAGACCACTTTTCCCTAGTTTGCGTATGAGAATGTCATATGGGACTGTGTCAAAAGTCTTATTAAAATCAAGATCAATGTCTACAGCTTTCCCCTTATCCACTAGGCCAGTAATCCTGTTAAAGAAGGACATTCAGTTGGTTTGGGGGTGATTTGTTCTTAACAAATCCATTTTGGCGATTACTTATTACCCTATTGTCCTCTAGATATTTACAAATTAATTGTTTAATAATTTTTCCAGTATCTTTCCAGGCATTGAAGTGTGGCTGACTATAATTTACTAGGTCCTTTCCCTCCCGCCCCCTTTTAAAGATAGGTACTCTATTTGCCCTTTGTGAGTCCTCTAGGACCTTATACATCCTCTGAGATCTTGAAGATAATTTCTAATGGTCCCAAGATTGCTTCAGCTAGTTCCTTAAGTACCCTAGTGTGAATTTTGTCAGGCCCTGCCAACTTGAATATTTATCTAAATATTCTTTAGCCTGTTCTTTCCCTATTCTGACTCGTGTTCCTTCCCCCTTGTTACTATTAATCGTGGTAAACATCTGATCACAATTAGCCTTTTTAGTGAAGACTGAAGCAAAATAGGCATTAAACACCTTAGCTTTCTTGATGCCATCCATTATTAGCTCTCCTTCACCACTAAGTAGTGGACCTACACTTTCCTTCCTTATATACTTAGTGTCTTGTTTTGAAATGCAAATATGGAAGGCAAGTATAATTACATCTTATTTATGCTGTTTCTCTTCTTTACTGAAAACAAAATCCTTAGTACTATCAGATTTTGAGCTCTGGAGACTCAGAGGCTGATTTTTTTCTATTTTTTTTTGGAGGTGGGCTTGGTGGTAAATGGGGAATCGAGAGTGTGTGTATTTACTTGTCAAAGAACTGAAATTCACAGCAATTACAGAGATTAAAATAGAATTGGCTAAGGATTAAAAACTTAAGCAACACAAGTTTATATGCTTCTTTGGGAAGACACCGTTTTCCCTGTAGGCGCCTGGGTGCGGGTTTCAGAGATTGTTTCTTTGTGTTGTCTGAAATGATTTATTTAGTTATGATTTCAACATGCCCCCAGGGCTAAACCCCGAAAATGTTTCATAACAAAGTTAACCAGAACAAATGGTGTATGGCTTCTTTATTCATTTGCAAACTGTGAACCTGAAAGGAAGCAGCACTGTTTTTCATGAATGTTTAAGTGATATCTAGTGTGTTTGACTTTTGGGTGTTGCAAGTTCCAGTCATTAAAGCAGTGGGACAGGTTTCAAAGAGAATAACAGTAAGTGAAAACACTAGTCTGTCCAGTTAGATTTTGGAACACTCTCTGTAGGCCTGATCCAAAGCCATTAAAGTCAATAGCTGAGTGCTCATCACATTTGAAAATCAGGCCACTTATTTGGGTGGCTAAATATGGATTTAGGAATTGAAATTTAAGCAGCCATTTAAAAAAATCTTAGCCTCAAAGTTTTAAAACAAGCCCAAACTGAAGAGGTTTCTTACACAATTTATCATTGTTTTTAGTACTACAAGGGGGATGAGGGTGCAGAGAAGAGGGGGAATGGAAATTTACGCAATCAAAACAAATGTGGTTTTAAAATCTAAAACAAAGATAAGATATTCAGAATTAAAACGGAAATATTACATGGGATATTGAACAGAGAACTCTCAGTAACACAAGGTATACACTGCAATATTAAGGCACAATGGGACAAGGAGAGGCTGCATGTTACTTCTCAGCATTTCTGGGTATAATTCAGATCTTTAATTTGCTTTGTACTTATTGCTTTGCTTGTTGTATTTCAGTACTCTGTATTATGCTTGTAAATGTGCACCAGCTTCTTTAGTTTACTTGTAATTTGATCACTAAAAGGGAGACTGCTCCTCCTTCGTTAAAACAACATAACCTGGTTTTATGACACTGAACTTCAGGCTGTAATATTGCATTTTACATTGAAATACTTGTTTGATCATAATCATTTGAGACTTTTTATTTACTGTTATAAGCACATTTTCAATTGACATTGATATATTTTACAAAAGCTACAGAAAGGGAGGCTATTTTTTAACCTCATAAATCTAACTTGGGTCATCTGGTTACAAGCTCCGCATCAGTTTTGAGATGACAAAGATAACAAATGTCTTGTTGACCTTTAAAGCACCTTGGATGCTTAACACACACTGTCAAGACTTGAAAGGCCCTAAATTTTACCTTTTTTTTTTTAATCAGTTGGTAAAGCCTATGTAATTATGTACCTGTATCTTTCAAAACAAATGGTTCTTTACATTTTTTTCTTAAAATAAATAAAAGGCCTGTAAACTAGAGCAGCAATATCATACAGCACAATTTGTTATAATAGGGTTTGGGACATCGGTTGTCCCAATCTGTGTTCAGTTTGGACAGTTGGAATACCATACCCATGTCTTAATCTCATATTTTAGAATCAGAAAAATGTAGGTCTGAAAAGGGACCTTGAGAAGTTATCAAGTCTAGCACCCTGCACTAAGGCAGAACCACATAAACCTAGTCCATCCCTAAAAGATGTTTGTCCAACCTGTTCTTAAAAACTTCCAGGGATGGGGATTCTGTACCCTCCCTTGGAAACCTATTCCAGAGCTTAACTTCTCTTATAGTTAGAAAATTTTTCCTCATAACTAACCTAAATCTCCCCTGCTGCACATTAAGCCTATTACTTCTTGTCCAACTTTCAGTGGACATGGAGAACAATTGATCACAGTCCTCTTTATAACAGCCCTTAACATGTTTGAATCCTGTGATCAGGTTCCCCCTCAGTCTTCTTTTCTCAAGACTAAACATGCCCAGTTTTTTTTAACCTTTCCTCATAGGTCAGGTTTTCTAAACCTATTTTCATTTTTATCGCTGCCCTCTGGACTTTCTGCAATTTGTCCACATCTTTCCTAAAGTGTAGTGCACAGAACTGGACACAATACTCCAGACAAGGCCTCACCAGTGCTCAGAAGAGTGGGACAGTTGCCTCCCATATCTTACATATGACTCTCCTTTTAATACACCAAAGAATATTAGTCTTTTTTGCATCATATTGTTGACTCATTGTGACGCATGGCCAGAGAGAGTTAAACATCCTGTAGAATAAATGACTCAAATTTAACTTTAAAGATATATGGGGAGATAATGTTTGTGTTTTTGTATATGGGTAGTGGTCAGCAATGTAAACAACAGTCCCTGTCTATGCTGTATTCTGTTAATTCAAAGATCAAAAGAACAACCTAGCATTTAAATGAATTGTAAAAACGCGATATCGCTGTATTCATCTCTCTTTGAACTGTATAGCAAATCACCTGTGAATGGAAAAACAGGCCATTGCCTTATGTTAATCTGTGAATAATTAGCAAAGATGCTTAGGAAATGAGGGCCTATTGTTCCCTGAGGGACTCCAATTTGTCAAAGAAGGCCTGAAATTGTATAAAAGATCCTTTGGACCTGATCCTTTTTATCTCAGATCTGCTTAAGCTTCATCAGGGGAAGTTTGCGTACCACAATTGAGGTCCCAGTTATGCTGGTACTCTCTGAAGGTGACATTGGACTATAACCTATGAACTAAATTCTAAAATAACTCTTTGCAACTACAAAGCTCACCATCTCTGCTATGTATTTGAACCTCAAGAATTGAACTCATGTCTTTTGTATGTATATTGATCTTTTTGCCATACTCTCTCTCTTTTCTTTTTTAATACATTTTAGTTTAGTTAATAAGTCTTGGCCTAGATTACACAATAAATCAGTGGCAGAGAAGGTAATGGAATTCACTAACTACCCATAAACCCAGTCTGTTGCTCTGTGCCCTACTTTTAACTATTTACGTGCACTACAGTAGTTATCAGAGGCCCCGATTCTGACTCTACCCTGAACAAGACCTGAGTGTTCAAAAGGGGTGAATTAACCTTGTGACAGGCTGATAAGGTCTAATTGATGATGAAACCCAGCTGGGCAGGGGCAGGCTGAGCTAGTATAAAATCAGGAAGTTGGTGGCAGAAGATGGGCTGCAGGGAGGAACACTCTAGTTGCTCCCTAGATAGGAGGGGAGTTGGCAAGAGACAAGGAGGAGTTCTAGGGGGTAGTAAGCTCTGGCATCCTGCCTGGGAATACAGACACTGGCAAGAACCTGAGAGGCAGTGGAATAGCTACATGGAGTAGAGGAAGCTCCACAGGTAACCTGGGGGGAGGCAGAGCTAGAGAAGAAAGGTAGGAAGGAGCTCAGGGTAACAGCAATAGGGTCTGGGATTGCTTAGTCCATGGTTGCTAGTCATAGGGTCCTTGGGCTGGAATGTGGAGTAATGGGTGGGACTGGGTTCCCCTACCAGCCACTGGATAAGTGGCACAGTCTGGGTAGTGGATCAGAAGACTGCCTGAGATGTTTGTCCAGAGGGACTTTGATACCCCCGAAGGGGAAAACTAATGATCTGGCTGCAGAGCCCAGGTCCAAAGAGGGAGCACCCTGAGTCACGAAGATGGAGTAACCTGATTCCAGGGTAGGAGAGAGACCATGGGGCAAGCCACTGAAGGAGGAGGCATCAGACTGGTTGGGAGCTAATCTCCAGACAATGTAAGAAGGAGGTGCCATAGCAGTTAGTAGTATACCCCATGACGGTGCTGTACAAACATAAACTAAGAGGTTAACCCTGTCCAAAGAGCTTATCATCTAAAAATAGTTAAACTGAAGCGGTTTTAGTGTAATGAAAAAATCAATAGAAAATCACCATCTTGACAGCAGATTGTGGAGATAGACTTCTTTGTGCAAGGAACCGCACCATATTTTGTAAAAGAGCAGAAGCCTTGTGAATAGATGCCTGGTAAATGGATAGAAGGGAACTGGGCAGAATCTGGCTAATTGAGCTAGGGGCCTATGGTTTCCAAAACTTTTGGCTAGTCCGTTTCATGTTTGCCTTTTTAGGATCAACTTTGAAAGTGGGGAAATTTCCAAAGACTTATTCCTGTACTTGGGTTTTTGTTCCAATTTGCACTGAAAGCTTTTTTTTTAATTGCTTGCTCTTTTTCTCTCCACGTTGCTCAACATCATGAAGTAAAGATTTATAGCCTTCACCTGCTGCAAGAACCAAGCACGAGGTCACCCTGACTGACTAGTTTTCTCAATCGCTATTGTTAAATTTTGTTTTTCCAGGTACATTTTTGTTCAAAACCTTGTCTTTTGTCACGAGCGTTTCAGCATCAACTGACAGTCATTTTTGTTTTCACAAAGAAAAATAGAGTTGAAATCTGCCACTAGTATTTTGTTGGGGCTGGTAGTGCACGAAAACTGTGTTCTTCCACTCTCTGCTGACTGAAGTCTTTCTTGCCAAGGATCTTTTTACTGAAATCTGCAGTCGTAATCCTTCCTGTGATGTGTCACTTTTTTCATAAATTAATTCATCTTTCAGTAGGTTGGGGTGCTTGCTGGGCCCACACTAACACTCTGGATATAAACACCTGCAGGCTTCCAAGTGTTCAAAATCCAGATCTGAATTTTACACACCACAGCTGTACTTTTTCTTCAAAAATAAATAAATAAAAGCCCACACCACCAAACATAACAGTTGCTGGGAAGAAAAGTGAGGCCCTGTCCATGCTGAGCTCAGAGTCCTACAATTTGTAACTGCCTCCACTTAGGGCTTGTCTATAGGAGAACATTTTTCCAGTTATACTAGTATAATCATCCTAGAATAGTTATAGCGCTGGAACTCCCCCATGTGAAAAATCTTTTTCTGTAATAAGTAGCTTTTTTTAGCATGGCTTAAACCAGTCTCAAAGTGACATAAACTAAACTGGAAAAAGGCATTATCATTCTAAGTGTCTGCTTGGGGAGGTATACTTCATAACCATCTCTGAAATTAATGTATGCTGAAATTAGGGGATGCCCTATTCACCAACTCCAGTGGCTCATAAACTGTTATCTATCAAACTCGTGAAGTTGTATCTACCAAATTCAGTATATTCAATGTTTGGAGTGGGACACATACAGCAGTATCTGAGTACATTTCACTTGCTCTGTATCTAAAATCCCCATTTATGTAAATAGACAGTTTCACTGCAAGTTTAGTTTTGTATATATCTCTAAAGCAGTAAGGAATATTCAGCCAGTTCTCAATTAGCTATACATTCCGCACCTCATTAAACTATAAATAGAGAGGCTACAGTTGTAGTCCCTCCCCTAATAGCAAAATCTCATATTGCTTGCGATGGGGTTGGGAAACCCCATAATGGGCCAGGACAGGAATGGATTAATGGAGTGCCATGGAGAAAGGAGTTTAAATCAGGTGATGAAACACCTGTGAAGCATGAAGTACAGACCCATCAGCTATGGTTGGTAATCAGGTAGTGCATCAAACTTAAGAATAGGAGTACTTGTGGCATCTTAGAGACTAACCAATTTATTTGAGCATGAGCTTTCGTGAGCTACAGCTCACTTCATCGGATGCATACTGTGGAAAGTGTAGAAGATCTTTTTATATACACACAAAGCATGAAAAATACCTCCTCCCATCCCACTCTCCTGCTGGTAATAGCTTATCTAAAGTGATCATTCTCCTTACAATTCTACACTTTCCACAGTATGCATCCGATGAAGTGAGCTGTAGCTCACGAAAGCTTATGCTCAAATAAATTGGTTAGTCTCTAAGGTGCCACAAGTACTCCTTTTCTTTTTGCAAATACAGACTAACACGGCTGTTACTCTGAAACTTAAGAATGTATATCAGGACCTACAAGCAGAATACAAAGGTGAACAAATGGGAGAGATGATTTGTTTACATTATTACAGTAAAAAAGCAATCGCAACATGACACAAAGGGGTCCAGCACAAGTTGTGTGGTGTCCTGTTTTCAGTAAAAGCAACCATTTGACAAGATTCAGAGTGGTAGCCATGTTAGTTTGTATCAACAAAAATAACAAGGAGTCCTTGTGGCACCTTAGAGACTAACAAATTATTTGTTAGTCTCTAAGGTGCCACAAGGACTCCTTGTTATTTTTTCATTTGACAAGAGTGTCACAAATTGCCAAAAAATGCATAATACATTAATGAAGATACAACTGGAGGACAAAGCTCTGGTGATAATATAAAGTTTTGTTGGGTCTAAAAAAGCTAAGTCATACAAGCTTCAGTTTGTGACACTGGAGATAAATGAATAAAAAAGTTAATTTCAGAATAGAAGCTCGAGATTAGTGTGGTGTCCTCACAGTTGGTAGGTTGGGCCTTCATTGCTGTGACACCTGCATAGTGATAAATATTGAAAAGCTTATGAGGCATATGCATGCTTCATCCAGTTAAAAGTTATCAGGAGTGGATTTGGAGCATGAGAAGGTTGTTAAAAGAAATCAGTTAACTAAGTAAAATCTCCTATATTTCAAAATGTTTCTGAATGTTGTCTGTGTAAAGGCATACATGAGGTTCTGCTGACAGTGACTATGAAGGAATAGCAGACTTCACGCATGTTCTGTTTTGCAGGGAGCTGCTTATCTTTGTTATCTCTAACCGATGGCCAGAATATTCAGAAAGCACCTTATAATTAAGCGGTAAGGACCAAGAGGCAGCATCTTCCTGGGCAATTTATAGCATGGCTCTGGTGTTGTCATAAAGCATGGTGTCAAAGGCTGGCTATCTATAGCCATTCAGTGTAAAAAATAGTCTAAGAATGCAACACCTGATGTATCCAATTGCTATTCATACCAAAAATAAGATGGAAAAAGTCAGACTTGTGTACTTAATGTGGGCATAACTAACAAAGGTATGATGCCACTGATGGCCAATCATAATAATAATTTGCTCCAGTTTTTTCCACTGAATGTATCCGATGAAGTGAGCTGTAGCTCACGAAAGCTTATGCTCAAATAAATTGGTTAGTCTCTAAGGTGCCACAAGTACTCCTTTTCTTTTTGCGAATACAGACTAACACGGCTGCTACTCTGAAACTTGCTCCAGTTGTGTCTGCAGTCCTGAATTTGATTCTAAGCCCTTTTTGAAACCCAATAGTAAAACAGAAGAAGGATTGGGTCCTGATGTGCTGTTCACCCACAATTCCCATTGAAGTCATTGGAGTTGAGTGGTCAGTATATTTCATAATTGAGCCCAAGATTATCACCCATCCAAATAAGCATGGTTTGGTTGCCAGGTTTGATACTGATGGGTTGAGTGTTCTTTCATGAATTTTGGATTATGAAACCATGAAGGTCAAGTCATCTCTTTGATTTAGTCAACCTTGATTATGATGTGGACATGTCTGCTTTTTTCCCTCGATAATCCATTCTTTGCCTGTTTAGGGGCTGAAATTCTCACTCTCTGGACTGGCACAGAGGGATAGTTTAACTTCTTAATTGTTAATTGGCATCTGCATGTCTCTGTCTTGTAGCCCAGACATGTCACTCAATTTTAGTTGTTTTGGTGAAGTATGGATCTTCTTTTCAGAAAAAATCTTAAGTATTTCTTTAGAAATAACAGAAATGTTATCACTTTGAAAGTCTAAGTGAGCAGATGCAGTCAGCTCCCTTCATATGGGGAGTGATAGCAAGTGAGTTCCCTTTTTTTATCTCCATCTGCTGGTAAGAGAACTTAAACCGACTCTCTTGAAATAGAGGATCTTGGAAAAATTCAAGTTTACAGGTAAGAAATTGCCATCATCCTTCTCCTTGCCATAAAAACTTTATATAAGGTAGAGATGCATCTTTCCATGGTTACTGAAACAGAAATACAGACAATCAGATTTTAGTGATCTGGTAAAAGAAAGGAGAATGTCACAAGCAGTAGACAAAGCTTTTAAAATCACCTTTGTTAAAAGCCCTCTGGCGAATGCTGTGTAAGTAATATTAAACGCTTACAGATGTGTACTTTCTCCACAATAACAAATGAGGATGAACTTGGTCTCCAGGGAAAATCTGGGAGCAGTGTTTTATTGTCTTGATGGGGAGTAATGCCATATGAAACGATTTATCCCAGAAATGTTCCCTCCGGCTAGCTTGCAGCACTGGCTTTAAGCCTTAAACTATCAAAGCAGAAAGTGTCAGAATCTCAGAGTATTACAGGTATTAAATAATGAACAATTCACGTGGTCTGATCCTTACTGTGCCTCAAAGCTATGCTTATGGCCAAACATTTTGACAGAGGTATAAAGATAAGGAATACATGTCTATATCTTTTGTGGGTGAGGTGTTTAACAGAACGGAGATGTGTAATTTTTCAGTAATGGCTTACCATTTGTAAATGGAAAATACCGGTCATGAAATGTTAGAGTTAAGTACTGAAATGCATTCAAGACAGGAAATCAAAGTTAAGGTTCTTATAGCAATCTAAAATTGTCCTTGTGTGTGTATAGCATTTTCTATTGATGTATTGTACATAATATTGAATATATGTTGCTTACTACAGAAATAAAATGTAGTCAGGTAACAGTTTTTCTGAATCTATAACTTGGAATTACTTGATGTCTGTGTAGTCTTCAGTCACTTTCTCTAACTGTTGTGTAGTGTTGAAGTGTGCTGTTAAGCAGTATCTGCATTCTACCACAAAGGCGGTTGTGTTTCATTTATATGGATCCCTAAACTCTTTACAAACTTGAATAACTGTTTGTACTAGCTACACACCCTTTCACCCACCAATGAAAGAAGCTGTATAAATGTAAAATTGCTGTTTTATCTGACCAAATTCTGTGGTATTTTATGATATGTAAACCTACATTTTCTTGGATAAGTCATCTACCCACACTCTTCTAAGAAAAATAAGGAAGAGGATCAAGCTTCTGTACTGCAGAGCAAGGGCTCGGAGAATGGAAAATTAGAAGGCGCCTTGTATATTTACTTGGATTATTTGGGGGATTTAAAATTTGAACTGTTGAACCGATACTTGTCTGGTTTTGTAGCCTATACTGTTAACTTACTTCAGATTTTTCTTGCAAATAACTACTGTTTCTATCTGATTTTGAAGTCAGATTTGTGTATGTATTTTTGTCCTAGAATCTAATTCTGTGAGCCAGACACATTTGTTCTCTTTTGTGTAAAAGGGGCACTGTTAAAGTAAAAATTATGGTCTTAATCCTCTGGTCTGGTTGAACAGTGCATGGCATAGGACACAGAAAAATTGGGAGGTAAAGTTTGATGTATGTGAATTAATATTCTCGTGATCTCAAGGGCTGCTGGAAGCTGATTTGGCCCCTAGCATGTTAGAGCAACATCAGGGATTCTCTAATCTATGGGCACCTGCACTTAACCCCTTGGGAGAGGGGTGTTGTAGAATTGGCTTTGTCAGCTCTTCACCACCCCAGTGATTCCTCTAAACTATGGGATTCCTCAGATTGCCACAAAGATTACCTTAAGGGAGCTTTTGGTAATGCTGGTGTGATGCAAAGCAGCCTTATTAGGGCTGAGAATCTGGCCCCTATCTAAAAATAATTATCACAGAATCATAGAATATCAGGGTTGGAAGGGACCTCAGGAGGTCATCTAGTCCAACCACCTGCTCAAAGCAGGACCAGTCCCCACCTAACTCATACCAGCCAGTGCTTTGTCAAGCTGGGCCTTAAAAACCTCTTAAGGAAGGAGATTCTACCACCTCCTTAGGTAACCCATTCCAGTGTTTCACCACCCTCCTAGTGAAAAAGTCTTTCCTAATATCCAACCTAAACCTCCCCCACAGCAACTTGAGACCGTTACTCCTTGTTCTGTCATCTGCTGCCACTGAGAACAGTCTAGATCTATCCCCTTTGGAACCCGCTTTCAGGTAGTTGAAAGCAGCTATCAAATCCCCCCTCATTCTTCTCCTCTGCAGACTAAATAATCCCAGTTCCTTCAGCATCTCCTCATAAATCATGTGTTCCAGCCCCCTAATCATTTTTGTTGCCCTCCGCTGGACTCTCTTCAATTTTTCCACATCCTTCTTGTAGTGTGGGGCCCCAAACTGGACAGATTACTCCAGATGAGGCCTCACCAATGCCGAATAGAGGGGAATGATCACATCCCTCGATCTGCTGGCAATGCTCCTATTTATACAGAACAAAATACCATTAGCCTTCTTGGCAACAAGGGCACACTGTTGACTCATAATTCCTTATTTTACCAACTGATCTTATTAAATCTGAAGTAATTTTAAAATACAGCTTGTCTTTCACCATTTATTCAGTTCATTTTAACATGTCATTCACCTTGGATAGTGATAATACATGTGTCTGATTCCCTTTCAGTTAATAGTCAGATGTTTAACTTCCTTATTGCGGGGAGCTAATATAATGCTGTTTTATTTTGGGTTTCCACAGTGTTTAAAAACGGAACAAAAACCGTTTTTATTTAATTTAAATTATAATCACCAAAATCTTGTACTGTAGGTTTTTTAAACTAATCCTAAATTTTTGGTCTAAACTTCTTGAAAAAGTCCTATGTATTGAATATCCTATTTCATTAAGCACATTACTTGTGAACATAAATTATTTTCAAATTCATATTTTTTTCATTTGAAATTACAAGAGTACACACATAAAATTAGAGCTGAAGGATGACATTCTATATAGATGAGTTTTTCACCTTCTGTAATTTTCATAAAGTTCACACAAGAACATAGAGTGACTAAATTGAGGAGTCAGTGCTAATGTTTCATACTCCAGAAATCTAAAAAGACTTATTAATCAATAAGAAATACACAGCAATATATATGAAAGAAAATAATCATTTGTCTTCCATAGGCTGGAACATTAGATTTTGTCTCAAACAGGCATAATAATGGAGGTAAATCTGAAGTATACACATCAAACAGACTGAAAGTCTGGAATAACAGAATTCTTCTTCATTGAAATGTGATGAAAGGCCTATAGTCGATATATGTTCCATTCACTTCAGTGGGAATATTGCCTATATAGGGAATACAGAACTGGTCTTTCATTAGATTTAGATGAATTGATGAGAAATTCTATCTATGACAAGAAAATCCCAAATATCCAAAACCTGGGTGTGGCGGTGCGCTGGGCAACAGCAGCTGAGCACGCGCTCTGGTCACTGCAACACTAATTGATGGGCTGAGGAGAGAACTAAGAGGCTAATAGGCTGATGATACAAAAAGTACAAGAAGGAAGTGGGAAAGGGAGGAAGTAGAATGCTCTTTCCTGCTTGCCTCAAGAGATGGGGGCTCTAGGGCTAAGGCTTTATAGTGTATAAAGGTGGTGGAAATTAATATTATAAATTAATTGCACCAGGTGTTTTACCAGCAAAAAAGGTCTCTGAACTGTTTGTGGACTTGCCCAGAAGCAGGAGCAAGTGGGCCCTTTCACACTAGGTTATCCTACATTTATCCCTTGAATCTGAAATTTGTTTGACACTTAATTCAGTACTGGCTCAGGGAACAGTTGGGTTGTGAGTCATTTTCCCTGCCTCTTCTCTTCATTGAATCATAAGTGTTAGGAAAAGATGGGACCATTATGATCGTCTAGTAGTTTAACCTGCATAAAAGTGTGACAGGTTGGACCACCTGGGATGTCACCTGATGTGCTGGGACGCCACTGAGTCAGACTATTCTGCCAGCCTGGGCCCCCTTTTACCTGGTCTTGCTGGGCTAGGCTCCCCAGCCTTTTCCAGCCAAGCACACACGCAGGGCCACACCAGGCTGCACAGAGAGACAGAGCTCTGTTCTGAGAAGGCTTAGTTTAAGGGGCTTGCCAAGGCACCCAGATGTCCACCCTCCCTTGGGGTACAAACCCAAAATTATATGAAATTCACCTCTCCCCTCAATGCAGAGGAGCGTGTGCACAACTTCCCGCCCCTCTAGTTAGAAATTACATAAACTGGGTTATATTATAAACCAGAAATAAATGTATTAACTATACTAGGTGTATTTTAAGTAGTTAAGGATTTAGCAGACAGAACAAGGCAGATTACTAAGAAAATAAAACAGAGCACACAAACTAAGCTTAATACACTAAAGAAACCTGTTTACATGTAAATTCTCACTGAAAATGAGGTTCTAATAATCTTCTTCACAGGCTAGACGTGCTTCCAGCCTGGGTCCAGTTCTTTTCCCCAGTTCAGTCTTATGGTTAGTCTACTTCGGCAATGCTAAAGCGCTGCCGCTGCAGCGCTTTAACATGGCTTGTGATCGCAGCAGAGCTTTTGTGGTCTCTCCCAGCACTCTAAAAAACCCACCTCCATGAGGGGCGCAGCTCCCAGCGCTGGTGCACTGTCTACACTGGCGCTTTACAGCTCTGAAAGTTGTTGCGCTCGGGGGTGTTTTTTCACACCCCCAAGCGAGAAAGTTGCAGCGCTGTAAGTTGCCAGTGTAGACAAGCCCTTAGTTGTTTTCAGCCCTTAGCGTGACCAGACAGCAAATGTGAAAAATCAGGCCAGGGGGTGGGGGGTAATAGGAGCCTATTTTAGAAAAAGACCCCCAAATCAGGACTGTCCCTATAAAATCAGGACATAGGTCACCCTACCAGCAGTCATCTTGGTTGGGGTAGCAGGGGAGAACTGATGACCTAGATTACCTCACTCCCTGCCCTTAAATAGGATTTGCATAAGGCGGGAGTCCTTTGTTTCCTAGTTTGACGCCCCCCATCTCCTCCCCCAGCTTCTCGTGGAAAAGTACAGAATTCAAGATGGATTTCAGTATCAGGTGACATGGTCTCATGCCTCTGTAGGGCCCCTGTAACCATTCTTCACAGGCTGACCCACACATTCACAGGAAGATTAAGCTCTTTTACAGTCCATTGTCTCTTGTTGATGGGCCATCAGCACTGTCCGGCTTTTTCATTGTTGTACCTGAAGTGCTAGCAGGGGGCATCTCCCAAAGTAACAAAGTTGAAATCTAGATACATAGTAAATATTCCTAATTTCAGATACAGAAATGATACATGCATACAAATAGGATAATCATAGTAAATTATAACCTTTCCAATGATACCTTACAAGAGTTATCTTGCATAAAGCATATCTTAGTTTTGTCATATTCCTACCACAAGCATATTTTCAGAAAGAATATGGACTACGTCACACACAGGCCATGGGACTTGCTTGAGGCACCTTAAGGAAATCTGATTTTCAGGTGATTGGTACTCAGCAGTTTCTGAAATTGAGGCCCAAAATGTGTCAAGTTATAAACTGAACACAGAGCAGGAGGAACAGATGTAAACATGGCTAATGGATAGTACTGCTGAATTTATCCTTCATGCATATAAAATCAAAGATCCATATCTCTACCCCAAATCTGTAGGTAGTTATTACAGTTCACTGCATTAAAATGGTGGGAAATTATGGAAGTAAAAGCATGAGACAGGAAAAGCTTAATTCAGAATGTCAGTTTTTAAAAGACCTACACTCCTGTCCAGCATCGATCGATGTGTGTTTTTAGCATGTGTAGTTGATTTTGTTTTAACTTGTAATAGGCAAAGTGTTTGAAAAAAAATCGGTAAACATGCATCTAAGTGCAGAAACAAGTGGTAAGGCTAGACTGGGAACCTGAATATAGTGTTCTTAGGTTTTCTGAGGCCCTCCTCTGATGACACCTTGCTCCCGGGTGTAGAAATCTAGGTGCAATACAATGTTAATGAAAGCATACATAACTCCAAGCAGTTCTGTCAGAAAAAGTCTTAATAAATAGAGAAGATTTACAGGGAACTGTGGTCCCATCAGATTGAGGAATCAAGGTATGGGTCTCAGAATTGAGGTCCTCTTTCCAGAACACCTTGCCTCCAGATGTATAAATCTAAATGCTCAGATATTACAGCAAGGTCAGAACCAAGGTAGACACAGTTATCTCAAGAGTAAATCTGATCTTAGCTGCAAGTTAAAATGTGAATTATAGCTGTTTCTAAGTAATACAGAACCCAAACCATTATTAAATTATCTAGACAATCTAGTCAATGGCTACAGAAAAATTAAACTTATGTTTTTCTATAGTAGGGATAGCAGGTCTTTGAAGACATGCCTTGTAGAAGTATTACTAGAAAATGTCATATGAGAGAATGATTAATTTCATTTAGAGGATATTGGTGCCAAATGGGGAGAAACATTGAATTACCTAAATAATTAACAGATTTCAAAGAAGTTTTGGAACTGTTTGTCTTCTTGATAGAATAAACACCGTCAGGGGAGTCCAGTATAAGGGTTTTACAGTAGGTCCCTTAACTAACTACTGTCTGGAACAATTTATCTTGTATGATTATTTACCTTGGAGCACCAAGTTAGAATCCACATCACAGTCCCTTTATTTAAACCTAAAACAAAACTTTTGCTTACTCAGCATATACTTTAGTGAAGACTTTGTTAGGAGTAAAAAGAAAAGGAGTACTTGTGGCACCTTAGAGACTAACAGATTTATTTGAGCATAAGCTTTCGTGAGCTACAGCTCACTTCATGATATTCTCCACAGTGTGGTATTGTGCGTGTGTGTCTTTGAATAACTTGGCAATTATATTCTGTGTGAAATAACGTTAAGGGGTAGTTCAGCCAAAGTTTATTCAATGGAACGATTGAAATTGGAACATTTTTATAACACTGTGTAGGTAACATCTATGGTACACTCACAGCTTTCCATTAAATAGCCAAATTATGATTAAACACCATGATAGTTTGGATAAAAGGCAGCAAAAATCAAGAAATGCAAAGGTAAGTCCAACAAAAGCTGCTGTTCACATATGTTATTGTATTAATCTTAAAATTCCAACCTTACCTCAAATGCGTTTTTACATTTTTAAATTCACAAAAAAGTAATTTAAACCAGTACTCTTCTGAAGAGTTTCTCTGTGCAGACCTTTGAGGAAAATTGCAGTGACTAGATATAATTAAAGCTGTGCAAATAAAACATAGTAAAACATAGTAAAACAATTTGTTAAATGTAGCCCCTTCTCTGTTTGCAAATTGGCCACAAAAGACATTACATTTTCTATACATTTGTTCAGTGTTTGCATTTACTTGATGACTCCTTGGTGGGGTATATTTCTATTTATGGATTCTTTTGCACACTGCTGCAAGTACTGTATTGCTGTTAGCCCAAATATTGAATGTGAATATCAAATACTGAGGTTTGCCACCTAAGTCATGTGCTACCATTTCAGTTCCCTGATTGAATTACTTTTGTAAGAAGGAGAGGGCCTGAATAAGTTTTGATATTCATTTTTCCTTCAGTATGTGTGGTCTGTTTGGAAAAAGTACAGCTAAGGCTCCCAATGGAGTCATAAGAGTAAAATCTTATATCGATGCAATATTTTTTACTACTTCACCTAATCTGTTGTGTAGTTCATTGAAAGTGTTGTGTTTTTTGAGTGCTTGCTCATGTCCATTCCAATGTAGGTGTATTCTTTCCCCAAGCAGTGCCTATGGAAAGTTTTCCCTCAGTGGTGTCCGTCAGGTTGGCTTTGTTGCCCCCTGGAGTTGCACCCTCATAGTGCCAATATATAGGGCCCACGGTGCCTTCAGTTCCTTCTTAACACCCATGACAGTCGCTGGAACTTCTGCTCGTTCTTGCATTTTTCCTGCAAGTACCTTCTCTCAGTGGACTTGTATTGTAGATTGTAAATAGTTACCTTTTTAGAGTTAAGTTTTAGTTAGTTAATTAGCTAGTTAGTAGTATAGTCAGCAGCATACCCTGCTTAGTAGGGCTAGTCCTTCCCCAGCACCGAGATATGCCTTGGTCCCTGAGGTTCAAACCATGTGCATTGTGCCATAAACCAATGCTGGTTAATGACCCACACTCTAGCTGCCTTAAGTGTCTGGGGGAAGCTAATGTGTAGGAGTGTTGCAGGAGCTTCAGACCCAGAACAAAAAAAGACAGGGACACCAGACTGAAGTTCCTCCTCATGAAGGCAGCGCTCCATCCCCCTTCAGAGCTGAGTCATTTAGACTCGGCACCAAGCACTTCGATTTCTGTAAGAAGCGCCCCGCTGTCTCTGAGGGAGGCGCAGCGGCGTTCTGCCTCCCTGGCACTGAGGAGGGACTCTGTGTCTATGGCCTTGGACTCCTGACACTGACACACATTCCTGGTGCTGAGGAAGTCAATTCAGGCATGGGACTCTCGGCACCACTCTCTATCACCGATGGTGAGAGAGGCTCGCCAGGGGCATTCTCCATCCTCAAGGTCCATGGGCCATAGAGATGCCAATAGAGTGAGACTTGTGCCAGGCCACTCGGAGACACCAGCGGGGCATGCGGTACTATAGACTCTGGCTCTGGGAAGGGCGTCATTGAGTCCAGTACCATTAGACTCTCTGCCAAGTGAAGCCATTGGGGTTTGACAGTCCTGGCACTACCATCGATGCTGGAGGCATTTGCGGCAACGAGTAACTTACTGTCCCTCCCAGTACCACTATATGTGGCCATTCGGGAAATGACAGTGGCAGCACCAGGAACGAGGACCACCGTGGCACAAAGGCAGGTGCTGTCAAAGGGTAAGATGATCAAGTCGACGCAGTGCCAATCTCCTCCCCCCAGCACTGTTCTCCAGCACCAGTCGGTACTCCGCCCTGGTTGCCAAGAACTGACTCCTTGGACTCCAGTTCTGAAGCGGAGTCCTACACTTCATGCAGGATCAGACACCATTTTGATCGGCGATATCCTATGGCTGACATGAGCTAGGGCATGCTGCCAATAGCCTGGCCATTGAACAATGCCATCCTGAGGCCTATAAAAGCTCTATGGCAGACTCCTGCATCACTCCAACATCCTGCAAAGAGGATGGAGAAGAAGTACTTTGTCCCTCCCAAGGGGTATGAATTTTTGTATTCCACCACCACCACCACCACCACACACACACAGACTAGGTTTACTGGTTGTTTCAGTGGCAAACAAAAAGCAGAGACAAGGTCAACAGGGGCCGACTCCCAAGGCTAAAGATGCAAAAAAACTCTACCTTTTTGGTAGAAAGTTCTGTTCAACAGGTGGTCTCCAGTTCAGGATTGCTAACCATCAGGTGCTCCTGGGCTGGTATGATTTCAACTCCTGGAGCACAATGGTGAAATTTAGGGAGCTTTTTTTCCCTAGCTGAGGAGGAGAAATTAGTGGCTAAGGCGTCCTGCCATGTAGCTCTGGATGTGGCAGACTCTGCAACTCATTCCCTGTCTTCAGCGGTGGTCATGAGGTGAAGCTTGTGGCTTCAGTCTTTGGGGTTGCCCTATGAGGTCTAGCAGACACTTCAGGACCTTCTGTTTGAATGCAAGTCACTCTTCTTGGGGCAGACAGACTTGAAGCTGCATAGCTTAAAGGACTGTAGAGCCAGCCTTAAATCCCTGGGGCTGCATACACCAGCCCCCACCAGGAAGAATTACAAGCCTCAACCCAATGGCCTGCTTCTGTCCATCAAAGCAGAGACAGGAGTACAGCAGGAGAAGGAACAGAGGCTACAAGAGGAGGCCTCCACCCCAATCCTCATCTGCCCCAGTGCTTCCCTCCTCCTCCCCCCTGTACCGAGACACTTGGCGGGGTCTAAGCAGGCCTGTTGATGGGACACTCAGGGATGACATACCAGGACACTGTAGGGATCTGATTCCCCTACATTTGTGGACTGGTTTTCCCACTTCTATCAGGCATGGGTCCGCATTACCTCAGACCAATGGGTGCTACGCATGATAGAAGTGGGATACATCCTTCAATTCAGTTGTTCCTCTCCCTTTCCGTCCCTCTTCAGAGACCATCTCATGAGACACTTGTAACGTAGGTGGTGCAGTCGCTCCTATGGGTGTGAGCAGTGGAAGAGGTTGCACTAGAACAAAGGGGCCGGGAGTTCTATTCCTGCTACTTCCTAATCCCAAAGGCCAGTGGTGACCTCAGACCGATCTTGGATCTGTGAAACCTCAACAGATTCATGAAGAAACTGAAGTTTCACACGATCTCCTTGGTCTCCATTATCCTTTCTCTGGATCCAGGGAATTGGTATGCTGCCCTCAACTTGAAGGACATGTATTTCCATATTGTTATCTTTCGGGGACCCAAAAGGTTCCTACGATTCGTTGTAAACCACAGGCACTACCAATTTGCAGTACTCCTATTTGAGTGTCAGTGGCTTCTTGTGTGTTCACGAAGTGCATGGTAGTTGTTGCAGCCTTTCTAAGGAGATAAGGAGTTCAGGTCAGCCAGTTGTCTAGATAAGGGTAGATCAGAGGTCAATCCAAGGCCCGGGTGAGGGCAAACATAAAGCTAGTACAGTCAACTTTCCAGGACTTGGGGTTGTTGATAAACATGCAGAAATCTACCCTTTGCCTGGTTCAAAGGATAGAATTCATCGGGTCCTCTACTCGACCCATGCCAGAGCCTTTCTCCCAGAAAACTGGCTCAGAGCTCTAGGGGTTCATAGAGAGAGCCTGAGGAGTCACCCCATCACCACAGCAAGAAACTGCTTAAATCTTCTGGGGCATATAGCATCATACACCTATGTGGTGCAACATGCAAGACTGCAACTCAGACCTCTCCAATCTTGGCTAGTGTCGGTATACATACCAGGTCAACACTATCTGAACAAGGCGGTCTTAATGCCCCTGTCAGTGATTTCCACCCTCCTTTGGTGGCTGGACCTGGGGACAGTATGTATAGGAGTCCCATTCTCAAGATCCCAACCATCAATGTCTCTTGTCACAGATGTGTCCTCGTTGGAATGGGGGGCTCACTAGGGGACCCTCAGAACTCAAGGCTTCAGGTCCCCGGAGGAGCTTTCATTATACATCAGTGTGAGGGAACTGAGATCCCGCTGGTGGACACTTGGGTGCATCTGTTGTCAACCTTCAAGGCAGAGGCAAGGCAGGGGTAGCCCAGAGGAGAGAGTTTGAGTGGCTAAGAGGCTGGTGGTCTTAGGGAGCTAACACCCATCTAGTACAGGCAAGACTCCCTTGTGCTGGAGGCTGATGGCAACAAAGTGAATCACAGCCCTGGGAGCCCCAAGAAGTGTCGCTGGTTAGTGAGCTCTGATCCATACGCCTTTGAGATACACAGTATAGTTCACCCATACATCCCATCCTTACATATCAGCCACTTAAAAAAAAACCCAAACAATTAAAAATAAGGCATAAAAAGCCAACAGGCTGAGAACTAGGCTATGGAAGATGGCCTGGTTCAGTCAATGTTGGGGATGAAGAGGAATTTGCATGGATCCTGGAGGAACTCCATGTAGGTAGGCAGTGCTGATGGCAGAAATAAGGGAATCTAGCAACAAGAAGCTGTTGGTCAGCTAGCAAGGATATGGGGGTGACAGCTGGTGCTTAGCAGAAGGCTTGAGGTGGATTAGGAAGAGGAAGGGGTCTTACCCAAAAGGGAGGGAGTAGAGTAGAGTGTGGAAGGAGGTAATGGGGAGGCAGAGAAGGAAAGGATCTGGAGTTTGTTTACTTTGCTCCTATAGATGCACCAGAATGCATTTACTCCTTCTTAGGGGTCTATGAGCTAAAGAAAAATATCACTGAAAAGTGAATTCTTGACCATATGCAGTAGCTAATTGGCCAGGTTTTATATCTGAGGTTTTATTTAATTTCAACTTGTATTTTTATTTCAATAACTCATATTTCACAGTGTGTAGGCAAGAAGATATATCACACTGTACAACTGATACATTGCAGAACAGATACTTAGCAGACAATATCCAGAGACAAAAGGGTTTTAGCATCTTACATAAGAGTGCTGTAGTGATTTATCTTTTGGTTTAGGTGTAAAATCGTAGTCCTTACCATTTGTGGCCATTAAGCATTCCCTGTCAACTTCTGCAAGAGTTTAGAGATGTTAGCCCTGGTATCTAAACTGCAACTTTGGTAACCACAGTCTGCCTTCCTAAATCCCATCACAGTAGTTTGTTAAATATTGCTGCTGTGCTATTAAATAGCTGTCAGTCTATCCCAGGTGTGATTGCATTTCAGTGGTGGTTATCAAATTCTCTCTACTCACACATTTAAAAATTCAGCTATTTCCATTAAAAGAAGAAATGCTTACAGGCTGCAAATGTGTAACTCTGTCTGGTCTCACCTGCTCTCCTGTATGGGGTTAGCGTAGTTATGGAGATTTGGTTTTAAATTGCAAATTATAGGTAGAAAAATAAATGTAAAAATGAGATTGTGGGGTTCCCAGTTTTCATTATTAATGATTTTGAAACCCTCTTTTCCCTCCCAGATCACCTGGGAGCAGGCTCAACACTTTTCTAGGGACCTGATGTTCTTGAGGATAATGGAGATTCTGGGAAGGTCCCTGTGGTAGTGTTGGATAGTTGGAAATCTTCTATCCACCCATCTGCAGCAGCTCTCTACTCATAGGAAGAATAACAGTTGGTGGTGCCTCCACCTGGATATATACTGCATACCTTTGTTAGAGTACCTTGGTAGCTTCCAGGAAATACTCTGGCCTAGCAGATAAGGGCAAATAATACTTACTGCTCTAAGGCAGGGGTTCTCAAACTTCATTGCACTGCGACCCCCTTCTGACAACAAAAACTACTTCATGACTCCAGGATGGGGAACTGAAGCCTGAACCCACCCGAGCTCCGTCGCCCGTTGGAGGCCCAAGCCCAAGGGCTTTAGCCCTGGGCAAGGGGCCTATAACCTTAGCCCTGCTGCCCAGGGCTAAAGTCCTCAGGCTTGGGCCCTGGGCGGTGGGGCTTGGGCCCTGGGCGGTGGGGCTCAGGCTTTGGCACAAGTCTAAGCCAGCCCTGGCGACCTCATTAAAACGGGGATGCGACCCACTTTGGGGTCCCAACCCACAGTTTGAGAACCGCTGCTCTAGGGAGATCGTTAAACACATAAGTTGGAGCCAGGATCAGCTTTACTTTGAAGTAATATAGCAACATACAATGATAATACAATAGAAAAAAGAGTACCTACTGTAATGACTGACAAGTAAACAAATGGCATTGTAATGGTTCAGCTAATGGTGACTGCTTATAAACATTAAAGTAAACATATCTACTACTCACTACATCTGAGGCTTATGTTACACAAGAACATTCACCATTACACTGTGCAAACCCTGAGTGTGCACTCCCCTGTAGTTTTAAAATCCCAGACACATTCTTGTGATGGCATGCTTAACGGACAGGAGTTCAAGGGCGGCACTAGGTATTCCTGAATTTCCAGAGGTTGTCCAGATAATAGGAGTGAGACACTCTTGCATAGAACAGATTAAAATTGACACAGCAGTAGCTGGTAATAATCCTGGTTATTAAACACGAGCTACCAACGCTAAGCAGGCAGTCACTTTTCTTACAAGCTTCTTGGTCTTCACCTCAGCTAACCTGTGATGAGACACTGTCCCTAGCACAAAGACTTTCACTCCAAACCACCACGGCGACTGACAGGGTCTCCCCAAACAAGGATAGTCTCTGGAGTACTCACACTTTCCACAATTGCCTGTGGGCACACCTCAGGATCTGCCTGCAGCTTTCAGTGGTCAGCTGCTGAGAACGAGGAAATGTGATGGAGCTTGTTGCTAGTAGGCCTGTGGGTGCAACATTGCCTTAATACCGATTGTGTGGTCTCAGCCGGGACAACTTGACAGCAGAGTCTCCTAAATCTCTACTTCTAAACATAGGCAACTGCTAATAGTTCCTATTCTGCCAGATGCCTAAACCTGGTAAATTAGCACAGCTAGCTCCAGGTCTAGACTTCCTTTCTCATGAAACTTCTGACATTCTTTTTCAGGTACTTGATATCCCCTGCCCTCTCAGCCTTATCTGTCTTCCAGCTTCCCTTTTCTAACTAATGGTACCACAGACTCCACCCAGACTCTGAAAAACCAGCTAGCTTTCTTTTGCCTCGCATCATCAGAAGTAATACAATTTAGCAATCAGAATGTAGACTTCACAAATTCTCTTGCTGATGTGCAAAGTGGAGTAGAATTCAGGTCATTTCGCCAAAGCTGTACTGATTGCAGCTGCAGTGCTGAGGAATAAAATTATATCAGTGTGACCTGGACACAGAGCCAAATCCTGTTCACTGTATCAAACTCTCCCATGGTGAGCAGTTTTGGCCCATGTGGAGCAGACATATGAAGTAAAAAGCTGCCATTTTAATAGCCATTTTATTGATTAAAACTGTGCTTTGATTGTAACTGCTAACAGTGACACTTTAACACTTTTTATTGTTAAAGGCTTGGGATTGGCACTGTTCTACTCTGGTGTGTGTGAGTTTGGGGTGGGATATGTGTTGTAAACACTTTATCCAAAATAATATAACCCATTTAAGCTCTTCCTTTATTCTAAAGTAATTACAGTACTACAAGTAAAATTAAAATCCTTAAAATGTTTCTTTGCTGAAATGAGTATACATAGGACTAAAAGAAAAGGAGTACTTCTGGCACCTTAGAGACTAACCAATTTATTAGAGCATAAGCTTTCGTGAGCTACAGCTCACTTCCTGCATCTGAGGAAGTGAGCTGTAGCTCACGAAAGCTTATGCTCTAATAAATTGGTTAGTCTCTAAGGTGCCACAAGTACTCCTTTTCTTTTTGCGAATACAGACTAACACGGCTGTTACTCTGAAACCTATACATAGGACTGTTATTTCTCTGAAACCCAGATTGGTGGGCATTCCTTAACAATGAGACTGTCAAAAGCTCTCTTCACAAGACGACTCCCTCTTCCCCATGGAGTAAAGCAGTTATCTTAACTTCTAATGTCTTTGTGTCATTAGCACACAATTGGAAACAATCACTAACACAGATGTTTGCCTCCTGCATACATATGTAAAAGACACCACAGATCTATGAAGCCACTTCAGTCACAACTGCAACTTCCACTGCTATTCCAGTACTAAAGTTCAGCTCCATAGTGACTGACAATTATGCAAAAGTATACAAAATGGTGTGGCTCTATGGCAGGGATTAGATACAAGGGTTAGACTAGCTAAAACTCATTTCATTTATATTCATATGTATTTCACAGATCTCTGGAGCAAAGATAATATTTTAATTCAATAAAGGCATGCCAGAGTGAAATGCATTGAGAAGTGTGTAAATGCTCACCCTTTTATTAAAAATGTATTTCCTCTACCCTTCCAATAATTCACAGCATGAAATAAATTCTGTACTTTAACATCTCTCCATTTTAGTTGGAGCTCTATAAGTGGCACAGTGCTTATCCTCACAATTGCTATGGCAGACTTTCAGGATTGCTGACTTTATAGGTTTGACTAAACTCTGCACATCTGTGACATGATACCCCCTTGTGTTGCTTAAGCCCACCCGTTGCATCTACATGGCTATTTTTAGCCATGCTAGCCTGGGTAAAGCTAATACAGATATGTCTAACTGAGCTGCAATCACATCTTGACTTGCAATATACCTGTACCCTGAGTGATTGCCTACGGTATGCCTGTGTGGCTGGCTGAAACAATCATATGTCCGGTTTCAGAGTAACAGCCGTGTTAGTCTGTATTCGCAAAAAGAAAAGGAGTACTTGTGGCACCTTAGAGACTAACCAATTTATTTGAGCATAAGCTTTCGTGAGCTACAGCTCACTTCATCGGATGCATACTGTGGAAACTGCAGAAGACATTATATACACAGAGACCATGAAACAATACCTCCTCCCACCCCACTCTCCTGCTGGTAATAGCTTATCTAAAGTGATCACTCTCCTTACAATGTGTATGATAATCAAGTTGGGCCATTTCCAGCACAAATCCAGGTTTTCTCACTCTCCGCCCCCCTCCCCTCCCAAACTCACTCTCCTGCTGGTAATAGCCCATCCAAAGTGACCACTCTCTTTACAATGTGTATGATAATCAAGATGGGCCATTTCCAGCACAAATCCAGGTTTTCTCACCTCCCCCCCCTTTTTCCAAAAACCACACACACAAACTCACTCTCCTGCTGGTAATAGCTTATCCAAAGTGACCACTCTCCTTACAATGTGCATGATAATCAAGGTGGGCCATTTCCAGCACAAATCCAGGTTTTCTCACCCCCCAGCTCCATACACACACAAACTCACTCTCCTGCTGGTAATAGTTCATCCAAAGTGACCACTCTCCCTACAATGTGTATGATAATCAAGGTGGGCCATTTCCAGCACAAATCCAGGTTTTCTCTCCCCCCCCCCCCCACAAACTCACTCTCCTGCTGGTAATAGCTCATCCAAACTGACCACTCTCCTTACAATGTATATAATAATCAAGGTGGGCCATTTCCAGCATAAATCCAAGTTTAACCAGAACGTCTGGGGGGGGGGGAGGGTAGGAAAAAACAAGGGGAAATAGGCTACCTTGCATAATGACTTAGCCACTCCCAGTCTCTATTTAAGCCTAAATTAATAGTATCCAATTTGCAAATGAATTCCAATTCAGCAGTTTCTCGCTGGAGTCTGGATTTGAAGTTTTTTTGTTTTAAGATAGCGACCTTCATGTCTGTAATTGCGTGACCAGAGAGATTGAAGTGTTCTCCGACTGGTTTATGAATGTTATAATTCTTGACATCTGATTTGTGTCCATTTATTCTTTTACGTAGAGACTGTCCAGTTTGACCAATGTACATGGTAGAGGGGCATTGCTGGCACATGATGGCATATATCACATTGGTGGATGTGGAGGTGAACGAGCCTCTGATAGTGTGGCTGATGTTATTAGGCCCTGTGATGGTGTCCCCTGAATAGATATGTGGGCACAGTTGGCAACGGGCTTTGTTGCAAGGATAGGTTCCTGGGTTAGTGGTTCTGTTGCGTGGTATGTGGTTGCTGGTGAGTATTTGCTTCAGGTTGGGGGGCTGTCTGTAGGCAAGGACTAGCCTGTCTCCCAAGATTTGTGAGAGTGTTGGGTCATCCTTCAGGATAGGTTGTAGATCCTTAGTAATGCGTTGGAGGGGTTTTAGTTGGGGGCTGAAGGTGACGGCTAGTGGCGTTCTGTTATTTTCTTTGTTAGGCCTGTCCTGTAGTAAGTGACTTCTGGGAACTCTTCTGGCTCTATCAATCTGTTTCTTCACTTCCACAGGTGGGTATTGTAGTTGTAAGAATGCTTGATGGAGATCTTGTAGGTGTTTGTCTCTGTCTGGTTGGAGCAAATGCGGTTGTATCGCAGAGCTTGGCTGTAGACGATGGATCGTGTGATGTGGTCAGCGTGAAAGCTGGAGGCATGTAGGTAGGAATAGCAGTCAGTAGGTTTCCGGTATAGGGTGGTGTTTATGTGACCATTGTTTATTAGCACTGTAGTGTCCAGGAAGTGGATCTTTTGTGTGGACTGGACCAGGCTGAGGTTGATGGTGGGATGGAAATTGTTGAAATGATGGTGGAATTCCTCAAGGGCTTCTTTTCCATGGGTACAGATGATGAAGATGTCATCAATATAGCGCAAGTAGAGTAGGGGCTTTAGGGGATGAGAGCTAAGGAAGCGTTGTTCTAAGTCAGCCATAAAAATGTTAGCATACTGTGGGACCATGCGGGTACCTATAGCAGTGCTGCTGACTTGAAGGTATACATTGTCCCCAAATGTGAAATAGTTGTGGGTGAGGACAAAGTCACAAAGGTCAGCCACCAGGTTTGCTGTGACATTATCGGGGATACTGTTCCTGATAGCTTGTAGTCCATCTTTGTGTGGAATGTTGGTGTAGAGGGCTTCTACATCCATAGTGGCCAGGATGGTGTTTTCTGGAAGATCACTGATGGATTCTAGTTTCCTCAGGAAGTCAGTGGTGTCTCAAAGGTAGCTGGGAGTGCTGGTAGCGTAGGGCCTGAGGAGGGAGTCTACATAGCCAGACAATCCTGCTGTCAGGGTGCCAGTGCCTGAGATGATGGGGCGCCCAGGATTTCCAGGTTTATGGATCTTAGGTAGTAGATAGAATATCCCAGGTCGGGGTTCCAGGGGTGTGTCTGTGCGGATTTGATCATATGTCCACGAGCCCCAAAATAACTAAATGCAAAGAGAAAAGGAGTACTTGTGGCACCTTAGAGACTAACCAATTTATTAGAGCATAAGCTTTCATGAGCTACAGCTCACTTCATCGGATGCAATAATGCAAAGATCTTACCTACTCTTAAGAGTTTATTGGTTATCGTTGATTTACTGAAATACAAGAAGAGTCTGTGGCCTTGTCTACACATTAACTTGCCTAGGTTTAGCTAAAGATGTTTTTCCAAGCACACTTAATTAAACCAGTGCAAGTTTGTGTGTAAATATTTTTTATTTCAGTTCATCTTAATCCATCTTGTTTACAGGATCAAGATATATTGAAGTTAGACACGCTTAAACGGAAATCAGTGCATTTACAGCCTGTATAATGTTTGAGGTGTCCTCCCACTTTAGACATCCAAGTGAAAATTTTGGCGATTGTAGGTTTTACAATAGCATTGGGAAAATTGTTGAGTGTTGGGGTGTGCATGTCAGTGAACTAGGATAGGGAATAATCAGTTTTCGAATTATTAACCAATGTAAATTAGCTACTATCCTATAGCTTTGGAGAAGAGACACCTACTGCATCTTTTACTTCATGAGATGGAGTGAGATAAAAAGCAACATAAGAGAAAAGGTTTGTTCCAATGGAAATTATTTGAACCTATTTTCTTTACAAGTCTAGTTGTGAAAGCATTCTGCCTGCTGTTTCCAAGCAGTTCTCTGTGAAACAGTTAAACATCAACAAAGGAAGCCACTATTGCCATGTAAGCAGTTTTCATCATTTGTTTTAAATGCCTCCAGGTGAGAGAAACTGTTTCTCAGCATAACTGTCTCTGACAACTATATGAAAACGACTCACCTGGTGATAAAAATAACCTACAAACATTAGCTGTGTTTGTTTAGAGACAAATGCTTGGGTGTTTTTGGTCAGGTGGCTCTGTAATCACTATTTCCTTTGTTGACATATGCTAATACAATATGTCACTCTGACTGCACCCAAATGCTATTTATAAAACTGTATAGACTTTACAAATGTCTGTTAGTTAGGGGCTTCTGGCCTTGTCTACACTTAAAAATTTGTGGCTTTATCTATGCTGCCAGCATAATTTAAAGCGTCCAAAAAGCCCACCCTTGTAGATGTAGTTGTACTAGTATAAAAATTCTTATAGCTATTCCTGCTTGGTGAAGCGAATTAAGCCATATGGGTATTAAATGTACTGTACTGGTACAACTGTGTCTACAGTAAGGATTTAGCTGACATAACTTTGCTGTTAAAAATTATACACCTTACTGGCATAGTTATGTGGCAGAACTTAAGTGTAGACCAGGCCTCTGTCTCTGAGTCTGTGTAGTGGCACTAATTCTGTGGAGGGTCTCTAGAAGATTGCTTCATTGGATTTTGGTTTTAAATGAAACTCATGCTGAGTAAATTCATTTGACAGCTGTTTTTTGCTAAGTGATTACATCACTCTAATTGCCTTATTGGGCTCGATTCAGTGATTATGAAAAGGTTGGTTCAGTGATTTAAGCAAAGGGAAAATAGTCACCTAGGATATGTGAGAGAGAAGTGTTATTTGCACATTGGGGCAGTTCAGTGGTAATAAAACTGTGGTCTAAATTCCCTTAGTCAGAGTTGGGGTGGTGAATGCAGTGTGAGAAAGGAAAAAGGAGGTTCATGGCGTCTGTTCATCCTTTCTGGTAGTGTTGCTCCATATACACTGTTTCACCAGCTCAGACATCCAGATTTGAACTTGATTACACTGGAACACCGTTTTCAACAGCAGTTGCAGAGGCATAATAGAATGCGATTTGTTTTTCTTAAAGCAAGTTGACAATGTGTACAATAGACTCAGGCCTAGTTTACACTTAAAAGTTTTGCTGTGATCAGGGCCGTTCCTAGGGCAGTTCAGGGCCCCAGTACACCCCCCATTGCCCCTATACTCCAGCCCAGGCTCCGTCACCACTCCACCTTTCCCCCGAACACCCTGCCCCGCTTCTTTCTGGCTTCTGCCCCCTCCCCCAAGAGATGCTGTGAGCTGGTGGAGTGGGGCGGGGTAGGCTAGGACCAGGTCACTTATTGCTGCTGGTGCCAGGCCCCCTGCTAACTGCACAGGGTGCCCTGTACCTCACGTCACAAAGCACCGGGTCCCCCAAAGCACGGGGCTTGGGGCAGTTGCCCTGGTCTGTCCTACAGACAGGACGGCTCAGTCTGTGATACCTATGTTGGTTAGGAGTGTAAAAAAAATCGCACCTTTATCAGACCTAGCTATGCCAACTAAAGCCCTAGTATAGATGCAGTTATACTGAGATTTTTTTTTTTCCAGTAGAGCTTGTAATTCTTGGGAAACTGGTATAGACTACATTGGCAAAAGATGTGAAAATGGAACATGAAAACTGAAGCAAAAATGTACCTGCAGTTGTCAAGAGCAACAGTTTTTCTTACTTTTTCATAAAAGTTTTAAATTTTTAATATTTGCTTCCCTTTTTGTGTGGGAGGGGGAAATCTTCTGCCTGATAGTCCCATTATTTTCTGGCAACTCATTTGGGAGGAAGAGCCTTAGGGCCATGTGAACTCTGTAAGGTTCCTTCTGTTTAACTGTTGGTCAACCAGGGAAGAACTTGCATCCATACTGGGCTATCAGGGAGACTTCCTCTGATGTAATTCTCTAGCACCTGACTTTTAAGGCATTTGGATGGGATAAAGGCATGGTTTCTGCTTCGGGAAGTCAGGAGTGGGGAACGGCGTAGGATGTTATGTAAGAGGTAGGCAGTAGTCCCAATAGGGAGGTGATCCTATGTTGTTGGCCTCAGGAGAACAGAGTGGGGCAGAGAGTGAAGAATGCATGCAGCTGCTCAGCCCAGGGCTGCAGCTAGGCAGGAATCTCCAAGATGGAGAGAGCAGAGTAGGGACAATGGGAGAGGGTAATAGCTGGGCATACGTGATTGGGGATAGAGTGGGGTTACAAGCAGAGGGTAGTGTAGGGCTATGTGTGGGAGAGTGATTATGCTCTTCCAGTGAAGCCAACCAATGGCTGTCCTCTGCAAGAATGCACTGCAGGGCTCCCTGCACCACCTTCTCCCTCAAGCACAGGGCCATCTCTAATTAAATTCTTTAAACATTAAACACAAAGTTCTTGAGATTGTTTAAGAGTAATATGTATGAAGTATGTATTAATAATTAAGAGGCAGTGTGGTGTAGAACAGTCAGATGACCTAGTTTGCATTCCCAGCTCTGCCCTGACATGCAGTGATATCAGGCATATGACTTGCCATCTCTCTGTGCCACTGTTTCCTGTGCCACTCCTTCTCTGTTTAGATTGTAAACTTGTTGGGTTATGTGCTGTCTCTGACTATGGACATGTACAGTGCCTGGCACAAATGTGGCACTCGTCTTGGTTGGGGTTTCTAAGCATTACTGCAATGCAAATAATAATAAAAAGGAAAAATATTTAATCCAGAAATTCCTGTTGAAATTGAACATAATTACTTCCATGGATATCCTGGGATTTAAAGCAGATGGAAACCAGTTTACAGTTTTACTTTAGGTACTTCCCAGAGAATAGTGGTGTCACAGATGAGGTTGGTTTTTCAACAAGATGTACAATGCCAGCAGACAGCTTGGTGATGCCAGTGTTAAGCAGAGACTC
Organism: Lepidochelys olivacea; assembly: GCF_965140295.1. Classification (NCBI taxonomy): domain Eukaryota; kingdom Metazoa; phylum Chordata; order Testudines; family Cheloniidae; genus Lepidochelys; species Lepidochelys olivacea. Next base: position 59,813,126 of record NC_140416.1, read on the forward strand.
TAAATTCAAATATACTTTAAACCTTTTACTCAACAGGAGTGCTCCTTGCTGTGTGAACTTTCAGAACTCTGCAGGGGGCAAAATTGGATGCATCTTTCCATATAGATTCGTTAAGCTTCTATTTCCCCTTCTCATGTCTTTTCATTTTATTTAACACTTTTTTAAGATGCCTGTCATTCAGCATCTAAATGCTATGCAATAAAATGAAACATAAAGATCCAACTAGCCTGTATGGATTAGCAGCCAGAAGTCGATGTTTGCATGGGCAAACACAGTAGGCCTCAGGCAAAAGCATCTTGCCAAAAAGGAGGAACATAAAAAGGGAGCGTTAAAAAAAAATAAAGAAAGAAAGCGATTGGCATATAGAAAAAGGAAAAATGTGAACAAGGAAAATGGGTCCCAAATAAACAGTCCAAAGCAAGCTTGCTGAAATTGCATTGTTTATAAGGACATGTGCATTTTATTCCATTAATGGCTATGGTAGTTTTTCCTGTGTTTTGACATAGTGCCTTAAACAGGTATCCGTTTTTCAGATTTAGTTGGCGTTAGAATGAGTTGGAGCATATTTTTCCTGAGATCAAGAAACCTATGCTATAGCTGTTGTCTCCACTGTAAGCATGTGTACAGAGCAGAGTACAACTATCTTATGGCATTCATGTGAACACAGTTTTAGAGCCTGGAGGAAGGTAGTTTTCCTGCAGCTGGCACAAGATTGTAATTTTCTTTTGATGGTTAATTTCATTACAGTTATGCATTTTCTGTACAAAGTCCAGTTTAAAACAACTGGATTCTGAACCCACTTCTGTACTGATTAAGAAGTTTATTTATATGGTGTGGGATATGGAGGCACAACCTGTTAACAGCTGCAAATTTTGTTGATTAAACTAGGTGCAGACAAATTTACAAGGGAAACTGTTCCCTGAAACATTCCAGTTCACTGACATATGAAGGTATCCTGGCCATTTCTTACCAGTTTCCACAGTCTCTTGCCAAGAATAATAAAGGGTTTCTTGCGAAGTGTTGACACCAGAGGTTTTAAATGCTAAATGTTTTATCGATCATTGTGGGTTGTCTTGAATCCCGATAAACAAACAGACGTATCTATGTAGACACCTGGAGATGCTCTTAGTCTGTGAAGATCGTATTCTTTTTAGGCAGACATTCAGATCCCTATGTGGCCATAGTGCTAAGTAAGTTTGTGTCGACTGCTGAGAGGCACCAAATAGTAATGGAAATTACAGAACACTGGCCTATATTTTGTTTGTTACACAGTCAGTGAAACTCTTGAATGGTAATATTCACAATGAATTTGGCCTGCAGGTAGTACAAATCCTATAATTTATTAAGCTGTGTTATATATTCTGAAATTTTGATATGTGATTATTTGTGTAGTGTCTTTCACCTATGGGTCTCAAAGCACATTGCAAACAATTAAATCTCTCAAAACCCCTATGAGATAGGAAAGAATTACGAACCCCATTTTATGGATGAGTCACTGAGGCACAGAGAGGTTAAATGACTAGCCCAAGAATAGAGTGAGTCCATGGTAGAACCAGGACTAAGACCCAACTCTTCTGATTCCCTGTCCTTTTATCTAACACTAAACTGTTTCCTCTTTGAATCCAAAGTTAAAAGGACAGTGTCAAGTTTGTCATGCCCAAAATGTTGATCTGCTTTTTTTCATGTATGTAATTTAAAAGCTCATGCTCATCTTTCAATGTGTTTTTTCTTACTCAAACCAGATGTTTAGAAACTTTTTAAAACAAACAGTCCAGTGCTCATGATTTCCTTTAACAGACCAGTGTGTACATCCCAGTTTGCAGTAACAAACCAGTGTGTGAATACAGTGGAAGTATATCTTCATAAGGAAATGGATTGTAGTTTGTAGCTTTCAGGATGTTGTTATAAAGGAGTAAAGAACAAAAGAAAAAAAGACACCCTCCTCCCGCCCAATCTGATGAAATACTTTGTTCCATTTAAATTAAAATCTGTGTGTGTGTGAGAGAAGATTGTATAGAGCCAAGGTGACGGACAATTCTGAGTAGGATGTCAAAATAGAACTGTAGCTCTTCCATACAAATTCTTTATTGTGAATTACAGATGGGACTTTTATTATTTGGGTATTTTGAAAAGAAACATAGTCTGCTATTGCATGTGAAACACATCTGCTTTATCAGAAACACATTATTTCCTTGTTCACCTATATTCTTGACTAAAATAGTTCTCTAGATATATAGATTTTTTTTCTTTTGTTCTGAGACAGTAACTTTAGACAGCTAAAGATTAAGGAAAGTGAGCTCATTTAGCAGAATAATCCAACAGGTGCCAAGCATATTTGCTGATAGCCAGATTTTAATGCCTTGTGGGAGGGCAAGCTAAATGATAGAAAACACTGAAGACTATTTCATGAAAAGACGCACGTCTGTTTAGGTCACCTAGCAAAGAAACATAGCAGAGAACAAACAGTATACTATTTTAAAATCTTCTTAATCCGGGGACTGACCATCTCTGCAGATTGGTAATATGATATCAAGCTTTTTACCTGGAAGTCAGCAATTCACATCGAGACCAGTTGATCAGGTACCACAATGATGGGGTGCTGTATAAAAACCAAAGCATAATATTACACACACACACAAAACTACTTTGAAAGAACATTATTAAGGCTGCAAAGTCAAGCACTGAAAAATTAGGAAATGCCAGAATTAAGGTTGCCTATGCCCCTGTATGAATTTACATTATGATATAGTCTAATTACAGGATCTCATACAGTTTTTTCTACAGGGCTTCTGCCTCACTCAGTGCACAGGATGGATGACTCTCCCTTAATGAACATCCATTCAATATTTTGTTCTTCTTCAGTGTGTGGTCCAGTGCTTTATTTACTGTTCACTATTCAAACCTTGCTCTGAGGACAGAATTATTAATTTCCTTGTGGGCTTTTGTATTCACTTCTCACTATAGTGTCTGAGTGCTTCACAAATATTAAATTTACCATCACAACACCTCTGTGTGATGAGGGGGTATTATTATCCTCATTTTACAAACGGGGAACTGAGGCACAGAGTAATTGAAGTCAAAGGTTTTCACTAATGTTGCGTGCCCAATTTGAAACACCTAGAACTTGATTTTTCAGAGTACATAGCACTTAATACATTTAAAGTGCAGCTGCCGTTGATTTCAGTTTCAGTTGTAAGCGTCCAGCAAGTCTGCATATCAGAACCCAGGATGAAGTCAGGCACCCAGAAAATGAAAAATGCACAACTAGTGAACACTTATGAAAAGTTTTGGTTTAACCTAGCATCACATAAGAACACTGTGGCAGAGGCAGAGATAGGATCCAGTTCTCCATGGCAGGATTCAACTGTTTTAACTAGGAGTCTGTCCTTTTTCTTGCTGCAGTCCCCTGCCTCATTCACTACACGCTCTTCAGATTTTTGCAACAAAAGATGCAGGACTCCTACAGTCAAGTCTATTTCATTACACAACCCTGATTCATCCCCAGAGTACCATCCATCCTGTGCAGCAAATGAGGTGGGGACAGGGAGAACTAGTATGTGATCAGTAATTAAAGACTATATCATAATGCATATGCATGGGAGGGGGAGGAATTAAGGTTGCACAGACAACCTTAATTCTGGTTTCAGAGTAACAGCCGTGTTAGTCTGTATTCACAAAAAGAAAAGGAGTACTTGTGGCACCTTAGAGACTAACCAATTTATTTGAGCATGAGCTTTCGTGAAGTGAAGTGATGAAGTGAGCTGTAGCTCACGAAAGCTCATGCTCAAATAAATTGGTTAGTCTCTAAGGTGCCACAAGTACTCCTTTTCTTTTTGCGAACCTTAATTCTGGTATTTCCTAATTCCTGAGTGCTTGACTTTGCAACCATAATGTTAGGCTTTTTGTGTAATTTGCTAGATTTTAAAAAAGCAAACTGAAAAGACAAATTCCATCATGCAGCATCATAATGACAGGTATGTGGGTCATCAGTAAGGTTGGGAACTTCTAGCTCAATGGCTCTCAACCTTTCCAGACCACTGTACCCCTTTCAAGAGTCTGATTTTGTCTTGTGTACCCCCAATTTTCACCTAACTTAAAAACTACTTGCTCACAAAATCAGACATAAAAATACAAAAGTGTCACAGCACACTATGACTGAAAAATTGCTTATTTTCTCATTTTTATCATATAGTTATAAAATCAATTGGAATATAAATATTGTACTAACATTTTAGTGTATAGTATATAGAGCAGTCTGAACAAGGAATTGTCTAGCTGAAATTGTAGTTTGTACCGACTTCACTAGTGCTTTTTATGTAGCCTGTTGTAAAACTTGGCAAATATCTAGATGAGTTGATGTATAACCCTGGAAGACCTCTGTGTACCCCCAGGGGTACGCATACCCCTGATTGAGAACCACTGTTTTAGAATAACCTCAAAGATCTCTGACACTGCTAATCAAGTAAATGATAGCAGTAGTAGGTTATAATCCTCTATGTGAACCTGTCCTAAAGGGGATGGGACTCTTTACCAGAGAGCTTCACAGATACTTGCTGACAGCAGAGGAATAGTGAGACAGGAATCCTGGACTCCATTCCAGGTTCTGGAAGGGAGTGTGCTCTAGATGGCACAGACTCTTCTGCCCATTGCTCCAAAGTGTAAGCCTTTCTGACCCTTCCCCTCCAACCTGTTCATGTCCCAGTTCTATTTCTACTGCACGCCTGGCTCCTCATCCTATTCCATTCTCATTTAGCCAGTCTCACTCTCCACTTCTTGGGCTTCCCATCTCAGTTCTAATCTCCTTCCCCAGCAAGTTTTAGCCTCCCCATTCCTTGTCCAATGTATCTTTCCTGCACCCCTGACCTCCAGTCATTCTCTCATCCATGTTCCCTGTCCCCACTGGCTCTCAGTTATGGTCTCTCTCCCTGGGGTCCTCATCGAAGCTCAGTATCTCATTTACCCCACCCACATCCTAGCTCATTGTCCTTGACTCTTTGCCCAGCCAAGTTCTCCCCCCACACCTCGATTCCTCATCAGATCTGTTTCCCCTCACATTATTTTTCCCTAGCCACCTTCTTGGAAGTTGTTGGGAAGAAAAAAATCAGCTAGAAGTAGACACCCAACATGGAAGGTTCCAGCCCGGAAGGTAAAGTTTGGCAATATAATGAACAACTGAAAACAGGATCTTATAATGGGAAGTGTCAGCCGACGTTATTAGGCGGTGCTACCAACACAACTATAATTACAGAGCATGTTGGCTAATAATGATAAAATATGATGGCTGCTCATAATTTCGGTTAAATGAATCTTAGGCCTTGTCTACACTGCCACTTTACAGCACTGAAATTTTCTCGCTTAGGGGTGTGAAAACACCCCCCCCGAGTGATGCAAGTTTCAGTGGTGTAAAGTGGCAGTGTAGACAGTGCACCAGCGCTGGGAGCCGTGCTCGTGATGCTGATAACTACTCCCCTCATGGAGTAGTCATGCTGGTGCCGCGACTGCACAGACGTGTTAAAGCACTGCTGCGGCAGTGCTGCCATGGCAGTGCTTTAACGTTGGTAGTGAAGACATACCCTTAGAGCCTCAGCCCAGTTTATAATGAACAGGTGTGCCCTTTACAACCACTACTGCCATGTTTAGCACTCTTGACACTCTTGCTAAAAGGCCGGACTAAGTGGTCACAGAGGCTGAATTGTCTCCTAAAATACACAGACTACCTGTTGGTGTCATGTGCGATAAAGTTTTTGTGGTACTTATTTGGGATTACCTGCAGGTTGTTCTCACAGGCAAAGACTTTCAAAACTGGGTGCCTAAATTAGGCTCCTACTACATATTCAGACACTTACATTTGTGGCCTGATTTTCTAAAGTTCTGAATATGCAGCAGCCCCCATTTACTTCAGTTGAGACCGTGGCATGCTAACTACTTTGGTAAATCAGGCTTGTTGGGTGTCTAAATAAGAACTCAGGAGCCTAACTTTAACTATGCAGTTTTGAAAAGGTTGCACAAGAACTGGGAATGAGTTGTACCAGTATAAGAATGTGTAGAGTGATCTCTTCATCTGACAACTTTCCGCTTGTGCCTAGTAGTCAGAGTCTAAACTAGGCATAGAATTCTGACATTGGTGAGAAACTTGAATTTAAGCCTAAAATGTAAATGCTGGTGAAGAGTAATGTATGGGATTGATTGCCCGCCGCAGAAAGCAGAGATATAGAGTGGTTTTATGTTTAATGTTGGAAAGAGGTTACAGAAGGACTTCTGAAAACAGTATGATGTACTCAAACTCTTCTATGAGGAGTCTTAGTTTTTCCCAGGTTTTTTCCCCCACTTCAAAGGGTTTACACTACAGGTGGGCAAACTACGGCCCAGGGGCCGCATCTGGCCCTTCAGACGTTTTAATCCAGCCCTTGAGCTCCCAACGGGGAGCGGGGTCCGGGGCTTGCCCTGCTCAGTGCGTGCCATGGCTCGGTGCAGCTCCCGGAAGCAGTGGCATGTCCCTGCTCTGGCTCCTAAGCGGAGGTGCAGGCAGGCGCCTCCACAGGCTGCCCCGACCCAAGTGCCACCCCTGCAGCTCCCATTGGCCGAGAACCATGGCCAATGGGAGCTACAGGGGCGGTGCCTGCAGATAGGGCAGTGCGCTGAGCTGTCTGGCTGTGCCTCCATTTAGGAGCCGAAGTGGGGACATGCTGTTGCTTCCAGGAGCTGCTTGAGGTAAGCACCACCTGGAGCCTGCACCCCTGAGACCCTCTCGCATCCCAACCCCCTGCCCCAGGCCTGATCCCCCTCCCGACCTCCAAACCCCTCAGGCCCAGCCCGGAGCACCCTCCTGCACCCCCAAGACCTCATCCCCAGCCCCACCCCAGAGCCCTCACCCCAACCTCCTACCCTACCCGGAGCCCCCTCCTGCACCCTGAACTCCTCATTTCTGGCCCCACCCCTGAGCCCACACCTCCAGCCAGAGCCCTCACCCCCTCCCGCACCCCAACCCCTAGTTTCGTGAGCATTCATGGCCCGCCATACAATTTTCATACCCAGATGTGGCCCTCGGGCCAAAAAGTTTGCCCACCCAAAAAGTTTACACTGTTGAAGCCTTGTGTTGCAATTGCTTTGATTTTCTTGTGATTGGATCTTTAAAATAGTTTAGAAAGAATCCTAATCTCTTCCCCCCACTGAAGACAGAAGATTCTGATCTTTGGGGAGGACTAAACAAGGAGAGCAGACATGGGGACTGGAAACTAATCAACTTGCAGTTTTGCATTGGGAATACAGGAGAGGTAGAACAGAACCATGTTTGCCTCTGGAAACACTTAACTTTGGCACCTAGCAAGAATCACTTTGCAAGCATGTTCCTTCTATAGGCTATGTCCCAGGTGATTCATTACATCACAGTGCAAGTTTCTTCAGAGGAAATCCCACAGTAACTTTGCCTTTCTGATTGTCTGATATTAACCTATCACTATCTGGAGGAAAGTGGGGAGAGGTTATTGTTTAAATCTTATTTTTGCTTTATTTTCCCTCCCCAGGTTATTTAAATCTGTTTTGGAAGAAAAGTTTAAATGTTAATTATCCAATAGAAAAGACATGAATTACGTAAATGTATCACTTTCATCATCATTATGGGGGCATCAGTCTTAGCTCTGTAGCTAAAGTTGATTTCATATTGCGCTTAAAGCAAGGACTCAGCCTCTTTTTTATATGAATGGTATAGTGTATCCTCCCCAAGTGATCAGCACTTACTTTTCGAGTATAGAATGATTTTTTTTGAGCATTTAATTGTAGATCTGTAAATTAGTTTGTTAAAATTTGTAAAAATAACTTTACAAGAGTAACACACACTCATTATACTTTCCATATAGTCAAAATGAATTGAAATTATATGCATAGGCTATATTTGAAGAAATTAAGTTGTAATTAAATTATTAATGTTTGTATCTAAATATAGACTACAGACAGGGTCAGGATCAACTCTGCATTTCTTGATATGCTTTGTTGTGGAGTAATAATAACAGTCCTTTAATATTTTTTACCTTTTTAAAGGTGTGTCTTCACTACAGAGTTTCCCTAGATATGGGAACCAGGGTTAGCCAAGCCCAGGTTCCCATATCCACACAACTAGGTCACGCTTGGGTCATATCCATTAAGCTGCGTCCACACTGGCACTGCACTAACCCAGATTAGGTGCTAGGATTTCCAGGGAGATATCCTGTAGCTCTTAGTGCTGCACTAAGCTGCACTGCTTTATTAATTGTTTTGTGGCATATTGTGGGAGAACTTGTCTGTCTTTCCCAAGTCCCTGTGTGGAAATTTTATCAGCTCACCAATTCAGTGAATGAAAGTGCTTTCAACTGGGCACGCTCTTTACTTCTGTCCACAGCCCGCATTGCAGACAGTAGCAAGATGTTCATCCAGCTCAGGACAGTGACCTGTTCCAGCTGTTGTCACTGTTAATGCAATGCTTACTTGGCAACAGAAGACAGCATCATGCCTTGGTGAGGAGATCACACGGGCTGCCAGCAGACATGGTATAGTGCAGAAGTTGATGCAGGTTTTAACAGCTGTGAAATCCTTCTGTGCTGATTGGTGGTTCTGGCAGAGCACCACAGGTACAGAGTGGCAGGACTACCTCCTCATCCAGATCTGGGATGGCCATCGGCGGCTCAAGAACTTCCATATGAAGGAGGACATCTTCATGCAGCTGTGTGAGGAGCTTGCCTTGAACCTTCAGTGGCAGGACATGCTTCTATACTCTATAGCCTCCCTTATCTGCAGGTTGCTACCTTAGGCTATGTCTACACTACCTCAGTAAAACGACCTAAATTATGGTACTCCAGCTACGTGAATAACATAGCTGGAGTCGACATAGCTTAGGTCAACTTACTGTGGTGTCTACACTGCGCTGAGTCGACAGGAGACACTCTCCTGTCGACTTACCTTACTCTTCTCATTCGGGGTGGAGTACTGGGGTCAACCAGAGAGCGATCTGCAGTCAATTTGGTGGGTCTTCACTAGACTGTCTTTATTTAGTAGCGGTGCCTCATGGTCTCGGACACCATCCGATGGTCCAGGGATATCTATATCGAGCACATCACCAGCCACCGACAGTACCAGGAGGAGTGAGCCGGTACGACGTGCACACACTGTGGGAAAGAGACTGAGAGGCCTTCCCCATCAGACCGTATGAACTGGAACCGTAAACCCACTGAACATTAAACCCCACCAAATGAGGGTAGACCCATCCCCACCCCCGTATTCACTCACTATACCCAGCATACTGAACATAGCCGTTGTGTGGATAACTTACCCCATATCTCGATGTCTGTACTCTGACCGGTTAAACTTTTCCCCCAGTCGGGGAGATTGCAGATTATTATGTGATCCTTGCTCCACTAGCTCCTAAATCAAATTTTGCACCCCTTGATAATCTGTACCTTATCCCCTGACAACCAGAAACTTTTATGCTTGAACTCTGTACCGTTCCTTATTTCAACATTATCTTAATTAATCTGTTCTTTGGTTAGCTGTGTTGATCACAGCCATGCACTTTGTGCCTCACTCTAGGAATTTCATTTGCATTTCTTTATGTTCTGCTGCTTTGCATGTGAATGATGCCTTTTCAAGTATAAGGTGTGTGTCACTAAGGATATGTCTACACTGCAATTAGACACCTGTGGCTGACCTGGGCTTGTGTGGCTCCAGCTAAGGGTTCTGGGTTGGGCTGCAGGCCAAGCTCTGGGGCTCTCCCACCTCTCAGGGTCCTAAAGCCCGTGCTCCAGCCTGAGCCCAAACATCTACACCACAATTAAACCTCCCCTACTTAACCCAAGCCCCACGAGCCCAGACAGCTGGCATGGTCAGCCACAGGTTTTTAATTGCAGTGTAAATGTACCCTTTGTAGCTTTTCTTGTACTTTTATACTGATATTTAATGAAGGGAGTCTTCTGATATTCCAGATTCATAAGACTCTGGAAAATATATTTTTCATAGGTAACACAGGAACTAGAGTTGGCTGAAATTTTTTCAACGAGTAATAACTTTGCAGAGAAATGCATTATCAGGACACCAAAACTATTACTGAATTTGGGTTGAATATGGCAAATAGTTTTGGCTGGGGGGAAAAAGACGTTTAGTTTTTACACTTCATTTCAAAACAACATTTTTGAAATGGTTCGTTCCACCTGAATGAATTTTTGTTGTTTGTTTCAGCCATCAAACCAAAAAATCTATTATATGCTCAGCTCTACTAGGGACACACTAACAGTCACAGATTTTCATTGCTCTCTTTTCTTTCATTTCAGACTGACTGCATTGTAAATATGTAGATCTTCTCCATCAGCTACCATCAACAGCAGTGCAGTTTTTAGCCCAACTTCCATTTTACTACCATCTACATCTTAAATTGCAGTTTGAACCTTTTCCAAGTTTCAGAATTCTCCATGAGATTTATGATCGGTGGATTTACATGTTGCAGTTGTACAAGCTCAACAGTAGCTATTTTTTGTTGCTTTTCAACCTATTAGTAGGCAACATGATTTTCCTCAAGCATTTGCAATCTGGCTGTTTTTCTTCTGGATTTTCTAGGAATCTGCGTCTTCTATTTCTGGAACCATGGAGTATTTCAGTAGTGATCTAGGCAGCACTTAGGGTAACTTATTTAAATAGCAGCAAGAAATACAGCAAACAGTTATGCTGCTGCTGTAATCTCTCCCGACTATGTTCACTGTCTCCATCTCTGTCATTGTTTCTTCTGTGTCTGTGGGAGTCAGCAAGAAATGAGTCACTGGATAGTGTCCCGCAGTCTATGTGTCAACTCTGAACTTCCTTTGGAAGCCTAACCATTAATAGCACATGGCCCTTTATCTTTGCAGTATATGGTCTCTATCAGATTCATATTGCACATGTCAGCATCAAAAAGACCCATTACAGTTGGCACTAATTGGCTCCCATGTTGGCAACTTTGCCAAAGGCTGACTTGATCATAAACTCTGAACTCTCTTCTTACCTCTATAGTTGGTCCTCTTAGGGTAGGGTTGAGAGATTGTAGCAGGGCAGTGCCAAGTAGTTTTCAGTAGAACTGCCTCTACTGTACCAAATCTGTGGAAAAACATAGGACTTTAGTCTCCAGGGGTGTCCATCTGGCAACTAAATTCTCTTTTTAAGGATCCAGCTGAGAATTTTCTTTTTTGATCTTGTTTATGTAACGTAGCACTGGATCTGACAACTCCTAAGGGTGGTCACTGTAAACAAGTACAGAAATACTTGAAAAATGCTTTTTGATAACTGCAATGGTATAAGCAAATCTCCTCTGGCTCATAAATGTGACCTTATTATCTTAAGTGGATTTATTAGATTTTCCATAAACAAGCAACATGATAAAATAAAACAAAGGTAAATATAGGAAGAAATATATTGTTGCAACTATTCAAATACAGGTTTCAGAGTAGCAGCCGTGTTAGTCTGTATCCGAAAAAAGAAAAGGAGTACTTGTGGCACCTTAGAGACTAACAAATTTATTTGAGCATAAGCTTTCGTGAGCTATAGCTCGCTTCATCGGATGCATGCAGTGGAAAATACAGTGGGGAGATTTATATACACAGAGAACATGAAACAATGGGTGTTACCATACACACTGTAACAAGAGTGATCAGGTAAGGTGAGCTCTTACCAGCAGGAGAGTGGCTCACCTTGATTATCACTACAAAAGGTTCCCCCCCCCACTCTCCTGCTGGTAAGAGCTCACTTTACCTAATCACTCTTGTTATACTGTGCATGGTAACACCAATTGTTTCATGTTCTCTGTGTATATAAATCTCCCCACTGTATTTTCCACTGCATGCATCCGATGAAGTGAGCTGTAGCTCACGAAAGCTTATGCTCAGTTAAATTTGTTAGTCTCTAAGGTGCCACAAGTACTCCTTTTCTTTATTCAAATACACTGTCCTCAACAGGATATGAAGTAAGCTTCAGCTTTACTGGATCCATGGTACATTGTGATTACATTTAAAAGTCATAATTTTGTGAGGGAACCCAACATCTTGTCCCAGAACAGGCTGCCAGTGTAAAATGAGGAATACAAACTCATTGTATTCTGTGCTATTGCAGTAAAGCAATGCGCACATCCCCAAAACACATCAGAGAGGAGGAGTACAGTAAAAGCTGTGTTATCCAGCACTTTACCAGCTGAAAAGCTCTATAAACCAGCATTTCTGATCTTCATTGAAAATCCGGTTAATAGTCCAGTTGATGTGGGGCCAGCAGGCTCCCTTCCTGGCTCCTCATGGCTCCCCAGAAGTGGCGACATGTCCCTGTTGCTCCTAGGCGGAGGAATGGCCACGAGGGGTTCGGAGTGTGGGAGGCAGTGCAGGAAGCGGGCTCTGAGAGGGAATTTGGGTGCAGAAGAGGGCTTGGAGCAGAGGTGCAGGAGAGGGTGTGGGGTGCCAGATCTGGGCAGAGCTCACCTCTGACAGCTCCCCTCAAGCAGCGACCTATCTCTGGTGCTCCTAGGTGGAGGCGCGACTAGGCGGCTCTGAGCGCTGCCCCGTCCCTGTCCTGAGTGCTGGTTCCGCAGCTCCCACTGGCTGGGAACCAGAGGTCTTACAGTATATCTACACTACAATTAAAAGCTCATGTCTGGCCCGTGCCAGACTCGGGCTCGTGGAGCACAGGCTAAGGGGCTGATCAATTGCAGTATAGATGTTTGGGCTTGCGCTGGAGGACCCTGCGAGGTGGGAGGTGCCAGAGCCCAGGCTGTAGCCCAAGCCCAACATCTACACTGCAGTTAAACAGGCCCTGAGCCCAAGTCTGAGCCAGCTGGCATGAGCACACCGCAGGTGTCTAATTGTGGTGTAGATATATCCTAAAAGACCTGTTGATGTCTCCTGGCGGGAATGTACAGGTTATACATTATTTAGATAGGTTTCAGAGTAGCAGCCGTGTTAGTCTGTATTTGCAAAAAGAAAAGGAATACTTGTGGCACCTTAGAGACAAACAAATTTATTTATCCACTGAATGCATCCGATGAAGTGAGCTGTAGCTCACGAAAGCTTATGCTCAAATAAATTTGTTAGTCTCTAAGTTGCCACAAGTATTCCTTTTCTTTTTATTATTTAGATACTTTTTTATATATATTGTTATCTATATTCCTTTTCCTATCTTCTTGTTGTTGGAACATTTGCCTGAAAATAGGTTATTTCTTCAGGTTCATAAACTCTTGTAACTTACTCGTCACCAGAAAACCATAATCCACTGTGATGGTATAATTGGTTGTCATGGAAATAATTATAGGTTGAGTTCTTATTGATGATATTTATATTGCTCCAGGCAGGGGTGCTGGAACAATTTGTATGATGGGGGTTCTGAGAGCCATTGAAGCAAAATGAAAACCCTGTATATGATGGAAACCACTTCAAACCAGGGAGTGCGGTAGCACCCCTAGTTTCAGCACCTGTGGCTCCAGGATCAAGGAGCATCCTCATTTTTAAAATGAAAGAATCACCTCTGATATTTCATAGGAAAGACTAGAACACCCATAATGGATCTAATGAAGCAAGACTGTAGTATACTATATCATGTAGGGAGATGATACCCTCAAAAAATAGATTGGTGAAGTATGATTTCTTAGAGCAATTGCTCATGTGCATTCCATAATAGGTTGCAAGTTGCAATGGGGGAGGTTTAGATTGGATATTAGGAAAAACTTTTTCACTAAGAGGGTGGTGAAACACTGGAATGCGTTACCTAGGGAGGTGGTAGAATCTCCTTCCTTAGAGGTTTTTAAGGTCAGGCTTGACAAAGCCCTGGCTGGGATGATTTAACTGGGACTTGGTCCTGCTTCGAGCAGGGGGTTGGACTAGATGACCTTCTGGGGTCCCTTCCAACCCTGATATTCTATGATTCTATGATTCTATGACTTCCTGGCTGAAGCCAAAGATAAACTTAGGCCTAGAAGCATGAGACTTTAGAACCCTTGTAAATTCCATGTCTTCAAGCAGGTCTTTGGGATTCAATTGTTATTCCTTGTTTACAGGATATGTCTGGGATGATTTGTGTAACTTTCAAATCCTATTTGGTATTGCTTGGGTGTGTCTGCATCCAGAAACTGCCTTTCAGAAGTAAAAACACAAATTAGAAGAGGCAATATGGACAAAATTCATGTAAGAACAATAAGAGGAGAATGTTTTGAGGTTTGATCCAACTGCTCTACTATAAAATAATCTGAGACATATTGAATATTCTAGCGATAATATAGATGCAGGTCAAGACAACAAATAGTAGAGATGGGAAGAGATCTAACACACAGCCCCTTGACTTGTCCAAAAGTTTGTAAAAAGAACAGGAGTACTTGTGGCACCTTAGAGACTAACACATTTGTTAGTCTCTAAGGTGCCACAAGTACTCCTGTTCTTTTTGCTGATACAGACTAACACGGCTGCTACTCTGAAACCAAAAGTTTGTGGGTCTGGGAGTAGCAGTATATCACTGACAATATTGATACTTCGCACTTATATAATGCCTTTCATCCAAGAATCTCAAAGCATTTTACAAAGTTAGGTATGCAATGTTGTCTCCATTTTACAAATGGGGGTACTGAAGCACTGAGTTGATAAGTGACTGGCACCAAGGTCAAACAGTGCTTCCGTGGTGGACGTAAGAACAGAATCTTGTGACTCAATAATATTCTGTTCTAACTACTTGACACACTGCCTTCCGATAGGATTTGGAGCCATTTGTTATGGAGAGTTCAATTTATCCTTCTACATATTTGCTCAGTAAGGGCAAAACCTTGCTGCCCACATGGACAAGCAAGGTTATGAACACAGCAGAACCAATGTGAGAGGGCAGGAAGGAATCAGTACAGTTGTCACTCTTCCCAAATATGCTGGAAGAAATGTGCCAAAGGAGGAGTAGGGATGGGGCAGATGGGTCTGCCATTTTACCCCACAGTGTGTATGTGTATGTTTGTGCTTCATTTGTGGGAGTTATGGCTTCAACAACAACCTGGAAGTGATTAGCGGCATGAGGATTCAATCACCCCTGCTAGTTCCCTTGAAGGGCTTCTTTGGGCACAGCCCAAGTACTTAACCTGTGTGTTATAAGGTGGATAGAAAGTTGGCTAGATTGTTGTGCTCAATGGGTAGTGATCAATGGCTCCATGTCTAGCTGGCAGCCGGTATCAAGTGGAGTGCCCCAAGGGTCGGTCCTGGGTCCGGTTTTGTTCAATATCTTCATAAATGATCTGGAGGATGGTATGGATTGCACCCTCAGCAAGTTTGCAGATGACACTAAACTGGGAGGAGAGTCAGATACGCTGGAGGGTGGAGATAGGATACAGAGGGCCCTAGACAAATTAGAGGATTGGGGCAAAAGAAATCTGATGAGGTTGAACAAGGACAAGTGCAGAGTCCTGCACTTAGGACGGAAGAATCCCAGGCACCGCTACAGATTAGGGACCGAATGGCTCGGCAGCAGTTGTGTAGAAAAGGACCTAGGGGTTACAGTGGACGAGAAGCTGGATATGAGTCAACAGTGTGCCCTTGTTGCAAGAAGGCCAATGTCATTTTGGGCTCTATAAGTAGGGGTATTGCCAGCAGATCGAGGGACGTGATTGTTCCCCTCTATTCGACATTGTTGAGGCCTCATCTGGAGTACTGTGTCCAGTTTTGGGCCCCACACTACAAGAAGGATGTGGAAAAATTGGAAAGAGTCCAGCGGAGGGCAACAAAAATGATTAGGGGACTGGAACACATGACTTATGAGGAGAGGCTGAGGGAACTGGGATTGTTTAGTCTACGGAAGAGAAGAATGAGGGGGGATTTGATAGCTGCTTTCAGCTACCTGAAAGGGGGTTCCAAAGTGGATGGCTCTAGACTGTTCTCAGTGCTAGCAGATGACAGAACAAGGAGTAATAGTCTCAAGTTGCAGTGGGGGAGGTTTAGGTTGGATATTAGGAAAAACTTTTTCACTAGGAGGGTGGTGAAACACTGGAATGCGTTACCTAGGGAGGTGGTGGAATCTCCTTCCTTAGAAGTTGTTAAGGTCAGGCTTGACAAAGTCCTGGCTGGGATGATTTAGTTGGGGATTGGTCCTGCTTTGAGCAGGGGGTTGGACTAGATGACCTCCTGAGGTCCCTTCCAACCCTGAGATTCTATGATTCTAGGCTCCCTGATATGCTCCAGTTGAAGAATCTGCAATTAGAGAGTTGTATTATCATGTGGTTAGCAGATAGTTGAATCTTGTCTGTTTTTGTATTTGGCATCTGGGCCACCACAAGGTAGAAAAACAGTTTTAAAAGGCATCACATCACTCACTCATTCTCAGCAGAAATCCCTCTCTGCACTCCTGCAGAACTGGGCCATGAAGTTTAACTTTATATACATGCACATGCATACACACACACTACAGACTGTCGTGATTTTTAACTGTGTATCTGTAACATGGCATTAACTGGACCCAGTGATGATGATGATGTACCATTTGTTGATGCTGTATAGCAGGGGTCGGCAACCTTTGAGAACTGGCGTGTCAAGTCTTCATTAATTTAAGGTTTGGCATGCCAATAATACATTTTACATTTACACAGGCCAACGGACGGAACCCCAGACTGGCAGCAGGGTGAGCGGGGGCTGGTGGCCAGGACCCCAGGCTGGCAGTTGGCTGAGCCGCTCAACCCGCTGCCAGTCTGGGGTTCCGTCCGCCTGCCCCTGCCAGTCGGGGTCCCGGTCGCCAGCCCCGCTCAGCCTGCTGCCGGCCCGGAGTTCCGTTCATCCAGGCCAGCAGCGGGGCCTGGCGACCGGAACCCTGGCTGGCAGCAGCGTGCCACCAAAAATCAGCTCGCGTACTGCCTTTGGCATGCGTGCTGCAGGTTGCTGATCCCTGCTCTATAGAAATGTACATATTTCACAGGTTTAAATTTTGAAATAGTTTTGTTGTGATGCCTGCACAAAATCAGCCATACAACAAGGTTGAAGGATGTAGCTGATATTATTTTTTAATTATTAAAGAAACAATCAAATCCAGTGTCACACACTTTCAAATGATTTGGACCCATTAAGTTGCATATATAGCTCACCTACATAACCACATGATCTTGTTGCCCGCCACTTTCATTCTCCTTTCTCTTTCCCTCCTATTGTGTGTTTCATTCATTTGTTGCATGTTGGTTTAAATCAGATTGTAAACATTTTCAGGGCAGGGATCGTGTCTTCCCATATCTTTGTACAGCATCTAGCACAATGGGACTCCAATGTTGTTAATAAAGCCCTGTGTACATTAAAACAGTAATAACATTAAGAATCAATTTTTCACCATATATGTTGTTTAACTTTTTGCATTCCTCTTGCTTTGACCGTGAAAATAGACGGATCTGTTTCACTTTTCCTACTCAGTATCTCTTTGGGTTTCTTCTTCTGTGCTAACACAGTGCTATTGTGTTTAGGTTTACAGTATTGCAATGGAATGTTTAAATTAAAAAAAAGTATAAACTTCACACTGTTTAAATTGAGCAGGAACAGCTGAATATATTATAGACAATGTGTAAATAAAACAAACAAATTCCAAACCCTTCCACCTTGCTCATGTACACATAATTCTTTAAATGCTTGTGTGAATCCAGCATTATAACATAGATTCATAGATATTAAGGTCAGAAGGGACCATTATGATCATCTAGTCTGACCTCCTGCACAACGCAGGCCACTGAATCTCACCCACCCACTCCTGCAATAAACCTTTCACCTATGTCTGAGCTATTGAAGTCCTCAAATCATGGTTTAAAGACTTCAAGGTGCAGAGAATCCTCTAGCAAGTGACCCGTGCCCCATGCTGCAGAGGAAGGCATAGGAAACATCCACACGTTTTTTGTGTACTATGGTAAAACTTGACAGTCTAAATTTTTCTGTAAGCGATATCTTGCATTGATAATGTGATGTTCACTTTCCCAATCTAAAAACTTTTATTTAGTAACAAACATTTCCATGCGGTACTTTGGAAAGGCAATCACTCAGTTTTGTTCTCCATGCTGGAAAGGTATCTAAATATAACTAAATACATCTAAATATATTACATGTCAGATATGAATCAATATAACTCTTCTAATATTTAAGGGACTAACAGTAGGGTATCTCTTTTTTTAAATAGTGCATTCCGAAGCTGTTAAGCAATGTTTGAAAGTGATGGGGTTTGTGTACAGTGGAGTAGAGAGAAGGGTTGAACCTTGGAATAAATCAAGTTTTGTAACTCTTTGAGGTATACCTTTGTGTGAAGAGGTTGGTAAAAACAACATTTGGTTCTGTTTTTCACTTCTGTTGTCCTGTACAAGTCCCTAAAGACAAGGTTCAGATTGTAGAACTTCTATCCATGTTACTGTGGTTCAGAGAAATCTTGAAAAGGTCATGTAATTTTTTTTTTAATGCAAGAGCAAATAAATCTGAAAGGAAACACAATCTTTACAGTTTGTTCCTCTCTCATTGTTAGTTTTATAAACTGAACCTACACTGCATGTTTTGTAGGTTGGGGAAGGGGACAAATTGTCTGTAAGCCTTCCAATAAAGTGATCACTTCTGATTGTCCATGGACAACTTTTTCCCCTATCGAAGCAATCTGGATGTGCCATACATCAGTCAAAATGACATAATCCATATATGTCAAACATGGCTTTTCCTTTTTGAATAGGTCAGCTGAATGCCAATGTGTACAACCAATGGTTCATACATGTCTTACCAGTTAAGACAGTTTACTATGCACAATTTGTGGAGCACAAGTTCCTTCAGCAAAATCAGAGCGACTGGTGTTTAGGCAATGGAGTTTTCAGTTGGGTTCCTTATGTTAAATCTTTCTTCTGTCTGAAACAATATAATTTTTTAGAAGTTTAATATGACCTGCGTTTAACAATAAATCTGATGGAAAGGTACATTAAAAACACAAGTACTGTCACAGTCTGAAAGCTGAAATATATTGAAGAAATATGACTTGACATGCTGACTATGTTGAACTATCATATGACTTGTTGGTTATAATGTCATATGATGGGTCTTCTGCTAGTGAAATTGTGTAATTGAGTGAAAATGATTACATTCAATAATTAGGACTCACAAACAAAAGTGCCCAAGTGTTTATCTTTTACAGTGGTAGTGTCAATTGCTGACACTTTTCTCAGTTGGTATAAATAGATCTTATTCAGAGGTCAGTGCTTCATGACCCAAAACATTTTAGCCTCAGCTGTTTTTGAAAGTGCTCTATAGTCATTCAGATTCTAGTTTACATTGTTCATCTGCTACAGTTCTATACATGTATGCACACATTTTCTCACAAAATTGGCTATGTCAACATAGAAAGGAAAGAGTCCCACTTTGTGAATGAGGGTAAACGTTTCTTTAAGAGGCATGACTTCTGTTGTTTGGGAAAGCTCAGTGTTATCAATGTGTGTCTAATGAGAAAGGTGAGTAAATTTCCCAGGGTGTGCCAAGTCAGCAGTTTGTGCATGTTGAGGCCAAGGAGTGAATTAAATAGACTGCAAGAGTTTTTAACAAGTCAGAACGTTTTCACTATTTCCATATTTATCAAACATGTCACGGAATGTGGTCACAAGGCTTCCAGGGATTAACTGCTCTAGTACTTTGATTGTTTTTGTTACTGTGAAGGAAGCCAAGTTCTCAATGTGCTACAGTACTTTCATATCCTCAA
This sequence comes from Lepidochelys olivacea, assembly GCF_965140295.1. Lineage (NCBI taxonomy): Eukaryota > Metazoa > Chordata > Testudines > Cheloniidae > Lepidochelys > Lepidochelys olivacea. The sequence continues at coordinate 59,832,803 of NC_140416.1, forward strand.
GTCTGAAAATGAAGACGATTGGGTGTTGTTGGAGATCCTTTCTAAACAGCAGGCAGATTTCTCTTAATGCTAATTCATTTACCCCTTGAAATTCATGTTGACCTATGATATGGGAGATGACTAATATTTTGGCACATCTCCCAGGACCAAAAGGGTGGAATGAATTGTCTGAAGTGTCTGCAAATGCTTTTCCTTGGATCAACCAGTGGAGGATATTTTAAAACACACACCACCACCCCAGTGGATGAGCAAGTTACGATTTATAGCCTCGGCAGTGAACTTTAATCTCCACGAGCTTGCAAAACCATTCTGAATATCTGACCATCAGTTCATACAAGATTTTGAAAATCAGGAAGAACAATTTCACTTCCTCCAAAAAGATAGAGAAGACTCACCAGAAGAGAACAAGAAATGAAGAAAGCAAACACAAGATTGGGTCTAGAAAATATTGATTCAATTAAAGCAAAACATTTTGCAAAAACATGTCAATTTTGATGAAATTTCTTTTCAAAGGAAAAATTGAGAAAAAGTGTTTCAATAATGTCAAAACATTATGTTTCAACACTTTTGGAATGGAACATTTCAATTTTCCATTTTGACCTAAGTTTCCATTTAATTTTTCTTTTATATTATAATAATAAAAAAGTTGAAATCAGAATGAAACAGTGTGACTTTATCAGAATGAAATGCTTTGTTCAAAATAATTTTTTGGTGGGGGTGGAGGGAAAGATTTCATTTTGTGGGAAATCTAGAAATTTTCTGTTTTTGAAATGGAAATTTCAAAATCATGGATTTCCCTGCAAAAAGAAAAACCTGGGTCCTGCCCAGTTCTAATATGGACAAAAAGAGATTTGTGGCATAGAGTTGGCTTGTGGGCACTGTGATGGACAATTACGTGCTTGATATAGGAATCACATGGTGAAATTCTATAGCCTGTATTATGCAGGTCAGACTAGATGATTGTAATGTTGTCATCTGGCCTTAAAATCTGTGAAAGGTCAAGAATGAACCTCTAGTTTTAGAGTTTTATATCATTCTCCAGAGCAATATTGAGAGATAAGTGGTGCCTTTATTATTATTGTGGAAACATCTCTGTCAGCAGAAACAAGAAGAATAGAATAAATCTGACTTATTTCTTTACAGAATCTAAAGAAATGAGAAATCTAAGGATTCTAGTGGTGACCCAAATTTTGCTTGGGTGTAACTTCAGAGTAACACTGGAATTACTTCAAGTTTACATTGGTGTAATTTAGCATAATTTGGCTCCAGTATTTTCTGAAGTATACCAGGGACAATACCTTTCTTTTTGTGTGTGTTGTCTTCAGGTGACGGTGTTTATGCCCTTAAAATTGGTTTTTGATCTCAATGAAACTTTGTCTAGAAAATTGTAAAATACTGTGTATTGATAGTCAGTTTAAAATCTCATTTATGTGCTTCTTGGAGCAAACATGGATTATGTCTTTTCTACTTGTATGCTTTGGCAGTGTGAATGTGGAAATATATATTGGCAATGCTGGATGAGGTTGGTCTTATTTAGTGATAGCTTCAGTAGAAATAAGGGTTTCAATAGAATCTCTTCAAGTTTTCTTGGTGTTAAGTCCTGTCTGTATTACAGTTCTTATAGTGTTAGGCAGTTCCATATTTAATGCAAGAAAGGTGCTAAAATGTTTTTTCTGGCCAGTATGGGAAGACATAAGCATGCTATAGATTGCTGGGAACAGGTAAATCTGTCTGTAGTGTTTTTTTGTTTTGTTTTTGTTTTAAAACTCCTTATAACATAGTTAGGGCTTGTCTGTCCTGGATAGGAGAAGCATTTTAGCACCTTTCTAGCAAAACCTGTATTTTAACACAGTTCTGGCTAACAGCGTTAGAACTGTAGTGTATGCAGGGCATGAGGTTTAAAGAAATATTTACTAATAAAAGTCTGCTAGAGGAAGTAGATAGTAGTAATAATACTTTCCCCTCTATAGTACCTTTCACCTGAAGATTTCAAAGTACTTTATGCCTCACACTTCTGTGTGATGGGTATGTTCCTGTTTTACAGATAGGGAAAATAACTATCAAATGCAGTACAAAATGTCACAAGAATCTTAAATCTCAGTTGCTGCTCTATGCTCAGATCCTGCAAACAAACAGCTGCTTAACTCTGGCACTACTCAGTGCTCAAAGTTAAGCACTTGCAAGTTCCTGGCCTTAATTATTCGGCAGTATTATGTTTGTTTATGCTGAAAAGGATAAAAATGCCAAACTTTTTTCAGGCTGCTCATGGGCTTCCGGTTCTGAGAACATAAATATTTTAATTGTGTTGAATAATGCCTGTAAAATTGTACTGTACAACATTGCATTTGTTTCCTCCAAAAACCCCCCTCCTTACACAAAGAAATAAAAATGGAAACACAGACACCCTAAATATGTTGCACAGAACACAATTGTTCTGAAGTTTGGTAACTCTGAATTGAAGGATGTTGAAAAATTGTTCAGATTGCTAGTGAAAATGGTTCAAAAATTCCTCTCCATTTTATATTTTTCTTTTTTGTTACACTTTATTTATTAAAAATGTTCCATGCATACTTCCAACTGAGGAACTATTGATAGTATACTACTGTAAGGAGGTTTGAGTTCCTATACTGCATTAGTCTTATGTGCTTTCAAAATAAGACAAGTTCATAAGCTATTTCAGTTGTGTGTTCACTTAACTTTTCATAAAATCAATGGAGCAGATCTCTAGTTGGTGGAAATTCTCATAGCTCCATTAGTGGCCAATGTACATAAAATGAAGATCTGCCCCAATAATTTTAATAATTTTAGCTTTAATAATTTTAAAGTCTTGGACCCGTATCATGAGCCATGGCTGAGGAACACTGAGTGCATTTCATGGGTCTGTGCAAAAGTAGCCTTTAGCCATATTTGTGCTACCCTAATCCTGTGGCTGTTCTGAGCTAAGGTGCTTCCTGTCATAAATTAGAGCGGACTGAAGGTCGTTCTAATATATGCAAGCTACCAAGCGCCCCATAGGGCTACTTTGGCAGCTGGGGATTAGCCAAATAAAAGGGACTTTTGCCTGCCCACACTACATTGGTGGCCAGGAGGAGTGGTGGTGAAGGAGACCTGCAGGGGATCTGTGCTGTCCAAGGATCCTTCTGTGCTGAGGGAATCCTCCAATGCCTTTATTAGCTGGTTTTTGGGCAACTTTGCAACAGTGGAGAAGTGATAAGCTGATGCTGTTTAAAAAAAAAGGACTTAAAATCCCAGTATTTTCCCAGTGAGTTGGTTAACTGATTTGAACGTACTACAATGTTTATATTGTAACTACAGCTAATGTTAGATAATTGAGAATTATAGCTAGTTACAGCTTAGATGTTAGTAAAGCACTTTGCATATGAAAAGCACTAAATTTTATTAACACTATTGATGTGAGGATAGGGATTGAATGATCAGTTGCTGTATGTACATGCATTAGTGTTACTGCTGAAAGACTTGGATTTTTCCTTTCAAAATGAATAAATAAGCCATAAATATGAGAAAGGAAGAGAGAAGTGGTTGGGGGGGAAAATCATGTTATTGTTGGATCAACAAAAAGCAAAAATTTCTTAATCACAAGACCAGAGATTGGTAGTAATTATATGAATTGTTTATTCCAGTTCCAAAGTCAATAATTATAGATGCAGGAATATCATTTACTGTACTAAAATTATTAAAATTTTGTTTTCATGGTTGAGGTAACAAGCAAACTGATAGAGGGATCACTTTTTCTGGTTCTGCCACCATGAAGAATCACTTTACCCAGTGTCTCTAGGCAAAAAGGGTGCTGCATGTAGCCAGAAATAATCCTATGTCTTTGACAAATCATTCAGCTTTTTAAACGTCATTGTTCTGCTTTTGTCCATGGGCATGTAACATTGGATTCACAGACGCTGCAGTGAATATATAGGACAAGTGCCTAAGTAGCTTATATCTGTTTATGACACAACTTGCAAGCTAAAAGCAGAGAGAATTTTTAATTTGTGTTCATTTGAGAAATACAAGAATGGGTGGAAGCAGCCACAATAAGCAACGTATTTGGTTTAGATTTACAGCAGTAAAGAGACTGGTTAAAACTAAAAATAATTATTATAAAACAAATTCTCTTACCTGTGTTACTGATACATGTTGGATTATTAAACCTGAGAGAATTTTTAAAATCTGATTTATTTTTTACTATTTTATCTACTCTTTTGCATTTTTCTCAGCTTGGTCAGTGGAAATAGATTGATTAAAAATGACCCGTTTCATTTTCACTCTCATTCAAAAAAAAGCATAGTGGTTCAATGTTTAGGTTGCAAATATGGCTGGGGCAGCCCTGCCAAATGTCATGCACTTAGCATGGCAATTGCACTTGCAACACCATCCATTTTTATTCCTGTAGCTCGGCTAGAACCTCATGGATCCTACTGAGCTGCAAGTTTTAATCAAAAGTACTCCTTCTAGCTACCGGGGTGGTTGTGGCATCAGATATGAAGGCAGCTGGGCTCTTTGGAGCCACTGTTGACTTGCAGCCTTCAAGGAACTTTCAGTCTTGAAGCATCCCTAGACAGCAGGGAGGAGGAAGAGGAGAACATGGCAAAAGCCCGCTGCTTCAGTGCGCTGCTCTCAGGGGAAATAAGATGGGTAGATTGGAGACAAAGGCTAAAGGGCTCACAGTGATTTTGGGAAACAGAATAGAGTGGAGGCTAATGGAGTGGCTGGGCCTGCCAAGGCCGTATTGTATGACAAAGACCCACAATGAGGGACACTAAAATTATTCATGCAGGAAATTTAAAATGCAGATTTATGCCTGTAGTGTAAATAACTCTTTCCATAATCAGTTACCTGATTCCTTATTTCTGATTTAAATAATTTTTAATGATAAAAGTGAGGGGGACACCAAATTTGTGTGGAATGTAGGGGCAACTTTGGGGCTAAAATGAGCAACATCCCTCAAAGTAAGGGACTTTACAGGGGCATGGCTGGCTTGGAGAATAGGATGGGGTCCAAAGTTGAACTGAGTGGGTTAGGAGCTGAAAGCATCAGGAACAAAATATAGCTAGCTTAATAGGGTGCAGGAGTACAATGGGGGAGCCTCCCACAATTCTCCCTCCTAGCCCCAGCATTCCAGGCTCCTTCTCTCGCTCTGAACAATCTTTAATGTGCTCCTCTCTCTCCCTGCCCCCCCCGATTCCTGACACCACTTCTGGTGGTTTACTCAAAAAAACCCACAGACTCCCTCCTGGCCAGAACATCCTTATTCAGATTCACACAGTTACCTCTGGTTTTCTGCAAGCTGCCTCTGCTCCCCCACCCCAAGCTTCCTGACACCACTTCAGCAGGGTATAGAGAATAAACTCCTGTTTCCCCATTCACTGCCTATTATGGAAATAAGTAACTTGTCATCAGTGAGAAATGTCACACATGGAACTGCACAAAACTTGGCAGTTCTTCAGGCAAAGCAGTTGTTTCTAAAAACTTTTTATTTGATTTTTTAAAAAAAGCGTGGAAACATAGTTCTGTTGGCCTTGTGAAACCAAGCTCATAATAAGTCCGCCATTTTGGATGGCAACAGTGGAAGTTGTAAATTTTCTCAGTAAATGACTCAGTGTGAGAAATCACTGATTCAGTAGAAGTAAGGGAATGAGACTCCTCAGGCACTGTTTACGTAGATTTTCCACATGGGGTGGGTCCAGCAAGACTGATCTCAGTTTCCTCTCTTCTCCCAGGAGCAGCATAAAGGAAAACACATAAGCACTGGAATCACAGGCAAGTATACCGACAGGAGGTTGCTGAGGTGGCAAAGTGTTTTCATCATATGAATTAGTAATTTCAATTAAACTAGCCACAGATTCTCCTTGTCTCTGCCTTCCCAAGCTGATTGAGCATCCTGTGCTGCTATGAGCCTTCTGTTTGCACCAGTAACCAACTACCTCACTCAGAAGAAATTCCCTCTTCAGCAGCAGGACCTGCCCCTAGTTGCCATGGTGGATCTTCTTATAGGAAATTACAAGCAGATCTGTCTGTGATGCCAGCAAGAACTGAAAGGGGCGGGGGCAGTTGTTCTTTTGGCTGAATAACTAAGAAAAAGGTATTAAGTGGGAGTCTAACATGGAGGAACTTCTAAAATGGTAATAAATTAGAGCCTTGATGGTGCTATGCTTAAGGTTAAGCTGAGTTTTTTTGTTTGAAATGGGGTACTATTCCACCTTTTACTGAATATTCAAATAACGTGGTCACATAAGTATTTGCTCTCACAGTAGTAGGATATTGTTGTTTTATTACTTTCTTTGTATTATAGTAGTGCCTAGAGGGACCCCTGAGATCAGGGCCCCATTGTGCTAGGTGCTGTCCATATATACATAGGAAGAGAAATTTTCCCTGCTCTGAAAATCTACAGTTTAAATGAACCAGACAGCCCCACTGAATTTCAATGGGAATTGGGTGCTTAACTACCATGGATTCCTTTTGAAATCCCAGTGCATATGGATAGGGTGAACATCTGCAGTTACAGCAGTAAGAATTAAAAGAAGTCCTTAGAATTAAACACTTGTACTTCAGGACATAAACCATCCCACTAACTGCTGGGAGTTAGGAAGGAACTTTTTTCTAAGAACTGGTTATTTCATAACTGACTACTGCAGGGTTTCTTATACCTTCCTCTGAAGCATCTGGTACCAGCCACTGTCATAAACCTGTTACTGGACTAGGTTGACCATTGGTCTGATTTGGTATGACACATTCTATGTTCTTATGTTTGTGTTGTAGCAAAACCAATCCGAGGTCTCTTCTGGTAGCTCATTATTTAATAAAAATGGTACATATAATTCACCTTGTGTTTCATATTATGTACTGTGGCTGGATAGATTGCAGTTTACCTCAATCTATCCTTCCCAAGGAATATTGGCCCCATTCCCTTCTCAAAGGTCAAGATTCCCCTCCACTCCTAGTAATTCAGTAAGTGTTTGCTTTTGCACAGGGGGTAAACAAATGCCTTTTCATCTAGTTTAGATTTAGGAGACTCACTTGGGCATGTGATTCTCACAATGCACTTTTCAGAGTAACAGCCGTGTTAGTCTGTATTTGCAAAAAGAAAAGGAGTACTTGTGGCACCTTAGAGACTAACCAATTTATTTGAGCATGAGCTTTCGTGAGCTACAGCTCAAGTGAGCTGTAGCTCACGAAAGCTCATGCTCAAATAAATTGGTTAGTCTCTAAGGTGCCACAAGTACTCCTTTTCTTTTCACAATGCACTGTCTTTGCTTTATCTAAGTACCATGCAACTAGACATATATCTCCAATTAGCTATGCTCTCCGGTTGTGGTTCCAAAGTAGTTGGGTTTTTTTTTGAAGGCTTGTTATTTATGGATCTGAAATATTTCTTTCTAATAATGGTTAGTAGGTTAGAGTTGATCCCATTGTTTGGATTACTTTGATTGTATGGTCACTATCTGTGACCTGTTTTTGCCACTACTTGTTTCCCAATTCCTGTGTTCAGTTCCTCATTTTGCACCCTGCTGTATCCAGTATTTTACTGTCACATAGATGATGGTGGTTGCAGCAACCTTTTGGACGCTCCCCGAGTACAATAGTGGTAACGCTATCTTTCCCTGGTCTTTTGAATTTTCCCCATAAATTCCCTTGCAGCAAATATTTGACCTGGGCTCATCTTTACCAGTGAAGCCACATGAATGGCTAGCTCTTAATATAATTGTTGTTGTCTTCCCATTTCTGAAACAGTTTTCTTCCTTGTTGACTTTCAGATCTGCCAAATATTGTCTCAAATATTGGCTAATTTCAGCCCAGATATGATCACTGCATGTCCTTGTCATTGTTCGTTAGCATTGGCTCTGGACCTGTTTTAGATGATAGTTCTCATCTGCTTGGCTTCGTCAAGTGCAGAGATAATGCACGGCAGCAGATCTATCAGGTAAACAGCCTTAAGAACGAGGAGTACTTGTGGCACCTTAGAGACTAACAAATCTATTTGAGCATAAGGTGCCACAAGTACTCCTCGTTCTTTTTGCTGATACAGACTAACACGGCTACCACGCTGAAACCTGCAAATAGCCTTGTGCACCAAATCTGCTGCAGGAGGATGAGGAAGTTTCCCCGCTAGTTACTACCCAGTTCCAGTCATAGGTTTATAGACTTTATTAGAGCATAAATTTGTTAGTCTCTAAGGTGCCACAAGTCCTCCTTTTCTTTTTGCAGATACAGACTAACACGGCTGCTACTCTGAAACCTATGCAATGTTAGTCTTTCCATAATACTTTTGTATCTTGGTCTAATTTAGTGCTCCAGATTACTTACTGTAGCTGATCCAATCTTTTGACAAGTTTTTCCAATTTGTTCAACAATTACGATCTGCTTAGGGAACATTTGGTACCATAATTGTTGTATTTGTGTTTTTAAAATTCAGCTTCCGATACCTTAGTCTTAGATTTATAGAATTTTGGGGGGAATAATATTCACCTCTCTTAAAGTAATCACAACTATTTATATAGGAATACCTTATTTCTATTAATAGTTCTAGAGGGTTCAAAAAAGGCTTTTAATGGACCTTCTGCTTTCAAACTTAAATATGGAGTTGTGTATATGGTTGCATATAATTTCTATAAAATTTTATAAATTATAAATGTTATAAATTATAAAATTAATTTTTAATATTACAAGTCCATATAACCATAATTTTTCAAAATGAATCATGGAGACTGCTTTTATTTATTATTGAATACCTCCTGTACTTTGAATACCTCCTGTACTTTGGTTTGAAAAAGTATGAGAAATGTTTCTGGCTCACATCAGAGTTCACATCTCATTTTCCTCTCTTTCCCCTTCCCCCATCATTGTGTTGGAAATGTTTGACAAGAGATTATGAAGTGAAAGAAATAGGACTGACATGTAGGTGCAGAGTGCTTGGCTTAGATGTATTAATGGTTCCTTTCCCCACCTAGGGAGGAAGAAAAAGGGGGTCAGTGGGTCATTTGCAAGAGGAGTGCATGTTTAAACCTTGTCAAGTTAATTAGCTGACTTGGACTGAAAGTTCCTTGTATGTTTTACAAAAGGATTTATCCGGGTTTGTTATTTGGGGGAAGGAGAAATATTCCAAAACAAAGGGGCCTATATTTTTGTTGTCCAACATGCACATGTCGTAAGAGAAAGCATGTGCAAGGTATTTATTGTTGACATTCTTTTCTGTGGAAAAAGGTTATCATGAATTCCTTTAAGTTGTGTGACATTATGACGAGATAACTGGTTCTGTGGATGAAGGGAAAGCAGTGGACGTGTTGTTCCTTGACTTTAGCAAAGCTTTTGACACTGTCTCCCACAGTATTCTTGCCAGCAAGTTAAAGAAGTATGAGCTGGATGAATGGACTATAAGGTGGATAGAAAGCTGGCTAGATTGTCAGGCTCAATGGGTAGTGATCAATGGCTCCATGTCTAGTTGGCAGCCAGTATCAAGTGGAGTGCCCCAAGGGTCGGTCCCCGGTTTTGTTCAATATCTTCATAAATGATCTGGAGGATGGTGTGGATTGCACCCTCAGCAAGTTTGCAGATGACACTAAACTGGGAGGAGAGGTGGATACGCTGGAGGGTAGGGATAGGATACAGAGGGTCCTAGACAAATTGGAGGATTGGGCCAAAAGAAATCTGATGAGGTTCAACAAGGACAAGTGCAGAGTCCTGCACTTAGGACGGAAGAATCCCATGCACCGCTACAGACTCGGGACCGAATGGCTCGGCAGCAGTTGAGTAGAAAAGGACCTAGGGGTTACAGTGGACGAGAAGCTGGATATGAGTCAACAGTGTGCCCTTGTTGCCAAGAAGGCCAATGGCATTTTAGGATGTATAAGTAGGGGCACTGCCAGCAGATCGAGGGACATGATCATTCCCCTCTATTCGACACTGGTGAGGCCTCATCTGGAGTACTGTGTCCAGTTTTGGGCCCCACACTACAAGAAGGATGTGGAAAAATTGGAAAGAGTCCAGCGGAGGGCAATAAAAATGATTAGGGGACTGGAACACATGACTTATGAGGAGAGGCTGAGGGAACTGGGGATGTTTAGTCTACGGAAGAGAAGAATGAGGGGGGATTTGATAGCTGCTTTCAACTACCTGAAAGGGGGTTCCAAAGTGGATGGCTCTAGACTGTGCTCAGTGCTAGCAGATGACAGAACAAGGAGTAATAGTCTCAAGTTACAGTGGGGGAGGTTTAGTTTGGATATTAGGAAAAACTTTTTCACTAGGAGGGTGGTGAAACACTGTAATGCATTACCTAGGGAGGTGGTGGAATCTCCTTCCTTAGAAATTTTTAAGGTCAGGCTTGACAAAGCCCTGGCTGGGATGATTTAGTTGGGGATTGGTCCTGCTTTGAGCAGGGGGTTGGACTAGATGACCTCCTGAGGTCCCTTCCAACCCTGAGATTCTATGATTCTATGAAATCTGTAGAAGGAATTAACATCCTTACCTGTTGTTTTCATTGAGGTAGTATCCCACTACCAGCTTGAATTCAGAGAGAGATTGTAAAGAAGTATTAACTCCAAAAGGTTGGTCTGGTTTGTTGTTCTTCATGTAGTCAAGGGAATATTACTCTTTAGGATAGGACTCTCCTAAATGCAGTCAGTAGAATGTGTGTTTATGGCATATCTCTATTATAAAATGTCCTGGTTCATGATTTTATTTATTATTTACTAGGCACAGGTGAATTAAATAATAAATGTACCAAATGGCATAAATATCAGCCATATTCATGAAGACAAATATTAAAAAAAGAAAACTATTTGCCTGAAAGGCATGTGAGAGAGTACACATAAGGAAAAAATCGGAGGTAAATTTCCCAGTTTCAGTATAACATTCCAAGCAATCCGAGGCCAGATTTAGATTATAGTGCCGACATTTTCAAACTTCAGGCCTACTTAAAGCTGCTCAACAAATACTTACATTGTGAATAAAGATATTTTTTCTTTACTGTCTTCATTCTCCTTTTTTTAAAAATAAAAAAAATCCTCTTTCAAGCAGAGACACCACCTGGAAAATTTGTTAAAGTTTTACATGACTGAAAAAAGGCCTGAGGAATGGAAATGGTTCGTTCAATGGCTCTCAACCTTTCCAGACCACTCTACCCCTTTCAGGAGTTTGATTTGTCTTGTGTACCCCGAAGTTTTACCTCACTTGAAAACTACTTGCTTACAAAATCAGACATAAAAATAGAAAAGTGTCACAGCGCAGTGTTGCTGAAAAATTGCTTACTTTCTCATTTTTACCATATAATTATAAATCAATTGGAATATAAATTTTGTACTTACATTTCAGCGTATGGTATATAGAGCAGTATAAACAAGTCATTGTATGAAATTTTAGTTTGTACTGACTTCGTTAGTGCTTTTATGTAGCCTGTTGTAAAACTAGGCAAATATCTAGATGAGCTGATGTATCCCCTGGAAAACTTCTGAGTACCCTTAGGGATATGCATACCCCTTGTGGAGAACCACCAATGCAGGTAACCTTATCAGTAGGTATTACTATTTACTCCAGCTGTGACACACTTCATCATTGTCATGATAATGATCTTGTTGTTCTGTTCAATACTTCTCAACCAATTATGTTGAAAAGAAAGGAGCACTCAAAACCAAAATAATAAAATTATTGTGAAATATGTATTCATTTTACTGATACAAGTGACAGCACTTGGTAAATATGCAGCATCTTTCATCAGTGGATCTCAAATCATTTTCCAAATACTTTAATTAGGCAATTATTTCACTTAATTTAAAGATAAATAACGGAAGACAGGGGCTAAGTGACTGGTACAATATAATACAGTAAATCAGTAACAATCTGAAATGGAATCCAGGAGTTTCGGCTCCCAGTTCCCTGGTGTCACCAGATAATGGCAGTGGAGTGCCTCATTTTGCATCTGTATAGCATAACGTTGCATAAAACAATGAATAATTGCAGAGCTTAAGTTTTCAGAACTGTATTGAAGCTGATAATTTCTTATACTTTCTCTACACTGGTGTCACAGAGTTCGTTTGAAGTTCTGGAAGCAGAGTACGTCTGCTTCTCCATCCTCCACAGAATGAAGTAATGCCACTGTCATATAGGCTTTGGCAAAAACTGGGAGGGCCAATGTATTATTGTAACAAAGTGAAAACTGCAACTCTTTTAAATGGAGTCCTTCCTGGGAACAGTCTCTATTAAATAAACATTGACTCTGATGGGTTCCTGTAACTCAGTGGATTTCTCATTATTTGAGGTTATATACATTTTTGTCTGATATATATTATTTTAAAAGATCTTTTGAAGATTACATTGGCCCTGAATTCTTGGTGTTTATCCCTTCCAATGTTTAGTTATACAACATTATAACAATTTTTCCTCTTTTTATTCAATAGAGGAATGGACTAGAAGTGGTAGTAAAGTATCCGGCAAGAGGAACACCACTGAGCATGATTTGTTACCCTTCTTTTGTACTGTTCCCTTTGGGGCTGAGTAGGAACAATAGTATAGATCTTCTGTTGTATATGGTGTATTTAACCTTTACCTTTTTGCTCTCCCTAGTAAAGAATAATCTCTTATTTCCTGGAAGCATGCATGTATCTGTTGGCAGCCTAACAAAGGCTAGAATCTGTAAAGCCTATTCCTTAGAGTGCCTGCAACACCTGCTTCCAAGGTTGTGGCATATAGATCCTGCTACCAAATAGCCAAAAGGCATTAATGTGACATAATACATACACAAACCCTCCAGAGGGAAAGCTACTGTAAGACTCTTTGTTCTCTTTTGGACCCATTCTTGGGACTAACCTTTTTGAAGGTTCTGAAATATTTCTTTCTTCCATCTTACTCCTGGTTATTTTCTTATGACTTCTGGGGTCTATTTGGAAGTGTCAAGATACAATGAGAGAGGTTGTTACTAGCCCTCTTGTGAGAGAGCTGCTTCTTCGGAAGTTGTGGTCAAATAGTGCAGATTCAGGAGGTTTGGAGAGCTCAGACAAACTTTGGGTAAACATTTAAAGCTTCTGAGCTCTTATTTGAACAGAGTAAACTTTGATATTTGATCTTTTAAAAGACTGCACTTAGCACATCATAAATCTGGATGCATTGGAACTTTGGCATTTATGTGCAAGAAAATGTCTAGGCATGTCCGCCATTTGTTATGAAGGACTAATGCATCAGAATGAGGGGTTGGCCATATGGAGACTTTGAGGTCAAAGCACACTACAGAAGTGCTAGCAAGGTCCACATGACATCTAGTGTGCATCAGACTAGAGTGCTGTAGATTTACACTGGCTTGCCATGCACTAAATCTCTGGGTAAAGAAGCCCTTAGAAGACAAACCTTTTGTATTATTTTCCTCTTACATGCAGTGTTAGTTTCATTTTCCTGAAGGTGACTAATAACATAGAATCATAGAATCTCAGGGTTGGAAGGGACCTCAGGAGGTCATCTAGTCCAACCCCCTGTTCAAAGCAGCACCAATCCCCAACTAGATCATCCCAGCCAGGGCTTTGTCAAGCCTGACCTTAACAACTTCTAAGGAAGGAGATTCCACCACATCCCTAGGTAACGCATTCCAGTGTTTCACCACCCTCCTAGTGAAAAAGTTTTTCCTAATATCCAAACTAAACCTCCCCCACTGCAACTTGAGACCATTATTCCTTGTTCTGTCATCTGCTAGCACTGAGAACAGTCTAGAGCCATCCTCTTTGGAACCCCCTTTCAGGTAGTTGAAAGCAGCTATCAAATCCCCCCTCATTCTTCTCTTCCGCAGACTAAACAATCCCAGTTCCCTCAGCCTCTCCTCATAAGTCATGTGTTCCAGTCCCCTAATCATTTTTGTTGCCCTCAGCTGGATGTTTTCCAATTTTTCCACATCCTTCCTGTAGTGTGGGGCCCAAAACTGGACACAGTACTCCAGATGAGGCCTCACCAGTGTCGAATAGAGGGGAATGATCATGTCCCTCGATCTGCTGGCAGTGCCCCTACTTATACATCCCAAAATGCCATTGGCCTTCTTGGCAACAAGGGCACACTGTTGACTCATATCCAGCTTCTCGTCCACTGTAACCCCTAGGTCCTTTTCTGCACAACTGCTGCCGAGCCATTCGGTCCCTAGTCTGTAGCGGTGCATGGGATTCTTCCGTCCTAAGTGCAGGACTCTGCACTTGTCCTTGTTGAACCTCATCAGATTTCTTTTGGCCCAATCCTCTAATTTGTCTAGGGCCCTCTGTATCCTATCCCTACCCTCCAGCGTATCTACCTCTCCTCCCAGTTTAGTGTCATCTGCAAACTTGCTGAGGGTGTAATCCACACCATCCTCCAGATCATTTATGAAGATATTGAACAAAACCGGCCCGAGGACCGACCCTTGGGGCACTCCACTTGATACCGGCTGCCAACTAGACATGGAGCCATTGATCACTACCCATTGAGCCCGACAATCTAGCCAACTTTCTATCCACCTTATCGTTCATTCATCCAGCCCATACTTCTTTAACTTGCTGGCAAGAATACTGTGGGAGACCGTGTCAAAAGCTTTGCTAAAGTCAAGGAATAACCACGTCCACTGCTTTCCCCTCATCCACAGAGCCAGTTGTCTCGTCATAGAAGGCAATTAGATTAGTCAGGCATGACTTGCCCTTGGTGAATCCATGCTGACTGTTCCTGATCACTTTCCTCTCCTCTAAGTGCTTCAGAATTGATTCCTTGAGGACCTGCTCCATGATTTTTCCAGGGACTGAAGTGAGGCTGACTGGCCTGTAGTTCCCAGGATCCTCCTTCTTCCCTTTTTTAAAGATGGGCACTACATTAGCCTTTTTCCAGTCGTCCAGGACCTCCCCCGATCGCCATGAGTTTTCAACGATAATGGCCAATGGCTCTGCAATCACATCCACCAACTCCTTTAGCACTCTCGGATGCAGCGCATCCGGCCCCATGGACTTGTGCTCGTCCAGCTTTTCTAAATCGTCCTGAACCTCTTCTTTCTCCACAGAGGGCTGGTCACCTCCTCCCCATGCTGTGCTGCCCAGTGCAGTAGTTTGGGAGCTGAGCTTGTTCGTGAAGACAGAGGTGAAAAACATGAGAAAAGCTTTCTTGAAAATTTCACTGCAACAATTTTAATTGTTTTTTTAATTAATGGGAGTTACCTGGTTTGCATAAGAAAGTTAACAGAGTTACTTGGCAGGATTACTCCTTTTCTTATTGCATTGTTGTTCATGTACAAATAGAAAGCCAACTGAATTTCTCATGGGAAAAGTCACACTGATGGAAATACGTAGCAAATCAGGACATTAACTTGAACTATGCTGAAATTAACTTACCTGCAGGACAAGGCAACATGAATCATGATAAAGTGTGATGAGTTAGTAAGGAAAGTTAAAGAAGATTGTGGCCTGATCAGAAAAGTTACCCTAAAAATAGTTACAAATTATTGAACACCGCTGCATTATATGGATTACTATTATACATTTTGGTGCTTAAATAATAAGCATCTTACACATGATCTATGAATGCATATTTGTTCATTGAAGACAGATTTGCTGCTTTTACACTGAATAGTACCATACTTTGCAATAAACCACGTTAGTTTCAGTGGTGCTGCTCACAGCGAAAGGTACTAATTAACATCAGTAAAGATGGCACAATATAGCTCTCTGTAGTTTCAGAGTGAGAGGCTCAATGTGTTGACAAAATAAATCTATACTTCTTTTGGGCCTGCAGAGCCAGTGTATCTGCTAAAGATTGAGCTGGATTGTACTGTCTCTCACACATCAACAAAATAACTGAGTTCTGATTTTGGACTCATTGTGTGTGGTGAAGTACTGGGCTTAATTTGCAGAGATATTGCTGAGCTTGTAATGCTCTCACAGCTAGAAAAATCTGTTTTTAACTTGTAAAATGAGCAAATTTGCTCAGGAGTGAGAGGGAAGAATAATGTGAAACCAGAAGATGTCATTTTACAAAGTCACTTTTTGAACCCACTTTAATTCAAACACATTGTGTAAAATATGTGTTTACTTGAGTTAAGATTGGTCTTTGTTCTGATGATTTGGCTTGATTTGCAAAGGTCTGTTCCCTTGTAAATTGGTAACCTAACTGATGAAGTCCCAGGAGAGCTGTTTGGAAGGAAGGCAGGAGACCTGTTTAGTCCATTGAGTACAGAAAATGGACAGGCTTTTATCTCTTCTTTTTAATGCCTCCCTACTTCATTTCTATCTAGTGCAGATCACTCTCTTCTCAGGAAGAAGCATGTATTTTAATTCAGAGGGATTAAACTCTGAATTAAACTGGTCTGTGCTTCAGTTTCCCTATCCATAAAATGCTTACCTAACAGCAGGATTGTGAGCCTCAGTTCATTAATGTTTGTAAAGAAGGAAGGTGCTGTAGAAGTGCAAAGTATTATCAAAGTATTATCATTTTAGCTCTGTTTGCATTTCTTCTTAGTTCTGGATTTCCAGTGTGAATGAAAGCAAATATTTTCCTTATCATTCAGACCCATTTGGATCATAAGTGCCACAGCTGGAAAGTAGTTTTCTTTCTCACCCAAAACTTTTAATTTTCCCTCCTTCCTGTTTACGTATTTTGGAAACATTCTCATGTTGCTGCTTCTGCCTCTGTTGGTTATGCCAGGACAACTATTTGCATGCCAACACTTTTGTTTATGTTTAATGTAATAGTTTTTTCCGCTTCAGACAGTCCTGAATGTCTTCAGGGCTCAGCTTTGGCTGCCCTGTGTATGTAACAGTAGAAGAAGGGGGCAATTAAAAACCTGAACAAATTGACTAACAGCAACAGGTTCTTTACTGTTCCTAATAAAATTGTGAAGATGCGGAAAATATCTGTTAGTGTCATTTTCCTCCCTGTATTCATGCTCTTCAGGGAGCTCTGACCCAACAGATCCTTCTTTCAATAAATCTAGCTGAAACTAAGAATGGCTTTTTATTGTGCAACATTTTTGTGTGTTTGAAAGATCTCCTAAACCAAAGCCTGCCCTTTTTACTTCTTTTCACTGAAATGTTGTTCGTTTTTCTCTTGCAACCTCTCTACCTGCCTCTTACCTGGTCAGTACCTCAGTTCTGCCTTCCTTTTGTATACTCTGCTTTGTGTAACCACTGGAAAGCAAGGTGACTAAATGGTCCCCAAATACAGACATGCTAGTTGTCGTTTTTATTCCTGTTTGATTATTTAACGTACTGTGTTTGTTCCCATATAATCTTTTATTACTCTTATTTATGGAAAAGATTGCTCCTGTTAGGTTAAAAAAGTGAGGCAGGAGGTGAATCCTTTTAACATGTTTCATTTTAGCACTCAGTCTTCATTAATAGCTCATTTTGGGGGCTGGCGCCATGCTGGGGGTGACTGTTAGCCCTCTTATGGTGCATTGAAGACTTAAACACTTGATACTCTGCTATAAAGATAGAACAATAACTCAGCTTCAAACAAGCTCTTGATGGAACAAATCCATGCAGCCACCTCAATACAGCGCTATTCAATTACTGGCCTTGCTAATGGTGTTTCATATTTTTTTCTGATTGTGGCTCTTTTGATGGCTTGGAAGAACCATTTGATTACAGATTAACATGCTCTGCAGATGTGAAAAATACCACAATTCTGATTCCTACTTGGGTGTTCAGATTACAGCACCGGATTACTTGGTAAGGGTTTCAAACAACAAACATATATCAATAATGTTATGTTGTTTGGTTCCAATGGCAGCTTTATAGAACATCTGCTATCTGTGAGAGTATTGTCAACACACGCTATTAGAAGACAAACAGCTGCAATTTACTTGCTATCAATTAGAACCTACTTATTATCAGAAAATAGGATTATTTTTGGTCAGTCTAAGAGAAAGGAAGATTAATTTTGGTAGATGGGTAGATGGTACCTTTGTAGATGGGATCAGTTCTTGTTTTCAGTGTCCATATTATGTAATTATCCTTTAAAGTCCTGGAAATACCAGGAAAGTAGCACAGTTTGGTAATCTTGTGCTGCCTCCTCTGCAGTGATGCCAGACTTTGCCTGTTCATCAACTTTTTGCGCCTATGTTATCTTG
Organism: Lepidochelys olivacea; assembly: GCF_965140295.1. Lineage (NCBI taxonomy): Eukaryota > Metazoa > Chordata > Testudines > Cheloniidae > Lepidochelys > Lepidochelys olivacea. The sequence continues at coordinate 59,850,864 of NC_140416.1, forward strand.
ACTTCTGCCACGCTGCCTTTTATATGTGGACATTCTCCCTGACATAGTCCGTAATGCCATTATCCGTTCCTTTTTCAAAACCCTCCTCAAGAACCATGTATATTGTGACCTATAAAAATCAGCCAAATAATGATGACTAGGTAGAAGCCAATGGCGTTAATTCACACTTTATTAATAATTATTGGGGAACAGCACTTGTAATGTGATTGAACGGAGGTGAACTGCATTCCTGACAGTGTATGGAAAAGAGAATGCCAAGTACCTTTGATCATAATCTGTCTGACTTCTTTCATTACCATTTATTATTTTTCATTCTGATCATCTTTGGTGGAAAAATGGACTTTCTTTTTAACTAAAAGTATAGAACAAACATAAAAAGAACCAATAAAGCAAAATTATTGATTCCTATCAACTGCGGCTCCTTTTAGACAATTTTTCAAGTTCCTTATGAAATTAAACCCATAACACAGTTGTCCTGATTCACATATGGTGTCTGGTTTGCCAGATATGATCCTCCAACTGAGACCATATCTACACTGCAGAGCCTATGTTGGATCGCTATGCTGGCATGGCTGTCTTCTGTTGCAATAGCTGCATGTACACCGGGGGTTTTGTTGACGTAAATATCTCAAGGCACAGTGTGTTTTCACACCCCTGACTGACATAGCTATTCCAAATTTTAAGCCTAGACCAGGCTTAACTTTTAGTTCATGAGGGCACTGAAGAATCTAAAGTTGGTTAGTATTTCATCTGCTTTTTCTGTTTAGCATCAAGAAAGTAAGATATCTACTCTTCAACAGACCAGCCATTACCCAGCAAGTATCATTAAAAGACAAGGATTTATGGATGGTTGAGGAATCAGGATCAAGGAAGATAGTTTGGATTTCTTGTTTTCAGCTACTGAAAATGGGAAGATCCACCTCACCTGCTCTTCCTTCCCCAAGTCAAGATTCAGGGACTGGAATTTTTTAAAAATCCTTCTGTCTGTTAATTTGGGATTGTATATAGCAAGATTATGTTCCAACATGAGGGAAGATCTTTAGACTATCCCTGTAAGCAGGTGTGTGGATGAACTAGTTCAACAAGTACATAAAAGATTGTTACAAGGAAGAGGGAGAAAAATTGTTCTCCTTATCCTCTGAGGATAGGACAAGAAGCAATAGGCTTAAATTGCAGCAAGGGCGGTTTAAGTTGGACATAAGGAAAAACATTCCTACCTGTCAGGGTAGTTAAGCACTGGAATAAATTGTCTAAGGAGGTTGTGAGATCTCCATCATTAGAGGTTTTTAAGAGCAGGTTAGACAAACACCTGTCAGGATGGTCTAGATTATACTTAGTCCTGCCATGAGTGCAGAGGACTGGACTAGATGACCTCCTGAGGTCCCTTCCAGTCCTATGATACTACGAACAATGATAGATCAGTCCTTCATTCAGCAAGTTTTCCTCCTGAAGGTTTTATTCCTGAGGCTGTAGAGTGCAGGGATTACAACAGGAGAAGCACAATTTTTTTTTTAACATATTAAACAGAAAAAGAAACCTGGCCTTGACTACAACCTAGCTCTGAAACAAAGTGGGTGTTAGAGCTCCACCTTCTGAAAGTCCTTTCCCTTATAATTTTCAAATGGCTTTTTTAGCTTATCTGTACAGACACCCAGATTAGGCCTTTGGTCTTCTTCCATACTCTGCCCATATGGCTGTGTCAAAGCAGGGAGTTAATTTTGCCTTCTAGTTTGCTGAAAAACAAGCAAGTCATCTGGACCCTGTCACAAGCATGCACACTCAATGTTGTTAGATCAGATGTGACCTAGTTTGACAACGGCAAGTATGTCCCCACTGATGAAAGTAATTGAAAAGCTGTTCTAGCTGATGTTTGCTTTAATGATGATGATTAATTTTCACTTGTTCCAGTTCTTTCATTCAGGGATCAGTTTTGTTCCTGATTTTATTTTCAGTTGCTTTGTATTCAGTTGAGAACTCATTGATAATTCAACACTAAAAATTTAACCTGTTTCCTAATTAGCCATGTGCAAAAAGATATCCTTATGTACAAAGACACAAAGAGTTTTCATTCTTATTTTACTTAAAACTGGTTCTAATGATTTCGTTGAAGGTTTTTTTAAATCACCTTTGTGTTAAAACTGAGCATAAGACATTTCATTGTAAAGTTAGAACGTTAGGAAATGTTACGAAGGAACAAAAATGAAGGTTTAGAAGGGAAGCGATGTCTCTTCCTAAGGCTGGGAGGTTGTGAGGTCATATCCTTTCCACAAGAAGACTGCAGCTGAGATTCCTCCACATGTAAAGGTGGGAATGATTCTAATATTTGATTAAAATACAGCACTGCTAATTTCATTTTGTAGAGGTACCTGTAGACTGTTTTCCTTTTGGGAGTCTTACCCCACGTGGTTGCTAAATTTTGTAAGAAACCCTTTGTAGTTCACCTTTAAGTGTATTGGTCTGTAATTTCTTGTTTAAGTTTTTGAACCTTTTTAAAATTAATGGAGTTATGTTTGCTGCTTTCCCAAGCCTTGAGAATTTTGCCTGAATCTCAGGAATTTCTAAAAAGGTTTGTTAATTTCCCTGAACACTTGGGGCTAAATTGTGTCAGTTAATCTTTGGCCTGCCTTGTCAGATAGTGTGGAGTTGCGCTGCCTGAGTGTAGCTCAGGGAGGAATTGTGGCTGAGGTTATGTGCAGAGAGGGTACATAGACTCTACTGTCTTTTAGAATGGTGTAGCCTGGTGCTGAGTGGCAAAGTGAAGGATTGTAGTCCTCTCTCCTTTTTCCCTGCATTGGGGTGATGTGTGTCCCTGGGGACAAATAGAGGGAGCAGTCCCTGCACTGCCTTGAGTGGTACAGAGGGGAAAGCCCCTTGTGCCCTTTATCCCCTCTATGCATCCACATTGAGAGCCAGTTGCAATCTTGTCTTTGGTATATGCACATGATGCTGTCAGTCACTATTTGAGGGACTGCTTCATTTACAGAATTACCATGACACCGCCTCTGGTGTATCTTAGGAACATCAGAACACACTTCTGTTAAATATAATGGTACAGTTATGGTCTACGATTTCAGCCAGCAGAGCAAACAAGGGAAGTCAAGTCAGGATGTAAACTTGTGGAGTTTACCTCTGTTTCAATCTGATTAAGCTCATTTTACAGCAATGGAATTTATTCCCAGTGTGAACCAGGCCTTTGTTTTTAGAGGAAGGGTCAGAGAGTCAGGGTTCCTGAATTCAGTTCTCAGCTTTTCTGCTTTGTCACTGTATGACCTTGAGCAGGGCACTTATTCTCTCTGAGCCCTGGTATCCTCAGCTGTACAATGGCAATAATAATACTGACTTGCCTCACGCATTGTGTGGGCTGGGGAGTTGGGATGCTAAATTAATTAATGATTGTAAAGTGCCCTGACATGCTCGGATGCTGATTGCTTTAAAAGGCCAGTGTCTTATTATTTCTCTTGGATTTTGTCTGGAAGAAAACCATTCCTAGGAAGTCTGGGTAAATTTGCCTTTCTGTTGAGGCATTTGACAGGTGGACTGACAGCACCACGTAACACTGGTGCTGTTGTCAGAAGTGAACCTGATATTGTTATTGTTCCACTTAAATGAAATTGTGTGAAGAAATGCCAGCTCTTCTATTGAGAGAACGCAATCAAGTAGAAGAGTTTTCAGTTTCTTGCATTAGGAGCTGCCAAACAAATGGGGAGAACTAATTAAATCTGAATATGGCAGCTAACTTGACAAGCCTCTGAAGGAGTGGAACGTAAATAAATTTTGCACGTTGCAGGGGAGGTTCCTGGCATGTAAACCACAGGTGGGAAACATTCCTATTCAGCTGGTTGATTTTCTTTGTGTGTGTTACAAAAGCCCCTTATTTTTTAAAAAATGATTAAATCATTGCAGGGTGTTGAGAATTAGACAACACAAAATTTCACTATAACTGTCAAGAGAAGGGGAAGACAAGGCTGTTCAGACCAATTAAGGATCATACAATGGAAATTAAAATAAGTGTTTTCTTATACAGTGTAATCTTCTCTTACTACTCCTGCAACTAACCATACTGCTCACACGCTCTACCGGCGAAACTTCAGGATTCAGGCTTGTTGTTTTCTTGTGGGACTTGGGGGCTCCCCCAATGTCTTTATTTGTGAAGACCAAGACTTTCCAAAATGGGTGCTTAAAGTTAAACTCCTAAATCTGTATCTATGCTCCTAAATGAATTGTCTTATTTCCAGCAATGGTGAGAATTCAGCAGCTTTCATTGACATCAGTGCTCAGCAGTTCCGGAAATCAGGCCACTTATTTAAACATAAATGTAGGGGATTAACTCAAGGCACCCACTCCTGGAAATTTTGGATGAAATTTCTAGGGAGCTGAGAAGCCTCTTGAAGTTGCAGACCAAGTTTTATAGTACGTCATAGCATAGTTAAAAGAAAATAATGCAAACTACAGAAAAAGGAAGACATGAAGAGGGAACAAGTACAAGTTACTGTTTAGAGTCAGGAAGAAAGAGGGTGTTTTGGGAGGTTGGAGAAAATGCTGGTTTCAAGGGCTTCTGCCCTTTGAAAAAATTATTGGGCTAGTGCTATATAAAATCCTGCTACCAATACTGCTTTGCACTATTATAGGACCTTCCAATGTGAATCATAATTAACTTTACAGGCATTAATGAGTTAAGCCTCATAATACCCAATGAGGAAGGTAACTATATTAGACCATTTTACAGTTGGTTAAACTGATACACAGAGAAGTGAAGTGTCTTGCTTGAGATTATACAGGAAGTCTGTAGTAGTGCGGGGAATAGAACTAATCTTTCCTGGCTCTGTCCTGTTTTTGTAACCACAAGACCATCCTTCCTCTTCTCTGAAATGTTGCAACAAAATTCAAAATCTTGTCAAACTCATTGTTCAGAATTTTTTACACATATTTTAAACTAGCTCAGATTAGTGAAAAGGTCCACTACTGTTCCCAAACGATTTGATAGAACCTGGAACTATTCTGAGCAAATCTGGATTGATATGAATCAGTTACTTTCACAGAATTTTGCTTTGAGTTTTAAGATTCCAAGTGAAACTCAGCAGTGGTAACTGAAACAAATAAATAGTTCACAAAAATCTCTGCAGTCTAAACTGCAGAATTTCACACACCTATACCTGAAGGGTAGTGTATCTTCGATTTGATCTGGTTCTTCTCCTGATTTGGAAACTGCCTCTGAAAATTAGAAGTGTTGTAAAATTTTAGTTCAGGGTTTAGATCCAAATATAAACTTTCCCAGAGTGGGTTGATGTTTTGACTTAGCCCATTTTAGAGAGAAATCTGAGTCACAAAGTTTGGTTCTAGGTCTCAGTTTTCTGAAGTTTTAAGTTCACGCCCATCTTTAACAATTGATGTGAATAGCTTCCCTCTGAAACCAGATTTTATGGGTTGAAATGATCATGGGCAAGTCGTCTTTTCCCACTTATGTGTATTTGCACATGATCAAAAACTTTTGAAAGATAGGCATGAGTAAAGTAACGAAAGGGAAGAAAGGAGAGCAGCAGAATACGGATCCTGGACTTCAGAAAAGCAGACTTCGACAACCTCAGGGAACTGGTGGACAGGATCCCCTGGGAGGTTGGGGAAAGGAGGATGAGGGGGAAAGGAGTCCAGGAGAGCTGGCTGTATTTTAAAGAATCCTTATTGAGGTTACAGGGACAAACCATCCTGATGTGTAGAAAGAATAGTAAATATAGCAGGCGACCAGCTTGGCTTAACAGTGAAATCCTTGCTGGTCTTAAACACAAAAAAGAAGCTTAGAAGAAGTGGAAGATTGGACAAATGACCAGGGAAGAGTATAAAAATATTGCTCGGGCATGCAGGAGTGAAATCAGGAAGGTCAAATCACACCTGGAGTTGCAGCTAGCAAGAGATGTTAAGAGTAACAAGAAGGGTTTCTTCAGGTATGTTAGCACCAAGAAGGAAGTCAAGGAATGTATGGGCCCCTTACTGAATGAGGGAGGCAACCTAGTGACAGAAGATGAGGAAAAAGCTATTGTACTCAATGCTTTTTTTGCCTCTGTCTTCACGAACAAGGTCAGCTCCTAGACTGCTGCACTGGGCAGCACAGCATGGGGAGGAGGTGACCAGCTCTCTGTGAAGAAAGAAGTGGTTCGGGACGGTTCGGGACTATTTAGAAAAGCTGGACGAGCACAAGTCCATGGGTCCGGATGCGCTGCATCCGAGAGTGCTAAAGGAGTTGGCAGATGTGATTGCAGAGCCATTGGCCATTATCTTTGAAAACTCATGGCAATCGGGGGAGGTCCCGGACGACTGGAAAAAGGCTAATGTAGTGCCCATCTTTAAAAAAGGGAAGAAAAAGGATCCTGGGAACTACAGGCCAGTCAGCCTCACCTCAGTCCCTGGAAGAATCATGGAGCAGGTCCTCAAGGAATCAATTCTGAAGCACTTAGAGGAGAGGAAAGTGATCAGGAACAGTCAGCATGGATTCACCAAAGGCAAGTCATGCCTGACTAATCTAATTGCCTTCTATGACGAGATAACTGGCTCTGTGGATGAGGAGAAAGCAGTGGACGTGGTTATTCCTTGACTTTAGCAAAGCTTTTGACACGGTCTCCCACAGTATTCTTGCCAGCAAGTTAAAGAAGTATGGGCTGGATGAATGGACGATAAGGTGGATAGAAAGCTGGCTAGATCGTCGGGCTCAACGGGTAGTGATCAATGCCTCCATGTCTAGTTGGCAGCGAGTATCAAGTGGAGAGCCCCAAGTGTCGGTCCTCCGGCCGGTTTTGTTCAATATCTTCATAAATGATCTGAAGGATGGTGTGGATTACACCCTCAGCAAGTTTGCAGATGACACTAAAGTGGGAGGAGAGGTAGATACGTTGGAGGGTAGGGATAGGATACAGAGGGCCCTAGACAAATTAGAGGATTGGGCCAAAAGAAATCTGATGAGGTTCAACAAGGACAAGTGCAGAGTCCTGCACTTAGGTCGGAAGAATCCCATGCACCACTACCGATTAGGGACCGAATGGCTCGGCAGCAGTTGAGTAGAAAAGGACCTAGGGGTTACAGTGGACGAGAAGCTGGATATGAGTCAACAGTGTGCCCTTATTGCCAAGAAGACCAATGGCATTTTGAGGTGTATAAGTAGGGGCATTGCCAGCAGATCGAGGGACATGATCGTTCCTCTCTATTCGACATTGGTGAGGCCTCATCTGGAGTACTGTGTCCAGTTTTGGGCCCCACACTACAAGAAGGATGTGGAAAAATTGGAAAGAGTCCAGTGGAGGGCAACAAAAATGATTAGGGGACTGGAACACATGACTTATGAGGAGAGGCTGAGGGAACTGGGGATGTTTAGTCTGCGGAAGAGAAGAATGAGGGGGTATTTGATAGCTGCTTTCAACTACCTGAAAGGGGGTTCCAAAGAGGATGGATCTAGACTGTTCTCTGTGGTAGCAGATGATAGAACAAGGAGTAATGGTCTCAAGTTACAGTGGGGGAGGTTTAGTTTGGATATTAGGAAAAACTTTTTCACTAGGAGGGTGGTGAAACACTGGAATGCGTTACCTAGGGATGTGGTGGAATCTCCTTCCTTAGAAGTTTTTAAGGTCAGGCTTGACAAAGCCCTGGCTGGGATGATTTAGTTCGGGATTGGTCCTGCTTTGAGCAGGGGGTTGGACTAGATGACTTCCTGAGGTCCCTTCCAACCCTGAGATTCTATGATTCTAAGTCCTTCATTCATTTAAAAAAATCTGTGTCCAATATTTTTAAAATGTGTTTGTCTTAAAGTTAGACACCTAAACAAAAAATGGTCTGATTTTCAGAGGTGCTGAGCAGCCACGCCTTCTAGTGACTTCCATGGCACTTGTAGATTATAAAGGTAGGATACTAACCATTTGTGGTCAATAGAAAATGATTCGAGTTTTTTGGTTTTTGTTTGTTTTTTTTTGTAAGATCAGCAGTTTTCTCTCTGGTATTCTGGCCAGATTTGAACTCAGGAAACTTTTTTATGCTTCCTTAAATTTCTGCTTCAGTTTCATTTGACTATATTTATCTTCAGTTATTTTTTTCACATCCTAAATTGCTGCGTAGCATTGCTCCATGCTATTCAGTAATGGGTGACGTGATTCCTATTTGCATAGCACTTTGGGATCCCTTAGCATGACAGGTGCTATAGAAATTGATGGTAACATTTTATTTAGTTTAGAATATTAAGAAACTTGGGATTGCCTTATATATTAGCAGTTAATTGTTTGAAATACACAGTACAGCTAAAGTAAATATGCTGCTGATGTTACATATATTTGACTGTGCTGAGGGTAGAAAAGAGAAATGCAACAAAACAAATGGTATTTTAAAACTCTAAATTTGAATATTTATTTTAAACAACAGCAATCCCCATGGTGTAGAGCAGGGGTGGGCAAACTTTTTCGCCCGAGGGCCACATTGGGGTTGAAAAACTGTATGGAGAGCCTGGTAGGGAAGGCTGTGCCTCCCCAAACAGCCTGGCCCCTGTCCCCTATCTGGCCCCTCCTACTTCCCGCCCCCTGACTGCCCCCCTCAGAACTCCCACCCCATCCAACCCCCTCCCACTCCTTGTCCCCTGACCGCCCCCTCCCGGGACCTCTGTCTCTAACCGCCCCCTGGGACCCCACCCCCTATCCAATGCCCCCTGTCCCCTGACTGCCCCAACCCCTATCCACACCCCCGCCCCTGACAGCTCCCCCCGGGACTCCCACCCCCTATCCAACCGCCCTCTGCTCCTTGTCGCCTGACTGCTCTCTCCACTCCTAACTGCCCCCTGAAATCCCACCCCCTTATCCAACCCCCCCTGCTCCCTGTCCCCTGACTGCCCTTCCCAACCCCTATTCACACCCCTGCCTCCTGACAGGCCCCCCGGGAATCCCACTCCCAACCCTCCCTGTTCCCCGTCCCCTGACTGCCCCCCCCAGAATCTCCACCCCATCCAACAGCCCTCTGCTCCCTGACTGACCCCCGGGACCTCCCCGCCCCCTTACCATGCTGCTCAGAGCAGCAGGAGCATGCCACCCGGCCGGAGCCAGCTGCGTTCCCTGCGCTGCCCGGTAGGAGCTGCGGACCAGAGTGCTGCCTGCACAGCGGCGTCGCTGCGGAGGGTCAGGGGCAAGCCTTCCCGGCTGGGAGCTCAGGGGCCGGGCAGGATGGTCCCGCTGGCCGGATGTGGCCCCCTCTGGTCTAGAGAATGTCCTGTGGATCAAGGAACAGCTGGGATTAATTGGCCCCTCCCAGATGCTCATTAATCTCCAGGAAGTACTATGCATTTTGAGCGCCAGGATTAGTTTACAGTTTTCAGCTTGTTTTCTCTAATGTGGGATTGATTTTAAGGTTTTAGTTTGGTTTCAGTGATTATACCTTTCAGTCTCATAGGATTCCATGGTCTCATATTATATGGCAAGTTATCAAAGTCCTACCCAGGAAAGTTTCCTTAACAGTCCATGATATCAACAATATTGATTATCTCCTAGTATCTCATCTACAGTTAGATCTCAGCAACTCATCAAGCAACCTGTAGGCTGTTACCTATTTTCCAGAAAAAAATATTTCTTTCCCGTGATTTTTAAGTTGTGGTGTGAAATGACTGTTGATGGGTTAATTGGAAGTACAAGTCATGGAGGTTCTTCAGTGTTGGACAGGACAGAAACCATGTGGATCTGTGTGATTAGTATATGTGCATATTATATTATCCCTTCTGTTCTTAAACCCATAGTCTGAAAAAATATTAATCTGATATTCTTCTGGATGGTACAGGGACTCAAAATTACACGGGTCCAAGATTTGCTATATTCAGTCCTATGAAAGTATTTGTGGGGGTGTGGGGGAAGCAGTGCTTAGATAGAGGGAGGAGAGGGGGCACTTAAAGCTTAGCATAGTTTTAATTAAATTGCCTGATAAGTAGCAAGAACCTGGCCTTAAAATCATATTATTCCTGCTGTTATCTGAAAAGTGTGAGATTCCCCACTAGGTGATTTGTAGGATCCTGCATGCTTCTACAAGATTTTTTCAGGATTTCTCATCTGATTATTTAGGAGAGCCCCTCATGCTGCAAATTCCAACAGTGTATGCAAGTTGGATATGCTTATCAGCCTTGTATCACTGTACTTTGAACTTTGACAACTTATGGTCCATTGAAGTATATGTATTTTTATATTAGCAAACATACAACTAGAGGGAAAAATATGCCCACATTTTTCCTAAGACTGTATTACAAGATATTGTGATGTATTAAGGTGGAATTACGATGCCATATCTTGATACACATCACCAAGATGACTGCTGTTATTTTAAGGACATAAGAACTGTTATATTGGTACAGACCAGAGGTTCATCTGGTCCAATAGCCTGTCTCCAAATATAGGCAATGCTGGATTCTTCAGATAAAAGAGTAAAACCGGAGTAATGCTGCTAATTAGTTAATATGTGGGTTTTATATAGTTTCCTCCTGTCCTCAGCTGGTGGTAGTTGATGCCCTGCAACATGAGGGTTAAAGAGCTCTTGCAATTTTAATCACCATGTAGTCTAGTCCCACTGTAGATGTTCTTTCCTGTGTCAGCATTGTATTCATTTTTTTAAACATTCTAAGATGTTTCAATAAGAGCTTGGGAGTGGGTTCCCTGCAGATTGCATAAACACATATTTAGCTTTATTTGTTTGTTTTTTAATTAAATCATAGTTTAAAAATAGACTCAAAACAATTTAGTTTTGCAACAAAATTGGCCTATGTTAACACATACTCTTATTACTATTTACTTCATCCTCCCTCACTTACCTATTCCTAATGTTTGTTGTGTCTTGTCTTGAATCAGATGGCAAGCTCTTCAAGTCAGGGACAGAACATCTCTTTGATGTGGACATAGCAGCAAAATGAGGACAGAAACATACATGGAATTAAGTGGCAGGCCACAACTTTTATTAAACTTTAACACAGGGGAGGGTGCTACCTGCCAATCACCCATACTCTCCTATACTAGGCATTTAATTGGTTCCAGGGGTGTTACAGGGCTCCTTACCATATAACCCATAACTGGTGCCAGGGTTACATGGTTTCTTACCATATAACCAATAACATGAGGTAGGCTTTCCTCAGCCTACCCCACAGGACTCAGCTCTCTCTGTGAGAGGGGAGAGAGAGTGCAGCGAGTGGCTACCTCGGCCTGCGAGGGCCACAAGGCCTGACCCTATCACATGAGCCCAAAACCCAATGCCCAAAACCCAACACCAAAATCCCAGGTATTTTACCTCTGAGAACCATTCATTTTATTCTCTTAACCCACTGGAAACTGGCTGCAGGTTGTGATGAATGAACTACTACGCCCCAGTACCTCAGTTAGGTACTAAGCCTGTTCCTACTCAACCCACTGTGGCTTGCAGGTTCTGCGAGGAAGGCAAAAAAACCTCTCTGGTTCTCTGCCAATTGGCCCATGGGAGGAAAAAATTCTTTCCTGCCCCCATAAAGAGATGATTGGCTAGACTTGCAGCATCTGTCAGGCTGGGTTCCATTCCTACTTTGGGTGGGTAGAGTGGGCTGCTGGAACAGAGCCGAAAGAGACTCCGCATGGCCCTGTGCTGGGCTAAATCCTGAGAGCTGGGGGATGCTGGCCAATCAGAACCTCTCTTCCTCAGCTGGCTAATGGGTGTCAGAGACTTCCAGGGGGAGGAGCTACTTTTTGGCCCTTGGTGAGTGTCTCCTTCTGTTGGTATTGGGACTGTCCCCCTTTCACCGCTGGCCCCATCCATTTCCCCCACCTGTTGATGCAGGTGGATGTCATGTATTTATACAGTGCCCAGCACATGGGGACCTGATGTTGCGTGCTGATTTCATTGTGTGTCCCCTCATTCTGTACAAGGAATGGATTCCTCCCTACCCTGTATTAAAGTGTAATGAGTCATCCATGGCTTCCAAAACCACTGACACGCCATGGATCATTTAGACACTCACACTATTAAAGCTGGAGACAAATCCCAGAAACACAAGCTAATAACATCTGCTTAATGGGTTCATGAGACTTTTTTATTTGGTGTTTTTTACAGCCAAAAAAGCACTGAGGTTCCAGAGTTACATTCCAGGTCAATTTTAAAGGGCTGCTTCCTTTTCTGTATGCATGGCTTCCAATGCCTTCATTGACATTGGGCCAAATTCATCCCTGCTATAACTCAGATGAAAGGAGGGAATTACACCAGTGATATATTTGGTCCTCTTGCTTCTTCATAACCCTAAGTCTAAGTGTGTTCGTTAAGATTATTATTTATATTATGGTAGGATGTGGAATATTCAAGTTGCCTTGAAGGGGATACAGTCCAAAAGGACAAGGACAGAAGAAGGGTAGGGGAAAAGGGGTACAATGTTTAAGTCGAGTGATCAGTGTAATAATAGTCACATGACTTGCTTGTTACAAGCGTCAAGGGGAAACTGTTCCACGGAGCAGCACTAGTTTCTGGAGCTGGGACTTCTGGGTGGAGCTCTTCCTTTCTGTTGCTCAGAACTCCCATGCCACATTCTGGTCTGCCTCCCCACACTGTCTCATCTCCCTTTAATTGTCAGGTCCTGCTGCTTGCTTGGGCAGCTGCAGCAAGGGGCAGAGAAATCCTTATCTGGAGCCCAGATAAATTCTGTGCTAAGGAGACAATGGTCAGGTGGGCAAGGTTTAAGAGGCTCTCTACCTACTCAGGGGGCACCTTTCAAATGCCTTGCTTGGGCAAAGAAATGTGAGGGGTATCACTGAGAAGCTGGAAGAGGGTGAGAGGCTGGGGAAGGAGAGAGGAAACTGAGTTACCTCTGCTCCCCTTCCTCATTATAACCAGATGTGTTCCAAAGTTGCTGTATTTTTCAGAGCAACAAGACTGTTACCCAACTAAACAGGAATAGTGTAATCTCTCACGGTTCCCATCATGGCGTAACTTCATCAATGATGTAAGCCAATGCAACACCACTGACTTTAAAGAAGCTGCAGATGTTATCGCCAGCAATGAATTTGTCTCCAAGTTTCCACTCAGACACTAGCTGGCTAAATAATGGTACACAAAGTTCTTATAAGTGGATTGCAGCAAAGTTACAATGGGTTTTATACAGTCTTGACAGACACAAATGGCTTCATTTTGGAGGCTGATAATGAGATTTTCAAACACACTGAGGATTCAGGTCTGAACCTGTTACAACTTTATAAGGTGGTATTGCTCCACTTGTATACCTAGCTGAATTTATAAGATAAATATTTTCAGTCTGTTCATTTGTGAGGTATTTAACCCATGTAGATTAGATTTAGGACCAGATAATTAGGGTAAGGACTGGAGCTTCTGGTGTCCTAAACGGGACTAAACTAAGTGCTGTCAAACCAACATCTTTCACCAGCACATAATGTTTATGGGGAAAAATAAAATAACAAATTCTGATCTCTGAGTATGTCCCCTCTGCCTTGGCGCTTACTCTTATTTTGTAGGTGTGAAAGGCTAGCCCTGCATGCAGTTCCCATAGTCTGTACATGTGTTTATATGAGGCTGAGCTTTACCCCAGCCTGTCTTTCCCAGGCTCTGTATACATGCATTTTGGTTACTTTATTTGTATTACAGGGTCAAATGTGACCTTGGTGCACAGGGGTCTGTCTTAAGCAGAAATCCCCTTGATTTTTATTGAGATTGCCCCTGTCCTTCCCCCAACCCCAAGTCATTTTTTGACAACTGATATGATTGGAAATGGGCAGAATCTGGCATGAAATGCTATTATGTCATTTTTGTTTTTATTTCCTACCACTCATTCGTTTTTATTTAATGTTATATTAATTTTTCAACAGAGAGTGACATATTGTTATAATTACATCATTTGGAAATGTGTTTATCCCTAAGAGCCCAGATTTGATTTAGGAACTGTTTTTCCTGCTTTCAGTCTGTTATTCATGGCATGGCATGACCAGCAGGCTTCTGCAGCAGGACTTGACACTTACACCACTTTAAATGACTGCAAGCCAAAACACAAGAGTCTATTGATGCATATTGCGGGTGGGGTTGATTTAAGGTTTGATAAAACCCCTGCTGGTTGAATAAACTTTAATAACATCTTGGTGGTTCAGTGTAGACTATTAATTCATTCGTATCTCTTTGCTTTTTGAACAGGAATGTGTTTTTATGAGTGTTTTTACGTGTTTATATAGGTTGCTTATATGGGGTTGAATGTCCGGCCCTCAATCTTGTGCAGCAGGAAGCAATATCTCTTGAGGTTATTTGTTAAAGGAAAACTGCAGTGAATTTTAGAACTGCTTTAGGTGGCTACAAAAAAGCCATTTAATTTGAGTATGTATGGTAAGGACATTTCAAAACAGTATTTAAAAATACAACAAAATATGCCAAAATCTACGAATTTATGAATTAAGCAGCTGTGTAAACCCTGGGAGCTGCCTTTTTAGTGATAATTACAACAGGAAGCACAGCTGGATGATATCTATCCAGGCAGGAAGATAAGAACTGCAGCTAGAGACACAAGAGAGAGCAGGAATTTTCTGAGGTATAGAGTTCAGAGGCAGTCAGCATTTTCTGGTATCTCTGGACTCCTTGCTCTGATAATAGGTATAAGTATCATATGCATACTGAATACACATGAAACAGAAAATCCCAGAAAAAGATACAGAATGTGCCCAAACAGAGAGAGAAACTCCTGCTCCTCTTTGAGGGTCTGTCCACTGTCCACTTGGCCTGATAGATTGTCAAAATGACAATATGGCAGCTTAATTAGTAGTTACATTTTATAGAGAGAATATTTGAAACAAATTATTAATAATTTAGGGCCCAATCCTGCAATCTCTTAGTTTGTAAATAGTTCCTGAGATTATTCATCTGTAAGGAGGTTTTCAGGCTTGTGCCCTCAACCATGTTGTACATTAGATCAGATGATTAGAAATTAATTTTTATGCCAGTCGCCTTTTCCTAGAAGAAAGAAACAAGTTTTTATTCTGGGTAAGGTCAGGGCCTAGAGGTCATGTAACAGAGAATTAAGGCTCTGCTCAGTATCAGCCTGTGCACAGTGTGTCTAAGAATGGAACTTCAAAAAGTGATTGTTAGTGTGTTGGAGGGAGGGGTTATTGCCTTGCTGTAATGCACAATTGGTTTTCACATGCATCCTTCTATATGCTTTATATCCCTCTTTTCAAATGAATTTGTATGCTTTTGCCAGATGGAATGCAAAATCTCTTACTATTCACATTGGGTGAATAAAAGAATTTTGAATCATAGCTTCAGCTTTATCACAATTTAAGATGTTAATTTTAACCAGTTGGTTTACATTGCCAGTGACTCCCAGTCTCCTGGACACATTCATTTCCCCATGCACTGATTGCTCAGCTTACAAAATGAATTCAAGTAAAAGCAGCAATGGGACACATAGTAAAACTGATCTTTATTTCTCAGCCCTGCTCACATAATATGTGTGATGGGTACAAAAGATTATACCCTTCTCACTTGGCTGGAGTCAGTATCCACTTACTACATTGGGACTGTGACATCTTTTCTTTAAAAAAAATCAAATGCAAATAAAACATAATGTAAACTAAAACTATAAACCACAAAGGAATACAGACATTTAATAAAACATGCAGCTAGGATAGTGAACAGAGCAAATGTCCTGAATACCTATGCACTGATGAGATTATGCTCTGCGTTATTGGACACCTGTTAATAATTAACTGTTAACCTCAGTAGTTTTGTGATCGCACATCCAATAGTTGTTCTCAGAGAAGTTCCTCCTGGAGTGGCCTGTTTGACTGCTGCAGTGTGTGTTTTTCATTGTCAGTGAACGGGTGGGCATGTATTATTCTGACAAGGATTGTCAACAGCATTCTGGATGTTCTCAAGTATCAGAAAGCCAGTCTGTTACAGTAGCAGATTACTTTCCCCACTTCTCATAATGTTATTGTTCATCTTTACTCTAGATCAGCATAGCAACAATATTTACTTCCCCCACCGATCCTGATCCTCAACGATGTGGGTCATGATGCTTTGGTACACCTCGCATGATGAGGCAGACTCACAGGGAAGTTGCTTGAAAAGCAGGAGTTGCACGGTTTGGCATTTCCTGTTCCAGATTCTGTCCTGGACCAGAATACAGTGAGCATTGGCTTGGGGAGAGGGGGAATATCAGGGAGCCAGTTATGCCCTCCTGATTCTTAAGGTGCCCTAACCCTGATGTAAATAAGAACAACCTGTGGACTCTTTTATTAACACACCTCTAGTCTTCTAGAAATGCTCAGCGTGCTCTTGACTGGAGTGAAGGCTACTGTCATGGCTTGCCTTAGACATATTTCCATATTAGAAATCTCATGAGCTACTGCTTGGAGCTCGATTAATGTTCTGACAAAACAGTACTCCTAGATCAGATGCATAATTGGTAAGCAGTATTAAAATAACTTTTATTTAATTATTCTTTGTCCCAGCACCCAGAGGGAGGAGTACTGCTTGCCAGAGTCCCAAGGGTGGGAATGTACAGAGGTCACTCGAAGAATTGAAGTTCCTCAAGATAACCTCCTCTGCACATTCACACTCCCCACCATCCTTTCACTCTTCCTCAGAGTCCTAATTTCAGTTTTGGACTGGAGAAAGCATTGGAAAGAACTGAGGCGTTTGGCATGCCACACTGTCTTTGATAGCCCCACCCTCTGAGCATCTGGAGCTACAATGGGAGGGGCCGGAGGCACAAAAGCGCTCCATTGGGCAAAGCTACTAGAAGGTTCCATTGGTCCAAGCTATGCTGCTGTTGTATCCCAAGAGTGTGAATGTATAGAGGTCATCTTGAAGAACTCCAGTTATCGGTGAGTAACCTTCATTTCCTGATGCATCCCAATTCATTAAGCTCTCCAGAAAGTTCTTTAAGACTACGTTATGCATCCTGTTTGGTGGATAGTTTATAATTCTATTTGATCATCTACATTTGCAGACTGCTCTTCATCCCGTGAACACATTGGGCTTCCTGTTCCACTGTATCAAAACCCACTTAGCATCAATCATGACAGCTATGCAACATAGATTAATTTTGTCCCTATTATATGAAATAAATTTAATTCTGTATTTTCCCATTGTATGATCGCTAACCTTTTTATATGTTTGCTGAGATTGTATTGCACTCACTTCCAGTGATCTATCCTGAAATAATTTTTTTGGTCAAGTTTTTCATGTAACAAACCAATATTTTGGAGAACTTGGCTTTATAAATGTATTAAAAGAGCCAACAAATAACTTTGTTTCTGTATTATCAGGAGATGTTTGTCCAGCTCTATGGTTATGAATGTGTTTTGCTTTTTCACTTCTTTGCAGTATGTGCAAAATGTTACCCAGAAGGTTAACAAGATAGTTGCTTTTACTTCACTCGTTGTATTGGGCATTTTTGGTGTGGGTTGTGATACCCTCCACTTTTATTGCAAACAAATCACATCTGATGTTTACCCATGTATTCAGTTTTGAGGTCTTGGTTTGTTATGATTTCATTTGATTAGCTCAGTGTTTACTAGATGCTTCAAAGAACTAGACATTTGCAGAGGAGATCAGTTTCTTGCTATAATCTTCCTTTGACCTGGTTTACACTTAGACAAATTAGAGACCCAGTTTGTGGTATATCTGTGAATTCTTTACATTCACCTGACTTAGCTTTATTATGTAGGTCTGTAAAACAATGGTCAGTGATCTCACTTGGCAGCTGCTCTCAAATGAAGAAAATGTGCCTTTTCCAAATCACATTCTTCCATGGATCAAAGTGTTCTTGAATGTTTTTAATGAACGTGTTTAGCAATTTGTAGCTCCCAAGGAATGTACCACTGCTCTGCAATTGCTTTGGCCTGCTGTATGTAGTAGCATGGAAAATTTCACCTTCTCTGATTTCTCTTCAATATCACTTTCTTCCAAGAAAACCTGGAAGTACTGCAACTACCTCCCAGATTCCCTTCCAGAATGAAGGATTAAGGTGGCTTCATTTGGTCCATTTTTGCCGCAGTTTTCTTGTGACCCCAGGTAACAACAATGTGATATGGGAATGCCAGTAAAGAGACTGATCTTAATTTTTTGGCCCCAAGTCACCTGACATGGGTGAATGAGAGTCAGAAAAGGTTTATACTTTTTAAAAACATGCAGGAGTCAGCATTCACTGATTTCAGTGGCTGCCATTACAGTAATACTTGCCTAGTGCCTGATCCTGTGAAATTCTGGACATCCTCAACTACTATTGACGTAAATGGGAATTGAGGGCACTCTGCACTTCACAGGATCAGGTTCATAATATTCCCTACCAATTTTACCACAAGCAGAATTTATTCACTCGTGTTTTCCCTATCCCCCCATTTGTTCTTTCTGTTTTCCACTATAATTTTGAAATGACACTGTAAGTTATATGTGTTTCCTAAGCTAAAACTGATTATTTTCTCTTTTGGGGGTGGGTACGGTTGAGGGGCGAGACAGTTTTCAGAGTGATGCTTGACATATGTTTTGAACTTTTACTGTCTCTCTGAGAACAGAGAAAATGAATTATTCACAGTTGATTAAATAGGAACTTGAAATGATTTTATAAATTACATACAATAAAATGCAACACAGCTGATTGAGAAAGAGTTGGTCAGAAGTTGATTTTACTAATGCAGATGTGCTGGATAAAAAACACACATGGTGCTTGATTAACAAACTTGGACTGATATTCTGTCAAATAATATCAGAAGATAAGAATGTTAAAGGGCCACTGTCAAAATTAAAGTTATATATTTTTAAAAAAAATCCTTGCTAATAGTATATCACTAATTATAATGTTAGATAATAAAACTGAAAGACTTTAAAGATCTAAAGTACTCTTCATCATTTATGCAGGTTGTTTATCTTTTGTAGCTCATTGATCTTGGAGGGGAAAATTAGGATGGTGAATTTCACTTTTCTTTAAAGAAAGCTCAATTTATTGGTCTCCACACACTAGCACAATGCTACTATGTTTGGGTTTCCAGTGCTAGTGGGGAACATTTTTGAATGCCAAAATCCTGCTTTCTTTTAAATAAAAAGTATTTAAAACCCCTAAAAATGTTTTTATCCTCTTAAAATGTATAGTCGCACCCTTTTTAAAAGAACGTAAGTTTCAGACCTACTGGAAGTTGTCTCTCTTTAAAGAATATATTTGCTTCCTGAGGTTTGTACAGTATGTCTCAGCATATCCATCATTTTGTCATTAACTTCTAAATTAGAGTCAATCCTATACCTAATTGTGTGTAGCCTAGAGTTTAGACCTGAGGACTGGGAGAACTTCTGAATTCAATTTACAGTTTGGCCAGAAACCTTGAGCAAATCACCACCTCTTTGTGCCTGAATTTCCCCTATCAGTAAAATGGGATAAGACCCACCTCTTCCAAAGAAGGTATGCTTAATACTATTAAAGAGAAAGCACTTTTATTATGGTGAAGAAACATTTTGTGTAAATCTGTGTACTGTTTGTCATTGTTACCTCATTTCTGCTCTGCCTGTCTGTGAAAGAATATTCTGGAAAGTCATTATCTGGAGACAGCTTAAATGAGAGGAATGGTCAGAATAGGTCAATGAGTGTTTTTGTGTGTCAGATCTTTAGTGTGTGGAGCATTTATATAGAGTGAAGACTAGTCCTAACTGGGGCATGATTAAAGGGAAAGCAAATCTATACAGCAAAATTCCTATTTGAATGTGAAGAAATGTTCAGATCACATGATGAGTTAGTGAACTGATGTCTGGATCTTGAGTTACTGAGGTAGGAGCAAACACGTTTTTGCTGTGATCTGACAAAAAGGCTATCAAATACTAAAAGTAATGCGTGAAATTCTGTGATAACAAGAACTTACATAGGTAGACAAATTCATCCTTTGTGAACTCTGTTGAAGTAAACAGGGTAGCTCTAGATCTGAATTTGGCCTGCTGTGCCTAGTTGATAACTACCCACCTCCTCAGAGTGAAAGAGTGGTTAAAACCCACAGAACTTCTACGTTTTTCCTGAATGATCCTTCATACTGTCACGGCTGCCTGTTTGCAATAAACTTTCTTCATAGTGTTTTCCTAATGCAAAACACAAGTTTACTGGGTGACAGAAGTGAAAGATGCAAACTACTTTCAGTTCACTTGTTATTTCAGAAACCTACAGCTTTGAATTAAGGATAACACTTCCAGCTGTGTTATAGTTTGCTAGAAATTGAATTTCAGCACCTTTCAAAATCAGGCCACCCTAAGCCTCAGTTCCCACTTCTGTAAAATAGATATAATCATACCTACTTCATAGGGATATTTTGAGTTTTATTCATTGTTTGCAAAGTGCTTTGAGGACCTTGGCTGGGAGGCACTAAGGATGTGCAAAATATTATTGTTACTAAAATCTGTAGGAGAAGTGTACTGCATTAGTAGATGTATATAATCCCAAGCTCTTCAAGCTTGTGTTTATTGTTATCCTCAAGCTCTTGGCTAATTTTTAATTGTGTGTAATGTCTCAAACCTAGAATTCTGTAATTCAGAGGAAATTATCATGTGATTGAACTGTAGTTGTTTTAGTGCAGACTTGGGAAATAAAAACTGACAGCTGTGTTCCGGCTGCATTCCAGCTGTACTCCATTAAGAGGAAGCATGGAGAGGCAGCAGCAGCTTTGGGGTTATTTTTCCATCATTGCTGAGAAAACTGAGTTGCCTTATCTGGTTGACCTGTGAAATATTTGCCAGGTGATTTAAGGCCAAAATAATAAGAATGGGAAAAGAAATGCAGTAAATAGATGGAAATATAGTAATAACAAACAACACGCAAATACAAGTACGTGCCTGTGGCTATTCTGAATATATGAATGATCAGCTTTAAACTCCTTGAAGAGCATGGGAAAGATTGTGCCAGAGATGATAGGAAATTTGTAATAAAGGTTGTAATAAAAGCTCAAATTTAGCATTTAGTGACCTCCATGTCACTACTTATTAATTATTGCCAGACATCTGATATATAGGAAAACAAATAGTTGACTGTTGGTGCCTTTACTAGAGTTTAATTTACAAGGATAAAGTTGATTAGTAAATCTCCTTTATTTCTAAAATTGAATACCCCTGTTCCTTAGGCAAGGAGAAGCTCCACTAAGAAATACATATTAATACTGGTACTTTTAACTATAAAGTGATGTTTCCATGTTTGTTCCTACTATGGTGTCTTGAGATAGATGTAAAAGTAAAGCAACTCTGTAAATCTGAATGTCAGATCAGAGGCTGCCTGTTCAAGGAAAATCCAGGACTAGAAAGGGGAGGTGATGCAAATCAGAGCTGAATTGCACGATGAATGATTTAAAGCTACTTATTTAAAGATATTCGGTTTTACTTCTACCCTTAGAAGTATTGGATGTATTGGGTCAAATTTTCAAAAGTGTTGAAGAGGCTTAGGAGTCGAAATCCCACTGGTGTTAAGTCAATGCAATTTAGGCTCCTAAGTCACTTTGGTTTTGAAAAGTTGTCTGTTTTGGTTTTATGATTTTTATGTTAAGGCAACATGAAGTCTGTGAACATCTATATACTTTGTAACCTCATAAGAAAAAGACATAATCATCCTTATCTCATAAAGGGCATATCAGAAATAGAAAAGGTTCAAAGAGGATACAAAATATTACTTTGTTCTTTATTGGCGGGTCTCAACTATTTAGGATTACAAATGTTAATGAAGTAAGCCTCATGACAATATGTAAGATAAGTTATTCTTAACCACGTTTTTGAGATCAGGTAAGTGACTTGCTCATGGTTACATGGTGAGTCTGAGGCACAGCCAGGAATAAAACCCAGATCTCATGATTCTCAGTCCTGTGCTATAGCTAATGGACTGTTCATGCCTCACAAAGACCACCTATGCCAAAAATGAGTAGAGAGACAAGGTGGCTGAGGTAGTATCTTTTATTGGATCAACTTCTGTTAGTGAAAGAGACAAGCTTTCGAGCTTACACAGAGACCTGAAGAAGAGCACTCGAAAGCCAAGTTCTGGCAATTTAAATAGTTACATTAACTGTTTGCACTGCTGATATGCATTCTAGCAGAAACATTACATTAGTGTGTTTCATCACACATCTGAAGGTCCTGACTCAAGAAGGCACTTGAATGGGGAGGAATTTAAGCATGCATTTAAGACAATATGTAAGGGTGTGCTTAACTCCCATTTATTTAAACACGTGCTTAGAGTAATCACGTTTAAGTGCTGTCCTGAATTAGGGCCATTTTTTGTGTCTTCTCTTGTGCCAGAAACATCAACTGTCCCCTAGTCGGCTAGCCAAATCCCTAGATTTCCCCCTGAGAACCTTCCAGTGCAAGAGATTCTGCCTTCTTATAAACAGAAGTGCAGCATTCCTCTGGGCTTCATCTATGCTGACAGAGGATTTCAGAAGTGGCATGGGCGCCAGGAGAAATTCTGGAATACAGTGGGAGAACTGATGGATGTTGTCCCCCAACTTCCCTATTTCCTCTGAAACCCAGGAAGATATTTCATACTACCCTGTGAAAATTGCCCAGAATGTAGCGAAGCTGGAATCCATGTAAAGGACCCTAAAATAGCTACCTGCACTGTATTTAATTAGCTGCAGTGTAGTGTTGTGTGGACGCAAGGTTTGGAATGTGCACACTATCAGTTTTGCTGGATCAGTTTAACATATAGACATGGCTTTTGAACGAAGTGTGGTCAACACAAAAATAAAATAAAATTAGTTTGATATCAAAATAATTAATCTAATAAACTAAAGGGCTGCAGATTTTGGGTCCAGCTTGTTGCAGGGTACATGTTCTTCCAAGACTGTTCAATGTGTACTGAACCATGGTTTGCAATCCAAGTTAATGTGGACATTGCCTTCAGTATTTCTCAAATGTAAATTCTTTCCATTAACAGATCTCAAAGCCTTGAAAACTCTCTGCCTGCTGGTTTTCTATAAGGTCAGGAATTCTTTCAGCTGTGATATGTGTTTCAGATGTGACAGCTTGTTGCTATGGAGTTCTGAACAAGCTTTCTGATCTGAAATAAGAAAAACTCTAGCAATCTGAGCGTCTGAGTTCTTAGACTAGATTTGCAAGTGACCTATCAGTCTGTCTCTCTCTCTTGCTGGTTATTCACCGCATAAAAGAATAATTAACCTACTACAGGCAACATTGTGCTGAACTGTGATTTACTTACTACAATGAAAACTTTGTTCTGATGCTGTGTGAGCAAATATTTTACCAGTTTGCCTATTTTTTACATTGGGACAGTGGAGTATTGCATGAAAATAGCATTGGTTTGCATCTGGAATCAGTGCAATGCCTGGCACCCTATAGAAACTGCCTTTTGAATGCCAACCAAAGGGCAATGATTAGAAATTTCATGTGCTCTCCAGAGTGAAGACTTAAAGAGTGGATGTGGTTTTCTGGACAGAGTATACTAGCATCATCAGCTACACAATGAAAACAGATCATAAAAACAACTAGAGATGGAAAAGGCCTATTAGATCATTTAGTTCATCCTCCTCCCCACTCACCTCCGGCCAGTTTAGGATTACTCCCAACATGTGCTGCAAGCCAAACCAGTGGTCACCCATTTATTTGGCTTGTAATAAAATTTCATCCCAGTTTTTGATTGTTATGGAAACCTTTCCAATTGAGAGATTATAAAAGGGAGCCAACAAAATGATTATAGCTGAAAGGTTAGAGACACCAAGAGAGGAAAGTCAGCCCAGTGTTCTTTTGAGTTTGAGTTTGGGTGGAGACAGTAATGTGTATTTGACAGCCCAGTGTTCTTTTGAGTTTGAGACTTTGGAGAATGGCCTCTGTGTGGTGTGTAAATGCCAAATAACTTAAAGCCTGGTAACTTATGCAAAGTCTGCCAAAGTTGGAATCCAAGCCCACCCTGTGATGCTCCGTTCTAGAAAGCACTTTTAGTGACTAACTAGTAACACCGGACTATAATCCAGTATCCTTATTTCTCAATCCAAGGCTCAAATTCATGGGACACTGTGCTTCTTGGAACTTTTTCTCTTTGTATTAGTTTATTTGAGTAGAAGGAGTACTGTGTGTCACTGCAACACACTCCTCATTGTTACAGGAACATGATGTGTGAGTTCTAAAGGAATCCCACATAGACTTCTTTGGTGAGGGGAAAGTTCAGGAGAGCACGAGGCTTCACTGTGGGTAGTGTGGAGTTCTAAATCAGAGGAAATTGGCGGGTTCTTCAGGGCTGCAGGAGGGATGTAGAGGACACTTCCTAAACCCCCAAAATGCTGTTGATGTACTGTACAGATAAATAGCTCTGTGGAAGTCCTTGTAATGTAACTTGGAGACACTGCCCCAGGAAAGCTTAAACTCCAGCTGCCTCAGTGTATCTGCTACATTGGACATTGTTAGTCACATCTTCCTCCTTTCTATTTGATGGTCTTACATGACTGGGTGCTTGAATAATTCTCCTCTTACTTTCTTACCCGCTCCATCGTCACCCTTCTTGGTTCCACCTTCTCCCTTGATGTCCATCAAGGCTCTTCCTTGGCCTCCTCCCCTCCACCCTTTATATTATGTTCCCGGGTGAGCGCCTCATCTAACATGAATTTAACTTCCATTTCTAGACTGGCAACTTCTAAATCAACTGCCTTTGACCTCTCTTTTTCTGTTTAGTCTTGGATCTGAAACTGTCCATCTGTTGTGGGGACAGTTTGACCGTGTGCTCGATTGGGAGATGCTGCAGCAGGGAGGCTTCCTTGATGGGACTCCTATGTGATGGGATTTATGTGATATAAGCTCCCCCACCTTGCTAGGGACCACCGTCTGATGCTTGCTGACCCTGTCAGTGAGAGCTAAACAGAAAACTGTCCATCTGACATCTGATCCTGGACATCATGCCACAAACTCAGCATCATCATGGCAGAAACAGAAACAGAAATCCTTATCTCCACTATCTTCTCCTGATTCCTGAGTAGAGGAAGATGGGGACTTGGCAGCAAGGGGAGAGTAGCTCTCACTGACAGGGTCAGCAAGCATCAGACGGTGGTCCCTAGCAAGGTGGGGGAGCTTATATCACATAAATCCCATCACATAGGAGTCCCATCAAGGAAGCCTCCTTGCTGCAGCATCTCCCAGTGGTCTCACCACATCCATCTGGGATCTTCATGGTTTCCTAATGGTTAATGTTGTAAGCTGGTAGTTTGGATCTGGAAGTGCAAACCTACAATAACTAATATGTTTGGAGAACAGACAGCTGTGGGATATGCAGTAGCTCTTTAATTCCTTTAGACCCACCTTCCCACATCAAATTCAACATATGTTCCAAGAGTAGAGGGAACAGTTCATTTTGAAACATAAGCTGAGAATTCTGAAAATTTACTAAAGCAAAATACAATTCAGAGCTCCACTTAGGCTTTATATATGACTTCTGAAAGAGCCCAATCTGCCTCCCAGTTTTGTTGCTATGATACAATAACCTTATGTTGTATTAAAGGAAAATGGTCTGTGTGTGATCAGTTTATAGTGGTGCCACCTGAAAGTGCTGTTTCTCTTCAGACCCTATGGGGAATCAAAGAAAAACTGACATGACAGGCCCTGAACAGTTTCCCTGTACTGCTCTTCCCAGAAGTCTTCACTTTGATACACTATTATTGTTATTTATTATTAAAAAGCCAAGGCCATGGAGCAGTGTCATAGTCCCTCAATGTTAGGTGATGAAATTATTGGTTGCCTATACATGTACATGGTACTTTACAGTCAAAAATGGCAGGTCCCCGTTCTAAGAAGCCTGCAATCGAAACTCTCAGTAATCTGCATGGTAGTAGAAAAGTGTATTTCTAGGGTTTATCATTTCAGGTGGTAGAAACTTTGCATAGGGCATTTGGTAATTGTCCCATATGTACCCCTCTTCCACTTCTATTTACCAGTTAAAGCTGCAGTTCCCAACAGAAAATATATGTACATGAATTGGCACATCATGCTTTTGCCAGTGGTAGTTTGCTGGATATCTGTTGCCCTCTGCAATACACTTTCCTACCTTAAATATAACTTACACATTGAATTGTGGTATGGCATTGCTTCCCATCTCCAGTTCATTTTGACATTATTCTGATGCACAATGAAGTTTGGGCTGCTGCAACCCAAAATTCATGCTGTCTGGAAGGCTCTAGGACTTGGGTCTCCCCAAGGTCCATGATGCATATGGGAGTGTACAAATGGATGGACAGGAGTGGCCCAGAAGCTGAACTTCGAAATCACCACTAATGGGATATAGGGGAAAGAGACTGCTGACAGCAGTATTCTTTCTCACTTCCTATCTAAACTGTTGTGTGTTGTTACTGTGAACTGCTGAACAGCTGTCATGTTCCACCCTAGAAGTGGTTGTATTTCAGTGGGTGAAATGTTTTTGGACCCATTGGGATGAAAGATACTATTGAAATAAGAGTTGCTATTGTTACTTTCACCTTCTGCATAATTAATTCCTCTTTAGGGAGGTAGAGCAAGTTAAAAAAATAATTTAACCTCATCAGAACTGAGGCACAGGACCATATGTCCCAGTAGTCTGTGTTATCCCAGACACAAATATTCCAACAGAGAGGGGAAAAGTAAAGTAATAGCAAATGGACTGTGCCATTCGTCCCTCCTCTGCCTGAGAGCAGGTAATGTATTTATTTAAGGAAATGGTTCTGTTGAACTAGTCCTGATGCTGATCCAAGTCAATTGGTGATTGCCTTTTCCATGGGGAAGTGAAGTGAATGTGTTATGTTCTAAAGTAAGCTCTTTAGCTGCTGCTGTTCACAGGTTCAGTCTATTAGTTGTTTGTTCAGCTGGGCATGACAAACTTCTGTCTTAACTGCACAGAGAGAGCTTAGCTCAGCTTCTTCCCCCACTTTTATTTTCTCTTCGTCCTCAGGCTGCTGTGATTAATTTTCAGGATTTCTTTCTAAATTATGTATCCATGTCTGAGATCTGTTCCTCAACTCTGTACTGTACACTGTATCTATAAATAGAAAAGGAGTACTTGTGGCACCTTAGAGACTAACCAATTTATTTAAATTGGTTAAATAAATTGGTTAGTCTCTAAGGTGCCACAAGTACTCCTTTTCTTTTTGCGAATACAGACTAACACGGCTGTTACTCTGAAACCTGTATCTATAAATGTTACTTTCTCACTTAAAAATGAAAGGTCATTCAAATACTGTTTAGTCTCAATGGCTCTGAATGGAATGGTACAGTAATTAGTTAGATTAAGGAAGATGTTATTTGCTGAAGCCAAATAGTGGGAAGGGAGGGAGAAACAACAGATGTAACTACCATTTTTTCTATTGTAATTGACCTACAGTTGGGCCTAAATTGCCTAGCTCAGATATGGAATCTGTCCCAAATCTGAATTTGTCCAACGTGTGGGGGATATTTGGCTCTAGGAATCTATTCTGAGAGAAGACTGGACTCTGAAAATGGAGGCCAATGTCTCAAAGTCAGAGCTGCCCAGAGGGGTGGTGGGGGCAAGTGGGGCAATTTGCCCCAGGCCCCAGGGCAATATACTAGAGTATTGCAACTTTTTTTTATGGAAGAGGCCCCCGAAATTGCTTTGCCCCAGGCCCCCTGAATCCTCTGGGCGGCACTGCTCAAGGTTCAGAATTGGAATCAGAATCAGATGTAGAGTTGCTAAAAGTATGAAGTGAAATATTAAGGCACTTGATCTCATTTTCTGGTTCATGCATATCTCTTACTTGACCTGCTAATATAACAGGTTGTTTGTCATAAAAAACAATAGTCAGTTAGATGTTGAGTTAGTTAAGTTAAATGTTGGCTTTTCCTATCCCATTTTGTTAATTACTTGTTATTGTGATCCTTGCATATTATGAAAAACCCACTGCAGATAGAATAGCTACTTTTGATTCAACAGGCATTCAGTACCAAATCCCTAATCACAGTAAAAGGTGGTTATTTCTGTTTTCTGTTAAAACATTTTGGCAATTAAATCTGTTTAGATTTAATTTAATTTAGATTTAGAAAAAAATGTACTTTTCTTTTATAAAATTAATAGTTTTCTTTCTAAAAAGTAATAAAGTGGGCTCAATGCACTCTGGTAAGATTAAAGATTGTAAAAAGTCATTCTTGGCAGTGTCATTGGTGCCCACATGGAGAAGCAGGAAGGGGTAGCGATCCGAGGGCTTGATGAGTCTCGGCAGTCTCTCTGTCACATCGTGAATTCTAGCTCCTGGCAAGCAGCAGACTTCTCGGTTTTCCCGGTCAGAGCGGCAGATAGATGACTCAGTCCCCCTGAGGAGAGAGTCCCCAACCACCACCACCTGCCTCCTTCTCTTGGAAGCGGTGGTCGTGGAACCCCCAACCCTAGGACAGTGCATCTCATGCCTTCCAATCAGTGGAGTCTCCTTCTGTTCCCTTCCCTCAGATGTATCATCTAGTCCACTCTCCGCATTAGTACCTGTGGAGAGAACATGAAAACGGTTACTTACCTGTATCTGCGTTGCTGGTACATGGACGCTCCCCTTTCTTCTTCTGGAGGTCACATGCTGCCAAATTTCTTCACCGTCCTCCTGTCCCCTCAGTGCAGCCTGCTCTGAATCTTCAGAACATTGTGTCCGTAGAAGCATATCCTGATGTCTGTCCAGGAAATCTTCAGTTTCTCTTATGCAAGGCAGGGTCAGAGCTCCAGACCTTGAACCTTCTCTTCCAATATGGAGACCAGCTTGCACTTTGTACAGACAAAGTTGCTTCTGTCCTGTGGAAGAAAGACAAACATGGCACATCCAGTGCAGGTCACAACAACTGAACACTCCCCATCCATATTACCTTCCTTCTACAAGCTTCCTCAGGAGTTGTAGTAACTACTCAGAGAAGCCGGCAAGATGTAAGCTTCAGTGGGCTCTCCCCAGGCGAACTCCCAGGCAAACTCCCTCTGTTAACCTGTCTGCTGTTCGCTGCTCAGCTGGTTCGCAGCTGACTGGCTTTTTATAACAGTCAGGCCCACTCAAGGCTCACCTGGAACAAAGCACTCCCAATTCACACTTTTCAAACAACCAATCGAGCACACGGTCAAACTTTTTAAACTGTCCCCACAACAGACACTCACCAACACAGCCTCCTTAATGCAGCCCTTAGCGTACCTCCTCTCAGGCAGATCCCAGGCAAACTCCCTCTGTTAGCCTCTCTGCTGTTCACTGCTCAGCTGGTTCACAGCACTTAGAGGACAGGAAAGTGATCAGGAACAGTCAGTATGGATTCACCAAGGGCAAGTCATGCCTGACTAATCTAATTGCCTTCTATGACGAGATAACTGGCTCTGTGGATGAGGGGAAAGCAGTGGACGTGTTATTCCTTGACTTTAGCAAAGCTTTTGACACGGTCTCCCACAATATTCTTGCCAGCAAGTTAAAGAAGTATGGGCTGGATGAATGGACAATAAGGTGGATAGAAAGTTGGCTAGATTGTCAGGCTCAATGGGTAGTGATCAATGGCTCCATGTCTAGTTGGCAGCCGGTATCAAGTGGAGTGCCCCAAGGGTTGGTCCTCAGGCCGGTTTTGTTCAATATCTTCATAAATGATCTGGAGGATGGTGTGGATTGCACCCTCAGCAAGTTTGCAGATGACACTAAAGTGGGAGGAGAGGTAGATACGCTGGAGGGTAGGGATAGGATACAGAGGGCCCTAGACAAATTAGAGGATTGGGCCAAAAGAAATCTGATGAGGTTGAACAAGGACAAGTGCAGAGTCTTGCACTTAGGACGGAAGAATCCCATGCACCGCTACAGACTAGGGACCGAATGGCTCGGCAGCAGTTGTGCAGAAAAGGACCTAGGGGTCACCGTGGACGAGAAGCTGGATATGAGTCAACAGTGTGCCCTTATTGCCAAGAAGACCAATGGCATTTTGGGGTGTATAAGTAGGGGCATTGCCAGCAGATTGAGGGACATGATCGTTCCCCTCTATTCGACATTGTTGAGGCCTCATCTGGAGTACTGTGTCCAGTTTTGGGCCCCACACTATAAGAAGGATGTGGAAAAATTGGAAAGAGTCCAGTGGAGGGCAACAAAAATGATTAGGGGACTGGAACACATGACTTATGAGGAGAGGCTGAGGGAACTGGGATTGTTTAGTCTACGGAAGAGAAGAATGAGGGGGGATTTGATAGCTGCTTTCAACGACCTGAAAGGAGGTTCCAAAGAGGATGGCTCTAGACTGTTCTCAGTGGTCAGCAGATGACAGAACAAGGAGTAATGGTCTCAAGTTGCAGTGGGGGAGGTTTAGTTTGGATATTAGGAAAAACTTTTTCACTAGGAGGGTGGTGAAACACTGGGAGGTGGTGGAATCTCCTTCCTTAGAAGTTTTTAAGGTCAGGCTTGACAAAGCCCTGGCTGGGATGATTTAGTTGGGGATTGGTCCTGCTTTGAGCAGGGGGTTGGACTAGATGACCTCCTGAGGTCCCTTCCAACCCTGAGATTCTATGTTATTAGTCACCTTCAGGAAAATGAAACTAACACTGCATGTAAGAGGAAAATAATACAAAAGGTTTGTCTTCTGAGGGCTTCTTTACCCAGAGATTTAGTGCATGGCAAGCCAGTATAAATCTACAGCACTCTAGTCTGATGCACACTAGATGTTATGTGGACCTTGCTAGCACTTTGGAATTTAGAATGAGGAGGAGTCTTGACGGTGAGATCAATATTTACCTCCTATCTACCAAAATTTGTTGGTAATGGCAAAAATGTAGTTTAAAATACATGTTGTAAGAGTGAGGCAAGGGCTGGGGACTTGCAAACGGCACAGAATGGTGGAGGGATGGAAGGTTACTTACGCCTCCCTCCTGCTGAATGTCCCTGCAAGAGCCATGGGGCAGGATCAGAGAGAACAGTTATTGGAAGCAGTATATACATAAACATGTAGAAATGAAATATCCTCTCCCTAATTGCCCTGGAACAATTTTCCAGATTGGTTGGGTTGCATTGTATTGTGCTGAGCTGGCCTGCATGAATGGTACATGTCATTTGAAAAAATATGGCTTGCAAATTGTTCTGAAGTCAGGTGGCTACAGATATTGTTTTTTCAAAGAGCTTTGTTATAAGTGGGTTATAAAACTTTGCCATGGAGTGATTGTGTAGCGCAATTGGTCTGACGCACCTTTTGGTGGAAAATGTCTATTCATGATGGCCAAGAAAACCTGGCAACAACTGTGTTTCAGCCATGGTGTTGACAGGTGGCTAGTGTTTTGGTTTTTTGACTGGTTATGAGTAAGAAAAGATTCACTGTTATATGTAGGGGGACAGAACTTAGTGAAAATGTTGGTCAGATTATAGAAAAGGAAAATCCCCTTCTTCTCTCTCCTGCAGGGAAGAGTAGAACAATGTGATAGCAGAACTCCATGGACACTCTGGAAGATGAAAAAATTAAACTCCAATTTTCTGCCCCCCTGCTTGGGTGTAACATGCACAGGGATGTGCAGAGCCTTGAACTAGTTAAATTAAAGGGGAGGTGATGCAGATTTCAAGATGAGTATTTTTGCTACAGTTTTGATTGTACTGATCACTGACCCATCAAATGAGATTGTAAAACAACTCTGTAAGAAGGACCTCAGCTATTCAGTAGTCACCATGCTTTCTTCTGAGTTACCTCTCAGTCAGTGCCTGCCCCACAATGATGGAAGCTTAGTCACTGGGTGGTGTGTAACCACAGCTACCCATTAATGGAAGGCTGAAGGAACAGGTCTCAAGCATAGTCAAAGCCCACAAAACTAACAGCTTTAAAAAAAAAAGTGCCAGTTTAAAATCAACGCACAACTTTCTTGGCAGACAGTGTATACCAAGCAAGGTATAAAATTATCTTCATAAATTACATGAGTGAATAGTTATTCCACTTGAAGATACTGCAAGCAACAGGGCAGCCATACTGAGGGCCCTGTATAAAGGGAATTTTACAATTGTTGAGTCTCATCGTCACTGGGGCCTTTGTACTTGGTGCCAAGATAGCAGTACCTGAGATCAATGCCCAGTATCATTAGATTCCCAGTGGAAGATCACAAGCATCCTTTATTTTGTGGGACTGAGTATCAGCCTTAAAATAAAAAGATATTGCTTATCAAACTGGATTGACTGCCAGTTTTAGGAAGTGAACAAATTAGGAATTCTTGCATTTTACAATTTAATAAGCAGAGGCAGGGTTCCCTTGGAGTCCTGGCCTTCTCCATGCGACCAGTGGAGTTGCATTTTGGAGGAGGCAGGCACCATTCCACTTGCTAGATTAATTAAAAAATAAAGCTCTCCCATGTTCTTCACAGAAGGCCAAGAATTATTTTACCCATTTTACAGATAGGTAAACTGAGATAGGGAGAGGTTACATTTTGTCCAAAAGCATGCCTTGAGTCAGAGACAAACTCATGTGGAGATTCCAATCACTTGTAGAGCGCGGTGCCAACAAGAGTACTTCATTTCAGAAAGAAATAAATTATATTAATATATTCTAACACTTGTTGGCTCAAATCTCTTAATGCTACTTATGTGTTATTTTTGTTTCACAATAGATAATTTGAAATTTAAAGTTTCCTGTATGAAGAGTACAATACTGATCTTGGTGACAGTGGTAATTAGAAATAGATCTTTGGAAAATGAAATTTGGTTTGCATTTCCATTGTGCAAATATAGCACACTAACGAATATTTGTTTTCTCCATTATTTGTATCTTTTACGTAATACTGGTTCTATTGAGCTTACATAAGCAAAGCAAATAACTTAACGAAACAAGCCCATTTTAAATTACTTGGATTGTAGTTATTTGCACATATCAGTCACTCTTGGTATTATGCATGTCCCTGCATGTTTACATTTAACTTGTCTGACTCCAGATTCTTTACGTGCTTATTCCATATTGTAAGATATTTGTTGGGTGAAAACGTTTCCTCTGTTGTGGCATTTTCCACTAAGACCTTGAAGCAACTTTGTGGCTAGATAAGGTATTCTGCATCAGAAGCTGAGGTTGCGTGTGCTGTGGTGCAGTGGTTCCCACACTTTTTCACATAAGGCAAAGATCCTTTCATAAACCACCTGTCTTCCTAATCCCCACCCCACCCCTTCTTTGCAGTAACTCTAGTTTTGTATACTTGAAAAAGTGTTACTGGGACATTATCCAGAAAACAAAGAGATGACATGAAAATAAACTAGTTGTAATGCGACTGGTGCCCCTCCTGATTTGTATCTTTGCTGTTTATTTCCTCTCCCTCTGTGTATGTGGGAGTCAATATCCCCTTTCTGCTTGCAGTCCCTATTTCATGTCACTGTGACCTTCTCTATTTTTGGCTCTGATCCTTGGCTCTGGCTGAGTCTACAAAAACAGCCTTAAGCCACATCTATGTATCTCTGACCCTGAGCCGGTTGTTGCCAAGCCAGTCTCCCAGCATCAGTTAGAGTAGACTGAAGACTTCTTTGAGTTATTCCAGCTGTCCATGTCCCTAAGAGGTTGATGTGACATCAGGATCATCAAGTTGCCACATCGCCTTTCTCCAGTCACCACCTCTGCAGGGCTAAGAGTGACATATGAGCTGTGGTGCTGTCTCTATACTGCCTGAGGCTCCCTGTGTGCTGAGGTTATCTTCTTGTGGCTGATTCAGGTGGCTTCCGGGCCACTTTGTATTGGTAGTGTGATGCAAAGCAGCCATTAAACGTGGGAAAAGCTGGGTCTTAGTCATATGCTTAAATTGGTTTGTGCTTGAATTTACACCAGAGAAACACCCAACAAAGAAATACATTGAGTTCCATTGCTCTGGTCTGGATTTGGGCCCCAGTCCTGAGAGCAGGAAGCCTGTGTCTCCTGTGCTCAGTGTCCCCGCTGGGCCCAGACAGTGTGGAGGAGGAAACTGCCTAAGTCACATCCAGAGAGGACAACCTCCAGATCTGGGGAGTAGAGTGGGAAAAGGAGCTAGGGGATGGGGAGAAGATTGGGACTGGAGGCTGGCATGGAGGAGGGAAAGGGAAACTAGAATTGGGAGTTGTGGGTAGACTGGGAGGAAAGAGACTGAGACTTGGAGCCAGGGAGGTGAAACGGGGAATGGACTAATATCTGAATAGGAGATGGGGTGCAAGTTGTCCTGGCTGGGAAAGGAGAGTGGATTCAGGAACCGGAGGGAGGGGGTGGTGGGGGAGAGAGGAGGAGGAGGATGATAAGAAGGGGCAGGGGGACACCTTTGATGAGAAGCCTGGTATGGGCTGAGAACTGGGATTGGGCTGGGGAAAGAAAATGGGACTAAGATCTTGTGGAGAAGTATTGGACTCTGAGATTGTAAGGGGACTCTGGGGAGCGTGTTTGGGACCAGAAGTCAGTGGGAGTCGGAGTGACTGGAGGCTAGTGATGGGAGAAAAGACAGTTTATCCGAGGAGATAGGAAATGGGGACTGGGACTGGCTGGGCAAGAAGACTGGGGACAGGAGTCGGGGGACTCAGAATGGGTGGGTGTCACAGTTACAGGGTAATAGGCAAATCTGATTCTTTTTTGGTCATTCCTGAGTGTAATCTTAAGTGACAGGCCCTGTGCATTCACTCATCTCAGAGTGGAATCCTGTGATTCTCCTGCTCACAGACCCAGGTTCCTGGGCTGCAGCACTCTTGTTTACTAACTGTGTTTTCTCAACAGGTCTGGCTGGGTTTGACGCTTTCCAGAGACTTCCTTTTGGGAGATGTGACCAGTACGTTAATGCAGTGACTCAGAACAGTGTCTTCAAAACAAAGTATTTATTTAACCATAGGAACATAGCATTCAGAGGGAAAAGAGTTAAAACAACAAAAGACTCATGGGACCTAACACATCTTAGCTAAACATTAGCATTTCCCTCAAAGCTTAGGCAGGCTCTGTCTCTGGGGACTGAGTTTCATTCTGCTTCCCTGCAGATGCTACATCCGTGTCACCATCTACCCTGAGCTTCAGAAAGTGTCTTTTTATAATAGGCTGGCCACTTTGTTCTCTGTGTTCTTGGGCTGGGACCAACTTCCCTTCCCTGATGAGCACACCAAGGGTGGAGGTAGACCATCAAAGAGGACAGTCCAGTCATTGTTTCGTGTTGGTTAGATGTCTGGCTTTCTTTTCTGGGGACTGCTTTCCTGTGGACATGTAAGTAATTCCTGCAGGAATTAAACTCCTTGTCACTGTATGGCAGACCACATCATAACAATCAAATCTCATATATACACAAAATATTCATAAAAATAATACACATCTCCCATGATCTTCACACAGACTAGGATAAAAAGAATAGAGAGTGGCCTGAAGAGGAGAATGGAACTGGGACGAGGAGCCGTTAGTGAGGAGAGTCAGGACTGGAACAGGGACAGGTTAGGGGTAGAGGGGTCGAGCTTGGGGGAACAGGTAGAAGAGTCTGTGCCCACTCTCTTTGGGACAAGGATTATCTGCTACTCTCTGTACAGTGCCTAGCATAATGGGGCCCCATGCGTGGTTGGTCTTTAGGAACTACTATAATAAACATGATTAATAGTGAGGTTGAATCAGGATTTGTAGGGAAGGAGACTCACTCTGTCTGATTGCTTCATTTGTTGCAGAAGTTGGAAGGTGTGTAGTGAATGAGGCAGGAGTTTGAAGGAAGAGAAAGGATGGTCTTGTGGTTGAGGCAGTTGCCCTGGAAAATTGAATTCTATCCCTGCCTCTATCACAGAATTCCTCTGTGATGCTGGGCAAGTCAAATAAACCAGGATTTTCATAGGCTATGACTAACTGTGCGTTCCTCATTTTCTGGGTGCTTGACTTGAGACACTGGGGACTGATTTGCAGATTTGCACAGTTGCAAGTGCAGTCAATGGGACCTGTGCTTTGAACATACAAAGTGCTATGTAATGCTAAATTCTTTGAAAAATCAGGTCCTAGACACCTCAGATTGGGCAACCAAAATTAGTGGATATTTCTGACATTAATCTCTCTTCCTCATTTCCCCATCTGTAAAATGGTGATGATAATGCCACCTGACCTCACATGGTTTTTGTGAAAATAAATTAATGTTCAAGAAACATTCAGGTACTATAGTGATGAGCATCATAGAAAAGCCCACCAGGAAATTATATTTCTGTGTTCAGAGCAGGGTTTCGATAGGGCACAATAAATTCGTACTGGGGGCACACACTGAACAATAAGAAGAGAGCAAAATACTGAACAGCTTCTCATTCAGTGAGCACCATGTATCTTGTGCAAAGAATGAGTCAAGGATCCTGTGGAAAAATAGTATATGATTTTGTAATGAAGGACTGTTTTATAATGCATATGCACAAGGAGGCATGGGCAACCTTAATTCTAGCATTTCCTAACTTTTGAGTGCTGAACTTTGCAACCTTAATCATGTTCTTTTAACATTTCGTGTGTGTATGTGTTTGTAATATTTACATATACAAAACCATATAAGAGCATTAAAACATTGATTTAAAGAAAAAAGGGATAATAATACTATATGATGGAGACATAGCTATTGTTGCCCAAGACACCAGAGCAAAATTTATTCCTGGTATAACGCCATTGAAATTCAATGAGTTTGTCTCAATAATTGTAATATCAGTAATTGAAGCATCCCACCGGATATAATAGGTCTTTACACAGATCTGTATCACTTAGAAGTTTTCAAGATTTGTGTTTTGACCACTGCAAATTGAAACAAAAGAGCCAAGGAAGAAAAAGAAAAGTTTTGCTTTTCATTTTTATTATTCATTAGGAATCAAGTCAGAAATCACATGTAATCCATCTGACTCCTTGATTTTTCTTCTGCTCAGCTGGGCTGCAGGTGTTGTGAATTTTGGCTGAGTTTTCAGTATTGGGAGGTTACAGTCATTACTAAAATTCACTGGCACAGCATCCCCTTGGAATGCTGCTGATGTCATGGAAAGACGGGACCTGAGTGGTAACCCCTAACAACCAGAGCTGCAGTAAACAGAAAATGTTACCTCCACCAAGATGCTGGTTTTTAAAGAGATTTAACAGGATGATGTTTGCCTGCCAAGCATCATAAAAATTGTACTTATAATTTTATCATAATGTTCCTAAAAACACCAGCACGTTGCTGGAGTTTAGCCATGTTATTTGTATGCCTAGTAAAAGTAGAAATAATTCTGTTTGTCTTCAATAGAAGTATTTGATTCTTCCACCACCTAAAACTTTCTTGGCTTTTCAAATTGTAGAACAGTGTTAGTGTGTTAGTTACAAGGTAATTAGTAAGGTAGTTTTCATAATTTTAAAAACATAATTTCTTGCCAAAATATATTTTTCCTGTAATCAGATGAGTGCATTAGTTTGTTACTGTAGGGTTAAGAAAAAGCACTGCACCGCACATATTTTTGTTTGTGCTTTTGTAGGTTCCATTCTCAGCCTTGAGCTTTGTTTTGTATGGTCACTCCTGAACGTTGAGCTGTGCCTCGTGGTTTGTTGTTCATGAAGCATAAATACATTTGAACTGCTTGCATTGATTTGGTTTTCCTTTCTTGGAAATATGGCAATGCAGCATTTGTGAACACTGCACCACTCTGACTCCTTCCCCCATATAATATTTACTTGGACTTTGTAAGTAAATAATAGTGTGGGGGAAAAGACTGACTAGTTTGAAATATACCTGGAAAGGGTCCTTTTGATAATACGTTCATATTTCTCATGGTGCTTTCTAATGATAGGACTTAATTGACTATGGTTCTGTTTGATGCCATGTTCACATTCTGTGTTCTTTGGCCTAGATTATGTGCTGCAGTTCAGTTACTTTGTGCTTCTAACGGGTGCATATCCATCTATGGGAAGATCACAGTTTAGAGGGATGCTAGTATAGTGTTTCCTACCCTACTTGCCAGCAGAGGGCGATTATTGCTCTTCTGCAGACCCATAATTAAGCAGTGATGTCCTTGGGCATATCTGGGGATCTGAGCCCTTGATTTCCTGTGTGCAAAAGCAGGTCTGAATTTGTGTAAGCTCAAGAGCTTGTCTCTCCCACCGACAGAAGTTGGTCCAATAAAAGATATTACCTCACCCACCCACTTTGTATCTCTAATATTCTGGGAGCAAGACGGCTACAACAACAGTGCATATAAATGTATAGCATAAGAAAAGAAACTGCAGTGACAAGATTTCGTTCCTTAGGTGCATACAGGTTTCTGCATTTCCATGTGCCGTCCTGCTGCCATTTGTATTTCATCCACATTTGGAAAAGCTCTGAAGAAGAGTAAAAGCTGGGGCACAATTTTAGGGGCCATCCTGAATGTATAGATGGCTTGGAAATCTTGGCTACTACACTTACAGTCATTATCTAACAAGATTAGGTCCCAGGAAGAGCAAACCCCATGACTAGCACAAAACAGCATAATTGTCATGATTTAAGGTCTGATATCTGGGGACCTGCCATTTTAGCAACTACTGATATATGTCCAGTTGAAAATCTAGAAATCTCCCCTTTCCAATAGTCTAAAATTCTATTTCTAGTTATTGTAGAATTTGGACCCTAAAAGTGTGTCTGGCCCTGGACTGACTATTTCGTCTCTTGGACCATGGAACAGAACATAGTGAGAGTTTAGGAAAAAAGTAGACACTTGTGGGCAGAGCAGGGATGGAAAAGGAACCATTTCTGTGGTTGAGGTATTTTTTAAATGGTGGCTGTTCAAATTGTTCAGAAAGTTGAAATATTAGAAATGCTCCTGGTGTAGAT
Source organism: Lepidochelys olivacea (assembly GCF_965140295.1). Taxonomy (NCBI): domain Eukaryota; kingdom Metazoa; phylum Chordata; order Testudines; family Cheloniidae; genus Lepidochelys; species Lepidochelys olivacea. The sequence continues at coordinate 59,889,514 of NC_140416.1, forward strand.
ACAATGGGCAAATTTGCAGGGGAGCCTGTCAAATTGCATAATAAATGCAATGTCACTTGACTTTCTAACTGCTACCATTAAAATAAAAATTGATCTGCTAATTTAAAAATATCCCCCTGACCCCCCAAATTATACAGATGTGAAATGTCGCACACACAATGTTCAGTTGTGGAAAAATGTTTTATTTAAAGTCCAATGTCTCATGACCCTGCAGAAAGGGCAGACAGAAACTTGATTCATTTTTTGTCACTTTTTAAAGCATTTTCTGTTAAAATCATTGGGCACCTAGGAAACAGCGATGAGTCTGTTGCCCCACTCCAGAGAGTTGGCTGGTGTGCTTGCCCTTCCCTGAAACTCCTGCAAATAGAGCCTGCAGTTTTTGTTGTTCTTTTTACAAGTTTGTATCTGCATTCTTTTGCTTTTTGTTTACAAATGTCCTGTGGGATATTTGGTTTCTTTCAGATTGTTTGCCAGACAGCTTTTTCCACATAAAACATTTTCATACATGTAGACACAGCAAGATGGATGAACTTAGCTCAGTCAGAATCATAGAATTTCTTTTCCTACTACCTTTCGTCTTCCCATTTTGATATATTCTCACCAGTTTTTCCCTGCCTCAGTACCAGTGAAGGCCTCTGGTCAAGTTCACTATCACAGTACCTAAACTGGCTATCAGTGAAAGTGACGAGACAGGCACCCAGGCCGTGTAGGTTTAAGAAGCGAAAGGTTGTGTATAAAAATCAAGAACAGTTCTCTTATTGTGGACTCCTAGAATAGCACTGCTGGAAAAGTCACCAGTCAGTGTCTTCATTTTTAATGGTACTGCTAGTATGACAATTTCAGATTTCCTGATCCCTCGTTTGGAAGTCGTGATAGTAATAAATCAGTTGTTTCATAGTGTACTACCCAACTGTCCACTGTTCCTTTTATTACAAAATTCCTCAGCTTTCCTTTTTTTAAGGGATACTGTTGTGAATATCTTTTCAAGTTGAATGATGGCATGTCAAATTACTTTCTTGACAATCCCAGTGTATCCACTTTTGAATGTTGTTCTTTGTTTCTGAATAGTTTTAGGGAAAAATATGGCCAAGATATTAAAAATAGGAGCCTAAAGGTAGGTTCCTAAATTGATATTTATGCAACTGATTTATGGGGGGAACTCACAAAAAGAGAATATTAGTTTTACCAGCTTTTCAAATAGAACCTGTAAAACTACATATGTGGATATGATCAGGAGAACATTTACAAAAGATGAAAATGTCCCTGTGCAGAAGGCTGGCACATGGCTCTATGTACCATTTCAGCATCTCTTAAGGACATAAGTGGGACTTTAATAGTGCAGAGGATTTTCAACAGTGTCTTTGTGTTAGGATGAATTTGTCCCAAATGGAATAGGTAACTCTATATTTTAAAGAAATGTGGAATTTGGGAGTTCAAACTGCTTAACAGCATCAACTGGGTGAGAGAAGGATCAGAAGGTTAAAAAGTATTTATTGCATTATATTTGCCTTCAGTGTGGTGCTGGTGCAAAGAAGCAGGCTGTATTTAGAAACTGTTTCTGCCCTTCTTTTCTTGCCATTTGCATCTGAGCCTGGCTGAATTCTTTGCTTGTTTTTCTTTGTATATCAGTCAGGAAGTTTTCAAAACATGAATCCACCATAGAAAACTGCCTGAAGTACCCCTTTGATTTGAGCTCTGGTTTTCAGCTTGTTTAGCAGAATGTTTATAAAGCCAAAGCTTCACTTCAGGGAATTCTAAACACTATGATAATTTAAAAAAAACAACCAAAATTACTGTCATGTTCTTTTTAAAATCATATTTCCTTTATCATTAGTTTAGATTACCAGGGAATTTTTATGTAAATAAAATCTCTTTATTGTCATCCTGGAAATGATTGTATTGTTCACTAATTAAATTATATTTTGCCATTACTACAGCAATTTTTAACTGGGCTTTTTAAAAACCTTAATGAATTAAATTGAGACTCCTGCCTTATCCCATGAGGCAGTTAATTAGTATTTCCATTTTACAGATAGATAGTGCAAGTAGATGTGAAAAGACATGCCCACCATGAACCATGTCAGTAGCAGAGACAGAAATAGAACCTAAGACTTTTGAATCCCAGTGCCTTGCAACATGCTTGCCTAGTTTTTCGGAGATACTCAGCAGCAATGGTGAATGATATCACTTAATTATCAGGGCAATTTAGAAACTAATGCTCCTGTTTAAAAACTAACAAACAAAAACCCTTGGTCACTTACCAAATGAGTGTGTGTGAGGGGGAGAGACAGTTAAATGGAAAGTCCAATAAAATATTAAATTCAGTGCTATTTGCCAGAGTCCCAACAAAAGCTCTCTCGGGGCCTGATCTGCAAGCACTTACGCATGGGAGTGACATTACTCTCCTATTGAATTTATTAAGGTTACTCACCTGAGTAAAGTTGCTCACATGCATAAGTGTTGCAGGCTTGGGCCTTAAAATAGAAAACATCACTATACCAGCTGTATAGAAAATTGTGATACACTATCAGAATACATTAAGGGGTGCTAACACTTTATGGTAGTTCCATCATCTTTGTTAATAGATGCTGGATAAGAAAGAAACAGAAAATAGTTAAAAAAAATTTTTTTTAAAGCATTGGAATTTTTCCATACATGGAACAGGAGGGAATAAGGATTTGGTATCTGAAATGAGTGATTAATATGCAATCAGTGTTGTTAATCCACCGTTTCAGCAAAGCGTGACCTGCCATGCATTGAATTAAAAAAAAAAAGGGAGGAAAAAAAAGATGGAGAAAAATTGTTCTCCCTTGCCACGGAGGGCAAGACAAGAGGCAATGAGTTCAAACTACAGCATAGCAGATTTAGGCCATGACTACACTACCACTTATGTCAGCAAAATTTAAGTTGCTCAGGGGTGTGAAAACACACACCCCTGTGCAACATAAGTTTCCTGCATCATCACATTTTTCTGAGCCAAATGTTTTGAGGTTTCATGTTGTTGGCCTAGGAGGCATTAAGGAATGGTAATAAATGTGTTTAATTTGTTGTTTCTTGTATTTGTGTGTTTATCATCATGGAATAATTTCCAGTCGCGCGGCAGGATATGTGCTGCTGTCTTGCACTAGAGTGACTAGTTACTGCTCCTGCTGACCTTATCTCCTGAATTGGGGGGAGAGTTCTCACATTTTGGCACTGAGACAGCACTTTCAAGCACAGTATCTCAAGGGGCTTAACACAGCACAGGTCTGCATACCTAAGATACTTTATTGAAGTCTAATGCCTACTTGGCAGTTTTCAAAGGCCTCTGTCAAGTCATATTTATTTTTACTCAGTTTATTATACATTCATAGATAATCATTACAAGCCAAATATCACTTAGCAATCTATTCTGTAGATGAACAGTAATCAAACAGAAAAGGAGTACTTGTGGCACCTTAGAGACTAACCAATTTATTTGAGCTAAGGTGCCACAAGTACTCCTTTTCTTTTTGCGAATACAGACTAACACGGCTGTTAGTCTGAAAATAATCAAACACTGGACCTTTAAGTGACTCCCACCTCAGAAATGCTAGAAGTGAACAAAAGGAAAATTCAGTGTAGAGTTTCATTTGTAAAGTTTTAATCGAAAGCCATTTATGAACTGAGCTCCAGATCAGCCTCTCCCACAGTCAGAGAGCAATGTGGAAGGGAACCTTTGCTAGGATCCCATTGTGGAGGTTCTCCCACATCTCTCTGTCACAGGTGTGGGGTGGAATTTAACTCTCTGACCCTGTCATGGCACAAGTGTGGGACCTCTCTCAAAGATCTTGGGTTTTGAAGGTTCCACTGAAGGCCAGGCTCCTGGATTGAGATTTTCAAGAAGATGACTAGAGAAACCCCCTGTAGTTGCTGTGGGGCTAAATTTTAGTCCTTTGAAAATCTCAACTCTGGTCCCCACTGGTTTCTGTGGCACCCTGGCTGTATGTTTCCCCATTGGAAATGTGCTACCAAGGACTCACCGTAACCTTCTGGGGGCTGCATGAAAAATATAAAACACCTTCAGTTTGTATTTTCTTTTCCAGGGAGTCCCTGTGGGGTCAGAGTGAGTGTTACTTTCTACCGCAGTCCGCCCACACCTGCACACAGCCTATGCAGTCTCTTAATACTCCCCCAGTGTAGATCCTAGACACATACAGTGCCCTCTGTGCAATCTGGAGGGAGATAAGAGGGAATGGTGCCATGGAGGAAGCAGAGTGTTTTTCTGTGAAGGAAGAGGAAGGCAGTGGGAAGGGGAGCTTTACAGAGTCCATATATGCTCAAGGAAGGGTGAACAATGAAGGTCCTAATTCTGAACAACCAACTTTAGATCAGTATATCTGATAGTTGTGGGGAAGGTTGAGGTTCCTGAATGAAGGCATGGAAAGGAACTTTTTTTCTGTTTGGTTGTTCAGTGCTTCTGGTGAGCTGAGTCTATGCTGCTCATATGAATGTTCAGGGCTGGTGGGTCATTATGATGTTTTTGTAAGATTCATTATTAGGATACCTAGAACTCTTTGTGTAGGCTTTTCTAAAACTATTGTTTAAATGTAAATAAATAAGGAGCCAAAATGTATTAAAACTCTGCAGACAAGGCATTTTAAAAAAATAGTTTGTATTCGGTTAAATTCTCAAAGCTCCCTTGTTAATTTGGCCTTTTTAATTTGGATATTTGTTTCCTGTGCCTAAAATAAGGGAAGAGCATATGCTACACAATTTAGTAATGAAAAATAAAACAAGTGGTGGAATGTGGAGGTAGTAGTGGGCTCATAAATCTGTGTACATGGGCTAACCACTAGATGGGGACAAAGAGTAATACTGTGTTAATGTAGTTTTACGCAGGCATATAATATGACCTGTTTCTTCCGGAAAACAACTGGTAAAGTGACTTGGGTTTCTCATATTAGAAGGAGGAGTTCAATTCTCAGCTCTGCTTGAAATGACTTTGTCTAATCTCTCAGTTATTTTATCTGTGGAATGAGGGAAGGACAGCTGCCAGTCCTAAGGCCCTGTGAAGTGCACAGAAATATTAACAGCAGTCAAAGGCCTGGAACTAGAACTAATGGTCTCTTGGTTTACAGCTCATTATGCATTCCCCTAAACTACAGATATTGTGTGGGGTATGTCTGTCCTTTTAAAAAAGTTAGAAAACGTGAGCATCATGTGAGATGTGTGACACTAGCCAGTTCTGTATTAGTTTTTTAAAAAGTAGAACATTCCTTACTTAAGTTTCTAATAACCCAACAGTTTATCAAAATTGAAAGAGCTGAAAATTCTAATTGATTTTTCATTATCTGAAAGTCTGTTTGTTTTTTACTTCATTCAACTGGGACAGTAAGGGCCAGATCCTTGGCTGCTTTGTGTCACTCTATTGGTACAGAGGTGCCCTAACTCTGGGTTTCCTGGTCACTTTATGATTACCCTTGGGGATCCTCTCTATCATTTGCTGTGGATGGAATTTGGGATTTCAGAGAGTTGCAAGAAAGATAGAGTGACGGACAGATCTTGGTGGAACATCAACTTAAGTTTCCCCTCTATGTTCAGGACAATTCCATGGATATCTTCCCAAAAATCAGACCTGGTAAGATAGCTGTTGTCTCTGGACCCTGCTAACTTAGTGTTCCCCTGCTGTTTGAATGTCTTTAAAAATTTCTTTATTTTTAAAGGTTCAGAATCCATTTGTGTGCTCTGCATAGCCAATGTGTGGCAGAGGCCTTGTCTTACTTACAGGCCTCTCATTTTTCTCCTCATTTTCATTAGCTCCTTAAAAAGGACAAAAACAAATTGAGAGCCCACAGAACACTGCAGATGAAGAGAGAGTTTTCAGACACACAATATCAAGTGACAAAATAAACTGAAGTGAGTCAGAAGTTTGAGCAATTTATGCTCTCCTTCTCTATTTCAGTCTCACCTAATAAAGTATTCTCCTTAAGGATATTAAATACTTGTGGGTTTTTAAAACCTGATCTTCACTCTGCATCTCAATATTGAAAATAACAATCACTAAAATTAAAATTACAGTTGGTTGCTTCCTGTGGATCTAGTGGTCTTTCTTGAAATGATGGGTGCTCCTCTAGTGATCTATATACTAAGTACAGTGCCGCTCCGATTTCTTCCAACATTTTGTGAGAAATCTAACTTGGAATATCTCCGGAATAATAAAATAGCTAGAGTAGACTTACAAAGTGCTCCTGTTCCCAGTGATTTATTTATGAAATGTATAGAGGGTTTGGATGGGGAATCACAGTCATAAGAGAATGAAAAGGCTTATTAGATCAATTATTCTATTGTGGAGCCCAGTGCAAGATTGTTTCCTACCATATAGTTTTCAGTGCTTTCTTCAGGCCAGTATTAAATAACCCAAACAATGAGGCTTCCACAACTTTTCCTGGTAAAGTATTCAATAGTTTAATAGGTCTCACTGCTGTGAAGTTTTTTCTGATTATACATCTACATTTTACTTGGTTTTAATTCATCCTTTTACTCCTGGTCATGCCTCATGTTATCACAGCACTGCCAACCCCAGGCATTCAAAAATCATGAGACTGGTTTAAAAATGAGATTTCTGAAAGTAATAAAATTTGGGGTTCTTTTTATTTACCTTCTGGTTTTTGAGTCTTTAGGAGTTCCCATTTTCCAACTTTTCTCTGCAACCACAAGGGCTGGAGCCTTACTCTCTCTCTCTCTCCCCTCCCTCCCCCATGCACACACCTTTTTCTTCCTTTAATGAAAAGTGGGGCTTCAAGCGAAATACTAAATATTGGTGACTCCTAAAATCACGACAGCTGGCAATATCGGTACCAATCTAAACAATTCTTTCCCATCATTGATGTTTACAACCTCAAAATACTTATAGGCTGTTATCGTGTCCTCTCCTAGTAATTGTTTAGCCAAGTTACTCATATTTAGCTTTTTTTATTCATTCTTCCAGTTCCCAGATCATTCTTTGCTCCTTTCAGAACTCTCTCCAATTTGTCTCCATTTTTTTTGTTTTGAAGTATCCAGAGTTAAATGCAGCCCACTAACACTGTATAGGCAAAAAGAAAAGGAGTACTTGTGGCACCTTAGAGACTAACCAATTTATTTGAGCATAAGCTTTCGTGAGCTCAAATAAATTGGTTAGTCTCTAAGGTGCCACAAGTCCTCCTTTTCTTTTTGCGAATACAGACTAACACAGCTGTTACTCTGAAAACTGTATAGACAGTTGTTTCCCGCTCTGATTCCTCTGGATATACAGCGCCAAATTGTATTGGCCTTTCTGCTACCCTGCTGCTTTGCTGAGAAACAGAGCTCATCATAAAATATACTGCAAGCATAGAAAACTATGTAGTGAACTAGAGTGTCTCGTTAGGAAGTTATTGAACATCATACGCCAGAGAACTGTTTATTTTCAGACGGTGGCTGGGGCTGAAATTAGCCTGGCTTTTCCCCCTTCTCCTCAGAAGTAAATTTCTGTCTGTTCCCTAAATATGTTAAGATGAGAGTTAAAATTCCATATATCTCTTTTGCAAATTAGGATCCTGATCCTGCAACTACTTTACACTTGAGTAACTTTACACACATGACAGGTATTTTCCACTGAATGCATCCGATGAAGTGAGCTGTAGCTCACGAAAGCTTATGCTCAAATAAATTTGTTAGTCTCTAAGGTGCCACAAGTACTCCTTTTCTTTTTACACACATGGGTAGTCTTATTGTACTCATTGGGGTTGTACTTGTATGTAAAGTGATTTGTGTGTTTGCAGAATTGGGACCTAGGCTTTTAATAGTGGTACTATCTAATGATATAACACACGAGTGTTTTCCTTCCCTATTGTCAATCCTATGCTGCAGATCTTTCCTAAATGTCTGCTCTTCTCTCTAAGCATCTTCAAAATGGCATTTTGATCCTTTGGTTTTATGAGCTACAACAGAAAGACAGATTCCATATTTGACTGCCTCTTTAACTCACATTTTAACATTAATAAGTCATGTGTTTGGGGTTCCTGGTTAAACAGAAGAACTTGCCTTCCCAGATAAATTACTATAGAAGGCAAATTTCAAGAAAATCTGACATCCTAAACAGGTTGTTTTGAAATACGTCCAGCTGGGAATTTTATTATTTAGATTTAGGCCAATTGTCTAATATCTTCTTTTCACATCAAATGTATGTCAATAATAATTTTATACCATATCTCACAATTGCTATACTTTAAACAAAAATTTATGTAATCACATTTAGATGTGTTAACAACACACAATGGGTCCAATAGAGAGTTTATATAATTTTATTTTCATGTGTGCACTAAAAATATTGAACGTATCAAAATAAAGAGAGAACTATTCAGAGGAGGTTAAAGAACAAATGACATTTTCTGCTTCATGTTTTTCTACAACATTAACCAAACATATTTTTGTCCCTTTGGCCCAAGTGGGTAGCCAGTATCCAGGGCCATGCAGTTATGATGAGAAATTTGTGGTACAAGTAAAGTGTATTTTTAGTGTAATCTTGTTTATTCACAAAAATGTGCACATGGTGCTTTTTCTCTGAATTACAGTAGAAACAATAGCAGGAAGTTTCTATGCTCAGAATTTCCCACATCTGCCACTATAGCAATCTCTGTGCCCAATAAGTCATACCCTCTGCTTCCACTTTGTGTCACATTTGCAACTCTGTGTTTTAGCTTTCTGCCTCCAGTACATACAACCTATGTCTTAGCCCTGCCTTTATAACCAAGGAAATGCCCCAGTCCACAAGGTTAGCTCTAACCTTTCATGTGACCTATTGTCTTCAGTTGTTGCCACCATGGTCTGCAGCTGTCTTTACTACATAAAGAGGCTTTATTGCTCCTTCTGTGGAGCCTGAGAGTGTGCTTGGCTCATTGGCTTTAATGAGTGCTGTGATTATCTTTATAACTAAGGCTGGGTCTACACTAGAAACTTTTGTCTGTATATAAGCTGCATCTACACTAGGAGGTTTGCTGTCATATATGTAAAATCAGCAAACCTTTTCTAATGTAGACTAGATCTAAGACTCACCTGCCATCAGCCATTAGCATCTTTCAGCACAACAGTATAACTCATTGGGTAATATGCACCTTTCCAAAGCTCATGCTGGAACATATTTAAATGTGAATGACCTGTACAAATTAATACGTTATCTGATCATGATTGCAGGTTTAACCATTAGGTAGATCCTTATGGATTTATAACAAATGTCCTGTTTTTCTGCACTGGATGCAAGTTGCTAATTTATTATGTAATAAGGATGAGAAAATGCTTTTAAATTCCCAGATCTCAAATTCCTTTACCCCATAAACAGGTTTGTGATATACCATGTTCTACACCATCACTCCAGAAGATGGTGACTTCTTTTTCATACCTGTACTTCAGAAAGAACTGCAGATTTTACATGTTCTTATGCTTTTATGTGGATGTTAGAGCCAAAGTATCCAAACATTTTGTGTGACCCCAAAGAAAAAAAAATACAGAAAGATACCACTTCAAAACAAAGAGTTGTCAGTAACACAAGTTTCCGAAATTCATGGATGCTTTCTTCTGAGTAGGGGAGGAGAGGATATAATATGTATAACCGATATTGCATTAGAAAGCAGTTAAAGCCAGAAAAAAGGAGATTGTGGGGGTCTCATATTCATTCTCTTTTGGTGAATCTCAGATTATATGCAGAGAGACGAGGTGGGTGAGGTAATATTTTTATTGGACCAACTTCTGTTGGTGAGACAGACAACATTTTGAGCCACACAGAGCTCTTTAGATCTGAGAAAGGTACTCCCAGTGTCACAGCAAAATGCAAGGTGGAACAGATTGTTTAGCATAAGTAGTTAGCACATATTGTGAGGGACCATTCAAGGTAGAGTGGCCCATTAATACCTCTGCAGTCATAGGACAAAAAGGGGGGTTAGTGGGTTACAGATTGCTGTAATAAGTCCTATGATTTAGGCTATGTCTACGCTGGCAATTGAATGACAAAAATTTTGTCTTTCAGAGGTGTTAAACCACACGCCCCGCAAAGACAAAAGGTTTGCTGCAACAAGTGCCAGTGTGAACAGCGCCTGCTGACAAAGCTAACCCTGCTCGTTGGGGGTGGAAGTTTTTTGTCTGCAGGAGAGCCGACAAACAGCAGCTACACTGTGTCGGCTCTGTCGCTAAAAGCTGTGAAGTGTAGACAAAGCCTAAGTAACTTTCAGCACCAGAACTATCCCCCAGTCCAGCTATGCTATTTCTGCTTCCCTCACCAGGAAGAAAACTTCTGCAATCAGAACTTGGCTGACAACTCTTATGCTGATACATGATGCAAATAGAGTCCAGTTCACTCTCCCACAGCTATATCGGCTAGTTCTGCAAGGCTAACAGGAGGAAACATCATTATGTCAGCAGGAGCAGCCCTATCCATGTTGGCAGCCAGGGCAAAAAATGTTTTTGGGCTCTCCCCCCACCTCCAAAACCAAGAAAACCCACAGTCAGCCAATCAGTATGAAGTAAAAATGTCTGGACAATCAAAGCAGAGCAAAAAAACCAAAAAACCTTATCTAGTAGCACAATGATACAGCACCCCCGTGGAATTTGGTGCTCAGAGCAACTGCCCTGCTCTCTCACCTGCACATGCTTGCTAGCTTGTGCTTGCTCTCTCTCACCCACCAACCCCCCAAAACAGCCCTGTGTGTCAGTAAAGTGAGCAGATCTGATTTGACGATTGTAGGGAGCAGATAGGTTGATTAAGAACTCTGTAATTTTACATTATCAGTTTTTGGACCATAACTGCTGGGGGTAAGAGATAATTGCAGTGGATAGGTACTTGCTTTGAAGCTCCCAATGGTGCTGCAAGAGCATGAATGCCAACCTCAGGGCAAACTGTTAAAAACCAGGGCACAAACCTCCAAATGGTTGTGAGTTCTAAATTAGGATTTCACCAACAAGATAGATAAAAGTTGTTCTCTTTTGCTATAGAGGGCAGCACAAAAGGTAATGGGTTCAAACTACAACATAGCAGATTTAGATTAAATCTCAGGAAAAGCTTACCATCTGTAAGAATAGTAGGACAGTGGCACAGACTGTCTAGGGAAGTTGTGGAAGTTCCTTCACTGGATGTTTTCAAAAAAGGAGGCTGGATAGCCATCTGTCTTTGGATGATTAGGCACAACAAATCCTGCATTTTAGCAAGGGGTTAGACTAGATGATCTTTGTGGTCCACGATTCTAAGTGCAAACTCTTTGTGCATTCTAACAGCCTTCTGTAGCTCACGAAAGCTCATGCTCAAATAAATTGGTTAGTCGCTAAGGTGCCACAAGTACTCCTTTTCTTTTTGCAAATACAGACTAACACGGCTGTTACTCTGGAACCAGCCTGAATACGGAGTCACAGACAGTCCCCTGAGGGTATTCTGGTCTGTCTTGCCTCCCTGGTATGTGTATCTTTGTGATAGAGGGCCCCTTACAGTAAGAATCACAGCAATATTCAGGTTATTCCTAATCCCAAAGGACCAGTCACTTACCCCAGGTCAATTGCGCTTTAGATCTCAGGCCAATTGTAACTATTTCTGAAGAAGTGCAGTTCTTCACACTAATTAATATAGATTCATACAGCCACAGAGGCTTGCAATACAACTGCTCAAATATTACATTACAGAATAGAATACAGATATTACAAGTAACATTAAAGTATGCAGCAATTCAAAAGCAATCAATAGAGACTAAACACTTTCTTATAACTCGAATGCCTGGCTTATCAATAGTAACCCAAAAGTGAGTCAGACAGATTCTAGCTATGTATCTGTGAATGTCCAGTTGAGACATGGGGCCCATGGCATGAGCTTGCATGGCTGGGGCTAATGTTCTTTGACTTTCATGAACATTATGTTTGCTTAGGGCTTATTAACGCCCTTCCCTTCCCATTCCCTCCCACCCCAAGTCCTGCAAGTGCATTTTGGTTGGTGACTGTAGTGTAGCTGAACTAAACTGTAAAATAGTAGTTCTTGCAAGGTTTGGTATTCCAGATTTTGTGGAATGTCCCTCAGGAGAAAAGGAATAACATCCAGAGGATGTTATGAATATGCGTGGGATAGGCTGTCAAATTTCTCCTACAAAATGGGGACTTTGTGATACAGGAAGAGTGCCTGCTTCTCTCTCCCTGTGGAATGCGTTTCATATCCTACAGCTGCTGGTTATTTGGTCTGACACCTCAGAGAAATCAAACTTTTTTTAAAAAAAAAATTATACGGTTGATCTGACAGGGTTTGATCCCATTCGTTACTCCAAGTACATGCGGTTTCTGAATGCACTGCAGCTGTTCTGCATTCAGAAAGCTGTTGGGCTACTGTGTTCAATCAAAAAAAAAGTAAAGTGGTAAAAATATTACTTTGAAGTTGTGGAATGACAGCAGTTTCTTTCTATGGGTGTTATGAAATTTCAGTTACATAAAGTGGTGGTTTTGTTCTATTTTTTAGTCATAATGTTGAGTATAACACATTGATGACTGAGATTTATTACTGGACAAAGCAAGTATTTTTGTTTGGTTGTTTTTTTAAACTTTTTAGGCAAACCGAATTCCCATGAACTGAGGGACTATTAATACTGTACTGGCTAGTGGCAGATATAACTTAGATAATTTATTCACTTCAAGGTCCAAGAGACACAAACAAGGATTTCATCTCAAGGCCAAAAGACCAAAAACATCAAGACACTTGATCACAGCCTTTGATAGGCCAAGAGACTACTTACACTTGATCTTTAGTGTATGTGTTCCCAGTGGACTTCTCTCATGAACAGCTTTGCCATCAAGCTTTGGTCCAAACCTGTAACACCTGCTGCTTCAGTTCTGAGCCTACTCCAGGTCTTTCAATATAATTAGGTACTGATCTAAACTATCCTTTGCTGTTCTTATCCTGAACCTGTTCTGACTGAGATTGATAGTGTTGTGTCAGAGATCCATTAAGGACAAGACCTGTTCCAGAATTTGAACTCAGATCTCCAAGGGTGAAAGGTTAATGATCTCATTCCCTCTCGGTTAAAGAAAAGTTTACCAGTAGGATCACTATGCATTCTGTGAGATGAAGAGGTAACATGCTGGAAAATGGGTAGTAATGTGTATAATCTGGACTGTCGGACTGTTCTTGATTCTAATGTAGCCATGTATACTTACCTTAGTAAATGCAATTCTGGTATAGGTTTCTGGTCAACCTAGTATGGTACTTTGTCTCTGATTGGCAGCTGCTTTACAAGAAGTTTAAAATCCCACACTGCACCTGATAGTGTAGTATAATTCCATAAACAATTCTTCAATTAGAAGGACTCAGGGTTGGTTAAATATGACATACCTAAGTGTAAATTAAACAGCAAGAAAATCCGTATTATGGGGCATCTCTTAACCCTAATACCCACAAAACCTTTCAATTGAATACGTCAAAGACTCCATATCTTCACAAGAAACTTTATTCAGCCACCAACAGAACACAGTAATCTCTCTTACAGTAAAAATGGAAAACCTTAATTACGTCCTCAGCAGCATTGGCGGGTGTTCATGTTTAACATACATGCACAGGTTAAGTATACAATGTGTTATGTGTTTATGGTAGAAGTGTGAAGTTTTAAATAAGGTTTTGGATAGATGAAAGGTGAAGGAGAAAAGCAATATTGGTATTTAGGTGGTTGCACTTAAATTATTTTACTTGTTTCATTGGTAGATAAGATATTACTGGTTGGAGCAAATGGCATCTGTTTAGCACACACATACCAGCTTTAACCAGATCTGTAATTCAATCAATCAAAGAACTAGTTCAGTGGTTTTCAAACAGGGTGCACATACCCCTGGGGGTACGGAGAGGGTACATCAAGTCATCAGGATATATACCTAGTTTTATGACAGGCTACACAAAAAGTCTAGCAAAGTTAGTATAAACTAAAATTTAATACAGACAAAATGAGAAAGTAAGCAATTTTTCAGTTATCGTGTCCTATGACACTTTTGTATTTTTATGTCTGATTTTGTAAGCAAGTAGTTTTTAAGTGAGGTGAAACTTGGGGTATGCAAGACAAATCAGACTCCTGAAAGGGGTACAGTAGTCTGGAAAGGCTGAGACCCGCTGAACTAGTTGATGTCAAGCATTAATACTTTCCATCATAACAACACTCTCCAACTCCGCTCTACCCATCTTTCTAGTTTAACATTTTTACACCCTGAATAACTTATGTCCCAGATAGAAAAGAAATAATAATGGTGGGTGAAAGGGAAGAATGGGGAGCACACAGAGTCGATAGAGAGGGAGAGGGAGGGGACACACAGGGCCCTGGGCATGTGGAGAAGGGAGGAATGGGGGCACACAGAATCCTTGGCATGAGGGGAGAATATGAGACAATGGTAGGGAGTGGAGGAAGACATGGGGGACACATACAGCCTCTGACATGTGGCAGAGGAGGGATTGGGGACACGCATACAACTTCTAGCATTGGGGAAAAGACAGATGTAACAGATATTGCAATTCCATGCAATATCTTTGGGAACGATGTTGTATTATGTTTATGTATCATTGTGGGCCAAGGATTATATGCAACTCCAGGGGGGAGGACTACAACAGTTCCTCCAGGAACCAAAAACAGTGAGGGGGAGATTAAGATGAATCACTTAGTTTGTAAACACCTCCAGAGAAGTACCACACCTTGTGATGTTTGCATATAATGGTTCACACTGGGTTATTCAGAGACTCAGACAAAGAAAGGGATTTTGGTATGCAAAGGCTGACTTTGAACTGGCTCAGGGCTCTCTTTCTAATCCAGCAAGCAGACGGGATCTTCTGTCCAGAAGAGGCCCTAAACATTACAGAAGGGTTAGAAAGACTTTGGCCAACTAGGGCCCCATAAGAGTGGTGGTGATTCCTGGTATGTTTAGTATGTGTTTAAATCTGTTTTTTAAAATATGTTTTCTCTGTAATGCTTTTACCTTAAGAATAAATGAGCTTGCTAAGAAAGAACTGAGTGGTAACTTTTAACTGCTGGCAATGCACTGGTCAGAGCCCCTGAGAGAAAGCAAAGCTAGCCTTTTGGGGAGACTGGCTTGCTGGGTATATCACAGTGTAAGGCAGGGATGGATAAAAGCCCTGGTCACAAGGCTCCCTGTCCAGGCTGGATGGCTGGAGACCTGAGACCTGATTGGGGACTATTGGAGTGAACCATGGAGGGGAATACATGTGCAATTACCTTGAAACGGTGACAGCAGGAATGGAGGGCGATGGGAGTGGGGGGTGGGAGGTGCACAGAGCCCCTAGTGTGAGGGAGAAGGTCGGGGTGTTGCAGGGAGTCCCTGAAATAGAGCGGGATGGGACGGTTGCACACAGACCTTATGGGGCACAGTGGATGAATGCAAGAAGCCCCTGGTGTGCAGAGAGCTCAGCTTACAGAAGCAGAAACAAAGGGCATGGCTACACTTGCAGATGTAGAGTGCTGTGAGTTAAACCAGCCTTCGGAGACCACAGCAGGGAAAGTGCTGCTGTGTGTTCACACTGTCAGCTGAAAGCGCACTGGCGTGGCCACATTTGTGGCACTTGCAGCAGCATTGGGAGCGGTGCATTATGGGCAGTTATCCCACAGAGCATCTCTTCCCATTCTGGTGCTGTGGATTGTGGGAAGGGGGCGAAGGGGGATGGGACATTCTGGGTTCTGTCCCAATGCCCCGTGATGCATCGCTTCACATCTCAGCATTCCCTGTGCTTACGTCCACATTTGGCGCCATCTTTCAACGTATTTTTGTACTGCGTGCTCTGTCTTCCCTTTCAGTCCGTGGGAATATATCCTGAACTGCTGAGGAATATGCTGATGGGTCTCGCCAGCACATCACAAATTGTAGTCGAGTTACTCCTTAAGCTACAAACTGATGGTGAGGAGTCTGACGATGATGTCGACTTGCAAAATGCATATGACATGAGATTCTTGTGGCATTCACGGACATGCTCACCACAGTGGAACACTGCTTTTGGCTTGGGAAACAAGCACTGAATGGTGGGATCACATCGTCATGAAAGTCTGGGATGACCAGCAGTGGCTGCAGAACTTTCGGATGAGAAAAGCCACTTTCATGGGACTGTGTGTGGAGCTCGCCCCCACCCTGCGGTGCAAGGACAGGAGATTGAGAGCTGCCCTGATGGTGGAGAAGCAGGTGGCTATTGCAATCTGGAAGCTGGCAACTCCAGACAGCTGTCTATCAGTTGCTAACCAGTTTGGAGTGGGAAAGTTGACCGTTGGAATAGTGTTGATGCAAGTTTGCAGGGCCATAAATCGCATCCTGCTCAGAAGAACCATGACTCTGGGTAACGTGCATGACATTGTGGCTGGCTTTGCACAAATGGGTTTCCCTAACTGCGAAGGGGTGATAGATGGGACGCATATTCCAATTCTGGCACCAGCTCACTTAGCCTCCGAGTACATAAATTGGAAGGAGTATTTCAAGGAATCCCTGTTGAGGTTACAGGGACAAACCATCCTGATGAGTCGAAAGAATAGTAAATATGGCAGGCGACCAGCTTGGCTTAATGGTGAAATCCTAGCGGATCTTAAACATAAAAAAGAAGCTTACAAGAAGTGGAAGGTTGGACATATGACCAGGGAAGAGTATAAAAATATTGCTCGGGCATGTAGGAATGATATCAGGAGGGCCAAATCGCACCTGGAGCTGCAGCTAGCAAGAGATGTCAAGAGTAACAAGAAGGGTTTCTTCAGGTATGTTGGCAACAAGAAGAAAGCCAAGGAAAGTGTGGGCCCCTTACTGAATGAGGGAGGCAACCTAGTGACAGAGGATGTGGAAAAAGCTAATGTACTCAATGC
Organism: Lepidochelys olivacea; assembly: GCF_965140295.1. Classification (NCBI taxonomy): domain Eukaryota; kingdom Metazoa; phylum Chordata; order Testudines; family Cheloniidae; genus Lepidochelys; species Lepidochelys olivacea. The sequence goes on from NC_140416.1 coordinate 59,906,340, forward strand.
TTTTTTGCCTCTGTCTTCACTAACAAAGTCAGCTCCCAGACTGCTGCGCTGGGCATCACAAAATGGGGAAGAGATGGCCAGCCCTCTGTGGAGATAGAGGTGGTTAGGGACTATTTAGAAAAGCTGGACATGCACAAGTCCATGGGGCCGGACGAGTTGCATCCGAGAGTGCTGAAGGAATTGGCGGCTGTGATTGCAGAGCCATTGGCCATTATCTTTGAAAACTCGTGGCGAACGGGGGAAGTCCCGGATGACTGGAAAAAGGCTAATGTAGTGCCAATCTTTAAAAAAGGGAAGAAGGAAGATCCTGGGAACTACAGGCCAGTCAGCCTCACCTCAGTCCCTGGAAAAATCATGGAGCAGGTCCTCAAAGAATCAATCCTGAAGCACTTGCATGAGAGGAAAGTGATCAGGAACAGCCAGCATGGATTCACCAAGGGAAGGTCATGCCTGACTAATCTAATCGCCTTTTATGATGAGATTACTGGTTCTGTGGATGAAGGGAAAGCAGTGGATGTATTGTTTCTTGACTTTAGCAAAGCTTTTGACACGGTTTCCCACAGTATTCTTGTCAGCAAGTTAAAGAAGTATGGGCTGCATGAATGCACTATAAGGTGGGTAGAAAGCTGGCTAGATTGTCGGGCTCAACGGGTAGTGATCAATGGCTCCATGTCTAGTTGGCAGCCGGTGTCAAGTGGAGTGCCCCAGGGGTCGGTCCTGGGGCCGGTTTTGTTCAATATCTTCATAAATGATCTGGAGGATGGTGTAGATTGCACTCTCAGCAAATTTGCGGATGATACTAAACTGGGAGGAGTGGTAGATACGCTGGAGGGGAGGGATAGGATACAGAAGGACCTAGACAAATTGGAGGATTGGGCCAAAAGAAATCTGATGAGGTTCAATAAGGATAAGTGCAGGGTCCTGCACTTAGGACGGAAGAATCCAATGCACCGCTACAGACTAGGGGCCGAATGGCTAGGCAGCAGTTCTGCGGAAAAGGACCTAGGGGTGACAGTGGATGAGAAGCTGGATATGAGTCAGCAGTGTGCCCTTGTTGCCGAGAAGGCCAATGGCATTTTGAGGTGTATAAGTAGGGGCATAGCGAGCAGATCTAGGGACGTGATCGTTCCCCTCTATTCGACATTGGTGAGGCCTCATCTGGAGTACTGTGTCCAGTTTTGGGCCCCACACTACAAGAAGGATGTGGATAAATTGGAGAGAGTCCAGCGAAGGGCAACAAAAATGATTAGGGGTCTAGAACACATGAGTTATGAGGAGAGGCTGAGGGAGCTGGGATTGTTTAGCCTGCAGAAGAGAAGAATGAGGGGGGATTTGATAGCTGCTTTCAACTACCTGAAAGGAGGTTCCAAAGAGGATGGCTCTAGACTGTTCTCAATGGTAGCAGATGACAGAACGAGGAGTAATGGTCTCAAGTTGCAGTGGGAGAGGTTTAGATTGGATATTAGGAAAAACTTTTTCACTAAGAGGGTGGTGAAACACTGGAATGCGTTACCTAGGGAGGTGGTAGAATCTCCTTCCTTAGAGGTTTTTAAGGTCAGGCTTGACAAAGCCCTGGCTGGGATGATTTAACTGGGAATTGGTCCTGCTTCGAGCAGGGGGTTGGACTAGATGACCTTCTGGGGTCCCTTCCAACCCTGATATTCTATGATTTCTCTGTGGTTCTCCAGGTGCTTGTGGATCACCGTGGGCGTTTCATTTACATTAAAGCAGGCTGGTCTGGAAAGGTGCATGATGCACGCATCTTTCGGAACACTGGCCTGTTCAGGAAGCTGCAAGCCGGGACTTTCTTCCCAGACTAAAAGATCACCATAGGGGAAGTCAAAATGCCCATTGTGATCCTTGGAGACCCTGCTTACCCTTTAATGCCATGGCTCATGAAACCCTACACAGGGAGCCTTGACAGCAGCAAGGAGTGGTTCAAAAATAGGCTAAGTTGGTGTAGAATGACTGTGGAGTGTGCTTTTGGCTGTTTAAAGGGCCGCTGGTGCTGTCTGTATGGGAAGCTGGACCTGGCCAATGACAGCATCCCCACAGTTATATCTTCATGCTGTACCCTCCATAACATTTGTGAAGAGAAGGGTGAAAGATTCACTCAGGCATGGACCTCGGAGGTTCAACACCTGGAGGCTGAATTTGAACAGTCAGAGAGCAAGTCTATTAGAGGGGCCCAGTGTGGGGCTGCAAGGATTAGGGATTCCTTGAGGGAGCAATTTGAGGCTGAAAGCCACCAGTAATGTTTGGTGCCCTGCACGAGAGTGAAGTGCAGTGGTTCCAATGTTAGTAGGAATCTGTGTTTGCTACGTATGATGCACTGACTTGCAGTGCCTGTTGCTTTCCTGGGCTACGGTATCTTTTACTTAATGCAATAATAAAGAATGTTTTCAAAGCCAAAAAATTCATTTATTGAAAAGAAACACAACTGCTTGGGAAACAGAAAGGGCATGACACATCTGTGCTGTGTGGGACGAGGGAAGGGGGTGGGGTGGGGAATGGGACAATCACAGATTTGCGTATGTCCTGTTATCATACTCAGCCTTCCTGTTTGGAGTGCCATGCAGTGAGTGCTGCACTTCAGGCTGGCTAAAGTGCATGGTGGTGGGGGTTGAGTGCAGTGGGTAAGAGTTGTAGTTTGCAGGGCTGGGTGGTGAAGCTACAAGTGCTAAAGGCAGCTGGTGGCGATAAAAACCCAGATGTTGGGGAAAGTGGTTGGCAGTGACATGGGGGCACAAGGGAAAGAGTTTTGGGACAAGGGCTGCTGTGGGGGCAGGCACAGAAGTGCTCCGCCTGCTTTGCTATGAGCGCCTGTATTGAGTCCGCTTAGAGCTCCATGATGCTTAGCAGCTGCTCCGTGCTTTGGTGCCGGTGATCCGCATTCTGCTGGCGGACCCTCCTTTCACTCTCCTGCACTTTTTGATTTTCATTAAGGGACTGCTGCATGACTTTATGCAGCATGTCCTCTTTGCTTCTTCGTGGATGCTTCCTGATTCTTTGAAGTCTTTTGGCTGTTGATAACAAGGATGTCTGGGATCTCAAAGTTGCATCTGTAAAGCCAAAATGCAACACTTAACGGAGGCAGCATTGTTCACACCAGACAGAGCAATGATTCAGCCATACTTAAAGACAAGCACAGTGTACACAATAGCAGAAATTGCCCCTCCCAGAGCGAGCGCACATAACCCACAGGAGCCCCAAAATGGTGAGTGAGCACAGGGGTAAGGGGGACTGAATGTTTCACGGCCATACTGTCCTCTGGGGTTCTGTGCCTTGGGGAAAGCCAACAGCTGCTGGGGGCCCCTATACTGAACACTGTCCCCACATTTTCCACAGGAGTTCGTCCTGGAAGATATCTCGCTGCAGAGGGTGACCTGGGAAGCAAGGGAGGGTCTTCTACTACAATTCGGCTTCCACCCTGGCCCATATGCAGCTTGCCTGTGTGCAGCAATGATCCTCCCGCCCGTCACGGCACAGTGGTGCGGACATGGTAGCCTTACTGGGACAAGGAGCACAGTACCTCTGCCAAGGAACCTGCGCAAGCGGATTGCCTAGTTTCTGCATGAGACTTTTGAAGAGATCACTGAGGCTGATTACCACAATGTGAGAGAGCACATCAACGCCCTATTCCGTATCTAGGCATGCAGGCAGCCCTAACCCTCCTTGCTCCAAGAGCCTGCACTGAACAACTTCCTTCCCAAAATAAAAGCCACTTACCGGGCACCTCCTCTGCTGTTTGTTCTTTCCCAAGCACTGTTTGCTGCGACTGGCTACCTTCCTCCTGGCTCGAAAACAGCTCCTGGCTGCATGCATCTCAGGATTCCAGGCTATCCCCCTCCTCCTCAGCACCCTCACTCCCGCTTTCCTCTTCCTGCCTTGTTGAACTGGGCTCTGAAGTGTCCATGGTGGTCTTCAGGCTGGAGGTGGGATCGCCCCCAAGTATTGCGTCAAGCTCTTAATAGAAATGGCAGGTTGTGGGGGCAGCACCAGAGTGTTGGTTTGCTTCCCGCTCTTTGTGGTAGGCATTCCACAGCTCCTTCACTTTAACCCTGCACTGCTCTGCGTCTGGTCACGGCCCCTTTCCATCATGTCCCTTGATATCTGCCCAAAGGTATAGTAATTCCTATGGCTGGAGCGCAGCTGGGACTGGACAGCTTCCTCCCCCAAAACACTGATGAGGTCCAGCACCTCGCTATTGCTCCATACTGGGGATCACCTGGCGCATGGAGGCATGGTCACCTGGAAAGGTTTGCTGAGAGCACTCCACGCCTGGCTGAGCAAACGGGAAGGGGATTTTCAGAATTCCCAGAGAATTTAAAGGACGGGTCTGACTGTTGGTCACCTGACGGCAGGGCAGTAGAGTTCAAAGTGATGATGAGAGTGGCTAGAACAGGCATTGTGGGGCACTTCTGGAGGCCGATCAGAGCGCATTAATAGACCAGGGAGTCCACACTGGTGCCACAGTGCTCCAGCCGGGGTGCAGCAAGCTTTAGGTTCTCGTGCAGGTGGATTACCAGGAGTACTCCAGCCGCGGAGTCCGGGCACTCTATGTGCCTTGCCAGTGTGGACGTGTCAGGAGTTAGGGTGCCCGGGGCTGCTTTAATGCGCTCTAACTTGCAAGTGTAGCCAAGCCCAAAGTGTGTGACCCCTTAGGATTCCCCATTACAAGTATAAGGATTACCTGCTGAAAATGCTAAAACCTTACCTAATGGTAAACAGCTAAAAGAAAACTGTTCAATGTGACCTAATGTGTTTTTAATTACAGGAACTGACATTCATTTTGTAAAAAATGCTCAATTTGCTGACCGAGAACAATCTCATTTATCACATGTGCTTGGATGCTGCATAATTACAAAACATACATTGGCACTTAGGAATGTACTTCCATCTCCTAAATGATTTACATAAAAATGTAAATTAGAATTAAGTTCAAGCCACAAAATTCTGATTAGGAGCCACATTTCAGATATCCCAAAATTCAGGATCCTAAGTTTTGATTAGAGTCCATCTCCAATTTAAATGTTAGTACAAAATGAAACACTCAGAAAAAAATACATTGATGTGGCTTAATATACTTGCAGTATGTGAGTATGATTCAGAATCTGGATTGCATTCTGATGGCAATCTGAAGGTGATGCTAATGGACTGAGAGACAGCCCTCTTTAACACTTGCCATAGCATTTTTACTAACATATACCAGATGTGGGTAGTTAATTGTTCTCAGATGTGATAAGTACCTACCAGTGCTAATTTTGTTTTTGGTAAACAGTGGCCAAAGGCTCTTGCTGTTCATTTGATAAGCTTGTGACTGTTTACACTTTATCTATTAATAAAAGTGTGACACTCCTTTAGTTTTCCTTTCCCAGGGCCACTCAAGGTACCTGTCTTAAGTACTCAGACAAAGTAAACAAATGAGGCAGGTTAACTTTGTAACCTGGTTCAGTGTTACCTTTGGAGTTCAGCTCAATGCCATAAAAACTGCATTAACTACATGCCATTTTAAATAAACCTTATAGCATGAACCCTTCTTTCTTTTATGGATTTAGTACATTTCACAAGTTCTTTCAGCTTTCGAGCAGTCATAGTACCTTTCACTGTGTTCCTGGTGCAAGAAAAATAATGTTTAAGATGACTGATTTGATTCAGGTTTTGTTTGTTTTTGTGAGTTTTGAGAGATTTTTTTTAAGTGCTGGTGAAAGTGCTAAATTGACAGCTGTGGAGACTGAAGTTCTCTATTCACAGAACAGGTACAACATTGGCAGTAACCCCATGCTGCTTGACATTTTTGCCCCAGCCAGAACTTGGAAGGATCAGCTATTGGTATGACTTGAGAGCAGAATTGTCTCAATTGCTCATTTAGTCTCTGTCCTTTGTTGAGACTGCTAGCAATTTGTACTTGTCCTGTCCCCTAGGAACTAGACCAAGACATGCACAGTATATATACAGTGTATATGAGGCATCATGGTCTTGTAGTTTCAGAAAACGACTTGGAGTTCTGTTTCTGGTTACATAGTAAGAATATGGTGAGGATTAGAACCAAGAATTCCAGAGTATAGGATGGCCCAGTGGCTGTAGCATGGCGTAGTAGTATGTTGGAGAGGAAGAGGAATCAGTTGTGTTTGGGATGGGCTGCAGCAAAGAACTATTTGATAAACCTGCCCAAAAAATGCAAAGACCTACTTTACAAACACGAGTCAGAACAGTAGAAAAAAGAGACAGTGCTTGTTAGCATTGCCACCCACAAATCTCAGAACAATTGTATGTTCCTGTTAAACAGTCCACAGAAATATACTTCAATGGAAAGGTTTCAGAGTAGCAGCCATGTTAGTCTGTATCCTCAAAAAGAACAGGAGTACTTGTGGCACCTTAGAGACTAACAAATTTATTAGAGCACAAGCTTTCATGGGCTACAGCCCACTTCATCGGATTCATAGAATGAAACATATAGTAAGAAGATATATATATATATATATATATACACACATACAGAGAAGGTGGAAGTTGCCATACAAACTGTAAGAGGCTAATTAATTAAGATGAGCTATTATCAGCAGGCAAAAAAAACCTTTCGTAGTGATAATCAAGATGGCCCATTTAGACAGTTGACAACAAGAATTATTCCCCTAAGTTAAGTATCCTCACACCTTCTTGTCAACTGTCTAAATGGGCCATCTTGATTATCACTACAAAAGTTTTTTTCTCCTGCTGATAATAGCTCATCTTAATTAATTAGCCTCTTACAGTTTGTATGGCAACTTCCACCTTCTCTGTATGTGTATATATATATCTTCTTACGATATGTTCCATTCTATGAATCCGATGAAGTGGGCTGTAGCCCACGAAAGCTTATGCTCTAATAAATTTGTTAGTCTCCAAGGTGCCACAAGTACTTCTGTCATTTTTTCAATGGAAACGTTATTAAGTAGTCACCATTAGGATTCCGAGTTAACACCACATCAGCATGAGGGCTGCTCACAACTCTTGGAACTCTTGTTCAGCCTATCAGAGTTGCTGAGGCAGACTTTCACATGGTCACATTTAGATGGTTTTCTTTGCAACCATAAGACTGCTAGAAATTTAACTTAAAAAAAAAAAAGCTTCAGTTCTTCAGAAATGGATGAAGCTGCCTGTAAAATGCTGGGACAGCATAGCACCACGTAACAGAACAATCTTATCCCTGAGGGCAAAAGGACAGAATCCCAGGAAGGGTCTCAGTGGTGCCGTTTCTGACTGTAGGCCATACAGGATATTACAAGTGCAAAGGCTGTATAATGTTCTAGCCAGTTGCATGTCAGTCTCAAAAATAAAATGAAAAGCTCAGGGAAGCAATGACACAGTGATTGCTCCCCAGTCCCTCCAGAGTATAAACCTGTTTCCTCAAGTGTAATACTCAAAATATCACACTTATGGTCGTTGTTAAACACATCTATCCTCTTTCAGGAGAGAATGTATTCTCGCAAATGTAGGTCAGCTATAATGATAAAGCAGGTGAGGTGTCAGTTTCCTAAATGTCAAGGATTACAATTTGTGTGTCTGTGGAGCGGGGGCTGATGTTGTGATGGAAGAGAGATAACAGCAGGTGTCTCGGGACTCACCTGAAAGGGGTAAGAAAAAACAACTGTTGCAATGTAAACTGCAAATAAAAATAAAATGCCACCCACTCTGAGTCTCAGTCCCCTACTGAGCCATGCAGGTGCTTTCTACAGCCTCTTGCTAGGTCTCTGATGCTTATCATTAGGACATTTCCTTTAGATTTATCTTAGGTCACACAGGGGTCAAAGTGCTCTACCTAAAATCACGGTTTATGCCCACCTCCTCTGGCTGTTTGATTTGGGTGGCCTTCCATTGTCTCTTGACAGATTTGTACTGCGTAATGTGACGAACCTGGTGTGATTGATACACAGCCATCATATCACTGAAATAAATACAACTGCATAAAGGTTTTAAATGAGTACATTGTTCTGTCCACTGACTCCTGGGGCTATTTATATGTCCCGTTCACTGGCAGTGGCAGTATGATTACCTTCTGTAGGGAGCATAATTAGTGATGGAGATACTGCCTCAATGTCTCTCTTATGCATACAGAATTGGTTTAAAATTTCAAATTATCCTAAATCTCCAGAAGGTCTCCATGATGATGTACCCCTGATTTAGAATGGTTGAACACTCTTCCTCCATCTTCCTTAAAATTCATGTGTTCATGAAATTTACAAACCTGATACCTGGAGATATTAGTGGTACATCTCGTAATGTGTTCCTATTGGGCGGCCATTTAGAAGTACAGCATGGTGTTTATGGAATTCACGTTTCAATTACCTCGTAATAAAGGACAGGAGAGGCAAATTTAAAAATAGCTCCCCCTTTCTGCCATTAAGAACCCCAATACTGTAGACACACCACTGTTGTTTTTTGAAACATGTTGGCCAAAATTGTGTAAGATCTTGCAACAAAGGAATAAAATATATATAGACTGTAGCAGAACTATGTGACTACCCCCAGCTGCATGATTTAGATGAGAATTTTAGCTGTGTCATGTGCATATCGGGGGGGAAAAGCAGGGCCTAAATACTCCTCTTTTCTATGGGATCTATATGTCTTCACTAACTGCTCCAGATTCTAAAAAGGGATTAAGGTACCCTGATATATTTGTGACAGCTCCTAATTAGCTGGCCAGTTGTGAAGTGCTGAATATGGGATAAGGAAGGAATTTGTTCCCCATGTAGGGCACTGCACAACAGGCCCTAGATTGTTAAGTGTTTTATCCTTCCTCTGAATCTTGACATATTTGTCACTGTTAGAGGCAAGACAGCAGATTAGATGGACCAATGATCTGGTTTATCCTCTGTCTGTGATGATAAGGATAATGAGGGAATATTGGCGACAGCCAGGAGTAGCAGGGTTTGAAGGGCTGCTCTTTGCTTACAAATCTAGACTCCACCTAACTAAGTTCTCCCTAGCCAGCATTCTACCTCTTAGTCATTTGTACTGTATACCAAGGAGCAATAAATAACCTGGAAATGGTTACTGCTGCATGGCAGCAGTTTCTAATTTTAGATACTTTGCTTCATTTTAAAACCCAGAAACAAATATATTTCATAGGCATCAAATACAGATTCCCTTTTCTAGACTGTTTGCAGCGGTCTAAGTGGAACATTATTACATATCAGTTGAGGAATTCATATTAAACAGCATTCATTCTCAAAATCTTACCACATCATCCAAACATTGTTATAAATAAGCTGATTGATGGGGACTGAATCGCTTGTGGCCTTGTGCTACATGCCTTTCGCTTACCCGGTGTTTAAACCAGACTTTATAACAGACACACAGTAAAAGGGCTCATGAATCTTAATAATCTAAGTCAGTTTTTTAGAAGTGGTTCATTTGGATGGGTCATATCTACTTAAGTGATCAATCCATATACTTTTCCAAAATAGGTCAATTAGCTTAATAGAAATAATGGGATGCTATAATATTGGCATGCAGTTAGCACAAAAGAAGTTTTTTAGGTAGTGAATTTGGTGCTCATGACATGGAAGGATTAATAACATTTATTTCAATCAAGCCTAGTGCAGGAAGGCATTGTTCAAGCTTTTCCCACCCAGCTCCAGCAACATGTTATTCCTGTTTAACTATTCCACTTCCAAAGCTAATTTGGAATAAGACACTTTTATTCCAGAACAAGAGCATCCACACATGGAGTTAATCTGTTTTAAATTTACACCTCCTGAATCTGGATTAATTTTTATTAGGGCTGTCAAGCTATTAAAAAAATCAATCGTGATTGTGTGATTAATCGCACTGCTAATAATAGAATACCATTTATTTAAATATTTTGGATGTTTTCTACATTGTCCAATATATTGATTTCAATAACAACATAGAATATAAAGTGTACAGTGCTCACTTTGTATATGATTACAAATATTTGCACTGTAAAAAAATTGTATTTTTTAATTCACCTGATACAAGTACTGTAGTTCAACCGCTCTTTATCATGAAAGTTGAACTTACAAATGTAGAATTATGTAAAAAAAAACCTGCATTCAAAAATAAAACAATGTAAAACTTTAGAACCTACAAGTCCACTCAGTCCTATTTCTTGTTCATCCAATCGCTCAGACAAACAAGTTTGTTTACCTTTGCAGGAGATAATGCTGCCTGCTTCTTGTTCACAATGCCACCTGAAAGTGAGAACAGGCATTCGCATGGCACTGTTGCAGCCGGCATCTCAAGATATTTACGTGCCAGATGCACTAAAGATTCATATGTCCCTTCATGCTTCATCCACCATTCCAGAGGACATGCGTCCATGCTGATGATGGGTTCTGCTCGATAACAATCCAAAGCAGTGCTGACCGACGCATGTTCATTTTCATTATCTGAGTCACATGCCATCAGCAGAAGGTTGGGATTTTCTTTTTTGGTGGTTCGAGTTCTGTAGTTTCTGCATTGGAGTGTTGCTCTCTTAAGAGTTCTGAAAGCATGCTCCACACCTCATCCTGCTCAGATTTTGGAAGGCACTTCAGATTCTTAAATCTTTAGTGGAGTGCTGTAGCTATCTTTAGAAATCTCACATTGGTACCTTCTTTGCGTTTTGTCAAATCTGCAGTGAAAGTGTTCTTAAAATGAACAACATGGCTGAGTCATCATCCAAGACTACTATAACATGAAATATGTGGCAGAATGTGGGTAAAACAGCCAGAGACATACAATTTTCCTGCAAGGAGTTCAGTCACAAATTAAATTAATGCATTATTTTTTTAACGAGCATCATCGGCATGGTAGCATGTCCTCTGGAATGGTGGCCGAAGCATGAAGAGGCATATGAATATTTAGCATATCTGGCACGTAAATACCTTGCAATGCCAGCTACAAAAGTTCTATGCAAATCATAGAATATCAGGGTTGGAAGGGACCTCAGGAAGTCATCTAGTCCAACCCCCTGCTCAAAGCAGGACCTAATCCCCAACTAAATGGCCATTCTCACTTTCTAGTGACATTGTAAATAAGAAGTGGGCAACATTATCACCCGCAATGTAAACAAACTTGTTTGTCCAAGCAATTGGCTGAACAAGAAGTACCACTGAATGGACTTGTACACTCTAAAGTTTTGCATTGTTTTGTTTTAGGGTGCAGTTATGTAACAAAAAAATCCACATTTGTAAGTTGCATTTTCACGATAAAGAGATTGTACTACAGTACTTGTGTGAGGTGAATTGAAAAATACTATTTCTTTTGTTTGTAATCAAAAATAATAATATAAAGTGAGCACTGTGCACTTTGTATTCTATGTTGTAATTGAAATCAATATGTTTGAAAATGTATAAAAACATCCAAAAATAGTTAATACATTTCACTTGGTTTTATTGTTTAACAGTGCAATTAAAACTGCGATTAATCATGATTAATTTTTTTGAGTTAATCGTGTGAGTCAACTGGGATTAATTGACAGCCCTAATTTTTGTGAGTGAACGATCTCTGTTTTGAACTGTAGAACCCCCAGCTATTTAAGCCTTGGCTTCTTTTACACAACTCTGCCAATATGCCTCAACCTTTTCCTGCTTTGCTTAACTCCTTGCTGTTTTAGTATGGGGCCCACATAGCTCTGCCAATGCATCTGTATCCTGACCTTCAGCAGCACTGACTTTTGCTAGCAGCAAACCCTGTGTAGCTTTGCTAGTTTTTTACGGCAGTCATTCCTGAGTATGAGAACCCCTGGCTATTTCAGTAATGAGTCCATATGACACTCGGTCAATGCACCTCAGGTTTCACCTGCAGCACTCTTCTCATAGCCAACCTGAGCCTCTCATGAGCAGACATTATCAATTATGCTAAATGCTGCAGTGGGTCTGGGACCAGTAATTTAAGGTGTAGGGAAGGCTGCAGGCTAACATAAAGAACTTGAGAGATTTGAACTCTTGGGAATACATCCCTATTCCTTTCTTCTTTCTGCAGTGGCTGACACGTTTTTTTGCTTGCCGGGTGTGTTCACAAGTAATGAGACCTGCATTGTGAAAGAGAAATTAGACACTTATCCTGTTAATTATTAACCTCTGTGGCCTCATTCACTTCCTCTGTCATGCCTTTATTGTAGCTTATTTGCTCTGTTCTAAAAAAAAGGCTCAGTGGCATTTTATCATAGTTTTCAGACATCTGAGTACATGGGGAATGAAACTATCAGGTTCAGCAGATGTGGGAGCTGGGTTTCTTTTTCTGAGAAGTCACCTGTATAAACATCTATCAAGAATATGTGGAATCCATTAGTGAGAGTGGTGGTGGTGTGGAATCATAAATAGTTTTCCTATACATTGCTTGATAAAAGAGCCTGTATATCCTCTAATCCAAAGATTCTCAACCTTCTTCTTTCTGAGGCCCCCCCAACATGCTATAGAAACTCCATGGCCCAGCTGTGCCACAACAACTGTTTTTCTGTATATAAAAGCCAGACCCAGAATTAGAGGGTAGCAAGCAGGGCAATTTTCTGGGGCTCTACACCACAGGGGGTCCCACAAAGCTAAGTTGCTCAGGCTTTGGAGTCAGCCCTGGGTGACGGTGCTCGGGGCCCTGGGCTGCAGTCCGCTTTCTGCCCTGGGCCCTAGCCAGTCTACCACCAGCCATGCTTGGAGGACCCCTGAAACCTGCTCACAGCCCCACAAGGAGCCCCGGAACCCTGGTTGAGAACCACTGCTCTAATTTCTAATTGTATATCCCTGATAGGTGCCCTTGTTTCCTCCAGCCGGGCAAGGAATGGATGAAATGCCCATCCATACAGTTGTTTAATCAGTTCTGGGCCTGGAGCAATAGAAATGGGATGTCAGATCTCCCATTTGGACAATTAAGGACCATAAGAATGGCCATAGTAGTTCAGACCAAAGGTCCATCTAGCCAACCATCCTGTCTTCCAATGGTGGCCAATGCCAGGTGCCCCAGAGGGAATGAATAGAACAGGTAATCATCAAGTGATCCATCCCCTGTCACCCATTCCCAGCTTCTGGCAAACAGAGGCTAGGGACACCATCCCTGCCTATCCTGGCTAATAGCCATTGATGGACCTATCGTCCATGAACTTATCTAGTTCTTTTTTGAACCCTGTTATAGTCTTAGCCTTCACAACATCCTCTGTCAAGGAGTTCCACAGGTTGACTGTGTGTTGTGTGAAGTACTTCCTTTTGTTTGTTTTAAGCCTACTGCCTATTGATTTCATTTGGTGCCCCCTAGTTCTTGTATGAGAGGAGTAAATAACACTTCCTTATGTACTTTCTCCACACCAGTCATGATTTTATAGACCTCTGTCATATCCCCCCTTAGTCATCTCTTTTTCAAGCTGAAAAGTCCCAGTCTTATTAATCTCTCTCCTCATATGGAAGCTGTGCCATACCTCTAATAATTTGTATTGCCCTTTTCTGAACCTTTTCAAATTCCAATATATCGTGTTTGAGAAGGGGGGACCACATCTGCATGCAGTATTTCTAGTAATTGAAAGGTGCCAAATAGACAGATACTGAAATCCTCTTTATCAACAGAATGGGGAGTGCAGCATGGGCAGCATTAATGAGAGTTTCCCCAGAATGTCCTATCAATATGTCTCAAGGCAATTCAGAACAATTTAGTCTTTGTGGCCCAATCAATTCTTGGCTTCTCTGCTGATGCTGCCACCAAGGGTGCTGACTGATTTTTGTGGTCTTAACACTTCTCCTAGGAAGTGGATTGCAACCAGCAACTCATCTTGAATAGGTCACCAAATCATCTGCAAAGAATAAAGATAAATGATTAATACCAACCTCATTTTATTGGAAGCACTAATCTGCTATCTGATCTTTTTGTGTGTTTTGAATAAACTTATCACCATGGTACCATATATGGTGATGTACGGATCCACGTCTCACCAACATTTTGGTCCGCCCAGTCCCCCTCTTTTGTGTTAGGTTTATTGTCATGGTCTCTAAGCATTAGTTCAGATTGTTTTTGTAATCTCTGTAGCAAAGACAACTACTGGGTGAAAATTTTTTAAAAAGACATTCTTAGTACTAGATTGAGACTGTGCAGATGGATCCACCCAAACTATAGATTAGTACAGTAAATATAATAGAATTCATATTTATAATGATCACTTAGCTAAATGAATTAAATCTTACTTTCCAGAAGTCATCTCCTATTGTGCCTGATGTGTTTTCTCCTGACATATAGTATAACTGAGGATTTGGTTTAATATGTCATATAAACTTAACTACCTTCTTCCCTCCACCTCACACCCTTTCCCACACTAGTGGGTTATTTAGCAGGGAAAGTTTTCACAACAGTTACCTGTTTACCTCTTCTGCGGATAATTGGTGGAATCTGGGGTCATGTCTCACAAAATAATTTTATGAGCCCTAGTGTAGGTAAGACTCCAAAAGCAGAGGAGCATCTTTAATTGGGATGGTGATAAAAATGCCAGAAGCCATCAGAACTTGTTTTGTCTTCATTAGAGCTGCCATTGATGCTTGCACTGTTTCAGCTGAATCAGTGTGACTCAGCTATGGTGTGAATTTGTTTTGTAAAATCCTCTAGTGTAGAGGAGGTCTACTAGGACTAGAAATCCAGCCTTCTTCACTTGTTCTAAATTCATGTTTAAAAGAGAAAGAGAGCTGTGTTGTTTTGTACCTGCCATGGGCACCACTTCAAAAAAGTGACACAGAGTTAAAATATTTCTCCCACGTTGTCATGTCTGGCCAAGGAGTGACCTCAACCCTCTCCTTTTTGCTTTGAGTCATTTCTAAGTTACCTGGGTGCCCAAAACAGACTCTGAGGTAAATTGCAGTGCCAGAAATTGTTTGTTTTTTTTGAGTGTCTTGGATGGCTACATGCACACAACCTCGGCATTGTTAGTAAGGGCACTGTTACACCCAGGAACTGTAGGTGTAGTAGCAGATTAACTACTCCAACTACTTTCATGTTTGTAATCTTTCTAATCTTGATCTGGTAGCCATGTTGTTTGTCTCCTTCTGCACGTAGGCAGAACCTGGCCGTGGGATTGTTCCCCAGGCTGTTTTTTATAGTGGCAGGTACAAACTAAAATACACATTTATTCTAAAGAGTGCAGATGCCGCATGAAATGTTATGCTAACACTTACATAGGAGCTGAATCTGAAAATCCCTGCTCTACGGCATATTCAAGTAACCAAAATATATTATTAAAATGACCCTTTTAGGAAACATAGAGGATAAGTGCTGTTCATACAATTGAAAGTAAAGCTTTAAACTTCTGTTCTCCACTGCCCTAAAATAGCATATGTACATTTGTTCATCAGGCTATTGATGTGTCATACCCAACACACTGCCTCCAGCAGTGGTCAAACTGGTGTTTCAGAAGAAGGGGGGAAAAAAAAAAAGCCAACAATTGTATAGTGTTGGCTGCATACGAGGCAAAAAAGGATTATTTCCTGATCATTGCAGCATTCAGTTTATGCCCTGCAGCATGAGATTTGATTACACTTATTTTAGCTTGCCTAACTACAAATGTTACTAATCATAAAACTAGACCTGAAGTAGAGCTCTGTGTAAGCTTGAAAGCTTGTCTCTCTCACCAACAGAAGTTGGTCTAATAAAAGATATTACCTCCCCCACCTTGTCTTTCAAATAAAAACTATCCAAGCTTTTTTAAAATCTAGTCTCAGTATTAGACTTTAAAGTGTGAACAAGAATTTTTTTTCTTTCAGGAGCCAAAAAGGGAGCTGTTTTTAGACCTTGTATCAATGTGAATTACACTATTTCCAGCAAGGCTGTTCTGGTTTGCCAAGGTTTCTACTGCAGCGTGGAGAGAGGAACCCTTTTTTCCCTTGGAGCTTTTAAATGGTGATGGACAGTGACACCCTTCTAGTGGCATTATTCGTATGTTCCTTTACACATCTTTATGAGAGAACCTCTGGAGTGGCAATGATGTCTTTCAATGACAACAGCAGAATTCATTGAACTTCCTTGTTTTCCCTAGGTGGCAGCCCCTGAACTTTTGGGGATTTTTTTGTGATAGGATTTTGCCCACTCTCATTCTTCTCTGAGATATTTTCCTCTACCTGGAGGGCACTGACTTGATAGAAGAATTAGTTTGATAAATGGAGACACATTCCATGGCACCCAACTAAAATGTAGTCATGCCTTCTGACCTTCAGGCCAGTTAACAAGGACAGGGTCTGCAGCAAGAATAACATTATGGTGCAATGTAGTTACACAGCCTTGTACTATGTTAACATCATGGCAGTATAAATAGTGCGGTAGCTGTACCTTACTTGTATTCCGAGACACACAAACTTAAGGTGGAGAGTACCTATCATCTGGGTTTAAATTGGGAAAAATACAGTGATGATTGTCACAGAAGCTCTGCCCACAGTCTATGTTCCACTTAGAGTTCTTCCTGCCATATGGCACATCTACCCTATACTAGTCTATATAGGTTCTAACACTGCACTCATCACTATTATATCTGACAGATTTCAGAGTAGTAGCCATGATAGTCTGTATTCGCAAAAAGAACAGGAGTACTTGTGGCACCTTAGAGACTAACAAATTTATTTGAGCATAAGCTTTCGTGAGTTACAGCTCACTTCATCGGATGCACTCAGTGGAAAATACAGTGGGGAGATTTATATACATAGAGAACATGAAACAATGGGTGTTACCGTACACACTGTAACCAGAGTGATCACTTAAGGTGAGCTATTACCAGCAGGAGAGCCGGGGCGGGGGGGGGGGACCTTTTGTAGTGATAATCAAGGTGGGCCATTTCCAGCAGTTGACAAGAACCTCTGAGGAACAGTGGGGGGTGGGGGTGGGGGATAAACATGGGGAAATAGTTTTACTTTGTCTAATGACCCATCCACGTGACCCCCTTCAACCCCCCCGCTTTCCTGCTGGTAATAGCTCACCTTAAGTGATCACTCTGGTTACAGTGTGTACGGTAACACCCATTGTTTCATGTTCTCTATGTATATAAATCTCCCCACTGTATTTTCCACTGAATGCATCCGATGAAGTGAGCTGTAGCTCACGAAAGCTTATGCTCAAATAAATTTGTTAGTCTCTAAGGTGCCACAAGTCCTCCTTTTCTTATTATATCTGAGTACCTTAAAGCCCTGGTCTGCACTGGGGGGGAATTGATCTAAGTTACACAACTTCAGCTACGTGAATAACGTAGCTGAAGTTGATGTACGTAGATCGACTTACCGTGTTGTCTTCACCACAGTGAGTTGACTGCTGCCACTCCCCCGTTGACTCTGCCTGCACCTCTTGTGGTGCTGGAATACAGGAGTCGACAGGAGAACACTCGGGGGTTGATTTATCGCGTCTAGACTAGATGCGATAAATCGATCCCCGCTGGATCGATCGCTGCCCGCCGATCCAGCAGGTAGTGAAGACATACCCCTAGTAGTGGATTGAGTGACATGACTAGCATCTATCATGTGTCATTTACTCTCTCATCCTCTTCCCAGGGGGCAAATTGCGTGTGCAGTAGTGTTTTGTTTTGTTTCGGTGTGTGTGTGTTGGGTTTTATATGCACATGCCGCTTTGTGTTTATATTGGAGAAGGTAAGTCAAAGAAATGTGCCTTGCACTTGGAGTGGAAGGGGGTGAAGTTTGTGATGGTCCTTAATTCCTGTGGGAGTTCATGCCACAGTCTCAGACAGTGGCCATGCTCTTTTGACCATATCCCTGTCTGCATTGACGTGCTCTCCAGCTTATTTTCCAGTGGTCATCTCCATCATTTCTGAGATGAATTAAGAGAGTGAAAAAGAGAAACCGTGAGAGTTTGGAGGATTGGGCGGGCAGAGAGGGGAAAATCATAAGGGAGGGATGCCCTTTCCTTTTGTTAGCCATGCAGATTTTAGAGCATTTAAAGTCCAGCTTCAAACACAAAGCTCATTTAACCATTAACTGTAGTAGACCTGCCAATCCTCTATAATATAGCTGTTGGGGAACATCTAACGCCAGTCAGAAGTACAGTGTTAGAAAGAGAACATGCCACAAGCTTCAGCCTGGTGCGTTTGTGCTGGTGCACTTACTGCATTTTGTATCATGCAAGCCTGGGGCACCAGTTAGTCATACCCAGAGGAGGCGCTCTTTGAGAGAGTGTCAATATGAAAGCGAATAAGGTGGATTGTGAAAAGATTTTGCCACCTATTCTAAAACCAAATCAGACACTGCATTTTGTGCCAGAGGTAGTAAAGATTAAAGTTGAATGTTTACAGAGATGATCTGGGTTTATCCTGGGACTCTTGAAGGTAATCAGCGTGATCAGTATTTTGGGAACACTGCACCATGTATCTAAGCTGCTAAATAACTGTGAGTTTTTGTAGGGAGACATTGTGAGAGGCTTGTAGGTAAAATTCTTTACTTCTTACTTCTCAAATAGTAGCTCTCTTTAATGCATTCCAGGAGTTTAGCCTGCTTGGCTTAAAGTAGAACTTTCATACTCGGGAAGGTAATTATTCCCAAATAATAATACTTTGCACTTCAATACCAAGTTGTGTATATAAAGTCAGCTGGTCAGAACTTTGCATAAGGAGGGGCTATAATATTTCACAAACTTATTTTTATGTTAATGTTTGGTTTGTTTCCAATATTCTTACTCACTCAGTGACCCAAACACCTTCTTTGTGTATACAGTGCATGAATGGAAACCTGAACAGGACCAAAAGCAGGTGTTCATGGCACAGAGGGGAGCTTTAGAACAATATTTATAGGCTATTCAATTTGTTTTCTTTATTTAATTTATATGTAGTTCTTGCATAAGGTTGAAATTGAAACAGAAAACAGAGTAAAAGTTCAGCTATATCCACAGAGCCAAATTTAACCCTGGTGTAACTTTGCTGAAGCCAGAGGACTTTCACCAGGAGCTAATCTGAATTTGGCCCTTTCCACTGGCTGACTGATATGTTTGCTTAGGGCCTGATTCTGCCACGTGTACTCACATTACATAGTACCTTACTCTAGGATTAGAAATCATTGTGACTACTCTCCATGAGCAGTCCTGTTGAAGCCAGTGGGACTACTTATGAAATAAGGCAGGTCTTTATATGTGGAGCGGTGGCAGAATCAGGCCCTTTGAAAATAGAGTAGGAAGCATACAAATCCCAAGCTTCTGTGTTTAAATCTCTTTCCATCCCCTGCCTGATTCCATCTGTATGTCAGTCCTTTAATTGTGATTGTACATTAAAACTCAGGGCCATGAGAAAATGGAAAAGTTTGGCTGACGTTGAACATCCTGAAGGAAAGCATGCCTTGTGGGTGGTGTTCAGCGCTGCTGTGTGCACAAATCAGGTTTGATGGTTTGTTCTGGTCTCTCCTTCCCTGTGCTAACAGGAACTGGAAGTGCTATGGATACTGCTCATTTGTCCCTTTGGAAATAATATTTTAAGTTGCTCAATAGCAGTCCTTTGAGCTGATTTTGGAGTAGTGGAGGTGCATGCCAAGGGGATAGAAAGATGGTGGCTGAGAGGAGGGACACCTCTGATTGGAAGTTTAATTGCTATATGGGGAAGGACGGGGTAAGAACTCTATTAGGCATACATAATTCTGTTTCAAGTAACAGTCAAATATCCTTACATTTTTGTAGTAAGAGTTGTGAGTTTAAAGTGTTGATTTGGTCAGAAAAGTGACTTATCTTGTAAGTTAGATATGCTGGTTTTACTCACAATTATACATTTTCCTCCTATTAGCCCTGCAGATCCCATACAATTATGAGAGAGCAACCAAGCTGGAATATATTCTGCCCCATTCATCATCTGTTAAATTCCAGATGATGAATCTCTATTACCGGAGTGGATGTCAGAGACAGAGGGCCCAGGTAGGGTTTGTAGCAGCACTAGTATTTAGAAATATCATATGTTAATTTGTAAACTGAGTATGTTCTGTCCAGAGTCATTGAGAGAGAGAATGTGGAGTCTTTCCCTGTCATTTATCCAGAGTCAGTTTTCTGATGGAAACCACAACTTTAAGTTGTAGTCAGATTCATGAGAGGAAGTATTAGCATTCTTCTCTTAAAGATGGTATTGAAACCCATTTAATTTAAATGAAAGATATGATGAAGGTATGTATAATCCCATTTCACCCATTTAATATCCGGTCAGCATGGATTTCCTTTTAAAGAGCTGCCCTGCAAAAGCCGGGTAACACCGTTTGTGACAAGTAATTTATTGAAATCCATTCCTAAATGTTCTGGTTTCCATGATGCCATGCTTTAGGGGCAGCAGACCTCTTATGGGAGACTTAATTTCTTTCCCTTCCAAAGATTTGAGTCTCTGAAACTTCCATTGGCTGGTATCCAGAAAGAAAAAAAGATTTGTTGGTACAGCCTAGTGTCTGCAAATGTGTGGTGATATAAATATCCACTCAGCTGTTTTCATTGTGGTGAGAGCTGATAAAACACTTGTGGCTAGAGGTGAACAGAGTCAAATTCTGCCCTTAGAAACGTGCACTTATTCCACTGAATTTTGATGGTTAGGATTCTATATGGGAGGTCATTTCACTTGTACACGAACTCCCCTAGTGGGAAAAATGAATAGCTTTTTTTAAGGGAGGAAGAAAACAACTTAAATCTTTTTTCAAAAAAAGTTTTAATGTTATAGTTGGTATGGAGTGAGTGCAGAGCAAGTGAGGGTTTATGCTGCGGCAAGAAAAGGATTATTACTCTTGGAGCTCTTTAATGAAAACCCAGTTCACTCTACATAGTTGTACAGGGTTGAAAGCCCTCCATGTCCAGAACAGTTTGTAGACAACTCTGCCACCTCAATCCTATGTACTTTTAAACTTTTTATGACAGCAGAGAGGAGAGCAAACACATTTCACTTGCATGCAAAACCCAGCCAATCTGTGGCAAAAACATGCTCAGTGAAGATTTATCTGCTGACTCTGAAAAGTGTCCCTAAGCATAAAACTGACAAATACCTGCTTAATTTATGTTCATATAATCCAGTTTTTGCTTAAATAGATATTATTTCACTCTATCAACTCCCCTGAAAGTACATTTCACCTCTTCACCACTCCATATATGGTCTATTGTAGTGGTTCTCAACCTTTTCCCTAGTGTGACCTCATCTTACAATGCAAAAAAAATTTGGCTCCCTGCCCCATCTAGCAATAAAGAAAGGAAGTGTAAGGTCCTGCAGGTCTAGAACCCAGGGCTGCAGAACAGTCAGGCAGCTGACATCTCCAGGCTGTGCATGACCCACTGTGAACACAGACTATGGGAAGTCCCACCTCACAGAGTTTGACAGGCAGCAGCCTCATAGCTCCTGATTGGCTCTGCACCCTGTATAAATGCAAGGGGCATTCCAGGAAGTATCCCGGCAACAGAATGGATTTCTTGTAGCTGCCACAACCATTTCTCTCCTTGCTCTTGAACTCTTGGCTTTGACCTCAGTTTGATTTGGACTTCGCCTTCTGACCCAGACCCTGAAACGTGACTTGGTCTCTGACACTTGGTATCAGCCCTGGCCTGGAACCTGACTACAGACGCCTTTGCTACTCTCTTACCGTTGGTCCTGACTGTCTTTGTTAGGATCCTGACAGGAAGGGTGGTCACTGCCCTTTGAAACCTGTTTGTGACCCCTGGTGATCACAACCCTCATATTGAAAACATGTGGTGTAATTGCTAGGATAGGGAACTGTGAGAGTTCAGAGACATGAATTTTGTTCCTGGCTGTGCCGCACACTTTCTTTGTAACCTTGGATAATGTACTCAGTCTTTCTGGTCTCAGTTTCCTGATCTGTAAAATGGGGTAATACCACTTCACAGTGACTGTTAAGAAACTTAATTTATTAAAGTTAGTAAAGTGCTTGGAGCTCCTTGGCTGGAAGACCCTTTGAGATTCCAAGTACGTTTAACACTTTATTTTTACACACATTCCATACTAACTTAAACTTTTAACATATTTTAATGATTTTAGATTTAGAAACTTTCTATTGGATGAAACACATATGACATGGAGCTTTTTGTCCCAGTGCTAATGCTTGCAAATCTATCATGCTAAAGGTCCCAGCTTCCAGGAACTCTTAAAAGCCTTATAATTTGAGACTTTAGGAACTAGACTAGACAAAGTACTAGAAAAATGTACTACAGAGAACAGTTCTGCATTGTTAGGGAGATGGACTGGATGATCCTATAGGTCTTGCCCATTTATTTTTAATGCAATTCTAAGTGTTCAAGATTTTAGTTCAGCTCCTTTGTCCAGTATTGTCAGGTTGTACTGGACCTGGCGCACAAAAGCTGACTTTGCTAATTCGGAGAATGAAACTTCAAGGGTGTAGTTTAAGAAAATATTGATTCATTTTTTCTTCCAGATAACAACAAGCAGGCATTTGCCCAGTAGGGTGGGGTAGTAAAGTTATCTTGACTCTGTAGTAATAACTTCAGTCTTTGGCTCTGAAACCTTGAGAACACTTGGACAACATTTGACAGGTGTTTGCCGTCAGCCAGATAGAATTGTTGTTTCTAGACTTGTACCATAGATTGACTTTTGCACAAACCAATAGCACGGGGATTTCCTACACTTGCAACATCACTGGTTTTCCAGAAGTATGACATACCTTGTGTGCAGAAGAGTTAAATTTCAACCCAAGTGCCTCTTACTAACCCCAGTTACTCATCCGTTGGACAAAGCCATGTTCGTTACTCAAGCCAGCAGAATATCTTTCTCAGTGTAAGTAAGCACTATATAGCTATCCCATTTTGAAATACTACATCACATATAAGTTACAGGTGTTATGTTCTTTTAGCTATGTGTTCTTAACCAGCTGAATTCTAGTTCAGTGTTTTAAACGTTTTCCTAGTGTGGATGTGGCAGAGTAATCACCTGAGAGCTAAAGGAACAGAGGGCCTGGTCTGAAGTCAACAGAAACACACCCATAGATTAAATTGGACTTTGGATTAGGCCTTGAGAGAGCTACTGAGTACATAGTATATAACAAATCTTGTTGGTCTTGATTGGAGTGGAGCATTTGGAGGCCTAGTCCACCTGTGGCTCTTTGGGCTCCGCCTCCACTTCTAAAATCCTCAGTTTGGGAGCTTTCTGAGGGGCATACCCTAGAGATGTTTCCCCAGGAGGGGTTTGCTTTCCAACAGGGGCTTTTCTACCAATGGTTTTGTCTCAGAGCTTGAAGCTAGAGGAGGGTTTTTCTTGGTAGTGGCCAGGAAAGAATTGATGTTTTTGAGTTGGGGTTTGGGAATTGATTTAACCCAGTTAAATCTCCTAGGGAATTTGCTGAGTTTGGAAATGTCCCTTTTACTTGAGGATATGGATTAAATGGCCTGTAAGTAAGGAAATTTTAGGACCTGACCACTTCCCATTGAAGTAAATTTCAATGGGCATCATCCAAGTCCAGTTTTTCCAGTGCAATATCTGAGTTTTAAAGTCTTACCCTATTTTGGTGTTACTGATTAAAAGCTTGTTCTGGTGTGTAAAGATCACTTCTTCATGGAATTAATGTTGGGGGCAAATTAGTTTACCTCCAAGCAATAGTGTACCACTTCATAATAAATAAATTGTTCACATGTTATCAGTGAGGAAGCTGAGGCATAGAATGATTTAAAACAAAATTTCCAGTGCCCAGTAATTTTTGGTGCCCAACAGTAGACTCCTTTAGCTTGATGTAACCCAGTAGGTTTCAGAGTTGCTGAGTACCCACTGCTTCCCCTGAAATCTGTCCATTTGGATTGCACCAGAGTTGAGCAGTAATTTAGCATTTTTTTTCAGTTTGAAGCAACACAAACTTATTGCATTCAAGACAGATTTGTTTTGTAATGTGCACGTCCTTGGATGATTACAAACTGTTAACCACTGAGTGAATGAGAGTGTTTTCTTTGGAGGGATATGGTTACGAGAACTGTGCGCTGTGAAGAGCCATTGAGTAATTTGTACTTTTAAGAGGTAGATATCTTCTCTTACATTCTCTATTGTAACTCCCTTCTTGCTGACCTCTTCAAGTGCCGGCTCTCCAGACTCCATTTTGTGCAGAATGCAGCTGTGTGAGATAACGATCATTTATGGCTAGGTTTTTCATGCCCTTCCCACCAAAGGATCAGAAAGTTCTCTGGTAATTTTGTAGATGCTATAGCTTTGGAAAATATCTCGGTGCCACAGAAGGGAGTAATCTCTGCTCTTTGATGTTTATACTGGCTGTTTTTCCTTTTTAATAATCAGAACAGGAGGAAATGTGGTGAATTAGCCGCATGACAGAAGCAGAGGAATTCATTAAAGAAACTAAAATGAATTCTACTCAAGTTTCAGGCTTTAGGGTTGGAGTCACAAAGCAGTAATCGTCTTTCAGTTGTTTTTAATGATTTCTTTTGTGGTACCTTCCTTGTCCATGAAACTGATATTTACCTTGGTGTGGGTGAGCCTGAGAAAATGAGCAGTATAGTGGAAGCTTTGAACAGGGATTTTTAGCAGCATTAATATTAACCAGTTCCTTTCAACTGTGTTCTCTGATGTGGGTCAGGACTATTGACAGTGTAAAGGGAAAGAGAAATTGGATGGTTGAGGGGATTATATGGGATTAAGTAGCCCTTCATTTGTAGCCCAGGTTGGTAGTGATTGGAACTTTTTACCATCTGATGGCAGTTTTGTGGCCTATGTGAAATGAGTTAGTGATTTTATAATGAACAGGTTTCCCCATCATGTCTGGCACTAAGCAGGCCTCTTGTTGGGCTGTCTCAGCAGAATACTGAGTACAGTACAGAATACAGCAGTGGATGTATTGTTTCTTGACTTTAGCAAAGCTTTTGACACGGTCTCCCACAGTATTCTTGTCAGCAAGTTAAGGAAGTATGGGCTGGATGAATGCACTATAAGGTGGGTAGAAAGCTGGCTAGATTGTCGGGCTCAACGGGTAGTGATCAATGGCTCCATGTCTAGTTGGCAGCCGGTATCAAGTGGAGTGCCCCAAGGGTCGGTCCTGGGGCCGGTTTTGTTCAATATCTTCATAAATGATCTGGAGGATGGTGTGGATTGCACTCTCAGCAAATTTGCGGATGATACTAAACTGGGAGGAGTGGTAGATACGCTGGAGGGGAGGGATAGGATACAGAAGGACCTAGACAAATTGGAGGATTGGGCCAAAAGAAATCTGATGAGGTTCAATAAGGATAAGTGCAGGGTCCTGCACTTAGGACGGAAGAACCCAATGCACAGCTACAGACTAGGGACCGAATGGCTAGGCAGCAGTTCTGCGGAAAAGGACCTAGGGGTGACAGTGGACGAGAAGCTGGATATGAGTCAGCAGTGTGTCCTTGTTGCCAAGAAGGCCAATGGCATTTTGGGATGTATAAGTAGGGGCATAGCGAGCAGATTGAGGGACGTGATCGTTCCCCTCTATTCGACATTGGTGAGGCCTCATCTGGAGTACTGTGTCCAGTTTTGGGCCCCACACTTCAAGAAGGATGTGGATAAATTGGAGAGAGTCCAGCGAAGGGCAACAAAAATGATTAGGGGACTGGAACACATGACTTATGAGGAGAGGCTGAGGGAGCTGGGATTGTTTAGCCTGCAGAAGAGAAGAATGAGGGGGGATTTGATAGCTGCTTTCAACTACCTGAAAGGGGGTTCCAAAGAGGATGGCTCTAGACTGTTCTCAATGGTAGCAGATGACAGAACGAGGAGTAATGGTCTCAAGTTGCAGTGGGGGAGGTTTAGATTGGATATTAGGAAAAACTTTTTCACTAAGAGGGTGGTGAAACACTGGAATGCGTTACCTAGGGAGGTGGTAGAATCTCCTTCCTTAGAGGTTTTTAAGGTCAGGCTTGACAAAGCCCTGGCTGGGATGATTTAACTGGGAATTGGTCCTGCTTTGAGCAGGGGGTTGGACTAGATGACCTTCTGGGGTCCCTTCCAACCCTGATATTCTATGATTCTATGATTCTAATACTGTAGCTAAGGATTGAATGGGCTCTGGAGACTAAACTGCTCTCTCATCCCTAGAAGTTGTCCCTCTAGGTCAGGGTTGCATCACATTGGTGGGGGGGGGGGTGTGTGGAAAAGCTTGCAAGTGGGCTTCACTCTTCAGGACTCAGAGACATTTTAACATCACTAAATATTTTGTTTGGGTTAGAGCCAGGTAAGCAACAAACTTCTGTGAACCAAACTTGAGCTCTAGACTTGGAGGGCTGCATATCTTGAGCTATCAATGAGAGACACAAATATTTTCTTATTACCTGCTAGTTAATTAGAGGCTCTCCTTTCTCAGCAGCTATGTTGCCATATTCTAGACCTGGTTCAAATTGCCTGCACAAACTGGTCATCCATTTCTACAAAAGGTAAAGATATATGGGAAAGAACATTATAGAAATATAAGGCCAAATTTCTAATGTTACATGCATGTTGTTGTGGACACACATTTTCACATGCTTAACTTGTGAGTCCGAGAATTATGTACATGCACAGTCAGCTAATTTACACACGCACGCATGCAATAATCAAGCAGTCAGTTTCTGTACATAAATTGTGAAAGAGGTACTGTTGTCCAGTGGTTAGGACACTAGCTTAGGACTTGAGAGACCTAGGTTCAAGACCCTACTCTGCCACAGGTTCTCCTGTGTGACATGGGTAAGTCATTTAGCCTTTCTATGCCTCAGCTTCCCATCTATAAAATGGGGATGACAGTACTTCCCTATCTCATGGCTTGTTGTGAGGATGAATATTTTAATTAAAGATTTGGAAATGCTACAGTAATAGGAGGGGCCATGTAAGTATCCAAGATAACTAAATTGTGGATCGGATTTTTGAAAGACAGTTGTATGCCATGATATATAGATACATTTGTGTACACCAAAACTCATATGTGCAAAACCCCAATATACATGTGTACGGGACATTATATTTATTTTCCTGGAAATAATGACACATATGTAGCCCCACCCCTGTTTTTATTGAACAAAGCAAGCATCACACTGCAATACAATGTGATGAATCAGCTGAGCTGCAGGGCTGACTCGTCCTGTTCCAGCTTTATTGGCTCTGTTATCTTTACTCTGGCACCCATCGCTATATGAACTTCATTCAGAGAAGAGTTAAAGTAGATGTTCCCCAGTTCCCAACTGATTCTATTATGTGTAAGCTTTCTCCACAGCTTTTTCTTTTGAGTTGAAAATTTGGACAGGTTAAGTCTCGTTCAAGAGAAACTGGTAGTCTAGTAGGAAAAGGGGAAGGAAAGACTTGTGCCACTGATTACTGTTGTTGCTCTTCTCTTAACTACAGGAGTATTACCAGGAAAGTCCTTAATACTGGATTTTCTGTCCATTACTGAGAATGAAAAAAGCCTCAGATTCATATATTTGACAATAGAGGTGCTATTACTGCAATCCTACACACAAACATCCTGCTACATGTGCAGAGGTCCACAGCTGAATCAATACAGTTCTGCTGCATGGGGAGAGGGGACCAATTTCTGGGGAACTTGTGCAGAGCTTCTGCACCCACTGAGTGCCATGGATCTATAGGACTGCAGACTCCAGTTTGCCGGAAAATTTTGGAGTAGGTTCTCAAGAGTGTGCAGGGGGTTCATCACAGGATCAGTAGATTCATTATTATGGAGATCCACCTCTTACTCACCCACGAAGAGCAGGTGTGGCAGAAGTTTGGCTGAGTGTAACCATGAGGTAAGGGTGCAGATCAGCTCCACTGCCACTCCATGGCCAAGGATATTCCTTCCTTCCATAGGTCCTGAGGGTTTCATCAACACACAGCTCAGCTTCTCAATTTGTATACAGAGACCATGATTTGTCCTTTATAACGTACCAGTTTTTCAGTTCTTTCTGTCTTCAAAGTGCTTCAAAGTAACTAATACTCACAACATCCCTGTAAGATGGGCAAATAAATATGGTACAAATAATTAAGTACACTTTTCTGTATAATACAAGCTTTATTTGGAAGTTGGTAGAGTGGCTTTCCCCCAGAGATGGCATATATTTAGTTGTATGTTCTGAATTAAGTTCTGTTTTCCTACTGGCAGGACCATCCTTAGGCATACGCAGCTGCATAGGGCACCTGAAAATTTGGGGCACCACTCCCCTCGCTGGCCATGCCTGGTATCCTCTCTTCTCTGGCCCTTTCCCCCGTGCTGGGCCAGCGGGCTTCTCGCTGCCCCCAATCCCGCCCCCTCCCTCACTCGCTCCTCAGCTGGCTGACTGAGGGCTCCAGCCTCCGGCTCTGCAGTCCCAGCCCCAGGGAGCCCAGAGCAGCGTGGCTGGTCACTGGCGGCCCAGCCCACTGCTGCCTGGAGCAGAGTCCATCCCTGGATCCTGCCTGCCTGTGCCACTTGGTCTCCAGTGGGGGCTGGGCCGGGGCCAGGACAGGAGAAGCGAAACCGCCACGTGAATCAGTGGGGGGGAGGCGGGGACTTAAAGTCACAGTGCGCTGACTGTCTCTCACACTTCCCTAACACACACACACAGGCTCTCACAGCCACATATACTCTGCCTCTCACGAGTCACAGTCCCCCAACACACAGTCACATACACACACACTGGCTCTCTCTCTGTCTCTCTCAAACGCATTGGCTCTCTCTCATACACACTCATGCACACACACACACTTCTATTATTATTGTTGTTATTACTGCTTGTTACTTCCCGTCAAAATGCTCATGGTGAGGCAGGAGTGGCAAGGGACTGCAGGAGGGCTGTGGGCTCTAGCAAGATGCCGCCCCCATGTGACAGTGCGAAGCCTGCCTTGAGCCACTGCCGATACGAAGTTTGGTGTGTGTCAGCAATGAGGGGGGAGGTGGCTGTGCCCTCTCGACACACTGGGGTCAGCCGCGCCGGCTGGGGACTGCCTTCAGTGGAACATAGGGGCACCAGTTTAATAATACTGCGTAGGGCCCCATATATCCTAAGGACAGCCCTGCCTACTGGTGCTGGTAATAGCAAATAGCTAGTAAAATGACTTAACTGCAATGCTTGACCAGATTATAATCTATTTCCCAGTGTAGGTCTAGAGTATCTCTACTGGCCTAAGTGTAGTTAATCCAGATTTATATGAGTGTAAATGCAATCAGAATCTGGTTCCACCATGGCTAGTTGTATTTGAGCCTTCCTCTAGTTGACATAAATATAAAAATTGAGAAGGAATCTGTCTGTAGAAATAGAATCTATCTACACAGAGATCTTAGGTTTCAGAGTAGCAGCCATGTTAGTCTGTATCTGCAAAAAGAACAGGAGTACTTGTGGCACCTTAGAGACTAACAAATTTTTTAGAGCATAAGCTTTCGTGGGCTACAGCCCACTTCATCAAATTCATAGAATGGAACATATAGTAAGAAGATATATATACACATACTGATAAGTTGGAAGTTACCATAGAAACCGTGAGAGGCTAATCAGTTAAGATGAGCTATTATCAGCAGGAGAAAAAAACTTTTGTAGCGATAATCAAGATGGCCCATTTAGACAGTTGATAAGAAGGTGTGAGGATACTTAATTTAGGGAAATAGATTCAATATGTGTAATGACCCACATTTTAGGTTTTAGGTACTTCTGTGGTCCCCATTATAGTAGTATCTGAGAACCCCAAATCTTTTAACGTATTTATTGTCAAAGGGCCCATTTGATGTAAGGAAGTACTATAATCGCCATTGTACAGATGGGAACCTGGGGCCCAGAGAGACTAAGGCATAGATTCACAAAGGTACTTAGGCACCTAAATCCCAATTTTAGGCTCCACTGTGATTCACAAAACTCCTGCTGAACCCTGTAGGTACCTAAACTCACTCAGCACTTTTTGCAGTTAAAAAGTTCCCTTGGTACTTTTTTCCTGCATCTGGGCATGTGCACTGCTGCCTCAATCTAGTCATAAGTGATGTATTCAAAGTCTATGGTGGAGCAGGCAAGTGAACCCAGATTTCTTGAGTCTCTGGTTAATGCCCTGACCACTGGCCCATCCTACACACTGCTAATATTGATTAAAATATTGTTGGTACATTTGTGTATTGTGCAACCAGTTTAAAAAAATGAACTTGAACCAAAAAATCAGCTGCCTTTTATAGCAACACTGTAAATAGAAGTCAAATTAGTTATAAATATATACAAATTTGCAAAGTTTTCCTTGAGGTGCCAGCAGCTCATTAATTAGAAATTTGGTAGTTTTGATGGAAGATGATTGTAATAGCCTGCCAAAGCTGTACCAGAAAAACGCTTTGTACTTGATACTAGTTACTCCTGAGTAAGTTAAAGAGGCTTCCTTTATGGATGGTGCAGAACTACAGCAATATCTTGAGCACACAGGGTGTTAGAGGTTATATAATTTTATAGAATTATATAAAAAGAAAGTGAAAGAAAGTGTTCTTTATTCAAAATGGAAAGATATATGAACTACTATCAATATTTTTTCATCAGTACCTTCATAGAAGTTGTGGGACTAGAAGTAACAAGAAAAACATCTCAACAGCTAGTAAATATTTCTTTTCCATATTAGCTTCCAGAATTCAAATAAAGTTATTTTAACCTGATATAATTTACAGTTAGAAAGCATTTTCGAACATGCATATGCCCAGCGAAGAATGGTAGTGGTAGGATGGCTTTATAGTCTATGCATCAGGTTTGAAATACTCACACTTCCTGGAACTACTGGCTGAAATCCTGGCATCGTCAACTCAACCGTACATCCTTCCATGGTAGCTTGAGTATTGTACAGTCAACTAGGTGTCTGTCATTTCAATGAGCCCTTAAAAACTGAGGTCAGGTATGCCCTGAGTGGATTTTAATGATCCCATGACACTCTTATAAATGTATGATGGGGAGAGTTTCCAGGAATCCTTGGCCAAATTGTCCCCTTCCTAATCCCCTGTTGTGCAACATTGTGTGCTCCAGTTGTTTGTTCCCCTCCACCCTGTTTCAGTGATCCAGGTGATGTGTACAGCTATCTGGTATTCTTTGGAATGAAAGGCACTTGATATTCAGTCCCAAAAGAACATTGCTTTTAATATTGCTAATATTTTAAATTTGTCCTTATAGTAGCCATTTCCTATTGGAATTGTGAAATTGCCAAATTCTACAGCAAGTACAGTACTGTAGCTTGTATGTGACATTGTATATGTTGCACTTAGTGACCTGTGCATACTAACATAGATAGTACATTCCCCCGGGAACTAGTGTTTCATACAACACTGTGGGAAGTACTACGCAAGGAAACTCGAACTAGAGAAGATCAATTAGATTTCTAGTCCATCACCCTGCTGTTCTATAGTACATTTTTTAGTGCATGGATTGGTTTAATTTTTAAGTGCACGTTATGGTGTTAATACAGCCTAATGCATTTAGTTGTCAGAACGTGTTTCCTGATATATTTTCTCTTTCTTAGTTTTATCCATTGTTCCTAGTTCTAATTCTTTTTATTGCCCGAAATAATTCCTTTGACTGTTGGCTGCTTGCACACTTCAAATATATCTAATCTGTTCTTCTTCGAGTACTTGCTCATGTCGATTCCATTATAGATACATGCACTCCCACGTGCACGGTCATCGGAGATTTTTGCCTTAGCGTTATCTGTAGGGCCAGCTGTGGTGCCCCCTAGAGTGCTGTGCTCATGCTGTGGTATAGTTCCTTCTCACCGCTCGTGGTGGCCAGTCAAAGCGTCTCTGTCCCTTGCTTCGCAAGTGGCCAGCGGTTCCTTTTCCTGTCTCAGCCTCGTCAACACTGGTTTGCCAAGTTGCTGAGTCGGTCAGCAGCCACCCTCCTACAGCTGCCTCTTCTGCTATCTCAGAACCACGGCAATCTGCTGCATCCGAACTGGCTGGCGCTGCACTTGACAGCCTGGCTGCTGCATGGCTAAGTGAAGAGGAATGACAGTATTCCAACAGTGTCCAGCAAGTTCTGCTGGGCAGCAGGAAGCCTTCCACCCAAGCTACTTATGCGGCAAAGTGGAAGCAATTTATGTGTTGGGCCTCGGATCGTCACATCTGTGCAGAAGAGGCCCTGCTGCAAGACATCCTGGACTATTTGCTGCACCTCAAGCTCCAGGGCCTATCACTTTCTTCAGTCACGGTGCACTTGGCAGCCATTTTGGCATTCCATACTCCGTTTCAAGGCAGGTCGGTCTTCGCCCACCCTATGACAGCACGATTTCTGAAAGGCCTGGAGCGCCTTTACCTGCATGCCTGGGATCCAGGACACCCTTGGGACCTGAATCTTGTGCTGTCAAGGTTCATAGGTCCCCTTTGAACTCCTAGCTTCCAGCTCCCTCCTGCTTCTCTCCTGGAAGGTCTTCTTTCTAGTCGCCATAACTTTGGCCCATCGGGTGTCCAAAATCAAAGTGCTAACATGTGAACCACCTTACAGGGTCTTCTATAAGGACAAGATTCAGCTGCGTCTGCACCCAGCCTTTCTGCCCAAGGTCATCTCCCAGTTCCATACTGGTCAAGCCATATACCTGCCAGTCGTTTGTCCCAAGCCCCATGCGACGGATGAGGAATGCAAATTGCATACCCTGGATGTCAGACGGGCTCTGGCCTTCAACATAGACAGAATGAAACCGTTCTGTAAGTCGACGCAGTTGTTCGTCTGCCCAGTGTCTGCCCAAAGAATATCATTGTGGATCATAGAATCATAGAATATCAGGGTTGGAAGGGACCCCAGAAGGTCATCTAGTCCAACCCCCTGCTCGAAGCAGGACCAATTCCCAGTTAAATCATCCCAGCCAGGGCTTTGTCAAGCCTGACCTTAAAAACCTCTAAGGAAGGAGATTCTACCACCTCCCTAGGTAACGCATTCCAGTGTTTCACCACCCTCTTAGTGAAAAAGTTTTTCCTAATATCCAATCTAAACCTCCCCCACTGCAACTTGAGACCATTACTCCTCGTTCTGTCATCTGCTACCATTGAGAACAGTCTAGAGCCATCCTCTTTGGAACCCCCTTTCAGGTAGTTGAAAGCAGCTATCAAATCCCCCCTCATTCTTCTCTTCTGCAGGCTAAACAATCCCAGCTCCCTCAGCCTCTCCTCATAAGTCATGTGTTCCAGTCCCCTAATCATTTTTGTTGCCCTTCGCTGGACTCTCTCCAATTTATCCACATCCTTCTTGAAGTGTGGGGCCCAAAACTGGACACAGTACTCCAGATGAGGCCTCACCAATGTCGAATAGAGGGGAACGATCACGTCCCTCGATCTGCTCGCTATGCCCCTACTTATACATCCCAAAATGCCATTGGCCTTCTTGGCAACAAGGGCACACTGCTGACTCATATCCAGCTTCTCGTCCACTGTCACCCCTAGGTCCTTTTCTGCAGAACTGCTGCCTAGCCATTCGGTCCCTAGTCTGTAGCTGTGCATTGGGTTCTTCCGTCCTAAGTGCAGGACCCTGCACTTATCCTTATTGAACCTCATCAGATTTCTTTTGGCCCAATCCTCCAATTTGTCTAGGTCTTTCTGTATCCTATCCCTCCCCTCCAGCGTATCGACCACTCCTCCCAGTTTAGTATCATCCGCAAATTTGCTGAGAGTGCAATCCACACCATCCTCCAGATCATTTATGAAGATATTGAACAAAACTGGCCCCAGGACCGACCCTTGGGGTACTCCACTTGATACCGGCTGCCAACTAGATATGGAGCCATTGATCACTACCCGTTGAGCCCGACAATCTAGCCAGCTTTCTACCCACCTTGTAGTGCATTCATCCAGCCCATACTTCCTTAACTTGCTGACAAGAATACTGTGGGAGACCGTGTCAAAAGCTTTGCTAAAGTCAAGAAACAATACATCCACTGCTTTCCCTTCATCCACAGAACCAGTAATCTCATCATAAAAGGCGATTAGATTAGTCAGGCATGACCTTCCCTTGGTGAATCCATGCTGGCTGTTCCTGATCACTTTCCTCTCATGCAAGTGCTTCAGGATTGATTCTTTGAGGACCTGCTCCATGATTTTTCCAGGGACTGAAGTGAGGCTGACTGGCCTGTAGTTCCCAGGATCCTCCTTCTTCCCTTTTTTAAAGATTGGCACTACATTAGCCTTTTTCCAGTCATCCGGGACTTCCCCGGTTCGCCACGAGTTTTCAAAGATAATGGCCAATGGCTCTGCAATCACAGCCGCCAATTCCTTCAGCACTCTCGGATGCAACTCGTCCGGCCCCATGGACTTGTGCACGTCCAGCTTTTCTAAATAGTCCCTAACCACCTCTATCTCCACAGAGGGCTGGCCATCTCTTCCCCATTTTGTGATGCCCAGCGCAGCAGTCTGGGAGCTGACCTTGTTAGTGAAAACAGAGGCAAAAAAAGCATTGAGTACATTAGCTTTTTCCACATCCTCTGTCACTAGGTTGCCTCCCTCATTCAGTAAGGGGCCCACACATTCCTTGGCTTTCTTCTTGTTGCCAACATACCTGAAGAAACCCTTCTTGTTACTCTTGACATCTCTGGCTAGCTGCAGCTCCAGGTGCGATTTGGCCCTCCTGATATCATTCCTACATGCCCGAGCAATATTTTTATACTCTTCCCTGGTCATATGTCCAACCTTCCACTTCTTGTAAGCTTCTTTTTTATGTTTAAGATCCGCTAGGATTTCACCATTAAGCCAAGCTGGTCGCCTGCCATATTTACTATTCTTTCGACTCATTGGGATGGTTTGTCCCTGTAACCTCAACAGGGATTCCTTGAAATACAGCCAGCTCTCCTGGACTCCTTTCCCCTTCAAGTTAGTCCCCCAGGGGATCCTGGCCATCCGTTCCCTGAGGGAGTCGAAGTCTGCTTTCCTGAAGTCCAGGGTCCGTGTCCTGCTGCTTACCTTTCTTCCCTGCGTCAGGATCCTGAACTCAACCAACTCATGGTCACTGCCTCCCAGATTCCCATCCACTTTTGCTTCCCCCACTAATTCTACCCGGTTTGTGAGCAGCAGGTCAAGAGAAGCGCCCCCCCTAGTTGGCTCCTCTAGCACTTGCGCCAGGAAATTGTCCCCTACGCTTTCCAAAAACTTCCTGGATTGTCTATGCACCGCTGTATTGCTCTCCCAGCAGATATCAGGAAAATTAAAGTCACCCATGAGAATCAGGGCATGCGATCTAGTAGCTTCCGCGAGCTGCCGGAAGAAAGCCTCATCTACCTCATCCCCCTGGTCCGGTGGTCTATAGCAGACTCCCACCACTACATCACTCTTGTTGCACACACTTCTAAACTTAATCCAGAGACACTCAGGTTTTTCTGCAGTTTCGTACCGGAGCTCTGAGCAGTCATACTGCTCCCTTACATACAGTGCTACTCCCCCACCTTTTCTGCCCTGCCTGTCCTTCCTGAACAGTTTATAACCATCCATGACAGTACTCCAGTCATGTGAGTTATCCCACCAAGTCTCTGTTATTCCGATCACGTCATAGTTCCTTGACATCACCAGGACCTCCAGTTCTCCCTGCTTGTTTCCAAGGCTTTGTGCATTTGTATATAAGCACTTGAGATAACCTGTTGATCGCCCCTCATTCCCAGTATGAGGCAGGAGCCCTCCCCTCACAGACATTCCTGCCTGTGCTTCCTCCCGGTATCCTGCTTTCCCACTTACCTCAGGGCTTTGGTCTCCTTCCCCTGGTGAACCTAGTTTAAAGCCCTCCTCACTAGGTTAGCCAGCCTGCTGGCAAAGATGCTCTTCCCTCTCTTCGTAAGATGGAGCCCGTCTCTGCCCAGCACTCCTCCTTCATGGAACACCATCCCGTGGTCAAAGAAACCAAAGCCTTCTCTCCGACACCACCTGCGTAGCCATTCGTTGACTTCCACGATTCGACGCTCCCTACCTAGGCCTTTTCCTTCCACGGGGAGGATGGACGAGAACACCACCTGCGCCTCAAACTCCTTTATCCTTCTTCCTAGAGCCACATAGTCCGCAGTGATCCGCTCAAGGTCATTCTTGGCAGTATCATTGGTGCCCACGTGGAGAAGCAGGAAGGGGTAGCGATCCGAGGGCTTGATGAGTCTCGGCAGTCTCTCCGTCACATCGCGAATCTTAGCCCCTGGCAAGCAGCAGACTTCTCGGTTTTCCCGGTCAGGGCGGCAGATAGATGACTCAGTCCCCCGGAGGAGAGAGTCCCCGACCACCACCACCCGCCTTCTCCTCTTGGGAGTGGTGGTCGTGGAACCCCCAACCTCAGGACAGCGCATCTCATGCCTTCCAACCAGCGGAGTCTCCTTCTGCTTTCTCGCCCCAGACATATCATCTGGTCCACTCTCCGCAACGATACCTGTGGAGAGAACATGAAAGCAGTTAGTTACCTGTGTCTGTGTTACTGGAACCCGGACATTCCGCTTACCTCTTCTGGAGGTCACATGTTGCCAAGCTTCTTCACTGGCCTCTTGGCTCCTCTGTGCAACCTGCTCTATATCTGTAGAGCTTTGTGCCCCTAGAAGCCTATCCTGAGTTTTGTCCAGGAAATCCTCAGTTTCCCGTATGCAACGCAGGGTTGTTATCTGTTGCTCCAGACCTTCAATCTTCTCTTCCAATATGGAGACCAGCTTGCACTTTGCCTGTATCCGCTACTGTTATGAGGTGGCGAAGGTCCCCCCATGGCAATCATGACAGCTCACTCAACTAGGGCACAGGCATCCTCGGCAGCCTTCCTCACTCAGGTGTCGACCCAAGAAATCTGTTGGGCCGTGACCTGGTCGTCCATCCACACATTTGCTTCACGCTACGCACTGACCCAGCAAACTCAAGATGACGTTGGCTTCGGCAGAGCAGTGCTCCAATCTGCAAGTCTGTGAACTCCGAGCTCACTTCCAAGGATTCTGCTTGTGAGTCACCTACAGTGGAATCGACATGAACAAGCATTCAAAGAAGAAAAAATGTTACTTACCTTTCGTAACTGTTCTTTGGGTTGTGTTGCTTATGTCCGTTCCATTCCCTGCCCTCTTACCCTTCTGTCGGAGTTGTCGGCAAGAAGGAACTGAGAGGGCATAGGGCTGGCAGCGCCTAATATACTGCAGCATGAGCGTGGCACTCCAGGGGCCCCATGGATACTGCTAAGGCAAAAATCTCCAATGGACACACACATGGGCACACACACACCTACAGTGAATGCACATGAACAACACATCTTGAAGAACAAGTACGAATGTTAGGTAACTGTTTTTTTCATGTCTCTCCCCCTATGTCCTAAGTTATCATTTAGATAAGCTATACATATTTAGCTCTTTAAATCTTTCCCCATAAATAAACTAGGGCTGTCAAACGATTAAAAAAATTAATCGCGATTAATCACGCGATTCGTCACACTGTTAAACAATAATAGAATACCATTTATTTAAATATTTTTGGATGTTTTCTACATTTACAAATATATTGATTTCAATTACAAGAGAGAATACGAAGTGTACAGTGCTCACTTTATATTTATTTTTATTACAAGTATTTGTACTGTAAAAAAAATAGTATTTTTCAATTCACCTAATACAAGTAATGTAGTACAGTCTCTTTATCATGAAAGTTGAACTTACAAACGTAGAACTGTGTATAGAAAAAACTGTATT
This sequence comes from Lepidochelys olivacea, assembly GCF_965140295.1. Lineage (NCBI taxonomy): Eukaryota > Metazoa > Chordata > Testudines > Cheloniidae > Lepidochelys > Lepidochelys olivacea. The sequence goes on from NC_140416.1 coordinate 59,943,817, forward strand.
CAAAAATAAAACAATGTAAAATTTTAGAGCCTACAAGCCCACTCAGTCCTCCGTCTTGTTCAGCGAATCACTCAGACAAACAAGTTTGTTTACATTTGCAGGAAGTAATGCTGCCCACTTCTTGTTTACAACGTCACCTGAAAGCGAGAACAGGCATTCTCACAGCACTGTTGTAGCCAGTGTTGCAAGATATTTACGTGCCAGATGCGCTAAAGATTCATATGTCCCTTTGTGCTTCAACTACCATTCCAGAAGACATGCATCCATGCTGATGCTGGGTTCTGTTCAATAAAATCGAAAGCAGTGCGGACTGACTCATGTTCGTTTTCATTATCTGAGTCAGATGTCACCAGCAGAAAGTTGATTTTCTTTTTTGGTGGTTCAGTTTCTGCATTGGAGTGTTGCTCTTTTAAGACTACAGAAAGCATGCTCAACGCCTCGTCCCTCTCAGATTTTGGAAGGCACTTCAGATTCTTAAGAATGCTGTAGCTATCTTTAGAAATCTCACATTGCTACCTTCTTTGCTTTTTGTCAAATCTGCAGTGAAAGTGTTCTTAAAATAAACAACATGTGCTGGGTCATCATCCAAGACTGTTATAACATGATAATATAATAATATACAGTGATTTCAATTACAACACAGAATACAATATATATGAAAATGTAGAAAAACATCCAAAATATTTAATAAATTTCAATTGGTAGTCTGTTGTTTAACAGTGTGATTAAAACTGTGATTAATTGTGATTCATTTTTTCATCACGATTCACTTTTTTGAGTTAATCGCGTGAGTTAAGTGCAATTAATCAACAGACCTAAAATAAACCCCTTCAGCCCTCTAACTGGGGGTTTTGGCTCTAGTTTGAACTCCCTCCCATCACTACCTTTTATTTGCCCAGAATCAAATGCAATATTCTATGTGTGGTCTCTTTTTAAAAACAAACATTTCCCGCCTCCACTCCCTCCCAGATAGTCAAAGCTGCCTGCAAGCACAGGATTCCTGGTTTTCACCCAGGTGGCCTGGGTTCCACTCCCAGTGTGGGAATAGTGCAGAGCACACAACCTCAGGCTTTGATCTCGCCAAATCTCACAAGCTGAAGAGGACAGGTCAGGTTAGTACTTGGAAGGGACTAAGAGAGATCTCCAAAGAAACACTTGGGTGCTGCAGGAAATAGCATTAGTGAGTCAATAGACTGGGAATCAGTAGTATAGCATGGTAATAGAGAACCCCAAATAGTTTACATGCTGTCATTGTGGGGTGTGTTATGAAATCAAGGACCAGAGCAGTTATTGTAATTAAAATACTCACTGAATTTCTCCCATAACTGGAGGTGTTAGCTAAATTGTTTCCGTGGCTAAATTCCAGGTGGAAACTATGCTGCATTTTGCCTACTTATATTCTCCTTGCAGTTTCAGTTGAATACAGTATTTTTTTTTACTTTCTCCCCTAAATTATTGTGTAATGTTGTATGCTGTTTAAGAGCCACTTCCCTCAAACCCAGAGGTTGCTATATTTCATTGGAGGCTGAAAACTTTCATGTGCATACTGGTTTCATATAGATTCTCATAGTATTACAAACATCCATTGTTAGCTCAAATGCAGGTCTCTTGTCACAGCACAAGACTCAGTTCTCTGTTCTCTACTCAGGCAAATATCCATTGATGTCGTTGGGTGTTTTCTCTGTGTGAGGACTGCGGAACTGAGCCCACAGTATCTAAAGCACTTTGTGATTCTACAGGATGAGAGGCCTTGTACATTTGTATGAATACTGTCAGCTTGTCATATTATAAAATCCAAAGCACTTTCCTTTTCAGCAATATATGTAACACCTGTGATGAATTGAAACTGAAAGAATTTTTAAAATCTAATTTAATTTTCACCATTTTATAAACCATATGGTCTCCAAAGGCTCAACCCAAGTTCCACTAAAGTAGCTAGAAAGATTCCCATTGTCTTGAATGGGAGCTGGATCAGATCCTGATACCATGTTTTTTTTATATTAGTCTAGCACTAGTTTTGCTTAATTTTAGCACATGTGCCTTAAAGGGAGAACATATCCCTTTGTAGGAAGTTAGATGATGTAGAGTAGTTTACATTTATGGAAAATAATGCTGCCAGCTTCTTATTTACAAAGTCACCTGAAAGCGAGAACGGACGTTTGCATGGCACTTGTAGCTGGCATTGCAAGATATTATGTGCCAGATATGCTAAATATTCGTATGCCCCTTCATGCTTTGGCCACCATTCCAGAGGACATGCTTCCATGCTGATGACACTTGTTAAAAAAATAATGCACTAATTAAATTTGTGACTGAACTCCTTGGGGGAGAATTGTATGTCTCCTGCTCTGTGTTTTACCTGCATTCTGCCATATATTTCATGTTATAGCAGTCTCGGATGATGACCCGGAATGTTGTTCATTTTAAGAACACTTCCTTTGCGTTTTTGATGGTACCAATGCGAGATTTCTAAAGATAGCTAGAGCACTCGACCCAAGATTTAAGTATCTGAAGTACCTTCCAAAATCTGAGAGGGATAGGGAGCATGCTTTCAAAAGTCTTAAAAGAGTGACACTTTGATGCGGAAACTACAGAACCCGAATCACCAAAAAAGAAAATCAACTTCTGCTGGTGACATCTGACTCAGATGACGAAAATGAATATGTGCTGGTCTGCACTGCTTTGGGTTGTTATTGAGCAGAACCTGTCATCAGCATGGACGCATGTCCTCTGGAATGGTGGTTGAAACATGAAGCGCATCTGGCACATATATACCTTGCTACGCTGGCTACAACAGTGCCATGCGAATGCCTGTTCTTACTTTCAGGTGACATTGTAAACAAGAAGCGGGCAGTATTATCTCCTGTAAATGGAAACAAACTTGTCTGAGCGATTCGCTGAACAAGAAGTAGGACTGGGTGGGCTTGTAGGCGCTAAAGTTTTACACTGTTTTATTTTTGAATGCAGTTATTTTTTGTGCATAACTCTACATTTGTAAGTTCAACTTTCATGATAAAGAAATTGCACTATAGTACTTGTATTAAGTGAATTGAAAAATACAATTTTTTTATTTTTACAGTGCAAATATTTATTAAAAAAAATATAAAGTAAGCACTGTACACTTTATATTCTGTCTCGTAATTGAAATCAGTATACTGAAAATGTGGAAAACATCCAAAAATATTTATATATTATTGTTTAAGAGCGCAGTTAATTTCTTTAATCGCATGACAGCCCTAATCATTAGCTACCAAAATGTGATCAGATTTTGTGATAACTCTGCTGTTTTGCTCTTCTCTACCTGCTGTGCCCACGTAGTTTAAAAATGCTATAGTATCTTTCATCCGAGGATTTCTTAAGTGCTTGACATACCATAACAAATTAAGCACACCTACACGTATTTTTGTTATACACTTGAGAAAAATAACAGCTCATCACTGACCAAACACAGTCATGTGGCTAGTGAATAAGCTTCTATCTTTTACCTCCTAAGAGGTTTGGAAATAATTTTAATCAGAAAAAATATACGCAAATTAGTGACTTCTGACTTTCTGTATTGAAATCAGATAAATCTATCATCTCCCAGGAGGCAAGTGATGTTTTTTACCAAACCCTTTAATTTCATCTCTATTGTAGCATATTAGTTTAAATGAAGAAAACTATACTTTTGAAATACACAGCCATAACACAGTAATTATCAGATATTTCTGATGAAGACATTTAGAATGTATGAAACAATACATGGTAATATTGATATCTGGTTTTGGTGAACAGAAGTTTTAGTGTCCATCAAGGAAAACATTCCCTCTACTTTTACATAAGTCAGTATTTCCCCCTTGCTCAGTATCCCTCGATAGGCATCTTAAAAAATAAAAAAGGTGTTATATACTTGTTCATGTTTCTACATGTGAAATTAAAGCACAGAGAGTCAAGGTATGTCTATGGTGGAGCTGGACGTGTTATTTCCAGCTCTGGTAGACGTTCTTGTGCTAGCTCTGATCAAGCTAGCCTTCCAAAAGTACCATTGTAGCCTCCACAGCGTGGACAAAAGGGAGAGCTAACTGCCCGAGTACGTATAGAGGGTCTCAGAAGGGATTGTATTTGGGGCAGCTAGCCCATCCTGCTGCCCACGCTGTGTCAGCTTTACACTGCATCAGCTTTACACTGCAAGTATTTTTAGCACAATAGCTCTATCAAAGCTAGCAGGCACACATCTGTCTGAGCTGGAAATTACAACTACAGCTGCAGTGCAGACATACTTGAAGGGTATGTCTACACTGCAGATAAAAACCCGTGGCTAGACCAGGCCAGCAGACTCGGGCTGGCAGCGCTCAGGCTAAAGGGCTGTTTAATTGCAGTGTAGATGTTCGGGCTCAGGCTGGAGTCTGGGCTCTAGGACCCTGTGAGGTGGGAGAGTCCAAGAGCTCTGGCCGCAGCCTGAACCCGGACATCTACGCTAGAATTAAACAGCCCCTTAGCCCGAGCCCTGTGAGCCCAAATCTGCTGGCTCGGGCTCAGGCCAGCCGCAGGTGTTTAAGTGCAGCATAGACATACCCTAAGAGAATTGCAGTGAGTCAGTAATGAAGCTGAGAATTGCATATAGATCTCCTCTATCGACAAGACTAATATGGGTCAACCGTATGAATAGTTACAATAGTAGCCTTTGTATTTTGTGCACTTGCAATATCACATGCCTTCTGTAAAGCCTCATTCTTGATTTATAGCCGTCACTGGTGCAAAATAATTCCCTTGGATATAGCCCTAGCTGTAGTGCAATGTCTAAGCACAGCAAGGCCGATTTAAGAATACTGTAGCCGTGATAGCTGAAGATGTCCTTGCCTTTGTTAATTTAACTTTAAAAGGTCACTGTTGAGATAAATACCATTTCCTGACTTTACAATTCTATTTGGATTTAACTGTTCTGCTGTGCCATTAACTTTTCTTCCAGACAGTGCCTAGAATTCTTCAATACACTTTTAGTATGTTCTACTTCAAAATTCACATGATAGGGTCCCATATGCATTTACTTTCAACCTTCTGCAATGTGCTCAATCAAGTCAGAAAATGTTTCTTCTTTCTGCCAGCACCACAAGCTCCCCTGGGACCCTGAGAATCCAGCTGCATCTTTCTGTCTCATTAAGAGATCTTCATAAACTTCAAAAAAAACCATATTTCTGTCTCAAAATGTTTTCCCAACTATAGTTACAAATTGTACCTAAGATTCGTGTAATAGAAAGAGGTTAGAGGAAAATGATTTTTCATTTCACTTTGTGCATTTGACAGCACTTTGTGTACAGTTAGTTTCAGTGTTTCATCTGAGTAGTCAGACACTCTCCCCAGTTATTTATGTTGTCTTTCACAGGGAATCAGGGGAGAGACATTTAAAAACCAGAAAAATATGATTGAAACCCACAAAAATTCTCTTTAAACCCATTGTTTGAAAATGATGAGATTTCAGGTGAGTCCCTTTCATAGTCAACAATTGGTACTTAGCTGAGAATGCTTTCCCTAATATTGGAGACAGAACAGAATCCAGCTTGCTTTTCTGTAGATCTATGGGACACAGCTGAGTTAACAGAACCAAACACTTGTTCTCATTCATATACTGCTATTGAGCAATGACATGAAGACACACTCTAAGCAGATATTGTATATTGAGTAAAAAGGTTTTCATAGTTAAAGGGTGACATTTCAGACCATATCCACATTTTAAGTGAATATGTTTTTTAACATATTTTGCATAATCTACAAATCCAATTTTGAACCGTCTGTAAATTTAGATTCAGACTGAAAGCATTCCATGCTGTTAAGGAAAGGGTAAGACTCTGCCTTCACCATATGGTTTCCTTTAAAGGTATTTGTGTTTTAAAAGTCTGCATTATATTAAGTTTGAAACCAAACTTAAAAATGCTGGAGTATTTGGCTTTCATTCAGAAGAATAACCTTTGAAACGCAATTCCCTAATGTAGAAAATCTGTTTTTAAGCATTGTTTTCATCTATAAATAAAGTTTTATGAAAATATTTCACTCTCCAAAGCTTTTTATTAAAACAAATTTTAACATAGCAACAATACCATAGTGTGTGTCATATGTTGAAATGCTTATTCCCTCCTCTAGTGAATGTGTTGCACTAATACTCTAGTGCAGAGGCTGAGCTTTTTCCAAACCATGATCCACATAACAGCAGAATAAGGTTTCAGGTTCTCTTTCCCATCTAACTATAAAGAAAAGGAGGATTATTGTGAGCCCTGGACCTTTTCTTGTTACCCTAATGCCTATGGCCCCCAAGTTGAGAACTGATGTTGTATTGAATCTAGTTCAGATGATAGGTATTGGATTGGTAGCCCAGAGATGGAAGTTCTCTATTTTTATCCACAGATCAGGTACAGCACAAACAGTGGGTTCCTCCCTTCACACACGATCTTGCCAATATACTTCACCCTGAAATAGTGACCAGTTCTGTAGGGATGGCAGGGAGTTCGGTCTTGAAATTTGTTCAGTCCTTCATCTCTTTCCCTAAAAAGGGCAGCAGTTTGTTGCCAATTGCAACGAGTTTTGGATTTTTTTGTGATACAGAAATATGTCTGCTAGGAACTAGACCATGACCACCCACTCATTTCACATAAGCCATGGATCACTTGTCAGTTGGCAAAGGCTAAGGAAGTAAGATTTAACATACCAGATCAGACTCTTAATTTTGTATCCCCCTCGTCTCAGAGTAAGGCAACATCCTCTCACCTGCCTTTCTTGCTATGTTCATGTGCATCAGAACAATGTGCAATGCTATGCATGGATGAATGAATGGGTGGGTAGACATGCACCCCTCATGGCTTTGACGATCATTTACACTATGAGGCATGAGGTTTGATTACCCTTCTCTCAGTTTGCCTAACTACAATGTTGTTTTTGGTCATAAAGTTGTGTGGCCCTTTCTTAATTTGGCCCTAGCTTCAAGTTTTGTAAAAATATTCATTTGCAAAACCTGAAACCAATAGAAATATTTCCATCTTGTTTAAAAAAAATTATGTTTGAAATGTTTTTCTCTAAACATATAGGCATTCTTCTTAAGTGTTTGCCACCCCGATGTTGTTACATTGTGATAGTATGTGAAAGTGAATTGACGAGAAATTGCTGGAAAATTAACTAGAGTAGAACTGATCAGCTTGCCATTATCCAAGCTAAGTGAAATGCAAAAAATAATAAGGAAATTGATCGTTAAATCTTCTGGGTTTGAATATCCTAATATACTTAAATAAGCCGATCTGTGATGTTTTTTATTTTAATACACAATGGTGCTGATCCAGGAAAGCACTTACTCACGTGCTTCACTTTAAACAAGTGAATAGTTCCACTGAAGTCAATGAGACATAATCACATGTTTTAACCATATGTTATGTTCTTTTAAATCTAGCTCTTTTGTGCTACTTCATTACTTATGATTCTGGTCTATACAAGTTGGAAAAGCAGAGGCAGCACAAATAGTGAAAAATAAATTTAAAATAATGTACATCTTTTAAACGCCAAAAGTTTCAGTTCAAGTTTGTGTCAAAGATTCAAGATATGGTCCTCTAATATGTCTATCACTATGCAGTCTTGCTGCCAAATACAAAAATTAAAGGAAGCATTAAGTTTATTAAAAAAGGACCCTGTTCTGCCTCACTCTTTCACTCAGCAACTGCTACTGAAAGCTTTTTTGTTTGAAGAAAGATGCAGATTCATTCTTGAGCTCTCTTGATTAAGAGGAGGCTCTTGTGAAAAAGATGGGCTTTGCCGTGCATTCTGAAAGCAGTCAAACTTGCAGCAGAAGATCTATGTCTGGGGCCCCACTGCAGAAAATGTTGGTGATCTCAGACCAATATCAACATTGCAAGAACTATCATTACCACAATTCATCCCTTCCGCAGAATGCCGAATTACTATGGAAAATGAACTCCTCCCTCAACCCTAGAAGTGGCTTCTCCAGAATAGGGTTTGGCAAACAATGCTAAAGTAATGTGGGGGAAGCTTCCACAGCTACTGCCCATGCTATAATTATTCTCTATATTTCAGACTTCATTTTCTAAGGTAGTCATGGGGCGGCTTTGTGATGTTCCCCTGGTGTTACCTGGATCAGTGCTAGGTCTAATCCTTGACTCTGGGAGCCACCTGCTCTGCTGTGAGAACGCTCACTCTCGGGCTGTTCATGCACAGCCTCTAGCATGTAAGCTGCTCCCAGTTACGTGAGTGAGCACTTTTGGCCAGCCGCTGCTTGGATTGTACAACCAAATGACACTAGCCAATATCTCCAGTCCCAGATACAACCTAGAAACCTCCGTCTTGCAGTGTCCAGTTATGCCTGCTCAACGCTGCAAGCTTATATGAGTTTGTCAATTTAACAAAGAAATTGATATGTACCAGGCTTGTTATCCCAAGGGGAGTCTCTGGCACGCTTCAAACCAAAAGCACTGCTTCAGGTAGAATAAACAAACTAATTTATTAACTACAAAAGATAGTTTTTATGTGATTATAAGTCAAAGCATAAGAAGTCAGATTTTGTTAAATGAAATAAAACTAAAGTGCATTCTAAGCTGATCTTAACACTTTCAGTGCCCTTACAAACTTAGATACTTCTCACCACAGGCTGGCTGGTTGCCCTTCAGCCAGGCTCTCCCCTTTGATCAGCGCTTCAGTCGCTTGGTGGTGGTGTATGTAGATGGAGGTGGGAGACAGAGAGCATGGCAAACGTCTCTCCCTTTTATCATGTTCTTTCTTCCCTCTTGGCTTTGCCCCCCCTCTTCAGAGTCAGGTGAGCATTACCTCATCATAGTCCCAAACTGGCCAAAGGAAGGGGGGGGGGCGACTCACTGGAGAGTCCAACAGATCCTTTGTTGCTGCCTAGGTCAGCATCCTTTGTTCCTGTAAGGCTGGGCTGGGTTTGTCCCATACATGCCCTGATGAGGTGTGAACTGCCCCTGTGCTCCTGGAGAGTTTTTCCTGGGCCTCTGCTCCTGGAGAGTTTTTGCCTGGGCTTGTTTTAAGCCATGAGGACACATTTTCATCCTCATAACTATATCCATGAAATTACAACCTTTATAACATTACTATAACAATAAGGCTCAGTGCCTTCCAAAGACACCCGGAATGACAAACTTTGCATTGGATTTCACACAATCATATTATAAGGATGAACATGGGGGTGCAGGGTGTTCCCCCAAGGTACAGAGCATCACAAGCTTTCACAAACACTAAACTCACTTTAAAAAAAGATTAGGAAAAATGTGATACATAGAGATATATTCATAGGTCTCCCTCTACATATATATCCTTCCTATTGTCTATATAACTTATACAACAAGAGGGATTGACAGCAAGTACTCTCATCTGAGAGAATGCAGTAGCCCAATAAAAGAAAAGGCTTTTTATTGATGATGGAGCACATTTCTCCAGCTGCGTGTACTTATTCCTAAATATTTTGCCTTTTGTCCATGTTTTCCCTATGGAGTGAATAGCTAAATGTCCACTAGTGTGCTCTCTTTGGTTTTCAGAGTTTGTGTCACATTGGATAGTCTATAGACAGACAAGGTATTTAACAAATTTACTGTTTAAAAAAACCTGCTAAAACAAGACAGTCCACTGCACATGCTTCTCCCTCTGGGGGAGGATAAGAGAACAAACAACACATAACAAATATTGCTTAGAGCACTATTGGAAGGTGCTTAGATATTACGGGGATAAGCGTGCTATAAAAATGTTTATCCTGTAAAAGGTAATATTTGCCTCTTACTCAAGCCTACCTACAGCACCCCTATGGGCGACGGGTGGAGCCCCCCTCTGGGGAGGCTAGCCCTGGCTCTGCCCCTTCCACCCACACCCTCCCCATGGCTGGAGCCCTGAGACCCCCTGTCCCCATCGACAGAGCCAGAGCCACAAGTCCCACCCTGGCTGAAGAGCCCCCCCCCCCCACCAAACCACCACCCCTGCTTGGAGGAGACCCAGGCTGGCTGATGCCCCAAGTCTCCCTCCCTCCCCTGCCTGGATGAGGCTGGGTTGGCCGAAGCCCCGAGCCTCCTACCTCCGCCCATAGGAGCCCAGGGCTGGCCGCAGCCATGCTATGCCTCCCCTCTCTGGACACAACCCGCCCAGGGGAAAAGCGTCTGTTGTTAGAAGACACTTTTGATATACCCCATGCCGGTTCCGGGGCAGCTGAGGAGGCAGTATGTTCCTTCTCAGCCGCCCTGGAACTTACATGGGGCATAATAAAGCAAAAACTTCACTGCCAAACCCCACAACCAGGGCTCCAGTGGCCACTGCAGTGCTGTGGAAGGCAGAGCCTCCCCTGGCCTATTATACTCGCTGCCTATGGCACCCCCTGCTATTCCAGCCCCAGGCTCCTCACACAGCTTTTTCAGTCATAACATGTAACGAGCTCCTGTGAGAAAACTGTAATGTGGTACAAAGGCTTTGAGGCTGGGATTCTTGGTATAGTCTGTGGAGCTTATTTCACTGAAACCTTGTTAAAGAAATAATTCTGTAACATAGAATATGTTTTCATTCTGTCGCTCTGCTATAATACCAGATAGAGAAGCCTTAAGAAATGGATCCCTGACAAAGGACTAGAGATGTGACCTGAAGAAAACTCTAAGGTCCCAAATGGTAAAATGTAGAAAAACATAAGAATAGCCCTACTGGATCAGACCGAAGATCCATCTAGTCCAGTATCCTGTCTTCTGACAGTGGGCAATGCCCAGTGCCCCAGAGGGAATGAACAGAACAGGTAATCGTCAAGTGTTCCATCCCATCACCCATTCCCAGCTTCTGGCAAACAGAGACTAGGGAAACCATCCTTGCCCATCCTGGCTAATAGTCATTGATGGACCTATCCTCCATGAATTTATCTAGTTCTTTTTTGAACCCTGTTATAATCTTGACCTTCACAACATCCTCTGGCAAAGAATTCCGTACGCTGACTGTGTGTTGTGTGAAGAAATACTTCCTTTTGTTTGTTTAAAACCTGCTCCTATTTATTTCATTTGGTGACCCCCTAGTTCTTGTGTTCTGAGGAGTAAATAACACTTACTTACTTTCTCCACACCAGTCATGATTTTATAGACCTCTATCATATCCCCCCTTAGTTGTCTCTTTTCCAAGCTGAAAAGTCCCAATCTTATTAATTAATCTCTCCTCATACGTAAGCTGTTCCATACCCCTAATCAACCTTAATACCCCGGACTATGCAAGCCCTGGGTCTCTTCTGAAATAACATGGTTAATAATACAAATTTTACAAAAAAGAAAGTATTTAAGGACATAGATATAAATGGTAATTGGGATAAAACACAACATGGTTTCACAAATGGTAGATTGTGCCAGACCAACCTGATCTCTTTCTTTGAGAAGATAACTCTTTTTATTTTTTTTAGACAAAGGAAATGCAGTAGGTCTAAGCTACCTGGATTTCAGTAAAGCATTTGATATAGTTCCACACAGGAAATTATTAAGTAAATTGGAGAAGATGGGGATTAATATGAGAATTGAAAGGTGGATAAGGAACTGGTTAAAGGGGAGACTACAATGTGTCATATTGAAAGGTGAACTCTCATGCAAGAGACCAATCTTATTAAACATTTTTATTAATGACCTTACCTAAAAGTGGGGTGTGCTAATAAAATTTGCAAATGACACAAAGTTGGGAGATATTGCCAATACAGAGGACTGGAATACCATACAAGAATATGGACAATCTTGAAAACTGTAGTAATAGAAATGGGACAAAATTTAATAGTGCAAAGAGCAACGTCATGTTCTTAGGAGTTAACAAGAATTTTTGCTATCAGTTGGAAGCAACAGAGGAGGAGAAAGACCTGGGTGTATTGGTTGATCACTGGCAGTTCATAGTCATGCTATGTGATACAGCCATGAAAAAGGCTAATGCAATCTTAGGATGCATCAGGCGAGGTATTTCCAGTAGAGATAGGGAAGTGTTAGTACCATTATACAAGGCACTGGTGAGACTTCATTTGGAATACTCAAAAAGAAAAGGAGTACTTGTTGCACCTTAGAGACTAACCAATTTATTGTTATGCATCCGATGAAGTGAGCTGTAGCTCACGAAAGCTTATGCTCAAATAAATTGGTTAGTCTCTAAGGTGCCACAAGTACTCCTTTTCTTTTTGCGAATACAGACTAACACGGCTGTTACTCTGAAACCTGACATTTGGAATACTGTCTGCAGTTTTGGTCTCCCATATTTAAGAAAGATTAATTCAAACTGGAACAGGTACAGAGAAGGGGTACTAGGATGATCAGAGGAATGGAAAACCTACTTTGAGAGAAGACTCAAAGAGCTTGTCTTGTCTAGCCTAACCAAAAGAAGTCTGAGGGGAGATATGATTGCTCTCTGTAAATACAGAGGGATAAATGCCAGGGACGGAAAGGAGTTATTTAAGTTAAGCACCAATGTTGGCACAAAAACAAATGGATAGAAACTGGCCATCAATAAATTTAGACTTGAAATTAGATGAAGATTTCTAACCATCAGAGGAGTGAAGTTCTGGAACAGCCTTCCAAGGGGAGCAGTGGGGGCAAAAAAACCTAACTGGCTTCAAGACTAAGCTTGATACATTTATGGAGGGGGTGGTATGAAACTGCCTACAATATCATGTAGCTGATCTGCAACTACTAGCCACAAATTATCTCCAATGCCTGATTATGGCACACTAGATGGGGAAGGCTCTGAATTACTACAGAGCATTCTTTCCCGAGTGTCTGGCTGGTGGAACTTACGAAATGCTCAGGGTTCAACTGATCTCCATATTTGGGTTTGGGAAGAAATTTTTACAGAGGCCATATTGGCAGAGACCCTGTTTTGCTTTGTTTTTTGCCTTCCTCTGCAGCATGGGGCATGGCTGTCTTGCAAGTTTAAACTAGTGTAAATGGTGGATTCTCTGTAACTTGAAGTCTTTAAATCATGTTTTGAGGACTTCAGTAACTCAGCCAGAGGTTATGGGTCTATTACAGGAATGGGTGGGTGAGGTTCCGTCACCTGCAATGTGCAGGAAGTAAGACTAGATGATAATGATGGTCCCTTCTGGCCTTAAAATCTATGAGTCTGTGTTTGGTGATTTGCACAAATGAGCGCTAGAATGAGATCACTATTCTTGTTTTCATCTGGAGTCTAAGCCTGTGCATAATTTGGATCTCCAGAAATAATGGCAGAAAGGTGGCAGTACACTACTGCTCTTGCTCATGACAAATATCCCAAGAGCTCAGCAGGTGAGGCTGGTACAAGGAGATAGAATTTACACCTCTTTGCACCAGCAAGAGTTAATCTGGTTCAGTAGCTTGATTTCTGCTCTCTTTGGCTGCTCACTATATGCATCTCAAAGCAAATGTGTTGTCAAAGTTAAATAATCATTGTGGGTCTTTTCTGCTGTGTCATAAGGTCAAGGGTTAAATAAGAAGGGGTCCAAGTGTTTTTAGTCAGCGGAAAACCCCTGAGTTTCCAAATGTTGCAATCCTCATTTCACATGGGCCTTAGTCAGAGTTCAGCACTCTTGTAACTCTTTAAACTCTGTGTTGATTAATCATTTGCATGCCCTGACTCATTCAAGTCTTGAGGAAATAGCTTCAGATTCTGGCTGCATCTCACTATAGATCAGGCTGGTTAGATAATAAATAGGCTTATTGTTGGTGTCTGGAGAAATGGGATGTATTGCCAAAAGTGTATAGGCATGCTGTGCTGAGATGTTAGTGGGCTCTTGCCAGAGGCTGCTGCAGATCAGTCATGTATTCAAAACAGGATGTTAATTGAAAAGCCTTTTCATATGTATTATGAAATGTTAGTTTATTTTGAAAGTATTTAGGTCCTTCAAGATGCATTCATTAAAGAGTTACTCCATTTACTTTCTTTTTATGACTTTGTTACAAATAATAACAAATAAATATGTGTATCATGTACTAAATATGCAACCATGCCACCTCAGGCTGTGATTTTTCTCACAATTCACAGGCTAAACAAGGTTGGGCTTGGTCAATAAATGGATAGGAGACCACCAAGGAAACAGAAACTGGTGTTGGTAGGTGGGTAGGTGACTCAGGACTGACCCAGAGACAGGGTTTCCAGTATCCCTGCATAAAGGGGCCCTGTGGTACCGGAAGTGCCATCTGTCTGATGAGATGCAAAACAATGGTCGTCTCTTATGCTCTTTGAAAAGCCTCTTGAATTTTTCACAAGATTTCGGTGTCTTGGACAAATTCCAATTCAGTACCTGCATTCCACCTTCCTAAAATACCCCCTGCAATTTAATTTTGCAAGGGTATTCTTCTCTTCCTCTTTAAAACTGTAGTGACGGGTTGCTGTTTACTGTTTAATAGCTGTCATATTCAACTATAGAGGTGGCTGCAATTCACTGGTGGATAAAGTAGTCCCTTTACTATATATCGTTTGTAAAGCATACTGCAATCTGTCTGTATGAAAGAAACTATATAATAAATGTAAGATACTACTATTACTATATAATTTTAAAATCTGAGTCAAATTACCTTTTCTGCTTTTCCATTAACCTCTTTTGCTTTATGTGCAAATGCTGTTGCATTCCTACAGTGAATAAGCTATTGTATCAGAGTTCCTGTGTAAAGAAGCCTGTCTTGGACATATGAGCTAATAGCTATGCTCTATTACAGCCAAACCACCAAAAATAGAAAACCCTGGAAAGACAGTCTAGGCCTTTTCTCTGGTGAGGGTGTGTTATAGAATATCTCACAGGGTTTTGAAATTGTAGAGGGTTCTTAATTAAGTGATCTCTTGAAGTATTGGATTTCCGTTTTTCCTTCAGTCCCACTTCTAGTAGCAGACTAAGCTGAAGTGAATGTTCTCCAGAGGTACCTTCACGTCTGTCCCATAGAGATCTAGCATATGGGGCTCATGTCACTAGCACATTCAAGACAATGAATATTTGAAATCACTAGGCTAATTCAGTAATGATATAAATCTGCTAATTTCAGTGGATTGGCCTCTACTTACATGAGGTCTGAATTTGGTCTTGTCTTTTTTTCAAAGGTAAAATGAACTTCCCCCTGTGGTTTAAAAACATCAGTTTGATTGGTCCAGGGTCAGAGAACAAATTAATCAAATCACAGGGTGAGACCTGCCCGGAGATCCATTGGTAATTCTGTTAATTCTACCAATAAATAAACCAGCATTTCCGAGAAATAGGGTCCAGTTATCTCTCTTGTTGACAGCAGCAAGGATTATATAGCTGGGTAGTGGAAGAAAATAGTACTCTTTTGCACTGTCACATGGTATAACAAAATATGGGATATAGCTGTGCTGAAAAACGACCCCATCAAGTTCGAATCCAAGGTAGATAAAAATCAATGGCATTTGGCTTCCATTTATTGATTTTTAAGTCAGGGAACATTCATGTACTGTGAAAAGGAAAACGTCTTGCATGATTACTTTGAGTAACAACTACAAATATTTATGCAGCAGGAAAACAAAATTCAGGAGTGAAAAAAGATACTAGGTTTGTACATGAGGACATTCCATTAAAACTTCTGAAGAGTAGACAGGCCTTCATTAAATTCAAGACTATTACAATGCATTGTTCTATGAAATTAAACTTTTTATAAATGCATGAAAATAATGTTTTGCTAGCTTGTTAATGTTAATTATGAAGGAAGGATAGACTTGTTGTCAAGGTATTGGATTGGAACTATGGAGTTTTGGATTAGAGCCCATTCTGCTACAGGCATCCTTGGTGACCTTGGGCAAGATGCCTCAATTCCCTATCTGTAAAAACAAGAACAGTAATGCTTTCCCAACTCATTGAAGTGTGGAATTAATTATTTTGAGGCTCTTTGATACTGTGGTTATGGGGCTTATATAAATACCCAGATATCTAGCTAAAATATTATTGTCCATAATATAGAAACTGTTGGTATCATTTTAAAATCTGAAATTAAAAGCTCTAATCAAAAATACAAATTTGGGCATCAGACTCAGTAATGAGTCCAATCTGCTGGAAGAAAAGGAAACAAAAGACAATAAAAGTTGTAAATCCAGCCAGTAAATCCATCACTGCATTCCCACTGTACCATAGATATTGCTGAAAACGCTTCCAGTCACATTACATATTGAAGAGTTGGCTGGCTTCTCCTCTGGCATTCCCTTCCATAGATTTCCTAGAATACCTCCTGGAGAAATTCTGTAGGTGGGATGCAGAGGTGCTGTCTTGATAATTAATCTATGCTTGACTGAAACAAAAACAAAAATACCCTCTTCCAAGCCCTCAATCGTAGGAGTGTAAAGCTGCTAAAAATGTTTCACTTGGAGAAGGCAATGTTAGTTTGTCTAATGTATACTAGGCAGTTGGAAATGAAAGGCCTAGAGGACCCAAAGGAGGGAGTGTATGTTTATTGTAGATGGCAATGGATAGCCACCAAAACTAACAAGGTATAACAAGCCTTCAGTGGAGCTTTAAATGAAGGATAGACAGAATATGTCGGTTTAATACAAAGAGCAGTTAACCATACTACCTTGTGCTGTGATCCCCGTAAGTACAACATTAGTCCAGGGTAGTATTTGATCAGGAGGCCACCCATGACTGTAATGGCCCAATAATGTAGGTAAACTTCTGATAGGACGTTACGGGGAGAGGAGTTCCTAGTTCATTGAAGGCATTCTTCTCTCTGAGGAAATGCTTTCCCACTGCCTATATGTGGAGATAGGGTCTTTTTCCTCCTAGAAGTACTGAGTTTTGGATGAAATGTAAAACGGGAATCCCGACCACTTGTGATAATTAAGAATCCCATGGAACTTTTCCGCATGAGTTTTGGATTTCTGACGCATCTACTTATGGCCTGGCTCTCTAATTTCCCTCTGCAGTTTCAGTTGGATAGCATATTCTTTTTCACTGCTTTCCATTTCACTGTTGTGATGTTACTGTTAGCTGTTCTGTTCCATTCCAAAGACAGATATTCAGCAGTGGCGAAGTGGTACTTGTGCATAGTTTACATTTGTAAAGTGCCAAGAGGTCCTTTGGTGTGAATGGTGCCATAGAGCACAAATGAAAGATCTAATTTTTTTGTTATTAGATCTCAAAACAGTAAGGCATGGTGAGAACTCCATGATTAATTTAATTCATTTTTGGGGAGTAGGGAGAGGGAGTCTTCTAATTTCCTCTCCATTTCTTCCTTTATTTGTCAGAGTGGTCTCTAAAGGCATTTCTCAGCCCTCTCTTCTCTCCTACTCGGTGAATTCCAGCTCCTGCTGGGATAGTATTCTGGGTTAGACTCCGCACATATCTAAGTGTTCTACTGCCACTAGCCAGTTGGGCTGGCCCATGAACTAATTGAATTAATGTATTGTGTATAGGACATAAATAAGAGGGAAGAGGATTTCTCCTTTAAAGAGACAAATCCTGTCCTGGCGAGTGCTGTAAGAGAGAGTGGAGATGCTGTTAGATGCTCTGCAGTAGGAATCCTTACACTTTCCAGGCTACCAGGTTACATGCTGGAGTCACCTTTATGTTGCTCTGCTGAAAATGAACAGTGTGTTCTCTTGGCTAATGTGGGCAGATGATGGCAACTTACACTAGAGGTTGCTGGGGATTGAATACTCTCCTACCCAACTGGTAGACTGTACCCTTTTGTAATTTGCCAGTTATAAAAGGACTTTGTCAGTCATGATAAATCCTTAGTTATGTTGCTAGTAACACCTGAGATTCTTATAATCGAAAGGGTTTGAAAAATGTAGTTTAACTTTCCCTATTAATGCAGTTTCTCTACATTTACACTTCAGCAGCTGGGACAGTGAATTTAGATTAGTCAGTTTCACTTTTTAAAAAATCAGGCTACTGTCTTTCATAGCATCATCTGGAAGTGTTTGGATTCACAACCACACAGGGAAATGATTTTTCCTAAAGAACTATTTTCTGTGAGACAATATGAGCATAATCCTGAAAATATTTTTCATTATTATTATGTTTGTATTTTTCTAAATGTTGGACTTTATTGTTGCTGACCTTGGCAGTGGATCACTTTTAAAATTATAAGTGGAAAGGGAGGTAGGAAGGGAAAAGGAGTGTATCATATAGATTACTGTAGTGTTAATGGCTTTGTCTCTGATAAAAGTGAGTAGCTGTTATTTTTACAGACAGTGTGAAATATCTGTATTTTATATTGGCATCTATAGAAAAATTGAATTTGTTTTTATTAGGGTTATTGTTTTAAATTTGCAAAGACTTGCATTAAAATTTCTAACGTATCCATAAGAACAAACAGTAGGTGGCAGAATAACTGCATCCAAAGATCAAGTTCCTTAGCTTAGCCCACCCTTCCCTATGTGAATTTACACATTAGAGAAAAACAGATGTACCCATATGAGATTTAACCAATTGGTACCCCAGACAATTTTTTAACAGAGAATGCACTGAGGGAATTCCAAAACAGATGCTGCAAGATTTTCTTTACTTATCTTTTTTAAGATTCTCTGCTCCTTGATTCTGTGCAACAGCTATGTATTTTATTTTCTAGAATGTTTTCAAAGAGAGCTCATACCTATGGTTTACTGCTGCAGAATACACTTTTGTTAGCAACATGCTTAACTTAGAATAAATGCTATTTTAGAAGGTTTGTGTGTCTATGTAAATACACACACAATTCTTTTTTTTTTAAGGGTATGTAATTATGTTACCAACAAATGCATGTTCTGCACCAGTAAGCCACAGACTAATACTGCTGTCAGTTTTATAAATATATGAAAGATCATTGAAAACATTCTAGTAAATAAAGACTACAATTTTTTGACAATTGAAGAGTAAAGAATCTAAATAAGTTATTGAGGGGGTTGGGAGGGGGGGAGGAGAGTGTGACAGCCATGAGACAAATAAGATTTATCATGCACTTCATACCAACCCTTCTACATTCTGCCCACTAATCCATCTCCCCGGGACAACTTCTCACGTTCCAAAACTCTGAGCAGCTTCAAAGAGTGCCATTTAAAATAAAGACAGGTTTCAGAGTAACAGCCGTGTTAGTCTGTATTCGCAAAAAGAAAACAAGCACTTGTGGCACCTTAGAGACTAACCAATTTATTTGAGCATGAGCTTTCGTGAGCTACAGCTCACTTCATCGGATGCAAAGTGAGCTGTAGCTCATGAAAGCTCATGCTCAAATAAATTGGTTAGTCTCTAAGGTGCCACGAATACTCCTTTTCTATTTAAAATAAATAAAACAGTCTACTAGCTGATTGTTTCCTTCCCCTCTCCATCCAAAAATTACATTGCTTTAAGGTGTACAATAGGCCTTGTTCAGTCCTGCAGCAGTGACTAGTCTCTGAACTCTTCAGATCCATCAGGGCTAGAAACAGAGGGCCTGATTCTTTTCTATACTAAGGCCCCTTTACACCATGCTAGCATGAGGGTAACTTTAAGGCCATTTTACACTGCAAGAGACATGACAGTTAGGCCTAGGATCATTGTACCATTGGGAAGGGGAGATTCTCAGCACTTGCTTCTAGCCCTGCTTGATCCCTTCATATAGGACCCAATCTTGGATTTTGTGCTATTTAGAAAAAATAACAGAGGTAACTTTTAGAGCTTTCTAACATTTTCAGGGTATATTTTTCTTCCTTGGATGCCTACACAGTTGGACTCACGAGAGAAGTGGAGGGATATGAAAAATAGTACCAAGACTGTTTTCATATTGTCTAAAATATTTCTAAACTAATTTTTCTGTAAAAAACATTCCTTATACAAAAAGAAAGGAGTACTTGTGGCACCTTAGAGACTAACCAATTTATTTGATGCATACGATGAAGTGAGCTGTAGCTCACGAAAGTTTATGCTCAAATAAATTGGTTAGTCTCTAAGGTGCCACAAGTACTCCTTTTCTTTTTGCAAATACAGACTAACACGGCTGTTACTCTGAAACCTGTCATTCCATATACAAACTACATGAGGGTGCAGTGGGGTCGAAAGAATTTATCAGCATTGGTTTGGGATGCCAGCATCACATGTGAGTAACTGCACCACTCATGAGTGATACAGCCATTCCAAACTCAAATTGATAAAACTTTTATAACATCAAATATTCATATATTTATATGGACACATGGAGTAAAACTTCACATAATGCAACAAGTAGTATGAAAAGCAATGATAGATTGGTATTGGGCTGTGACATTTTATCTGGATCTGAAGAGGAGGTAAGTAGTAGTTTTGCCTTCATTGCTCTACTGAATTCCAACATGGTGGTTGCTGTAACATCCTCCGACTGACTCCTTTGTGTTGAATGCTACATCACAAGATGGCCATCTGCTGCTCTGTTCTAAACTAAGCCTAAGAGCAGTAGTACTGTAGATGACTCTGCTATGCACACAAATATGAGAAACAAAAAATATTGTATGCTGTAAAACCAGGCCACAGATGAGTGCAGAGGAAGGGAAGACAGCCACGCTATAAACAGCAACACTATGTGAACAAACACTACACTAATTGAATAGAACAATGGTGGGGACTTTGGGTATCATCAGACACATGAAAATGATGTGGTGGGCCAGGCAATTTAAAGTGGGGCTTTTAATGCTCCTCAAAATGAAATTCACTAAAAAAATCCATTCAGAGGTGAAATTTTGTAGAGAGAGCTCTTTTATTAGTATTATACTGCTACTAGGAATTGCCATATAAGATTTGACTAGAGGGTTATCTAGTCCAGTTTGGATTTTTACTTGCTGTTCCACATTGAGCAGGGGTCTTCATTGAACTGTCCACAGTTAGGCCCAGATTTTTGAATTAACCTCTCACAGTTAAGTTACAACCTAGAAGTTTGTGTGAGTAGTTCAAATTATTCCTTCCGTCTGTCTACACTGAATTTCATCTGCCGCTGTTGCCAATTCATCTAGCTATACTAGGTCCCACTGACTTTCATCACAATTCACACTGGCCTTGACTATGCTAAATAATTTTGTGTGTGATCTGAAAATTTTGCCACCATGATGTTCAACTCATTTCCCAGATTGTTAATAAATAGGCAATTTGGGTGAAAGTGATCATGAAAGGGTAGAGTTCATGATTCTAAGGAAAGTAAGGAGTGAGAGCAACAGCCACCACACAACAGAACCGCTAACCCAATAACCTATCCTTGCAACAAAGTCCGTTGCCAACTGTGTCCACATATCTATTCAGGGGACACCATCATAGGGCCTAATCACATCAGCCACACTATCAGAGGCTCGTTCACCTGCACTTCTACCAACGTGATATATGACATCATGTGCCAGCAATGCCCCTCTGCCATGTACATTGGTCAAACTGGACAGTCTCTACGTAAAAGAATAAATGGACACAAATCAGATGTCAAGAATTATAACATTCAAAAACCAGTTGGAGAACACTTCAATCTCTTTGGTCACTCGATTACAGACCTAAAAGTTGCAATTCTTCAACAAAAAAACTTCAAAAACAGATTCCAACGAGAGACTGCTGAATTGGAATTAATTTGCAAACTGGATACAATTAACTTAGGCTTGAATAGAGACTGGGAGTGGATGGGTCTTACACAAAGTAAAACTATTTCCCCATGTTTATTCCCCCCCTCAACCCTCCACTGTTCCTCAGACGTTCTTGTCAACTGCTGGAAACGGCCCACCTTGATTATCACTACAAAAGGTTCCCCCCCCCCCCCAGCCCTGCTCTCCTGCTGGTAAGAGTTCACCTTAAGTTATTGCTCTCGTTACAGTGTGTATGGTAACACCCGTTGTTTCATGTTCTCTATGTATATAAATGTCCCCACTGTATTTTCCACTGCATGCATCCGATGAAGTGAGCTGTAGCTCATGAAAGCTTATGCTCAAATAAATTTGTTAGTCTCTAAGGTGCCATAAGTACTCCTTTTCTTTTTGAGAATAAGGACACTGGCCTTCAAAGAAGGCTCAGTTTACCTTTGCAGAAAAGGTACACTCATTGGTGCGTGTTTCAACCAATTCCGTTGGTACTGAGTAAGACTGGCTAGTCTGCATTATCATTATGATCTCTACTGCTTTTTCCTTCTTTTTTTTAAGTGCAGCATTTCTACCCTCCAGTTCTCCAGCACAGTAATTGATTTTTATGAGCAAGTGCATAATTTTTTTAGCTGTTTAGCCATTTGACATAAGTTTTGTCACTGTTCTTGGGTGTCTGCCATCCAGTCCTGGTAGCTTGTTGCTCCTTCACATATCCATTTGGTCTAGCATCTTTCCCTTCAATTACTAGTTGCTGGTATTATGTCATCTTTGTTACCCAGAAAGAGTAGGTCCAGGTCAGGTATTTCCCCAGCGTTCTCCATGGTGAAGACTGATGCAAAGAAATCACTTAGTTTCTCCTCATGGTCCTTATCCTCCTTAATTGCTACTTTTTCTCCCTTGTGATCCAGCAGACTCATGGATTCTCACTCAGGCTTCTTCCATTCAATGTATTTTAATAATTTCTTGTTTGTTTTTATGCCTTTGGCTATTTGCTTTTCAAGTTCCATCATAGCCTTCCAAATTTCCTTCTTACATGTTGACTGCTGAAGTTTATTCTCCTTTCCATTGACTACACTAGATCTGGATTTCAATTTTTTGAAAATTACTTGTCTAGCTCAAATAACTTCTTCACGTTTGCCATTTAGCTCTACTGGCTTACCTCTTGCCTTTCTGTTTCCTTTTATGTTCAGGGGCATGCATGCCATCTGAGACTGTTACAGTACGCTTTTAGGTAGCCTCTATGTCAAAACTACAGGGTTTGGGTTTGTTTGTTCTTTACTTTTAATTTTAGAGCCTTTTTCACTAGCTTCCTCTCTCTCTCTCTTTTTAAATCCCCCTTTCTTTGAAATTCCTCTTTCTAAAGTTTAAAGCAACTAGGCTAGTTTTTTATATGTTTTCCCTCCCCAGATGATGTGGGATTGTGGGCCACTTATCTAGTGGCACAACTATAGTGACTCAACTTCTCTGAGTTTCTTAGGACTGAGTAGAGGAAGAACCTCTTGTGCTCTAGCTATTCCAGAAAGGCAAGATCTTGAGAAATTGCTTCTCGAAACCTTGTCCTGGTTGACTTTTGACCAGTTTATGTATGGTAAGATGAGAAGTCACTCATAATTACCATTGTGTTAGACTTACTTTCCTCTTTGATCTTCCTCAATGTTGTGCACTCAACATCCTTTTCCTGAGCTGAAGACCAGTTGTATATTTGTATTCTAATTACTTGGATTTATGTTAATAAAGATTCTACTGTGATATCTTCGACTTACACTCTGTATATCAATAGGTTATATGGAATCATTTAGGTATAGTGCTACTCTACCACCTCTGAGACCTTGTCTGTCCTTCCTTTATAGTTCATAGCAAGGCATTGTCATATGATATTGACTTTTGTTATTCTACTGTTTCTCAGTAATGTCTATTATGTAAAAGTCCCCTTCTGTTGCCAAGTGTTGTAGTTTGATAATTTGTTGCTTTTGAGCTTTTCACATTGGTATACAGACATTTATAATATTTATTTTTGACAATATGCCTATTTTAATGTAACTGCTTATCTAATACCCTCTTAATTATCAGAAATAATTTCTGTGGTCTACATATGTCCCCATTACAGTTCAGCTGTTATTTTATTTTTATGTATTATTTGCAATCCAGGAGGGTTCTTAATATGTTATGTGCAATCTACGCATACAGGAAGATTCAATCTCTGCCCACAGTATTTTGTTTTCTAATAGTCCCTTCACTATTGCAGGTATTAAGTAAAGCTATGTGAATACTGCCAAAAATTTACTGTTAACACCCATTTGAATTTCTAAGAAAACTCATGCTGGCCCTGATTCAGGAAAGCACTTAAGCCCATTGAAGTCAATTGTTCTTAAGCAAATGCTTAAAATTAAGCATGTGCCTGCTTTCCAGAATAGTGGTGCTTTCCTGAATCAGAGTATTTGGCCGTGTTTTCATCCCTTATGATGTTTGTTTTTTAGAGATATTTATAAATCTTGCAGGTCAAACGTGCTTAACAATGTCCATTGTATTGGTCAAAGTCTTAGAACAGTCCGTTGTTAGATACTTTCTTTGATCTATCCTGGTGCTTGTGGAAAAGAATGTGGTTCCCTTTTCATTTCTGAAGTTTGAGATGAAAAATTGTATTTGAGGTGATTTTTCTGGAGGAGGGAGGCCCTGGTTTGGTCTTTGCTTTGAATGTTATATAAATAATGTATTAACTTGTCAGCCAAAATTGATTTTAAAGATTTTTTTCCCAGTCTTGGTTGCATGCCCTGAAAGTAGATGCAGTCAGATGAATTACTGAAAAGAATAAAATATACACATTTATGGAGTAAAGTGCTATACAGAGGAAAGAAATACCTTGTTTCACTTCCCCCACTGGTTACCTTGCAGTTGTATCATTCTTTAGGTCTGCACAAAATTCTTGGGGGTTAAATCTGGAGAGACAGATCTGAACTTCATGGCTCAGGCCTATCTCTACTCAGCAATATCTAGAGTTATCACAGTGGCCCAAATTCTCAAAGTACAATGGATTCCTGAGCCGCCCCCCCCGAGCATGTTATTTACCTGGATTTGGATTCAGGAACATTCCTGCCAGGAAGGAAAATGGCAGGTAGAAAGGTAGCCTGAATAGAGCTACTTGTTAGTTCTACTTTAAACTTGCACAGTAATATCTTCTGGGGACCCAGAGAAGCAAAGGAGGTTGAGTAAACAAGTCAAAGGCTTTTTGCATCACACTCTCTCCCATTCTGCGTAGATATCACAACTCTTTGAAGACATTAAAGACAGAGTTGAAAGACACTGATTGGGACTATCTCCTTCTTTTCCATGTGAGACCTAACAAAGAATTTCTAAACCCAAGTATTCAAAAGTCATGATGCAGGCCCCCAAAGTCATGAAACTCTCTTAAAGATGAGATTTTTAAAATACATTTGGAGGTATTTTATTTGCCTTCCAGTTAGAGTCTCAAGAGTTCACATTTTCCTGCTCTTCTCTGCCACCAGGAGAACTAGAGACTTTTTTTTTTAAAGGAAAGCTGAGATTCTCACATAATCAAATATTTTTAGGAGCTGGGCCTCAAGAAAACCACCAGATATCACGAGATTCACTGTAAAATCATTCAACTTGACAGCACTGCACCATACCACTTAATGTAGGTAAAGTTAGTCTGCTGCAATTAGGCCTGTTTGCGCTACAAATTCAGCAGTATTGGGGGCTTAGTTACAACACACTTCCATTTTGCAGCCCTTTCCCTTATGTCAGGGGTGGGCAAACTTTTTGGCCTGAGGGCCACATCGGGGTGTGAAACTGTATGGTGGGACATGTAGGGAAGGCTGTGTCCCCCAAACAGCCTGGCCCCCGCCCCCTTTTCACCCCCTCCCACTTCCCACCCCCTGACTGTCCCCCTCAAAACCCCTGACCCATCCAACCCTCCCCGCTCCTTTCCCCTGACTGCCCCCTCCTGGGACCCCCCTGCTCCAAACCGCCCCCTGGATCCCACCCCCTATCCACCCCCCTGCTCCCTATCCCCTGACTGTCCCGACCTATCCACACCCCTGCCCCCTGACAGGCCCCCCAGGACTCCCATGCCCTATCCAACCCCCCCATTCCCCGACCCCTGACTGCCCCGGAGGACCCCCTACCCAACCTCCTCACCGCTGTGCACGCACCGTTGCGCCCCCTTACCATGCCGCTCAGAGTGGCAGGAGCTCACAGCCCTGCTGCCCACACAGCGGTGTGGCTGCATGGGAGGGGGAACAGTGGGGAAGGGGCTGGGGGTGAGTCTCCTGGGCCAGGAACTCAGGGGCCGGGCAGGACGGTCCCGCGGGCAGGATGTGGCCCGCGGGCCATAGTTTGCCCACCTCTGCCTTATGTAATTGATTCCTCGAATAGGATTAGTCTGCAACACTGCTATGTCTGATGAAAAAAAGCACACACATTCCTCCCCCCCAAAGCACCATTGGTCCTAAATTGAAACAGCTGACACCACCTATTAGCTAAGATTTAGAGACAGCATGCAAACAGCCATGACTGAGCCTAAACCTTTTTCCTAATTGTCTTACAAGAGTGACAAGAAATACAAGGAGTATAATAATGTACGTCAACATTGCAACCACACAAAGACAGCATAGCCATTCAAAAATGATAAAAAGGTTTGTATCCTTGCGTAGTAGAGGAAGGACAGTTGCAGTTAAACTTACTCTGTCTGAAGGCCTCCTTGTAAACATGGTTCTGGTCATGTTTTGATTTGGTTATCAAAACATACACAAAATAACTGTGGTGAACCTGAAGAAAACATGATGATAATACTTGTCCTACTAGCCCATCTTTCATCAGAAGTTCTCAAGGTAGGAATTATTATATCTGCCTTACAGACTGGGAAACTGAGGCACAGGGATGTTAAATTACCTCCTTCACGTTACAAGACACCACTTTCTAGGGCACCCTCACCAGTGGCAATGGAGAGGCAGTAAACCCAGGGAATAGAAGACTGTATCCCAGTTACACTGAAGAGTGATGTTGGAGATAAACTGCCTGCTTCTCAGATTATGTTTATGAGGAATGTGTGGGGAGTTGAAGGACCTATCAGCTGAACACCCAACATGCCAGTGGGAGGAAAGAGCTACTTGATTGTCCCCCAAAGACATCAAAGGTGGGGGAAGGTTGCAGTTTACCCCCAAAAGACATAAAAGGGTATGGCATGGTGTGCTAAAGATTGTTTGGCGGAAGAAGGGTTTTGTCTGTTCTGTTCCAAAATTTTCTGATATATAGTCTCAGCCCAAAACCAGGCAAAACCTTAGTTTTGGCTGAATTTTCCAGCTTCATTTAATGGAACTCTTAGAGAAATCCAGAGGGTGCAAAGCAACACAGACTAAAATCAAGGAAAAGTTTGCCAGGTGAACTGAAACATCTGAGCTTTGCACTATCCTAGCCCCAATTCCCTGTCCCCAGCTCTCTCCTTACATGGGAAAGGGACAGTTAAACACCACCTCGTCCCCATATGGGGAAGAAGTTGTTATCTCTTAGCTGACAGCTCTGGATTAAAATGAAGAGAGTTTATAGAGGAAAACATCCCAACTCAGCTGACCTAAGTTGTTCTGGCTGTCTGAATAGCACAGTCAGACTTGAGACTTTATGTGGCTGTGCTGGAAGAAAAGGGCTGTTAGAAAAGAATGCATTCCTTTCCCAACATGATCTGGGGAATAGGAAATAAGACTAATACAGTATCATTGTATTTGAGTAATTCAAAAATTGACCTGTCAAATAATTATTTTACACGATGCAATACAAATAAAAAGATGCCTTAGATAGACAATTGGCTTGTGTTCTGTTCTTACTCAGTTTATAAGTTATTCAGAATTGATGGTATCTTATGGGGGATTTTTTAGTCCAGTAAATTTTCTGGAATAATCCTCTGTCACAAACCATGTGACAATGCTCCATGTTAAACTTATCCTCATGTCAGCAGTCGCAAGCTGGCAAGAACTAATGGAGCTGTATACATTTCTTTGGTACTGCTCATTAAAATGTTTTGGTTGTGGATTAACTTTTCTTTGCCCATTGTTTATTATTACAGGCTAATGGGAATGTTGAGAGACAATTAACATAATCTGGCTAATGTACAAGGCATTAATGCTCAAGAAATACCTTGTATACACCAGCTGAAAATACAGCAGCATTAATACAATCCATGTAATTTTCATCTTATAACAGCAATAAAATCACATTTTAGGGAAGGTGTACAGCATGCAATTCCTTGATTTAGGAGAGGTTTGTAACAGCAGTGTTTGTTTTGTTCTTTCTCATAGGGAATTACAAGACAGTCCTCTCTAATGTACAGGGACATGCTATTACTCAGCACTTGGTATAGGGACATGCTATTACTCAGCACTTGCTTACCACACAGGAGTGTTCTGAAGTAAGCATTAGTCCTATTTTACAGATACACAGACTGAGGCACTGAGAGACTAAGTACCAAGATCTCAGAGGGTGTCAAGGACATAATTAGAACTCCTGAGTTTTTGGCTTCCATTTCTGTGCTCAGACCTGAGAGCCTTTGCCACTGTAACAGTTTGATTAGTGGGGGAGCATGTACTGTAAATTATACAACAGTGTTTAAGCAGAGGCACTTGCAAAAGAGACAGTGAAACTGAACAGATGCATTCAGGTAGTCAAAGTGCCCTCAGTTTCTTTTTCAGACAAAGGAAACAATTAAGGAACATTCAATTAAATGCATGATATTCCTTGGGAATATATGACTAGTTGGGAGGAGGAGGATGCCCTGAGGGGCAGCCAAGGGACCCACAGATTGTCATTTATTATCCAGAAATTATGTACACTTCAGATATCATCACTAATTGTTTCATCTGCCTCAGATTGGAAACTGCAGCTGTTATAAGATGATAGAACAGTTATCTAGTTTCACTTATCATACCTAGTCTTTGATAAAACACAGTTTAACTTAAAACAAAAATTCCTCAGTCAAATATAATGGATACATTTAGAAGACAATGCCAAGCAGGACTGTTTTCGTCTCTCTCATACAGTGGAAGAACTTTACAGTCTCAAATCTTTACTAAATGAGAGCCAAACTTCCTGCAAGTTCAAGGACATTTAGATAATTGATTTGGGCCCAGATCTATTCTTGGTGCTTTTCTCAGTAGCTTTAAGTTTACCATACTTTGAAATTCTTCATAATCCTGTTGGTGACTGTTACACAGTCATTCATAGACCTCTGTGGTGGTCTCATGCCATGCTATTTTACTGCCCATAACAGGCACACTTTCATCAAGTTCAACAGATTGGTATTTTGGGAGAAATGGCTTCTTGCAGAGAACAAATCTTTTATTTATTGCCATGTTACTCACAGTGTAAGGAGGATAGTAAGTCTCTGGAACTCCATGCACTTTCTGTGGCTCCAGCAATAGGGCCTGATGACCCATCTTGTCCTAGAAGTGCTCTATTAATTGAAGTGAGGTCTGCTCATTCTGCTGTTCCCATTTATGTTTGGCACCAGTCTTCCTGAACAGCAGAACATATTTTCTGAAACAACCAGATTGTAGTAGGGATTTGTAAATGGGTGCTAACATGCTTCCCTGCATCTCTTATCCTAGGCTGCAGTGGTCTCTTAGCATTGTAAATTCTGTCTTTACAAGATATAACAGCTGGTCTCTTTTCAGGTATGACATGTTCATGTTTCCAGGTGATCAGGCTCCACTGGCTTCCTGTCCATTTAACAGTCCAGTGCAAAGCCTCCCTCCTAGCTTTCAGGATCTTCCTTAAACTAGGCCCCCAATTGCCTCAATTTCTGCATCAATATTCCCTACACTTCTCAAAATGCTTATAAGGAAGCTCCAAGCCACAGAGTTTAGATCTTGATTCAAACATCCAAACTTTGGGAAAGTTGAGTTATGAGGAGAGGCTGAGGGAGCTGGGATTGTTTAGCCTGCAGAAGAGAAGAATGAGGGGGGATTTGATAGCTGCTTTCAACTACCTGAAAGGGGGTTCCAAAGAGGATGGCTCTAAACTGTTCTCAATGGTAGCAGATGACAGAACGAGGAGTAATGGTCTCAAGTTGCAGTGGGGGAGGTTTAGATTGGATATTAGGAAAAACTTTTTCACTAAGAGGGTGGTGAAACACTGGAATGCGTTACCTAGGGAGGTGGTAGAATCTCCTTCCTTAGAGGTTTTTAAGGTCAGGCTTGACAAAGCCCTGGCTGGGATGATTTAACTGGGAATTGGTCCTGCTTTGAGCAGGGGGTTGGACTAGATGACCTTCTGGGGTCCCTTCCAACCCTGATATTCTATGATTCTATGATTCTCCTCTGACATTTTGGTTCAGCCTATTAAAGAGGTCAGCTAGAATTCACATCTGAATCTGAGCTTCCTCAAGCCTTCCAGGGTGTTTTGGTCTGGTGTTGTGATTTGGGCTTTTCTCTCTGGAATACCAGATTTTTTTTCCCCCTCTCTCTGCAATGGGATGCAGTCTTCTCCCACACTGCCCCCACCATCTGCAACTGATTCCTTAACTAGCCTGATAGCTATAAAACTGCTGTGAGGTCAAAATCAGGCCCATTTCAGTCTTCAGGACCCTGGAAGATAGGTAACTATTGTCTGCATTTTACAAGTAAGTGAATCGTGGCACAGAAAAGATATGACTTTCACAGGGTCACACAATAAATCAGTGACAGAGCTAAGACTAGAAACCAGGAATTGTGCCTCTCTGCCCTACTCACTCAGTTCTTCTAGCTATTATGCCTCACACTGGTTCTGGTTATTTCATAACCTTCACCACCCTGGAACTCCCAAATTCCTCCCTGCCTTGCGAAACAGTTAACGCTTCTCCAAAACACCCTCCACAAGAGAACCACAGAAGGAATTCACCAAGTCAGAACCACAAGCTAAAACTTACATTAAAAAAACCCTAATATTATTTTAATAAGGAACTAACATTTCACAGCCATGTGCCCATGCTAGAGCAGAAAGGTACAAAGCCAAAGGCAAATTTTCTCCATTTTCCCTTCCCAACCCCCAATACATGCAGTGGTGGTACTGAGTCTATGCTGCACATTTCAGGGAGTGGGGAAAGATGTTAAGAACTTCTGTTACAGTGCTTAAAGGCCTGCAGCTACACCCACAGAACATACAGTACTGGGATACTATTGCTTAAACTACAAAAAACACCTCCACATCAACCATGTTGAGGGGATTACAAGAGTAATTTCTCCTTTGTGACAGGGTTGGGCCAGATGGCTACAAGAGAGTGATAGACGGCAGATATATTAGCCCCAGGTTAAGTAGGTTCCTTTTCCCTGGGTAAGGTAACAGGGAAGGTTCCAGAACAATCAGGAAATTTCTGGAAACAATTAAGGCAGACAGGCTGATTAGAACACCCACAGCCAATCGAGAAGATGCTAGAGTCAATTAAGGCAGGCTAATCAGGGCACCTGGGTTTTAAAAAGAGCTCACTTCAGTTTGTGGTGCACGTATGAGGAGCTGGGAGCAAGAGGCACTAGGAGCTGAGAGTGAGAAGGCGTACTGCTGGAGAACTGAGGGGTACAAGCATTATCAGACACCAGGAGGAAGGTCCTATGGTGGGGATAAAGAAGGTGTTGGGAGGAGACCATGGGAAAGTAGCCCAGGGAGTTGTAGCTGTTGTACAGCTGTTCCAGGAGGCACTCAAGACAGCTGCATTCCACAGGGCCCTGGGCTGGAACCCGAAATAGAGGGCAGGCCCAAGTTCACCCCAAACCTCCCAACTCCTGATCAGACACAGGAGGAGTTGATCTGGACTGTGGGTTCACGAAAATGGCCAAACTGAGGGCTGCCGTGAATCTCCGAGGTGAGCAAATCCTCCAATAAGCGCAAGACCCACACAGGTAGAGGAGGAACTTTGTCACAACTGGTGTCAAAAGTGGGATTTGGTGTGCACAGCGCGGCGGAAGAAGGAGGGTGATTTTAAAAAAACAAAACAAAAAAAAACACAAAAAAAAGGAGGAGAGGGTTTATTTTTTTCCCCCACCACAATGGAGGACATAGTGTGGGCACTGATACAAGCCACGGCTGCCCAGCAGGAGGCTATCCGTGTCCAGGCAGCTGCCCAACAGGAGGCAGTGCGGCTGCAGCAAGAGACTAATCGCCTGCTGATGGACCAGGCTGCTCAAGACTGGGAACTGATAAACCAGGTAAAGGCCCTTACAGAGGTGAAGTGTGGCCATGATGGAACGCAGGTCATGCAGGCCAGCAATTGGTTGCAGAAAATGACGTGGGAGGATGATATAGAGGCGTACCTCCTGGCCTTTGAGAGGACAGCCCTGCGGGAGGCTTGGCCCCAAGAACAGTGGTCTGGCATCCTCGCTCCATTCCTGTGTGGGGAGGCCCAGAAGGCCTACTATGATTTACCTGAAGAGGCTGCGGCAGACTACCCCCAGCTGAAAACAGAGATCCTGGCCAGATCTGGGGTAACAACCGCAGTGCGGGCCCAGCGATATCATGAGTGGAGGTACCAGGAAAACAAAACCCCTCAGTCCCAATTATATGACCTCATCCATCTCACACAAAAGTGGTTACGAACTGAGTTCCAGAGTCCAGAGGAGAAACTAAAGGTTCTTGTCATCGACCGGTACATGAGAGGACTACCGCCAGACCTTCGCGCCTGGGTAAGCCAGAACGACCCCTCCACCTACGACGAGGTTGTCACACTGGTAGAGTGGCGAAGGATGGTGAGGGAGCTGACCCGACCATTTAGGGAAGAAGCACCCCAGGTTAAACGAGCAGCACCAAGCCCCAGAGCTCAGGTGACTGGGCCACCAGGAGAGCCCAGGTGGAAAACGAGAGGTGCTGAAGGCCCACCAGAAGCCACAAAGAGTCAGAGCACTGAGGGGGAAGAGGATCATGATGTTAGACTGCCCAAACTAAGAGTCTGGGGAACGTCTAGGGCTCCATACAGATGTTACGCCTCTGGGGAGTGGGGACACATAGCTGCACAGTGTCCCAATGCTGAGGAGCCTATGCATTGTAACCTGGGGAACTGGGCAGACTCATGCTCCCTAATCCACCTTGTGCGGGTCTCACTAACCCCACATATGTTCACCAGATCAGTGAAGCTAAATGGGGTAGAGACCACAGCACTGGTTGATTCGGGGAGTGCTATCATGCCTGTCTCGGGGAAGCTCGTGAAGCATAGTCAGCTGCTGTGGGCTAAGTGTACGGGGATAACATGTGTCCATGGGACAGTTGGTTATTTCCCAACATCCCAGTAAAAATCGAGATTCAGGGGAACACTACTGAGGTAGCAGCAGGGGTAGTCCCTAAACTCCCATACCCAGTGCTCATAGGGAGGGACTTCCCAGGGTTTGGAGACTTACTCCCGGTAGGGGAATTGGAGAAAGGGGGAAACCCTGAAGTTAGTGAGGCATCCACAGTAGACTGTCAACCCCCAATCTTCTCTGAAATATCCCCAGATTTGTTCTCCACTCCCAGACAGGGTAGGAAGTCGAAAAGGGAAAGGAGGGCAGCTAAGGCATTGGGAACCTGAATACTGACCCAAAGCCAGAGGGTCACTCTCATAGGTAGGTGGACCCGAGCAGCTGAAAAGGAGGCCACCCAGGAGGGAGAAGCACCCGAGTCTGACTCACAGCCGAATGCCTCTGAACCAGAAGAGGCAACAGAGACTGGCCCCCTAGATCTCGGGCAGATTAGCCCCGGGAGAGGAAATTTTGGACGGGACCAGGCTGAAGACCCAAGGTACGACCACATTAGGAAGGAGGTGACCGAAATAGATGGGGTCCCCGTGGAAGGGAAAACCCATGGACCAGGACCCTACTTCATAATGAAGAAGAATCTCTTATACCGGGTTGCACCAGTACAGGGGCAGAAGGTACAGCAGATGCTAGTACCTCAAAAACACCAGAATGCAGTATTAAGTCTTTCCCATAGTCATCTTTTTTTGGGGGGGGGGGCATTTTGGGGTAGAGAAGACCCTGGCACAGGTCCTGTGATGATTCTTCTGGCCCGGAGTACATGAAGGTACTCATGCATCCTGCCCAGAGTGTCAGCTGCACAGTCCCTGTCCCCACTTGATGGCACCTTTAGTACCCCTTCCCATCATAGAGGTCCCCTTGGAGCGAATAGCCATGGACTTAATGGGACCCCTGGAGAAGACTTGTCGTTCTGGATTATGCTACTCGCTACCCAGAAGCCGTCCCCTTGTGGAACATGGCCTCTAAAACGATAGCTAAAGAGTTGGTGGGCATCTTTGCTCGAGTGGGGCTACCAAAGGAGATATTAACAGAGAAAGGTACCCCATTTATGTCGAAGTGAATGAAGGACCTCTGTATGCTGCTCTATATGCATATCCTGAAAACTTCAGTCTATCATCCTGCAGACCATTGGGCTGGTAGAAAGGTTTAAGCAAACCCTCAAGGCAATGACAAGGAAAGTGGTAAGTCGAGACGGGAAGGATTGGGACACCCTACTACCCTACCTTATGTTTGCAATCTGGGAGGTACCTCAGGCCTAAACTGGGTTTTCCCCCTTTGAGTTATTATACGGACGCCACCCCCACGGCATATTAGATATCGTGAAAGAAATCTGGGAAGAGGAACCCAATGAGGGGAGAAATATAATTGATCATGTGTTGCAGATGCAAGAACAGATAGCCTGGGTCACCCCTATTGTACAGGAACATTTGGAAAAGGCACAGGAGGCCCAGGGAACCCATTACAATTGCCAGGCAAAAGTCCGACAGTTCCAATGAGGTGTTTGGGTGATGATGTTGGTATCCACGGCAGAAAGCATGCTTTTGGCCCAATGGCAGGCACCCTATGAGGTGGTTGAACCCGTGGGGGAAGTAATGTACAAAGTGCGGCAGCCAGGACGCCAGGAACAAGAACAAATGAATCACATTAACCTCTTAAAGCCTTGGCACCAACGAGAGGCATACGTAGTGGCCCAAGAGACCCCGATCCAGGGAAATAACATGCAGGAGCAGATCAGGATATTCACTGATCTGACACCAAACCAGAAGAAGGAGGTAACTGAGATGATCAACCGATACCAGGATGTGTTTTCAACCAAACCAGGCACTCTAGACAGGTGCATTCCACAGGGCCCTGGGCTGGAACCCGGTTAGAGGGCAGGCCCGAGTTCCCCCCAAACCTCCCAACTCCTGATCAGACAACAGGAGGACTTGACCTGAACTGTGGGTTCACGAAAACAGCCCAACTGAGGGCTGCCATGAATCTCTGAGGCGAGCAAATCCGCCAATAAGCACAAGACCCACCAAGGTAGAGGATGAACTTTGTCACACCATGTACAGGCCTTTTCTCCCAAAGATTTCAAAGTACTTTGAAAACATCAACTGTTAAGCCTCACAATACTCCTGTGTGGTAAGTATTAGCCCTGCTTGGAAAACTGAGGCACAAAATTTAAGTGACTTGCTCATGGTGCTACAGCTGCTCAAGGTCAGAACCAGAATTAGAACCAGGAGTTCTGACTCCCAGACTGCTCCTATCACTACTAGATTATGGCTTCAGGTGAAGAATCAGGAATAGGAGAAGATGAACTCTAACCAAAGATTCTCTTTTTTTGCAAATGTCTTTAGTAATAAAGAATGAAAGCAGAGAGAGACAAGCAATGGATCAAACATTTCCTTGGGTTAACTCCCTTCAAGTCCATGGAGTAAGAGCTAGGATTAACCTGGCTCATTATGAAATATAAACTGAGTAATTTTAAAAAAGAATATCAAAATGTTTTCCCCAGCACATCAGCTCTTCTGTTTATCCTGGCCTAAATTCTATAGCCAGATACATATCAAATGTTCTTCTGGATAGGTGTGTTAAAGATGAAATAGCAAACTTCCCTCTCTGTTTCCATGTGCTTATAAATTTACATACATCTTTTTGATCGCTACATACACAGTTACTATGCAGGTCAGGTTTGTACAAAACGCAACAAAATGTGGCAATGTTTGCAGGAAAAAGGTAAAACAAACTACAGTAGGTTGGTTGTCCTTAATAATCCTGGGGAGTAACCAATGGCTAAAGGGATTTTTCAGTGTTATTAATTCCAACAAACAGTTTTCTAGTTGATTCTTGTTTTGATGATCTCAGGAAAACAGACAGGATAGCTTGAAGCATCTATTGCAATTGCCATTATGCTTGCAGAAATTGCAATGCTTATATCATACAAGGCATTTTGCAAAATTAGCACATAGCTAAACATTTGATGTGAATGTAGTTTTCATGATAAACTTTAGCTAGACTCAGATGTAGTCAGGCAGCTGCTGTTCAAGCTGTTACACACACTGCTCTGCTAATGCACCCCACTAAACTCTCAGCACTTCCTTTATTCCAGTGCTGATGACTTGTATCTGTCTGCCCATACATCTCAGTCCTGACCTGCAGCTCCCCCTTACTATTCCAGTGTTGGATTCCTACACCTCTCTGCCAGTATGCCTCAAACCTGACCTGTGGCACCCTCTTCTGTCCCACTGCTGGGTTTCCACACATCTTTGTCAATACACTACATTCCTCCTGGCAGGTAGCACAACTTGCTGTTCCAGTCATGGGGGCTACATGAAGGTCTACCAGTGCACTTCAATTCTCCTGATTTACAGGATAATTTACTTTTCTACTCCTGCACCCCCACAAAACTTAACCAATGGACCTGAGTGGTAACAGGCAGCATCTCTTGCTAGTCCAGTGCTGGGCCTCTTCTGAGCGGAGACTGCCAATTGAATCTAACTGTGTTGTGATTTTGTGAGGAAGACCTTGGAGTAAGCAAATGCAGTGGAGGCCAATGAAAAGCGCTATCCTGTCAAATTTGCAGCAAACAAAAGAAATTATATAATACACTGCTAGCAGCCTTGAGCAGTCAATCCTGCAACTCTGCAAAAGCCTAGTCTATTAACAAGGAAATGCCAGACATTTTTTACTGCTGCCATTAAACATAGTTAGTAAGATATGCAGCAAGAGAGTCAATAGGTGACGTTCTGCTCTGATGTTTACCCTGTGCAACCCCATTAGAGCCAGAGCAGAACTTGGCCCTATAAATTTAATTCCCAGTGCACATTCCCTTTGGAATTCTGAAATATCCTATATCTAGCACTATCACAAAATGTTACCCTAAAGCAGTGGTTCTCAAACAAATGTACTGGTGACCCCTTTCACATAGCAAGCCTCTAAGTGCAACCCTCCTTATAAATTAAAAACAGTTGTTTATATATTCCATACCATTATAAATGCTGGAGGCAAAGCGGGGTTTGTGGTGGAGGCTGACAGCTCGCAACCCCCCCATGTAATAATGTCGCAACCCACTAAGGGTTCCCGACCCCGAGTTTGAGAACACCTGCTCTAAAGGATAGCATCCCTAAAACTGCAGCAACATAGTTACTTTACCAGAGCTCATGACCCAAACTTGCTGTAGTTTCAGTGTCTTAAAAGAAAAGACAAGAAAAAAAGACATGCAGGTATGTATTCAGAGAGGTATATGTTGTACTAAATAAAGGTGATAAGGTTTATGTTCTTTTCAGTCATTATATATTAGTTCTTAATATGTCAGTTGAACAGACTAATCATTCCTATAGACCCCTTTTCTGGAAGTCAGAGGAGTGACTCCCATTAACTTCAATGGAATCTGAATCAAGTTCTTTCTGTATATTTCACTGTTAGCAACCTTTCAATTGAATTTAACATGGTCCAGTGAAATGTTGGTCCAAACAGCCCTGCAGTGTGCAGTCCTCTGGGTGTCCTGCAGGCGACCAGCTTGGCTTAATGGTGAAATCCTAGCGGATCTTAAACATAAAAAAGAAGCTTACAAGAAGTGGAAGGTTGGACATATGACCAGGGAAGAGTATAAAAATATTGCTCGGCCATGTAGGAATGTTATCAGGAGGGCCAAATCGCACCTGGAGCTGCAGCTAGCCAGAGATGTCAAGAGTAACAAGAAGGGTTTCTTCAGGTATGTTGGCAACAAGAAGAAAGCCAAGGAATGTGTGGGCCCCTTACTGAATGAGGGAGGCAACCTAGTGACAGAGGATGTGGAAAAAGCTAATGTACTCAATGCTTTTTTTGCCTCTGTTTTCACTAACAAGGTCAGCTCTCAGACTGCTGCGCTGGGCATCACAAAATGCGGAAGAGATGGCCAGCCCTCTGTGGAGATAGAGGCGGTTAGGGACTATTTAGAAAAGCTGGACGTGCACAAGTCCATGGGGCCGGACGAGTTGCATCCGAGAGTGCTGAAGGAATTGGCGGCTGTGATTGCAGAGCCACTGGCCATTATCTTTGAAAACTCGTGGCGAACGGGGGAAGTCCCGGATGACTGGAAAAAGGCTAATGTAGTGCCAATCTTTAAAAAAGGGAAGAAGGAAGATCCTGAGAACTACAGGCCAGTCAGCCTCACCTCAGTCCCTGGAAAAATCATGGAGCAGGTCCTCAAAGAATCAATCCTGAAGCACTTGCATGAGAGGAAAGTGATCAGGAACAGCCAGCATGGATTCACCAAGGGAAGGTCATGCCTGACTAATCTAATCGCCTTTTATGATGAGATTACTGGTTCTGTGGATGAAGGGAAAGCAGTGGATGTATTGTTTCTTGACTTTAGCAAAGCTTTTGACACGGTCTCCCATAGTATTCTTGTCAGCAAGTTAAGGAAGTATGGGCTGGATGAATGCACTATAAGGTGGGTAGAAAGCTGGCTAGATTGTCGGGCTCAACGGGTAGTGATCAATGGCTCCATGTCTAGTTGGCAGCCGGTATCAAGTGGAGTGCCCCAAGGGTCGGTCCTGGGGCCGGTTTTATTCAATATCTTCATAAATGATCTGGAGGATGGTGTGGATTGCACTCTCAGCAAATTTGCGGATGATACTAAACTGGGAGGAGTGGTAGATACACTGGAGGGGAGGGATAGGATACAGAAGGACCTAGACCAATTGGAAGATTGGGCCAAAAGGAATCTGATGAGGTTCAATAAGGATAAGTGCAGGGTCCTGCACTTAGGACGGAAGAACCCAATGCACAGCTACAGACTAGGGACCGAATGGCTAGGCAGCAGTTCTGCGGAAAAGGACCTAGGGGTGACAGTGGACAAGAAGCTGGATATGAGTCAGCAGTGTGCCCTTGTTGCCAAGAAGGCCAATGGCATTTTGGGATGTATAAGTAGGGGCATAGCGAGCAGATCGAGGGACGTGATCGTTCCCCTCTATTCGACATTGGTGAGGCCTCATCTGGAGTACTGTGTCCAGTTTTGGGCCCCACACTTCAAGAAGGATGTGGATAAATTGGAGAGAGTCCAGCGAAGGGCAACAAAAATGATTAGGGGACTGGAACACATGAGTTATGAGGAGAGGCTGAGGGAGCTGGGATTGTTTAGCCTGCAGAAGAGAAGAATGAGGGGGGATTTGATAGCTGCTTTCAACTACCTGAAAGGGGGTTCCAAAGAGGATGGCTCTAGACTGTTCTCAATGGTAGCAGATGACAGAACGAGGAGTAATGGTCTCAAGTTGCAGTGGGGGAGGTTTAGATTGGATATTAGGAAAAACTTTTTCACTAAGAGGGTGGTGAAACACTGGAATGCGTTACCTAGGGAGGTGGTAGAATCTCCTTCCTTAGAGGTTTTTAAGGTCAGGCTTGACAAAGCCCTGGCTGGGATGATTTAACTGGGAATTGGTCCTGCTTTGAGCAGGGGGTTGGACTAGATGACCTTCTGGGGTCCCTTCCAACCCTGATATTCTATGATTCTATGATTCCTTCAGGTTCAGTACAGGCAGTGGCCATGCATGCTTCACCCACACTGCTCTTCATGCATATATTACTGCAGTGACTGTAGAGGTCACCTCTAAGGGTGAGAAGGTAGCTAGTGCACATCTTTTTTATGGTTCTGAACTGTTTCTCAGACAATCTCAAATGCTATTTTTATTTTATTATGCAAGAGGAAAACCAAAAGGGGAAATGTCATGCTGCATTCTGAGCACAAAAATGACACTCTGCATTTTTCTAAGTTCACTTTCCATCCTAAGCTCTAAATTTCAGAGGTCTGGGGTAATTTACATTTCCAGAGTAAGGACTAGCTATCTGCTTGGCGAGTTAATTAATAGAAGGTTGTCATTTTTAAAAAAAACATAAGCCCCAGTGTTATTGGGAAAGCACTAACTAACTGTGATTCTTAATAATGGAGTTAGAAATAAGCCAAAGAACCTCAAGAAAATGCCTCTGATGAAACCCCAGAATAGCTTAACCAGCAAGACCATTTTTTTGTTTCTGTCAGGAAAGGAAACTTAGAATCATAGAATATCAGGGTTGGAAGGGACCCCAGAAGGTCATCTAGTCCAACCCCCTGCTCGAAGCAGGACCAATTCCCAGTTAAATCATCCCAGCCAGGGCTTTGTCAAGCCTGACCTTAAAAACCTCTAAGGAAGGAGATTCTACCACCTCCCTAGGTAACGCATTCCAGTGTTTCACCACCCTCTTAGTGAAAAAGTTTTTCCTAATATCCAATCTAAACCTCCCCCACTGCAACTTGAGACCATTACTCCTCGTTCTGTCATCTGCTACCATTGAGAACAGTCTAGAGCCATCCTCTTTGGAACCCCCTTTCAGGTAGTTGAAAGCAGCTATCAAATCCCCCTCATTCTTCTCTTCTGCAGGCTAAACAATCCCAGCTCCCTCAGCCTCTCCTCATAACTCATGTGTTCCAGTCCCCTAATCATTTTTGTTGCCCTTCGCTGGACTTTCTCCAATTTATCCACATCCTTCTTGAAGTGTGGGGCCCAAAACTGGACACAGTACTCCAGATGAGGCCTCACCAATGTCGAATAGAGGGGAACGATCACGTCCCTCGATCTGCTCGCTATGCCCCTACTTATACATCCCAAAATGCCATTGGCCTTCTTGGCAACAAGGGCACACTGCTGACTCATATCCAGCTTCTCGTCCACTGTCACCCCTAGGTCCTTTTCCGCAGAACTGCTGCCTAGCCATTCGGTCCCTAGTCTGTAGCGGTGCATTGGGTTCTTCCGTCCTAAGTGCAGGACCCTGCACTTATCCTTATTGAACCTCATCAGATTTCTTTTGGCCCAATCCTCCAATTTGTCCACTTGGCCACTTCTGTTTTCCCTCTGGGTAATATCATATAAGACATGCTTGTCAAGCAATCATGTATACTCAAGTCTGTCTTCTGCTTTTTTATGAGCTGTCCAGCTATATACCTCTGTTTGTGTTATATGCAGCATATAGCGCATGTGGTGGTGCAGTTGCAATGGGTTGGGGGTTTTTAGGGGGTTTGGGATGGACACATTATGTATAAATGGGGGAGCTAGTCATGTCACACAAGTGAAACTAAAATCTTCACCCCACACCCCACATCAGCACACGTTCTGTATATGACACACATTTTGCAGGACAAGAGCTTTTAGGAATTCTTTATAGGGTTTTAAAAATTGTATTGAGACTCTACATTTTAATATTTTTCTGCTTACAAAGCTAGCTGTCTTAGTTATCACCATCCAACTGTAGAAGCTTTGGAAGCAGTGAAAAAAATACCTAAACAACTTTTCTTTGCACAAAAATATTGCAACTTTATATTATAGGGACTTTGATATCTAGGCTGGAAGTAATGCGAGTTATCTCAGTGGAAAGTTTAAGAAATTCTCTGTTCCAGTGGTATAAAGTTCCCATTCCCAGCCCCAATAGATCACGTGGTATTGGACATGTCAGTGGTGCTGGACTGAACATTGCCTGGCCTTTGCACCACTGATATTTGGAGTGGGGTGGGGAATTTCATATTTTGAGGAAGTGACGGAAACATCTTGTAAGTTAATTTTTTTTTAATGGTGACTGAAGCTCCTGAGAGGTCTGGAATAATGTAAGTAGTTCTGGCAGAGATGGAATAGTGGTCAGAGTGACAAAGGTGCACGATAAATGCAATGCAGCGCATAGATATCAGCACATTAGGATCATAGAAATATAGGGCTGGAAGGGAACCTCAAGGTCATCAAATCCGGCTCCCTGTGCTGAGGCAGGACCAAGTAAACTTAGACCATCCCTGGCAGGTGTTTGTCCAACCTGTTCTTAAAAACCTTCAGTGATGGGGATTCCACAACATCCACTGGAAGCCCATTCCAGAGTTTAACTGCCCTTATAGTTAAAAGATTTTCCTAATATCTAACTTAATCTCCTTTGTTGAAGATTATAAGCCCATTGCTGCTTGTTTTAACTGAGCATG
Organism: Lepidochelys olivacea; assembly: GCF_965140295.1. Classification (NCBI taxonomy): domain Eukaryota; kingdom Metazoa; phylum Chordata; order Testudines; family Cheloniidae; genus Lepidochelys; species Lepidochelys olivacea. The sequence goes on from NC_140416.1 coordinate 59,985,517, forward strand.
GACATGGAGAACAATTGATTTCCCCATCCTCCTATATAATAGTCCTGAACATATTTGAAGACTGTTATCTGGCCTCCCTCAGTCTTCTTTTCTAAGGACTCTACATGCCCAATTTTTTTTGACCTTTCCTTCTATGACAAGTTTTTTAAACCTTTTGTCATGCCTGGGAAAGTCATGCCTGACTAATCTAATTGCCTTCTATGATGAGATAACTGGTTCTGTGGATGAAGGGAAAGCAGTGGACGTGTTATTCCTCGACTTTAGCAAAGCTTTTGACATGGTCTCCCACAGTAGTCTTGTCAGCAAGTTAAAGAAGTATGGGCTGGATGGATGCACTACAAGGTGGGTAGAAAGTTGGCTAGATTGTCGGGCTCAACGGGTAGTGATCAATGGCTCCATGTCTAGTTGGCAGCCGGTATCTAGTGGAGTGCCCCAAGGGTCGGTCCTGGGGCCGGTTTTGTTCAATATCTTCATTAATGATCTGGAGGATGGTGTGGATTGCACCCTCAGCAAGTTTGCATTTGACACTAAACTGGGAGGAGTGGTAGATACGCTGGAGGGGAGGGATAGGATACAGAGGGCCCTAGACAAATTGGAGGATTGGGCCAAAAGAAATCTGATGAGGTTCAACAAGGACAAGTGCAGAGTCCTGCACTTAGGAAGGAAGAATCCAATGCACCGCTACAGACTAGGGACCGAATGGCTAGGCAGCAGTTGTGCAGAGAAGGACCTAGGGGTGACAGTGAACAAGAAGCTGGATATGAGTCGACAGTGTGTCCTTGTTGCCAAGAAGGCTAATGGCATTTTGGGGTGTATAAGTAGGGGCATTGCCAGCAGATTGAGGGACGTGATCGTTCCCCTCTATTCGACATTGGTGAGGCCTCATCTGGAGTACTGTGTCCAGTTTTGGGCCCCACAGTACAAGAAGGATGTGGAAAAATTGGAGAGAGTCCAGTGGAGGGCAACAAAAATGATTAGGGGACTGGAACACATGAGTTATGAGGAGAGGCTGAAGGAACTGGGATTATTTAGTCTACAGAAGAGAAGAATGAGGGGGGATTTGATAGCTGCTTTTAACTACCTGAAAGGTGGATCCAAAGAGGATGGATCTAGACTATTCTCAGTGATAGCAAATGACAGGACAAGGAGTAATGGTCTCAAGTTGCAGTGAGGGAGGTTTAGGTTGGATATTAGGAAAAACCTTTTTCACTAGGAGGGTGGTGAAACACTGGAATGCGTTACCTAGGGAGGTGGTGGAATCCCCTTCCTTAGAAGTTTTTAAGGTCAGGCTTGACAAAGCCCTGGCTGGGATGATTTAGCTGGGATTGGTCCTGCTCTGGGCAGGGGGTTGGACTAGATGGCCTCCAGAGTTCCCTTCCAACTCTGTTATTCTATGATTCATTTTTGTTGCTCTCCTCTGGACTCTCTCCAATGTATCCACATCTTTCCTCAAGTGTGGCATCCAGAAATGAACACTGTACAAGAGCTGAGGCCTCACCAGTGACGAACAGAGCAGGACAATTATCTCTCATGTCTTATCTAAGACATCCTGTTAATACATCTGAGAATGATATTTTCCTTTTTTGCAACTGCAACAGATTATTGAGTCTGATTCAATTTGTGATCCACTATAACCCCCAGATCCTTTTCAACAATATTGCCAGTATTCCCCATTTTGTAGTTGTGCATTTTATTTTTCCTTCCTAAATGTAGTGCTTTATAGTTGCCTTTATTGAATTTCAGCTTGTTGATTTCAAACCAGTTATCCAAGTTGTCAAGGTTGTTTTGCATTCTAATCCTGTCGTCCAGAGTGCTTGCAGCCCCGCTTCCCACTAGCTTGGCATCATCCAGAAATTTTATAAGCATACTCTCCACTGCATTATCCAAATCATTAATAAAAATATTGGCTAGGGTCTGACCCAAGACTGACTCCTGCAGGGCCCCACTAGGTGCTCATGAGAATGGTATGTGAAAGTATGTCAAAAGACTTATCATGTCTATTGCTTTCCCCCATTCACTAGGCCAGTTACTAGGGTGGTACACACATATGGCATATACACAATACAAATGATTGACTGTTATTCCTTCTCATTTCCTTCCATGTGTATTTCTGAGCATGAGAATAGAGAGAGGCAAAACTGACAGTGGTTTTGGATAGAATATGTTTATTCAACAACTAACTATTACTGAATGAGGTAAACCCTCCATCCTTTCCAGCTGATGGTGGCTGAAGTGTTTGCAACACTTTGGGGTTACCAGAGAGAGACACTGTTTCTCCAGATGGGCCTGATTATACTGACTGATGCTGTATTCACTTGTACAGCTCTTATTTTGTTAATAACTTTCTTTGCGTTTTGTGGAAATCATTGGTGTTTTGATGGGATAATCATACTTTTATACAGTGCCTTTCACCCCAATGGATTCTCAAAAGGCTAGAGAGATGTGGTAATCTTACCTTAAATAAATAGAGAGGGGGTTTGCAGAATTCCCTGTTCTTCCCTATATTTAATGTAGGGAATACTACAAATGTTGAAGTCATGTTACTTAGCTGTTTAGGGCAACTGGCAAGTTTTTATGGGTAACCACTTTATATACATACAGAACTCCATTCTCTCACCCCTGAAATGCGTTCAGTTTTCAATGCAGGGCAGCAGGTACAGTAGTATAGTGGGAGAGGGAGGAGAAACCTCCATCAAGGACATTATGGAAAGCCCCTATTATGAAAAGCACCCTGGAAGCCGTAACATCATTTGTAGACTAAATAGAACTTAACTACTGTACTTCAGGGAGGCTATGAGGACACGTTAATAGTAAAACAATGTGAACTTTTGCAGAACAATGAAGTATTTATTGATATTACAGTTGGTGCCCACTTCAGCTTGGAGGAGCAGAGAGCAGTACTGGGTAGGGGAGAACAAACATCCCTACAGTTATCTGAGTTCTGCTGCCTATCACAAAAACTTGGAGAACCCCAACCCAGCAGACTCAGGACACAAAAAGAGGGGTTGAATGGTAGTAGAAGCTTTATTGGGAGTACGGGGTGGTGCATACTTTGTCATGAGATTCATTTAATTGTCTAAGTCTGGATCCAAGCAGGGAGAGTTGCTAGTCAGCTGTTCATCTATCACTTCCCTCATATTGTACAACAGCTTGTATGCGGTTTGTGAATTTTGGAAACTGCACATGCACCGTGTGACATCCTGCCAGAAGATGAGACTGTGCTAGCCCTGCCCACTCCTCTGCCAAGTTTCCTACCCCAAAGCTGACCTGATGAGTGTGCTCACATGTACCGTACAAGGTTACGCATCTCAAAACTAGTCCCTGGGCCAGAGTTGAACACCTTCTTTACACTGCTCCAGTAGCAAACACTGACTGTAAATGGGTGTGGGTTGTCTATGAGGAGGATGCCCACAGCACAGGGGCAGCTAAGTCCAGTGTATATAACTGTACACTGTCCCCCTGGCATTCCCTGGCGTAGGAGAATGCTGAGGGACAATGAGGCATAAGGAGAAGTTGTCGATAGGCAGTTGAGTAAAGCTGCTGTAAATCAGAGTACCCCAAAGGCTGCTCTGACTTATACCAGAGACCTTATTGATCCCCAGAGTAGCCCAGAATCTGGGAGGTACAGAGGTGAATCAAGCCATTCTAATTCTGGGCCATACCATTTGTGCTCTACCTCTCTGATCCTGTGTGTGTGTGTATTGTGATAGGAAGTGTCTTTCCCACGCACTTCTCAGAGTCAAATAAGAATGCCAGTACATTGTGTATCAGTTTTGCAATAAGCCAGATGCTCATGATAGAAGCTAATTAAGTATTTTAGGAAAAAGTGTGAAAGTGGCCACCAACAAGTAGACTGCGTAGAGCTACTCCAGCCTGGCCAATATCAGTTGCCTTATTGTAGTCCCAAAAATGCAAAGGAAAGAGCTCCATTCAGAAAGCTGTGTCCTTCTGCAGAGATTTCTAGAGGGGAGGGAAGGCCTGTTCAAACTAACCCAGAGCTCTGGGAGACTGGCAGGGTGTAAAAGCAGGTTGGCAACCTGAGCCACCCTGGCCCTTGGGGGAATGTCTTGCGTATGTCTCTGCAAACAGGTCTGTACAGGCTGCAGAAGCATGGCGTGTTGGATGTGACACCTGTCCAGGCACATAGATCTTTTTGAGAAGCACAATGAAGGGGTGCCAGAGCCTAGATTTGGAAGGTTACATTTGTGTTGGCTGCGTTCCTTGCTCAGAGAAGAGGAAAGGCAAAAGACCTTGGGCTATCTCTGGGTGGTAGTTGTTTCAGCTTGAAGACATGTAGCTGCCTGACAACCACACATTTTTGTGTTTTGTTTTGTTTTTTTCTTCCTGTGGAACTTTTATTAATTTTTTGTGATTATTTTTAAGCACTTGGCACAGACTTGCAGCCAGTCTCTGCCTCTCCAGCCGTCTTTTGGAATGGAATTGCATAACTCTGTACTTTTCCTGTATAAAACAGAATAAATTGGAGCTAATATACAGTGGCCATTTGGGTGTTTTGTTTCTGAAAAGTTCCTTGTTTTCTTCCCTATCCTATTTATACCCAATGAAGTCCAGTGGCTCTAAGTAGCCTGTGCCATTATGAATTACCCTGCTGAAGGAGAAGAGCAGAGGAACTTGAGTGGATGAGAGGTGGTAGCAAAGTAGGAGTTCAACTTCCATCATAGAAGTCTAATAAGATCAGTTTCCCCCAGCAGCCTTGGGCAAAGTGCCCTGAATGCTAGATTTCCACTGTGTCAGTACAATTCCTTTAGAAGTTACTCATTATGCATTGTTTCTCAACTATTGGACTGTCTAATCAACATTTTTTATCTTGATGAGACACAGCTGAAAACACACACAGATAAAACTCAGCTCAGACAAGACGGGTGGTGCTCACGGGGAGAGGAAGCAATTGAGTTGGTTTTTGTTGGTTTGTGGGTGCCTGCAATTCAGGGAATTATACCCATTTCTAGGGAGACAGCTTTGAAATTTGAGGGTTACTCTCTTGTCAGCTTTCAGCATGGAGGCCCCAGCTTTTTCAATGTTTTCAATTGTTTGTCACGTCTAAAATATCCACCCACTTACCTCAGATGTGTGCCTCGTGCCTTTGTCACATCTAGGTAAAACTGCTGTAATGCATTGTTTATCAGACTTTCCTTTAAACTCATCTGGCAACTGCAACAGTTGCAGAACATGGCAGCTTGTCTGCTCCTTAGGACAGGAGCAAAGGACCCCTGTCACTTCCCTCTGTGATCTACATTGACTGTCAATACAGCACTTAAAAGCATTGCTGTATAAAGCCCTTTCTAACCTGGGCCTTGATTAAGCAAAGCACTAACGCACATGCTTAATTTTGAATATGTGATTAGACCCATTGACTTCAAGGGCTTGCCCTTCAGTCTAGTTCTCTAGTTCTGGCTGATGATCTGCCTGGGCTGGTTGTTCTTATTTTTTTATTTTTTGTGTAATGTCTAGATGGTTGCTCCTATAATTGCACCAGGGCACTATGCCATCACAGTAGTATAGTGTCAAGATCCAGAGATACAAAGTTATCTCATGAAAATTCAGTACCAAGTCATAAAAAGTGGGATTGTCCTTTGAATTTCAAGATTGGTGGTGATACTGTTTGGGTATGGTAACCAGTTTATGGTAATCCCTCTCGAAAAGCTAGTGGGGCTGGCCAGAGATTAGATATGAGACCAGATGGACACCTGGGAGAAGAGAACTGAGCTGTTGTGGTGAAACAAAGTCTTTTTGTTGCTTTGGGTTTGGACAGGGTAATAATCTGCTTTTTCATGTGTATTTGATTCATATGAGCCAAGAGAGATTTTAAATTTCCTGAGAATATGAAGGACATAAAATCCTATTTCTGTAAGTGCACATGCATTTGGCCTGATTCCCTAGAACAGTTCTGCCCCAAACACACTTCCTCTGAGATATCTAAACTCTACCGTAAGGGTAGAGGCTGAAGAAGACGAACTCGGTGTAAGCTCAAAAACTTCTTTCTTTCACCAACAGAAGTTGGTCCAATAAAATATATTACCTCACCCACATAGTCTTTCTAATGGGAGGGGCTGTTGGTCACATAAACCTGGGTTCCCCTGTGGCAGCATGACTTGCCATCATCACAACTCTGAGCCCTTGAGTTCTTTCAGGAAAACTCTGGTATTGCTTGGTTGTTCTGATACTTCAACTCCAACTTCTCTCTTTCTATGTCCCTTACACCTTCATTCCACAGAAGGTACTGATTTTTTTTTGTTTTTTTGGAAAGGCTGCTAATATGGTGATTTACAGTAAGTCTCTCTGAGGTCATGGGCAACTTTTCAACAGTCTCTATGGCTACTAATCCTGACTCTACCTGAAGAGAGACTGGAGCTGAAGGAAATGCTAATCCAGTGTCTAGTCTGAGTTCTGTGTCGTCAGTAAGTGTCCCCTTTCTCCAATGCCTGTGCTAGCTGGGATACAACGGCTCCCCTTGTACAGAGGCTGAGGCTAGTCATCATCACAGTGAAAAAAAGCTGTAACAGGTTCCCACAGGAGGGCTGAAGTTCTCATCAGTCTTTGAACTGTGCCCCACCTCAGTGTTGTCACCACTCCATCTTTCCATTTGTAACCCCAGTGCTGCTCCCATCTGGCACTATGCTGTTTCCTTTCCTGCTTTGTGCACATTCTCCACCAGAACCTAGACAATGGTCATCATTGTTTAAGTCCATTATAAACAGTACTGACTATACTTGAATGCGGCATATTAAAAGCTGTCTGCTCTAGGGCAAGGGAGAGGTGCCTCTTTAGTGACAGGAATGGAGAATGTTAAACTCGGATCTGCTCGATAGGGACAACATTGAAATGTTGGGGATTAAAAAAGCTTGTGTCCCCCTTCTCCAGCATGCTAAGTCAGCATCCTACCTTTGCAGACTGACTGTCACTTATACCGCTTTATCTCTGACTGCACTGCCAGAGTGCAGTAAAAAAACACAAAGAACATGCGTTAATGAAGGACAGAGTCGTTTTGGATTTTTGTTTGTGTTTTTGTGCTTGCTCTTCCAGCTCGACAGGAAGCCTTTAATAAGAGTTTTCCTAAATGATGCTGCATGTCAAATGGCAAATTTTACTCTGTTCTCTTAACAAACAGCCATTTCATGAGACGGTTTTTCTGCCCCTCTCAGTACATTCCAAAAGGCTTTATACCTCTTCTGGTTACTGATTGATGGCTCTGTGCTGAACTCCCTTTAATTTTGCAATAAACCAACTAGGAGGCTGAGACCACAAGTTTACAGAGAATGACTTATTTACTTAACTGCATTTACAAGGATGACAAAGTCAGATTTAGTAGTTTCAGTGTGGTCCTTGGGAGGGCAGGAGGAGTACTTGAGGAATTATACTGTATAAATAACCAAACAAAAAATTGCTTGCTTATTCTTCCATGTAAAAGCAGTCATATTTCAGTTCCTAGGCCAACTCACTCCGAGGCTCTGCAGGGGCTTTACACTTACAAAGGCTGTTCACTGAGGCAAGCAATTTCAAACTTGGGTGCCTGAGCTTAGGCACCTAAAAAAGTCTTCCGATTTTTCTGACGTGCTCCCAGACCATCAGCCACTGCTGAAGTCAGTTAATTTGGGGAAGATTCTGTTGGCATGATGAGCTGTACAAGTGTTGCCAAAGCATAAAAAAGAGATGTGCACTTCAGGTATCTCTTACAGGTAGGTAAGATCCATCCAGGCTATGGCTACATTTTGGGGGGCTTAATCCCCTATGTTCCTGTTTACAGTGGCAGCACCTCTGAAAAGCAGGCAAATGATTTAGAAGCCTTAATATTTCTTAAATGCCTTACTTTAGGCACCCAAGATTGAAAATTTTGCCCTTTCTGTCCCTCAGTTTCCCTATCTGTAATAGAGGATTGTTATTTCTGTAACACCTTAGTTGTTCATAGTGCTTTACAGATAAGAGCAGGAAGGAAGATGTGGATCATTTCCCAAGGAGCTTAGACTCTAACGTTAATATGCTGCTACTAATACTTAGCTTTCTTATGGGAGAAACTAATTGCAAAGTATTTTAAGATATTAAGAAGTTCAAACTTTTCCAATAAATGGCTCTGACATTTGAATAGATCTAAATAAACTTTTAAATAGTATTTGCAATCTAATCATGTTTTGCAGCCTCTGGACTGTTAAACTGTTAGCCGTGCTGGTCAAAATTGGCCATGCTCAAAGGTTAAGGGGCAGTGGTTCACTGAACTCAGCAGGAAAGTGAGACAAGTTTCTAGCAGCATTGACCTATACAACTGACCTTTTTAGTTTAGTTGCAGAGGGTGTTTTCTATTCATGTACAGTCATTGGCTGGGGAAGCCCCTCATATTGATTTTACCATGAACAGGGAACAGAAAACTGTAACACAGCCCACTGCCTATTGCAGATGTTTGGGGTTAGCTGGGGCTGGAGGAGGGAAGGTGGTGTTTCCTGTTCCCTTGCTCTGTAATGATTACTCTAATAAGAATGAGACAGAGCTTTGTTGGGTTAATTGATACCAGACAATAGGATTGGTCATGCGTTAAAATGTTGCGTAACAGAATTCTCACCGTTGAAAGCTCTGTTGGAAGATAATGGACTAGTAATTTGAGTTGTGCCTCTTAAGTTGAAGCCAGGGCTGCATGGTCTGAAGTCTATTATGTGTTAGGAGAGCCCACAACAGAAGGAACTGACTCTTTCTTTACTCACTTGGGCTGGGATCCTGGCAAGTCTCATGAACTAAACAGAGTAAAATATGGTCAATACTTGGATGGGAGATCGCCAAGGAAGATTGCAGAAAGTTGCATGGTGACTCGATTGAAGGCACTTCCCCCCACTAAATCAGTTCTGGATCAGTGCTCCAGCATGTTATTAGGAAGCACTGCATAGTTAGAGATGACATCTTTCAGGCAAGAGATATAAGAGATGAAAGATGGATATCCTAACCTTTCCAGCTTTCTCTGTATATACAGCCCTTATGTTTATCCCTGGTGATTTGTGAGATATTGGACCTTAAAGTCAGGCCAGCACTAGGTTTTGTGGGTCCTGTCTGAAGTACTATGTGTGTCCCTCCCTATCTGTAAGTGTGGCACCCTACCGGGAAATCGCATGGCCATGTCTCACCACCCTTCCTTTGTCTATCTGAATCTCTCCTTCCTCTCAGGCTGTGGTGACTCCCTCACGCACCTGTTTGTGAGGCTCAGCACCTGCTGGTCAGCCATTTATATGTATCAGGAGGTGAAGATGAAGTGCACTTCTAAAGCTGGTGATGAAGACATTGAAGGAATATAATACTTGTGGCCTGCTGACACCAGAGTAAAGTGGGGGTGGCATTCTGGTTGGTGAATTGAATGTGTCTGTATGCTGAGGGACCCCGGGAGATGTGGGGCCTCATGTGCTGCTGCTGTTTACAAATGGGATGTTCTGCTGTACCAAAATCTTATTTTAGAAATGCAAAAAACTCTAATAAACTCATGAGTCCATATTTGAAGCCCTACATTTTCAGAAATGTCTTCATTTTTTTTGCTGCCCAGCATGAGACTCTTTGGGCCTGGTTGCCACCCTTTGCTGAGTACCCAAAATTCCAATTTAAGCCAAGAAGAGCTGAGGGTACTCAACAATCTTGAAAATCAGGCTCAAACTGGGGAGGCTGGGGACCTGGAAATGTATTACCGGTTGATGACATTGGAGATACGCAGCTATAACTGGGGGTAGACGTTGCAGGCAATGGGGTTGCACAAGTGTAACTGAAGCAGAATTTGGCGCTACATTTGGTACTTAATTACCAATTGTGTTAATTTATGCTTGAATGTCGCTTCCAGCTCTGTTAGGCCAAGAGGAGTAAAGAATAGCGTCACTTTATTTTTTTCACAGAAATAAGCTTTCTGAATACTCATGGGGCTCCAGTTTCAAAAAGCATCCTTACTCAGGGCACTACTTAAGCACTTGCTCAACTACCACTGAAGCCAATGGAACTTGAGCACATGCTTAGTTGCCATCCTGAATCAGGGCCAGAGTAGCTGAGTAAAAGTGTGCCATTTTTACAGTCACTTTACAGACGTTTAAGTAGGGAATGATCCGTGATGATCTATTCAGAGATAAACTGAGCTTTAGTCCCATGGAAGATAAGAATCAGAGGTATGGCTGGTTTATAAAGTGAAGGGTGAAGAGGATTACAATCCTCCATCCAGACCAGTGCCACAAGGTTCCCTGACATGGGGAGAGCTGACCAACCTGAAAGGTACAGAGTCCAGTTATGCAATTTCTAGTTTTCTCTCAGTTTGAAGCCTGTAGAGTCCACTGGAAGGGGAGGAATATGAAATATGGTACCTCTAGGGTTTTTTAAAAAAATCTTAAATACAGTAGCTTTTCTCTCAGATGTATGACATAAACTTTATACTCTGCCATCATATTTTGTTTATCTTGGCCCAGGGTTGGGTTGACTGTATCACTCATGGGTGCCTTTGACTCTTATGAGTAATGTGGTCAGTGCAAACTTGTGCCAATAAAAACATCGTACCATACCAGAATGCATATATACATATAGCAAATATTTATTTAATTTTAGGTATTACAACTAATCATTGAAGTTTCTCTTTCAAACTGTATAATGATGTGAATTCTATTCTACCCCTCCTTTTACATCTGCCTCTGTTTACTTGGAGTTTTCTATAAGCTTCTATCAGGCTTGTGCCTTGGGCTCTACCTTATCATTTGAATCGAGGTTTGTCCTATTATAATCATAAAACTGGTTTCCAAGCGCCTGACTCTTCCACCCCCTTGAATAGCTTATTTTCTATTGGTATCTGAGGTACATGCTCTGTGCTGAGGTTCTTGTGATGATAGTGATATTAATGGTGTGTACCAGATTGTTACTTGAAAACCTGAATTCTGGGGTTTCTCTTTTGTAATAAACTTTCACGATGAGCCTGTCACAGAGGCACCAGGCAAACGTGCTGGACCTGCTATGTATGAAGCCAGTCAGGACTCTGGTGTAGCATGCTTCACACTGTCATCAGGGCAAGAAGCTTACATAGTTTCAGCCTTCCTGGGTCTGACCTCAGAGCATTCAGCATCCCTTTTCACACCGTGCGCTTCCTCCAGCGAGTCCACCTGGGCGGGGCTCCTGGGGAAGCCAAAGGACCCTGCACCTCAACTCTGCAGTCAGCCGGGACTCTCAGCCAGTAAAATGAAAGGTTTCTTAATTGACAGGAACACAGTGTAGAACAGAACTTGTTAGCACAGAAATCAGTGACTTTCAGCCAAGTCCATCTTGGGGGAACTCCGGGCCAGACACCCTGGACTACCCCCATCCTTGAGTCCCCTCAGCAGACTGAACTCAACGCTTCTGGCTGGCCTCTGACATGCCCGTTGCTCCTTCTCTGGTCTTTGTCTCACTTCCTGGGCAAAGTGTCACTGCTTGCATCCCGCTCCTGGTTCTCAGGTTACGAAAGGCACTGTCCATAGTTTACAAGCAGGGAGCTGGAGCAGCCTCACCAGTCCCTGAGGGTCTCAGCAAAAGTCACACACCCTTATCCCCATCACCTAGGCATTGGTGCAATACACAAGGAAACTGAGGCACACATAGTATTCATGCAAAACAGTAAGACTCACATATGCTTACATACAATATAACAAGGGGAAAACCCCACTTTGTCACAGCTTTAACACCCAGTCCTGCAAACACACAGGCATTACTTTCATGATTATTCCCATTGGAGAAGATCCACAGTTCCCTCTATGCCATTTTGCTGGATGCCATTCTGGTGATACAAAGCAGTCAGCATGCTGACATAACTGGCTATCTGGGAATTCCCCTAGTGTAAGGAGCCAGCTCTTTGCCAATCCACCTTTTAGTACCCAGCACAGGGAGCATGTTGTTGTGGTGGTGTCATTGCCCTATGGTGATGCCCAGCTACCAGAAGAGGCTCATGGGGTCCATTGCACTTGGGTGCAACTTAGGCCATCTTTGTGCCCTCCTTCACTGTGTCAGGTAGAGCTGAAGCTCTGGTCCAATAACTTCAGTGGGAGTATGCATGGAGTCGGGTTACTTACACGTGCAACCATTAGCAGATTTGACCCCTTAGACCCATGCCTATAGCTTTGCTCAGTCTCCAAGAGTGGGGATCAATTATCATTGGTAATTCTGGGGAAATGGTAATCACTTACATTGCCACCAAATGATTACACTGCAATAGATCCACACTTACCCAGTCAGTCTCACTGTATAGTTGGCATTATGCATTTGTACTAGTTTGTTTCTATCTCTCATTAGAAAAAATAACTGAGCTTTGAATTTATACTGCTAATGGTTCATCCCCTCAGCAAGAGGAATTAATATTTGTATAGTACTAGATAAGTGCTAAGTTGTATTATTATTACTAAAACCTCTTGAATCAGTAAAACATGGCAGGAAACCTTGTGAAAACAGGTTACCTTGTGAGATCTGGAGTTCTGCCTACCTCTGGTCAATGTGGAAATATGATGACAACAGCTTTTCTCATGGTGCTGTACTTCAGCATTTCTGCTCCTGGTCTCCGTCAGAACTAGGGAGTGCAGAAGGCCACATGCAAATATATAGGGTGGCAGAGGGATACCTACTAGGAGGAAAAGAGCCTCCAGGAGGAGAGTCTTAGGTGGCAATGCTCAGCTGCAGGAGCAAAGAAGAACTCTGCAGGGCTCAGGAGTAAGGGTGAAGAGCAGGGAGCTTCAGCATAGCCCAAGATGGGGAGAAGGATCATTTGTTTGGATTTTCAGTTGGGCTTTTGTTACCCCAAAAGGGGACTGAACTTGAAAGGAGACCTGGCTGGATCACAGAGTGACATGCAATATGGGGTGCTAGAGCGGAAAGATCCCTGCAACACCACTTCTATGCACAGGGGGCGCTCTCTGGGGGCAGGATCCCATTACAGTCTCTCTTGAAAAAAGGCAGTATGGATATACAGGGTAGGTAATATTTTGTCTTTGACTAACTTCGAAAGTCTCCTCAGTTTGCTGTACTTTTTACAATATCCCTTTGACGAGTTATTGCAAGTAGCTCCAAATTTTCCAGGAGAAATGAACTTGATGAAGGTCAGAGTGTGGAGTTGTCTGTCTGTCTTTGTATGTTCTAGTTCTCGTCTGGGCTGCTACCTGCCCTCCAGTAGCTATAATAATTAATTTTTCCTCCTGTTTGCAGGTTATCTTGACAAATCAGATTACCACACGGCTGAGTAATGGCCTTGATATCCAGGCAGACCTGGTGTCTCCAGCTGATGACATGTCCCCGTCTGAAGGTAGGAGCTCCATTTTATCACAGCTGAAACTTGATACTGTCACAAATCCTCACTATCACTTGCAGTCTCCTGTTGATATTCGGGGGCACATGGGATTGGGGTTATCAAGCTTAGCATAAAATATAGCTGGAGTTCAAAAACATTTTAAAACTTCTTCGTAACTTTCATCATTTAAGGGGGAAGATCACCCATGTTAATCAAAAGACTACCTTTCCTAGGGGCCACAAAGAAATTTTCAATGTCCAGTTCTATAGTATTTTCCTCCGTAGTATCTCTGACGCATAATTAGCCATGTGCACTAGGGGGTTTTCCCCCTTCCTCTGATGCCATTGTGAGAGGCAAGATACTGACTAGACACTGGCTTGATCTGATATGGTAAATCCTATGCGCCTGTTCATTGATTGTAATTATCAGCAATTCAAAAGAGAAACACCTTGCCACAAATCAAAGAGGATAACCTTTCATTTGTGTCCACTGGACTATACACCAATCATACTTCAAGTACAGTGGCTCAAACTGCAGATCTCAATATTACATTCATGCTACACAAATGTACCGTGCCTTGTAACACCTTTCTCATAATACTGCATTTTCTTTCTGTGCTAATTTCAGGGTATTGTATTTTCCATAGAAATTGAAGCAATAATTACACATTTTCATGCAATAATAAGAGAGTTAACTTCTCAGTGTATCTATCAGTGAGCAGAAAAGGTAACTCCGAGTAAGAATTCAAAGCCGATCACCACCTTGTATGGTAACTGCAGTGTCTAGTGTGACAGACCCAGTGGATCAGTGGGATACAGAGTCTGGTAGAAGGCAAATATATTGGCCACTGGATGAACAGTTTTCTGTTCCCTGAGTGACCAGAGCAGGGGCTGCCCTAGAGCAATCAAGAGCCTGCCAGAACCAATTAAGACAGGCAAGCTAATCAAGACACCTGGAGCCAATTAAGAACTTTCTAGATTCAATTATGGCAGGCAGGCTAATCAGGATACCTGGTTTAAAAAGGACCTCCCATCAGTTAGTAGGGGGGGTGTGCCAGGAGCAGGGAGTGAGAAGGCGTGCTGCTGGAGGAGTGAAGAGTTCAAGCATGATCAGGCTTCAGGAGGAAGTTCCTGCAGTGAGGATAAAGAAGGTACTGGGAGGAAGGCAATGGGGAAGTAGCCCAGGGAGTTGTAGCTGTCATGCAGCTGATACAGGGAACATTGTGGACAGCTGCTATCCACAGGGCCCTGGGCTGAAACCCGGTGTAGGGTGTGGGCCTGGGCTCCCCCCACATCCTCCCCAACATTTGATCGGACACAGGAGGAGTTGACCTGGTCTGTGAGAAACACCAGAAGGGAAGGTCTAAATTGGAAAGGGATCTGCCCTGTCCCCGACCCACTAGGTGGGACACAGAGACTGCGGGGATTGTTCTCTGTTTTCCCCCATGCTGGCCAGTGATGAGGTTAGCTGAGTGGACGGCAGGTTTGAGCTGCTAGTAAGAGTGGCCAAACTGAGGGCTGCCATGAATCTCTGAGGCAAGCAAATCCGCCAATAAGTGCAGGACCCACTAAGGCAGAGGAGGAACTTTGTCACACTAGCTATTCCAAGAATAGTTGGGCCCATGCTACATGCTGCAGACAACTGTAGAGAAGTTCCCTATTTAGAGTTCAGTTGTGTCAGAGGCCCCACTCTACTGTGGTAAGCAAGGTTTTTCCTCTAGTGGGTTCCTCAAAGAGTATTGCTGACCTGATGTCAAATTTGCAACTTGGCAGGATATAGTAAGTAAGGTGGTTTTCACTCTTCTTCTTTGTTGCACCTTTCTGGTGGGTCTTATCAGCTACTCTCTTACACCAGTTCTCACACTGATCACAGGAGATTTCTCCATCCTGTATGACACATCCAAAGGGGTATTGCTAAAGAGAAAACAGAACCAGGCTAGAGTTCATACTTGTAGCCCAGTGTGGGCCTATCAGCACTGGTTCTCCACTTTCCTGGTGCTGTCAGTGAAACCCCAATTTCATTTCCACTAGACTCAGAGCTAATCTCCCGGGATCACGGTTGCCTACCCACCCAAGCCTACAATCCCTTCAGTTAACTGCATGAATGCTCCATGGCTAGACACGCAAGAGCAGGCTTGCTCAAAAGATGTTCAAAAGATCCTACTAAATAGTAGAAAGTCTTCTACAAGAACTTACCTTGCTAAATTGAGGCATTTTTCCACCTGGTCTTGGCAGTAAGGCTATCACCAACCAGTTCTTCAGTTCAACATTTCTGGACTACTTATTATTCCTGAAATACAAAGATTTGGTGGTTAGTTCCATCAAAATACATCTGGCTGCTATTTCAGCATTCCATTCTAAAGTTGACAATTGCTCTGTTTTTTCCAATGATATGTCCATGCGATTTTTAAAGAGCTTAATCAAATTATACCCTCAAATGCAAGACCCCATTGCTCTGTGGGATCTAAACTTACTATTGTCAAGACTTATGGATCCCCCGTTTGAACCGTTGGCTACCTGCTTGCTGTTGCATCTATCAATGAAGGTGGTATTTTTGGTGGCCATTACCTTGGTCTGAAGAGTAGGGGAGCTGTGGGCATTAATGTCAGTGTCTCCATGTACAGTCTTTTTTTAAGGACAAGGTTTACCTGCATCCTCATTCAAAGTTCATCCCAAAGGTGGTTTCCTTTTTCCATATCAATCAGCCAATTTATTCGCCTGAATTTTACCCAAAGCACACACGACC